>NC_064640.1:373522047-374834441 GCF_023864345.2 Schistocerca serialis cubense
ATCATGAACAGATAACTATAGTTCAACTTCGTAAGCTCATAGCTTTCTCTGGTAGAATTATAAGTGAAATTTCAGCTCTAATAGGAGTAATTTTATATTTAAGTATAAAAATTGTGTTAAGAGGCCTTTAGGGATGCATCAAATGCTGGGTGAAATAAAACTTAACTGAGGAAAAAAAATAGTGCACATAATATTTACCTGTAAAAATGTGAAGACCAAATAGAGCTCATATGAAAGTTGAGTATATTAAGACTGAGCGAGGCCAAATGGATAGGTTCTGGTAAGAATCCTTATAAAAAATAATACAGTATAACCCCACTTTTATGTTCCCAGAATTAACGTTTTCCCACTGTTCATAACTTTATCAGTTCCGTCAAATTTCCTACGCCCACAATATTAATTTGCACCTGATTTTGCATCAACATATTTATAATTTTCCCTCAATTTACGCATTACGAAAAGATGTTCGTGGAGAAAATATGATGTTGGCATATTGTTTGATGTCCAGTAGTGTTCACATATATTAAGTGGTTACATTTCTTAACACCAGGGCACTCTATTCAGCGAATTTGAACTGGTAAACGAGTAAAAGCTGTAACAATTTGTGCCATATCTCCCGCCGCTGCCAAGCTGTACTTAGCGGGGTAGCTGAGAGGAGTAACTAGATTCGTTCGACCCCCCACCAGGGGGGTCTGCAACTCTTTTGTGGATACGTGCGTAGTGAGCTCGGGACCCTGAGCTAATGTGGCCCTCCTTCCTTTCCCGGCTGCATACCTTCCTTTTCCGCATCCTTCCCTATCCCCCGTCTTCGCCCCCCTCCCCTCACCTCTGGCTCTTTCCTTCCCTTTCTCCCCCTCTGGGAGTATGGTTTGTGCCTACGTCCGGAGACAAACACTTGTAAATGTAACGCATTCTTCCTGCTTGTATGTCTTCATCCTTCCTTTGTCCTTCTTTTTTCCTTACCTTTTCTCTTTCCCCTTTTCTCCGCTGCGGCGTTTGAGACCTCTCTTCTTTCCTTTCCCTTTCTTTGTTTTTCCCTTTCTCTTTCTTCCTACCTGTGCGTGTCTGAAGGCCGACCCACGCATTTTTGTGCGTAGCCGGTGATGGTGTAACGCGTAATTCCCCGCCCCGGGTAACGGCCAGGCACAGGGAGAGGTGATTACCTGAGCTGATACCTTCCGAAAGTGCCGATTGGTCCCTCCGTCCGTTTGTCGGGAGGTGTGACCTGAGGTGTGAACAATCACCTAAGGCGGGAGTGCCCTCAGTGAGGGCCCCCACAAGGGAGGAGCGCGCCATCGGAGATGCCGGTAATCATGGGGGATTCTTCCGCAATGGTTTCCTCACCTTCCACTATGTCTGCTCACAAGCGTAAGTTCACTGAGTGTCAGCCACAGACAGTTCTTCCATCGTTGCCACAGTTCCTTGTTGTTTCTTGGTCTGACGAAGGTCACGACTTCTCCACGGTCAACCCTTTCATTATTCAGAAAGGTGTTGACGCAATTGCAGGTCCTATAAAGTCTTGTTCCAGATTACGGAATGGCACCTTGTTGTTAGAAACAGTCAGTGCCCTCCAGGCACAAAAATTGCTGTGTACTTCACTGCTCCACACCTTCCCTGTCTGGGTTGAAGCACACCGCACCGCACTTTAAATTCCTCGCGTGGAGTCGTTTATACGCGCTCCCTCGATGGATTGTCTGACGAAGAAATTCAGCACTACCTGTCTGACCAGGGCATAACGGCTGTTCATAGAGTTCTGAAAAGGGTTGACACGAACATCATTCCAACCCGCACTGTCTTCTTGACATTTGCCAAAGTTCAACTCCCATCGAAAATCAAAGCAGGCTATGAGATAATTTCCGTTCGCCCTTACGTCCCAAACCCTACGCGTTGCTATCAGTGTCAGCGGTTCAATCACACCAGCCAGTCCTGTTCCAATCCGGCCAAATGTGTTACGTGTGGCAAGGATGCCCATGAGGGTGCTTGTCCACCTCCATCCCCTCGCTGCATCAACTGTATGGGTGACCACGCTGCTTCCTCTCGAGATTGCCCCATTTTTAAAGACGAAAAGCTCATCCAGGAAATCAGAGTGAAGGAAAAGGTGTCGACCTTTGCTGCTCGAAAATTATTCGCCAGTCGACAGCCCACCATGCCTCAGACAGGAAAATACAGCACTGTCCTTGCTTCTCCTCGGCCAACAAAGGAGGCGGCCACGCAGACTTGCGACCTCACCTTTAGTGCCACGGTCGTCAGATCGGCCAGCGCAAAGATCGCCCGTTCAACCTCACCACTTTCGCCTGCCCACTCTATGGCTCACCCTTCATCGGGTTCTGCTAAATCTCGAGCCCAAAAGTCAGACACTAAGACTTCGAAAAAAGAGCATACTCGTGAAGATTTTTACATACCCCAACTTCACAACCATCGGTTCCTCCTTCATCTCCGCCTACGCGTGTCCCATCTACAGCACCACCTGGCGGAAATCGCCCTCGGCCGTCTTCTGTGTCCCCGAGGCGCACTGCTGGCAGCCGATCAACCGGCCGATCGCTGGTGGCAGGAGCTGCTCCTGAACAACCTATGGATCAGGATCTTCTGCCTTCGGCTGAATGTCATTCCATACTGTCCGTCGCAAGCTCTGAGCAGTCGTTGAGTTGACGGCAACCTTGGTCACATTCCTCCACTTTCTGTTCACCCTATGTCCATTATCCACTGGAATATCTGTGGCATTCAAGCCAATCGGGATGAATTGTCGATCCTCTAACGATCCTACTCGCCGGTCATCTTCTGTCTTCAGGAAACAAAGCTGCATCCCCATGACCGCTTTGTTCTCCCCATTTTCAGTCCGTCCGATTTGATCTCCCCTCTGTTGAAGGCACTCCAGCCCATGGAGGACTCGTGATTCTTCTCCATGATACTCTCCATTATCACCCAATCCACTTAAACACTTCCTTCCAAGCTGTCGCTGTCCATCTTTCCCTTTCTGGATATAGCTTTTCTCTTTGTACTGTATACATTCCATTGCCTACACCAATGGCACGAGCTGATCTCCTTCATCTTCTTGGTCAGCTTCCACCCCCCTGTTTGCTGGTTGGGGACTTCAATGCCCACCACCTGCTTTGGGGATCTCCACATCCTTGTCCACGTGGCTCACTATTGCTAGACGTCTTCCACCAAGCGGATCTAGTTTGCATCAACACTTGGGTCCCTACATTTTTGTCTACCTCCACGACAAATTTCTCTCATTTGGACCTTTCGGTCGGTACTGTCCCGCTAGCTCGGCGCTTCGAATGGTTCACCCTTGATGATACACACTTGAGTGACAACTTTCCATGTATCCTTAGACTGCAGCCTCAACTACCATATATGCGCCCGCGACGCTGGAAGTTTGCCCAAGCCGATTGGACACTTTTTTCGTCTCTAGCGACATTCGATGACCGTCACTTTCCCAGTGTCGACGATGAGGTCACACATATTACCAACGTTATTCTTACAGCTGCGGAACGTTCAATACCACGCACCTCCGAATTGCCCCGGCGCCCCCCAGTTCCTTAGTGGAACGAGGCGTGCCGTGACGCAATTCGTGAGCGGCGATGTGCTCTTCGCGTTTTCCACCACCATCCTACTTTGGCCAACTGTATCCGCTATAAGCAGTTCCGTGCGTGATGCCGTCGCGTCATTCGCGATAGCAAGAAGGCAAGCTAGAAATTCTTTATTAGCTCATTTAACACCTTCACTCCCTCCTCGGAAGTTAGGAGTCAGATTCGACAGTTCTCAGGCGCGCCTAGTTTCTCCCCAGGCTCTGGGCTCACTGTCGCGCATGGTACATTAGTGGACCCCCTCGCAATTTCTAACTCATTGGGTCAGCACTTTGCTGAGATTTCGAGCTCTTCAAATTACCCGCCAGCATTTCTCCCGAAGAAACGTGCAGCGGAAGTGCGACCTCTTGCTTTCTCCTCTCAAAATCTCTTTCTCCATTCTCTTTCCTTCCGCTTCCCTAAAACCTTCTTGACAACTTGGGGTACAGCACTGCCTTGGCTCCGTCCCAGGATCTGCCTGCTCCGTGACTTTTGTCAGTTTCCCAAGGATGGTACCCCTTCGCTTGTTTATTGTCGGGCGTTTTCTGCCCTATGTGCACAAATGAAGGAAGCCACATTTATTTATACTGATGGCTCAAAAACATCGTTTGGTGTAGGGAGTACCTACATTGTTGGGGACACCCCAAATCAATTTCGGCTTCCCGACCAGTGTTCGGTTTATACTGCGGAGTTTTACCCTGTTCTCCAGGCTGTCTACTACATCCGCCGCCATCAGCAGATACAGTATGTTATCTGTTCAGATTCTCTCAGCTCTCTCCTCAATCTCCAAGCTCTTTACCCTGTCCACCCTCTGGCCCACAGGATTCAGGACTGTCTGCGCTTGCTCCACCTGGGGGGCGTCTCGGTGGCGTTCCTCTGGCTCCCGGGACATGTTGGTATCTGTGGAAATGAGGCGGCCGATATAGCAGCCAAGGCTGCAGTCTCTCTTCTTCGGCCAGCTATTCAATCGATTCCCTTCGCCGATCTACGGAGCGTTTTATGTTGTCATGTTGTTCTTTTATGGCACGCACATTGGTCGACACTTCCCCATAATAAATTGCGGGACGTGAAAGCTCTTCCTTGTGCTTGGACCTCTTCCTCCCGAACGCATCGTCGGGAGGAGGTAATTTTAACTAGACTCCGGATAGGGCACTGTCTTTTTAGCCATCGACATCTTTTAAGCGGTGATCCTCCCCCACTCTGTCCCCACTGCTCTCAGCTGTGGATGGTAAAACACCTTTTAATTTAGTGCCCCTATTTTACTCCGTTACGCGCCAGTCTACAGCTGTCGCCTGATATTTCTTCCATTTTAGCAGATGACACGCGCTCGGCCGATCGCGTTCTCGAGTTTTAGTGCCAGTGAAATGACATCAGTCATTTGAAGTTTTTTTTGGGGACAACCAACCCCTTTCTGTAGTGGATTCTTAAGCCTTCTTTCTGCTTTTAGTTTCTCCAATTTTTTGAGTTTCCTTCCCATTGCTGCTGGTTTCCATTTTTGGTTTTTTACTGTTTCCTAAGTCACGGACCGGGCACTAATGACCATAGCAGTTTTGCGCCCTAAAACGAAAACAAACAAAAAGATTCGTTCGAATGAATATATCATGACCAATCACAACCTTTTCCAAACTGTCTCTACTGAGGAAATGCAGTTTTGTGATTGTTGTGATCATCGTGACACCTTTGTCAAACTACCTTTAGCGCGTCTCGGTATATGGCCACGTGGAGCGCTAGTTGACACAGTCATTCTATTTGCATTGCTCAAATGTTTTTAGTGTAAACGCAGTGCCCATTACATATTGTATTCGTGCTGAGCAAAATGTGTTCAGAGGATTTATTCTCGCTGTCAAGTGCAGTATTTATGTATTTTTTTTGACTTTACACAAACAAACAATGTGTGTGTGTGTGTGTGTGTGTGTGTGTGTGTGTGTGTGTGTGTGTGGTGTTTTCTACATAACTGATGAGGGACAGTACCTGATAACCTCAAAAAAGACGAGTACAGTGCAACAGATGCAGAATAACACATACTCAAACACCATACAAAATACTTATTGGCATATTTGCACTTGACAACGAGAAAAAATCCTCAAAACGCGTCATGCTAAGCATGAAAAAATGTGTAACTAGTGCAGTATTTCATTATTTAAATAATGAATGACAGCTGCAGGCTTTCCAAAAACATCGATTATGACGTTTGAAATGAAGTCAAATGTTTCCACTTCCTAGACAGTTATCAATTCCAGTTACATCAGTGGTTTTTATTAGATAATAAACCTTTATTAGATAATCAAAAATTCCCTGACAAGTCCTTTGATGCCTGTTAAGTACATATATCATACATAAAGTGCAAGGGGGTATCCTATACGTAACTTTCACGGCTTAAAATATTATTTCCCGCATTTTACACTTACTTTTTTTTATTTATTATTTATTATTTATTATTATTATTATTATTATTATTATTATTATTATTATGAAGTTCCTTGACAAGTGTAAAAGCGTGATTTCACTGTAAGTTGCAGTGGAATAGGCACATAAGAAGACTTCAAAAAAGATGTAAATACACAGGCAGACACCTGCTGTGGGAAAGATAAAATTATTGAAATGACATTACAGATTGGTATGAAACAGTGCAATGTCTTCCAAGTAAGTGCACCACAAAAAGGTTGCCCTGATGAAGAGCAAGAAGTAGATTCTGAGTTGGTGCCACCATGCCAGAAGATTCACACATGAAGTGAATTTAATTTCTTTTGTGCTGCAATAGTCCCTTCAGATGAGAGATTATTACAGTGTGGAGAGATAAGACCCAACATCATTGCTTTCTGAGGCCACACGAAGGGAAGGGGAACGAGAAAGATGTCTGGGAGTGCAATACTTCATGTGTACTTCAACTGATGGGGATACTACTTCCGTAATGAAACCACTATTTTGTGTTGAAAACATTGAAGACAAATTTGGGGAAGTTCAGTGTGTGGGAAAGTTGTGAAATGGTTTGTTATTAATCGACATTTCATCTGCTGCCCAACCTATAGCTCTTCAGGTGTGTGATCGTGTAGGTGACATAATTGTTGCAGGGCACAGTGTTCAGTTTTCTTCATATTGTCATTAGATTCACACAGTGCAGTGCATCTACTTAGACAGGATTCTTGTCTGCTCATTGTCCTTTCACGGTCTCGCAGCAGGTACTATCTAGATGGTGCAAAGCAGCGTTAAAGAAATCGCCACCCAATACCTACCAGATAGAGCCAGAAAAACTCAATTTAGAATGAACTTCTTGAAAGTTCATGATAACTATTGGGTGTTTGGATTATCTTCTTGTAACAAGATATTTAAGGTTCTATTTACTATTTATTGCCATGAAGACTCGTGAGATGTCTATATAGTCCCTATTTATGTCTGCAATAATATTTCCACTGCAAGTTTACAGTTACAAAGATGTGCTACACATAGTCACATGAAAGCAGCCAGAATTTTGCAAGTTCCTCCTGAATATTATTCACAATCTAAACAGTCACTGACCCTCAACTTTAGACATGTTAAACATTTGGTCAATTCAGTGGTCTTCCTTTACAGAAGTGCTCGCCACCTATTCCATCTGAATGCGAAACATGCCTCATGGTGTTTCTAAGTTTGTCTAGAATATTTCACATGCAGTTATTTCAAATGGAAGCACATAACATTGCTAGACATTCACAAAAATGCTTCCCACTCTAGTTGCTTTCAGTTAGCGATAAATGAATTGAATTGACATCTCTAATTCTTCTTACGTGCTATTTGCGAAGAGTGATTGTAACATGTTTGGTACAATGATTTTGAAGTGACTCACTGGGCAGTGTCATCTTACAGATAACATCCATCTCTCTTAATGGAAAACTATCATATCTGATAGGCTGTTGATCTGAATGGACAATCAGAAAATTCTTTCTACACTCCTGGAAATGGAAAAAAGAACACATTGACACCGGTGTGTCAGACACACCATACTTGCTCCGGACACTGCGAGAGGGCTGTACAAGCAATGATCACACGCACGGCACAGCGGACACACCAGGAACCGCGGTGTTGGCCGTCGAATGGCGCTAGCTGCGCAGCATTTGTGCACCGCCGCCGTCAGTGTCAGCCAGTTTGCCGTGGCATACGGAGCTCCATCGCAGTCTTTAACACTGGTAGCATGCCGCGACAGTGTGGACGTGAACCGTATGTGCAGTTGACGGACTTTGAGCGAGGGCGTATTGTGGGCATGCGGGAGGCCGGGTGGACGTACCGCCGAATTGCTCAACACGTGGGGCGTGAGGTTTCCACAGTACATCGATGTTGTTGCCAGTGGTCGGCGGAAGGTGCATGTGCCCGTCGACCTGGGACCGGACCGCAGCGACGCACGGATGCACGCCAAGACCGCAGGATCCTACGCAGTGCCGTAGGGGACCGCACCGCCACTTCCCAGCAAATTAGGGGCACTGTTGCTCCTGGGGTATTGGCGAGGACCATTCGCAACCATCTCCATGAAGCTGGGCTACGGTCCCGCACACCGTTAGGCCGTCTTCCGCTCACGCCCCAACATTGTGCAGCCCGCCTCCAGTGGTGTCGCGACAGGCGTGAATGGAGGGACGAATGGAGACGTGTCGTCTTCAGTGATGAGAGTCGCTTCTGCCTTGGTGCCAATGATGGTCGTATGCGTGTTTGGCGCCGTGCAGGTGAGCGCCACAATCAGGACTGCATACGACCGAGGCACACAGGGCCAACACCCGGCATCATGGTGTGGGGAGCGATCTCCTACACTGGCCGTACACCACTGGTGATCGTCGAGGGGACACTGAATAGTGCACGGTACATCCAAACCGTCATCGAACCCATCGTTCTACCATTCCTAGACCGGCAAGGGAACTTGCTGTTCCAACAGGACAATGCACGTCCGCATGTATCCCGTGCCACCCAACGTGCTCTAGAAGGTGTAAGTCAACTACCCTGGCCAGCAAGATCTCCGGATCTGTCCCCCATTGAGCATGTTTGGGACTGGATGAAGCGTCGTCTCACGCGGTCTGCACGTCCAGCACGAACGCTGGTCCAACTGAGGCGCCAGGTGGAAATGGCATGGCAAGCCGTTCCACAAGACTACATCCAGCATCTCTACGATCGTCTCCATGGGAGAATAGCAGCCTGCATTGCTGCGAAAGGTGGATATACACTGTACTAGTGCCGACATTGTGCACGCTCTGTTGCCTGTGTCTGTGCGCCTGTGGTTCTGTCAGTGTGATCATGTGATGTATCTGACCCCAGGAATGTGTCAATAAAGTTTCCCCTTCCTGGGACAATGAATTCACGGTGTTCTTATTTCAATTTCCAGGAGTGTAGACAATTCTCTTATCCAATCACCATTTAGAAGAGTTTAGATGAGCAAAACTTCATTTTGCAGTGAAACCCCTATTTTATGTCTTCGTGTGATCCAGACTTAAACGTAAAACTAAGGAAAATAGAGAATCAAGGAAAATGTTAACCCCCCACAAAAGAGAGAGAGAGAGAGAGAGAGAGAGAGAGAGAGAGAGAGCAAAAACACACTTAATTGGCAATCTGATGAAAATTTGCAGTCCTCGACAATAGTGTGAGTAAAATGTAAGTGAAGAAAATTAAATGTGCAATGCAATGTTCATACATTAATTTGCGATAATGAATATCATCAGTTCTTAAAAAAACCTTTGAGAGATCACCCTTTGTGCTCACCTAGAAAATAGCAGAGATTGATGAACATGTTGAATTAAACCTAAAACATAACTGCACTTAAGTGGTTAAACCATAAGCGTAAATGCGGACATCTGCTTAATGTTATACTTTGTCACCTTTTTTGTTACTGTTTAATGCTTTTCTTATGAGCCACACTTCATATCCTAAAGTGTTACTTCACGCTTGATGAGAGAAACAAATGTGAAAAAATGAGTTTCCGTCCCCACTTGAAGTTATAAGCTTATTAGAAATCGGAGGTGAATTTCTGTACCCTCTGTAAAATGTAAATTTGAAGAAAGCTCAGATGCTACAGTTTTGATTCATGCCCTCTATCACTGTTGCCACTGTTTACGATCTACAGTGTGTGGTGTGTGCGGCACAAAGTATATGTCTGAGTAGTGTATGTTGTTGTTGTTGTTGTTGCAACTGTATGATGTCAGATTTGAACATGAGTGTCTATAAAATATACAATCACAAAACTCTCATTCTGTTCCTGTGTGACATTCTGTTTCCGTTGACATCTCTGTCGTGGCACATCAACTGCATGAAAAGTATATTTTCACCACTTCACAAAACTTTCACCCCCACTTGCATTCCCATCGCTGAAGAACTACTCCCACTCTCCACACATCCATTATGCGAGCTCATTTTACGTGTTACTGTGGTGTCGTGGTTGCGCTTGTTACTGGGTGACTTAACAAGGCGCCTGCCAATAAGAGTTCACTAGCCGGAAATGGGCGATGTTTTCTCGATTATAACAGAGTATATTTTTATAGACTCAGTGTTTGGAATTTTAAAGGGTGATGATTGATATTGTTGCTGAATACATCAGAAATACGTGCAGAATGATTAAAGTGAATAAGTAGCACAAAAGAAGGTGGTGGCAGGACCCCATTCGTCACGTACTGGCTCAGTTGGGGAAACACATCGTGTCAACTGTCTTGTTTATCCACTAACACTGTTGGGTTGCAGTAGTTGTATCATAATTGCACAGTGAAGCTAAATATTGGAAGTTGTGTTGGCAGCACTGATTGTGGATTACGTCAGCATTTCCTTACACATCTGCCCTCTCCACAATAGCCTAAAATATTCCCTCAGTACCACGACCACCACCCATGGTGTGAACCATCTGTCTTGTGTGCCACTTAAAACTCTGTCACATTAAACATCATCATCTCTTGTTGGTGCCTTTATCCCACGATTCACAAGGTCGCCGTGGTTAGGGACGGATTTGGCTAGGTTAATGTTAAGGGGTGGCCGGATGCCCGCCTGCTGCCAGTTTGTCACATTAAACATAAACAGGAAGAAAACGGGACGAAGTCAAGTGAGGCGTCGAGTAAGAACTTGGAATCGATGAAAACTTTACTAGGAAGAAACGTAAAATGGAGGAATTTTCTGTATTGATCTTACGGGTTTTTCACAGGGGCTAGGAATTTATGGTGTAGAATTGAGAAAATTGTGAAATCAAAGTTCCACTGTATTACATTAGATTTAATTATAAACCAAATAAAGTATGAAATAATTCCAAAACTAAATAACAAACTTCCTCTATTCCTAACTTCTGTTTCAGCTGCCTTCTACAAAAGCATACTCAGACATGTTATGACTCGTGTTCTTCCCAGGAAATTTTCCTACAGTTTGGATTTCACACACGTCTTCACAAAATCAAACATTTCAATTTTCGTTTGTCCCTCATCCACTCTGTCACATACCAAAATATAACTGAATATTAATTTTAAAAGGTTCAAATATTATTTCAAATAAAAATTACAAACTTTTATAAAACGAAACATTGTAGTTAATTGACGTTTAGGAGCTGAACTTTTTATAATAGCTCCATATGATGTTGGAAGTTAATCTATTGTCATTACTAGATCAGTTTTGAATTACCACAATGGTTTTTGTGATTGTTAGGTAATATTTTCTATCTTTGAAACTATGCTAAATAACAAAATGAAATTTGGACAATATCATTTTAACAAAAAAAAGCATTCTGTAAAGTTTGAACAAAATTTCAAAAGAATTATTTAGATTCTTAGGGAGTATAAATACTCAGCGTCCTACTGCCAGGTGGAGTCATTGCCACAGTTAGTATCTGCCTTAAGTTAGCATCTCTGACTGGAGGTGCTGGCAGCTCCATACTTCATTACACCTACGACAACGCACCCCCCCTCCCCAGGGCACTCATCACTCTTTGGTGAGTACGTGCTTGGCGCCCACAGGGCCCAAGCCCTCACAGCACTGCTTCTCTCTCTGTGCTTCTTGTCTCCTCATCTCCTGTCCTTTTCCCCTCTCTTGGGGAGATGTCTCGTGCTTCCATGGGCTGATGAAGCTCATTTGCATTGGTTTCTCTCTTGTACTGCCTCCCCTTTGGAGGTTCCCTGGCTGGAAGGAGCACACCATCAGAGATGCTGGCAGTCATGGGGGACTTCTTCCCAATGACTAATTTTCCTTCTCTTTATCAGAGTGTTTCACATAAAAGAAAGTGGAATGAGGCTCCTTTCTCATTGTCTCTTCCTGTTGTGCCTCGATATCTAGTAGTCTCATGTTCAGATGAAAACCAGACTTTTACTACTGTTAACCCCTTTGTTATACAGAAACGCGTGGGTGGCATCACCGGCCCTGTGAAGTTATGCCCTCGTCTCCACATTGGAACTCTGCTCTTGGAAATTGATAGTGCTCTCCAGGCCCAGAAATTACTCAAGGCCTAAATCCTCCACGAATATCCTATAAAAGTGGAGGCTCACAGAACACTTAACTCATCCCGCTGTTTTATCTAGACCCTGCTGTTGGATGGTAAAAACAGTCAAGTGTGTCACTTGTAGCAGGGATGCACATGAGGGCGCCTGTCCACCTCCTTCCTCCCGCTATGTCAATTGTAATGGGGAACATGATGTTGCTTCTCGTTCTTGTCCCGTATAGCAAGACGAATGAGCTGTTCAGGAGAATAGGGTGAAGGGAAAGGTACCTTTTACTATTGCCTGGAAATTGTTGGCGAGCCGTAAACCGAATGTCCCTTTGTCCGGAAGCTACAGCACCATGTTAGCCTCTCCCCATCCCACAAACAACATGGCTAAGCAGACTTGTGACTTACAGTTCAGTTCAATGGTGGCAAAGTCTCCTCGCCTTCAAGCTGACGCTCTGTCTCCCGCTTCCCGGGCTGTAGATTCTGCTACCTGCTCTTCGCACTCACCAATGAAGACGGTTGCAAAGCATCGAGCGAACCATCAATTCAAAAAGGATTATTCCCACAAGATTTCTTGGGTACCTAGAGTTGGCAGCCGTCTGGCTCTTTTGCAAATCGCCCGAAGCTAGAACAATCACCCAAAGACAGTCTGTCTTCCCCCTCTCTGTCTAGTCGGCCCTTTTCAACTGACCGACACTGGGGAAGCTCCGTTGATCCTGCCGAGTTTATGGACGAAGATCCTCCACCTGTGGATTCCAGCGGCCGTTCTCCCTCAACGGCTCGCCCTAAGTGCCCGTTGAGGTGAGTGTTTCTTATTCATTCTCCAGTGTTTCTAATTTTTATAGCCCTTTTACAGTGAAATATCCATGGCCTTTGGTCTAACAGGGCGGACCTCCAGCTGCTCCTGTGATCACAGTGTTCACTTAGTAGTCCTTCTCCAATAAACCAAGCTATGTCCTCAAGACCACTTTGCTCTTTCCCATTTTACTTCGGTACAGATGGACCTTCTCCTTATGGCGGGGATTCCTGCTCATGATGGGGTCATACTTCTATGAGATGATGTTTGTCATCATCCCATCCCCTTGCACACCCACCTGCAAGCGGTTGCTGCCTGTGTTTTCCTTCCTGAATTTACCTTTTCCCTCTGCACCATTTATATCCTTTCGTCTTCTGCTGCTGCTACGGAGGACCTGATGCAGCTTATTGCTCAGCTTCCTACACCCTTTCTGCTCCTCGGTGACACCAATGCCCACCATCCTCTTTAGGGCTCGCCTGTCGCCTGCCCGAGAGGTTCTCTTTTGGCGGATCTTCTTAATCATCTTAATCTTGTGTGCCTTAACACCGGCGAAGCTATGTTTCTCTCTGATTCCATGCACATTTATTCCCACTTAGACCTCTCGATCTCGCTTGATGTCTTGAGTGGTGTGTTCTTTCCTATACTTACTCATGTGACCACTTCCCTTGTGTGACTCGCCCATACAGTCACACTCCATCACAGTGGCCCGCTCATTGGAAATTCTCTCTTGCTGAGTGGAGGCTCTATTCCTCCTTGACAGTTTCCCCAGCTGTGATGATCAGGTCGAGCACCTCGTGGACGTTATTATCTCTGATGCCGAATCCTGTATCCCTTGTACTACTACTTCTCCCCGTCGGCTCCCAGTCCCTTGGTGGATTGTGGAGTGCAGCAATGAGATTCATGCCCGACGACGTGCGCTTTGTGTCTTTCACAGTCATCCTATGGTAATGACCTGCATCCACTACAAGCAACTACGTGCGCAGTGACATCGCACTATCAAGGAAAGCACATGCTGGGTTTCATTCACCAGCTCGTTCAACAGTTTTACTCCATCCTCTCTCATTTGGGCGTGGCCTGCACCGGCTTTCCGTGACTACCGCCCACTCCCCTATCTCCGTCATCTGACTGTGGTGGGAAACGTCATAGTTGACCCTGTCGATGTTTCCAACGCTTTGGGCTGGTACTTTCCAACGCTTTGGGCTGGTACTTTCCAACGCTTTGGGCTGGTACTTTCCAACGCTTTGGGCTGGTACTTTCCAACGCTTTGGGCTGGTACGTTGCAGAGGTTTCAAGCTCCATGCACCACCATCCTGCCTTCCTTCCTTGGAAACAGGCGGAGGAGGCTCATGCAGTCTCTTTTCTCTCTTTGAATCAAGAATGCTACAATACTCCTTTTACTATGAGGGAGCTCGAGCGTGCTCTCTCCTCATCCACGTCTTAAGCTCCTGGGCCGGAAACAATCCATGTCCTCATGCTGCAGAATTTTCCTACTGCAGGAAAATCCTTTTTCCTCGATGCCCACAACTGTATTTGGACTGATGGTGTATTTCCCACGTTTTGTCGTGAAGCTACTATTGTTCCCCTACCTAAGCCTGGTAAAGATAAATATCTTCCTTCTAGCTATTGTCCAATTTCCCTTACCAGCAGCATTTGTAAGGTGATGGAATGCATCATCAATGGTCGCTTAGTTTGGTGGCTGGAGTCCCACCATCTTCTCACTAATGCTCAGTGTGGGTTCCGAAAGCGCTGCTCAGCGATTGATCATCTTGTCACCCTGTCGACGTTCGTCATAAATAATTTTCTGCAGAAGCGTCAAACAGTGGCTGTGCTCTTTGATTTGGAGAAAGCCTATGATACCTGTTGGCGGACAGGCATTCTACGTACTATGCACACGAGGCCTTCACAGTCGTCTTCCCACTTTAATCCGGGATTTTTTGACAGACAGTTTTCCGGGTACGTGTGGGTTCCTCCTTATCCCACACCTTTTTACAGGAGAATGAGGTGCCTCAGGGCTCCGTACTGAGTGTCATCCTCTTCGCCCAGATATCAACCCAATTATGGACTGCCTTCCAGCTGGCATTTCCGGCTCTTTTCATTGACGACTTTACTATTTATTGCAGCTCCCAGCGGACATGTCTCCTGCAACACAGTCTTCAACATTGTCAGGACCGTCTCTATTCGTGGAGTGTCACAAATGGTTTCCGCTTTTCTGCTATCAAATCAGTTTGCGGCAACTTCTGAAAGTACAAGGCATTTCTTCCACCGTCCTTATGACTGGGCCAAAATGCTCTCCTGTTCATGGATGCAGCACAGTTCTTAGGGCATACGTTTGATAGGAAACTCAGCTGGTCTCCCCACGTGTCCTACCTGGCTGCACGCTGCACCCGATCCCTCGACATCCTTCATGTATTGAGTGGTACCTCTCGGGGAGCTGACTGGACTGTCCTCCTCGACCTGTATCGCTCTCTTGTCCGCTCAAAGTTGAATTATGGATGCATTGTCTACTCCTCTGCACAGCCGTCTATCTTACGCTATCTAAATACAATCCATCATTTGGGGATCTGTCTCGCCACTGGTGCCTTCCGTACTAGCCCAGTTGAGAGTATTTATGCAGAAGCTGGTGAACTACCACTATCATACCAATGCGACATCCTAATCAGTAGGTATGCGTGTCGGCTTTCTTCCATGCCAGGCCACTCAGCATTTGACCCTTTTTTTGATAACATTCTTGACCGCCAATACGAGATATGCATTTCTTCTCTGCGGCCTCCCAGCGTCCACTTTAGTCACCTGCTTCAGCAGCTGCAGTTAACGCTTCCTGCCACTTTTTGAATGGGTTAAAGCCCTTCCCCACCTTGGCTTCAGGCACAGGTTTGTGTTCATTTTGCCCTCAGCTCATTCCCAAAGAATTCAACTCCTGCAAATTTCTCGAACTTCACTCACAACTTGCCAATAGCATATTTTTGTACACTGATGGTTCCAGGTCTACACACAGTGTTGGCTGTGCTTTAGTCATTGGGGATGATAAGTTTCAATTCTGGCTTCTCGACCAGTGCACAATTTTTACCGCACAGCTTTTTGCCCTCTCTCAGGCTGTTAACTACACCCGGAGGCACCAGCTCCCTCGCTGTGTGATCTGCTCTGACTCCCTCAGTGCCCTTCAGAGTCTGGATGATCCAGATCCAGTCCACCCCATTGTTAGACGGATCCAGGACTGCCTCCATTTGTTCCCGGATGGGGAGCACAAGTGATATTCATGTGGGTTCCTGACCGTGTTGGTATGTCTGGGAATAACGATGATGCTGCAGCCAAGGCCACAGTCCATCTTGGTCGGCCCGCTTCCTACTCTGTTCCCTCGCAAAACATTTGTAATTTTCTCTATCAGCGTATCACGTCACTTTGGCATGACAATTGGTACTCCCTTCATGGGAACAAACTCAGAAGTCAAACCTCTCCCAACAGCCTGTTAGACTTACTCCTGGCCATTTCACCATGAGGAAGTAATGTTAGCTTGGTTGTGAATAGGGCTCTGCAGCATTAGTCACCGCCACTTTTTGAGTGGCGACCCTGCACCCAACTGTCCTTTCTGTAACCAGCCATTAACAGCAGACATTTCCTGATCCTCTGCCCCTGTTTCAGCCACTTACATCTCAGGCTCGGGCTGCTGCCTGCTTTCCTGGACGTTTTAGCGGATGATATGCGAGCTGTGGCTCGCGTTTTAAGTTTTTTTAAAAGCAGTAATATGACGAGAGATTTGATTTGTACCTGGTGACTCCGGTGTCTTGTCTACGTTTTTTTAGATACTCTTCTGTAATGTCTTGACGTTTTAGATTTGTTTTTCCTTCCTTTCTGTATTGGGCCTTCAAACAATTTTTTGCCCTTGCAGTTCCAGCATTCTATGGCTCTATACTGGGCGCTTATGACCTTAGATGTTTTGTGCCCTAACACTCCCCCCCCCCCCCCACCCCCACAAAAAAAAACAGAATTACTTGCTACGTTACACTGTGACCATTACCCCACACAGAACTTTGAACACGGTACTAGGAATCGTCTTCCAGATGCTCCAAACAGATGAGGAACTCTGGACTAATCTCCACTGGAGAGGTGTACGGTTTATCAGTCCTGTACAAATGGGATGAAGGATAATTTTACAGGCAGAGTTTTGAAGGGAATGACATCCTGGAGAAAGTCAAGGTCATGGTTAAGTGTGATGTGAGATCGTATGTCCTATTCCCTAAGAGATGCTTCACATGTTTATGCTTTGGGCATATGTCATCCCGCTGAATGACACACAGTGCATGGCAGCTTGTGGATGATCACTCCATGAATGTAGTCGTCCTGAACATCCACCTTTGTATTTCAGCTGCGTGGAACATCACCCTCCACATTTGCCAGTTTGCCCAGTTTTCAGGAAAGAACAGAAGATTAGGAATACAGATCTATTAAATGCGTGGCATATACTGAGGCATGGAACAGATATAAATGTCTAAATTCTGGATATGATTATCAATTATGCAAACATGATCATTGTGCCCCATCCGCTTCCCCCCTCCCCCAAACCAGATCTACCACCACCTTTCTCTCCTGTGGTTCCCACAGTACCTTCTTCGGGAACCACTTCCCACACCCAACCAGAGAGTGTTCAGCTTCTTCAGTGTCTACTGGTAACAGTGCTCCCTTTGGGATCCCTCAGACTGGCAGCCTCCAGACCAGAAGCCCGAT
Source organism: Schistocerca serialis cubense (assembly GCF_023864345.2). Lineage (NCBI taxonomy): Eukaryota > Metazoa > Arthropoda > Insecta > Orthoptera > Acrididae > Schistocerca > Schistocerca serialis. The sequence continues at coordinate 373,539,536 of NC_064640.1, forward strand.
GCCAAACAATGCCTGAATGAGTCACGGCCTGTGGCATTTCCGGCCTATCCACTCATCTGTCTCCGCACTCAGTGCATATAGCCTCTTGAATAATCCTTGCCCACCAGAAGTGAAGAAGAAGAAGAAGAAGAAGAAGAACTGGTAACACCAGTTCCTATCAGGCTGGGCTAGCACTTCGATGGGTGACCATCCGGTCTGCCGAGCGCTTTTGGCAAGTGGAGTGCAGCAGGCCCTTGTGAAGCAAACTGAAGCGCTGAAACTTCCTGGCAGATTAAAACTGTGTGCCGGACCAAGACTCGAACTCGGGACCATTGCCTTTCGTGGGCAAGTGCTCTAACGGGCAAGTGCTCTAACAGCCAAGTGCTCTGCGTGGTTTGCAGGAGAGCTTCTGTAAAGTTTGGAAGGTAGGAGACGAGGTACTGGCAGTGAGGACGAGGCGTGAGTCATGCTTGGGTAACTCAGTCGGTAGAGCACTTACCCGCGAAAGGCAAAGGTCTCGAGTTAGAGTCTCGGTCCGGCACATGGTTTTAATCTGCCAGGAAGTTCCATATCAGCGCACCAGCGCACACTCTGCTGCAGAGTGAAAATCTCATTCTGGAAACTGAAGAACTGCTTGATTAAGAAGTAGCGGTCTGCTGACCACATGCCCCTCCATATCCACATCCAATGACGCCTATGGGCTGAGGATGGCACGGCAGCTGGTCGGTACCATTGGCCATTGGGCCTTCATGCCTGTTCGGGAGGAGTTTAGTTTTTTCTATACTCCAATGCTCTGAGGCAGTTTGTGTGTGTGTGTGTGTGTGTGTGTGTGTGTGTGTGTGTGTGTGTGTTTGCAAAGTTTTGTAATTTTGATTGTTAAGAACTGACACTCTAACAAAGAATATTACTATATCCTGATACTGCAGAATAATACTGCATTAATAAAACACAAATGAGAGAAAAAATGAAATAAAACTTGAGTTGCAAAGGAAATGTGCCATTTGCAGCAACAAACACAGTGCGCACACACAAGTGTCTGCCAACAGAAAAATGTGTCAAAGGCTTTAGGACAAAGACTGTGCAAAACTTCACAACTACTAATGATGAGCATGACGTCGCAATTGTTTACATCAGGTTTGTTTGAGCAGTTGCCAGTGGGTTCATGAGCAGTACCTTCTCCCGCTTCTGACTACTTAAATCGTGGTTGTTAGCTATATCGGCAGTAGCAACAAGCAGCCATATGCTACTAAGAAAATTTCTCGTGCACCCAAGCTGTCAGATTCACGCTTGCACAGGTCAGTCTGAATTCCGGAGGGGAGGCGTAGTCCCCCCTTGACCAGTGTTTACGTGTAGTGATTTTACTGTCTCCTCTTAGTTTACAGCTGTCATGTCACCCAAGCTGCCAGATTCACGCTTGCACAGGTCAGTCTGAATTCTGGAGGGGAGGGGTAGTCCCCCCTTGACCAGTGTTTACGTGTAGTGATTTTACTGTCTCCTCTTAGTTTACAGCTGTCATGTCAATTGAACACAAAAGACTTATGTGGTTACTGTCTCAGCCCCATTTACTCTGTTATAGTTATGTTTAGATTTAGTTTGCCTCCTTTTTTGCACCTCTGCTCCCATTTTTCTGTTGTGGTTGTTACACTTGGTTGTATAGTGAATGCTCTGCTCTGTAATGGATCAGAGATGGTACAGTTGTGGGTGTGACATTCCCTGTAGCGTGCAGAGCCCTGGGGACACTCACTTGCTGACTTCACTGTTTCCTTCATCTTCATTGTGTTACTGACAGTACAAAAGATGTCTATTAAATTTTTAGCCTTCTCGTTTCTACTGTTTACACCCTCCCAACTAGATGAGAAAATGTTCTCAGTGGCAGTTTATACTTCTGGATGCACCACTGTTGGATGGAGGGACTGGTGACCTTGTTTGGTTCCGTACCCCCCCTACCCCGTCACCACAGCCAGCCAACCAACCAGCCCACCATTATTGCACCCAAATTATTTTGATAAATCACAGGATCATAATCACCATAGAAAGTTTGGTGAAACAAAGTAATAAACACCCTTGCAGCTTAGTGGTGTGTTCTGGGATATAATGTTCAGTGAGTAGCTTCAACTGGATATGGCATACTTGTTGAAACTTTAGCTCATACCTGTAGAATTGAGGCCATTATCAAGGCCAGTGCTGGTGTTACATGGCGAGGTTGATGGCTCCTGAGTGTCACAAAATTTTTTTGTCTAGTGTGCTTATATTGGACTGCTAGGCCATTTGACTTCTGAGTATTAGATTTGATGCACCACAAGAGTATAGATATGATAACATGAATGGTAAGGTGATCCCTACCACACCACTAATCATAAAGTGGTAATTTTTGATGATGTATGAAATCAGTGTGAAAATTAACATGGTAGAAATGGATTTTTTGTATCAGAGTATTATGCTAGGACTGGAATGTGTCACCACGTTTTATGCACTCCATAACTGCTTTCAAGCTGGCAATTTTAAAGGGGTAAAAAACAAGAAAGCCTTTGTTTTTAACCTTCTACCTTTTATATTATCTAAGAAGAGCATAATTTTAATGTAGCGTGTTCAATCATGTGATGAGATGTTAAATTAGTCTCCTCAGGATCCATATTTCCACAGAGCTAGTTGTGTATAGTGCCTGTGTGACACTGAATGCATTGGAGCTAATACGCTGTGAATGGGGGAAATTTGTTAAGTATGCTCTGATTCTTTCAATACCCCTAAAGCACAGCACTAAATGTGTCAAGCAGAACATCCATAACTGCATACCAGGGAATACGCAAAATGGAAAAGGAGTAACCTGATAACGAAGCCAAGATGATGATGTGTGTTGTAGTCCAGTGATGTTCCCTTCTGCTGTATGCTGTAATGTAGTGTTTCATTTAGAAAACCATGTAAATATTAAGTATACTTTTTTAGTTAAAGCTGTGCCAAACCAAAACTAAAGGATGCATACCTGTATGAAAAAAATGGACTCCCATTAGCTGACATTTTGGGGCAGTCCATAAGACATTTCTGTAGCTCAGCTGGAGAACCTTACAAGGGAGACCATGACGTTGGGGTCACGGATTTACTTCAAACTTTGTACACCTTTAGTAGGCCATTAAAAGAATATAATGTGCAAGTAGTAAGGTGCACTATGCTGGCGATTTTGAGAAAATCACAAGTGAAGTTTCATGTTTCTGTAATGTAACTGATGTATCTGTGTGAAGGTGCCAGGCATAAGAAGTCGGTGTGGTCAAGATGTGTAAAACTTCTCCTGTGAGTTTCTCTGAATTGCCATATTAGTGACTCTTCCTACTTGTGCATTGTTGTTTTAATGGCCTTCTGAAGGTGTACAAAGTTTGAAGTAAATTTGTGATCCCAACAGCGTGGCCTCTACTTGTTAGTGTGTCCCACTCTAGCATATATTGTTAACATTTCATATACAAGGTGTTAAAAAGTGTCAAATACTTTGAGAGGTTGGTAGCACTCTTCAAAACAAGAAAAATAAACCCAATAAACAAGGGTCTGGAAATGCACACTTTCTATGATTAACGTGGCATCCATTCATGACACTGCATCCCTCTGCCCTCTGGTTGTCATTGTCATCTTACCTGCTGGCATGCATTGAAGACGTGATGCCTTCAAGGGTACCCATAACCAAAAGTCTAGGGGATTGAGGTGTGGGAACTGGCAGGCCAAGGTGTGCTGCCCTCCACCTCCAACCAGTCCAGCAGTCCCGAAATGTTTGCATCAGATGTGCACATTTCTGATGTGCCATCATGCAAGACTCACATTTATATCCATTGCTGCAATGGCACAGCCTCCTGCTAGGTAGAGTCCAGATATAGTGCCTCATTCAACCTTTGTGGTCCCCCCCCCCCCAGGGGGGCTCGCGGTTCTTTCATGAGTTAGTGTGTGGTGCACATGGGCCCTGAACTATTGCAGGCCATTCTTCCTTCCTGGCTGTATTTCCTTCACCTTGCCCCTTGCTCCCTACCCTCACTCCTTCCCCAATGCCCTCTCCTTCCCTCTCTGTGTTGTCCTGTATCGACCTGGCTGTCCATCTGGTTCCCTGCATTCCTTGCAGTTTTGTTCCTTCTGCCTGTTCCCTTTAATCCCTTTTGGCGTTTACGTCCCAGCTTGAGGTTTGATCTCCACTGCTAAATTTCCTGTTTTTGGTGTGAGCCAGTTGGGGAAGATCTCCCTCCCTAGAGTCTACAGTTTGGATTCCTCTCTCCTCCCTCCCTTCCTACCCCTCTTCCTTCCCCACCGTAGCCTCCCTCCACTCTGCTATGTCACCAACATGTGTAGCCAGTCCATGTGGTGGGGTGGTTATGCAACCGTCTGGCTGAGCCCCCCTGGCAACACAGGGATCACACTACTGATACCTGAACTGTTCCCTCCCCACGTATACCAAGGAGTGGTTGCTTGTCTTCCAGGAGCTTCGCAACTCCCAGCAATGGCCGCCACACCAGGAGGCCCTTTCTGTGTGTGGGTGGCACCCACGGGGAGAGCCCCTGATCGGAGTGGGCAGATGCTTGGCACATGAAGTGTGTCAACCTGCAAAAATTTGGCCATTCTCAAATGGCCATCTCTTAGAATGGTGAAGGATCATTGAATGCTGCTTTGTACGACCCGGCAGCCTTGCCTTCTCTGGCTACACCATGGAAGGATGGCTAGGTTTACCATCTTGGTATGAAACATTTTCCCCGCTACCTCGCCTATACTAGGATTGATAGAAACACATTCACTGCCACAAAGCCACCCTCTCCCCTTTTATATTATAGAATATGGAGGACAATTTTGGTAAACTGGAGTTTCTCAGTAAGGTGCAGTCAGGTTCTCTGTTGATCAAAGCTGCTTCTGCCATCCTGTCTGCAGCTTTTCATGCTCATGATCATCTTGGCATTGTCTCAGTGTCTATTACCCCTCACCAATCTCTGAATATAGTCCAGACGGTGATTTTTCATAGACACCTCATCCTGAAAATCAGAGAGGAACTCCGGGCTAATCTGGAGCAACGAGGTGTTCATTTTGTTACCCTGTGCAGAAAGGTCGCAAAGATAACTGCACAGATACCGGCACCTTCATTCTGGCTTTTGAGGGGCATACCACCCAAGAGCAGGTACAGGTTATGTGCTACAGATATGACGCGGAGCCATACGTCCTACCACTCATGAGACACTTATGGTGCTTGTGTTTTCAGCATATATATTCCCACTGTACGGCAGACCCTCTTTGTAGTACTGTAAACACCCACTTCATGAGGGAAGACCCTGTGTTCAGTCATCTATGTGTGTAAAGTGTCATGACTGCCACTCCCCTCACTCACCGGATTGCCCGGCTTAAAAGACAGAAAACAAAAGAGTAAAAGTCCCTGGATTGCCTGCCTTATGCTGAGGCTCGCCAAAAGTATGAGACATGCCATCTAGTGTCACTTTCTTCAAGTTTTGCCTCTGTTACATCCTCTCCCCTTCCTACCTCTTCCTTACTGCAGCCCTGTCCACCTTTCCCCTCCCCCACCCTTGCAGTTCCTACAACATCCCTCCAGAAGTTGCTCCCCATCCCCGGCCCAAGGAGTGTCCCCTTCTTCAGCACCCGCTGGTGATGGGGCTCACATCTGGGACCACTCTCCCTGCCATCTCTGAGGCCGGAAGCCTACAACAACTCGGCCACATTATGCACCATCTGTGTGCCGCAAGGTCACCCGCTCTCTTTTGGTTCCGTATCTTGAACATACCTGTCTAAGTGTCTCCAACTGAGCTACAGGAATATATCTTGTGGGCTGACCCCAAATCTTAGCTAATGGGAATTCCCTGAGTTCTGGTGATTGTTTTTACCCGTAGAAAAAACTGCCACCTTGAAAGCAATTATGGAGGCAATGTAAGGGAGAGTCTTAACAGCAGAAACTAGAATGCTAAAAAGTAATAGAGCTTTTGTGCTGTCAGTAATACAAGCAAGATGAATTAGGGAAGTCAGCAGGTGGGTGTCCCAGGGACTCTGCATGTGACAGGAAATGTTACCACCCACAGCTGCACCATCCCTGATCTGTTACAGTCCAGATCATCCACTATCCAACAGAGTGCAACACCAAGAAGTGAAAAATGGGTGGGGCAGAAAGGAGGCAAACTAAATGTGAAAATAATTAAAACAGAGTAAAGGGAATGAGAGAGTAGTTCGGTCAAAGAGGTAGGGTTGGGGACCACCCAGACACAGCATACAGTGGAAGACACCCCAACCTCAACCACCCTACACCTGTTCTGGAGATGTCTAAAGCCTTATAACAGAGAATAAAAACCACTTTCACAGATAAAACTTAGAACCAGTTCAACCATCCATGAATCCTCGCCAATACTACAGGCAATCGGTCCGGAAGTCCATACTTAATGCAGATGGTAATAAGGAGGGAGCATTTCACCAGGATATGAGCTCCTTGTTGCAAGGCTCCATAACCACAGTTCATTACACCAAAGAAAATGATGGGTTAACCTGGTGTGATCAATGTGGAAATGGCATAGGAATGTGGATTCCTTCTGAGATAAGCAGAAGGAAGAGCACAATGCTGCTGTCATCTAGATTGTGCAGATTTCATAGATGAGGCAGTAGCCCATCACATTTTGTTACATTTCTGAGCAGCCAGAGATACCGTGTGCATCCACAAATCTGCACCTGGGATCAGCACTGCAAACGAGAGTAAGTATTTGCTCCCTAGCCAAATGGCTCAGCCAGTTCATTCCCTGGGGCACCCCCATGACTTGAGACTCAGAAAGACAACTGAACAGGCAGCATGATGAAGGTAAGTGAGAAGGTCATGAATAGTGGAGACCAAAGGATGGCAAGAATAGCATCGGTCACAAGCCTGCTCATTGACTCAGTTTGTATTAAAACAGGGTCAAGGGAGGTCCGTCTAATAAAATAGAGGCTCTGCTAGTGGTTGTCAGCTGTGTTGTAAACACATGTTCCCAGGAGCAAGTGGTGTTAAATATCAGTAGGAGATTTACAGGCATATCCCATCTGAGGCATAGTTTGAGCCATTGGTGTAAAGGATGATAGCACCTTGGAACTCTTGAAGAACTGGATGTAACAGGTGCTGAAATGTCATGAGAGTCAATTCTGAGGCCAGGCACCATTCTGGGGAGTATGTGAGGAAATCTGGAAATCACAGTCCAGGGAAGAGAGATTGGAGATTGTGGCAGAGGAAAGTGAGGTGCATTCAAACTGGTAATCCCACCAGAGGGTGGGAATCAGGGTGACAACAACCCTTGTATGTAAAGAGAATGGGATACATTTTGCTAAAAGATTGGGTAGCTGAACTATGGAACTAGCATTGGATGCTTAGTTGAATACACAAGCAAGAAATGCGGAATAAAATTTTTCACTGAATCCCAAGGTATTCCCCGACCAGCTAGCTGTCCATTACAAAATGATCCTATCAGGCGGATCTACAAAGATAATCCATAAACTCAATGACTTTCTCACTGAGGTGCCAAACACTCTCTACTGAAGCAAGAGTACGTCTTGCGTCATGATGGATGAGATGGATGTCTCCTAAATTACACAAGACTGGCCATATGAAGGAACAACTGAGGTGCAACAAATGAAAAAAAGAAATAATATAGAGCTGGTGAAGACTGCCACTTTCCTTGTGACTTCCACTGCTCTGATAGTGAGAGAATACTGTGTGGATGCTTCCTCTAGTTTACGGTTGAGACTTGCGCCCCCGACACAGTGACAACAATGAGTTCCAAAGGAGAAGCAACCTGTGGGTAAAACTCTGAAAGGCAACTCATGAACTTTGCACTGACAGCATCTCTCTAGCTGTGTGTATCAACTGATTTGAAAGCAAACCAATATGAAACCAAGACTTCCCAAAATTCACTGAGAACAAAAAAAGTTCAAAAAGAGGAGAGTAGATCCCAATTGTGGAAGCCAAGAAGGAATGTAAAGTGACTGACCCTCCAACATTTCTCAGCAGTGCCTTCCTCTTTGTGAAAAAACCTGTCATTATAAAACTTCCTGGCAGACCAAAACTGTGTGCTGGACCAAGATTCCAACTCTGGACCTTTGCCTTTCGTGGGAATGTGCTCTACAAAATTATTATATTTTTGGTGCAGACATCCAACTGAACAGGAACCAATACTACCACACACATGCACACCTGCAAAGGAATCAGGTTCAAGAAACTGCAAAAAAGGTAGCCACAATATAAGAACAAGAGAAAGCAAACATATTAATGTTGTGATCAAATATTCAATTTTTTTTCTTTTGTTTGGGGGGAGGGGGGGGGGTTGTATTCAGGATAATATAAAATCTTCTTCTGGTATTTTAACTGACACTTCTTGCTGTCAGTAGTGTTATGATGAACATGGGTTTACTCCATAGTGTAAAGTGGTGCTTCAAAATCTTGCAAGTGACTCATCTTGAGAATGGCTGAAAGGTTGCCAGCCGAAATATTGGAACCTGGTTTAATAGCATCTCAGATACACTGCTGAAAAATGTTGAAATAAATTAATTGTAGAAAAAGCAGTTCAAGAACAGTGCCTCCAAACCAAATCTTTCTCCTTCACCCGTGAATGAAGAAATGGGTTAAAGTAACAAGCTATCCCAGATGCCTTCAGATGTGATAATGACATGGCTGACATGATCAAAAAAGTGTTAAAATTGGCTCCATACTCCAGTTTAAGATTAAAATTCAGGACATACATAAATGAATTGACTTCATGTACATGAAAGACCCCTCTACATGTCCTTTCAAGAAATTTTTAAAACATGGATGGTCTTGTACTTGGAAGACATAGCCTCCTGAGGAAAAGACAACCTTACTGGTGACAGGTTAAAGAGTGGGGTGGTAATGTTCGTCAAAGGCATATGCCACTTTCCCTGTGCACTTAACATTACAAGCAGTACTGGTCATGTTCTTGCCCATACTAACAACACAGTATGCTCTGTGTACCTCCTACCACAACACCCCATTGTTGAGAAGCTCAATCACTTTATTGCTGAAATCTCACATCTATTTCTCCTTTTAATAAATTTAAACATATTTACTGCTCTACCAAGATCTTCCACCATCTGCCTGAGGAGTGGAGCAGGGTGGAGTAATTAACACTACAGCATTGTTACTGGTTCGCCTATACCCATACACTACTTGTGTTCATTTGCCCTTGGAGGTATCACTCAGTGGGAAGTGGACCATGACTTGCATGGAAGTGACCACTTCACTATCTGCAGTCATCTGCCAGAGTGAGTTCACCCCACAAGCCCAACTGTTAGCTTGGTTGTAGAGGCTGAAGAGTCCCCTCTGTCCATGTAACAGCTTCTTATCATTGTGTACTTATCACATAAGATCCTGTCTGATTCAAAACTGCCTCCATCACTTTCCATTAACTGACCACTACAGAAACATACGTTCAACTATCCTTGGTTAAAAAAGCCATTTGAATCTTTGCAACAGTGAGCCTTGACGTTTTACGGGTTGAGGGAATTAAGGTCCAAACCAAGGAGTGGAGTAAGGATTGCTATGTCTGTCAATTGATTGGGTACAAGAAGGCTAGTACCCCACATTACTATATTCTGAATAAATTTACTTTAATCCCTAGACATAACATTAGTATTGAAGATCTATTTCATTTCTGTTCTTTATTTGTGATACGAATGTTTGTGGCTTTTGCAGTTCATTTGTCAGATGCTAGATAGGCTCTACTAATGGATCCATAAGATAGTAAAGTCCTAGACACCAAACATGTGAACAGGTATGGGTGGACTAAACATTCTGGTTTGGTTATTAATAAAATATGGTAGTTTCCTATGCAGTTCTTATCCCCTGGTGTTTTCCACACCTTCTGTTAAACCCCTGGATTAACTTCAACCAAATTTGGTATGCACATCGCATACTGTCAGGAAAGAATCACTTCAGGAGTACAAACCACCTGCCTACACTATTTGATTTAAGTATCTGGTCACCTGGCTGTAAGTGACTTAAGTTTGTGGTGCCCTCCTTCTGTAATGCCGGAATTCAATATGGTGTTGGCCCATCCTTAGCTTTGATGGCAGCTTCCACTCTCGTGGGCATACATTCAGTCAGGTGCTGGAAGTTTCTTGGGAATTGCTGCCCATTCTTCAGAGTGCTGCACTGAGTATAGGTACTGATACGAGTCGATGAGGCCTGGCACGTAGTCGGCGTTCCAAAACATCCCACAGGTGTTCTATAGGAGTCAGGTCAGTACTCTGTGCAGGCCAGTCCATTACACGGATGTTACTGTCATGTAAATACTCCTACACAGGCTGTGCATTATGAACAGGTGCTCGATTGTGTTGAAAGATGCAATCACCAAACCTGAAGTGCTCTTCAACAGTGGGAAGCAAGAAGGTGCTTAGAACATCAATATGGGCCTGTGGTGTGATGGTGCCATGCAAAATAACAAGGGGTGCAAGCCGCACCCCCCCCCCCCCCTTACACACACACACACACACACACACACACACACACACACACACACACCATAACACCACCGCCTCCGAATTTCACTGTTGGCACTACACACGCTGGCAGGTGACATTCACTGGGCCTTCACAATACCCACACCCTGCCAATAGATCGCCACATTGTATACCATGACTTGTCACCCCACACAATGTTTTTTCACTGTTCAATCGTACATGAAGTGAGGTGGTGTTTGGCATTTACCGGTGTGATTTGTGGCTTACGAACAGCCGCTCTACCATGAAATCAAAGTTTTCTCACCTACCGTATAACTGGAATAGTACTTGCAGTGGATCATGATGCATTTTGGAATTCCTGTGTGATGGTCTGGATAGATGTCTGCCTATTACATGTTACTGCCCTCTTTCGGAATTTCTGTTAGCCAACAGATGAGGTTGGCGTGTAGGCGTGTATGCTTTTGTGCTGCACATGTCCCTTCACTATCACATCGGAAACAGTGGACCTAGGGATGTTTAGGAGTGTGGAAATCTGTCATACAGACGTATGACACAAGTGACACCCAATCACCTGAGCACGTTCAAAATACGCGAGTTCTGTGGAGCACCCCATTCTGATCTCTCATGATGTCTAATGACTACTGAGGTTGCTGATATGGAGTACCTGGCAGCAGGTGGCAAGGTGGCAGCACAATGCACTTACTATGAAAAACGTACGTTTTTGGGTGTGCCCGGATACTTTTGATCACATAGTGTGTGAAAGGAGTGGGGAGGAGGGGTGGGTGTTAAAAATGAAGTGTAGTCTACAGCACAGATACTGAGACTTTATTCATCCAGTATTAGAGAATGAGAGCACTTACTGACTTGCAAAAAACTACATATGGTTTCAAACGTTTGCAAAACTTTTTCTCGCCTACATCCCCCAGTAACTGATGAAAGGAAAGAGTGTTTATTGCTTACTACATTTTTACTGTTCTACATCTACATCGATACTCTGCAAATCACATTTAAGTGCATGGCAGCGGGTTCGTCGAGCCACCTTCACAATTCTCTATTATTCAAATCTTGTATAGTGCACAGAAAGAATGAACACCTATATCATTCCGTACGAGCTCTGATTTCCCGTATTTTATAGTGGTGATTGTTTTTCCCTATGTAGGTCAGTGTCAACAAAATATTTTTGCATTCGGAGAAGAAAGTTGGTGATTCGAATTTCATCAGAAGATTCCGCCACAACAAAAAATGCTTTTTTAAATGATGTCCAGCACAAATCCTGTATCATTTCAGTGACACACTCTCCCCTATTTCATCTTTGAACTTATTCTATGTACTCTGTTAGTCCTATCTGGTAAGGATCCCACACAGTGAGCAGTATTCTAAAAGAGGACAGACAAGCGTAGTGTAAGCAGTTTCCTTAGTAGATCTGTTACATTTTCTAAGTGTCATGCCAATAAAACACAGTCTTTGGTTAGCCTTCCTCACAACATTTTCTGTGTGTTCCTTCCAATTTAAGTTGTTCATGATTGTAATTCCTTGATATTTCGTTGAATTTATGACCCTTAGATTTGAATGAGTTATCCTGTAACCAAAGTTGAACGAATTCCTTTTAACACTCAGGTGGATGACCTCACACTTTTTGTTATTTAGGGTCAACTGCTAGTTTTTGCACCATACAGATATCTTTTCTAAATCATTTTGCAGTTTGTTTTGATCTTCTGATGACTTTATTAGTTGATAAACAGCGTCATCTGCAAACAACCTTGGGGAACGCCAGAAATCACTTCTGTTTACTCGATAACTTTCCATCAGTTACTACGAACTGTGACCCCTCTGTCAGGAAATCACAAATCCAGTCTCATAATAGATGATATTCCATAAGCATGCAATTTCGCTACAAGCTGCTTGTGTGGTACAGTGTCAAGTCTTCTGGAAATCCAGAAATATGGAAATGATCCAAAACCCTTGCCAGTAGCACTTCCTGCAAATAAAGAGCTAGTTGTGTTTCACAAGAACAATGCTTTCTAAACCCATGTTGACTGTGTATCAATAGACCATTTTCTTCACGGTAATTCATAATGTTCGAACAGAATATGTGTTACAAAATCCTGCTGCATTTCGATGTTAACGATATGGGCCTGTAATTAAGTGTTAACGATATAGGCCTGTAATTAAGTGGATTACTACTACTACCTTTCTTGAATATTGGTGTTGACATGTGTGACATGGCTACGGATCTTTCGTCGAGCGAAGGTTGTATATGATCATTAAGTATGGAGCTAATGCATCAGCATACTCTGAAAGAAACCTAATTGGTATACAGTGTGACCTAGAAGACTTGGTTTTATTCAGTGATTTAAGTTGCTTCACTTCTCCAAGGATATTTACTTCTACGTTACTCGTGTTGGCAGCTGTTCTTGATTCGAATTCTGGAATATTTACTTTGTCTTCTTTTGTGAAGGCATTTCTGAAGGTTGTGTTTAGTAACTTTGCTTTGGCAGCACTGTCTTCGATAGTATCTCCATTGCTATCGCACAGAGAAGGCATCGATTATTTCTTGCTGCTAACATACTTCACATACGACCAGGATATCTTTGGATTTTCTGCCAGGTTTCGAGACAGTGTCATTGTGGAAACTGTTATAAGCATCTGGCATTGAAGTCCACACTAAATTTCGAACTTCTGTAAAAGATCGCCAATCTTGGGGATTTTGCGTCTGTTTAAATTTGGCAGGTTTGTTTCATTGTTGCAGTAAAACTGCCACATCAGGCATTACATTTTAATTTATTACTTCTTTGCAATTAACTGTGTTTGTTACACTTTCTGAAGCCAGTATTCACATAAACCACTGAATATATGTGCAAAATTGTCATTGTACAACACACAGTTCTGAAGATGTGTTGTCATAAAGACTGAGCTGTGTGAAAATGACACTGCAGGGTGAAATTCGCTAGATATACAGATAAACTGTGTAAAAATATGTTAATTATGTGACATTGTAAGTGGCCAAAACAGTGGGTAAAAAGCTTCTCCGAAACTACTGGATTGATTTCAGTCTAACTTGGTACTCATTCTACTTACTACATGCCAAAAAATATTATGGGTTTAAAAAATGGCAACCATCTACTGGGATAGTGGTGATAAAATTGAGATTCAGAGAGGCAAAGTAGGAGGAGATTGACAGGTGGAGGGGGGGGGGGGGCAGTAAATGGGAGAAGGGTGAAGGTGGTGTTGGACAGGTGAGCGGGAGGGGAGGTGGTGGCTCTAATAGAAGGTAAGGTTGGAATAAACCACCAGGTACTCAGCTAGTGATTTAGTATTTCAGTTAAACAGTTATTTTGTCATTGATTGCATCTGTATTAACAAGTTGTTAAATAGGAAGTACACTTCTGTTCGTGCAATGTTTGTTCTGTGTGACACTCCATCTGCCAGATAGGCTAATTTCAGCTGCTGTTTCAACATTTGCAGATACGTTGCAAAAAGTGGTTTTGTACTATAGACAAGTGTTGGTGCAGTGGAAAAGTAATTTATTGAAGTAAATGTATGTTGTAAATCATATGTTAAATCAAACAGGAGTAATACATACAAATATAAAAAGCTGATAATAATAAACTGATTGAAATTTTGGTTGTCTTACAGATTCTTGGATTTCTGAACTTTTTCCTTTGGGCATCAGATTTGTGGTTCCTATACAAGGAAACTTCTTGGTTCAAAATGAAGCAGAGCAGCTCAAATATGGCAGCTACAGCGTAATTGGAAAATAGTCTGCAACACACAAATCAAATCTACATAATACCTTCTTCTATTCAGAGTATAGACTGCTTTTTATGTTCAGTCAAAAAGTCAGCCAGTTGCTATTGAACAATAATTTATTTGTTTTACTGTAGTATTATTGAGTCATAGAATTTTTTTGTACTTTTGCATCCTTTTATGGCAAGTGGCAGTGTTCTCTCTCGAGTACTTATGTGAAGAAATTTGAAGGACATATCTTAATAAGAATAATACCTCAGAATTATTTATGGGTTAATTCTTTTTATTGATGCTGTACTAAATATTTGTGTCCTATCATTCAGAAACAGGACCTTGGAATCAAGTATTTTTGCGCAGGGGGGGGGGGGGGGGATGGGGGGGGGGGAGTTCTTGCAATATGGTCCTAATTAAGTTTTCTGGAATATCACTTACTTTTTCTATTTTATGTATGAACATACACATTATGTCAATTATTAAATCCATATCTGTAACACTATAGTGGTTGCCCATGTGCTGAAACATGTGGAGCTGTCATATTTCCTGTCATGGATTTTAATAGGTACTTACAATGTAACACCAATTCTTTTTTTTTTTTAAATCCGTGTTTTGGATTGTGTGTTCTTCAGTATTTGTATATACAATGCAGTAACTATAAGCTTCAAATAGTTGTGGAAAATACTGCACTAATAGAAACAGGACACACACACACACACACACACACACACACACACACACACACACACACACACACACCTCTCTCTAATTGTTGAAATAAGATATAGAAGAAGATGATGCATACTTATTTCTCATATTAAATTAGATTTAAGTACATTGCTTGTTTTTATTCATTTTGTCCCTGTATTTATATTCCAAAAGGCACAAAACTTCGATGTCAACTCTGCAATTAATTGTATGACCTCAGTAGTAATAAAATTAAGGCATTCAGTATGACAGAAGTGAGCATTTTTGTAAAAAAAAATTTCTATCAATTGCATATGTTAATATGGTGCCACTATTGCCTGTGTTCATGGTGTTAACTGCAATCAGGCTTCTATATTAATTTGTGTGATGGCTTTTTATACAAAGGGAGAGTGCATACAACAAATATCTTACATAAAAATGGAAAAAGTAGTGCAGATATTTTGCTCTATCAAAGGCTGAAAGACATTTGTTAAAGAAACCACAGCTACTGGTATTACTTTGACAATGTACTTGGGCATACGGTAGTGATAGGTTTTACATTTCATATATAGCACTGCCAAATCAAAACTAGAAAGAAGATAAGCATGGTATATTAATCAAAAGCAAATCCATACAGATAAGCTTATAGGATGTGCTCTTGAAGGGAGAAAATAGTGTGGCATGGGACTGAATTTTTCAGTTCCAACAATGTATATATTACACTGTATTGCAGAAAAGGTTCATTGTTTATTTTTGGTAAATCATCTTAGTGTATTTTTTAGGAACCTTCTGCCTTGAAATCTCATTTGTCTCCTTGACAGAGTTTTAATTCCAATGGGAGTGAATTAAAATCTTCTTTCTTTAAAATACCTGTGGCCTTGTAAATGTCACACAGATTCCAAATGCCCTGTTGGTGAATTGTACTATTGCTTTACTACTCTATAACATCTTTAGTGTTTGTAAGATAATACTATGTTGGTCACTTGGAGAATCAAAAATGTTTTGTTTCTAAAGGGAACTGTGATATGTGTTGGTAATTACACAAGAGGGTATCTTTTGTATTAGGTTTTTTAAGTTAAAAAAAAAAAATCTAGTAAGAACACAAACTGGACACAGCCTCAAGATGAATTGTATCAAACTTGGATTTTACATTATGTAATACTGTTAAATGCTACAGAGTCTTGTTTGTAAATAATAAATTTTGCCCTTAAAGTACATTACTAGTCAATTTATTGCTGTTAAACTGTGTTTAGTGTACTTACCTACTTTGTTACTTTGAGTGTTTTTATTAGTGATAGCTTTTATATTTTATTATACAAGAAATGTCAGTTCGTCAGTTCAAAAGTGCATCAGAGATCTATTTATTTGTGGTTCACAAGTGATAGTCATCAACAAAAATGTATTGTTTGAATGAATATTGAACAATATTTTTCTATGAGAATACATGAGTGTCACTTGCAAACCAAAAATTTTGAGTTCTGTATATCGAGTAAAAATTTTGTTGGGCACTTAATGTGCTATGCAACACGCATTAACAGGTTATTACATTGAATGTCCATTTGTCTTCCAAATATTGGAATCTGTGATCAGTGTGGCCATTCTCTCTCTCTCTCTCTCTCTCTCTCTCTCTCTCTCTCTCTCTCTCTCTCTGTGTGTGTGTGTGTGTGTGTGTGTGTGTGTGTGTGTGTGTGTGTGTGTGTGCGCGCGCACGCGCGAATGAACTGTGTATATTTTATGTAGCATTTGCAGTGTCATTCGTGTCATTAAAACTGTTGAAAGAATCTTAGTTTCTTAACATTTTTTATGCCACAGAGCATGTGGATTACTTTAGTATTGGTGGTGCTTCCTAATTATGTCTTAGAATGGTGCATCATTAAAAAATGAACTCGATTGCTGCTTAACTTCAACCTATCTGAATTTTTCTTGGAGGTGGTTTGCACTTACTATAAGAAAATCAGATAAAACTAAATCGCACGTAGCATAATTTTCTTTGGTTGGTTATTTAGCTGAAGTTGTTTAAACATATTTTTCATGATTTTATGATACTGTTCTTAAACTTAAGTACACACACTTGATTTGAAACAGTGGCCATAACTAGTGTCCTGTGTGTATTAACATCAACTTGGAAATGGCTTTCATTACTTAGTTTGATAAGTGTGAATGCCAGTACACGCATTTGTCTTACATATTTTCTCAACAGGTTATTTCACTATTGTTAAGACTGTAACTCCATTCATGAAATACCAGTTGCTTCTTGTTATAGTTTTTCAGTTACACTGATTGCATAAAATATTCATGTTATCCAACATTAAGCCATTGTAATGAGGTATTATAAGAGTTTAAAAAAATTTTGGATACACATTTTTTCAAGTGCTCTATATAATTTCAAGCAGCTCTACATAATTTCAAGCAGCTCTGAAACTGTATTGTTGATATTTTTTTAAGAATTAAGGGTAGTTGCAGGGGATAAAATAAGGAAGCTCTGCCTCAAACTACTGCAGGATGTGGAATAATACAGGAGGAATAAGCTGTGCCTATCCCTCAGGCATGGCAGTGACAAGGTAAATCACACTTGTAATTTGCCAATCATGCTGAGCATCTAAAAGTGTAAATACACACACAGATGTAATGAACACTTAAATGAATTGTTTAGTAGAAACTGAAATCAATTGATACATGGGCATTGTCTGGGATGCACAACAGCGTCCACCAATGGTCAATCCTGTATGCCAGTAAAGTATTGTTTGAGTGCAACAGTTGGATATGATTTGAAGAAAACACTGCTGACCCCGAATATTCTTATTTCCATTAATTAAGAACTACCAGGATGTTTTTTATATATATAGTTTTCTATGCTGCCCATACTGTTGCTCCTGGAAGTCTTGAACATTCAAGCAGCTCTGCGTACTTTAGATACAGTGGCATAAGTAACATGAATGAATGTGTGTACAAATCCCTCATTGGGTTTTCTGTAAAATAACAGACCTAAGATCCAGAGACCATTTGTGTGTCGCCACCGTTAAACACCCACCCCCGACCCCCTCCCCCTGCTGCATTTCAAAAGTTGATTCAGTTATGGATGGATACTGTTCACGAAAATTGTGATTTTGGCATCTACTGTTCTCAAGTGTCTATAGAACATCTGTGAAGTTACTTAATAAATCCATGAGGTCAATTTTGGCTGTCCTCCCTTTGAAACGACATTCTAAAATTCCACCTAAAAAGATAACTGTTAAGCTAACAGTGTATCTATAGTGACATTGACTGGTAATAAAATTTCTCATTACATAAAATAAATTATTTACAGTTAGTCACATATCTAAGATAATTTTTTCCAGTGATCTTGGTTTGTAAAATTTGTATGTTGGTGAATAGGAATTTATTTAAGAATTCAAGTTTATCAACAGTGGAAGTCCTTAGTCAATGAATAGTTGTTGTATAAAGTAAAAAGCATATGGTACAAGTGATGCTAACCTGATCAGTGTGATAGAACCAAGTGGGATGCTGCAGTGGTTAATATAGTGAGCTCTCATTCCAGAGGACCAATTGAAATCCCCATCTGGCCATTCAGATTTGGGTGTTCCAGGATTTCCATAAATGACTTAAAACAAATGTGGGGATGGTTCCTTTGGAAAGAATGTATCCAAGCTGATGCTCAGTCTCTAATTATCTCTTTTGGATGATAAACCTTTTGTTTACCTTCTTGCAACTTTCCAGTGTGTAATTGGCAAATCTGTCCTATTAACTAGATCAGTTTCTTGTACCCATGAAAGACCATATATTCTAGCTGTAACAGGAATTAACTCCAACAAAATCTTATTGATTGAAGTAGCCAGCCTTGAGCATGACAAGTATGTTAAAGTTCCTTAACAATTAGTGTAAACTCACGTTTAAGTTTGTAGTGTACTGGACCCAACCACAGTTGTTTGCTCCTGGTATTCAGCTGTGTTCACAATTGTGCATAATTTCCCACATCTGCTTTGCTCATACTTGAGGGTGGTGGTCTTTCTGCCACTTCATGAATTCTTTACAAGTCCTGTTTTATATAACCATCTGTACTGCTGGGAGTAACTGTAACGAGACCCCCTACTACTCAAGGTTTTGTCTGTGGGAGGGAATGCGTGACTTTCCTGTATAAGCAACTCATTTTTTCCCTACCAAGATTGCTTCCTACAAATCATCATATGAGAAATTTTTTTAGTGTTGGTTACACCATTTTCCTTTATTCCATTGATGGCAAGCCTGCTTAATTTATTAGTGCCAATGGCCTTAAAGTGTACAGAGTGGTTAACTATAACTTTATTGCCCCATCCTGCTTAAGCCAAGAGATTTGACCATACTAGGAACAATGTAACCTTGGTGAAACTGGTTTGACAAAAGTCTGTGGGAGTTGATGAATTATATCATGAATGGCCACCACTAGACTCAAATAAACTGTTTGACTAATGATGCAAATTCCAATAAAATCAAGACCACCAGTATCTTCCTGTCAGAAGAGAAAGTGACAACTTTCTAATTTACTTCCTCTTCATGCACGTACAAAAGGCTTTACAGGCAAGCTTAATCTTAACAGTAACCAACACCAGAGTTGGAAGAGTGTAAAATAACAGCCTACCACTTCACTACCATATAGAATTATACTAAGATAAAGGTGGTGTAAAACCACCATGTATAAAGCAACATTTAATTTGATCGTGTTCAGTCACGTAAAGAAGAGTGCTCCTAAAGAGGACTCCAGGTGTGGGACTGAACCATTGATGCAAAAAAATTTAAAAAATAGTCCATTCTTTAACAGCTCATTATTTACAATTGTATATAATGACTACCAAAGGGTACAGTCATAAAGATATCCATTTTATTCCCATTTGTATTACTGTTTTTACATTACCTACAGTAATTAGTAATGCAGCTGGAATTTTTTGCATATTTATGGTTCACATGCCACATAAATACGTTCCTGCATTGTTGATTACATAAAGGAAAAAATTACTCTTCCAGTTTTAAGTTTTTTACATACGTAAATCAATATATTTCAAGAAATTCGTGCAGAAAGAGTTATCTAAATGTGGAACATTCTTTCTGTGAGAGGATGCTCTTCCATTAGATGATAGATTTTAGGTTTTCAGGTAACTACAATGATATCATTTTCATGAATGAATGAATGAAATTATTTTATCTCTCAAATTTTGTTTCTTTTATGAACATACTTTTGTCTGTTGATAATTAATAATGATGATTTTGTAACTGAAAGAAGCTGGAAAGAAATTGTGTGCAATTAGAGGGGGGAAATGATTGACAATCCTTATTATAAATCCACACTGTTCTGTGAAACAGGAGTAAAATTTTAATAGAGCAGTATGGGACTCTTAACGCACACATTGTTTAAGTAATAGCATACAGAGACTAATGTTTCAAGAGCATGAGAGTAATGCTGTGACCAAGAGGATTTTCTTTTTGTTAAAGCCATGCTAGAAATGTTGCAGTGTTAGTAAACTATGTGGTGTGCACTCTAGCCACATTGTTTTCATCATATGAAAACCTTGTAAAAGATCTGTTTTAATAATGAAGTTAAGTTTTCAGTACGGTAAACACTATGCATATGTATTTATATTTCTGTAATTTTGTAAACAGCTAACTGTGATCGAATAATTGAGCTTAATGTAAGAAATGGGTTTCACATTCACAGCTGTATGGAATTGTGTTTGTGTGCATTTATTATTATTGTTGTTGCTATTATTTTCATTTTTTGCTGTATTGAATTATCTACATTCCATCTTTTTTATTGTTGTGTTGTTGTTTTGCCAAACGTTTATAATAAGCCATGTAAAAAAAAAAACACACACACACACACACACACACACACACACACACACAAATTCACTTCATTGTGTGGTAGCATTACTTTTATTCTGTATATTGACCCTGTTTTTTTTTTTTTTTTTTTTAAAATGTGTTAGTCAATCAAGATATGTAATTCATTTTTAAACACTTCAGTGATTTCCTCAAACTGTTGGGAAAGATATTCTTTCTTATACTTTCTCCTACCATTTATCCTGTAGATAAGTTAACAGGGTTTAATATGTAGCTGTAAGTTTTTAAATATTAGCGCAAGCCATGTTACAAAACAGTAACATTCTCCCTTCACCACAGGTTTTTTGTTGTACTTCCATGAAAACTATGAGTAGCCTTAAAGTTCAGGTATATGAACAAGGATTTTCAGTACTTTTTTGTGGGCAGAATTAGCTACAGTAGAAGTTCATATCATATGCAGTATAAACATGTATATGATTAATTCTCTGCAGTGTAAATCTAAATTATTAGAGAGAAAATGATAAATTAATTTTCATGATTATCATCGACTGGAATATGGGAAAATTTGTACTTAGCTTTTACATGTAGACAGTGGGAGTATTGTTGCCACAAAATGTGGAAACATTCCTTGTCAGACAACTGTACTTACATCAGCTCAGCCTTCACCAAGAAAAATCGTATGATTATCAGACAGCAAGTGTTACTTTCAGCTCTCAGTAAAATGGCACAATATAATTAGTGTAACTATTTTATGTTTTAATACAAAATTTAATTCTTATGGGAAACATAATACATGGTTCATTAAAAAGTCTCAAAACTACACGTATTGAACATAGTGACTTTGAATTAGACAGTTAGAAATAACATCCATGAAATGCAACACAACAGCTAAAAATACATTTATAATGTGTATTGAGTGATAAATAATTTTGTGATTGATGTCTGTGTGTAAAATGCACATACTGGTGCCACCAGCTCTCAAATTCACATCTTGGTATAGTATAACTAGTAAATTGAGTGAAGTAGTACCAATGACTAATATGGCACCTGAGCATTTAGGAGAGGGATGATGATGTACAAGGGCCCAATCCCAGTCTGGCCCTAAAGATTTAGGTTTTCCATTATTTACATATATCATTGTTAATTTTGGGATCGTTCTTTTCAAAAGACATTTTCCTTCTGTGTCCATATCATAAGCAACTGTAAAGTTCTTTTCACCAATAGGTTGTATGCACTGTCTGCCAAAGAGCAGTAATTTTTGATGGCACACATGCCACACTTCATCTTACTCATATGTCAATCACAAAGTTATTTTAACAAAATAGTACAGAACTAGAGCAACTGATTCTGTGCCTCTGTGTATAGCATGAGGATTTCTGTTGATTAACTTTCTAACATTTAATCTCGAGTATAATAATGGCTTGCCTGTAGTAATGTGGTTGGTGTTTTCATTTACCTCACATATGAAGTTACTGTTTTGTTGTAAACATTTGTAGAAGTGATTATTTTGATATTTAATATTTGTTACTGTTTTTATACAGTTTCTGGTAATTGATGTTATTTTATTTTCATAGGCAGCATTGGACATTTTGGAATTGTATGTAATAAAATCTATCTGTCTTTATAAAATTGTTTATTTTCCTGTAAACCCATATTATTTCACATTTATGTGATTACTGTTTGTAAAGTAACCACTTACATGAAAAGATCCTTTAAATATTGTTTAGATAATTCTCCTACAGCATGTTCAGACAGGTCTTTTGCATCTCCATTTCCTGTGGTCCATTGTTTCTTTCTTAATGTTACTGTATGTGCTGTATTCCCGCACATGATTAAGGATCTGAAATTTCTATCTCCCTCACCCCTTGTTCCTTTCCTTGTACCCCTTTAACCTGCAGTCCTTTGTTAATATATATCAAATACAACTTCTTTTCCTTTCTCTCTCTCTCTCTCTCTCTCTCTCTCTCTCTCTCTCTCTCTCTCTCTCTCTCTCTCTCTCTTTTTTTTTTTTTTAAAAAGTAATTCTGTGCTCTCTCACTCTGCTCAGTGCCGCCTCATGTTTCACTTTATCCATCTAACTTATTCTTTTCATCCTCCACCACTCCCATATATCAAGCCTTGCTGTATCTTTGTTTGTCATTGTCCACCTTTTTGGCACCACACAGGAGGACACTCCCTACGAAACATTTTACTCAAATCTTTGTCCATGTTGCTGGAGGAAATTCTCCTCTTGCTAAAAGCCTCTTACATAACTGATATCGTGGTTTTAATTTCTGTGCTGGTCTGCCACTTTCTATCCTGTTTTCTAGGTATTTAATGCTTTGGGCATGTTCCATTACTTCTCTATTCAGTGTTACATTTACCCATTTCTTTCCTGCGAGTGTCATTACTTTCATTTTCTTTGTAGTGATTTGCATGCTATAACTTTATCCCTTAGCTTCAGTGGTGTCCATTTTATACTGTGATTCTTTTTTGTCTGTTGTTAGAAGGAACAGATCTGCAAACCTCAAACACCAGTTTTCCATACATCCGTTTTCTGATGAGGTATTTTAGCAGCTCTTGACTGTTTATGTACAGTAATTATACCTTCAGCTTTGTGTGTTAGTTTTTATTTGCAGCCTGCTTTGGTGATACAATCTACCACCTTTAAGCTCCTCTACAACTCATGGTGGTAATGTTTTCAACAGGAAAACACCATTATACTTCCAATAAAAGGCCCAGAACCATTGGCTTTTGGGGAACTTTCATCTGTGGTGTATACAACAAACGTAAGTTTTGCAGATACTGATGGTTCTGGACCTTTCATAATAAGTATGTTGGTATTTCGTCATTGATAATGTGATCACCACGAGTTGTAAAGAAGCCAGAAGGTCGTGGCCAAAACTGGTTGCAAATAAAAACTAATGCATACAGCTGAAGGTATCATCATTATTGCACATCACACTGTTATTATCTGTCCACTTTTTACTACCTGGTCATCTAGTGGGCAGCTGTCAATCTTGTTAACTAACCACAGATTGAAAAAGTATAAAGATGGACAGCAGCCTAGTCGTACTCCGTTTGCTATTTCTGTCCAGTTAGTCCTTTCTCCTCTAATTTTGCGACACACTCGCATTTAAATAGTTTGAGTCCGTAAGTGTAGTTTTCCTGTTCACTCTTTTTTTCCCCCTCATACTTTTCAGTTTATCCCAAGTTAGATTATCAAATGTCTTTTCCAGGTCTATCAAACATATGCTGGGTGTCTTTCTTAAGAGCCATCAGAAATGTTCTCTGGTGGTTCAGCAGATAACTGCATGTTTAGTTTTCGCAGTGTGTAGCTTGTAACATTTATCACGACTTGCTCACTGAAGGAGAGCACTCTAGTCCTCCAGATGCGCTAAAAACAAAATATTAACAAACATCGGTGTCCCAACAGGAGAAGTGATGAATGACAATCCCTACATACCATTACCTGGACTGGTCAGTAAGTGATAGCATTACAGGGGTGCATGGCGGGGTCCGTCTATGACTTAGCAGTGTAGTTAGCCTCCATACCTTCTCAACCTGTAACCTACCTGACTTTTGTGCACTGTTTGCCACACTGAGTTATGTATCTCTACCAAACCATAGCCCAATGTAGGAAAGAGTGGGTTTGCCACTACTAAACAAAGTTCTGGTAAAAATCTCACATACGAGGGCGGACCCGAAAGAAACCGGTTTGTTTTCATTAAAAATTTATTGATGAACCTTTTTACAAAATTACTTCAGTCACCTTCAAAATACTCTCCATTACATGCGATGCACTTTTCAAGTCTCTTTTCCCACTGTTGGAAGCATGTTTGGAACTCTTCAAGTTTGGTATTGTCCAGTGCCCTTTGCGAAGCTGTTTTTACCACCTCCACATCATCATAACGCTCCCCTTTTAGCGTTTTTTTCATTCGTGGAAATAGGAAAAAGTCACATGTGACTCGGTCTGGCAAATACGGAGCGTGGGGAACAACAGACCACCTCTGAGATGCCAAATAGTGGGTCACTCTTAAGGCCATGTGTGCGGGAGCGTTGTCGTGATGCAGAAACCAGTCACCTGATTGCCAAAGTTCAGGTTGTTTCCTCCTCACATCCTCTCGCAGACGCCTTAAAACATCAAAGTTAAAGTGCTGGTTAACAGTCTAGCCAGGGGGTACGAATTCCCTATGCATAATTCCACGAACATCTAAAAAGACAATGATTATCGTCTTCACATTTGAAATCACTTGCCTTGCTTTGTTTGGTCTGGAAGAGTTGGGAGTCCTCCACTGGCTTGACGCTTGCTTGGTTTCTGGGTCATACCCGTAACACCAACTGTCATCCCCTGTAATGACTTTGTTCAAGAAGTTTGGATCACGTGCAATCTCTGTTTTCAAGTCCTGACACACATTCATGTGGATGGTTTTTGCTCCTGTGTGAGAAGGTGCGGAACAAATTTAGCAGCAATACGTCTCATGTGCAAATCCTCACTGAAAATCTGCTGGTACGAGCTCCAATTGATTCCTGTCTCCGCTGAAATTTGGTCGATCGTTTGGTGACGATCCTCATTGATCTTTTGGCGGAACTTTTCAATGTTCTCATTTCGCGATGTTGGAGGGCGTCCAGAACGAGCTTGGTCTTTAACACACATCTCACCACGTTTAAAGCGCCCAAACCACTCGAAAACCTGTGTGCGGCTCATAGCGTCGTCCTGGAAAGCTTCCTGGAGCATTTGGTGTGTCTCCGTTGCAGTTTTTTTTTTTTTTTTTTTAAGCAGGAAACAAAATTTCACACACACTTGTAATGTGCCGGGCTGTTTCCTCGTATTAGTGCCTCTTACTAGTTCACGTCACAACCGGATGTACCGGTATTGAAACATTTCCTCGCCCAGTAGATAGTGCGCAGTGTTTTCGACCTACCTTGCTTTGCTTATTCAATATTGTCTTCCCAGTAGCTGCGTCCGTCTCATCTAAATCACACTGAAATTAAGAAGCCAGGGTCCTCGGTTAAGTTTTCCAAAATCAAAAGTCAAGATCGTATTCATTGTTTAACATTTATGTCAACCACAGTAAGATTTATTAGTTATTACTCGCACACACAATATTCATGTGACCAGGCCTCTTACACTTAATTGTCACATTAGGTAGGTCAAAAAATTCCAGTATTTAACAATATTCACAATTACACTACCGGAAAAATTAACTGACTTGCGCACTTTTGCTCCAAGAGAATCTGACCAAGAACTGCACCAGCTCGGACCTTACATAGACGAGCGCTGGAATATTTGACTGTTTCTGTTAATATATTATAGTTTATAATTTCCCAGGGTTAAAATGATACTTTCTAACTGGTTTTGAAGTTAACCATTGGTTTTTATTATTTAAATAACATGAGTGAGCTGTATCAATTTAAATATGCGGAACTAGCTTATGCATCCGCCGTGGGAATTCTCGACTTATAACCACAGCAGCCCTTTTGAACAATAATTTTTACATATTCAAATTTACTTAATTCTTAATTAACGCAAAAGTTGAGACTGGAGTTATTTTACGTAGAAAAATAAAGGTAGCAAAAGTATCGAAACAGATCTCGGAATTATTTGGTAGTTTGGTCACAATTGGCACTGAAAGTCATACAGGCTACAGATTTCAAGTCTTAATATCTATTTAACTAATAGACTTTAGGTTAATTTAAACAATTTTCTGGAATCAGTAAAATTTGGGCTTTCTTTTGAATGCATTCTTATAGCTGTATTCGATCTATTAGCTCACTCGAATTTTATGTAATATGTATTGCACAATATACATCATTGTCCATAACTGTTAATAGTATGCATTTCCAACAAAACTGATTAGCTCAGTACTTTCAGAATAGACATTAGAATGTACTGAAATAATAGATTTTACTAGGGGAATTTTATTTAAACTATTTCTGAATTCTGTACTATGAGGCTGAAGGCCACAGAATCTGTAGTCGGAATCTGAGTAGTGAAAATGAAAAAAAAAAATAAAATAAAATAAAAGTTCATTGCTTAACTAAGTTACTGAAGGATTGTAAAACCAAAACAGGATAGCAGTGGGCAACCCTGTTTCGTTACACACTCTTTGTTCTTTTAAAGTTGCCATAACGACTTCGCAGAGGTAACCCACCGACAGTCAGAGAAACACAATACTACACTTGCACGTTCATTTCTACACTGACGTCGTCTGCACAGCTGTTTCATGAAGGTCTCTACTAACACCATATAGCGTGAGAACCCTGTACTACGTTTACGAGTGGCAGCGCCCTCGGAGTCTGGTTTCTTTTGGGTCCCCCCTCGTATTCTAGAGGTGCACTGGCCTCTAGAAGAACTTCTTACAAACTTCTAAAAACACCATTCCCACCCACACTGTGTGTCTCAGAATCCACTGTGATGACGGCCATATGATTACGCTCCTGTGTGTGGTGCTTACGCCACTGATGCAACCTTCACGCCATTTCGTTTGTAATAAATCTTGTCATAATAAGGCTAACCCCAATTGTGATCTCTAGAGTATAATGCTCTTTTTACCACACAGGTCTTCCCTACTCAATACGAGGATCTTCCCCAAAGGAATGATACAAAACTTCCCCATCATGCACCACTGAGTCTCACAATTCACATGGCGGTGAAATTTTTATTTTATGTTTTCCAATTTTACATTTTTCGCGATTCTATGCCATAAATTTGTAGCCCCCTGTGGAAAACCTGTAAGCTTAATGCTAAAAATTCCCCAATTTTATGTTTCTTCCTAGTAAGGTTTACATAAATTCTACATTCTTTCTCAGTGTATCACTTGACTTCGTGTCGTTTTCTTCCTATTGATATTTGATATGACTGAAAGAGTTAAAAGTGGCAAAAAAGGCAGACGGTACATACTGTGGGTAGTGACAGAGTTAAGGGAATATTTTAGGTTGTTGCAGAGAGGGGAGACATGAGGGGTTATACATAATCTAAATCGGCATTGCCAACACAGCTTGGAACGTTCAGCTTCACTGTGCAATTATGATAAAACTACTGCTGGGTTGTAGCAGTAACGGAAAAGAAAGATGTCGACATGAAGTGTTCTGGAGCAAGCCAACATGATGAAGGGGCCCATCTGCCTCCTTTTCTTGTGCTTCTTAACTGTCTCATCTTTTTGCATGTATTCCTGACGTGCTGTATTTAGCAACAATATCGATCATCAACCAGAAGCCCTTTCATAGCTGGAGGAAGGATCATTTTCCTTTGTGGTGGTGCTCTTGGGTGATTTTAATGAATTTATATTAAAGTTTCATACAAAAACATATACCAGTTTTCAAACTGTTCGTTGTACACTTAGTATCGTTTTATGGACTAAAATGACTAATAACAAAATATTCTCTATTGTAACAAATAGTGAAATGGTCATTCAATAATTACCAAGCTAAATAACAATAACAGTATTAAATTATGCAGTGGAATATAGAAAACCACCCATGTCCATGTATTGTGGTGGTTACGAGCTGCCATGCACTGCTAAATGGATTTCCTGATATTTTCATAGTGATTCCCAACAGTTGGGAGCACTTGCATGTGACGAAAAGGTTGAACATTTGTAAAGGTGTATTGCATGTTTCCATTGGGAAAAAGGACCTCTGTTGCAGTATAAGACATAGTAAAAGTTAATGTGCACAGTTGTAGTCAGAGAGTCTGAAAGGGTTAAATTCAAACACCAAGTCTTGAAGAATTCATCACCACAAATTGTGTAAACATTGTATTGTACATTCAGTTTCCTTCACTTGTACAGATTTTATACAAGTATTGGAGAGAATTAAGATTTTTAATCAGTGCCAATTACATATGTTTTTGATTGCAGTTCAGGGTGTGAGGCAGCGGTTAGAAGTATGCTGGTAATTTGCAGTTTTTTTTTTGTTTTTTTTTGTTTTTTTTCTTTTTTTTTTTTTTTTTTTTAATGGGGAACATAGTGACCATAGTTTCCAGTCTGCACATTCACATTGTTGTCCAACACACTGAAAGAAATGTTTCTATTGTCTATTTGCTTAGCGGGATCAGGGCTATGATTATAAATGAAGATTCAGAGTTCTAATTGATACAGATATATTTAGTAAAGTTTCTCACGCACAACATGACGTATTTATTATGTTCATACTGACAGTAAATCTCTGTCCTAAACAGCACTATGAGCAGTTCAGAGGCGACCTCTACAGTAAAAATTGTCTTTTGCCCTGACTACTAATACCCAAAATAAATGCTCGCCACAAAAGTGGAAAATAGTCACCATTTGCCACCTAGATTTGTAAATATCATGGATGGCACACTAACAGTTACTTTTGCAAAATCTAAGTGAGACAGAACAGTGTACAGTCCTCAAGAGTTCACTGTTTGTTATTACTGAAAACACGCGTTTTGTCACAGTCTGTCTCCAACGTCGTCCGAGGCAGCGTGTACTCTGGCGTTTGACAGATGCGGATCTTACAGTGCCTGGGTGTGAAGTGAAGCCTCGTCTCGCCTTTCAGGCTGTGCATATGACTTGGAAACATCCAAAAGCACAAAGAATACCTGGAATGAAGGTGTAGCAGGACGAGGACCCAATGAAATAGGTTCCTGTATTCTGAAGTATTTAACTAAGCATCATGTGAAGGAAAAGTTATACTGTGTTATGACTCGTGGTGGTCAAAATAGAAGTGTAAAACTAGTAAGCCTATTGATACATTTCATACAAGATCCTAACAACCATATCAAGAAGATTGTTCAAAAATTTAAAATTCCAGGACATAGTTATTTGCCCAATGATACTGACTTTGGCCATATTGAGAACAAAATTAGGAAGCATCAACATATTTACCACCCCAGTGAGCTTCAAAATGTAATAAAAACTTGCAGAATTGAAAAACAAGCTTTTGAAGTAGTAGAGATGGAACCAAGACTTTCATTCTTCAGAAAACGTGACATCGGCAGTAACCATAAGTAAAAAGACTGAAGGTCACCCTGTGTCATGGATAAATATGAAATATATTCTTGTTTGTAAAGAAAATCCAAATATTATGCAATTCAAATATACTCGCAATGAGGAAATGGAGTTTCACCAGGTCAGCTTTACAAAAAGGATTAGAGGCCGAGTAACTCAGCTTCATAACATAGATCTAAAATTGAAATACCCTGCAGGAAAACCATTGATTGCTCCAAAGCTAAAAGACCTTAAATCTATACTTTGTCTAATTTCTCTAATATACCAGCAATTTTATAATAGTTTACCAAGAAGCGGGAGACTCTAGTGAAGATGACTATGTGGGTGAAGTGTAAGACCATGTTTAAGGAATACTTGAAAATAATACTCAATGCATGTAAATAAATTATTATTGGTTTGAATTATTTAAAAATTGATATATTTTGAAGACGTTGTGATTACTTAAACTTGTAAAAGGCTAGTATGAAGACAGTTCTGTAAGGAAACAACTTTAAAAATATGTGCCAAATTCTGTTTACAAACTACAACAACAAAAATATTTGTAATTAATTGTTTGTGCTTCATGTTTGAAAAAGCAATAAGTATTGAGAAATATGTATAATGACTCTGATTTACTCCAGTTTGAATCCCAAAGTAAATTATCCGATTTTCAGTAGTGTTGGGAACTTAGAACTCAATTATCTCAAATCGTGGATTTTGTAGTTGGTTCACTCTGGTGTAAGACTGTCCATATGTGGTGCAACAGATGGCCAAGGGGACACCTGCTGTCATCTGCCTTACACGCATGGCAGCAGTCTCTAAACAGCCGCTTTCTCACACTTACAATATTTAATAACAAAGTTATGAATTAATTTAGAATCGTCTTAATTTTTGCATGCATGTAGGTAAGTTTGTTGAAATCACAGAAAAAGTTCCAGTTCACTTGTATAAAAACTTTGCATTCTAGAGTTTTTAGAACGGGACTGACAGTAGGTAATTACCTCTGAAGTATAACTTTGAGACCTTGTATTGGTTGTTAATAACATTACGGTCCTAAAATTTGTTATAGCTCTATTATTTAATAGGTTTAACCATGTGCTGTAACCAAAATTTTCTAGCATTAAAGTTACTGGTACTTAATCTACTACAAATAAGGACATTTTAGTTCCAAATTTAGTTTTCCTTAAATTACTTGGAAACTTTTAGAGGTAGCTATTACTGTTAGGTTGAACTGAAGCTTCATACAAATTTTTACATTTCTAAGTCTAATATTTAGTGGTTTCAGTTTTTCTTAAAAATGTGGATTTTGACCTCAATTTTTATTTTCTGATGTTGAGACTTTCACCAGTTAATTTTGACATACATCTGCTCATTATGACCAATTTCTGGCTTTCTAGCTTTATTACTTAGCGCCACTTACTTTTTTCTTAAAACGATGTATTTAGGAAAACTATTGATCTAATCACTCTAAGACTTGACATTTAAAACATTATTACATGTTGACAAAGTTTGAAAAAGCAATTTTAACTTTTAATTATGGTGCAATACTTCTGCACTACGTGCAGATCCGTTACGGTGACGTGGTGCTACTAGCAGTGAACTGGGGTAATCCGGGCACACTTGCTTGCCTCTGTATCTCTCCAACGATACAGCGCTTGTTTCACTACAGGGGGTTTTAATGTTTCCTCAATTCTGCATTTTCCTCAATTTTGCGTTTTTAACTCTGGGCTGCACAAAAATGTAAAATAGAATTTTCATTGAAGTAGCGATAGTAGCAAACAGGTATTATTGATTGTTGCGTGTCCAGTGGCGTCTGTGTTGTGCAGAACAAGCTGTGCGAAATGAACTACATTTGTCTATGCCAATGCCAATGTCATTGTCGGAGACCAAAGCAAACTTCTAATTCCCTATTACAAAATTGCACAACCTACGCAAAGTGTCTGCATACGCTATGGCTCTGTTTGAGCAAAATGCAAAGCTTGTTTATAGGACTTGGGCTGGAGATGCTAATGCCCACACGTCCCATTCGCTGCCAGAACGCAGTCACTAACAATGGCATTCCTGCTATCCTTCCCTGTGTCTGCACCCCTGTGACATCAGTGACTATCTCTTACATGAAGTTTAACTCCTGCTAATTGACTTTCTAGGACTCAGATTATGCTTTTATGTAACTTCTGCTGCAGCATCCTGCTTTACCTTAATTGTTGATTGAAAGAACTATTGTTTTCTTTGCTGGAGGGCACTCGGAGGATGAGTTCACCTTTCCCCTTGAGAGGAGGGGGTGTCCACCTGTAGGTAGTTTCTGTTCACCCTTAACATGGATGTGTTTCTCTGCCTCCTGGGGCTGCACAGAACACTATGACACCACACAGACACCCAGCTAGGCTCACTCTGGAGGGCATTTGGCACTGCCACCCTGCGACGTATGCCAGCTTGTCTCATGCCCGATATCAAACTTAATTCTGATTCACCCCTCTTAATTAAATTTGTTGTAACTTTTGTTTCATTGCTCACATAGCAATCACATTTGCATTTACCATAACAATTACTATTATTTACAGACACTACATATTAAAAGTTACGCTAAGCTGGAACGTGGGCTTTTGTGTTCATCACCTTGCAATGTTTCATGTGGGAGTCATCCCAAACAGATTCTGCTCATCATATCTTTAATGCAATTCCCAGCATTGCCAGAAAGCATTGGTTTGTTTCCTGTTACAAACAGTTATTTTTTGAGTGAAATTTTTAGTGTCCATTCAATAGAATGGTTCCAGATTAGTCTAGTGTGATATCTGTTCATCAACGTTCTTTAACAGGGACATTGTTAGGAAGAATAGCTAGTACTCCAGCAGCAACTGAGCAGCGTAATTGTAGATGTTTACTGCTTCCACCATGCAGCAGCGCTGTTCAGTCACAACTTGAATACTGGTTACTCATCTTGTTATAATGTTCTTGTTAGCATGTATTGATAAAATGAATATTGTGCTAGACAAATTTGGGACCATTCCATTGATTAGGCGTATAAAATTCTGCTTTGCAAATCATTTTGTTCAAAATGGGAAACGGACACTTTCCATAGTCACTGGTTGTCACATGAAAAAAGAGAGGCAGTATTTTCTGTTTTGGAGTCACTCCAGCTACACGTCACAAAAACAAAAGTGGAAATATCTGCTGAAGCACCTGAGAAAATGTGCCTGGGGTGGGTTCGTTGGGGAAGGAGACCAGACAGCGAGGTCATCAGTCTCATCGGATTAGGGAAGGACGGGGAAGGAAGTCGACCGTGCCCTTTCAAAGGAACCATCCCGGCATTTGCCTAGAGCGATTTAGGGAAATCACGGAAAACCTAAATCAGGATGGCTGGACGCGGGATTGAACCATCGTCCTCCCGAATGCGAGTCCAGTGTCTAATCATTGCGCCACCTCGCTCAGTTCAAAATGTGCCTGATGACCCATAGGAGGGACATCCTGTGAAGGTATTTTACCTTTCCTGTACACCTCTCTCCCAGAAGTCACAAGTGCCCTTTTGCATCTCTTGTGCTTGTTTTCCATCTGAAACGAAATTGCTGCTGGACTAAAGCCTCCTCCATTACCTTTTCCAGTCTTTTATTAATGATCCTTGGCATAATGTTGGCTGCATGTGAAATGAGGCTAACTGACCTGTGCTCACTGCCTTCCTTTGTTCACTGTTTCTTTGGTATTGAAATCACTAACGGTTGTCAGAAAGTGGTCTGGTCGCTCACCACTGTCATAGATGGTTACACAACCTCAATATCTTTCTTACTCATCCTTGGTCAAAACATTTTAGCACTTTTCCTGGTGTCAAGTCTGTACCAACTGCTTTCTCATTTTTCATAGCAGCTGTTGCACTCTTTCTTCCATTATGATTGTTAGATCAAGAACTACAGCAATAACACTGCTCAAGGAGTCAAGTTCTAGAGTTACTGCTTGGTGATCTGTCATATCCCTCTTTCGAATGGTCTTCCCATCTGTGTAGGACATCTTTGCGATCATTAAAAACTACATTTTCGTTTTTACTGAGAATCTCCACAATAACACTTCGTAGTATGTTTTGATCCCATATTATACTCTCCTACTCGGCCACTTGCCGCTACTTGGCATTGTTGTTGTCTTAAAATTTTCTTCACTCCCCAATCTTGGAAATCTTTTCTTGTGGAACCTGTGGCATTTTGCCCATGTCCTGTTGTTATCCTATACGTCACTGCTCTGCATTTATACCTTCTTTCTGCTTATTATAATACTCGCTGACCTTATCAGATTGTCTTGTAATGTGTTAACAAGTTCAAGTAATATCATTTCTGTAATTCTTTCTTTCCGCAGTCGTATTTTCTGTAGATCTCACTTCATCCAGCAGCCTTATCCAGTTTTTTAATGTTTATTTCTATTTTTGCCATAAGTCAATTGTGATTGCTGTTAATATCTGCGCCTGGTAATGTGTGCACCTTGCTTCCATTTCTGATCCATTCTTCCACCAATGTAAAATTGATTTGGTTTCTGTATTTTCCCCCTTGTGATTTTGAAGCATAGATCCTCCTCCTGCTGTTTCTCACTGCTAGCTGTCTTTCCCTGCAGAAGTCAACAAGCCGTTCACCTCTGTCATTCCTCTTTCAAAGACAATGACAGCCTGGTACCTTCTCCCACAGTGGCATTCCATTCACCTGGCAGTATTTTACAGCATGCTTTATCATCAATTATTTTCTGTCACATTGTATGTTTTGCTCTCAGGTGCTCAGCATTGATTTGCTGGGTACGGGCTTGGCGACCCTGGGGTTCTTGAGTTGGGGACTGGTAAGCACTGCCAGTCCCCTGTCAACGTAAGCTCTGGGCATGCTGCAGTGACCATATCATGATGCGGCAGTGGAATGTTGTGTGTCTTGGGGAACAGGGATCTTGGCTTGACCTCTTGGAACGCAAGGACAGGATAAACCGCTAAACCCCTTAATCTCAAGGTATGCTGCCGCTGATGGATGCATGGGTGTTGTGGTGGAACAGTCAGTGGTGGGCAACCTATGGGGAACCTGCTGCACCTCAGTTGTATAAGGCTTACTCAGGCATGTGGGGCTCTGTCTGAGTGGACCCTTATTTTCCTAGCTGCTTGTGAGACCGATATGGAACCCTCGATGTCATCGTCTTCTCCTCCCAGCAGGAAGATTGTACCACCTGGGAGTATTCACACCCATTCATCCACAAGAATGAGAGAAGCTAGCCCTCGTGATAATAAGAATACTTTGGACTGCAGTAATAGAGCTCATGGAGTCACGAATAACAATGTGTTCCTGGTGGTAAAGAGGAAGTGTCCCCCTTTTATATCCATAAGGGTTTGGAAGGCCTTGCTGGAATATTAAAACATACAGGGTGAAGCGAAATTCGCGCACTTGGACTTCATAGCATGACTCCTCACATGCCAGTGATAAAAAAATGTCTGTCACAAAATTTCATCTGATGGGTACGTCTGGCAGAAAAAGGCTGTTAAAGAGTGGCAGTCTGGCAACACTGTAACCACATGTACGGTAACTATATCAGGCAGCACATTTCAGTGCTGCTGCACAATTGGTACAGCAGATAAAGTTTTGGGTTAGCCTGCAGGAGGTTGTGGGTTCGATCCTGGGTTATTTGGTAATTTCATTCTGACATTTCATATTGTAACATACACGGTTTCTTGGGTCACATGTATCCTAAATCTACATTTTGTAACGCTGAACATAATAAATATGTGGTTAGACAAATAAGAAATAGACATTTGATCCAAATGACCTGTCATAGGGCAGAATAACTACAAAAACAATATAAATTTCGAGATGCTAAAGATGATAGCACAGAACAATAACACATCTACTTGTCATTTATACTACATGTAATATGAGCGCTCAGATGTCGCACATTAGCAACCAGTGACAATAATAATGTCCATATTAATGACCATATGACCTACACAACAGAATATGTTGTCCTCAGAACAACAGATGCTCAAAGTGGCTTCCCTGCACGTCCAAACATTGAGCAACCACCCGGATCATACAGCTCTCAATGCTTTGCAGCAAAGTTGCATCCACAGTAACAAGAGCAGTATGAACATGCACTACCAATTTTTCCACATTCATCAGCAGAGTAGACTACACGTGCACCTTCAGATGTCCCCACAGGAAGAAATCCAGAGGAT
Source organism: Schistocerca serialis cubense (assembly GCF_023864345.2). Lineage (NCBI taxonomy): Eukaryota > Metazoa > Arthropoda > Insecta > Orthoptera > Acrididae > Schistocerca > Schistocerca serialis. The sequence goes on from NC_064640.1 coordinate 373,575,314, forward strand.
TTAGGTCAGGTGAACGAGGTGGTCAACTGGACCTCCACATCTGAGCCGTTTGCCTGGAAATGTTCTGTCCAGATACTGTCGCACATTAATGCCAGTGTGTGGAGGTGCACCATCATGTTGGAACCATATCCTCTGCTGAACATGTAATGGAACATCTTCCAGCACATCAGGCAGATACCATCAACCAGTCAAGCAACATGTACAGGCCCAAACACCTGTCGCCCAATATTCCAGCCCAGACGTTCATACCAAAGCGAACTTGATATCCACCATCACGGGTGACAAGCAGGTTAACCTCACACCAATGATGGGCATTGTGCAGATTGAAGACACCCTCACAAGTGAATGCTGCTTCATCTGACCATATTACGGTGTTCTTGAAGTCATCATTGGCTTCCTGTTGTTGTTGGAACCATTCACAGAATTGCGTCCGCTGATGGCAATCTGCAGGATGCAGGTGTTGCATGAAAGCATAATGATAGGGGTACAGCTGATGCTCATGCAGCAGGTTAACGACTGTGCGATGCAAGACACACAGATGCCTTGTTACGCTACATGTACTTCGCTGAGACTCTTGGTGTATGACCTCCAGAATAGGTTCCTCAGTAGCTGGAGTACAGTGAGTCGGTGTACGACGTCTGTCACACGATGGTGGAAGGAGAGAACATGACTCCCGAAGGTGCAGCTCCAAATGATGAAACACATTTTTATCTGGACGTCATCGATGAGGATATCTAGCAGCATATTTATGAGTAGCAATACCAGCCTGGTTATCAGATGCACCAAGGACCAAAAGCATTTCCACATATTCATTGTTTATGTATGCCATACATCTGCAGAACTGGTTTAGAGGTTTACGATGAGAAAATTCTATACATGTACGCATGTACATTGGAGTCTGTCATGGGTGCGTTACTCTGCTCACAACTAGGCCGTATGGTGGACTGCGCATCCAGTATAAACACACCATCAGTCCTGCGCGCTGTTCCACCTGACACACATTATCCCTCTGGCAGATATTGGTCTGCATGATTCAGCCCGGCACTGCTAATTGTGAAATGTTCTGTTTTGAATTACACTGTTTCCCAAACAGTAGTAGATATGATTAGATATGATGTTTCCACATAATAATAATAACAATAATAATAATAATAATAATAAAATAAATAAAATAAATTCTTTATAGAACGAGCAGAAACTAGCAAAATACACAAAGCAATCACTCATATAAATACATCGGCTACACCACTGCAATTTCATAACCACTTCTACAACCCTTTAGATCACATAACATCAACAGATACAAAGAAAGTAAATTGGAAAAAGAAAACACTACATCATCTAACACAGCCACACATCGATCAAGACGCATCCAACACATGGCTAAGAAAAGGCAATATATACAGTGAGACGGAAGGATTCATGATTGCAATACAGGATCAAACAATAAACACCATATATTACAGCAAGCATATTATTAAAGATCCCAATACCACAACAGATAAATGCAGACTTTGCAAACAACAAATAGAAACAGTAGATCACATCACAAGCGGATGTACAATACTAGCAAATACAGAATACCCCAGAAGACATGACAATGTAGCAAAAATAATACATCAACAGCTTGCCTTACAACATAAACTTATAAAACAACATGTTCCCACATACAAGTATGCACCACATAATGTACTGGAGAACGATGAATACAAATTATACTGGAACAGAACCATTATAACAGATAAAACAACACCACATAACAAACCTGACATCATACTCACCAATAAAAAGAAGAAATTAACACAACTAATCGAAATATCCATACCCAATACAACAAATATACAGAAGAAAACAGGAGAAAAAATTGAAAAATACATCCAACTGGCTGAGTAAGTCCAGGACATGTGGCATCAGGATAAAGTTGACATTATACCGATTATATTATCAACTACAGGAGTCATACCACACAATATCCACCAGTACATCAACGCAATACAGCTACATCCAAACGTATATATACAACTACAGAAATCCGTAATTATTGATACGTGTTCAATAACCCGAAAGTTCCTAAATACAATGTAACATATACCATACAGTTAAAAGGAAGTCACGCTTGATCAAGGTCCGCGTCACTTCCCATTTTTAACCAGACCTAAGGTCTGAGAAAAATAGAAATAATAATAATAATAATAATAATAATAATAATAATAATGCATTGAAATGCACACTTAACAGCATGTGGTTACCAGACTCAATGTTGAAAGGCATAATTAGTGGGACTATGGTGATAACACGTACAAATAGTAACTGAGTTTGGACAATATTCACAAAGCACGTTGCTAGTCCTACTGGTAACGTAGGCCCTAACAAAATGTAATGGACCTGAACGAGGCAGTAATAATAGTTGATACTAATCTATGAGACCATTGGAGGAGGGTTCAAAGAAAATAGATTTTGCATTTAGTAGATGAAATGGTGTGAATAAATTCACGTCTACAACGTGGATAGGGCTTCTTTCAGAGCTGACCTATCTTACTTTGCTAGGATTGTAGTATATAAGTGCAACTGTTTCCTAGAGGGCCCGCTGCAATCGCTGTTTACCATTAAGATGCCAGATGCTGTAATACCTGGTCTACATTTCCCAAATAAAAAAACATATGCTCAACCCAGGATCGAACCATCGACCTCCTGCATGCAAATGCAAAACTCTATCCACTGCACCAATTGTACAGCATTATTTGCATATGCTGACAGTGGTAGTTATCATACATGTGGTTACAGTTTTGCCAGATTGCCACTCTTCAACATCCTTTTTCTGCCGGATGTACTCTCCAGACGTAATTTTGTGAGACATTTTTTTATTGTTCGCATGTGAAGAGTCACGCTGCGAAGCCCTAGGGCATGAATTTCACTTCACCCGGTATAAAACGATTGTGTAATGGCTCATTGTTGGTCAAAACTAGCAGGTCAAAGCAGGTAGACCTTCTTAAGGATTCGCAGAAACTGAGTGACTGTGATATCGTTGTCGAGATGCACGCCTCCCTCAGCTCCAGTAAGGACGTTGTCATATGCCGAGATATCGTGGACATTGGACACAGCAGAACTGAAGCAATAATGGGCATCCCAAGGAATAGTCAATGTGGAGCAACAAATGCACAGAAATAATGCAGCAACTGAAAAGACTGACACTTTCATTGTCACATTCAATTCTCTGACACTGCCTGAACATCTTAAGGCGGCGTCCCTTTGACTTAATGTTTGCCTTATATTCCAAACCTTATGCGCTGCTATAAATGCCAGAATTTCGGCAATACAACCATGAGTTGTGGAGGTGAAGCAATCTGCAGGAACTGCGGAAAAGCTGGTCATGATGCTGGGACTGACTGCCCATTTCCAATACTCTGCATCAACTGCCCTGGAAAACACACAGTCTGGAGCCAAGACTGCCCTGTTTTTGCTGAAGAACACAAAATACAAGAGATAAAAGTGACCAAGTGGATCTCCTGTGCCGAAGCAGAAGCCAAAAAAATAATATAAGGTGACAAAACCCCCTGTCTTTGCCACCTCATATTCTTCCTTGGTGCAGAAACCTATTCTGAAGGCAGATACTTCGACACAGATGACGCCTAGTATGCCTGTATCCACCACAAGCACCTGTACTTGCATGTGTACATGTTAAGGGAAAAAGGAGTACTGATAAAGCAATCCAGGCAACTGGACCAGGAAAGGCCAACAATAGTTCTGCAGCAAGCATCCAGAAGATTCCAGAAAAGCAGAGTGCTTCTCAACACCCCCTTTCCCCTCATCCTCAAAGGGACAGGGTACAGGGAAAGGCTCATGACATACGGGTCTAAAGATGTCCAGAGCGCCATCAGATGTCATTCTTTCCCATCTGACTGATGGAGTATAATACTTTTGACATTTGTCTGTAAAGAGTTCCCAGACATCTCTAATAGCTGCAAGTCTGTCATCAGCCTTCCTTGCATCTCTTGTATAAGCACAATCGAAACGCAAACAAGACAAAATAAATAAAAATCGATGAACGCTTGTAGTGGCTCAACACATCATGACCAGTTCCTTCATGAGCAAAAAGTCCAACAACATTTTTGTGATTAGATTTCATTACTCAGGATAAATAAAGCAGACCTAGAAATGCTCTCAGTTCTATTATATCTAGTGACTTTATGAATGCTGGTTGAGGAGCTCTGTATTTGTTTGACAGGTCATGTATCTTGACGTTTGTATTGGTAAGTATTAGTTGTAATAAATCTTCAGTAATGAACAATTCCCAAGCAGATAATATGTCAGTTGAAACAAGCATTTTTGCTTCACATCTAGCACCTGGAAGGCAACTAACTATACTGTGAGCATGGATACGAGTTGTAGGAGCAGCTTCTTTGGATCACTTGCAGCACTTTTTTCCAAAAAAATATTTGTCAGCAGAAGGCCCAATATACGCCTCTTCATATGATTCTTCATAACCACTTTCTGATGTAACTTCAGAGGTGGAATCATAATCACTGCATCCTCATCTGCTTTGCTCTCCTCATCAGATTGCAAAAATGCAGGATCATTCATTATTCTTTCCAACTTGTCATCTGTTAATGATTTTGATGATGCCATTTTGAAAAATAATGCGTACATACCATACTCACATAACCTTAAAAACTGACATTATCACTGAAATTTTACTCTTTTCGAATTACTCTAAAAATCGGTCATGTGAAACACTAATTGAGATAATGAAAAACAACTTACGTTTATACTCTGGTGGGGTATTCTGAGAACCTTTTTCTCTTTATTTCACAAAATATTACAAGAAACACCGCATCCAACACTCCGTGTTAAAACAGAATCACTTCACTGAGGGCTATGAAGAACACAGGCGCCATCTGTTGTTCCGTTCACATACTATGTATTGTATTCGTATAGCCTGGGGTTATCCAGGACCCCACTAGAGCAGTTAAAGGTTAAAGATACAGATGTCCCTGTGCCTCGGGGATATAAACTATACCGCAAGGATGACCTATTGGAGGAAAAGGCCAAGGGAGGTGTCGCTGTGTTTGTTGCTAATACGCACCGCTCCTCTGTTCTCTCCTTGGCTACTGATCTGCAAGAGGTTGCAGTTCAAATTCATGTGTGTCAGAGGATCACTGTTTGCTCACTGTATTTACCTCAACATGATGCTCTAGACTCTGAGGCTCTCACAGATCTTATCGCACAGCTCCCGTGACCATCCCAACTCCTGAGAGACTTCGATGCCCATCGTGTCCTGTGGGGCTCGACCAATACTTGCCCTCAGTGTCAGGTTTTGGAGGGCGTTATGACATCTCACAAGCTCTGCATCCTCAACATGGGTACTCACACACATTTCTCTACTGCTTCTGGGTCATTCTCAGCCATTGACCTCTCTTTTCGTTCTCCCACCCTCACCGACTCTGTTCAGTGGGAGATCATTGACGACCTTCATTCCAGTGACCACTTCCCAATCCAACTTCACCCGCTAAATGGCTCATCACCTGAAGTTAAGCCCCCAAAATGGATTGTGAGCAGAGTCCACAGGATGCATTTCAGTCAGATAGCTGTGTATGAACACCGCAACAGCGTCCAAGGATGGGTGGACCACATCACACGAGTCATCCATCGTGCCGATGACTTCTCCATCCCACAGTCCTCAGGTCATCATGGGAAGTGACCAGTACCTTGGTGGACAGATGAGTGCCATTCTGTGATCCAGGAAAGGCATGTGGCTCTTCGACATTTTAAATGCCAACTGACAGCAGACAACCTTAGGGTCTTTTGAGTCGCGAGGGCCAAGGCTCAACACATCATTAGGGAGGGTAACAAAACGTAATGGCAAGCATTCCACTTCTTCTATAAAAGTATGGGAAGCCATCCAGAGTACTTCCAGTAAACGCAACCATTTACCGATTGCAGTACTGCTGAAACAGAGGTGCTTCCAAACAACACTCAGAGACATTGGTCAGATGCTGGCCGAACATTTTGCACAAACTACTGCCAATGCAAGCCAGGATCTGGTGTTTCGTCACTATCTTGCAGCTGTAGAGGGGGAAAAGTTGGACTTAAGGTTCAGCAACGCTGAGGTCTACAACTCCCCTTTCTCCATGTGGGAGCTCGAATTGGCACTGACTGAGATTTGTGACACTGCACCCGGTCATGACCAAATCTGTTACTCCACACTTTGACATTTGCCAGTGGCGTGAAAGGAAATCCTCCTCAAATGTTCTAATCTAATATGGCAGACAGGCAACTTCTCCAGCTCATTGAGGGAGGCAGTTCTGATCCCTCTCCTCAAACCCGGAAAGCACTGCACATGTCTCCGTAGTTATTGGAGTATCGCCTTAACAAGCTGTGTAGGAAAGACCCTGGAGTGAATGGTTAACCATCATCTGGTCTGGTTGTTAGAGATTAGGCAACTCCTTACCCCCTCTCAGTGTGGGTTCTGAAGATTTTGATCCACCATTGATAATCTGACCCTCCTAGAGGCAGCTATCCAGGACACTTTCCTCGATAAGCATCACTATATCAGCACATTCTTCGATATAAGCAAGGTGTAGAATACTATTTGGAGACCCTGTATTCTTACACAACTGCATCAATTGGGCTTTTGTGACACTTCCCCATGTTCATATGGTCTTTCATGTCTCAGCAGTTTTTTAGGACCCGAGTTGGTGACACACTGTCTGGTTGATTTGAACAGGGGAATGGTATTCCTCAGGACAATGTTTTAAGTGTTACCCCCTTTTCCATAGCCATCAACAGTATCACATCTATGCTGAAGAGTCCTGTACAGTGCGCCTTACTTGTAGACGATTTTGCTGTTTCCTGTTCCTCCTCCAGTGTTGCAAGGGTGAGCCATCAGTTGCAGCTTACAGTACAGGGGTTAGAGGAGTGGGCTGCAAAGACGGGTTTCCAGTTTTCTGCAGATAAGTGTGTGCATGTTCATTTTAATCATTCTTGTTGTCTTTTTAATATGCCTGCCTTGAATATGGGGGACAACATCATTCACTTCAGAGGCACAGTGCAGTTTCTGTGCCTCATTTTTGACTCCCGATGGTTGCGGCTATGACAACTGTGAGACCTGACAGCCAGAACCCTGAAGATACTGAACATGACACGTGCCTTAGCCCAGGGGAGCAGACAGGGTGTGTCTCCTTCAGTTTTATCTAGCTTTCATGGGTTCACGGCTGGACTATGGTTGCACAGTGTATGGGCCAGGGAGACCATATTACTTGCAGATCATTGACACTGTCCATCATGAGGGAATTTGCCTGGCCATGGGTGCTTATTCGAGCAGTCCCCTAACCTAGCATCTGTGCTGAGGCAGAGGAACCGCCACTTACCATCCGGCGACAGCTCCGCATGATGCATCATGCTTTGCAGCTCCAAATTCACCTGCACACCATACTGTTGGTCATCCGCCTCTGGAATGCCTTTTTTCCAACCGTCCATGAGGCACGACGCCATTTGGGATCCGTGTTCAGCATGTGCTGGAGTCACTTGGTGTGGAGCCAGTACGACCTCAAATCCGGGGTTTTAACTGCCTGCTGCCGTGGTTACGGGAGAGACCAGAATGATTTTAGATTTGGCATGGTACAGGAGAGATAGCACTCCTGCTTCCATTTTTAATGCAATATTCTCTGATATTTTATCTGAATACCATGACCATGTAGCTGTTTTTACGTGTGGGTCTAAGCTGGGAGACGCTGTTGGTAGCTGTGTCTTTTTCCCAGATCGTGTCCTCAAGGTCAGGCTGCCTCCAGAATATACCATCTTCGATGCAGAATTATAGGCGATCTTGCGAGTACTGGAGCGAATGAGACGTTCTCCTGGTGTTAGATTTCTTGCCTGCTCAGATTCTCTGAGCTCCCTTTACTCTCTCTAACATCTGTACCCAGCAGATACAGTAACCCAGAATATCCAGGATTCCCTCCTACAACTAAAATGACTGGGGAAGGTGGTATCATTCTGCTGGGTACCCGGGCACATTGGAATTGTGGGGAATGATAGGGTGGATTGAGCAGTCAAGGAAGCATGTCGTGATCCTCTGGTAGTTCAGTGTGGTATCCTCCTGCATACTATCACCTTGAGGTACAAAGTCATGTGTCAGTGGGAAGACGAGTGGCTGGCAGTGACCAGTAACGAGCTTCATGTCATCAAAGCCCACAACTCAGCCATGGAGTGTTTCCTTCCAGCCACGTCAGCGACATGAGGCCGTTCGTACTTGTCTTTGCATAGGCCACAGCCCTACGACAAATGGATTATTACTCCTGTGAGAGGACCCTCGAATGTGTTGTGTTTGTGGTGTGCAGATCACGTTGTGTCACATTTTATTGGACTGCATTTTATTTACCGACCAGCAGACTGTGGCAGAGTTGCTGGTAGATCTGCCTTCTATTTTATGCAGTCATCAAATAAATGTGGTTATGGTTTTAAAGTTTGGTGAATTGTCCAACGCTTCTAATAAGATTTTAGGGAGATGTTCTTAATGTGTCAAAGGGTGGTTGGCTGACCCTAGTTTTTTGTAAGTGGTCAGCCAGTCACATTTTCATGTGCTTTTCTTTTAGTTCTTCTGTGTTTCATTTTCTCTGCATGTTAATTTCTTAATTAGCTCTCTTCCCTCCTAATCGGTTTTAGTGCATGTGTGGTCATTTCGAGAGCATGCGTGTGCAATACTTTTAGTTCATCTCCACATTCGTTTGTTTTCATGAGTGACTTCACCATTAGGTGCCTATATCCCAAAAAACACACACGCATGAGGACAGTATCTGACAGTTTCATCATTGACACATAAAACAGATTTGCATTTTGCTACCTTATTTAATTGAGGAAGAGGCTCAGGTAGATGTAAATGTAGTTAAACTCAACAAACTTTCACCAGGAAACCAAGTGTTTCAAAAAAAAAGTAGAGCAGGAGGCAACTTCTGTTTTTAGGTAGTAATCATGGAAGAGGTTTGGGCCAGATATTGCAGGAAAAATTAGGTGACCAGTACCAGGTCACAAGTTTTCAAGCCCAGTGCATGTCTTAGCCAAGTGATAGAGTATGTAGGCTCATCACACAAGGGTTTTACAAAGCAGGATCATTTTGTGGTAGTGGGTGGAGCAGGAAACAGTATTGATAGGGGTTAGGGCTACAAAATTGAGTGTGACCTAGTAAAAATAGGATCTGCAATGAACAATGCAAATGTTGGCTTGGTTCCTGCTCTCATGCAGTATGATTGGCCCCAACTGAACAGCTCTGTCAGGAGAATCAGTATGGAGCTGGATTAGGTGTTTCAGGTGGCTACTTTGTCAGGCATGGGTTTGGTTCCTGTTGATGCTATTGGTAGATGGGACTTAACAAGGCATGGCTGCATCTCATTAGGAAAGTGAGCGGTAAACTGGCCAGGATGATAGCAAATTATTTAAGGGGAGCACTGAAACTAATGGGATTACCTCTTTTTAGACAAGGTCAATGTCCAATGATTCAACATTGAATGAAATCAAGCTTAATGAGAAGTTCAGACAGGCAGGTACTAGAGATGGCAAAATATCACAAGATTCTCATAAAATTACAGTGAAAAATATTAGTATATTGCTTCAGAATACCAGGGGATTATAAAACAAAGTAGATGAGCTAGTTTGTTTAGAAGATTTAGAAACTGAGGGTGGATTAGATGTGCTATGCCTGTCTGAAAGTCATATAATTATAGATGTGGAAAAGGTAAAGGTAGATGGGTGTAAGCTTTCATCACTTGTAAGTAGACACACTCTGGAGAGAGGAGTAAATTCCGTATATGTTAAATTTTATCATAGTGTGAAAAATTTAGAAACTGAAAAAGTCATGTAGAGCAACATATAGAAGCATGTATCTGTGAGCTTAAACTAAATAATGGTACTTTTATAATTGTAGCTGTATATATGACCCCATTGAAAAATTTTCACCTAATTCTGAAAAACTTTGATTCTTTAGAGGGAAGCAAATTATTGTTTGTGAGGATTTCAATGTTGATTTTTTGAAAGAGCCTGATAGAAAGCATCATCTTGAAGTATTACTTGGTTCTTTCAACTGGACATCAGTTACTCATTTTCCTGTTTGGGTAACACAAGAAAGCAGCACATTGATAGATAATGTTTTTGTAGACCAAGATAAAGTTAATTGAATAAAAGCTCTTCCTATTAAGACTGGTCTGTCTGATAATGACACACAGCTACACTCATGCTCATAAATTAAGGATAATGCTGATACATGGTGAAACAACAGTCTGGTGGGCAGTTTGCGGGTTTAAATCACCTCGGGGTATGACCATGCGGTGCATTTGACCTGCGGTTGTCGCACGATGGCGCTGGCAGCAGTTCACATATGCAGAGGTGTGTTGGTGCATGTCAGAGTACGGTGCAGCAAGTAACTGTGCAGATGTTTTTAGATGTGCTAATGGTGACTGTGTGTTGAAAATGGCTCAAAGAACACACACTGATGACGTTATGATGGGTAGAATACTAGGGTGACTGGAGACTGGTCAAACACAGTAGGTCGTAGCACGGGCCCTCCGTGTGCCACAAAGTGTGATCTCAAGATTATGGCAACGATTCCAGCAGACAGAAAACGTGTCCAGGCACTACAGTATGAGACGTCCACAGTGTACAACATACCGCAGCTACTGGAACAGTTGTCTCCAGACACGCAGTCTACAGACAACTGAACAGACATGGTTTATTCGCCTGGAGACCTGCAAGGTGCATTCCACTGACCCCTGGTCACTGGAGAGCCCGTAAAACCTGGTGTCAAGAACACAGTACATGGTCGTTGGAACAGTGGTCCCAGGTTATGTTCGTGGACGAGTCCATGTATAGTCTGAACAGTGGTTTTCATCTGGCGTGAACCGGGAACCCCTTAAGGTCCTTGAAAGGGATCTGTACGGAGGTTGTGGTTTGATGGTGTGGGGTGGGATTATGATTGGTGCACATACACCCCTGCATGTCTTTGACAGAGAAACTGTAACAGGTCAGGTGTATCGGGACGTCATTTTGCACCAGTATTTCTGACTTTTCAGGGGTGCAGTGGGTCCCACCTTCCTCCTGATGGATGATCACGCACGGCCCCACTGAGCTGCCATTGTGGAGGACCTTGAAACAGAAGATACCAGGCGAATAAAGTGGCCTGCCTATTCTCCAGACCTAAACCCCATCGAGCACGTCTGGGATGCTCTTGGTCAATGTATCGCTGCATGTCTTCAAACTCCTATGGCACTTCAGGAAATCCGACAGGCACTGGTGCAAGAATGGGAGGCTATACCCCAGCAGCTGCTCGACCACCTGATCCAGAGTATGCCAACCCATTGTGCAGCCTGTGCACGTGTGCATGGTGATCATATCCCATATTGATGTTGGGGTACATGCACAGGAAACAGTGGCATTTTGTAGCACATGTGTTTCAGGATGGTTTTCTCAGCTTATCACCAATATCGTGGGCTTACAGATCTGTGTTGTGTGTGTTCCCTATGTGCCTATGCTATTAGTGCCAGTTTTGTGTAGTACCAAGTTGTGTGGCACCACATTGTGCAATTATCCTAACTTTATGAGCATGAGTGTAGTTACAGTGTATGACATAGCTCCATACAGGAATGCAAAACAGTCCTCCAAAATAATGTGTTGGGTTAATGATTTAACAATTGAAAATTTTAGGAAAGATTGCAACAGTTAGACTGGAATGAGGTGTACAGGGAAACTGATGCTAATTTAAAATTTAACCTGTTTCATGATACCTTTGTAAGTACAAGGGTGAGTCAAATGAAAACCTTAAATATATTTTTAAATATTATTTGCAGAAGTGGTACAAAGCTGTATCACTTTTCAACATAATCTCCCCCACGCTCAATCCAAGTCCTCCAGCGCTTACAAAGTGCATAAATTCCTTTAGAAAAAAATTCTTTTGGTAGTCCGCACAACCACTCATGCAACGCGTGGTGCATCTCTTCATCAGAACGGAGCTTCTTTCCTTCCATTGCATCTTTGAGCGGTCCAAACACATGGAAATCACTTGGGGCAAGGTCTGGTGAGTATGGTGGATGAGGAAGACACTCAAAATTCAGGTCTGTGATTGTTGCAACTGTTGTACAGACAGTGTGCGGCCTTGCAAAAGGACACCTGCTGACAGCAATCCATGTCGCTTTGATTTGATTCCAAGCTGCAGATGATTTAGGAGATCTGTGTATGATGCACTGGTAACAGTGGTTCCTCTAGGCATGTAATTATCCAAAATGATGCCTTTTTCATCCCAAAAGAGAGTCAGCATAACCTTCCCTGCTGATGGTTCTGTTCAAAACTTCTTTGGTTTTGATGATGAGGAATGGCGCCATTCCTTGCTCACTCTCTTCATTTCCGGTTGGTGGAAGTGAACCCAGGTTTCACCCCCAGTAACGATTCTCACAGGGAAGCCATCACCTTCTCATTCAAAGGGCCATAGAAGGTCTTCACAAGCATCAACACGTCATTCTCTCATTTCAGGAGTCAGCTTCTGTGGCACCCAACTTGCAGACACTTCGTGAAACTGGATCACATCTTGCACAATGTGGTGTGCTGGCCTGTGACTAATCTGTAAACATGATGCAATGTCATTCAGTGTCACTTGGCAGTTTTCCTTCACTATGGCTTCAACTGCTGCAATGTTCTGTGGAGTCACAACTCGTTGTGCCTGACCTGGATGAGGAGCATCTTCCACTGAAGTCACACCATTTGTGAACTTAGTACTCCATTCGTAGAGTTGCTGGTGTGACAAACATACATCACCATTCTGAACCTCCATTCGTCGATAAATTTCAATAGGTTTCACACCTTCACTTCACAAAAACCGAATAACAGAATGCTGTTCTTCCCTGGTGCAAGTCACAAATGGGGCTGCCATCTTTATACTGCTACTGCAACAGTATGTGTGCATCTGCAGTATGCTGCCACCTACAGGCCATTCTGTATGCTGTTTGTAGCACACTTACCAACTTACAGGATGAAGGTGTGAAATTTCGGTTTGTTATTACAAATTTAAGGTTTTCATTTGACTCACACTCATATATTTGAAAACTGTTTCCCCGAGAAGTCATTGAAATGTAATTGTAAGAAATCACCTAAAAAGCGATGGCTTACTAAAGGGATAAAAATGTTGTAAACAGAAAAAGGAAATGTCTCTACAGCTGTGAGTGGTAATGATCCAGAAACAGCCAAACACAAAAAAAAAAAAAAAAAAATACTGCACTGTATTAAGAAAAGTTATTAAAAAGTCCAGAAGTATGTACTTTATGTTTGAGATTAGCACCTCTGATTATAAAATTAAAAGTTTAGAATAATGTTAAAAGGGAAACTGGGCAACTTAGAGCACAGGAAGACTATTTCTATCAAACTCAACAAAAAATTTTGAAGCAGAAAATATTTTTAATAATCAATTTTTAAGTGTTGTAGAGAAAATAAGATCCAGCTGTTCATTAGAAAATGCAAGGCTGTCTATGGAAGAGGCAATACGTATGCAATTTGATCAAACTGAAATTCAACCCATCTCTCATACTTAAATTGTGAAAATAATAAATTCATTCAAAAGTTAAAGCTTTTATGGAATTTATGGCATTTCCAACAGAATACTAAAAGATTTTTCCCAACAGATAAGTAGGATTCTGAGCCACATATGATGTAGCTCACTGAAACAGGGCATTTTTTTCACATAGACTGAAATATGCTATTGTTAAACCAGTGCATAAAAAAAGGGGATGGGTCTGATGCTAACTACTACTGCCCAATCTCACTTCTGACAGCTTTATCTGAAATTCTTGAAAAAATAATTTATTCAAGAGTGGTTTCACATATTTGTAAAAACGAAGCACTAAGTACAAAATGTTAGTTTGGTTTTCAGAAAGGCTGTTCAACAGAAAATGCTGTGTATGCTTTCACTGATCAAATATTAAATGCTCTGAATAATTGAACATCACCCATTGGGATTTTTTGTGTTCTCTCAAAAGCTTTTGACTGTGTGAAACATGAAACTCTTCTAAATAAGCTTAAACATTGTGGTATGAGTAGGACAATGCACAAATGGTTTAATTCATATTTAACTGGAAGAATGCAAAGGTTTTAATTAACAGTACAGACAATCTGCAAAAATCTGCAGAGTCCTGTAACATGGGATGTATCAAAAATGGTGTCCCACAAGGTTCAGTCTTGGGCCCCTTCTTGTTCTTAATGTATATTAATTACTTACCACTCTATATTCATAAAGATTCAAAGCTAGTTCTCTTTGCTAATTGATACAGGTATAGTAATCACATCCAGCAAACAAGAATTAGCAGAGGAACTTGTAAATAATGTCTTTAAGAAAATTATTAGGTGGTTCTCTGCAAATGGAGTCTAAATTTTGAGAAAACACAGTATAGATAGTTCTGTACAGCAAATGGCATGACACCTGTGATAAATATATACTTTGAACAGAAGTCTGTTGCTAAGCAGAATATTCAACATTTCTAGGTGTGTGCATTGATGAGAAATTCAATTGGAAGAAACACACATGATTTTCTGAAAGATGTATGTTGAGCTATTTCTGCTATTAGGGTTACTGTAGATTTTGGAGATAAATATACTAGTAAATTACCCTATTGTGCCCATTTTCATTCACTGCTTTCATATGGCATCATGTTTTGGATTAATTCATTACTAACAGAAAAAATATTCATTGCACAAAAGTGTGTGGTCAGAATGATAGCTGGAGCCCATCCAAGATCACATTGCAGACATTTACTTAAGGAACTTGGGACATTCACAGTACCTTCACAATACATACATCCACTTTTGATATTTGTTATTAACTCATTGCAATTCACAAAAAAAGCAAAGTGCAGAGCTGAAACACTAGAAGAAAGGGTGATCTTCACTATTTGGTACTGAATCTGACTTCGGCATAGAAAGGGATGAAATATGCTGCCACAGAAATCTTTCATCATTTACCAAATAGCATAAAAAGACTGACAGATAGCCAACCAGCATTTAAAAACAAATTAAAAGAATTTCTGAAATGACAACTCCTTCTACTCAGTACATGAATTTTTAGATATGAAGAATAAAAAAATTATAATATCGTGTATTAAAAACTTACGTTAAGCTGACATGTTTCCCATCATTATGAAAGGTTGTATTCATGATCCGTGGAAAAAGTAGTAATGTATATGTAATTGTAATGTAATGTTACTCCCACAATTCTGGAAGCCGTCGCAGACATGGGATACCAAGATTTTTTGCAGCTGATGGGTCTAGGTCTGATGCTATATTGACTGTTGGTCCATGGGAGGTGTCTAATTTCCCTCCTGCAACCCATACCTTGAAGGTATTCCACAATCCCCCAACTGGAGTTGTGCCCTCCTTAGTGATTACAGACTCCCATGAAGGTCTGAATGTGTAACTGTAAGATGATAAGCTGAAGGAGAATGAATGCACCATAATTTCAGAATGAGATCTTAGGTTGGGCACCAGGTAATTATTATTTTTTTAAGTTGTATTCACCGTAAACATGCATATAATTACTCCTAATGAAGTCATTACCATTCAATTCCCTTTTTTTTTTTTTATTAGAGCAGTTTGTAAATACATTTTATTTCATTGGTATGTTGCATGAGAAAACTGATACCACTTTGTGATTCAGATAGACTAAAAGCAAGATGCTTTGTTGGTTTTTGTGTCCTAAGGAATCAATGTAATTTGAGTTGAAAATTTTGCAAAATAATGCTCTGTAGCATTTGATAAGCAACATGTCAAGTCCTCACAGAGCTCATTCAGTGGTTTTGGAGTTTGACCTTTAATTAATCAAAGCTCTGGACTGTGGGATGATCAGTACTGCTAGTCTTCTGTAATCTTTGGAGACATTTAATTGAAAACCATTGGATGTTATGATAATAGTGCTATGCAGTGACACAGAATGACACAAACGACTTTTATATTTAATGAGGCTCCTGGGTCTCTCAACAGAACACTTAACTGGGGACCACATCTGAAATTGCAGTCACTTGAAACTCTCATAATTTAAAATAAAAATATGTGTCACCAGTGCAGGCTGAACAGGTCTGATACAGTTTTAAGGAACTTTGATTGTCATTTGGTTAAGATTGCTTAGTGTGAAGCTGCAAAACATATACAGGCACCTGCACACCTTACCATTTCATGCATATGAATGGAAATATGGTCTGTATCTGGCCTGTTTTAAAAAGGCAGTACTCCCATATCAGTAATTTTTTTTTACTATTTTAGCTATGTATCATAGTGTTATGAGAGGGTGTACATCTACATATATTCTTTGCAAACCACTGTATGACACTTGGCAGAGGGTATCATGTACCACTAAAAGTAATTTTTGTCCTGTTCCACTCGCAAATAGATTGATGGAGAAATGGCTGCTTAAGAGCTTCTGTATGAGCCCAGATATCTTGCATCTTATCTTTGTGGTCCTTATGCAAAATGGGTGTTGGCGACAATAGAATTGTTCTGCAGTCATTCTCTAAATTTCCAAGATAGTGGCTTGCAAAAAGTGTGCTGTGTCCCCATCACGGATTCCCTTTTGAGTTCACAAAGCATCTCCAAAATACTTTCATGCTTCTAGAACCTACAAGTAACAAATCTAGGAGCCCATCTCTGAATTCATTCAACATATTCCTTTAATCCGACCTAGTGGTGATCCCAAACACTCGAACAGTGCTCAAGAATCTTTGTTGATCCCTTATGGAGCACACATCGATGTTTGCAAACTGCCCCAGTCTGTGTTGCCTGGCCACCAAGAGCTGTTGCATAGCAGTTTGATTCACAGATCCAGTTATATGGCTCCTTCCATGTATAGCGATTTTACAACTATGATTTGTGGGGCCTGAAGATGGCATCAATGTAATGCCAAAACTGGTAGCGCATAAGTAGTTCATAAAATAAATTTCTACAATACATACGGCTGTTGGTAAATTATTGCATCAAGATGCACTCAAGAATGGTTCACACCAATGTTCTATATGCTCTCTCCTTTATAGATGAACTACACTTTCCCAAAATTTTCCCATTCAAACATTCAAGCATTTTCCTTCCCTAATATTGACTTGCCGCATCCATTACATTTCAAATCACTTACCACCATTATGACTAGATATTTAATCAGTGTGACTGTGTCAAGCAGCACACTATGCTGTACTCTAACGTTGCAGGATTGCTTTCCTATTCATTGGCATTAACCTATAATTTTGTACATTTAGAGCAAGCTGCCACTCATCTCTCCATCTAGAAACTCTGTCCAGGTCATCTTGTATCCTCCAACAGTCACTCAACAACACCTTCCTGTACACCACGACATCATCAACAAACAGCCATAAATTGCTGCTCACCCTGTTCGCTGGATCATTTGTGTATATAGAGAATAAGAGTGGTCCTATCACACTTCCCTGGGGAACTCCTGATGATAGCCTTGTCTCTGACCACTTGTACCTAGGACAACTGGGGTTATATTACCTAAGAAGTTTTCAAGCCACTGACAACTGGCTGTACTAAATCTGGAGGACAATCAGAGAAACTATGGACCAGCCAAAGGTATGTTGAATTGGCGGACTGTTGACTATAGGGTTCCCACAGTCAGTGTACTCACAGATGCTGAGCCGAGTGGATGCAAGAGCAGTGGTAGCAGCAGCAGAAGTTGTCTGATATACAGTAATTTAGTTTAGTTTGTCACATGCTTCTGCAAAGAAGTGAACTATACTTGTTTATTTTAGTATGTAGACTAGCGATTAACAAATTAAGTTTTTGTTTTTGCGTAAATATTGATGCATATCCTTATGTAAGGCAGCTTCCTTGTCTACTTTTTCTGCTGCAAGAAGCTCCACATCATGCCACTAAGTTTAAATTTCATGCTATTAAACAGCATATAGTTTAGAACAATGCATTCTAGTTTACATACTTATTTCGTGCAGTAGCTTTTGGAAAAGCAGGGCTTCTAGTAACAGGTTACTGTAGATACATCCACTTCAGTAGATTAATTTATTTCTGTTTTTAAGAGGTTACCATCTCAGGACATAGTGAGAAATCTGCAGAGCAGTTTTTAGTATTTCTTTATGCTTCTCATTATATTTTACATACATTCCAAACTCAGTAGCACCATTTGAGATCTTACATCTATTTTTACACACTACAACACGGCTAGGGACTGTACTCATTCTGAGCATACACAAAGAGAAGTGGCTTTGTCTGTAAACAGCTGGAAGCTGCATTAGCTAACATTGGCATGCTTCTTGCAAATGCTCAAAATTTTGGGGACATTGGGGTGCTGATGATGAGACCTGTGACACCTTTGGTGCTGTTGGAATCCCCTGGTGACCTAGGTGTCACTGTAACTTCTGATATGCAACATCTGACTGGTCCATCTGCACTTGAGAGTGTGTGGCAGACATTGGTGGATTCGTGTGTCACTGTGCAGAAGGCTGGCTCCCTACACCTTAGCAACAGGTACAAGGTGCTGCTCAGTGTTGATGGTAACTCTGAGCCTGTTGGGCCAGCGTCCGATTTTCCTGCCCAGTCTGGACAAATGCAGAGGGTAGATATGCTTGTCATTTGCAGCTCCAATGTTAGGCAGTTGATGCAGCTCCTCAGGGAAATAGCAGGCTAGGTGGGAAAGACTGCCAGTATGTTTGTCGGGGAGGGGTCTTGTCTGTAATGTGGAGGAAGCCCTGCCGGCAGCTATCAAGTGCACTGGGTACAACCGGTTGCGTTAGTGGCTCATGTCAACACAAATGTTGCCTGCCGCTTGAGTTCTGATGGCATCCTCAGCTACTTTCAGCTAATGGGTGATTTGGTGAAGGCAACTAGCATGGCACACAGGGCGCAGGCTAAACTGTCTATTCGTGGCACCGTACCCAGGATTTATCATGGTCCTCTCGTTTGGAGCAGAGTGGATGGTCTAACAGAGGCTCAGATGACTCTGCAACAGTATCAGATGTGAATTTCTTGACCTCTGCTGTCGGGTGCGGAATTGTGGGGTTCCCCTTAATAGGTGCGGTATGCAGTACACTTAGGAACCAGCTATTAGGGTAGTGTAGCACATGTGGTGTGCAGATGGGGTTTTTTAAGGTTTGAGTAACCCTCTCTTGGGGTTAAAGATGGTTTGTGTGATATATGAGTCACAATATCCTCAGAGTATGTTCATTATCACAAATTAGAGATAGAAAAGTTTAATAGGATTTTAGTAAGCTGCAGGAGCATCCAAGAAAAAGTTCCAGAATTAGTATCGCTTACTGAAGACTATAATGCCCAGATAGTATTAGGAACAGAAAGTTGGTTGAAACCGGACGCTAATGGCAATGAAATCCTTAGTTCAGACTGGAATGTTTATCATAAGGATAGGTCAGTCACCAATGGTGTTTCTTGCAGTAAAGAATTCAATAAAATCTAGTGAGGTTATCACAGATTCCAGTTGTGAATTAACCTGGGTGAAGTTAAGTATCAAAGATCGGTCAAAAATGATAATCAGGTGGTTTTATAGACTGCTTGGGTCAGGAGCTTTAGGCAGAACTTGCAGAATATTAATAATTTTTCTGATCATGCCATTGTAACGGGGGGTGACTTCAACTTGCTAGGTATAGATTTGGAGAAGGCAGAGACAGGGATTCGTGTGAAATTGTTCTGGATGTCTTGTCTGAAAATTACTTTGAGCAGATAGTTAGAGAACAAACTCATGAGGGTAAAATTGTAGACCTTCAGGCAACAAACAGACCTGAATTTATCAAATCAGTTTATACAGAGGAAGGTATCAGTGATCATAAGGCTGTGACAGCATCTATAGCAACGGTTCTTACAAAGAATGTAAAGAAATGTAGGAAGATATTTTTGCTTAGCAAGAGTGACAGGATACAAGTTTCAGAGTATCTGAGCAGTCAGCATCAAATATTCGATGATGAGGATGAAGGTGTGGAGAAAAAAATGGAAAAAATTCAAAGGCATCATGCAATATGCCCTAGACAAGTATGTTCCAAGTAAGGTCTTAAGGTATGGAAAAGACCCGCCATGGTTTAATTGCTGTGTTAGAAAACTGCTACATAAACAAATAGAACTTCATCTCAGATTCAAGAGAAATGAAAATCCAGCTGACAAACAAAAGATGAGCATAAGGAGAGCAACAAGAGAAGCTTTCAATAACTTTGAAAGTAAAATTTTGTCAACTGATCTGAGTAAAAACACAAAGAGGTTTTGGTTGTATGTAAAATCAGTAAGTGGGTCAAAATCATCTATTCATTTACTCAGTGACCATACTAGCACCGAAATGGAAGGTAACAAAGAGAAGGCCAAAATACTGAAGTTTGTCTTCCGAAATTGTTTCAGTGCAAAAGAGCTCTCCTTTCAATCATTGTATGAACATCAAAATGGCAGATATTGAGATAACCGATAGAAAAAAAACAACTACAATAGCTTAATAATGGAAATGTATCAAGACCAGATGAGATATATATAAGATTCCACAAAGATTAGGCGTAAGAACTTGCTTCCCTTCCAGCAGTAGTTCATCGTAGATCGCTTGACCGACGGAAGTTAACTGGCGAATGGAAGAAAGTGCAGGTTATTCCCGTTTTTAAGAAGGGCCATAGGACAGATGCACACAATCATAGACCTAAATTGTTGACATCAATCTGTTGTAGAATTATGGAACATTTCTATGTTCAAGAATTATGACATTTTTGGGGAATGAAATTCAAAAAATCAATATTGATTCCAAAAACAGAACTCTTGCAATAATCAGCTTGCTCTCTTCATGAAACCCACAGCACCATGGACAACAGCAGTCAAGTAAATGCTGTGCTCCTTGACTTCGTTGGAGCAGATTTGCAACTGGATTCAAGACTTCCTTGCAGACAGAACTCAACACGTTTCTCTTAATGAAACAAAATTGACATGTGGAAAGGTAATTTCCAGAGTACCCCAAGGAAATGTGATAGGACTGTTACTGTTTACAATGTATGTAAATGACCTAGTAGAAAGCATTGGATGCTCTTTAAGGCTGTTTGCAGATGATGCGGTTGTCTGTAACAAAGTAGCAATTCCAGTAGGTAGTAACGATTTGCAGAATGACCTCCAGAGAATTGATGAATGGTGCAGGATCTGGCAGTTCACCCTGAACTTGAGTAACATTCTGCACATACATAGGAAAAGGAATCTACTACTGTACAGCTACACCACTGATGACAAACTGCTGGAAACAGTATCTACTGTAAAATATCTACGAGTGACCTTAAGTGGAATGACAAAATAAAACAAATAGTGAGAAAAGCAGATACCAGACTCTTATTCATAGGAAGAATCTTAAGGAAATGCGACTTGTCTATGAAGGAAGTGGCTTATGAGGCGCTTGTTCAACCAGTTCTTGATTACTCTTCATCTATTTGGGATCTCTACAAGGTAGGACTGATAGAAGAGAGAGAGAAGATAAAATAAAAAGTGGTGCATTTCATAACGGTATCATTTAGCCGGTGTGAGAGCATTACAGAGATGCTCAACAAAGTCCACTGGCAGACATTACAACAAAAGTGTTGTGCATCATGGAGAGATTTACTATTGAAATTTCAAGAGAACACTTTCCAGGAAGAGTCAGACAACAAATCTGGCAGTTGACCCTGAACTTGAGTAACATTCTGCACATACATAGGAAAAGGAATCTACTACTGTACAGCTACACCACTGATGACAAACCACTGGAAACAGTATCTACTGTAAAATATCTACGAGTGACCTTAAGTGGAATGACAAAATAAAACAAATAGTGAGAAAAGCAGATACCAGACTCTTATTCATAGGAAGAATCTTAACGAAATGCGACTTGTCTATGAAGGAAGTGGCTTATGAGGCGCTTGTTCAACCAGTTCTTGATTACTCTTCATCTATCTGGGATCTCTACAAGGTAGGACTGATAGAAGAGAGAGAGAAGATAAAATAAAAAGTGGTGCATTTCATAACGGTATCATTTAGCCGGTGTGAGAGCATTACAGAGATGCTCAACAAAGTCCACTGGCAGACATTACAACAAAAGTGTTGTGCATCATGGAGAGATTTACTATTGAAATTTCAAGAGAACACTTTCCAGGAAGAGTCAGACAACAAATTACTTCTCCCCACATATGTCTCAGGTAATGACCACAAGGAGAAAATTCAAGAACTTCAGAGCCAATACAGAGGCTTACTGACAATCTTTCTTCCCACATGCTATTTGTGAGTGGAACAGTGTTGGAGGGCTCAGTTAGTGGCACAAAGGTACTCCCAGCCTCACACCATTAGATGGCTTGTGTAGTGTGATGTAGACATAGATGTAGATGTCTTCCAAACTCATCTGCAATATACAGTTCAGAGCTATATGCTCTCTGAACATGTTGACTGTTGTGTGGCCTCTGCAAGTCAAGGCAGAACTGCATGCCCTGACACGGTGTGGCTACCAGTGGCCACAGCAGAGCCTCACATAGTGTGCTTGGCCTGCAGACAAGCGGTGAAACATACTTCACTAAGGGTGCCGCAATCCACATGTTAAGGACACTGGAGCATACAAGACATGATTAAGGTAAGAAGTTCCTCATCTGTTTTGGACAGACAGTGCACTTTTGACACAGCTCAGTGAGCCTTGAGCAGCTGCTGGTGAAGTATCAGTGCAACAGCAGTGCAGTAGTGAGTCATATATTTAGCTTTCATATTTGTCTTGTAGTTTGATTTTTAATTTCTTTCCAAGTGTTTGTGCACTTGCATATTTAATTACATAAAATCCTTGCATATTCTTGTATTTGAGAGGAGTAATATTGCTTATTGATAGCTGTAGAGTATAAATTCGCGGAGTCGTTAGATATTAGCAGTAGGAAGGATAGGGTGTGTGCGTGCCGTGTGCAGGCACAGGAGGAACTGGCCACGGTTCGCGAGCAGCTGAGCTTGCTGTTGGCCACAGACAGCCACCTTCAGGCTGCTGCCTCGAGGTGCAGCGACGGCAGAGGGTCTGGCGCGTCGCTTGAGACACCCCAGGCATCGCTTGCTGCATCCGCTGTCTCAGCTGCCGAGGCACCTTCTAGTGTACCCGGCGCGTTGGGGCCGCCCTCACCTCAGAGTGAGTGGTGGACTGCAACGTGTTCATGTCGCTCAAGGCGGAGGGCCAATGTGGAGGCTGGGCAGCTGGCCTCGCCCGTTCATCCTGTCAGTGGGCAGGTGGCCACTCCTTCAGCAGTGCCCGAGCAGGCACATGGGGGCAAAGGCTTGCTTGTTATTGGGAGCTCCAACGTTGGGCGGGTGATGGAGCCCCTTAGGGAAATAGCATACAGGGCTGGAAAGAAATCCAACGTGCACTCGGTTTGTCTGCCGGGGGGCCTCATCCAAGATGTGGAGGTGGCCTTGCCTGCGGCTATCGAGCGTACGGGGTGCAGTCGTCTGCAAGTAGTTGCTCACGTCAGCACCAATGATGCCTGTCGCTTGAGTTCTGGGGCAATCCTTAGTTTGTTCAGGCGGCTGGTGGATTTGGTGAAGACTGCTGGCCTCACACGCAGGGTGCAAGCAGAGCTCTCTATTTGCAGCATCGTTCCCAGAGTGGATCAGGGTCCTTTGGTTTGGGGCCGAGTGGAGGGTCTCAACCAGAGGCTTTGTTGACTCTGTGACGGTCTTGGCTGCAGATTTCTAGACTTGCGCTATTGGGTAGGGAATTGTAGGATGCCCCTAGATAGGTCATGGGTGCACTACACAAAGGATGCAGCTACTCGGGTAGCAGAGTACTTGTGGTGTGCACATGGGGTGTTTTTAGGCTAGGCAGTAGTGTGAGGTGTCCTGATGAACACTCACCTGTCAACGTGCAGTGTATAGACACTGCAGCAATCAAGATATTAGCAGTAAATTTTCAGAGTGTTCAGAATAAAGTTCCTGAATTTACTGCCCTCCAGGAAGCGTGTGGCGCACAAATTATTGTCGGGACTGAGACCTGGCTGAACCCTGAGGTAGGAAGTTCTGAAATATTTAGTGAGGGTTGGAACGTGTATCGGAAAGACAGATTAGACACCGTAGGAGATGGTGTCTTCATTGCAGTTGACAAAAATATTGTGTCTACTGAGGTCGAAGTAGAGTGTGATTGTGAAGTTATCTGGACACGTTTAACAGGGCTAGGAGAAATAAAGTTAATTGTGGGGTGTTATTACCAGCCACCAGGTTCCACCGTGACAGTTCTAGAATCATTCAAAGGGAGTCTACATTCTGTATCACAGACGTACCCGGATCATGCTACATTAGTCGGAGGTGACTTCAACATACTGGGATGTCTATGGATTCATTGCAGGTGGTACAGACAAGCTGTCATGTGAATTACTTTTGAACACATTATCCAAAAACTGTCTTGAGCAGCTAAATCTACAGCCAACGCATAACGGAAATATTTTAGATCTGTTAGCCATGAACAGACCAGACCTAATCGACGGTGTCAGTGTTGAGACAGGGATTAGTGATCATGATGTTGTCATTATGACTATGGTTACAAAAGTTAAAAAGTCGGTTAAGAAGGCTAGGAGAGTATTCTTACTAGAAAGAGCAGATAAGCAGTAGTTAGCATCCCACTTAGTAAATGGATCGACTTCATTTACTTCCGGTACGATGGATGTGGAACAATTATGGGTAAATTTTAAACAAACTGTAAATCACGCATTGGACAAGTATGTGTCGAAAAAGTGGGTTATGGATGGCAAAGGCCCACCATGGTTTAGCAGCGCAATTTGGAGAATGCTCAGGAAGCAAAGGCAGTTGCACTCGTGGTACAAGAAAGATCGGGAGAATGAGGACAGGCAAAAGTTAGTAGAGATTCGTGCTGCTGTAAAAAGAGCGATGTGCGAAGCATTCAACCATTACCACCATCATACCTTAGCAAAAGATCTTGCTGAAAACCCAAGGAAATTCTGGTCTTACGTAAAATCGGTAACTGGGTTGAAGACTTCCATCCAGTCACTCACTGATCAGTCTGGCCTGGCAACGGAATACAGCAAAACGAAAGCTGAAATTTTAAATTTAGCATTTGAGAAATCTTTCACACAGGAGGATCGTACAAACATACCACCCTTTGAGTCTCATACAGATTCCCGTATGGAGGACATAGTGATAGATATCCCTGGGGTTGTGAAGCAGCTGAATGGGTTGAAAATAAATAAATCGCCAGGTCCTGATGGGATTCCAATTCGGTTTTACAGAGAGTACTCTACTGCATTGGCTCCTTACTTAGCTTGCATTTATCGCGAATCTCTTGCCCAACATAGAGTCCCAAGCGACTGGAAAAAAGCGCAGGTGATGCCTGTATTTAAGAAGGGTAGAAGAACGGATCTTCAAAATTACAGACCAATATCCTTAACATTGGTTCGTTGCAGGATTCTCAAACATATTCTCAGTTCGAATATAATGAATTTCCTTGAGACAGAGAAGTTGCTGTCCATGCATCAGCATGGCTTTAGAAAGCATCGCTCCTGTGAAACGCAACTCGCCCTTTTTTCACACAATATCTTGCGAACCATGGATGAAGGGTATCAGACGGATGCCATATTCCTTGACTTCCGGAAAGCGTTTGACTCGGTGCCCCACTGCAAGTCTCCTAACTAAGGTATGAGCATATGGGATTCATTCCCAAGTATGTGAGTGGCTTGAAGACTTCCCAAGTAATAGAACCCAGTACGTTGTCCTCGATGGTGAGTGTTCATCGGAGATGAGGGTGTCATCTCGAGTGCCCCAGGGAAGTGTGGTAGATCTGCTGTTGTTTTCTATCTACATAAATGATCTTTTGGATAGAGTGGATAGCAATGTGCAGCTGTTTGCTGATGATGCTCTGGTGTATGGGAAGGTGTCGTCATTGAGTGACTGTAGGAGGATACAAGATGACTTGGACAGGATTTGTGATTGGTGTAAAGAATGGCAGCTAACTCTAAATATAGATAAATGTAAATTAATGCAGATGAATAGGAAAAAGAATCCTGTAATGTTTGAATACCCCATTAGTAGTGTAGCACTTGACACAGTCACATTGATTAAATATTTGGGCGTAACATTGCAGAGCAATATGAAATGGGACAAGCATGTAATGGCAGTTGTGGGGAAGGTGGATAGTCGTCTTCGGTCCATTGGTAGAAATTTAGGAAGATGTGGTTCATCTGTAGAGGAGACCACTTATAAAACACTAATACGACCTATTCTTGATTACTGCTTGAGTGTTTGGGATTCCTATCAGGTTGGATTGAGGGAGGACATAGAAGCAATTCAGAGGTGGGCTGCTAGATTTGTTACTGGTAGGTTTGATCATCACGCGAGTGTTACGGAAATGCTTCAGGAACTCGGGTGGGAGTGTCTAGAGGAAAGGAGGCATTCTTTTCGTGAATGGCTACTGAGGAAATTTAGAGAACCAGCATTTGAGGCTGACTGCAGTACAATTTAACTGCCACCAACTTACATTTCGCGGAAAGACCACAAAGATAAGATAAGAGAGATTAGGGGTCATACAGAGGCATATAGGCAGTCATTTTTCCCTCGTTCTGTTTGGGAGTGGAACAGGGAGAGAAGATGCTAGCTGTGGTACGAGGTACCATCTGCCACACACCGTATGGTTGACTACGGAGTATGTATGTAGATGTAGATGTAGATGTAGATGCTGTTAATTGCCTGGGTGACCTGTAAGTGATTCAACAAATGTATCAAGAAGAGCAAGTTAGACAAATGATTCCATTTTCATGCAGTAGAAATAGGGATGTTGTAGCAAATGTCTGGGCACACTGTTAAGTCACAAAGGGATGCACTGATCAAGCAAACACTTCTTTTCTGCACGAAAATGCACTAGTAACATGGCTCAATGAGTTCTTCACCTCAAAACCATGGGATTTCTACAGTCACATAATCAAAAAGTGGCTCCAGCATTGAGAGATGGTTTAAATTGTGAAGGAAAATGTATTTTTGATGACTAAAGTCTCTGTTATGTGTATATGTTGTGTTTATTAGTCCAAACTTATGGAAAAATGCTATGAAGTTATGCACTAACCTAATACAGGAAATGAAAGTGTGGGAATCACCATTGGCATAGTAAACTACACAGTGTATTTTTGTTTGCCTTGGTACAGCCTCTATTTGACATTACATTTACTCTTGGGAGTTAGAGATCGCTATTTGCAGTTTCATCATTTGGCTGTTTATGTTCATAACTTATGCATTAATGAAACAAATGGAAGCATCCATAAGTATCTTTTAGTTGGCTTACTGAGATGATTAACATGCAGAATAGCTACAAATTGGTGATCCTGAAAACACAGAAAAATCCACAAATGGCAAAGACTATGTATAGTCATATGGTATAACCATATCAAGAAGTCAGTCAAGTTCAGGCAGAGTTGCATCAGTTAAAAACTATGAGAAGACTTGCAGAAACAGATTAAAAGTGTTCAGCCTACAATAGGAGCACAGAATAACAGAGAGACATGTCCATGGTTACTGAGAGATGACGGGAATTCAGTAAACAGGGAAGCTGGCAAATATGAGATAAAAGTCAAGCCAAGTATGTAACTATAAATTCCATGGATTTTGCCAGAAAACTGGAGTTGTGGTTTGCAATGTTAGACCTGGCATTTGTACAATACCATGTGACCGATGATCACACGAATTATGGTAACGGTAAACAATTTGGATGCTAGGGTGGCTGCTGTAGTCTTGGACGTTGAAACCACCACAAGAACAAACAGTGTGTGTATATTTGAAGACAACACTAATGGACTGGTAGTGTAAGACAGCAGAGCAACAAGTACAGCAAGTGTCAGAGGGGCACCATTTTTCAATGAAGTTTCAGGCACCCTGTTTTCAAAGAAGTCACTATAACAGAAGAGCCCCACAAGAATGCACAGAAGAGTGAGGTTAGCTTATTCCACCACAATATTGGAGGATTGAGTAGTAAGGTAGAAAAACTTCTTGCCTCTTGCAAAATTTAGAGGAAAAGATAGACATCCTGTGTCTGTCTGAGCACTACATAACCACAGGGTTAGATAAGTTACATATAAAAGATTACAGTCTAGCAGCTTACTCAGGCAGAACTAATATGGGGAAAGGAGGAGTTGTAGCATTTATTAAGGCACAATACAAGTTCAAAATTATTGACACAAGTAGATTTTGTAGTGATCAGCACATAGAAGTGTGTGCTTGTGAATTAATGCTGAAAAACAGTTCACTTTTAACTGTAACAGTATATAGATCCCCACTGGGAAATTTTAAATTATTTATGAGGAACCTGGATTCCTTAATGTGCTGTCAGTCGGACATCAGCAGGCAGTTAATAGTCTGTGGCGACTTCAATGTAGATTTTTTAAAGGATTCTGATAGGAAAAATGATCTAGAAACCTTATTTGGATCCTACTATTTGCTCTCAGTAGTTAGATTTCCAACAAGGGTGGATAAGTCCGTAATTGATAATGTTTTTTTTGATGAGGCACAAAGCGAGAAAATAACTGTTTACCCAGTATCAAATGCTCTCTCTGATCACAATGCAAGGTTAGTCAGGATAAATGACATAGTGCCTTACAGTGTGGATACACCTCAGTGGAAGTCAGTCAGAATCATTAATGACTATTGGGCGAATGTTTTTAAGAGTAATTCACAAGAAACAACCTGGGATGAAATTTATAAAGAACCAAATGCCAATATAAAATTTAATCTATTCCATGATAAATTCATATCAGTATTTGAAAATAGCTTTCTGCATAAACTAATCAGAAGAGACATTAAACAGCCATGTAAAAACCCATGGATCGTGAAGGGGATTAAAGTATCTTGTCAGAGGAAAAGGGAAATAAATCCCTGGCAGGAACAAGTAGAGACCCTGCAGTAGTTGTGCACTACAAAAACTATTCAAAATTACTAAGAAACATTATTAAAAAGTCAAGAAACATGCACATAATGTCAGACAACAGAGTTAAGGCAATATGGAATATAGTGAAGCAAGAGACGGGACAACAGGGTAACATTACTATTTAATTGAATGGAAGGGTTATAAATGATAAGTCACAGGTAGCAAATGTATTTAATAATCATTTCTTAAAGATAGTAGAAAGCTTGGGGGCCAACAGTTCAAGCGAAAGAGCACAGCAAAATGTTGAAGAAGTCACATCAGATCCCCAAAAAATAGTAAATGGTTTTAATGACTATTTTAGCAAAATAGCAGAAAACCTGATAAAGAACAACTGCCACAGACCAAATACTTAACACCAAACACTAATAGAAACCATATCAGTACAGGCATCAATGTTTCTTCAGAAAGTCTCCAATACTGAAGTACTTACAGCTATAAAAGGACTAAAGAATAAGTACTCCAGTGGTAGTGACAACATTCCTGATTTAATTGTAAAGAAATGTGGAGAATCCATTGTAGAACCCCTAACCCACATAATAAATGCATCCTTTACAAATGGAGTTTTCCCTGACCTACTAAAGACTTCTAAAATTACCCCACTTCACAAAAAGGGCCCTAAAAATGATGTAGCCAATTACAGGCCCATAGCACAACTCAGCTCTTTCTCAAAAATATTTGAAAAATTATTGTACACCAGACTGGAAGACTTTACTAATAAACTGTCCTTATTAACAAAACACCAGCATGGTTTTAGAAAGCAAA
Source organism: Schistocerca serialis cubense (assembly GCF_023864345.2). Taxonomy (NCBI): domain Eukaryota; kingdom Metazoa; phylum Arthropoda; class Insecta; order Orthoptera; family Acrididae; genus Schistocerca; species Schistocerca serialis. The sequence continues at coordinate 373,604,982 of NC_064640.1, forward strand.
AGACAACCACCACAGCTATTTATGAGTATCTCAACAAGACCTTAAAAGCACTGGATAGTAAGGAAATCACTACCGGTATCTTCTTAGATTTATCCAAAGCCTTTGATGTAATTGACCATACCATACTCCTTAAGAAGTTAGCAAATAAAGGTATAAGAGGAATTGCAAACAAATGGTTAGAATCTTACCTGTCAAACAGATTTCAAAAAGTTGAAATTAATTTTGAAAAAAAGAATACAACCACCCATCAATCTACTGTCCACTCCTCTGACACAATGCCTATTAGATATGGTGTGCCACATGGCTCAATCCTCAGACCCTTACTGTTTCTGCTATACATTGATGATATAAGCACGAAGCTTGCTACAGGACTTACCACACTATTTTCCGATGACACGAGTATACTAATAACAGGTACTGATACAGAGGACCACAACCAAAAAATTAAACTGCTTATGTCATCACTCAGCAAATGGTTCAACGAGAACAAACTGATCATAAATATACAGAAAACAACATACATCAACTTCAGACTCTCATCATAAAAACAAGAAATGCCTGATGTGATTCTAAATAACCAAGAGCTTATGTGTGTGGACTCTGTCAAGTTTCTTGGCATATGGCTTGAAGAAAGTCTTAAGTGGGAGACTCACACAAATTATATCTCAAAAAAGCTATCAACTGTGTGTTACATTTTAAGGATACTCAAAAAATCAGTCACAAAATCTGTTCTCATACATGTATATTATACTTACTTCCATTCTACATTACAGTATGGAATCATATTTTGGGGGAACTCACCTGGAGGTAGATATATTTTCAAAATGCAAAAAAAAGGCAATACGCATAATATGTAATCTAAGACATAACAAATCGTGCAGACAACATTTCAAAACAAATGGCATTATGACACTGCCCTCTGCTTACATTTATAATATTGTCTCATTTGTCAAGTCATACCTGTTAAACAATGACAGCACACTAAAATTCAATGGAGATATTCATAACTATGCAACAAGGCAGCAATATGACCTACATATGATTCAGTCCAGAACTACATGCTACCAAAAACCTGTTTTGAATGTTGGGATACAAATGTATAATAATTTACCAAATGAAATCAAAGCAACAAAGAACCCAAGAGCCTTCACACATAAGTTAAAAAAATATCTCTTGGACCATTGCTTTTATGCAGTTTATCATTTTTTGAAAGGGGTTAAAATTGTAAACAATTTTATGATAAATGTTCAATTAGGTCTGAAAATTATATACTGTGCATGTCAATGAAATATACTGGATTATTATATACTATACATGTCTATGAAATACACTGGACTACTTTACTATTACGTTTGTTTTGGCTGTTTGTATTTTACCATACAACATTTGTATTTATTGTTTTGTTAAAGATAGCTAACTTCCTCATTACAAAATAATGTAAAATCAATTTATTAAAAATTATTTGCAAATATGTTCTCTTGACCTGTCCAATATCATATGTACAGCCTTATAATTCTATGATTTGTATTAACTGTTTTGTTCAAGATAGATAATTTCCTTGCTACAAAGTAATGTAAAAATAAATTTGTAAAAATTACTTGTAAATAGCTCTCTTGGCCTGTCCAATATCATATGTACAGCTGTACAATACTATGATTGTCTGGGTCAATAAAAATACAATACAATACAATACAATAACTCTAATAAAATTACATGATATGAATGTACCACCAACTTCTTCTTCTGAAATTAAGAGGGTCATACATTCTCTCAAGAATTAAAGCTCTTCTGGTTTTGATGGTGTTTCCAATTGAGTCATAAATATTTGTTCCCATATAATGCGTCCAGTATTGTCTAAAATATGTACTGCATCGCTAACTCAAGGCATTTTTCCAGAGAGACTAAAATATGCCATTGTTAAACCCCTCTTTAAGAAAGGTGATAAGAGAGACATCAGTAACTACCAACCTATTTCACTGCCAACATCATTTTCCAGAATATTTGTGAAGGTGATGTATTCTAGAATACTATCCCACCTTGGCAACAATAACATCCTTAGCAAGTCACAGTTTGGGTTTCAGATGGGTTGCCCTACTAAAAATGCCATTTACATGTTCACACACCAGATATTACAAGCCTTAAATAACAAAACAGCACCAAAAGGTATTTTCTGTGACCTATCCAATGCATTTGATTGTGTGAATCATAGTATACTCCTAGATAAATTAAGTTTTATGGGATTGATGGTATTGCCAATCAATGGATCATGTCATATCAAACCAAAAGAATGCAGAAAGTTGTACTTAGTAGTAATTCAACCAACAGAATCCAGGGGTGAAATCACATATGGGGTTCTCCTAGGCTCCATCTTAGGTCCATTACTGTTTCTCATATATGTAAATGATCTACCATCTAATGTACAACAAGCAGAATTAGTTCTTTTTGCAGATGAGACCAGTATTGCAATCACTTGCAGTATACATACAGAAATGATGAACAAAGTCCTCAAAAGTATCACTGGCTGGTTTTCTGTGAATGGACTCACCCTGAATTTCTCAGGGACACATCATATTCAGTTCTGCTGCTCTCTGGGTACTGCACCAGTGATAAATGTAACACATGGTGGTGAAATAATACCTAGGGTGGAAACTTCAAAATTCTTAGGTGTCCATATAGATGAGAATTTAATCTAGAAAAAACACATTTTGGAACTCCTAAAACAACTTAGTTCAGCCACATTTACACGTAGAATCATAGCAAACTTTGGGGAGAGAGAAATCGGTAAGTTGACATATTTTGCTTATTTTAATTCAGTAATGTCACATGGAATAATGCTCTGGGGTAACTCATCTTTAAGAAAGAAGGTCTTCATTGGCAAAAAATGTGCTGTAAGAATAATATGTGGTGCTCACCCAAGATCGTCTTGTAGACATTTGTTTAAGGAGTTGGGCATTCTGACTACTGCTTCACAGTATATTTATTCCCTCGTGTGGTTTGCTGTAAATAATCCACTACAGTTCAAAAGGAACAGTGAGTTATATAATTACAATACTAGAAAAAAATAATATTCATTACTCAAAATTAATGTTGTCTTTATCACAGAAAGGGGTGCACAATGCTGCAACAAAAATTTTTGACCACTTACCCAGTGATATAAAATGTGTAACAGATAGCAAGGTAAAATTTGAAAATAAACTGAAAAAGTTTCTCCTTCACAACTCCTTCTATTCTGTAGAAGAATTTCTATGTTTGTAGTGTGTAAAAGGTAGTGGTAGGAATTGCTAACTCAATCTGTATATCTTGTTTTCATTTTGGGTGGGAGGTAGGGGGAGATAATTATATGGTGATGTTTAGAGTACAGACAGATGTAAAAATTAATTTGCAATATGACTGTAAAATGACTCATTCCACATCATGATCTGTTGGCATTTATGAAGCACTGTTCAAGAAGAGTTATCAGACGTGATGTGACATATACAGATGGGGCAGCTGCCAGTAGTGGTAAAAGCAACCATAGTTACACATGAAGGAATCCACAAAACCTCAGTAATCATGTTTGCAGACAACACTTATGCAACATTGGACAAGGCAAATGCATTGACTGTAATAAAAATGGCTGAAGAAATCATCATAGAACACACTGCAGCAGCTATCAGAAAAGAGCAATATACTGATGTTAGTAAGTGCTAGCAAGTAACTTCTGTAAGTACCTGCTGGGGTGTTTACTTTAGAATAAAAACTTACTCAAGTTTGCTTCTTGAAATCACTGGGGCAAATTTATTTAAGGAACTTGCTGCAAGTACTTGTTGCAGAAATGCAGTCATTCCTAAAACCAGAGCAGTTGCCACCATTGTTGGATTATTATTAACGAATAAAAATAGAAATTTCTTGTCTATTGCATAATCAAATATTCGATAACAGAAAAAAAAAATGTGGTGCAATATCTTACCAAGAGACTGTGTTTTAATTTTTTATTTTTGCAAGCAGTATTTACTACTTTTGTCAAAAATGTAATGTATTTATGTTTACAGTAACATTAAAAAATCAGCTAAAATTTAATGTCATCTGTACTCCATTCCACTTTCCCTTCTGATAAACAAATTGAGTAGTAAACTCATTTTTCACTTTTTTGACTGGTGATGCCAGTTATATGTGTTTATGGGTTGCAGTGGTACATTTGTTTCAGCCTATATATCTTTGTCTCATTCTCCTTTTCGACACTGATATTTTCTCACCGGTACTGAACACAGACAAGTTCTGTAAGTTTGAGAAAAACTTCCACGAAATGACAAACTTGGTAAGTACTTGCAACAAAGTGCAAGAAACTAGAACGAATTTTCATCCTGTAGTGGAGTGTGCGCTGATCTGAAACTTCCTGTCAATTAAAATTTGTGTGCCAGACTGGGACTCAGAACTGGGAACCTGGTGTGGCAAACAGTTTTAATTTTTCAGGAAATTTCATGGGAGAAACTGTTTCTACTAACTTGTGAAGTTCTTGAAGTTGATGGAGCTAGTGGATGTTGACAGGAGGGGAGGGAGAGGTTTCAGGTATGGTGGTTCATAATGTTCCATGCAATTCTGTGATTGTATGGATAGTGCACCATATCACAGTAGGAAGTTCGACAGAAAGCCTAATAAATTTGACTTGAGGATTACAGTGTTAGAGAGGTTTGAGACAGACAAATAAACTGCAATGACTCAATAAAGAAAGCTGAACTATTATCTAAAATAAAGGAGAACAAACCAGCAGTGAAAGCGTACATCATGGGTAAAATAGCTAAGAGCACAGGCCACAAAATAGCCTGTTTACCACCCAACAACTGCAATCTAAATCTGACGGAAATGGCACGGACCAAAATAAAACAGAGTTTCAGAGAGAACAATGTCACTGTTGACATGTTGAAGAAAAGACTGCAGAATCTTGTTATTGCTGCCTTCCTTTCAGTTACTGCACAAGACTGGTATAGTTACTGCTGGAAAGTGCAGCAGATGAAGCAGGATTATTGGACAAGAGGTGGAATTATGGAAATGGCCATCAATGAAGTTATCAGCAATGTTCTTTATTGAACATAATTTTGACAATTTTTTCAGGCACAGTTAATAACACTTTTTAAACATTACTGCTGTGCTGTAATTAATAAATGCAGTGTAAAAACAGACTGAAAAGAATCAGTTTTTGACTTTTGGTTCATAGTGTCATTAAGGTGTACATCCATTTACTTTCATTTATCCTTATTTTTGATAAATAAATACACTACTGGCCATTAAAATTGCTACACCACGAAGATGACGTGCTACAGACACAAAATTTAACCAACAGGAAGAAGATACTATGATATGCAAATGATTAGCTTTTCAGAGCATTCACACAAGGTTGGCGCTGGTGGTGACACCTACAACGTGCTGACATGAGGAAAGTTTCAAACCGATTTCTCATACACAAATAGCAGTTGACCAGCATTGCCTGGTGAAATATTGTTGTGATGCCTCATGTAAGGAGGAGAAATGTGTACCATCATGTTTCAGACTTTGATAAAGGTTGGATTGTAGCCTATTACAATTGTGGTTTATCGTATCGCGACATTGCTGCTTGTGTTGGTCGAGATACGATGACTGTTACCAGAATATGGAATCAGTGGGTTCAGGAGGGTAATACGGAATGCCGTGATGGACCCCAATGGCCTTGTATCACTAGCAGTCGAGATGACAGACACCTAATCCGCATGGCTGTAACAGATCGTGCAGCCACGTCTCGATCCCTGAGTCAACAGATGCAGACATTTGCAAGACAACAACCATCTGCACGAACAGTTTGACGAAGTTTGCAGCAGCATGGACTATCAGCTCGGAGACCATGGCTGTGGTTACCCTTAACGCTGCATCACAGACAAGAGTGCCTGCGATGGTGTACTCAGCAACGAACCTGGGTGGACGAATGGCAAAACGTCATTTTTTCGGATGAATCAGGTTCTGTTTACAGCATCATGATGGTTGCATCTGTGTTTGGCGACATCACAGTGAACACACATTGGAAGCATGTATTCGTCATCGCCATACTGGCGTATCACCCGGCATGATGGTATGGGGTGCCATTTGTTACACGTCTCGGTCACCTCTTGTTCGCATTGATGGCACTTTGAACAGTGCATGTTACATTTCAGATGTGTTACGACCCATGGCTCTACCCTTCATTCGATCCCTGCAAAACCCTACATTTCAGCAGGATAATGCACAACTGCATGTTGCAGGTCCTGTACGGGCCTTTCTGGATACAGAAAATGTTTGACTGCTGCCCTGGCTAGCACATTCTCCAGATCTCTCAGCAATTGAAAATGTCTGGTCAATGGTGGCCGAACAATGGCTCGTCACAATACGCTAGTCACTACTCTTGATGAACTGTGGTATGGTGTTGAAGCTGCATGGGCAGCTGTACCTGTACACGCCATCCAAGCTCTGTTTGACTCAATGCCCAGGCTTATCGAGGCCGTTATTACGGCCAGAGGTGGTTGTTCTGGGTACTGTTTTCTCAGGATCTATGGACCCAAATTGCGTGAAAATGTAATCACATGTCAGTTCTAGTATAATATATTTGTCCAATGAATATCCATTTATCATCTGCATTTCTTCTTGGTGTAGCAATTTGGATGGCCAGTAGTGTAATTCATATGCTGTTGGTAAAACTCTTGTACTCAGATATGTCAAAAAATTATGCGAATTCTGATCCCTCACTTAAGCAGGCAATATTTCCGCAAGTGTTGTCTCCGATTTTGTTTTAAGCACGAAATGTGGGTAGTGGTCCCAGCACTGCTACAAGCAGCCAATGCTGCCCTCCCCTAATGGCTCCTCTCCCCTCAGCAACCATAATGTGGGAGTACAGCCATTCCCAACAGCCACCACGCTAATCGTCAACATAGTGCAGATAAACAGTAACTATGCTCGCGGAAGAAGAATACACCCATAGAAGACAGTAGAAGTAAGGGTAAACAGTACTATAAGAATCAACAAGATTCCATATGTTGGTATCATTGGCAGTTCGGCAAGTGGGCCACAAGGTGTGCAAACCCAAATTTCACCAGCCACCAGCAGTAGGCATGGCAGGCCATAAACCTCAACAAAAGTGCTGTAATAAGAAAGTTAAAGATAAAGTGGGCCCCACAAGAATGAGTAACCAAGTAAGCCTACTAACATTGTCACTAAGATTATATATGATCAAAGTTAAGGTGGATCATTGCTATCTCAACGACTTGGAGTCTGACGTTAGCAAGCTACCAGTTGGTAAAAAAATTACTGCAGCATCAGCCAAGCCTACTCACCTCACTGTGGCAAACAATTTGCCCATGGCAACATACAGAACTCATGAAGTAGAGGCGGATTTGGGATTTAGTACAACGTGCATGTGGAATTTCATACCAAAAGGTGTAGCAGAGCCCATTCTGATAGTGGATTTTATTTGTCAGTAGAAATTCAACATATGTTTCAGTGCAGCACAGATAAAGACAAGTGGAGAGTTCATAATAGAATCTTTAGGCCAAAGTGCTGTGAACACCATGGTTATTGGGGAGCAGATAAAAAGAGTGTTGCCTAACACAGTACACCATATCAAGACATTGAGCCAACCAGTCTCATGACAGCCAAGAAAATTAGTGCCCGAATGTTTTGCTGCAGCAAAGAGAGAATTTGTGCATGTGCTACAAACAGGCATTATCTGCAGGTCAGATGGCCTGTGAGCATTTGCCACTACATATAGTCAAAAAGAAGAAAACACAGTGTGTTTTTGGGTGCCTTGAAACACACTCAGTTTGACATTATGTTTACTCCTTGGAGTTACAGATTACCCTTTGTAGTTTTGCCATTTGATAGTTTGTGCATGTTCTTAAATTATACATTAATAAACAGAATGTAGCACCCAAACATGTATTTTACTTGACTTACTAAGATGATGAACATGCAGGAGTGCTACAGTGCTAAAGTTTGTGATTGTAACAAATAGTCTTGAATGCTGATACACTTATGTAAGTCCCTGAATATTAGAAACACTTGATAGCATTGTGCTATGGCGATGTATTGTCCTCACTGCACTCTTCCACGCTAATGTAGGTAAGTCTATAGGTGCACTTAATCTCTTGGAAAGCTCTGAATTGTGGCTACTTAAAAGGATGTGCCGGCCAATCAGCGCTGCATGAAGTGAAGTCCTTTGATTTTCTGCATCCTCTGGTGGTGTGCATGTGTGGTGTCACCCCTCAGAGAATGTTGAGTGAAGGAAAGTAATCGTAAATGGCGGCACAATGGTGGGAGGCTCAAAATCACCATCTCTCATGTACCTGTGAATGGCACACTGGGTGCAAACATAGATACTGTCAACACTGCATAAATAAAATAACTGTGGGTTTCAATGTTTATCAAGGCTTGAGGTGAATACTACTAATATGCCATGTTGTCTCATAGAACAGTGGCTGTAATAATCAGAGTTTCAGGCCACTATGGACACTGCCCAGCCTTTATAAATGGCTGTTTCTGAGAGTGAAGTAGTTGGTAATCACTTGGACATTAGTGAAGAACTGTGCAGCAGTAAAAGTAAAAATAACTTCCCTGCACTTAGTTATATCTTCAGATATGGATAGTATTGTTGAGTGTTAACGGTGGTTACTGATGTATTGTATAAAAATGCCTAGGATACCCTACAACTGATGTAGCCAATTGGTCTGCAGTTTGGGACCCTTCCCAGGTAGAGTCAATCCAGAAGATCCAAAGAGGATGAGCACATTTTTTCAGGGACTAAACCACCTGGGGAGCATCAGAGAATCTTAGTTTTGTTTAATAATTCCAAGACTGTACCTTCCAAGAAGAGTTAAGCAACATTTATGTCTTATGAAATGACAATGTTAGTAAAATGAGGTTTCACTTATAGTGATTCTTATTTACAGCATTCTTGACTGAAACAGTCAAGGGGGGGGGGGGGGGGGATGGTTCTGCTGCACGAAGTACCCTGTGCTACTAATTGTATGGTGGCCTGCCATGTATAGGTGTGTATAAATGGTGTTCAGTGTGGATTAACCAACCTTCCCCAAATGTGTATGAGACTTGCATGGATCTACTAACTTTCAGAGCAGAACTTCCAACAGTTAGAATAGGGCAACATGTAATGATAATACCCAACCCAACAATCAGTTCTGTGAGTTCAGTCCTGAACACTCACAAGCAGAAACTAGCAATGAAACACAGTTCAGTTGCCTCAATGTGTTATTAATTCTAAAAAAAGGAAACTATGGCAGTTTCAAAAGTGTTTGTATTAAATTCCTAGAGCAAAGAAATCAGGGGAAAGGCTTAGAAGCAGGACTTTGTAAGAAGACAACCTCTGTCTCATCTGACCAAACACTGCTTATATATTCTAATATACAAGCTAATATACTATACTAATGCTATATGCTAATATATATATGCTAATGTAATTAGAGTGTATCTGAATGTGACAGAGCTTCACAACTCCTTCACCCATAAGAAAAGGATTGTGTTGTGCAAAGGTGTGAAAATGGAAATGTTCTGTTTATTAAACAGATTTACAGTATTTGATGCAGAATTATGTGTGATCTTGAGGGCACTAAAGCAGATGAGATGTATTCATGCTGTGAAATTCCTGCCTCCAATGCACAACACAGGTACCCAACACATAAACAAGTCTGCAACACGAAGGACTCACTTCTCAGCATATGAAGTTGAGGGGAAGAGATAAATTAATTTTGCTGGGTGCTAGAACACTTTGTGATTTAAGGACATGAACTGTCAGATGTGTTAGCCAAGAAAAGACTGATCAAAAGTACTATTGCTGAATATGCTGTGTCCTTACTTGCCATCCCCTTGCTGTTGAAGTAAAGAATTGTGTATCAATGAAAAAACAGTGGCTGGGAGCAATGGGCAGTGAACTATTGCAGGGTAAAGTAAGTTACTGTGGATTTTTTCTTTAGCAAGAGGGTTCTTCAGTATGTTCTACTAATGGTGTACAAACTTAAAATGCCAGGCTTAACCAATTGTATTTCCTATTCAGACAATTAAACAGAGACTAGAACCAGATTATCTGCAGTCAACTTAAACTGATGTAGAGACAAATGTGTTAAACTTTTAAATTTTTCAACACCCCCCCCCCCCAACATAAATTATTAATTAGAGAGTATATTTTTATTTGTTTTCTCTCTCTCTCTCCCTCCCTCTCTCTCTCTCTCTCTCTCTCTCTCTCTCTCTCTCTCTCTCTCTCTCTTTCTCTCTCTATCTCTCCCCCCAACCCTTTCTCACCTCCTTATCCTCTCCCAGTCCCCTCCCTCTCCCCCACCCATCTACCCCTCTCCTAACTCCCTTTCTCTCATTCTCTCCCCCTCCCTGTCTCCTCCTCTCCGTCTCTCATTTCTCCCCCTCTCTCCCTTCACCCCCTCTCCCCCTTTTCCCCCTCTTCCCCCGTCCTCACTCTTCCTCTATCCCCTTGCCCTCCTCTCCCTGTCTCCCTCTCTCCATCGCTCTATCTATCTTTATGTCTAACCAATTTATTTCTTTTTGTTTTTAACTGATCAACCTCCTACTCATTTTCAGATGTTAGTTTAGCCTTTACAGTGTTACTATACTCAGGTCTTCAGAGGGTTATAGAACAGCAACAAAGTTTAAAGTTTTTATGATATAAGCGACAGTGTGGTTGTGCAGCTAAATGCTAGAGAGGGAATATGATTATAACTGTGTTTGTATTTGTTATTTTTCATAGTTTTCCAGATTTTAATTACATCTGTCTTTGACTGTTTCAGTTATGGAGCTAACAACTTCTTTTTCCAACCCTTTGATGCCTCAGTTTTGTAATATACTATGATTTACTTGATGTTGAAGAGAATTGTGGGTACAACATCAGTTTGCTGATTCCTGTCTTACTGCATCCCACCTTGTTAAACATTTCATATCTTCTTTATGGACAACTAAATGATTCATGTCAATAATAATCCTTCCAGTTGTACCATCTCCTTTCTGATACTCCTCTGCCCACTCTGTTTGAAAATAACTTATTTAAGTTATTTATAAGTTTTGCTCGCTTGTGTTTCGAGCTGTCATGTCTCATTTGCTCTCTGTCATACACGCATATTACAGAAGTGTTTCACCCCCTCTTGAAACACGTTTTCCAGACACTAATTAGAAAAAAGCTAGTGCATTACTACCTCACACTTTACCACTTTCACTTTTTGTGATAGAGCCACTGTAATCTATGTTATGCTTGCAAGACGGTGACACTTACTAGCCCAATATTGTAGAGTTTCTGACCATAATGCTGAAGCCGAAGAATTTACCATGAATAGTGAAAGGAATAATGGCAACATCTCACTACATAGTTAAGGTGCTGAGCAGTCAGTTGGAACATAAATATGAAGATTGCTATAATTTTTAAATGAATTGCCCCAATAGCTAATAAAATACTTATAAACACATGTACATATCTACATTTTCCTAGCTGATTGTACTGTGGTGGTGCTCCTTCCATTACTTACATTCTATCAAGAACTTTCCATGACCATATTTATATTGCTACATGCCTTCTTTCTGCCCTGTATCTTATGCTGTCTATCTGTTGGTGTTATCTCCCATTGACCTAATAACCTCTCTTTATCACATTGTTTCAATCTTCATTTTACTTAATACACACATCAAAAAAGTTTTGCATCACCCCGGTTCCCAGAACTCTTCAAGATAGACGTTGACTGTGGATATTGTATCATAGGCACAGTTCCTTTGACTGTCCAGAAATGTCACTAAAGCTGCCCAAAGATGTAAAGAACCATGCATGAGCAGCACTATTAGACGGAGAGGGTCCAACAGCCAATCAGTTCCAGTCATTCCACCATGAAGGAGGTACAGTGCTCATGTTGTGTGTAGTTCAGCCATGCCTAGATGGTCGGTACTGTGGTTTGATCACATCCACATTGTTACTTTGTGCCAGGAAGGCCTCTCAACAAGGGAAGTGTCCAGGCATCTTGGAGTGAAGCAAAGCGATGTTGTTCGGACATGGAGGAGATACATAGAGACAGGAACTGTTGATGACATGCCTCGCTGAGGCCACCCAAGGGCTACTACTGCAGTGGATGACCACTACCTATGTATTATGACTCGGAGGAACCCTGACAGCAATGCCACCATGTTGAATAATGCTTTTTGTGCCGCCACAAGACGTCATGTTATGATAAACTGTGCACAATAGGCTGCATGATGTGGAGCTTCACTCCTGGTGTCCAGGACGAGGTCCATCTTTGCAACCACGACACCATGCAGTGCGGTACAGATGGGCCCAATAACATGCTGAATGGACTGCTGAGAATTGGCATCATGTTCTCTTCACCAATGAGTGTCGTATATGCGTTCAACCAGACAATCATTGGAGATGTGTTTGGAGGCAACCCAGTCAGGTTGAATGCTTTAGACACACTGCACAGTGAGTGCACCAAGGTGGAGGTTCCCAGCTGTTTTGGGGTGGCATTATGTAGGGCTGACATATGCCACTGGTAGTCATGGAAGGCGCCGTAATGGCTGTATGATACGTGAATGCCATCCTCTGACTGATAGTGCAACCATGTTGGCAGCATATTGACCAGGCATCATATTTGTGCATGACAATTCGTGCCCCCATCATGCACATTTTGTGAATGACTTCCTTCAGAATAATGACATCACTCAACTAGAGTAGCCAGCATGTTCTCCAGACATGAACCTACTTAATGTGCCTGGGATAGATTGAAAAGGGCTGTTTATGGACAATGTGACCCATCAACCACTCTGAGGGATCTATGCCAAGTTGCCATTGAGGAGTGGGACAGTCTGGACAAACAGTGCCTTGATGAACTTGTTGATAGTATGCCACGACAAATACAGGCATGCATCAATGCAAGAGGACATGCTACTGGGTATTAGAGGTACCGGTGTGTACAGCAATCTGGACCATGACCTCTGAAGGTCTTGCTGTATGGTGGTACAACATGCAATGTGTGGTTTTCGTGAGCAATAGAAAGGATGGAAATGATCTTTATGTTGATCTCTATTCCAATTTTCTGTACAGGTTCCGGAACTCTCGGAATCAAGGTGAAGCAAAACCTTTTTTGGTGTGTGTATTTATTGACCAATATTACCTACAAGGGGCTGATTTCTTTCCCTGTATGCAACCCTTTGATGCCATGGAACTATCCCACTGCCCTAGATGTAATTTCCTTTTGCAGTTGATTTCCCAAGCCCTCAAATTATTTACATGGCTATCTGGACAGGTGTATCATTATTTTTCCATTTACTCTGTCCTTTTCACATGTTTACAGAATTCTTTTTTTTTTCATTATTTTCCTCTAGTCCTAGTGTGTACCACACAGTTTTATATCTAGTATTCCCTACGATGAACCCATATCTGTTCATAGCTATCACTTCCTGAAATCATTTACAGTCCTTTCTCTCTCCTTATAGTTACATCACATCACAAATGGATCCTTGCTCCATCCACTTACATCTTTTCATAAAAGTAGTCCTATCCATAGGTAAACGCCTGTCCCACATACTTTTCCTTAAATGCAGCCCCTGACCCATGGAATTACTCCAGTCCCATGTCAATGGCCTAACCTTAAAAATTCCTCTCTCTTGATGCTACCCCTTCTTTCACATTGACTCCAGATATTCAGCTTTTCCCAATCCCTATCCCAATACTAGAGAAAGAGACTACCACCTCTACTGCTTCCACAAGATTCTGTTACCATTAAACTCCTACCAACTACACACTATATCCTCAATTGAAAATCTTACCCTTCAAAATCTGGAAGAGCACTTCAGACACCAGCTTGATATGTTATCCACTTTACTGACTTCTTACTCCCTCCTTGGAGTAGCACTACCCAACAATACCTATCCTACCTCCAGTAAACTCACTTGCTAAATATTTATAGTCCAGACCCTTCATTGCTGACATTTTACATCTTCTACATCCCCTAAAATCCCCTCCCAAAATCCAAAACCCAAACAAACACTGTTGACACACTATCTACCAAAATCATCTATCCTACTCTAGATTCAGTCCTTTCTAAAGGTCTCATCTTCAGCTCCACACACAAATTCTGTTATGAAGAAGTTAATTGTCAATTTAATTTTTTACAAATACTGAGAGTACATTTTATGTAAACCTTCATTGGGATATATACACTTTGTATGTTACGTACATGCCATTCACAGGCCCTGAATTATGTAGCACAATTTCTGAATTTACTTTCTTCTCTGCTGCATGATTTCTCAGACTTTTCTGTGCATCTTTTTAAGTCTTCTGCCAGTCTATCCTCCCTTTATTTGATTAAAAGTGTGTCATTAGGTAGTAAGTGCAAAAACTCAAAAAACATAAGTGAAATCTCACAGTGTGATAATGAAAAGTTTACTTACTGTTTTATCTGAGAGTTGAAAATTTTTACATATTTCTAAAACAAAATTTACATATTATTAGCTCTCTTTGAAATGATTTAGAATGAGATAACATTTAATGCACTTGATGTTGCAACAGCAGAAGAACTGTAGTTGTGTTTTGAAAGGTAATACTTTTTTTAAAACTGAAACATACTTAATGTTATTTGTCCTATTTGGTTTAACAGGAAGATATGTAGATCAAATTTAATGCTACTTGGAACATTATTATGCTATATTTATGAATTTTAGGTGTATCTGAGAAACATTTTGGAATGGAACTTGGATCTCACTGTTTCTGACTTGAAAATATGTTTGAAAAAGTAATGACACTAGACAAAATTCAGGTTTTCTTCTATCTAAAATTATGTACATGAATTTTGGATATATTATTGAAACTTTTTGTAACATATACATAAGTATTATCATTTGTATTATTTGATACCACTTTTATTTTTAATGCCTTTGACACATTTTTAGTTTCAAAATACTTGATACATGTTTTCTTATGCATTATATGATACTTTTGAGCCCTTGTGGCAGTAATATCTATCTTACCTGTTTATATTTAATGTAATCATTTTTGTCAGTCCTGTCATATTACATAGCATTTTTCAAAGCTTTCCAGCCTATTCTTTAATGAAACTGTAAAAGACAGTGCTAGGTCACTGTTGTATTAATTAACAGTGGTAGATCCTGTTTTACTTTTCACCAAATATAATGTGCTAAATTCACTAAACATAATCTGGAAATCTTGTAACAATCAGCTGGCCGCGGTGGTCTCGCAGTTAAGGCGCTCAGTCCGGAACCGCGCGACTGCTACGGTCGCAGGTTCGAATCCTGCCTCGGGCATGGATGTGTGTGATGTCCTTAGGTTAGTTAGGTTTAAGTAATTCTAAGTTCTAGGGGGCTGATGACCACAGAAGTTAAGTCCCATAGTGCTCAGAGCCATTTGAACCATTTTTTTTTTTTTGTAACAATCAACAATTCAATTAGAAAGTTACTTTAGTATCCCCACCAGCAGACTTTATGATGGAAGCAGATGAGCTGGTATGGATAGTAAAGCAGTAGAGTAGATCAGAAGTTTGCCATGGGTGCTGATTGGCTGCTGCGCTCTTATCAGTGGGTACATCCACTGGAGGGGGGCCCAGTCTAGCTCGTGAGGCAACAGCATGCTCATTCGACTCGAGGCAGCCACACGATACACACAGCCATGTATTGTATGGATAGAGTTGCTGATGGAGGTATTTACTTGTGAGCAGCAGTAAGTTGAGCAGGCCAGCACTTCTGTAGAGTTAAACCACCATGTATCTAGCCTTGTGCTTTGTGGCGAGGGATGTCATTTTCTGTCATTAACTGCCCATGCCAGCTGCATGCTGAGTATATTATCATGCATGTATCTATATGAGTTTGGATTCTCCACTATCTGTAGTTCAATTCACATGGTGTGTAGATTCCACCAATGGGGTTCTGTTCCTCAGTTGTTACCAAGTCACCATCTGCCTGTGAAGTACACCTGCACTAACCATGTTGAGTAGTGGCATTGTCATGACTTCTGCAGATACTAAACTGGCAAAAGGAGGACTTTGTTATGCCTGTGATGCCCCTATTGTTTCTACTTTTTCGTGGTACTGGCCTACATTTGATCAGGTATTTCTGCAACGCTGTCAGGAACAGTTGTACCTACAAAAGGAACAGCTGCAGCATCAGGAACAGCAGCAGCAGCAACAACAACAACAACAACAACAACAACAGGAGAAGATGCAGATGCTGATAACCCAGAATGCAGACTTGCTTCACACCCTTGCCTTATCGCTGAGGGGCCACCTGCCTACAGGGCAGTTTTCTTCTCTGCATCTCATGCTGTTTGCCAGTTTTGATGAGTCTACAGAAAGATGTGAGAATTATCTGTGCTGGTTCTTGTTGCACTCTCCAATGAGGCATATCATTGATCTGCTTGATAGGGCCAGCAGCACAGAATTATATGAAGTCGTCCAAAATCTGAAGCCCTCCACTGAGCCCAAGAAGCTTCCCTCTGACAAGCTTTTCCATTGCTTATGCAGTATTTTGGCCATCAAATCCATGTGGTAGCAGCACAGTTTCAGTTTGATTAGCATCACAAACATCCTGGACAGTCATAGGCAGCCTGGATCATTGATTTCCAAGGCCTCTCGTGCAAGTGTCATTTTGAATGTGTCAAATGGACTGTGCCTTATGCAGACTCACTAATTCAGGCATAATTGTCCAGTTAACTCCTGAACCCAAGATTCAGATTAGGGTTTTGACCTTTTCTCATTCTTCTTTAGCTGATGTTACCAAAATTGTGGAAATTCATTACCTTCTGGTGGCAACTAGGGACGTCCTTTCTGATGATTGGCAGATGGCACAATTATGCGTGCATGGCCAACAGCTCCAGTGCTCTGTGAAATACCCCAGGTGGCCTTGCCTCCCACTGAGTAACTATGTATTGCCACTGTTGACAACTCCAGTACAGCACCATCTCAGCACTGCCTGTTTCTGCCTGCACCAAGCTCGATGGGTTTGCACCATTCACAGTGTCATCATTCCTGTCTACAGCAATTTTTGGGTCCTAGGTACTGTTTTTCTTCTCTTTGTTGGGTGAGCCAGTGCTCCTGTCTCAATTGTCATTTGTTACATGTTCACCTAGACTGCCCATACGTGGAGACCATGTGTGGGTTATGTCATCAGATATGATATTTGGCAATTGTTTGTGACAGCTGGCAAGCTGCAAGCCATTTGTCAAATGTTCCAGTGTTTTTCTTAGACTCTGGGGATGCCTCTGATGCCCCACATGTGCTGCTCCAGTGTATTTTGGTGATGTTGCTTGTGGATGGGCAACCGGTCAAATTTCAAGTAGATGTGCAAGTGTTAGTCAGCCTCATTAATCTGGACACATACAGGATCTTGGGGTGAGCAGAATTACAACAACCATTCTTTTAGGTTGTGTCTTGTAGTAAACAGTGCATTCCCTTGTGAGGACAAATTTCCATCTCTGCACATTACACGAATGTGGAACAGCAACTTACATTGTTAGTGGTCAATTCAGTGTTGGCGCAAAATATTTTTGGGCTCAATGCCTTTTCTGTTTTAGGCCTTCCAGATCATTGATGAGTTCATTTAGTGCCTTAATCAGTTCCTTTTCGCAATTTGGACTCCTTACTGTGGTCCTGCAACCCACTGTTTTAGAATACCTTTGGCTGGGCAGAACATTTCAAGTCAAATATTCCTCTTAAGCTGTCAGCAGTTCCAAAATTTTGTCATCCCCATCCCATTACCTTCACCATGCACAACAAGGTAAAGGCTCAGTTGCAGTGTTGATAGGATCAGGGTGTCACTTCTCCTATTTCATCAAGTCAGTGGGCCACACCTTTGGTGGTGATTCAGAAGCCTGATGGCACTTCGCACCTTTATGGCAGTTTCAAACAGATGGTCAATGGGAAATATGCTGTGGATTCGTATCCCATTCTATGGCAGGTGGAGTTCTTGTCAAAGTTATTGGGGGCCAGTATTTTTCCTACATTGGCTTGAATGATGTTTACCTGCAGTTGCCGTTGGATGCAGTTTCTTGGACTACCCTGGTCCTCAACACCCACTTGGGCTTTACCAGTTTAATCACATCCATTTTGGAATCTTGTCTGTGCCAGTAATTAAACAATGATATTTGGAGCACTTGATTGAGTAAATTACCTTTTGCATCAATTATCTTGATAACATCTGGGTCACATGCATTAGTTGGGAGGAGCATTTACAGAACCTTCAGTCAGTTTTCCAACACCGCATTGAGAATTGCTTTCATTGCAAGCTGAAAAAGTGCAGTTTTATCTCCATGAAGATGCATTTTTTGGGTCATGTGCTTAGTAAAAATGGTATTGGCTTCACTGAAGTCCACATCAAGGCCACTGTCAGCCTACCAGTACCCAAGAACCCAAAGCAGATCAAGTCGTTTTTGGTAAGATTTCATATTGTGCTCAGTTCATTCCCTAAGCTGTGCACATCTGCCAGTTTCTTAATGGGGGTATTAAATTTATCTGGTCTGTGGATTGACAACAGGTGTTCCAGTATCTCAAGCAGCATTTGTGCTCTGTTCTCTGTCTGGCTTCCTTTACATCAGGGAAACCTCTGATCCTGACCTGTGATGCATCACAGTAAGCCACTGGTGCTGTCCCGTCACATCAGAGCCCAGATGGTACCAAACAGTCTGTTGCTTATGCATTAGAGGTTCTTTCCACTGCACAATGGAACTACTCACAGGGGAAAAAGAAAAGGCTAGCTATTATTTTCAGGGTTCAAAAATTTCATGTCTTCATGTATGGGGCAAGGTTCATTTCTCATCGCTGACCACAAGCTGTTGGTTTCTTTATTTGACCCTTATTCCAAGCTGCCAGATAGATCTGCCAGCTGGCTGCAGCAGTAGGCCCTCTTTCTCAGTAACTATTCTTATGACATTCATTACCGCTCCACTGCCCATCATGCCAATACTGATGCATATTTGTGAAAAGTGGGGATCCTGATTTGGAATTTGATCAGCAGGAGGCTCTTGTGTTCACACTGGATGATGCCTTGAAGAAAACTCTGGCAGATTTTCCATTGATAGCATGATAGGTCATGACTGCCATGGCAGCTAACTCACTTCTCCAGAAACTTGTTTCAGTAGTGCAGGTGGGTTGGCTGGAGCACATCCCTTCAGGTGCAGATCCAGTCCAGCATACATTTTTTCTCCTTCGTGTTCAACTTGATGTTGTCCAGGAGGGGGAGGGGGGCCACATGTGTTACATCACATAGACCGACCCACTGACAGAGGTGTTCACTTGTGAGTGATAGTAAGTGGAGCAGGCCACTGCTCCTGTGGAGTTAAACTGCCACAGACGTAGCCTTGTGCTTCATGCTGAAAGTTATATCATGCTCAGTCATTAGCTGTCTTTCCCAGCTGCGTACTGAGTATATTGTCTTGCACATATCTACATGGGTTTGGATGCTCCACTTCCTGTAGGTCAATTTACATGGTGAGTTCATTCCACTGATGAGGTTCTGTTCCCCAGTTGTTACCTTGTCGCCATTGACTAGTGAAGTACCTCAACCAACCCTGGTGAGCAGTTGCATTGTCATGCCTTGGTTATTTAAGGTTATTTCAAAGGTTATTTAAGACCAAATGTAATTTAAGACTGAATGGTGTGTGACTGATAGTTCAGTTCAGTTGTTTAATTAATGTCAGACACACCAAGTCAGTTGCTTCATTGCTTTGAAATGAAATGCACATGCAGCAAAAGTATTTACCTCTGAAAGTACATGAAAATGTTTATATATTTTGTTTATCAAACTCTAAAATGGTCTGCATCCAGGATTGAAAGAGTACAGACTGGAGCACAAATAATTATTGCATTTTTCAGCAGTATATCATACATTAAAATAATTTTTTATGATATATGAAGCAGTGGAGAGAAGCTGCAGAAAAAAAGTGTTTATGAAACATGAAAAACTTCGAAAACTAAAGAGGAATGTGGTCTTGTGATGATAACATTTGGTGAAGTGGACTCCAGGCAGAGAGTGAAGATAAGTGAATCTTCTTCTTTTTTTTACTTTAGGCTTTATTTGGAAACTTTTAGTAATAACCATGTTAAAAAGAGAGGAGATGAAAGAGTCAGAAAGTAGTGATGCAGTGGAAGAAGTAAATCAGAATATGGATAGAATGGTAAAAGGAAAGGGAACCCAAAATCTCTCAGGTCTTTTATGAATAATATAACACAAGTTTTGCATGACTCCCTTTTTTCTAAATTCAGGGTGCAGAATATAAAAAATAGCTCAAAAGCATATATATATATATTAAAAAATAGAGGGAAACAGTCCACCAGTCCACGTGGGAAAAATATATCTAAAAACAAAGATGATGTAACTTACCAAACGAAAGCGTTGGTATGTTGATAGACACACAAAGAAACACACACGCAAAATTCAAGCTTTCGCGGTTGCAAATGAATATATATATATATATATATATATATATATATATATATATATATATATATATATATATATATATATATATATATATATTCATTTCCAGTGTGTCCAGAACACCAAAAGAAAACAACAAAAGACAAAATCATTGGTTTCCCATTGGGGGTTTTTCACACCACTCCTGAGAAATGTCATTATGTGGTGTAAAATCCCCCTTGCTCAGATGCAGGCTTGAATCTGTCATGGCATACCACTGATGAGATCATCAAGTCCAAATTTCACTACTCTTCAATGGTGATTCTCTATAAGTTGCACAGAGTATGTGGTCATTGTTGACATCCAAAAACAACTTGTTTCAATCAGTCCCACACATGTTCAGTTGGGTTTATGTATGGGGAACAGGCAGGCCACTCTATTCTAGTGATCCTAGTGTACTGAAGGAAGGCATTCATCAGAACAGCATGATGATCCGTCAAGATTAGGTTGTCACCACAAATATTTTCAACATGATCCCACTATTGGTTGCAGATTCTTGTCCCTGTATTGTAGAGCAGTGAGAGTGCCTCAACAACCACAAGAGATTTATGGTGGCCCCATGTAATTCCATCCTAGAACATTGCTCTACTGCCACCTTGTTGTAAATGTGGGACATAATGTTGGAGGTGTTTTATATTGTCGCAGAAGAAGCTGAGTAGCACCATGGTGTAGTGGTTATGATACTAAACTGATGCATGGAGGATTGTGAGTTCAAAACTCACCTGGACTGTACAGTTTTAATTTCTATATTCGGTTCAAGTACATTCTAGAAGTATCCACAAATGTCAAGAGTAATTGTACTGGAATGGTCTGTAGCTGTATATATACTGTATGTGTTCTAGCCGGAGGCAGTTCACTCCCCGCACTTGTATGTGCAAGTGCTGAATAAACCTTCATTAAGTGAAGTTAGTGTTCATCATTCAACTAATTACACCATTTTCTACATGACATTATTCTGGTAGAGACGCTGGGTATTGGAACTTGTGATAGCGCAAATTATCGAAGACACAGTGGCTCCCATCAGGCCACAACAGAGCCACCGTTTATGTGGTAAGAAACCCGAGTTTGAGCCATATTCAACAGATTGAAATCTATTGGAGAACAGATTGAAATCTATTGGAGACAGAAGAAGAAGAGGATGTTATGATGACAGAAACAGTGTGCCATCACATGAGACATCCTTCGGGGTTCTCTGGTGATGATGGCCAAGATCCATACAAGTGGCTGGAAGTATATGAGTATATAGCCAAATTTAACAAATGGGATGACACCGTGTGTTTGGCTAACATATTTTTCTACTTGGAGGGCACTGCGAAGCAATGGTATGAGAACAATGAGGAGAAGTTCACAAGCTGGGAAGTATTCCAGGCATAACTGCGCAAGTATTTCAGCGACACACAACAACAGAAGTGCAAAGCTGAAGATAAATTAAAGTGCAGGGCACAGCATCCAGGAGAAATGACAGCATCCTGCATTCAAGACATCTTGTGGCTGTGTAAAATAGTGAATCCTCAAATGAAGGAGGAAGATAAGGTTGCACATCTCATGAAGGGTGTTGCTGAGGACATGTATCAAGCCCTACTCCTGAATGAGGTTTCGACAGCAGATGACTTCACAAAATGGTGCCAGTATATCGAGACAATGCATCAAAAAAGAATAACACGCAAGAAGTTTGAATGGCTTCCAAACATCATATCGATGCCTGTGATGGAGGAAGCAACTGGTTTTACAAGTTTTTTTCATCAGATAGTGAGAGAAGAAGTTCAGAAGGCACTTGGATTCACAGTGTGCAAAAAACCTAGACACTTCAAGAGGTCATAAAGGAAGAAGTGTAACAGACATTGAACCCAATCTCTTGTCCTTCGTTTCCCTTTAAAATGGTGAAAAAGTCGAGACCCAGGTGGAGTTATATTCTTACAATGCTGCATGAGGAACCTGTTTGGGCACCAAGGAAGACTGACATCTGGAGGACCCAGGATAACCAACCAGTATGTTTCCACTGTGGACAACTGGGACATGTGGTGCGCTATTGTCGAGAAAGGTGGCATATATGTGATGATGCCTGTGCCAGAAGACAGCAGACCAATCTTAGCTGACGCCAACTACAGGACAACGAAGATGAACAAGAAGATGTGGGTGCAGGACAACGTAGGTCACCATCGCCGCAAGCTAGCTGCTGGAGAGGACGTTCCCCAACATGCCGATCAAGGTCTTCATCGCTGTTTAGAAGCTCCAGCCAATCATCTAGCCGCCGCAACCTGGAAAACTAAAGGGTGTGACCTTCCTTGGAGGTGAGGCCACCGAAGAGAAAAATCCTCTGCCCTCGATCACTACAAAAATGATAGGAAACTATGTCGATATGCTCAAGGGTGGCTGACCAGCCCAAGCTCTTGTGGACTCTGGAGCATCATATTCAGTCATTTAGGAGAAGTTGCAGAAAACTGTATTCGTTGACAAGAAAACATCTCTGCTGAAGGTGGCTAATGGGAAACATGTAAAACCTACAGGAAGCTGTGTCATTTGTGTGGGTATAAGTGGCCATACACAGCCCTTAGAATTCATTGTCTTTCAAGAGTGTAGTCATGACGTCATTCTTGAATGGGACTTTTTGAAAGCTTCTAATGTAATTATAGATTGTAGTCGTTTGAAGATCATACTAGATGAGATGAGATACTGTGGACAGGAAGATGCGCATCCGAGTCTGTGGAGACTATGTGTGCTGGATGAAGTGATCATTCCTGCAGTCAGCACTAGAAAGGTAACTGTCGTGTGTCATGCCATGTGTCAGCCCATGGATCTTGTAGTGGAATGTAAGAGAAGCATTCCACTGAAGAATAACTTGGTCACCCCAGCCTCTGTCATCTCATTTAAGAATGGATTGGATGAATTGTGGATAGTTAGCTGTCGCCGAGACCCACAGATCCTTCCAAGATGCATGTGCATAGCAACCGCTGAGCCATTAATTGCAGAACAGCTGAATATCATAGAAACCACCCATGCCAAGTCTGTGGGCGAAATTAGCGCTACCACTACGAGGAAAGATCTTCTAGCTTGACTATCACCAGATCTCACTAAGAAACAACAGAAGAAGCTACTTGCCATTCTTCAAGAGTTCTCTGAATCCTTCAATCCACAGGTAAAGAGCACATTAGACAAACTGATGATGAAGCACTGGATTAGCACTGGAGACCATCAACCAATAAGCCAGAGAGCATACCATGTGTCAGCAGTGGAATGTCGAATAATTTGCAACGAGGTAGAGAAAATGATGAAGAATGACATCATTCAGCCTTCGCAGAGCCTGTGGTTGTCACCAGTGGTTCTTGTCAGGCAGAAGGATGGCAGTTAGTGCTTTTGTGTTGATTACAATAAGCTTAACAAGATAACTATAAAGGGCATTTACTGTCTTCCATGAATAAATTGTCTGAAGGGGGCTAAGTTTTCTCAACCATGGGCATGTACTTGGGATACTGGCAAATCAAAGTAGATGAGGCTGATCGTGAGAAAACTGCATTCATCACCCCTGAGGTCCTGTATGAGTTTAAGGTAATGCCGTTTGGTTTGTGTAATGCGCCAGCAACTTTTGAACGGATGATGGATAATCTTCTAAGGCACCTGAAGTGGATGATGTGTCTTTGTTATTTAGATGACAGTGTTCTCAGAGACATTTGATGAACTCATAAAAAGACTGAGGGCCATTCTTAAGTGTCTCCAACAAGCTGGGCTGAAACTTAATCCAAGAAAGTGTCTCTTTTGAGCAAAAGAAATCAAAATACTTGGACACCTTGTGTCAAACGAAGGTTTACGGCCGGACCCAGAAAAGGTGAGAGCTATAATGGAATTTCCTATTCTTAAAATTATTAGAGATGTGAGAAGCTTCCTTTGATTATGTTCTTATTACAGTCGTTTTATCAAAGACTTTTGTATCAAAGCCAGGCCAGTCCAAGAGCTGTTAAAAGCCGATGCTAAATTTATCTGGGCTGGTGGTCAACAAGATTCTTTCAATGTGCTGTGAAAAGCCCTGATGACTGACCCTGTACTTGGTCTATATGATGAGAGAGCACCTACAGAACTACACACAGATGCCAGTGGGTATGGGATCGCTGCTGTTCTGGTGCAAATTTCGAATTGAAAAGAGAAGGTTATAGCCTATGCTTCTAGGACACTTGCAAAAGCCAAGAGAAATTACTCAACTACAAAAAGAGAATGTCTTGCTGTGATCTGGACCATGTGCAAATTTCGACAATATCTCTATGGGAGACCATTCACAGTTGTTACAGACCATCATTGATGTTGTTGGTTGACAGGTCTTAAGGATCCAACAGGATGACTCGCCTGGTGGGCACTACATCTTCAAGAGTATGAAAGTACCATAGTGTACAAAAGTGGAAGGAAACACCAAGATGCTGACTGTCTCTCAAGAGACCCTGTGCAAGATCATCAAGACTTTGATGAAGATAGTGTCACGTTGCACTCCAGGATCTCTCTGCTGAGCAGAAGAAGGGCGCCAAGATATTTCAAATTATGCTTGCCTTAAGTCGGTCAGAGGATGTGAAAGGACAATTTAAGGTAGTTAATGGATTACTTTGCAAGAAAAACATTGACCCGTTTGGAAAGATGTGGCTACCAGTGATTCCTAAACACATGCGCTTAGATGTTCTACAGAAATTCCATGACACTCCTGAGGCCGGATATTTAGGATTTATTAAGACATACAATAGAATCCACAAGAGATTTTTGTGGCCAGGTTTATTTAGGAGTGTCCATTACTATGTTTCGCACTGTCGAGAGTGCCAGAGGAGAAAGGCAGTTCCTCAGAAACCACCTGGCCAAATCATACCAATTCTACCAGCCAAAACGCCTTTGCAGTGTTTTGGGATTGATCTCCTCAGATGATTTCCAATGTCTACTAGTGGCAATAGATAGATTATTGTTTGCACTGATTATCTGACATGCTATACCGTTACAAAAGCCATGAAAACAGCCAGAGCATTCAAGGTAGCCAAATTCATGGTGGAAGACATTGTATTAAAATATGGTGCCCCAAGGTCGTGAATTACAGATTGAGGGAAAGTTTTTCAATTGAATCTTGTGACAGATATAAACTGTTGGTGCAACATTACTCATCACATGATGACTGCCTACCATCCGCAAACTAGCAGGCTTACTGAATGCCTTAATAAGACCTTAGTCGACATGCTATCAATGTTTGTCAATGTTGAGCAGAGCAACTGGGATTAGGTGCTACCTTTCGTGACGTTTGCCTAGAACACCGCCAAACAAGATACTTAAGGATTTACACCATTTTTCCTGGCACATGGGTGTCAGGCGACTACAACGATGGACACTGTGTTTCCATTAAATCCTGATAATGTGGACGATGACTAGATCGGCCAGGTGTTAACCAGAGCTGAGGGAGCTCAGCAGTTAGCTCAACTCTGCATGCTGCAGGCTCAAGAAAACGATTGCCAAAGGTATGACATGATCCACCGCCCTGTTGTCTACCATCCTGGTGACCTCATCTGGATCTTGACTCCTGTTTGGAAGGTTGGTCTCTCTGAGAAGCTCCTCAGTCGCTACTTTGGACCTTATAAGGTTGTAAGACAGTTGTCTGATGTTACTTATGAAGTCGAAGATTTTGACCCTGGCACAAGACGATGAAAGATCAGAGATGAGGTCCACATACTTTGAATGAAGCGCAATAAGCATCCTCCAACCCAGGGAAAATTCGAAGCTCCAGTGAAGCTCCACAAATGTCAAGAATAATTGTACTGTAATGTTCTGTAGCTGTATATATACTGCATGTGTTCTAGCGAGAGGCAGTTTGCTCTGCACTCTTGTATGTGCAAGTGCTGAATAAACCTTTGTTAAGTGAAGTTAGCGTTGATCATTCATCTAATTACACCTTCTTCTACGTGACAATATTACCAGGTTGTATCCAAAAACACTTCAGCAATTATCAGATTGCAAACAAATCTAAGTTTTATCTGTAAACAACACCCAATGCCAATCTTGTGGCATTGATTCTGGATGATTTCTTGTCCATCTGTAATAGAGTCCATGGTATCGGGATGTATTACATGATGTTTGACATGGTTTCAGGAATGGAGATTCTCATCATTCAGTAATCATCTAATAATCATCTAACAGTCTGACACAATACATAACATCCTTAAGCTCTTCACATGCCAATGATCTCAGCCCATGATTCCTTTAACTCTAATGTCATAGATATCAATCACTTGACAAATCTGGATGACCTGTGTGGTGTAAATCCTCAACACTACCTGTCAGTTGGAACTAATTCCACATCATTTTGACTCTAGTGCTCATGTCAGGTAACTTCCTTGGTTGACAAACCTTCTTCACATAATGTGATGATGTGGACCTGATACTTTTAAAAGATTATCTGTAAACAAATATGAAAGGCTGGCAGCATTACACATCAAAAATATCTGCAAGTCAAAAGATAAAAATATTTTTCTGTTAATTCAGTATTATGAAAAGGATAGATTTCTGCTCACCACATACAGAAGATGCTGAGTTGAAGACAGACACAACAAAAAGCCTGCTGCACATGTGTGCTGCCTATGGCCACTATGGCCAGACATGAGAAACTGTGAGTAACTGCAGATAATGGGTGAAGCAATCTGGGTGGTGGGTGTAAGGAGGAGGCTGGGGTGGAGGTGGGGGTGAGTGGGGGGGGGGGGGGGGGAGGACTGTTAGCTGGATAGGGGTGGGGGACAGTGAAGTGCTGCTCGTGGGAGTATGCAGTGGCCAGTGACATGGTGGGGACAGGGAAGGGCAGGTTTGTTCAGTTGGGAGGTTAGGTGGGGTACCGGGAGAGGAAAAAGAGAGAAGAAGATGACGTGGAAAAAGACTAATGGAAGCAGTGGTGGAACTGGAGGATGTTAGGTGCTGATATGGGAAGAGGGACTGGGATAGGTGTGTGAAGGGTTGAGGCCAGAGGGGTTACAGGAATGTATGATATATTTATATTGCAGGTATGATGAGATGATGATGATGATGATGATGATGCTGTTTGGTTTGTGGGGCACTCAACTGTGCAGTCATCAGCACCTGTACAAAGTCCCAATTTTTTCACAGTCCAATTTTTTCCACAGTGCAATGTAGCCACTGTCACGAATGATGAGGATGATTATGAAATGATGAGGACAATGCAAACACTCAGTCCCCGGAATATTTCAGGGAGGGTTCCAACCTCAACTCCTTCTCCCCAACTTGCTTCACCTGGTCCTCTTCAACACAACAAGCCACCTTCCTTGATGTTGACCTCCAACTCAGAGATATCAGTAGTATATCTATCCATATCAAACATACTAACCACCAGCAACATCTTCACTTCAACAGCTGTCACCTGTTCCATAGCAAGAAGTCTTCTCTACACATCCTAGCCACCCATAGGAGTCGGACCTGTGGTGACAAGCAGACTCTCCAAATATACCCAGGGTGCCACTGAGGCCTTCACAAACCAAAATTAATGTCCCAACCTTGAACAGAAATAGATCTACAACACCTTATCTCTCCAATCACCCACCAACTCCCAGAGTCCCACTGTCCACCCATGAAGGAGCATTCCCCCTTGTGACTCAGTACCACCCAGTACAGGAGCAATTGAATCACATTCTCTGCCAGGATTCTGAATACCTCTTGAAGTACCCTGAAATAGGAATATTCTACCCACTATCCTTCCCACACCTCCCATAGTGGTATTCTGCCACCCACCAAACCTATGCAATATCTTTGCCCATCCCTACTCCACCCCTGCTCCCAACCCCTTACCTCACAGCTTGTATCCCTGTAATGGACCTGTCCCATACATTCTCCAACCCCCACCTTCTCCAGTCTGGTCACAAGCATCACTTGTCTCATCAAAAGCAGGGCTACCTGCAAAATCAGTCATGTGATCTACAAACTAAGCTGCAAGCACTGTGCTGCATTCTACATGGGCATGACAACCAACAAGTTCCCTGTCCGCATAAATGGCCACTGACAGACTGTGGCCGAGAGACAGCTGGACCACCCAGCTGCTGGGCATGGTGCCCAACAAAGCATCCTTCACTTCAATGAATGTTTCATAGCCTGTGCCACCTTCCTACCAACACTAGCTTTTCTGAATTGCTCTCCCTGCAGTGTATTCTACATTCTCACAACCCTCCTGGCCACAACCTTCATTAGGGCCTGTTCTTCATCCACTTACCCCCTTCCCTGCTCCCACTTCAGCATTACACAGCCTTCTGTCCTACCAATGCATCCATTAGTATTTTAAGCCAGAAGAATATTGTTACATTCCATCCTGGATTTTCCATTGTTTAAACTGTGTGAAATCTTGAGCAAAAAGGTTGTAGTTGACTATAGAAAAATACTATTTGATTAAAGTTTTTCAAACAGTATTGTCTGACATAGCTGAGGTAAAAATTATGTAAAATTCAGCATAAAAGGGATTTGGGGGTAATTTAAAACTGAAGACTAGGTAAAAAAAGAAATGGGGAGGGGAAAGGGGGGGGGGGGGGGAGAGAGAGAGAGAGATTATAACTGTTAGAAAAATGTTATGGAATTTTACTGTTGCAATTTAACTGAAGTAAACAAACTTATGTGGAACAAGACTGCTGCTCAACACATGTTTGAGGTAAATTGCTGAAAATACTGTGAGACTCTCTGCATATATGTGAATAATTATGAGTTAAGAACATTTTATATGATTCCCTATGATGCAATGTGAAACTTGTTTAAAATATGTGTAAGCATAGGGAGGAATTTTATTTTATACATAACTATCAGAATATGAATTCATGAGAATGCTATTCAGTAAATGCAACAATTGCCTGTGTTATAATGATCTAATTTATTATTCACTTGAATACAGAAAGTCACATGGCGAGTTCTTTAGATTTGTCATTTAATTAGTCTACATACTGTACATTAGTTTTTAAAATGTAAATTAATTTTGTGTAAAGAAGAAAACTGTGATAATTATTAAAATTTTTATAACTTGAATGTGTGTGACTGATAGATTCAGAAGAGGTCAACAGTGAAGAAGGTTGTGAAGTATTGTATTATTGTTGTTGGTATTAAAATTATTGCCTCTATTGCACATATACTTCACTTTGAAATGATAATACATCTGTACAAGTAAGAAAAAAAGTGATCATGAAATATATAGTGATACATTTTGTAAAGATTGGAATGATTTTATGTTGTATCTTCTTTGGATCTGATAATTTCAAAATAGATGTGTGTACATTTACATATCTGCTCATAATATTGGAATAATTGAGTAGTAATGAAGAAAAAATGACTGATAGTTAACTAATTGATAACCGTAGTTGACTACTAACATGAATAACTGTAGTGAAAGTAAATATGTAAAGAGAATGGCAGGCTACTGGAGATTTGAAATGGGAATGGGGTTGAAAAGTTTATTTTCCTTTTTGAAGTGTTATTTTATACCAATGACTTAGATAAATGGAAGATTTCTTTTTAATTTTATTATGTCATTTGTGTTATCTATCCAAAAGTAAAAAAAAAAAAAATTGCTTATTTTGAATAGCAAACAACCTAATTACTCATTTCAGTTTACGAATCCTTAGAGTAACATGAAAATGGCTAGTGAATATCATTGTTAGAATTAAGCTAAGAACCAAAAGTACTGAATGTCCAGATAATTGTCAAAATTTTCAACACTTTGAATAAATTTATATATCCACTACTGGAAAAAATTAGTACACCTGGAAAGATGACATTGATTTTGATTAGATGATGGCATATGTCACCTGTGGGCAGTGGATGTACTGATAATGGCTTCAGTATCATCCATGAACAGATAGTGTAGTGGCGTAGCTACCAGAGCACCATCTGTGTCTACCCTTTAATAGGGAATTTCACAGCCAGAAGGCTCAATGTGGTAAAAACGTCTGAAGTACGCAGGCAACCATGCTGTGGAGATGCACTCATGCTTCTTACAGCCAACTGAGTGAGTTTGAAATGGGTCAAATTGTGGTTTTCCAAGTAGTGAATTGTCCTTTCAGAGAACTGCCACACAAGTTGGACGTGCTGCTTCAATTGTGCAATGATGTTGGTATCAGTGGTAATGTGAACATTCTCACACCTGTAGACAAGGTTCTGGATGTCGATGCAGCACAGACACATGCCAGGATCATCTTGATGTAGGGGCAGCTGTGGCAGATCATACAGCTATCACAGCACAGATAACAGGGCTTGTGATCCCAAACGTGTTAGTAAAAACTGTTGCAAACCAGTTATTAGCAGCGGGAGTACAGGCAAACACACCTCTAGCCTGTCTTACACTCATGCCACAGCATTCAAGTGCACGGCTTGATCGGTGCTATCAGAGGATCACTTGGATGAGGGAATGGCATGCCATGGTCTTCAGAGATGAAAGCAGACTCTGCCTGCATGCAGGTGATGGTCATTTGTGTGTATGACATAGACCTGGTGAGTGCAGTATTGTAGAGTGAATTCATCCAAGATATGCTGGCCCCTCCCCAGGGCTTATGGCCTGTTACAACCATCATTACAAGTTACAACTCTTGTTCACTTATGGTGTTTTTGGAGGGGATGCTAACCAGTGCTTGGTGTAAGCAGAATGTTGTTAGATCCATCTCTTACCATTCTTACAACAGAAAGGTGATGTGTTGTTCCAACAGGATAATGTTCACACACATGCTACCTGTGAAACTTGATATGCTGTGCAAGATGTGCAGCAACTTCCCTGCCAGCACAACCTCCAGACTTGTCTGCAATTGAGCACATGTGGGATATGATGGAATGAGAGGTGACTCATGTGGCTCATCAACCAGCAACTCTTACAAAACTATGTGAAGAAGTTGAGCAGGCATGGCATCAGTGCCCACATTGCCACCCAAGGAGGCTACACCATGTACTAATATTGGTGTTATCTATTCATTGGTATTGTCTTGTCTACAAAACTACTTATTAAATAAATATTCTTGAAATTTGTTTTAAAAACACTACAAAATTCTTGAACATACTATTTAAGGAATAAAAACTGTATTTTGGTTACATTGAATCTGACATTTCAGAATATATTTATGGGGGTGTGCTGAAAAGTAATGCTTCAGAATTTTGTTAATGTGAAAATTCTTAAAGCTGTTCAAATAAAACAAACATTATCAATATTCTACATCTTTACTCTTCATGTCTATACATTTGAAGTCTCTGCCATTAGAGGGCTCCAAATTGCAATGTGTAAAATGGTGGTGTATAACATAACTACATCTGTGCATGAGAAATAGCATCCTGTAATTGAGTTTTGAATTCGAAGAGTCATCCACTCATGGAGCATGCTCTCATTCAGCATGATAATGGCAGACAACACACAAGTACTGTGGCATCTGCAACAATCTGACACCTTGGATTCACGGTCATCGATCATCCTCCATACAGTCCCAACTTGGCCCCATTTGATTTTCATATGTTTTCAAAACTTAAGTAACACCTTCGAGGACTTCACTTTAAAGTGATGAAGTGGTGCAATTATAGGTGAAGTTGTGACTTCACCAACATAATCAAACATTCTAAAGTGACAGTAACAACTAAATGGTCTCTTGTTGGGAGAAAGGTGTTCATCGCCAGGTTGACTACATTGAGAAAGAAATACATAGACATTAACAATGTCAATAATGTTTGTTTTATTTAAAAAAGCTTTAAGCCTTTTCACATAAAAAATTCAGAGGCATTACTTTTCAGTGCATCCTTGTATGTTTTCTACAGGTTTATTCTGTTTAGAAAAATTATCTGTATTTTGTCAAACTTGCTTGAAGTTCCTGTTTCAAAAAGTTTGCGTGCCAAATGCAAGGTTATTTAAGATCAAATGGCATACCATTGGTAGTTTAGTTCAGTAGTTCACTAAATGCCAGACATGCTATCAATAAGTAATTTGCTTTATAGCACTGAAATATACAACGTCTATGCCAGTTTATGTAAATTTGTGTCTGTTTGGAAATATTTTATAAAAGTAGGTCAGAATTTTTCATTTGTTGTTGTCACATTGTAGAACTGCAGTCAGATTAATAAGTGATGTTGCTTACAGAGCACCATGTAGAGGTATCTTTAAGGAATTAAAAATCACGACTTTCCCATCTATATTTATATTTGAGAGCATGTGCTTCATTAAAAACCATCAAGTTTCAGCTTTGAATATTGAGATCCATCATTATTAAACAAGGAACAAGTATGACTACCATAGGGCTGTGCACAGAAAATCAGTATATCATGACAGTGCTGTTTACAAACCAAAAATTCTGTACAGTGCATTTCCAGATAGCATAAAAAAATACCAAACAGTAATACATTCAAAAAAGATCTAAAAAATCTACTGATAAACAACAGCTTCTACAGCATTAAGAAATACTTTGAATTTTGCTCAAATCTACTTCTCTACCATTCCACTCTCAAATGGTGTGCGGGAAAAAGGAACACCTAAATCTTTCAGTTCAAGCTCTGATTTCCCTTATTTTATTATACTGATCATTTCTCCCTATGTAGGTGGGTGTCAACAAAATATTTTCACATTCGTAAGAGAAAGTTGGTGACTGAAATTTCGTAAATAGATCTCACCACAAAGAAAACCGCCTTTGTTTAAGTGACTGCCACCCCAACTCCCATATCATATCGGTGACACTTCCACCCCTATTGCACGATAACATGAAACGAGCTGCCCTTCTTTGCACTTTTTTGATGTCCTCCGTCAATCATACCTGGTAAGGATCCCACATCGTGTAGCAATATTCCAGCAGAGGACAGACAAATGTAATGTAGGCTGTCTCTTTAGTGGGTTTGTCACATCTTCTGAGTGTTCTGCCAACAAAGCGCAGTTTTTGTTTTGCCTTCCCCACAATATTATCTATGTGGTCTTTCCAATTTGAGTTGCTCATAATTGTAATTCCTAGATATTTAGTCGAATTGACAGTGCTTAGATTTGCGTGATTTATCGTATACCCAAAATTTATTGGATTTCTTTTAGTACCCATGTGGATGACCTTGTAATTTTCTTTGTTTAGTGCCAATTGCCACTATTCACACCATACAGAAAAACTCTCTAGATCATTTTGTAATTGGAATTAACTGTCTGATGATTTTACTAGATGGTAAATTACAGTGTAATCTGCAAACAATCTAAGGGGGCTGCTCAGATTATCACCTAGATCATTTATGTAAATCAGGAGCAGAGGGCTTGTGACACTACTTTGCAGAACACCAGATATGAAGTGATATCTGGTGTTCTACTCGAGGATTTACTGCCTATCACTATGAACTGTGACCTCTCTGAGAGGAAATCTGTAGGTCTGCTTCATAACTCTCTAAACAAAAATTCATAATTATACCTACATAAAACCAAACTTCTTTCATCCATGTATGTATGTTATTGTGCTTTTGTGCTGTATGTTACTGTGCATAGTTAACTAAAGTAATGGTATTTAATAGTTTTAGTAAAATCAACTAAGGAGTTTTGCAAGCTTTTCTTCTATCTGTATGTACATAAGCAGAATAATGTTTTTGTTATAAAGATGTGTTGATACCAATGATAAGATTCTGTACATTATGTAAATATGTAATATTTTATACTGTTCTGTACTTTGACAAGTCCAATATCATGAATGTGATAATACAGGCACTAAATAAATATAATTATTGTAGAAAAACTAAAAATTGAGAATTTTTGTGTTAGTTGAGGACCTTTTAGCTGTAATTTCAAATCTTAACAGCTCATATATACTATCCCAATTAAATTTTGCAGTGGATATTGCTTAGAGAGAGCAATAAGAGTTTTTTGAAAAATTCGAACATGGTTTACTTCTCCTTGGCTATGAAATTAATATGGCTTAGCAATTGGAGATTAGCTAGAATAAAACCTGCCATACACAAAACTTCATGTATAAATTATTCCTTCATTACACCTGCATCAGTTTATACCAAAAGAAAGAACCAGCTAAAAACTCACTTTTGCAACATCATATCGAACAACCTACCAGGGAGTAAGCAGCAGTCTAACAGGGGTGTGCAACTTAATTACAATTAGTTACAACATAGGCCTACCTTCTGGTGCTGTGTGCTTGAAGTTCAGCCACACAACCTTGACCTGTTAACCTACCTGCCCTTACCTGTTATGCTGTTGTTCTTATCCAATACTCCCATATATAAATGTTACTGAACTTTGCATGTACGCCACAAAATTCCAGAAAGGATCAATACTCCAGTAAAAAAGAACAGGCCAGTCTGTTAGAATGGAACATTTTACTGAGGCCCTTTGTCCTCCTATTAAGTTGATGTTCACATGTTACAACATATACACTGATCATCCAGAATTTTCTGACTATCAACATACTCTCAATATAAACCCAACCAGGCAGTAGCAACATCACCTGACAAGAAGTGACTGCTTCTCAGACACATGCACAGTGCATGTAGTATCGATTAATGTGCTGTCCATGTGTAGAATGAGGGAATTGCGCTGTCTGAATTTGACAGAGGGAAGATTGTGGTGGCCTGGAGACTTGGCACAAGCATTTCAGAAATGGCATGACTTATTGGGTGTTCAAGGAGTGCTGTGGTAAGTGTCTTCAACACATGGCGAAACCAAGGTGAAACTACGTCTAGATGTCATAGGGTTGGGTGGCCACTGGTCATTACAGATGTTGGACATAGTAGGCTGGGCCGACTGGTTAAACAGGACAGGTGGTGAACTGTGGGGTTACTAACATCAGACTTTAATGCTGGATGGAGTATAAGTGTGTCTGAAAACACAATGCACCAAACACTCATAACAATGGGCCCACACAGCCGACAACCCAGGCATGTGCTAATGTTAAAACCTCGACATCGGCAACTACAAGTGAAATGGGCACATGACCATCAACACTGGACATTGGTGCAGTGACAGAGTATTGCATGGTCTGATGAATACTGATACCTTCTTCATCATGCTGATGGGATAGCACGAATCCTTCGCCTTCCAGAGGAACTGCTCCTTGACACGTGTAAGGTGGGATGGAGACACATCAGTGGCAGCTCCATTACGCTATGGGGAACATTCAAGTGGCCATCCATGAATCCAGTGGAGATTGTACAAGGCACCGTGGTGGCCAAGGAGTATCGTACACTGGATGCAGATTATGTGCATCCCTTCCTGACAACCATTTTTCCTAACAGCAGCGGCATTTTTCAACAAGGTAGTGCACCATGTCACAAGACCAGGAATGTGATGGAGTGGTTCAAGGAATACAGTGGTGAGTTCCAATTGATGTGTTGGCCCCACAGCTCACCAGATCTTAATCCGAACCAACACATCTGCTATGCGATTGAACGGTGCATCAGAACTCATCGCCCCTCCTCAAGATTTATGGAAATTAGGTGATTTGTATGTGCAGATGTGGTGCCAACCAGCAACTTACCAAGGCCTCATCACTTCTACACCATGATGTGTTGCCACTGTTAACCGTGCCAAAGGTGAACATACCAACTATTAGATAGGTGGTCATAACTAGACCTCAGATTTTAGGTAAAAATCTATTTTGTTCCTCATTAAATAAAGGCAATAAAAATTGTATGTACACAAATTACACCAATTTATGACTGAAAACGCTAGTTTTAGAGCACCTAAAAATACCTAATTTCAGGGTAGTACCTGATTGTGCCTAAATTTTAAAAATCCAATTAGTTAAAATGTTTTATGACTAACATTCTCTCGTGGTCTTCCCAGCTAAGGATTACAGAATTATTTTATCGAAAATTGTAATTTTATAGTACCTAAAATACCTGATTGTACTTCATTTTTAAAAATCCTAAAAATATCTAATTTCATGTTAGAAACTAACCATATCTAATTTTTAAAAATCCAGTCTTCTGGTCTCCCCAGCTACTTAGAAAACGGTAATTGAATGATAATTGGTTTGTTCGCATGCATGAATGTCAATCATGAGTCAGACAATGACAGCATACACCAGGCTGTTCCAGCCCTCCCTGATCTGCAGAGCATTGCTGCTCGCTGTGAACTGTCATATGGGCCAGCAGGGCATGTCAGAGCCTTGTGATATGCCTCTGACACCTTCCTACCCTGTTGGAACAGCCTGTTTAAAACACCTTCACTTTCTTCATTCAGTCGGTCAGCATGTTGCTTGGATGTGGTGACATATTTCACAGCGACAGTGTATTTGTGGATAGTCAAGAATGCGGAAAGCATGCTCCAAAACATCTCTGATTCATCAGTGGTTACAAGAATTTCCTGATTTCTCTACAGATGGAAGAGTTATTCACTACAATGTGTGCAAAAAAGATGTAAGCAAAATGTTAACCTTTTATCTGCTATGCCCACTCAGAGAACAGTGATGCCACTGTTTTCCCCGAGTTAACTTGGACCAGACACATGCGAATGCAAAAATATTGTTTCTAAATTCTTAATGTAGGTTAATTTTGCTAAATAGATCTTGTACATAAATTCTACATCTACATCTACATTGATACTCCGCAAGCCACCCAACGGTGTGTGGCGGAGGGCACTTTACGTGCCACTGTCATTACCTCCCTTTCCTGTTCCAGTCGCGTATGGTTCGCGGGAAGAACGACTGTCTGAAAGCCTCCGTGCGCGCTCTAATCTCTCTAATTTTACATTCGTGATCTCTTCGGGAGGTATAAGTAGGGGGAAGCAATATATTCGATACCTCATCCAGAAACGCACCCTCTCGAAACCTGGCGAGCAAGCTACACCGCGATGCAGAGCACCTCTCTTGCAGAGTCTGCCACTTGAGTTTATTAAACATCTCCGTAACGCTATCACGGTTACCAAATAACCCGGTGACAAAACGCGCCGCTCTTCTTTGGATCTTCTCTATCTCCTCCGTCAACCCGACCTGGTACGGATCCCACACTGATGAGCAATACTCAAGTATAGGTCGAACGAGTGTTTTGTAAGCCACCTCCTTTGTTGATTGACTACATTTTCTAAGCACTCTCCCAATGAATCTCAACCTGGTACCCGCCTTACCAACAATTAATTTTATATGATCATTCCACTTCAAATCGTTCCGTACGCACACTCCCAGATATTTTACAGAAGTAACTGCTACCAATGTTTGTTCCGCTATCATATAATCATACAATAAAGGATCCTTCTTTCTATGTATTCGCAATACATTACATTTGTCTATGTTAAGGGTCAGTTGCCACTCCCTGCACCAAGTGCCTATCCGCTGCAGATCTTCCTGTATTTCGCTACAATTTTCTAATGCAGCAACTTCTCTGTATACTACAGCATCATCCGCGAAAAGCCGCATGGAACTTCCGACACTATCTACTAGGTCATTTATATATATTGTGAAAAGCAATGGTCCCATAACACTCCCCTGTGGCACGCCAGAGGTTACTTTAACGTCTGTAGACGTCTCTCCATTGATAACAACATGCTGTGTTCTGTTTGCTAAAAACTCTTCAATCCAGCCACACAGCTGGTCTGATATTCCGTAGGCTCTTACTTTGTTTATCAGGCGACAGTGCGGAACTGTATCGAACGCCTTCCGGAAGTCAAGAAAAATAGCATCTACCTGGGAGCCTGTATCTAATATTTTCTGGGTCTCATGAACAAATAAGGCGAGTTGGGTCTCACACGATCGCTGTTTCCGGAATCCATGTTGATTCCTACATAGTAGATTCTGGGTTTCCAGAAATGACATGATACGCGAGCAAAAAACATGTTCTAAAATTCTACAAGAGATCGACGTAAGAGATATAGGTCTATAGTTTTGCGCATCTGCTCGACGACCCTTCTTGAAGACTGGGACTATCTGTGCTCTTTTCCAATCATTTGGAACCCTCCGTTCCTCTAGAGACTTGCGGTACACGGCTGTTAGAAGGGGGGCAAGTTCTTTCGCGTACTCTGTGTAGAATCGAATTGGTATCCCGTCAGGTCCAGTGGACTTTCCTCTATTGAGTGATTCCAGTTGCTTTTCTATTCCTTGGACACTTATTTCGATGTCAGCCATTTTTTCGTTTGTGCGAGGATTTAGAGAAGGAACTGCAGTGCGGTCTTCCTCTGTGAAACAGCTTTGGAAAAAGGTGTTTAGTATTTCAGCTTTACGTGTGTTATCCTCTGTTTCAATGCCATCATCATCCCGTAGTGTCTGGATATGCTGTTTCGAGCCACTTACTGATTTAACGTAAGACCAGAACTTCCTAGGATTTTCTGTCAAGTCAGTACATAGAATTTTACTTTCGAATTCACTGAACGCTTCACGCATAGCCCTCCTTACGCTAACTTTGACATCGTTTAGCTTCTGTTTGTCTGAGAGGTTTTGGCTGCGTTTAAACTTGGAGTGGAGCTCTCTTTGCTTTCGCAGTAGTTTCCTAACTTTGTTGTTGTACCACGGTGGATTTTTCCCGTCCCTCACAGTTTTACTCGGCACGTACCTGTCTAAAACGTATTTTACGATTGCCTTGAACTTTTTCCATAAACACTCAACATTGTCAGTGTCGGAACAGAAATTTTCGTTTTGATCTGTTAGGTAGTCTGAAATCTGCCTTCTATTACTCTTGCTAAACAGATAAACCTTCCTCCCTTTTTTTATATTCCTATTAACTTCCATATTCAGGGATGCTGCAACGGCCTTATGATCACTGATTCCCTGTTCTGTACATACAGAGTCGAAAAGTTCGGGTCTGTTTGTTATCAGTAGGTCCAAGATGTTATCTCCACGAGTCGGTTCTCTGTTTAATTGCTCGAGGTAATTTTCGGATAGTGCACTCAGTATAATGTCACTCGATGCTCTGTCCCTACCACCCGTCCTAAACATCTGAGTGTCCCAGTCTATATCTGGTAAATTGAAATCTCCACCTAAGACTATAACATGCTGAGAAAATTTATGTGAAATGTATTCCAAATTTTCTCTCAGTTGTTCTGCCACTAATGCTGCTGAGTCGGGAGGTCGGTAAAAGGAGCCAATTATTAACCTAGTTCGGTTGTTTAGTGTAACCTCCACCCATAATAATTCACAGGAACTATCCACTTCTACTTCACTACAGGATAAACTACTACTAACAGCGACGAACACTCCACCACCGGTTGCATGCAATCTATCCTTTCTAAACACCGTCTGTACCTTTGTAAAAATTTCGGCAGAATTTATCTCTGGCTTAAGCCAGCTTTCTGTACCTATAACAATTTCAGCTTCGGTGCTTTCTATCAGCGCTTGAAGTTCCGGTACTTTGCCAACGCAGCTTCGACAGTTGACAATTACAATACCGATTGCTGCTTGGTCCCCGCATGTCCTGACTTTGCCCCGCACCCGTTGAGGCAGTTGCCCTTTCTGTACTTGCCCAAGGCCATCTAACCTAAAAAACCGCCCAGCCCACGCCACACAACCCCTGCTACCCGTGTAGCCGCTTGTTGCGTGTAGTGGACTCCTGACCTATCCAGCG
This sequence comes from Schistocerca serialis cubense, assembly GCF_023864345.2. Lineage (NCBI taxonomy): Eukaryota > Metazoa > Arthropoda > Insecta > Orthoptera > Acrididae > Schistocerca > Schistocerca serialis. The sequence continues at coordinate 373,644,903 of NC_064640.1, forward strand.
GAACCTGAAACCCCACCACCCTATGGCGCAAGTCGAGGAATCTGCAGCCCACACGGTCGCAGAACCGTCTCAGCCTCTGATTCAGACCCTCCACTCGGCTCTGTACCAAAGGTCCGCAGTCAGTCCTGTCGACGATGCTGCAGATGGTGAGCTCTGCTTTCATCCCGCTAGCGAGACTGGCAGTCTTCACCAAATCAGATAGCCGCCGGAAGCCAGAGAGGATTTCCTCCGATCCATAGCGACACACATCATTGGTGCCGACATGAGCGACCACCTGCAGATGGGTGCACCCTGTACCCTTCATGGCATCCGGAAGGACCCTTTCCACATCTGGAATGACTCCCCCCGGTATGCACACGGAGTGCACATTGGTTTTCTTCCCCTCTCTTGCTGCCATTTCCCTAAGAGGCCCCATTACGCGCCTGACGTTGGAGCTCCCAACTACCAGTAAGCCCACCCTCTGCGACTGCCCGGATCTTGCAGACTGAGGGGCAACCTCTGGAACAGGACAAGCAGCTATGTCAGGCCAAAGATCAGTATCAGCCTGAGACAGAGCCTGAAACCGGTTCGTCAGACAAACTGGAGAGGCTTTCCGTTCAGCCCTCCGGAATGTCTTTCGCCCCCTGCCACACCTTGAAACGACCTCCCACTCTACCACAGGTGAGGGATCAGCCTCAATGCGGGCAGTATTCCGGGCAACCACAGTCGTAGTCCGATCAGGGGATGCGTGGGACGAGCTGGACGTCCCCGACAAACCCCCATCCGGACCCCCACAGTGATGCCCATTGGCAACAGCCTCAAGCTGTGTGACCGAAGCCAACACTGCCTGAAGCTGGGAGCGAAGGGATGCCAACTCAGCCTGCATCCGAACACAGTGTCGGAACAGAAATTTTCGTTTTGATCTGTACGCACACTCCCAGATTGGTGCCGACATGAGCGACCACCTGCAGATGGGTGCACTCTGTACCCTTCATGGCATCCGGAAGGACCCTTTCCACATCTGGAATGACTCCCCCCGGTATGCACACGGAGTGCACATTGGTTTTCTTCCCCTCTCTTGCTGCCATTTCCCTAAGAGGCCCCATTACGCGCCTGACGTTGGAGCTCCCAACTACCAGTAAGCCCACCCTCTGCGACTGCCCGGATCTTGCAGACTGAGGGGCAACCTCTGGAACAGGACAAGCAGCTATGTCAGGCCGAAGATCAGTTGAAAAAAGGCTAACCAGGAAACAGTTGCTCACTTTGTAAATAAAGACCTCAAATTCCTTTCCCCAAGTGTCTAGATTAAAATAAAGTACTTGTAATCTACGCTGATGCAGCTGCATGAATTGTGTAGCTAGTTAAACCAAATGTGGGGGGTGGGGGTGGGGGATTAATTTCATCTTGACCTGTGTCAAGCCATTGTTGCAGCAAACATACCATTCAATGCAGTTGAAAAAAGACTAACCAGGAAACAGTTGCTCACTTTGTAAATAAAGACCTCAAATTCCTTTCCCCAACTGTCTAGATTAAAATAAAGTACTTGTAATCTACGCTGATGCAGCCGCATGAATTGTGTAGCTGAGGTGATACATCTCAAATTTCCACATGTAAATAAGCTAGTTTCAACCATCAAAAAAAGGTTTATATTAAATCACCTACAAGAATCCAGTTATTTCGAGAGGAACTTCCCAACATACCACTTCCACCAGAACCCCTACTTACTTGCTGCGGAATGTGGCTAGAGGCTGCAAAATATTACAGCGAGCATTTGGATGACCGGACCGCAGCGACGCACGGATGCACGCCAAGACCGTAGGATCCTACGCAGTGCCGCAGGGGACCGCACCGCCACTTCCCAGCAAATTAGGGACACTGTTGCTCCTGGGGTATCGGCGAGGACCATTCGCATCAAACTTGAAACAAACATCTGTAGTTAAACCAAATGTGGGGGGTGGGTGTGGGGGATTAATTTCATCTTGACCTGTGTCAAGCCATTGTTGCAGCAAACATACCATTCAATGCAGTTGAAAATAGCCAGTTCAAAAGTTTTCTAGAGAAATACTGTCACTGCAACATTCCATCATAATCCACACTGAGAAAGAACTATTTAGATACTTTATATGAAAATACATTGAGGAAGATAAGGATGATATAGGCGATTTATACATGTGGATCTCTGTTGCTGAGACAACTGACAGACAAGGTTAATATGTGGCTAATTTGACTGTTGGAAAGTTAGATACTGACACTCGCTCTGTACCTCATCTGATCTGCAGCAAGGAGCTGAAAAAAGACTAACCAGGAAACAGTTGCTCACTTTGTAAATAAAGACCTCAAATTCCTTTCCCCAACTGTCTAGATTAAAATAAAGTACTTGTAATCTACGCTGATGCAGCCGCATACATGATTGCTGCTGTTAAACTGTTGAAAGTATTTTACTGTGCCTTGCTTCATATCACATGTCTTGTTCATGCCATGAATTGTGTAGCTGAGGTGATACATCTCAAATTTCCACATGTAAATAAGCTAGTTTCAACCATCAAAAAAAAGGTTTATATTAAATCACCTACAAGAATCCAGTTATTTCGAGAGGAACTTCCCAACATACCACTTCCTCCAGAACCCCTACTTACTTGCTGCGGAATGTGGCTAGAGGCTGCAAAATATTACAGCGAGCATTTGGATGACTTTAAGAACATTGTTCTTAAATTGTGGGAGGAGGCAGTGACCATTACTTCAGCCAAACAACTTCTAAAGGACATTGCATAAATAAAATCTCATTACACATTTTTGGTCCCTATTATTAAAGCTCTAGAGTGATCAGGGAAACCAGTCTCCATGCAACTGTGACTGATAGAAGAGGTGGCAGAAAAAATCAACTTGGTCTCAGGTACTATTGGTATGAAAGTTAGTGAGAAACTAAAGACAGTGCTACGGTAAAAACCAGGACTGACCACTCCATGGACAACATTTTTGTTCATTCCTCATTACTAGAAGGGCATTCTGTTAGCAAAAAGGTGAATGGCCTTTCAGATCATGATGCACAAATTTTAACTCTAAAACATTTTTGTGCTGCAACACATGTTAAATATACACTCCTGGAAATGGAAAAAAGAACACTTTCACACCGGTGTGTCAGACCCACCATACTTGCTCCGGACACTGCGAGAGGGCTGTACAAGCAATGATCACACGCACGGCACAGCGGACACACCAGGAACCGCGGTGTTGGCCGTCGAATGGCGCTAGCTGCGCAGCATTTGTGCACCGCCGCCGTCAGTGTCAGCCAGTTTGCCGTGGCATACGGAGCTCCATCGCAGTCTTTAACACTGGTAGCATGCCACGACAGCGTGGACGTGAACCGTATGTGCAGTTGACGGACTTTGAGCGAGGGCGTATAGTGGGCATGCGGGAGGCCGGGTGGACGTACCGCCGAATTGCTCAACACGTGGGGCGTGAGGTCTCCACAGTACATCGATGTTGTCGCCAGTGGTCGGCGGAAGGTGCACGTGCCCGTCGACCTGGGACCGGACCGCAGCGACGCACGGATGCACGCCAAGACCGTAGGATCCTACGCAGTGCCGCAGGGGACCGCACCGCCACTTCCCAGCAAATTAGATACACTGTTGCTCCTGGGGTATCGGCGAGGACCATTCGCAACCGTCTCCATGAAGCTGGGCTACGGTCCTGCACACCATTAGGCCATCTTCCGCTCATGCCCCAACATCGTGCAGCCCGCCTCCAGTGGTGTCGCGACAGGCGTGAATGGAGGGACGAATGGAGATGTGTCCTCTTCAGCGATGAGAGTCGCTTCTGCCTTGGTGCCAATGATGGTCGTATGCGTGTTTGGCGCCGTGCAGGTGAGCGCCACAATCAGGACTGCATACGACCGAGGCACACAGGGCCAACACCCGGCTTCATGGTGTGGGGAGCGATCTCCTACACTGGCCGTACACCACTGGTGATCATCGAGGGGACACTGAATAGTGCACGGTACATCCAAACCGTCATCGAACCCATCGTTCTACCATTCCTAGACCGGCAAGGGAACTTGCTGTTCCAACAGGACAATGCACGTCCGCATGTATCCCGTGCCACCCAATGTGCTCTAGAAGGTGTAAGTCAACTACCCTGGCCAGCAAGATCTCCGGATCTGTCCCCCATTGAGCATGTTTGGGACTGGATGAAGCGTCGTCTCACGCGGTCTGCACGTCCAGCACGAATGCTGGTCCAACTGAGGCGCCAGGTGGAAATGGCATGGCAAGCCGTTCCACAGGACTACGTCCAGCATCTCTACGATCGTCTCCATGGGAGAATAGCAGCCTGCATTGCTGCGAAAGGTGGATATACACTGTACTAGTGCTGACATTGTGCATGCTCTGTTGCCTGTGTCTATGTGCCTGTGGTTCTGTCAGTGTGATCATGTGATGTATCTGACCCCAGGAATGTGTCAATAAAGTTTCCCCTTCCTGGGACAATGAATTCACGGTGTTCTTATTTCAATTTCCAGGAGTGTAGTTATCAACCGTTTAGGAAATCTGATCCAGTTGCTGTAGAGACCTTTTTAAACCTTATCAAGGAATAAGAGTGGCAAGATGTTTATAGCGCTGATACAGTAGATGATAAATATAATGCTTTTCTCAGGACTTTTCTCGTGCTCCTTGAAAGTTGCTTTCCATTAGAACGTTCAAAACAGGGTACTAGCACAAACAGGCAGCCTGGGTGGCTGACTAGAGGGATAAGAATATCTTGTAGAACAAAGTGGCAATTATATCAAAACGTTCAAAACAGGCAAAATCTAAATGCAGCAGCCCATTACAAACAGTATTGTAAGGTACTTAAAAATGTTATTAGGAAGGCAAAAAGTATGTGGTATGTAGATAGAATAAATTGATGCTAAATCACAGTAAGACTCAGTTTTTACAGTTTCTAACTCACAATTCAACAAGAACTGATATTTTGATCAGACAGATTGGGCATATTATAAGCGAGACGGAACAGTTCAAGTTCCTAGGCATTCGGATAGATAGTAAACTGTTGTGGAAAGCCCATGTCCAGGATCTTGTTCAGAAACTAAATGCTGCTTTATTTACCATTACAACAGTATCTGAAATAAGTGACAGTTCAACACGAAAAGTAGTCTACTTCGCATATTTTCATACACTTGTGTCATATGGTATTATTTTTTGGGGTAATTCTTCTGATTCAAAAAGGGTATTTTTGGCTAAAAAATGGGCTGTTCGAGCTATATGTGGTGTAAGTTCGAAAACCTCTTGTCGACCCCTATTCAATAGTCTGGGAATTCTGACATTGCCTTCACAGTATATATTTTCTTTAATGTCATTTGTTGTTAGCAATATTAGCCTATTCCCAAGAGTTAGCAGCTTTCACTCAGTTAATACTAGGCAGAAATCAAATCTGCATGTGGAATGCACTTCCTTGACTCTTGTGCAGAAAGGAGTGCAGTATGCTGCTGCATCCATTTTCAATAAGTTACCACAAGAACTCAAAAATCTTAACAGTAGCCCAAACTCTTTTAAGTCTAAACTGAAGAGTTTCCTCGTGGCTCACTCCTTCTATTCTGTTGAGGAACTACTGGAAGAGCTAAAAAATTAAGCAAATTCCATTGTTACATAGTTGATTTTCTTTATTTGAACTTACGACTTGTTGCCTGAATATGTTTTTTATATTTCATTTTATCTGTTTCTACTATCATGTTATAATTTCATGTATTGACTCGTTCCATGACCATGGAGACTTCTCCTTAATTTGGTCCCATGGAACAATAAATAAATAAATAAACTGATCTGTGTCACACTTTTATCTTTACTACACATCTCAAAAAATTCTGTTAAGTCACTACGCAATGCAATAACTTTTTCACACAATACAAAATTTTGATTTTCAGTAAGTTGGAACGCATAGTAAAGTGTAATTTGTTCATATTCAAATATAAATATATATACCAGCACTGGAAAGTTATTTTAGACTGAAGGTTGAAACACTAAAAACTTGTTTAATATATTTTTTTATAATTTTGAAAAACATTAGTAATGATTACAGTATTATTATTATTTGTACAGTATTATGGTGATTTAAAAATTTATAATGTCAGTTACCAGAAGTATTAATTATTCACAAATTTGTGTTTGGCTGTGTGGTAATTCCCATCCCTTTGTTGTATGATGAAGGAATAGAAATCACCAACATGAGATATGCCGTAGAACAATTTATTCACTAGCTGCAATAACACACAATGAAAAACATGAGAAAATCTGCACAGTATGAAGTTGGTAAAGAACAGAGAGCTAAGAGTCTGCAAGTCAAAACTCAGAGTTCCTGTTTGTGTGGCTGATGGTAACCACACAGTGTTAAACTACGTCTTTGAACCGCAATATATATTGCTGATCTCTGTGCCTTTTGGGATGTTTTAAGTAGTTCTTGCTGAGAGCAGGATGAGGTTAATTGCCACTGTGTATTAAGACAGACTTGTTTATAGAAAACTTCTGCAATGCAACATTTTGTGTAACATCATGTGATCATTTTATGAATAACATAATCTACAAACCTGAATTTCTCCTCTTAAAAAAGGAGTCATCTTTGAAAAACGTCAAGAAAATTACAAATAAGAGACAAAGAAAAGTTATAAAAAATCTTACATGCTTTGTGAATTATTGTGCCACACTTTGATAAATCACCTTTCTTTTGAATATTCTCAAGGTGGTAAGAATTATCTATGCTTACCACACAAATGTTCACCATTGAGATTTGCTGAACAATTTTAAACATTGCTTTTATCCTACTGCAGAAGATCAGGTTAGAGCCCCTGTACTGCATTGTGTAGCAACATTTCTTCTATTGTCTTATTCTCACAGTATGGATCTAAAGATGAGTTATAATAATGTACATATTCATGACACCAATAAAATTTCTTCATTTCTCTGAAATCATTTGATAGCTTACATTACACTGATCAGACTTTCATTCTATACAGATGAGCTTTAATCTTTGCAAATTTGTTGCTTCTTTGTATCACAACTGCATTCAGTAGACTATTATGGTCTTGAAACTGACAAGGGAATCACACCTACTTGTCATCACTTATTTTGTCCAAATTTATGGTACGAGGGTGGTTTGAAAAGTTATCAGAATGGAATAGGGAAAAAGTACCTATATCACTGAAACTTTTTTTAGTTTTCAATGTACTCTCCCTGTAGATTAATGCACTTCGTTGAATGATGTTCCAGTGCCTTGATTCCATCTTGAAAATGAGTTTCATCCAGGCCTGCAAAATAGTTGCCAACTCAGGCTATCAATTTTTCATTTGAAGTGAATCTTCATCCAACAAAAAAAATTTTTAGTTTTCAGAAGAGATGGAAGTCTGACAGAGCCACATCAGGTGATCAGGTGAATAAGGCAAGTGTGGCAACAAATCATACCTTAGTTCATGCAATTTTGCCATGGCAATGGCACATGCATTTTTGATCCAGTGTCAAATGTCCCATCACCCAGCTTGCAGATAATATTTTCATTTCTAATTCTGCAGTTAAAATGTGATATATCCTTTCAGATGACATTTGGCAAGCATGATCAGTTTCACACACTTTCAACTGGTGATCCTCCATGACCATTTTGGGCACTTTTGCAATGATTTCTGGAGTAGTGACACATCTTGGCCGACCACTGTGTGGATCATCTTCTAAGCTCTCCCAACCAAATTTAAATTCATTTATCCACTTGGCAACAGTTGAATATGAGGGAGCAGAGTCCCCCAGTGTGTTCTGGAAATCAGTATGAATGCTCTTTGCTTTCATACCTTTCTTTACGAAATACTTAATCTCTGCCTGAATCTTGATTTTTTTGCATCTTCACAAATCACTACATAAGAACAACAACAGAAACACATCACCACCACAGTTGTCTTCCAACAGCACTGATATGGTGCATGTTTACAGGCAACAGTGCTATGAACATCACGTGAACAACTTGTTGCATTAGCACTGACATCTCATGGTGATTGCGAGAACTTTTCAAACCACCCTCGTACATGCAGGGTTTGGCCAGAAGTGAAAGTGATAGAAGTGGGAGCATTTAGAAAAAATAACATTTTTGGGATGGATCAGGTGAGGCATGGCCCATTTATGTTAGTGTAGATTGCATGCAGCATTTAGCATAGCAGAAAGGCTACAGAACAGTAATTTGAAGCTTATGTGTTTTAATCCCTATGTGAAAACATTTTTTTCTTTTTCTTTTATTTGCAACTTTTACATTACTTACACTGTAAGTAGTGCAACTCAGTGATGGCTATTTTTTGGTCTGGTAAAGAATTTGAATAAAAAGCTTCAAAACTACTGATATATCAATGTGAGTGTAAAAGAAATCACATCCATGACTACTGCATACATTCCATTGTATGTCACCAGCTATCCTCACCAATACTAGGTGAAATGATGTGTTACACATCATTTGCTGCCAAAACTGTGTGCTGAGGGAGAACCTGTTATGAACATTAATCAAGTTTTCTTTCTATAGACACTTTAAATGTGACTTTTATAATGTGTACAAGATCCCAAGAAAATTACTGCTTCCCCTGGTTTTACCATGAATATCATCTCAGCATGTGTAAATCATCAACTGAAAAATAAAAAGTATCTGATTTTACATAAAAAGTGCTCATGTACACCTTACAATTCCTTCCTGGAAATTTGTTTTCAATGCAAAATTTTGCTTTGCCTTTTATTTTCATGCCTTTTATAAAAATAATAGTAACTACAAAGTACTGAGCATTATTTCAGTTTATCTGCAGTGCAAGTTACATAAAAATCAAAAATCAAAAAGAAAAAAGTTTCTGCATAAGGATTCAATGATATATCCCTCTGATTACAGTTCTGTCTTTTTCTGTTGTGTTAATTGTTACCAAGGAACCAAAGTAACGTAAATGGCTCATGGCTCATCCAAGGCTCATTAGAAGTGCTATTTTTTCTGAATGCTTGACCATCTGGAGCTCTCACTTCTGCCATTTTCATGTCTGTAAATTTGATGATGAGCAGACATAGTCCCCATCTGAGTAAGTTGGTAGAGTGGGAAAGCGTTGGACACAGAATTCTGGAGGATGGCAGTTCAAATCTCCATTGGCTACCAAAATTAAAATTTCCTGTGGTTTCTCTAAACTGTTTGTGGCAAAAGCAGACTATGTCCCATTAAAAAAGATATGCTTGATTTCTTCCCAGCTCTGATGACCTAGTTGTTGTTGGCATATTAAATCATAATCTTCCTTCCTTCATCCATAAAGCCCAGTAATTCCATCAGTTGTGCTTTCTAGTCTATGTGTTTATCTTACATTTAATGTTTGATACTAAAAATATTTTTGTAACTTAATTTTTCTTTAGAAGCTGGTGTACCTTCAGCTCATTCTTCATTGATGCTGTAATCTAACAGTGTTTGGTTTAACTGTTTATATATTCAACGAAACTGTGCTAATAGTTTGAAAATATAAAAAACGTCATACAAATTTCCAGTGTAAAATTGGCTTGTTGCAACAGAACAATTTAAAGCAATAGTGATGGACTTCTATGGAAAATCAACTTTCTCACTGTTGGTCACTGTCAGCAGTTGCATTCCAAAGATATATACAAGATCAGACCAACACAAAAATTTTGTGCATTCATTCATCTATTTATCACTAACTCTTTCACAGAGTGTTATGTTCATGATAAACAGGGTTATGCTGTTTGGATGCATTCTGAATTTGAGCAAATAAGTTTTATTGTTAGAAAGATTTGTTACTTCTGCAGTAATGTAGTATATATGACATTTATAAAAATGTCAGTAACAACAACAAAATTCTGATTAAAAATCTGTACACAACATATTAAGTACATGTTATTCTTCTACTTATATAACTATACACGTTGTCTGATTTAAAGGATCCAATATGGTTCAAAGCCCCCATGGGCAGCAGTCAGGGACTTTTTAAAGTTGTGGTATAGAAAGGAGAGGGACTGGGTATTATCATGTAATCAAGCCTAGTACACAATATGAAACCTCCAATACCAGTGGGTATCAATCACTTCAAGTGCAAATAAAATAGAAACTTTGTAAAAAATATATATTTATAGCTTGTCAACAACCACTTTAATGAATCCAAATTTAACATTTGTGTATTTAAATTAAGATGAACATAAATGTGCCAATTTTAAGAAAGTATTTGGATAAATTTTTACAAAAAACTTGTAATATTTACTTGTCAATATATGTGTAAATAATTAAAATCTTTCAACTCCATTTACATTATCTCTGTCCTTCATGCTGACACATGGCAGGAAGAGCAGTTGAGAAAGAGAGTGTGGCAGGGTAGGCAGTGGAAGCAGCTAGACATGTTTTGTACATATGTAATAAACACTCAGAACTTTGTATTTCATGTGAGCAGATAATTTAATATTAATGTGAAAGTTGCATTACTATTGTAACCAATCATCAGAGTTATCAAGAATATAGAAGATTAAGTGAAGAAACTGGTTTTATTTTGTAGTTAGCAAAACATTTAACTTTACAGAGCAGGAATTAGTGTAATTTCTTCACACAAGCAAGATCTCTGGTCATTGTTACATCCCTGAAAGAGACAATGACACCAATATCAAGAGAATCAGCTTAGCACATTTTTAATAGTTTAATGCTGTGTGTACATCTTTTCAATTTCATCATGACAAACAGCTGTGTAATGGATGAGTTGTTGTACAAATGTTATTGAAAGAGGTGTGTTACAATAAGCTCCTTTCAAATTTACCTCCATGCAGTTATACAAAAGTTCACAGGTTCTACTGTAGTTCTTGGAGAACAGTAACGAACAACTTGCCAGCCAATCATAACCATTCAGTACATGACATGCCAGGCAAATTTGCTTGACAGGAAAGCAGTGGTACCAATTGTCCTTTGCTGAAGACTTTTACAATTCTCTTCACATGAAGTGTGGCATGTTGAACTGCCTGAGGCAAGTGCAGTACACTGGGCTGTAAAACCTTCTCAAGGAAGGGGCTGTTCTTAAAATTGTCCTCAATGTATAGGATTTGAAACTACATGTTGTGTTTAGTGTCACACTGAACTAACTGTTACCAGCATGTGGACAAAAGGGTGATCACCTCATATTGTGGTCAATGTGTAGAGACAAGTATGCACTCATTGCTGTGTATGATCAGCTATCTGTACACATCACTGTTGTAGCAGCATTCCTGAGCTGAGCTGTTACACATACTTTGCTTGTAAGGCACAATGGGATATGATTCCATAATTGCAGTTTGGTTAGCAACTATTCACTACTGCCTCATCTTTATATAACACTTTGCATAAGGCTCCAGTAACCCTCTCCCCATGTCCCACCCCCCTCTCCAAAGTTACCATAGACCAACCCTTACTCCTTTCTATCTGAACTCCCACTTCCTACTTACACACTTTCCAATGCTAGACATCCATCTCCAGCCTCCAAACACATTTTGTACTTCCTCCCCCTTCTTCCCCTCCCATTCTTATGACATATGCAAGAAACTGAGCATCAGGTACAATAATATCTCTTACCAACAAACCAGACTTTGCAAGATCATCCATTTCACAACACTAGCCACAGCATCACAAGACGTTTTTTATTTAGAAATCCATTGAGCAGAAATCATCTTTTACTGTTTTTATTACACATTAGCTTTTTCATTCTAATTGTAATATTCCATTCATGCCATCCATATATTTATAATTCTTTGGTCTTTATGTGATTGTGCTTGTGCTGGAACTGTAGGTGTTACTGGACTTTCTCTGGCTTACATAGACCACAGTACTTTTGCTTAACTTTTTTCAGTACTAGTACTTACTAACTGTAATAGCAGCCTCACAGTGCAACAGAATTGCATTCTTGTACTTCACTAAATATCTGCTCCAGCAGATATAAAACTGATAATGAGGAACAAACCAAAACAGTGTAGATCAGAATACTGCAAGATGAAAAATTGGAAAAGAAAATCCAAAACTAGTGTAACAAAAGATGAAGCACTAAGAACAAGATGATGCACATTTCCATAAGAAGTATCTTCCACAATGACAGGAACATCATCAGTGATGACTGGTGCTTCCACAGCAGCAGTAGCAGCAGCAACAACAACAACTACAACAGAAATTACTAAACAAGCTTCTGATCCAGCAGATATATCATACCCATATCTCCCCAACCACTATTGCATGTCCTAACCCCCAGGATTCATGTTACTTGTTGAGGCTGAATACTCATTTACTGGTGATCTTTGGCAGCGCTCCAAATCATTCAGTGTAAGTGACCGACAAATTCAGAAAGTCTTATCACTTTTTGAACAGATACTGAGATTTTCATCTGTTATGTAAACTAACTGCTCTTGTATATCCTGGACTTTGTCTCTGGAGAAAAAGTGTGAGTTTCTGAACTACCATTTCCAAATTAAGATACAAGTGACATGGTACAGTGATTAGCACTGTGATTTCCCTAAATTGCTCCAGGCAGATGCCACAATGGTTCCTTTGAAAGGGCATGGCCGATTTCCTTCCCTGCCCTTAAAAACAACCAAAGCTTGTGCTCTGTCTCTATTGTCAACAGGATGTTAAACCCTTGTTTTCACAACATTCCATCAAGGCTAAAATTTCATCAAAGCAAGAAGAGACATAAACACTCTTTCCCGTTTGGGTTACACCAATAAAAGACAACTGAAAATCTGTCCTTATTTGCAAACAGTCAGATTTCATACACAGATCTTTTAATTCATAATGTAATGTATGCTGCTTTAATGTGTAAAGCCTCATTGTTATGGTGTGTGACCTAGTAATGAAGAACAGAATATGTTACTGACATGTGATGAGTGCCTCACACTACTGCAGAGCTGGAATCCAGTATACAGGAACAAAAAGGTAGTGAAATATAAGAGCTGTATCAGCACCATTAAGAGAAATTAAACTGATCATAGAACAGCACTTCACATAATATCCAAAGAGGGTCAATATCAGCTGCATAAACAATCTGAAGTCTTTATAAATGACAAGAGATTGCCAGTCTTTAGCTCATGATACCTGCTTGAGGCATCCCTGTTGTGAGTGCTTCAAATGAGGCCTCACTGACAGCAATATGTATGTGTGTTTCATAGTTAGTGACATCATAAATGGGAAGGTCCAAAAGATTTCAGTGAGTACATAATGATTTATAGTGGGTGTATGAATAACAGCTGGGATCACTACATTTACTCACAAAAGCTGTAAATCTAGAATTGGCAATTAAAACGTCATTAACAAGATGCTTATATCTGTGAAATTAAGGCTAAGTAGAGGCTACCTAAGTATAATAAGCATATGTGCTCCCAAAGAGGAGGAAAAAAGAAGAAACCAAAAACTTTATGAGCAACTGCTGTGGCAGATTGATAAAACTAATAAAAGACCACTTCATAATACATTGAGATTGTAATGCTTGCACAGGCAGTGTAATAGCATCAGAAGTATGAGGATTACTTAGAGAGCATCATTGCAATAGTAATGGTAATGAACTCAAACAATTTGTTCCCATAAACCCTCTAAAAATCACAGATATCTTCTTTAAAAGATGTGCAGGTCTTCAGAGGATGCAGTATTCACTCAGACTATTATATACTAATAGCAAAATATGACCTAGGGAAAAAGTGGAAGAAAAGAAAACCTCATCAACACCCTCAACCAGATGAAGTGTACAAAGTGCACTTTTTACATGATGAAAGCTTGAAGTAGCTCTATAAAAAATGACTTAAGTAATATCTATTAAAGACACCTACTGAAAATGGTCTGGAGATGGAATGCCAGAATGTTCTCTGCTGCATAGAAAAACCAGCGACAGAAGCCTCTGGGAAAAAGAAGAAAATAAAAATCTGGAGACTTCTGAGTATAAGAAACAAGGTTTGTTGTAAACGTTGTGCATAAGATATATATATATATATATATATATATATATATATATATATATATATTTCTTATGTACAACGTTTACAACAAACCTTAGAAAATAGCAAAGAAAAACATAGAGAAAAAAGAAACTACACGATGAACAACAAGTAGCTTGGGACATTTTTGTGAACCAAATTGAGAATGATATTCATGGAAGACAGAATTTTTCCTATTAAATGTTAAGACACATGATCAAGAGTGTGAAGGACAAGGTGAGAACAGATGTGATAGATAAGGATCAATTTGTGCAGTGTTACAAAGACCTATGGTGCCAACAGTAAGAACAAGATCAGTCAGAAGAAGAAGATGGTGAACTTGAACAAGTTGATACAACTATAATGGAAAAGTTTCAGAAATCCCTAAAAATGTTAAAAACAGAAAAACAATAAGAATGAATAAAATAAATGCAGAGATTAAAATATAGAGGCATGATGCTACAAAGGATGCTGTTAGATACACTCAACCAGTGCTGGCAGAAAAGGAAAATATCTCGATCACTGAAAACCACAGGAGTAATATCTCTGTTCACGAAAGGCAACCAGAAAGACTTCAAAAATTATAGAGGCATAAGTCTTCTCAACTTAGTTTACAGGGTGAACATTAATAAAACCAACAAACTGCAGGGACAGATTCCTGACTGGATATGGAGGAAAAAAGGTCCTAAGAAAATGTGTCCAGAAATGCATAATTGCCAAGGTACATAGCACTGATAAATGACAGTTCCTGTGACCATTTTCATGTGTCCCTTGTGTGTTGCAGGCTGTGTGATTGGTGCAGCATACTGTAAACAGCGGAATGGTCTGGCATTCATGTCAGGAACAAACTGTGATGGTGTTAGTGTACAGCCAAGCAGGTGGAAATGGTCAAGAGGCAGCATGGCTATACCAAAAGAAGTACCCTCACAGACAACAACTGAATTACACAACATTTCAAGTCCTTTTTGGGCATTTGTGTGATCATGGGTCCTTTCAAACAGATGAATGTACAGGGAGGCAGTGGACTGTGAATAAACCAAATTTGGAAGACTGAGTTCCATCTCTCGACCATTTCCATTTCAGTTGATAGACATGCTTCTACATCTAAAAGATGATATCTATTCAGATTTCTCAAAAGTTACTTAAGAGTGGCCCTAGTAGGGTCGCTGTGAGAATGTAAATCAGGTTTGCCTTAAACACAAAATGTAGTAGTTACGAGAGTTAGTTAGTTTTGAGATTGGACATTGTGAGTTGATGTTAGTCAAGAATGCCTTTAAGGCAACAAAGATGCTGTTATCAACACCCCACTGAGTTTGAATAAGGTCAAGTAATATGGCTGGATGTTCCTTCTACAATACTGCAGAAAGACTTGGCAGGAAAATAGCCACTATACATGACTGCTGGCAGTGGTGTTCACAACAATGTATGGTTGCAAGAAGAACTCCATCCTAAAAACTTACATCTGACACCTGCACAGCACAATGCATGCCCATTTGCTTGCTTGCATTCAACATTCTAGCAGTTACACTGGTTATTAATGTACTAGCATTCCACATTTGCAATGGCTTATGTCATGCTTAGATTAACCTGTGATGTTGCAATGTTAATCACTTCATTATGTTACCTATACAAATATATTCGCAAAATTTCATTACTATACATTAATTATTTCTTTCTGTTGTGATTTTTTTTTTGTCAGTGTAGATTTGGTTAAGGCATTTGACAGTGTGAACAGAAACAAAATTTGGATTATAATGGAGAGCAGCAGATATTCCAGAAAATTAGCAAAGGCCATGAAATTCCTGTATAAATAATCAAAAACTGTAATAAATACAGTAGGCTCTCAGAGACCAGTGTGGCCTGAGCTCCCAGTTGGTGCACATCGACAGTGCAGAAAGATACGTATATAGCTTCTTTTCTGTGTTTACTTTGTAGATTCTTACTTAAATTGCGCGTGAGTTTCGTATAGAGGTGTAATTTCGAGTTTTAGTTACTCTAATCGTAAATTGAGGCAGATTGTAGCACAGTCATTAGGCATTTGTACAGGTTAGTTCATACATTCTTTGCATGTTTCCCTTGCATTATCTAGGCACGGACTCATGTTTCAGTAACTGTTGTTCAACATCGATTAGAATGGACAGCGACTGTGATTGCTGTGTTCGGATGAGGGCTGAGTTGGCATCCCTTCACTCACAGCTGCAGGTGACACTGACTTCGGTTGCGCAGCTTGAGGCTGTTGCCAATGGGCACCACTGTGAGGAGTGGGACTTGGGTATCACAGGGATGTCAACCTTGTCTCGTCTGTTCCCAGATCAGTTTGCCGCTGTGGTTGCCCCGGTTGCTGCGCGCAGTGGGGCTGAGCCCTCACCTGTGGTTGATTGGGAGGTCGTTCCAAGGCATGGCAGGCAGCGAAAGACATTCCCGGAGGCTGATCAGAAAGCCTCCCCGGTGCATCTGACAAACAGGTTTCAGGTACTGTCTCTGGCAGAGCCAGATGCAGCTGCCTGCCCTGTTTCAGAGGATGATTCTCAGCCTTCAAGGTTGGGGCAGTTGCAGAGGGTGGGCTTATTGGTAGTTGGTAGCTCCAATGTTAGTCGCGTAATGGGGCCCCTTAGCGATATGGCGGCTAAGGAGGGGAAGAAATCCAGTGTGCACTCTGTATGCATTACGGGTGGAGCATTCCTGATGTGGAAAGGGTCCTTCTGGATGCCATGAAGAGCACAGGGTGCAGCCAGCTGCAGAAGGTGGCACATGTCGGCACTAATGACATGTGTCGCTTTGGATCTGAGGAAATTCTCTCCGGATTCCAGCGGCTATCTGATTTGGTGAAGGCTGCCAGTCTTGCTTACGAGATGAAGGCAGAGCTCACCATCTGCAGCATCGTTGACAGAACTGACTGCAGACCTTTGGTGCAGAGCCGGTTGGAGGGTCTGAATCAGAGGATCAGATGGTTTTGCGACCGTGTTGGCTGCAGATTCCTTGACTTGCGCCATAGGGTGGTGGGGTTTCGGGTTTCGCAGAATAGGTCAGGAGTTTACTACACTCAGCTGGCGGCTACACGGGTAGCGGAGGCTGTGTGGCATGGACTGGGTGGTTTTTTAGGTTAGAAGGCCTCGGGAAAGTACGGGGTGGGCTGCAATCTCAAAGGGTGCATGGAAAATACAGGACGTGCTTGGATCAAGGAACAGTCAGAATTGTAGTTGTAAATTGTTGTAGTTGTGCTGGGAAAGTCCCTGAGCTTCAAGCACTAATAGAAAGCACAGAAGCTGAAATTGTTATAGGTACAGAAAGCTGGCTAAAGCCTGAAATAAGTTCTGCAGAAATTTTTACCAAGTCTCAGACGGTGTTCAGGAAAGATAGATTAGGCAGAATTGGTGGTGGAGTGTTTGTGTCTGTCAGTAGTGGTTTATCTTGTAGTGAAGTTAAAGTAGATACTCCGTGCGAATTGGTATGGGTGGAAGTTATACTTAACAGCCGAACTAAGTTAATAATTGGCTCCTTCTACTGACCCCCAGACTCCGATGATATAGTTGCTGAACAGTTCAGAGAAAATTTGAGTCTCGTAACAAATAAATACCCCACTCATATGGTTATAGTTGGTGGGGACTTCAACCTTCCCTCGATATGTTGGCAAAAATACTTGATCAAAACTGGTGGTAGGCAGAAAACATCTTCCGAGATTGTCCTGAATGCTTTCTCCGAAAATTATTTCGAGCAGTTAGTCCACGAACCCACATGAATTGTAAATGGTTGCGAAAACACACTTGACCTCTTAGCCA
The DNA here is from genome assembly GCF_023864345.2 of Schistocerca serialis cubense. Lineage (NCBI taxonomy): Eukaryota > Metazoa > Arthropoda > Insecta > Orthoptera > Acrididae > Schistocerca > Schistocerca serialis. Next base: position 373,662,613 of record NC_064640.1, read on the forward strand.
CAAACAATCCAGAGCTAATAGAGAGCATCATGACTGATACAGGGATTAGTGATCACAAGGTCATTGTAGCTAGGCTCAATACCATTTCTTCTAAATCCACCAGAAACAAACGCAAAATAATTTTATTTAAAAAAGCGGATAAAGTGTCACTAGAAGCCTTCCTAAGAGACAATCTCCATTCCTTCCGAACTGACTATGCAAATGTAGATGAGATGTGGCTCAAATTGAAAGATATAGTAGCAGCAGCAATTGAGAGATTCATACCTCATAAATTGGTAAGAGATGGAACTGATCCCCATGGTACACAAAACAGGTCCGAACGCTGTTGCAGAGGCAACGGAAAAAGCATGCGAAGTTCAGAACGCGAAATCCCGAAGATTGGCTAAAATTTACAGATGCGCGAAATTTGGCACGGATTTCAATGCGACATGTCTTTAATAGGTTCCACAATGAAACATTGTCTCGAAATTTTGTAGAAAATCCAAAGAAATTCTGGTCGTATGTAAAGTACACTAGCAGCAAGATGCAGTCAATACCTTCGCTGCGCAGTGCCGATGGTACTGTTACCGACGACTGTGCCGCTAAAGCGGAGTTATTGAATGCAGTTTTCCGAAATTCTTTCACCAGGGAAGATGAATGGAATATTCCAGAATTTGAAACGTGAACAGCTGCTAGCATGAGTTTCTTAGAAGTAGATACCTTAGGGGTTGCGAAGCAACTCAAATTGCTTGATATGGGCAAGTCTTCAGGTCCAGATTGTATACCGATTAGGTTCCTTTCAGATTATGCTGATACAATAGCTCCCTACTTAGCAATCATATACAACTGCTCGCTCACCGATAGATCTGTACCTACAGATTGGAAAATTGCGCAGGTCGCACCAGTGTTTAAGAAGGGTAGTAGGAGTAATCCATCAAACTACAGACCTATATCATTGACGTCAGTTTGCAGTAGGGTTTTGGAGCATATACTGTATTCAAACATTATGAATCACCTTGAAGGGAATGATCTATTGATACATAATCAGCATGGTTTCAGAAAACATCGTTCTTGTGCAACGCAGCTAGCTCTTTATTCGCATGAATTAATGGCTGCTATCGACAAGGGATCTCAAGTTGATTCCGTATTTCTAGATTTCCGGAAAGCTTTTGACACCGTTCCTCACAAGCAACTTCTAATCAAGCTGTGGGCCTATGGGGTATTGTCTCAGTTGTGTGACTAGATTCGTGATTTCCTGTCAGGAAGGTCACAGTTCGTAGTAATAGATGGCAAATCATCGAGTAAAACTGAAGTGATATCAGGTGTTCCACAGGGATGAGTCCTGGGACCTCTGCCGTTCCTGATCTATATAAATGACCTGGGTGGCAATCTGAGCAGTTCTCTTAGGTTGTTCGCAGATGATGTTGTAATTTACCGTCTAGTAAGGTCATCCAGAGACCAGTATCAGTTGCAAAGCGATTTAGAAAAGATTGCTGTATGGTGTGGCAGATGGCAGTTGACGCTAAATAATGAAAAGCGTGAGGTGATCCACAAGAGTTCCAAAAGAAATCCGTTGGAATTCAATTACTTGATAAATAGTACAATTCTCAAGGCTGTCAATTCAACTAAGTACCTGGGTGTTAAAATTGCAAACAACTTCAGTTGGAAAGACCACATAGATAATATTGTCGGGAAGGCAAGCGAAAGGTTGTGTTTCATTGGCAGGACACTTAGAAGATGGAACAAGTCCACTAAAGAGACAGCTTACACTATTCTTCTTCGTCATCTGTTAGAATATTGCTGCGCGGTGTGGGATCCTTACCAGGTGGGATTCATGGAGGACATTGAAAGTGTGCAAAAAAGGGCAGCTTGTTTCATATTACCACATAATAGGGGAAGAGTGTGGCAGATATGATATGCGAGTTGGGATGGAAGTCATTAAAGCAAAGACATTTTTTGTCGCGGCGAGATTTATTTATGAAATTTCAGTCACCAACTTTCTCTTCCGAATGCGAAAATATTTTGTTGAGCCCAACTTACATAGGTAGGAATGATCATCAAAATAAAATAAGAGAAATCAGAGCTCAAACAGAAAGGTTTAGGTGTTCGTTTTTCTCATGCGCTGTTCAGGAGTGGAATGGTAGGGAGATAGTATGATTGTGGTTCGATGAAACCTCTGCCAAGCAGTTAAATGTGAATTGCAGAGTAATCATGTAGATGTAGATGACACAAGAGCACAAGAAATTTTAATAAATACAGGAATATGCTAAAGGTGCACAATATCACCCAATCTTTTTAATATTCAGAATAATGAAATTACCCTAAATTGGAAGTAACATGTACAAAACAGTATTAAATTATCAAAAGACACCTTGTTGAGTATTTTACTTTGTGAGATGATTTCTTGATACTGTCAGAAAAAGAAGATGGCTTACAACGTGCACTGAACCACCTATATAACCTTTGTAAACTGTAAAATTTTGAGATTTCCAAGATGAAAATGATAGCTTTCTGGGTCAAAGATTCTGTCCAATACAAAATCATTTTGGATAATGTGATTTTAGAATAAGTTTCCTTCTTCATAGCTTTGGAGTGTCAGAATGGCCTGGACAGTAATAAAAATGTAAATGTAAAATTGACTAAATTTGGAAATATGTGTGGTGCTATTCATAATGCATTGAAAAATAATACCAGACAAGAAATGAGAGTAAAATTTTATAAGAATATGGCTCTTCTAGCACTTATTCATGGGAGTGAATTCTTGTTACCTGCAAGAACAATAGTAGGCAAAATACAAAGTGTGACAGCTGCACCAAGAAATGCACAATCCATAGTTACAGACAGCTCGAGCTAGCAGTACGACATCCACCAGAATGCCTGCACATTTACAATTAGGTAAAATTTTCACAGTGGTGCAATGCACAAGACAAAGCACAGAGCAGTGCAAGCTGAGCAACCGACCAGTGTAGATGTGTCTCCAGGTGTATTGTTCTGCTTGCCATTCATCATCTGGATTGGGCTTAATGTGAACTTCCTACAACATGTGTGGAATTATTTAGACAGCACAGTCCACTTGTCCATCTCGTTGCATCACAGCTGTGAAGTACATGGTGCCCCATGGGTCAGTAGATGGTTATCAGTTTTGTCCGCTCCCACGTCCAATCATTTTTCCCACAGTTACCTAATCAAACCACATGATCAATCACTGAGGAGTTTACACTTTTTGGGAACAGTATTTGAGTACATCTATTGATCAAAGGCCTATTCTGTGACTACATGTTTATGAGAACACAGCCTTTTGTTATTAGAAAAGATTGTTAATTTATTGTAATAAATCTGCCATTGTGTGAACATGTTTCCTGTCAATTACTGTCACCACACCCTATACCCTGAGCACAGTGCATGGGTGCAGCAATAAAACTGGCCCACTGCATCACTAACTAGTAAGTGGTGATCCTGCATGCACCCGCTTAACTGATGGTCCCAATGTGATCTGTAGGCTAAACACGTGGTGAAAAACTCTCATTGGCACATGTGTAACACAGAACTGTGAGCGGAGTGACAATGACATCAATGCTAACCATACGTCGTTAGCAAACAGAGAATTCTGTTCTTGCCGTTAATCATGTGAAAAAAAATATTTGTACTTTAAAAGTTTATTATTAATATTTGTGTGTGTGTGTCTTATGTGTTGAGTTACTTTTATTGTCTGCATTCGCTTGTCTGAGAACTTGATTCCAAGCCAGGATGGTGACTTTAGAGGAACTGCAAAAGAATATAGAAGATCTGCTAGCACACAACCAGAAGCTTGAGAGTGAGCTACAGGTACACCCTGCATTTACAGACTCTACAAGCCCAGAGACAACTTAGGAAAATTTCAGCATGTGTAGCCCTACCATACCAACACCTCTTACTATTGCTGGAATATCAACAAGTGCTGGATAGGTGATGGTTGAGCTGCCTCCTTTTGGTCCCATGAACCACTCATGGGGATCATCCAACTGGAGGCCATCTTCCTGAATAACAACATAACCTGCAACCTTGCCAAATCTGGACACATCATGAGCCAGCTTGACCATAACTATGCTTCCAAAGTTCAGGACGTAATTACCACCCCACTGATGCAGTCTTTATATAAACAGTTAAAGGGTTAGTTGATCCTTTGTACTTTGTTATCACAAGAGTAACGAGTGCATCAGTTGCTGTGCCACCAGCAGTGTGGTGACAGGAAACCATCTCAGTTTCTGTACCATCTGCAGAGCCTAGCACAGTGTGACATGATCCTGAACTTGCTGCTTTATGGTATTTGGGTGGGCAGCCTTCTTGCACAGGTGCAGACAGTCATAGCCATTCAGACCAACATACAGCTGTACACCACTGCTGACTTGGTTGATCAGGTGCACGATGTACTGATAACGACACCCTGCAACACAGCTGCAGCAGCCTACGACACTGTTCCTCCACCTCTGCAGCAGCACACACCTCCAACACCCACAGTGTCAGACATTGACCTGCACCAGCTAGTTCAGAACTAGGCCACACAGGTGGCAGTTCTCAGTACACCATTGTTGATCGGTTCCCACACTTGTGGACAGAGCATAGCAGGCACTGTGGTGGCAGCCAATCTAACTACCAACAATCCAGCTTGTGCAGCCATCAATGCACCATTAGCCAGTTTAGCAGTAGACCACAGAAATCAGATCAGTTGCCAACTGGCTTCTGCTGGTACTGCACCCACTTGAGAACAACAAAGTGCAAACGTACAGCACACACTAACAAAACTGGGATTTCAGATTACACTGCACAGTCACGTGAACCTTCACTGCGGCTGATGTCAACGAGCCAATTCTAGGTGTAGATTTTCTTAGACACTAGAAACTGCTTGCCAGTATCACATATTCCCAGCTGAAAGGCACAACCACAAGTTTGAAAATAGTGAGACAGCGGCAGCAGGTTGCTCTTTTCAGTGTAAAAGCAGTTGAATGTCCCAGACCATATGCAGACAGCCTCAAAAAATTTCTGGAGTTCATTCACATGCCTGATGTTCCTCGGGAAGTGAAACATTCAATAGCCTACCTCATTATAACTACACCCAGTCCTCCCACTTTGTGCCATTCATATCAACTCATGTCCAGCAGGCTCACTGCAGTAAAGGCTGGGTTTGAGTCCATGCTCCAACAAGGCATCATTCAACCATCAAGCAGCTCATGGTCCTTTACCTTGCACTTACTCTCCAAAAAATACAATTTGTGGTGCCCATGTGGAGACTATCATGTCTTGAATTCACAGTTGGTGCTAGACTGATACCACACCTTCAAGATTTTAGTCATGCCTTTGCACGCTCAGTAATTTTCAATAAAATCGATTTCTGAAGGCATTCACGCAAATTCCAGTGGCGGCAGAAGACATTCAATAAATGGCAATCATCACACAATTTGAGCTCTTTGAGAGCATGTTACACAAAATCCGGCCTTTGGAATTCTGTGTAGACATGACAAAGGTTTGTGTATGGCGTCTTGCGAGGTTTATTGTGTTGTTTCTCGTATCTTGACAACATTTTGGTCTTCTCAAAGTATTCAAGTTCCACTATCGCCACCTAGCAACCATCTTTCAGCATCTGAGTGAGACCAGCATCATTATTAACTCCCTGAAGTGCACATTCAGTGCCACGAAAATAGTTTCTTGGACACTTAATCACAATGAGTGGATCCACACTGCTACAAGACAAGACACAGACAATCTTAAACATTCCACACCATGAGACACATAAAGAGTGAAGACGCTACTATGGCATGCTGAACTTTTTGTCAGCCCCATCTCCCTATCGCTGCTGCTGTGCAGGAGCTGCTGACAGTAGCTTTATGTGGCCTCACCATGAAGGGAAAGACTCCAATGCACTGAATGGATGCAACTGAAAATAGCTGCGCCAAAACTAAATGAAACCTCACAGAATCGACGCTGCTCATGTACCCAGTGTATGACACTGAACTGGTGTGGTTGTTGACACTAGCCAGACGGCAATAGGCACAGTGCTTCAGCAACACATTGGCAGCAGCTGGCAGCCACTCAGCTTCTTCTCATGGAAACTATTGATATCACAACACACTTGGAGTACTTGTGGTGTAGAGGCAGTAAAATACTTCTGCCTGTCAGTAGAAGCCTGTTCCTTGATTATTTACACCGACCACATGCACATCGCTCACACGTTTTGGGTCAACACCACAAAATGTTCGCTGCATCAATCCTGGCAGCTGGAGTCCATGTCACTGTTTTCCATGGACATCCACCATATTTCCTAGATAGACAATATCATCACTGACTGTTTGTCCCATGGTTGTGCCATTGTCTCATGTACTGAGAAGTTTGAAGACAGGAGTGATAATCAGCTGAACAACCTCCACCATGATGCCTCCACCACCCTACGACTTGAACTAGTGTCTATCCCCAGCTCCACCCATAAGATTTACTGTGATGTGTCTACAGGCAAACACTTCCTGTTTATCCCAGAGAAATTCTGATGCAGTGCTTCTGACTTTATCCACAGACCATCATATCCCAGTGTGAATCTACTGTGTTAGTCATCACTGTGCATTTTGTGTGGCCAGGACTACACAAAGACTGCCATCAATGGGCATGCACCTGTACCACATGCCAATGTGCCAAAGTAGAGAGGCAACATCATGCACATATTTGTGCCTTTCCTGACATGACATGCAACTTGACACGTGTCCATGTGGACTTCGAGGGTCTGCTTTCTCTGTCCAGCAGCAAGTGATACTGATACTGACAGTGGACCATTTCACTTGTTGGCTGAAAGCAATGTCCATAATGGACATCACTACCAAGACCATCATCACCACCCTTATTGACCCCTGGATGGCACATTTTGGATGCCTCAGTTGCATCACAATAGACCAAGGATGCCAATTTGACTGTGTGCTGTGCAGTTGCATAGAACAACTAGCTACCTCCTGACGTCTAAGGGCGTGGTACAGTTGTTCCATAGGATGCTGAAAGCTGTTCTCTGCTGTGGTACTACATGGATAGAAGCACTCCTGCTGGTACTCCTTGGCTTGCAAGTACCACTGAATGAAGAAATTGGTGTTTCACCTGGCGATCTCATCTACTGACAACAACTCGCCATTCATGGAGATTTCATGGAGGACGTACCACCGCAACATGATGCCTTGACCCCGCTATTGGCAGATTGTCTGCGCATGCATATGGCTGGCCTCCGACTGTGCATACTCTGATGGCATGGCACCTGCAAAGTATTTGCACATGCTAATATGCAGTGCTGTACATATGTAATGTTGTGCACCAATGTGGTACAACCACTACTTTAGCTTCCCTACTTAGGGCTGCACTGTGTGATCACCTGCAGAAAAAAAACAGTCAACATAAAGTACAACAGCAAGTTGACTAAAATCTTGATTGAATGAGTGAAGCTTGCTTACATTTCATCCACTCCAGCAGCTGGTCATTTCTTTGATTCAGTATAAGATGACTTTTTGATGGATGATACTTGCCCAGCTACCAGACAGGAATGCCCTCCAGCAAAGCCTGGAGGAGACAATAAGGTGAACTGTGCACCAAATCTCGGTGGCTTGACTTTGCTGTATCTGAATGTACAAGGACTAGGCAACAAAATGTGTCAGCTGGAAGTAATTTTAAACTGTAATTTTAAGGAAGTTTGTGTGCTGTGTATCAATGAGTATTGGCTTTGGGACACTCAGATTTGTGCAGCAAATATACCAGACTTTGACTTAACACGTACCTTTTGCTGGGAAACTTATATATGTGGAGGTGAATGCATTTATGTTAGAAGTAATGTTAAATCTAAAGAGATAAAACTTAGCAAGGTGAAGTGTGCAGAAAAAGATTTTGAATGTTGTATTTGTGAACTTACAGACTGTCAAACTATCATTGCATGTATCTATAGGTCTCCATCAGATGACTTTACCCAATTCTTGTATTATACAGGGTGTTACAAAAAGGTACGGCCAAACTTTCAGGAAACATTCCTCACACACAAATAAAGAAAAGATGTTATGTGGACATGTGTCTGGAAACGCTTAATTTCCATGTTAGAGCTCATTTTAGTTTCGTCAGTATGTACTGTACTTCCTTGATTCACTGCCAATTGGCCCAATTGAAGGAAGGTAATGTTGACTTTGGTGCTTATGTTGACATGTGACTCATTGCTCTACAGTACTAGCATCAAGCAAATCAGTATGTAGCATCAACAGGTTAGTGTTCATCACGAACGTGGTTTTGCAGTCAGTGCAGTGTTTACAAATGTGGAGTTGGCAGATGCCCATTTGATGTATGGATTAGCACGGGGCAATAGCTGTGGTGCGGTACATTTGTATCGAGACAGATTTCCAGAACGAAGGTGTCCTGACAGGAAGACGTTCGAAGCAATTGATCAGCATCTTAGGGAGCATGGAACATTCCAGCATATGACTCGCGACTGGGGAAGACTTAGAATGATGAGGACACCTGCAATGGATGAGGCAATTCTTCGTGCAGTTGACGATAACCCTAATGTCAGTGTCAGAGAAGTTGCTGCTGTACAAGGTAACGTTGACCACGTCACTGTATGGAGAGTGCTATGGGAGAACGAGTTGTTTCTGCACCATGTACTGCATGTGCAGGCACTATCAGCAGCTGATTGGCCTCCACAGGTACACTTTGGCGAATGGTTCATCCAACAGTGTGTCAATCCTCATTTCAGTGCACATGTTCTCTTTATGGATGAGGCTTCATTCCAACGTGATCAAATTGTAAATTTTCACAATCAACATGTGTGGGCTGACGAGAATCCGCACACAATTGTGCAATCACATCATCAACACAGATTTTCTGTGAACGTTTGGGCAGGCATTGTTGGTGATGTCTTGATTGTGCCCCATGTTCTTCCACCTACACTCAATGGAGCACGTTGTCATGATTTCATATGGGATACTCTACCTGTGCTACTAGAACATGTGCCTTTACAAGTACGACACAACATGTGGTTCATGCACGATGGAGCTCCTGCAAATTTCAGTCAAACTGTTCGTACGCTTCTCAACAACAGATTCGGTGACCGATGGACTGGTAGAGGCAGACCAATCCTATGGCCTCCACGCTCTCCTGACCTCAACCCTCTTGACTTTCATTTATGAGGGCATTTTAAAGCTCTTGTCGATGCAACCCCGGTACCAAATGTAGAGACTCTCTGTGCTCGTATCATGGACGGCTGTGATACAATATGCCATTCCCCAGGGCAGCATCAGCGCATCAGGGATTCCATGTGACGGAGGGTGGATGCATGTATCCTCGCTAACGGAGGACATTTTGAACATTTCCTGTAACAAAGTGTTTGAAGTCATGCTGGTATGTTCTGTTGCTGTGTGTTTCCATTCCATGATTAATGTGATTTGAAGTGAAGTAAAAAATGAGCTCTAACATGGAAAGTAAGCGTTTCCGGACACATGTCCACATAACGTATTTTCTTTCTTTGTGTGTGAGGAATGTTTCCTGAAAGATTGGCCATACCTTTTTGTAACACCCTGTATAGATGATATTTTAAATGAACTGAGTGGCAGGTCAAAATGCACAAAGGTTCTTAGTGACTTTAACATTAATTTTAACAAAAGTAATAAGAACAAGGTTCAATTATTAAATCTGTTTAACTCATACAACATGCAACCTACTGTACAGGAAATTACCAGATATGGTGATGGATCTGAAACAACACTTGATCAGATATTTACCAACAAACAAAGCTGTGAGTACAATACTGAAATAACAGATACAGGTTTTTCTCACCATATTGCTTTAAAAATGATGATAAGGAATGAGAACAATAAGAAATGCACAGTCACTGAAAAATATGTACAAAGAAGACTTATTAATGCAGGCAACATAAGGGTTTTTAATAGTATGCTAAAAAAGGGTGCAGTGGGGCGTAGAACAAACTGATGATGTAGACAAAAAGTATGACAGTTTTCCCACTGATTATAAATATTGCTATGATGTAGGGTTCGCATTAAAAAGAATTAAAGTCAGTGAGAAGACAAACACATGGGTAACACAAGGGATCAAAAAATCACCAATCACCCTTAGAAACCTAAGCAAACATACCAAAATAAATAAACACTAAAACCATACTGTAGGAAATATAGAAGGGCCTATAGGAAAGTTTTACAGGCAGCAAAACGGCTAAGCAATGATTCATACATTAACAAGGGAAGCAATAAATCAGAATCGATTTGGAAGGTTATAGACAATAGCATAGCAAAAATGTAAAACCAAGACCCATAATTTCAAAATTAAAAGTGAGGGTAAAGTGATAGAAGATGCTCAACAGATAGCCAATATATTCAATGAACATTATGTGAACATAGCACCGAACCTAATTAAAAGTCTATGTAATTCAAACAACAAAAACATAAAAGTATCAACTTGTGAAAAGACAATGTTTCTGTACCCAGTAACAGAATATGAAGTTAAAAATGCTATTGACAAACTAAAAAATAAAATGTCTTGTGGTATTGTTGGAATTCCAGACAAGGTAATCAAACATAGTTCTACCTGTATAGATACTCACCTTACTGGCATTATTAATACTTCTTTCAGGACAGGGGTGTTCCCATCAAAACTAAAACTCTCCATAATAAAGCAACTTCACAAAAAGAGTAGTACAGCTGACATAAATAATTATAGGTCAGTGTTATTATTGTCAGGTTTCTCTAAATTAATTGAAAGAGTGACGTATGAAAGGCTAGCTGACTTCTTGAATAAAAATAAAATCCCGACTAATGCTCAAAATGGGATTAGAAAGAACACATCCACAGAAACGGCAGTCTTCCAATTGATGAAAATGGTCCTAAATGCCTTGGACAAGAATAAATTAAGCTGCACGATATTCTTAGATTTATCTATAGCATTTGATCTAATCACTCATGATTTATTGCTTATGAAACTAGAATTTTATGGGGTCTGGGGACTTGCCTTCGAATGGTTTAAGTCTTATCTCTCTGATAGACAACAGAAGGTACAAATATATCATGAAGGCAAAGAGTATCATTCAGATTTAAAAAAAAAAAAAAAAAAACTGGCTATAGAGTGCCCCAGGGCTCCATGTTAGGCCCACTGTTGTTCTTGGTGGATATATAAACGATTTGCCAAACCATCTGACAGTTGCGGAAACAGTGATGTTCGCTGATGACACTAGCATTTTTATAAAAGGATACACTGGGGATAATCTACAGCAGAGTGTCTCTAGGAGAATAAATGAGACAGGAAAATGGTTTAGTGATAATGCTTTGATCATAAATAAGGATAAAGTGGGATAGATGAATTTAAGTATTATTAAAAGTAAAGCTAGAAGAAGAGTAAAAGCTGAGTTAGGGAACTATGTTATTGCACAAGCTCCATACACAAAATTTCTAGATATATGGGTGGATGAGCACTTGTGATGGGAAAAGCATCTATAAGTTTTGAGTAAAAAACTAAGTAAATGCTGCTATGTGCTAAGATTGCTTTGGGATTTTTGCAACACTGAATCACTGCTGTGTGCCTATTATGCTTATATGAACAGTTTGCTTAGATATGGTGTGATCTGGGGAAATACAGGTATGGCAAACAAGCTTTCAAACTTCAAAAAAGGGCTATTAGAATAATGAAAGGGGTTCCATGTAGAGTGTCAGGCATGGAAATATTTAAAGAATTTAAAATAATGAGTCTTCCTAGCTTACACATCTATGAATGTGTCCGATTTTTGAAAACTCGACAGGAATTTTCAGCATTAAATAATCAGGTTCATAACCATGAAACAAGGAACAGAGATGATTTTCACAGAAAAACCCAAAAAGGAGCACTGTACCAAAAAAGTGTAAACTACCAGCCCAAAATGCTTTTTAGTGCATTGCCTGCTACAATAAAGAAAATTAAAGAATTTCATAAATTCAAGGTAGATCTTAAACAGTTTTTACTAACACATAGTTTTTATAACAATGAAGAATATCTGAATAAGGAAAAGTAATATTATTTATATACACTGATATAAAATATTTGCATTTATTATCCAAGTTTTTGAAACAAATTAAATACAAGAAACTATCTTGTAATTGACTACATCCATGCAATTATATTGTTGATGGATGAATAAAGAGACTGAATTCAACTGAATATAATTTTCATTTCAATGAACCTATCTCAATGCTCAGTACATCTCTACCCTTTAGTTTATTGTAGACCTTCATTACCATATACTAGGGTGTTTGTTGGTAGAATCTTAAGTGATGTGTTGGAAGCATGAAATTTTCTTTGTGTCTAGTGTTGTACATATGTTTGAAATGGTTTTCTTCCATTACCTTAGAATTAGTGTGTGCAAAGTTGATAATCTCAAATATGTGCAGTGCTGGGATAGCTAATATTTTTAGGTTCTTGAAGAGTGGGAAACAGAATGTTCTTGGAGAGGCAGCAAACATTTCTCTAACATTTCTTTTCTGAAGTAGTAGGATTTGAGATGTGTGACTTGAATCCCCCCCCAAAATTAAACCATATCTAATTATGAATTCAAAGTAACTGTGCTACACCACCCTACTGCTGTTTATGTCTGTTACACCAAATAGCATGTCTATTGCAGAAGCTAGGCTGTTTAATTTAGTAGCTAAATGTTCTTGCCAGGTTCAATTTTTGTCCAAGTTTAATCCCATGACTTTGATGGACTGAGATTCTTCTATAACTTTATTTTTATGTATGATACAGATATCACTTATTTTTGATTGTTTGATTTTAAACTGAGTAGACAGGATCTTTGAAGTATTAAACTTCAGACCATTTAGTTGAAACCCTGTATCTAGGTTGTTTAGTCTGTTTATTACAACATTTGGAATTTCACTCATATTTTCTTTTTCAGTATGCACTGAAGTATCATCGGCAAACATGACTGGTCGGGCACTCATATTGAGAGGTGAATCACTTATGTAAAAGAGAAACAAGATTGGTTCTAAGATTGAGCCTTGAGGAACTCTTTGTGAAATTGTATCCCACTGAGGAGCATAATTTAGGGCTCTGAGCACTATGGGACTTAACATCTGAGGTCATAAGTCCCATAATTTATGGCATTAGATATTATGGCTACCCTTGATTCCTGTTTGTCAGATAAGACCTAAGCCACTATAGATAATTTTGAACTGTATACACATGTATGTTATGTATAATAAGTTACTATGGATCATTACCTGATCAATGTACCATATGTACTTGTTTAATGAAGGACTGATAACCTTTCTGTTGTTATCTTATGCCACTCACAGTCTACCCTACCATCTGCTTCTGCAACACCATTGAGAACTGACTGCTCTTCCTTGCCCTTAAACCCATATACTTACCTGCCAAAACTTCCTCTCACCTCTCTACTTGAAGAGCACAGCTACACTGTAAATAATAATACATTTTGCAGTTCAGATCGTTCAAGGATCTTCCTTTTTTCACAAAAGTGAACATACGAATGGCGGAGAAAATGATTTAAAATGGGAATTACCTGATCGTAATGAGGTACATGTAGATCTCTTTATGATAATAGTGTAAATGTGGAATACTTAATTTTATAGAAACTGAGGGCAAAGGTAAAAAAATGAACAGAATAGTTGTCTAAAAATCATTATTGTACAAATATTTATTGATTATACTTGGTCATGTAATGCTGCAATAAGCATATCAGTCAAGAATTGCTCCATTTATAGAAATATATTAAATTCATTATTAAAAATACATTAACTTATGTTTCATTTGTACAAATGACCCTGCAGATAGAATGTGATGGTCACATTTCAAAAATACTAAATGAATAAAGTATAATTTTGACATAAAAACTGTCTTAAGAATTTTTTTTTTTCCAGTTCATTAACATAATTCGATATCTATCATGTATCACTTATTAGGTTGAGAAAATTAATCATAAACTCAAAGAGCACCTTACGTGTTCCAGTACGAAGTCTGTTAAATCCTTTACCTGCAACATAAAGACATAAGATTTTATCATCATCTTCATCTTCACAATGACAATAAATAAAATAAGTTATTTTTAAGCCACAGGGGTAAGAAGTCAAGCACAAGAAAACCAGATATTCTTATTGGTATTAAAACTATGATATAAATGCTTATTTGAGAAATGTTCTGCTCTTTGCTACTGAAATGCAGACAGTAATTGAGGAAAAGAGGGTATAAAATGATTATCAAGCACAGATGAAGAGAAAAACTCCTGATGAATTGGAGATCCTAAAAAAGGACCAATGAAAAGGTTTGGTGTTCAAACAATGTGAGTGTTAATCGGTTAAGCAGAGTGCACATACAATCAGGGACACAATATGAATGTGAGCAATGTTAAATTATGAGACCAAATGAGAGAACTGATATAGAACTGAAACGACAGTAAAAATAAAATAAAAAAATCTGCCAGTGAAATACTGAAATAGAAATACAAGAATATGCCAATGAAATATAGAAATAATTATGTTGATGATAATCATAATTTATTTAATTATTTATTATCATCCCAACGATCACATTTGTGATATAGGATTTGTAGGGATACATTTAAACAACTATATAATATCTTTACAAAATTTTTATCTATGCTGAATTCATATGAATCTGTCTTATGTTTAATACAATATACAACTAATAAGTGTTTTTATAACATAATTTCTTATGTGCTTGATGGACATATTCACTGATGTAATTTCATTTGTCACATTAACTTAAACGTATATTCATATACAGTTGCACAGTGATATTCACTTATGCTGTAATAACATTTGTCAAGCATGTGGTTCTTTATATTCTAATACAGCTGAGCATAGAAATTCACTTACACTGTAATAACATTTGTGAAGCATGCGATTCTTTATAACAGTTTTAAATTTATCCTCATTTTCCAGCTCTTTGATATGTTTTGGTAGTGCATTAAAAAGTTTGATGCCTTGATTACATACATGTTTCATACTTCGGGTCCTTGTTACAACTTGTATGTGGAGATCTTTACATTGCCGTGTATCGTAATTATGGTAGTCTGTATTGGTTTTCATTTTGTCCTGATTTCTTTTGATCATCAACAGACATTTCAGGATGTATAATGATGGAATTGTTAAAATTTTCAATGCTTTAAAATGTGTTTGAGGTGGGCTGTGGTTCATTATCCAAATAGTGTGTTTTTGTAATTTGAAAATCTCATTTAGATGACAATTTGTTTTTCCCCAGAATACAATCCCATAGGATGCAATGGACCAAAAATAGCCAAAATATACTAATCTGATGCAGTCATTACTACAAACTCCTGAAATTATTCTAAGTACAAAACATGGTGAATTTAGTTTTAGTGCTAAGCTCACCACATGGTCCTTCCAGCTTATCCAGCTTATCTTCTCATCAATGTGCATATCCAGAAATTTTGCACACTGGACTCTTTCACGTTGTTTGCCCTCCATGGTGCGATTTAGGTCGTCATGTTCACTTATATTTCCATATTTGCACATAATAAGTTTTTTTTTTGATCCAGTGTTAGCTTGTTAGCATAAACCATTTTTGTATATCTTGTAGAACAGGGTCCACAGTACTGTGCAATGACTGCTTCATATCACTAACTATTAAACTAGTATCATCAGCAAATAACATGATTCTAGCTTTTCTCTCTGACTCCAGAATATCATTAATGTAAATGAGGAACAGCAAGGGGCCTAATACACTTCCTTGGGGTACTCCTACTGTGACCTTCCTTGGATCTGATCTTAGTTTAATTTTTTGGTTGATATTTGGTGCCATAATTTCAACCACCTGCATACTCTTTTCCAGATAAGACTCAAACCACTTTTTTACCGGTCCTCTGATACCTATAGCTCCAAGCTTTTCCAAAAGTATGCTGTGTTCAATAGTGCGAAAGTCTTTTGACAAATCTAGATTTATCCCAAATACACTTTTTCCCTCTTCCAATTTACTGATTATTTCTTTTGTGTATTCCAGTACAGCTGTTTCGGTACTTCTCCCAGCTTGAAATTCATGCTGATTACTGTTTATCAGAGTGTGGATATTAAGATAATGTGTGACTCTATATTTCATTAGTAGCTCTAAAACCTTAGAGAAGTTGGGAGAAGTGAGACAGATCTGTAATTTTCTATTTTAAGCTTATCACCCTTTTTCAACAGGGGAACGACTTTAGAAATTTTGAGTTTCTGTGGAAACACACCCTCAGCCATTGACAAGTTTGCTATGTGCGCCAATGCCATCGCTATTCGATTATCTGTTTTCTTTACTAGTATTATTTGCACCTCATCTACTCCAGCTGATATCTTGGACTTGAGACTTTTAATCACTTTTAAAACTTCCCTTTCATTTGTTGGAACTGCCATCATACTGCTGGCTGCCTTGGGTGCTTCCATCTTAATCTGCTCCCCAAAATTCCTGCTTTATGTCTGGGATACATTTAAAAAGTAATTATTTATATAATTAGGGATGGCATATTTATCTACCATTTTATTCTCCTCATCTTTTAGAATAATTTCCTTGTCTTTGATAGGTACCCCGGTTTCTTTTCTCACAATTTCCCATGCTATTTTAGATTTATTTCTGGACTGTTTTATTTCCATATCATTACTTAGTAACTTTGCATGTGCAATTATTCTGTGGTATATTTTCTTGTACCTTTTTACATATCCTACAAAATCAGTATCTGCACACTCCCTCAAATCTGAATTCAGTTTTTTCATGTTTTCACGTGATTTCTTAATGCCAAGAGCCATCCAAGAACTTGACTTTATGTGTCCAGTAGACTTGGTTCTGGTCAGTTTCTTTGGAAAACACATCTCAAAGTTCATCATATAAATCAATCCAAATACACTATATGCCTCATCTGTACTTGATTGTTTCATAACATCTAACCAATTTTCATTTTCTAAGATATTTATGAACTGATGACAGCTGTCCACAGAGAAGTTTCTTTTGTAAATATTATTCATGATTTTATCTTCCTTTGATGGTGAGAGCATTGTGGTCAGACAATCCTAAATCTATGTTTGTTACCTCTATGTCAGTTGTTGACATATTTGAGAAAATGTTATCTATGAGGCTATTGAAGGTGTTTGTTATTCTAGTTGAATTGTTTATGTGTGGTCACATGTTGAAACTCTTTAATATGTCCAAAAATTGCCTTTTTTTGTTGACTTTCAACTAGAACATTAATATTGAAATCACCACAAAGAATAATCACAGTTTCATTTTTGTAAAAAGTATTTAGCAACAATTCTAATTTATCAAAAAAGACTTCTATGTTTCCACATGGTGACCTATACACTGTTATGACTATGACTTTTTTCATCAGTCCATGTATCTGGACAGCACCTGCTTCAAAAAACTTTTCAATACTTAAGTTCTCTGCTTCACATCTCTTTTTAAATTCTAACTCTTGTCTAAGGTAAATACCAACTCCACCACCTTTTGCAATTTTCCTACTATAATGATTTGCCAGTTTAAATGGATTAATATGAATACTACTAATTTCATGATCCTTACACCAGTGATCAGTAATACACAAGACATCAGGTTGGGTATTACTTACTGCTATTTCAAGTTCACAATATTTGTTCTTAGAGTCATAATCTTTAGAACAGGGGAGTGTGCACCGATGGTATTTCTCCTTTCATTTAACACTGGTAACTTGGAGTTTTCTTTATAGCTGGATACCAAAAAATCCTGTTGTACCACAGGTTTCTTGTTTCTGTTGCTTTTCCTAATTGAAGTGGATGATGCTGATTGATTGTTTATACTAGCTGTGGCAGCTGATGACATTTTAATATTCACTATAGCAGATGTTGATGTTTTTAGTGCTTCAGCAAATGTTGCTCTTGTTAAGGTTTTGATTTCTTCTGCTTCTGCCCTCATTTGGAGTGGGATTTTGGGGAACTTTTCTATTGATATACAGCTTATTTCTTCTAGTATCTTTTCACCCATCATCTTTTTTCCATAATAGTTCCTGTGCTGTCCATGCCTCGTGAAATGATTTCTCACTGAGCTGTTTGCATCCACAAAAGTTGTACACTTAAAAGCACAGCAGATATTCCTAAATTTATTATTTGTTGACTTTATTTCTTTGGTTACACATGATTCATTGATTAGATCATGTCTATGTGGCACACTTACAACGAGAACCTTTAAATTTAGATCTGACAGCTTTTTTAGAGTTGTTTGAAGTGCCCTTGTTGCTAGTTGGCTTTCATTTTTGTATATGTCATTTGCTCCACCTATTATCACACAGCATGTTACAGTCTTAACTAAGTTTTCACAATTATTTACTATTTAATTAAGAGGAGCACCAGGTTTGACAATGCCTGTTACTCTAAATAATAATAGTGCAGAACAATACCTTCTCACAGTGCATGATATAAAATGAAAAATGAACTCCTAAAAGGATATATGGTGGAAACATTGTACTTTTGTGGGACACTGACAATGTTAAAGGCACTAATTCAAAGTGCTTTGATGCAAATTGAATGAGAACCAAATCTGAGAAATAAAGTGTACACAGCAACTCTATTTTGCTTACTCATAATATAGTCTGCTGTTTTGAGCATGGGTTAGTACACAGTATAGACATGCAGACCAGCTTTGATATACATGGTGAAGAAAAAATTCATGCACTCAGACTTCACTGTGTGATCTCTCACATACTAGCAATACCAAAATGTCTCTCAAAATTTCGTACTGCATGTATTTCTGGCAGTAAATGGATGTTAATAATTTACAGTATGGCAACACTGTAATCATATATAAGGTAACTATCTCTTTCAGCACACAGCTCAGGGCTTTGCAGTTAATGCAGTGGATAGCGTTTTAGATTAGCATGCAGAAGGTCGAGGGTTTGATTCTGGGTGGGGGCATATTTGCTTTTATTAGCTAAATGTAGTCTGCATGGTACAGTATCATCATACATTGATTACAGTGACATTTGCAGTTACATACTATGAACAAAGAAATGGATGTACCATTGTTTCATTGGTCAGCTTTTAAAGAAGCTGTTTGCATATTGTGGATGTGAATTGTTTCATGCCACAGCATCTACTAGACACCAAATCTGTTTTCTGTGCTCCCTCCCTCCAACTGTCCCATTGAACATATTTGCAAAGCATGTTGCTTGCTCTACTGATGATGTAAGGCAGTAACAAAATGTAATGGACTTGAATGTGGAGATAATAATAGTTCTGATATGTGTTATGTGATATGTGGTTTATTCATCTCATTGCATACAATTTTCAAATCATATGATTTGATGTACAGGAGACATGTCAAGGTTTACAAAAGAAACTTTTTTCACTTTTTTAAGAGAAATACAAAAGTTTACATTATATTTTACATTTCTAAGTTACAGCTACACATGTACATAAAATAATAAATGTAATACAATCCCTGGGTTCAGATTGTGAAGCTGTTCTCAATGAATTCATCGACAGTATAATAACACTTCTCCACCAGAAGAGTAAAGAGCAATCTTTTCAGTGAACCAATCTCCATTTTAAATATATTACTGCCTTTTATTTTATTGAAAATTTTTAACCCCATATTCTCTGGTGTTTGGGCATAAAGTTTTAAACGATGTGTTGGAAGTTTGAAGTTATCTCTGTGGCAAGTGCTGTAGTTTGTGGTCAAAACGGAAAGTGTCTAGTGTATGTTGATTTCTATATAGGAACACCACCATCTCATATATGTAAAGTGAGGGGATAGATAGTATTTTTAAATTTTTTAACAGTGGTCGACAGGATTCCCGATTTTTGCAACACACATGTTTCTAATTACTTTCTTTTGTAATACTAGGAGCCTAGTGACATTTGCTGAATTTCCCCAGAAGATTATGCCATAACGAATAACTGACTCAAAGTAGCAGTGATAAACTATATTTCTGGTATCCATGTTTGTGGCACCTAACAAAATACACATGGCAAATGCTAAGTTGTTCAGTTTATTTGTTAAGTAATCCATGTGTACCTTACAATTTAAATTTTTGTCAAGATTTAGGCCTAAGAACTTCACGTGGGTTGCTTCTGTGATATCCTGATCATTGCAAGTTATCTTTATTTTCACTCCTTTCTACTGATTTAGCTTCATATTGCATCATTTTGGTTTTAGTTACATTCAGTTTTAGTCCATTTTGATAGAACCAAGTTTCAAGTTTTTCTAAAGTATTTTTGGCTTTCTCTGGAATATTTTCAGATACCTCATTTTCAATTAGAGCTGATGTATAATCAGCAAATAAGACTGAATGAACATCAATAACAAGCGGTAGGTCATTTACGTAAAAAAGAAACAGATAGGGAACCAATATCGAACCTTATGGGACTCCTTGGGGAACTGTTTTCCAGTCTGATGAATAATTGGTTCCATTTGAAGTTAAAATTACTCTTTGTTTCCTACTTGACAGGTAAGAGCTAAACCATTTTAAAGCAGTGTCTCTGATTCCATACATCTGTAATTTGTGGAGGAGTAAAGCATGGTTCATTGAATCAAAAGCTTTAGTCAGATCACAGAATATACCTGTGACCTTTATCTAACATGGAGCATATTTTTTGGATAAACTCATTTATAGCATTCACAGTGCTTTTACCCTGTTGGAATCCGAACTGGTTTTTAAAAGTTATATCATTTACAGTAAGAAAGTTTTAATTTGTTTTGCAGCAATCTTTTCAAACCCTGTAGAGAAGACCGGCAAGAGAGAGATAGGGCGGTAATTCCCCATATCTTCTGTTGATCCTTTCTTGAATAGAGGTTTGATCTCACCATATTTCAATACCTCTGGAAAGCATCCCTGTTCAAAAGATTGATTTATAATAGTTGACAGTGGTTGGGAAATAATATCGTACACATACTTGATTACAGATGTTGTTATTTCATCCCACCCATGTGAGGTTTTGTTTTTTAGAGACAATATTTCCTTTTCCACATCCCTTTGGGTGATTTTTTCAAATTGTTTAAAAGATGTGTTCTGGCTGTTTTCCAAATTTATGATGCCCTGATAGAATGTCGTATCCACATCCGATCTTACTACATTTAGGAAGAATTCATTGATACAACTTGACATCTGAACAGGGTTTACTATAATTTCATTTTCATGTCTAATTTTCAAAATCTCATTAATTTTTACTTTGGCTCCTAGTTCAGACTGAACAACTGACCACACTGCTTTTGTCTTATTTCTGTGTTCTTGTATGAATTTATTATTTGCCATTTTTTTAGCTGCCACTACAACTTTCCTAAATACAGCTTTATAGTGTTTGACATAAATAACAAAATCTGGATTTCTGTTTGATTTTAACTCATTGTGGAGCTCTCTCTTTCTGGCACTAGAGATTTTTATTCCTATTGTAATCCATTTGAGTTTACCATTAGCTTTCTTTTGCTTATATCTACGAGGAAATGATTCATTAAATACCTCTAAGAAACAATTTAAGAATTTGTCATAGTTTATCGAGCTTGAACTCTTGTAGTCTACAGGCCAGCTTATTATACTTAATTTACTGCAGAATAAATCCATTTCAAATTTTACTGATATCCCTTTTTATACTCACTTCTGGAGGTTTTAGGCTATTTGCTTTTGGGAGCTCAATAAACAGAGCTGAGCGATCTGAAATACCCAAGTCTAAGCAGTATTTGTGCTTATTTCCACTGTCAAATTTGTAGTTAGTAATAATATTATCAATGCAGGTCACTGATCTGCTGTTTTCCCTAGTGCCTTCAGAAAAATTTAGCTTGAAACCAGATTTCTGAATTAAGTCATGAAATTTTGTGGAATCATTGCTTTCAACTAAGACATTTAAGTTGGTATTAACTGATGGGATCATTAGGGGAGGGTACACACAAAGCCAGTTCAGAATATTGCAGATGCAATGGTGTGAAAACAATTCGCATATACGACATGCAAAGGCTTCTTTTTACAAGCTGACCAGTGAAAATGATTGTACTTCCATTTCTGTGTTTGTAGTACATAACTGCAGATGTTTTGTATAAGACTCACTGTAATCACTGTATGATGATTAAGACACCAGATACCATACCACACAGACTACATTAACAAATAAAAACAAATAAGCCTCAACCTATAATTGAATCCTCGACCTCCTGCATGCCAACCCAAAAGGTTATCCACTGCATCAACTGCACAGCACTAGTACTATATGCTGACAGAGTTAAGTTGCTGTACATGTGATTACAGTGTTACCAGTTTGCCAATCTTTGACGTCCATTTACTGCCCGAAATATGTGGAGGACAATATTTTGTGAGAGACATTTTTGTACTGATAGTATGTGAGGAATCACACTATGAAGTCTGAGAGTTCAAATTTTTCTTCACCTTGTATGTCCTATTTGTGGAATTAATAGATTTTTAGTGAAACATTGTGGGCCTATGGGAGGCTGGATGCTTCTCATTGCACATTAGGTATCAGATGTTTATCAGTGATGGTTGTCCTAGGAACATATTGATGGTTCTTGCTGTTGTCCTGGACTGCAGTGGCATTGGGACTCATGTCTGGATGACTGCACAAGGCGACTAGCCACTGCTAATCACATGAAGACTGCATGATAAATCATGAACAATTTTATATTCAGAATGTCAGCTAAGACAGTATCATTTATGGGAAACTAAATTGAGAAGTCTTTTCTTGTACCTCATAATTATGTGGTCCATCTCCAATGATCAGCTAAGAACATAACTGGGGGATGGGGTGGAGGGAAGGAGGAATGATGGTATGAAAATGTGTTACTTTCAATGGCTTGTTGAAGGAACACTGAAGAGTGCTATATTTATCCACAACATCTTTCAATGTATTCCTTTGATGTTCATAGAATAGTAGAGACACACACTCTTGCAAGAGGATTGTTCTGTGCACTAGGTTCTCACCTTATCCAAAGATTATATGATTATATGTAAATTGAAGGTGGAGGAGGGGGGAGGGGGGAGAGAGAGAAAGGAAAGGAATTAGAAGGGATTACTGACGTCAGTTGCATCAGGACATTATAGGGAATCAGCAGCAACAAGTGAAAATGTGTGCCAGACTGGCATTTGAGCCCAGCAAGTCCTGCTTACTAGATAGGTGCATTAACCACTGTGCCATCTAGGACACAGTGTTATCGCAACTGTGCTGACTATCTCAGCATGCCTCACAGCCAACCTGCAATCCCACCGAGCACCACCTATCTACAGTCCCTGTCCATTTCCTCCATGCACACCACTCTGAGATTCCATCAGGTAGGACATACTTGTGCATCCACATTGGAGGTGGATCCATTGCCCGTCTAGGCAAATCAATTATATGAATG
Source organism: Schistocerca serialis cubense (assembly GCF_023864345.2). Classification (NCBI taxonomy): domain Eukaryota; kingdom Metazoa; phylum Arthropoda; class Insecta; order Orthoptera; family Acrididae; genus Schistocerca; species Schistocerca serialis. The sequence goes on from NC_064640.1 coordinate 373,685,947, forward strand.
TGTGGTGTCTATTCTTTTGGACACTTCTGAAAGAACAGACACAATGCGGAATCCACAACTGTGAGACATTATATGTATATTGAAGTTGGGGAGGAGGGGGGGGGGGGAGAGAAAGGAAAGGAAAGGGAAGGGGTTATTGATGCCAGCTGTGTCAGGAAAATATGTGGACAGTGACTAGAAAAAATGTGTACTGGACCAGAATTAGAACCCAGGATCTCCTGCTTACTAGGCAGGTGCATTAAACACTGTGTCATCCAAGAGGCAGTGTTATCACAACTGTGCAGACTATCTCAGCATGCCTCATGGCTGACCAACACTTTCACCCACAACCATCTATCTGCAGTCATCGTCCATTTCCTGTCTGCTCACTACTCTGAGATTCCCACTAGAAGTCAGATGCACCTGTGCAGCTGCACTGAAGAAGGTGGACCAATTGCCCACCTGAAGGAATCAATTATATGAATGCATGTGTGTTTTCTTTTGGATATGTCCTCCTGCAGTAATCTCAGAGTACCATGCATGGAGGACATGGACAAGAACTGCAGATAGGTGGTGTTCGGTGGGAGTGTGGGTTGGCCATGAAGTGTGTCGAGATAGTCTGTGCAGTTGCAATAACACTACGTCCTGGATGGCACAGTGGTTCATGCCCCTGTCTAGTAAGCAGGAGATCCTGGGTTTGAATCCAGGTTGGATACACATTTTCACTCATCACTGCTGATTCCACACAATGTCCTGATGCAGTTGACATCAGTAATCCCTTCCCTTTCTTCCCCCCCCCCCCCCCCCCCCCCCCCCCCCCCCCCCACTTTTAATTTACATATAACGCATCACAGCTGCAGATTCCATGTCCAAAAGGACACACACCATGCATTCATATAATATTATTATACGACTGCTGACATTAATGTACCCCACATAGTATGATGCAAAAATAGTGCTTGGAATAATATTAAATGACCAATGTGACAGTATGCACTGAGCACTGAGCATTTATCTTCAGAAATTAATGACAAACAGCTTACAGTTATCAATGCCTGTTAAATTTAGCACATTAAAAAGACTTCTCTGGCTCTAATTTAAATTATATGAGTAGCCATTCATAATTATTATTCCTGCACTATTTCGTGCTATGACCACATGTGGCTGTCATGGCAGTGACTGTTAGAACATAACATAAGAAATACTTAATGGCAACTGACTAAGGCATGATCCACTGTCCTATTTAAAGACTTACACAAGAATTTTTTTACAAAATGTTCAAATTCATAGTAATTACACATCTGATAATAACATAAAAGATGGAGAAAAAAGCTACTGATATTATCACACCAAAAAGTATCTGAAAGTGAATTAAAATAATGTTCAATCTTAAAAAAAGGTAGCAAGACAGTGTAAAACTGCAACAAAGAAGATGTATTTTAATATAGATGCTGAATTGCATAAATATGTATTGTACCCATCTTGGATTATTATATTGTAGTTAATGACATTTGTCCAGGTTTGTATTATTATTATTATTATTGTTTTAACACTGATGACACTAATTACATGTAAATATGCTCAAAAGTGGAATAAAACATTTGTATTTGTATTTTGGGGTAAATCAAACCATATGTGTCGAAATTCCAGAGTCTATTGCAAAAATTTTAAAAAGTAACTAATGAAAGAGTCACAATAGCTGCTGATTTCGACATAGATCTAGCCAGTGAAGACAAAAACTCAACAAAATTCATTGATATGATTCAAATATCAGGTTTCAGTGCAAATTTCACTGATATTACTCAAGTAAACAAAATGGCTGCAGCATGCATAAGTAACATTTTAATCAATTGTACTGATAATGAGGCAAATAAGTTTGTTTAGATTTAGGACTTTCTGATCATTGTGAGAAAAAAAAAAAAAACCTACATCAAACGCAAGTTCAGCAAAGAAAATATGAACTTATTCCATCATAGATTAAATAAGATGAGTAGGCTACAGATTATAGTACTTCATGCTCTGAAAATTTTGCTACTTAATGAAACTTTTCCCTTATTGCACATCATAAAAAAGTAGGAAATAAAGTAAAGTGGATTACTAAATGAATGAAAATCTCTAGTGCAAGAAAAAGATTGCTACATAAGGCATTATGGTTAGTGATCAAAGGTGAAACAGGTGCCACTGGTAGAGGCCATGTTATTTCTGAAATCAAGATAGAGGATAAAACAATTGTAAATCCAGCTCAAATTTCTGAACAGCTGTGTGAAAATCTTAGGAATGCAACTAGATAAAAATCTATCATGAGGATCACATATACAGTATCTTGCAAATAAATTAAGTAAATATGCTCAAGATGGAAAAATTTCAGTAGTTGTGATGAAATGTTATCTAACCCTGGGTCCTTGTTTCAACTTACATCTTTCAGAGTTTTGTCAAATTCTTCTCACAGTATCATATCTCCCATCTCATATTCATCTACATCCACTTCCCTTTCTATAATATTGCTTTCAAGTACATCTCCCTTGTATTGACACACTATATACTCCTTCCACAATGCTGCCACTATGGGCATAAGAAAAGTAATATATCACAGCTACTTTGAATGAGTAATAAGGTATGGAACTGTATTTTGGGGTAACTCAAACCATATGTGTTGAATACTAAAACTTCAGAAAAACATCATTAGAAGTATGCACAATGTAGGGTGAAGAAAATCATGTCACCCACTCCTAAAAAATCTTAGTACATTATCGGTAAGTGTTTGCTCACTATACATATGTGAGTTGATTATCTTTGTACACAGTAACCCTAATTTATTTGTAGTAAATCATTTTCAACGTGTTTACAACAACAGAAATCAAAATAATTTTATGCTCCCCACCCACCATTTAAAACTTTATGCTCAAACTCCACATTATATTGGTATGAAAATTTATAAAAAAGTGAAAGGATGAGAACTGCTCAGCATAAATTTAGCAACACTGAAAAAAAACCTTAATGTGAGAAACTAGTGCAAAAATGTTACTTTTCAGTAGAAGAATTCATAAATGACAATCTGAAAATTTGAGCAGGAGAGAGCAAGTGCTTAGGACTGTTAATTTTTAAAAGTTTGTTAATTTTGAAGAAAAATTATTAATTACTTAATTAATTAATTATTCAGTACCGTATATTATATTACCAATATTATAAGGAAAACTGTAAACCAGTTTTTGTGTTTTGATGAGTTTCCTCCACATTACGTCAATGGCTTGAAATTGTATGTTACAAGACAGTAAACTTCTATTCTGTTCTATTCCATATTAAGAGATTTGTTAATGGAGAAGACATAAATCCAATAGACTTGACTAAAAACTGTAAAAAAAAACTGTGTTTCTCAAACTTGTATAGTAATGAACATGAATATTTTGATAAAATATTTGTAAAAAAATAGCAGAAACAATTTGCTTATTGGCAAATTTAAAGACAAGTTTGTAGAGTATATTTTAGCTATGCACTATATGTTAAAGAGTGCAGTCATAAAGAAGACTTAGAACTAGTAGTGCAGTGCCAAGGTAGAATCAAGTTACATCAAAGTCAAGTGTTGGCAAGTGGACTGCTTCATCAGTGGCTTCACAACCACTTCTGTGTTGACATATTACATATACCAACACTGAGAAAGCATGCAGGGAACTATTGCAGCCCAATTACAACAACTGAATCGTCAGCCCCAGCCAAAAGATTCAAATGCCCAAATGTTACCTTGATATCAGCATGGTGAAGTGAGAAGCAGTATTTAAGTGTGTGTGAACCAACTCATCATCATCATCAAACAACTGGGTAGTAATGTGATGTCAAGCCTGTGCTTCTGTGCACCATACCAATGATGCAGATGCTTCTGCCTTAACTGGAACATGAACTGCTGCTGGTCATCTAAGCTTCTGGGTGCTAGGGACAGCCCCACACTTGGTCATCATCCTGAGAGTATGATGAGAGGATCCAGATATCTCTGCCCTCACTGGGGTACCAACAGAAGACTACTACACTCTGAACTCTGCAGCAAGATGCATCATGACATCTTCACAGCAACAACTGATGGCCACACCGTCACAGTGAGCATGACAATGCAGCAGCAATGACTGCAGCAGCAGAGGTGTGCAGTCAGCAGCTAGAGGCCACAGCAATGGGGAAACTGTGGCCTATTCACTGCTACATACACCAGTGACTGTAAATAAGCCTGAATAAAGAAGTTATTATAACCATCATTGGTCTTTCTTCAGCTGCACATTATACTTCTTCAGCAGAGAATCCCAGTTCACACTAAGCAATCAGAGCTGTCCTGTTATAACTGATGTCAGAACAACTGCTGAGGATGAAGATAAAGACTAAGACAGACAACCAGAACCAAGATTCTTCTGCAGCAGGGATGTCCTACACAACAATATGAGTAAGTTCTGAATTTGAAGTTCTGTTTGAGCATGTATGGTTTCTTCCCTATCCTTTCCTCTTCCTTTCACTTTTTGGGAATACTGATAGTTGGGTTGGTAATAAGAAGGCAATATGGAGGTGAAAGTTTCAGCTCGAGATGCTGTTCAGTGGTTAATAAATCAAGTAGCTCAATTACAGGCAGAGTTATGGCAGCTAAGGGGGAATGAAGAAATTGTCACTTCTTGGATTATAACTAGAATTAAGAGTCACAACAGTATGGTTTGGCTGGTTTTATTGTCTTCACATCATCTGGCATTGTCTCAAAACAGCCAAAGCCCTGCAACATCACATGGATATGAGCTGTGTCATTGACCATGATGTTGTCAGTTAAACCACTCCAGATCCCTTGAGAACCAATGTTCATGATAACAGCAGATCCAGCAGCAGAAGCCAACCAAGTGAAAGAAGTGACATAGTGAGAAAATCTGTCAGGTGTTGGAAGAGATATGGAAGCAAAGGCATTGAAAAAAAAAAAAAAAAAAAAAAAAAAAAAAAAAAAAAAAAAATGAGCAGCATAGATAGGGCTGGTTAGCGCCTGTAGCTGAGAAGTCACATGGTTATTTTGCATCACAGATGGGCTTTTATAGTGCTTGTAGTTGAGAGAATTATAGGACTATTGTACAGCACATGTTGGGCTAGTATGGAACCTGTAGCTGGGACAATGGCAGTGGTATCAGAGAGTTTTTGAAGCAGGGCTACTGGATATATTTTTCAGAGCAAGCAAAATTAATTAAGAAATAAATACAGGGCTAAAAAATTCCAGATGCTTAAGTATAAGAATATGGCCCAACCCCTCCCCCCCCCCCCCCTCTCCCCCACACATGAACCACTGCAGTCAGTAGGGTGGCTTGCATGCCTTAGTGATACAGACAGCCTTACAATAGGTACAGCCACAATGAAGGGGTACCTGTTGTTGAGAGGCCACACAAACTTGTGGGTCCTGAAGAGACACAGCAGCCTTTTCAATAGTTGCAGAGCCAACAGTCAGGACGATTGACTGATCTTACCTTGTAACGTCAACCAAAACAGCGTTACTGTGCTTGTACTCAGAATGGCTGAAAGCAAGGGGAAACTACAGCCTTAATTTTTGCCAAGGACATGCAGCTCTACTGTATGGTTAAATGATGATGGCATCCTCTTGGATAGAATATTCCAGAGGTAAAATAATCCCCCATTCAGATCCCCAGGTGGGGACTATTGAGGAAGATGTCTCATCATGGAAAACAAGACTATCATTCTACAGTCAGAGCATGGAATGTTAGATCCATTAATCAGGTAGGTAGATTAGAAAATTTAAAAAGGGAAATGGATAAATGGAAGTGTGATGCAATGGGAATTAGTGAAGTTTGGTGGCAAGAGAAACAGGACCTCTCATCAGGTGAATACATGGTTATAAATACAAGGTCATATAGTGGTAATGCAGGAGTATGTTTAATGATGAATAAGAAAATAGGAGTATGTTTCATAATGAATAAGAAAATAGGAATGCAGGTAAGGTGCTATGAAGAGCATGAACTGTGAAAGCATTATCATAACCAAGATAGGCACTTATGAACTGGAGATTAAAACCGAAGAAATTGGAAAACGGTAGGAAATGAAGGAGATGAGCCCTGGATAACTTGAAAGAACCAGAGATTGTTGAGAGTTTCAGAGGGAACATTAGGCAACAACCAACTAGGACAGGGAAAGGTATACAGTAGAATATGAATGGCTGGCTTTAAGAGGTGAAACAGTGAATGCAGCAGAGGATCATATAGGTAAAAAGATAAGGCCTAGTGGAAGTCCTTGGATAATACTAGAGATACTGAACTTAACTGATTAAAGGGGAAATTTAGAAATGCAGCAAATGAAGCAGGTGAAAGGGAATACAAATGTTTAAAAAAAGAGAATGACAGGAAATACAAAATTGCTAAGTAGGGATGGGTAGAGTAGAAATGTAAGGATTTAGAAGCATATTTCAACAGGGGACAGATAGATATCACCTATTGAAAAATAAAAGAGGCTTTTGGGGAAAAGAGGAGCAGCTGTATGAATATTAAGAGATCAAATGGTAAACAAGTCCTAAGCAAAGAAGGCAAAGCTGAGGAGTGGAAGGAGTATATAGTGTGTCAATATAAGGGAGATGAACTCAAAAGCAATATTATAGAAAGGGAAGTGGACGTAGGTGAATATGAGATGGGAGATATGATACTGTGAGAAGAATTTGACAAAACTCTGAAAGATGTAAGTTGAAACAAGGACCTGGGAATAGATAACATTTCATCACAACTACTGAAATTTTTCCACCTGCTGTGCAAGATGTTCAAGACTGGCAAAATTCCCTCACACTTCAAGAGGAATGTAGTAATTCCAATTCCAAAGAAATCAGTTGGTCACAGTTGTGAAAATTACTGAACTAACAGTTTAGTGAGGCAAAATACTAACACGATTTCTTTACAGAAGAATGGAAAAACTGGTAGACGATTACCTGAGGGAAGATCAGTTTGGATTCCAGTGAAATGTAGGAACATGCAAGGCAATACTTATCTTAGAAGATGGTTTGAGGAAAGTCAAACCTACATTTATAGCATTTGTAAGATTAGAGCAATCTTTTGGCAATGTTGTCTGGAATAATCCCTTTGATATTCTGAAGGCAACAGGGGTAAAGCATGGGGCGTGAAAGGCTATACATGGCTTGTACAAAACCAGATAGCAGTTATAAGAGTCAGAGGGCACGAAAGGGAAGCAGTGGTTGAGAAGGGAGTGAGACAGTGTTGTAGCTTGTCCGCATCTCATTCAATATGTACATTGCACAAGCAGTAAAAGAAACCAAAGAAAAAATTGGAATAGGAATTAAAGTTAAGGGAGAAGAAATAAAAACTTTGAGGTTTGCTGATGACACTGTAATTCAGTCAGAGACAGCAAAGACTTGGAAGAGCAATTGAACGGAGTGGACAGTCTCTTGAAAGGAGGATGCAGGTTGAATAATCAACAAAAGCAAAACAAGGGTAATGTCATGTAGTTGAATTAAATCAGGTGATGCCAAGGGAAACATATTAGGAAACAAGACACTTAAAGTAGTAAATGTGTTTTGACATTTGGGCAGAAAAATAACTGATGATGGCTGAAGCAGAGAAGATATAAAATGCAGATTGACTGTGGCAAAAAAAAGTATTTCTGAAGAAGAGAAATTTGTTAACATTAAGTATAGATTTAAGTGTCAGGAAGTCATTTCTGAAACTATTTGTATGGAGTATAACCATGTATGGAAGTGAAACAGTTCAGAAAAGAAGAGAAAATAAGCTTTTGAAATGTTGTGCTGTAGAGGATGCTGGAGATTAGGTGTGTCAATCATGTAACTAATGAGGAAGTACTGAACAGAACTGGGGAGACAAGGAATTTGTGGCTCAACTTGACCAAAAGACAGAATCAGTTGATAGGCTGCATTGTGAGACATCAAGGAATCACCAATTTAGTATTGGAGGGAAGTGTGGTGGGTAAAAATCATACAGGAAAGACATGGGATGAATACAGTAAGCATGTTCAGAAAGATGTAGGTTGCAGTAGTTATTTTGAGATGAAGAAGCTCACACAGAATAGAGTAGCATGAAGACCATGACAACAACAGCAAGAATATGGAGCAAAAGGGTGGTGCACAAACCACACGATCGACACAGGCCAGTATCACTAAGCATTCTGTTTGCATAGGTGAGTTCCGTTCAGCCTAGATCATGGTAGAATGTAGCCCACAGTATATGTATTCTCCTTGTTAGTTGATAATGATAAGCTGTCAGATATTAGCATGAACTTGCAGATACTTTTCACTATTTGCTAAGTCATAGCACTAATGTAAAACGATAGAATACATGTAGATTAATGAAAAGAGAAATGTACAGGTCAAGGAGCGCCTACTTTATTTATGTCAACCTCAGATAGCATGTCATATTGTTTATACACATGCAAGGTATGATTTAATGTTGCACTTGAGACTCCTATTCAATCTGTTAGAGGAATGTCATGTAAGTAATATGCAAATGTTGGTGACACAAATTTCATATGCAAGAAGTAAGCAGGTTAAAATGCATTCCTGATCCCTATTACCCTTCCATGAGGTGAAATGATGAAGCTGCTAACAGAACTAAAAGTGACTTGAAGTAAAAAGTGTAAAACATGTGCAAATGAGATTAAATGGGCTCAGTGGTTGAGAGAAAAAGTGATGTCATGAAGGGAGGTGGAAATATGAAATGTAATTAATTCTAAATAAACCAGTGTCTATGTTCCAGCAAAATTTGAAGGCGAAATTTTGTTTTTGGAAGGGTGGAAATGTAAGGTGCTAAAGTTATAAATGAGATTCACAACCAGCATTCCAGCATCAAGGTGGAGTCAGGCCATGCCAAAGTAGGGCCTCTCAGTAACTTTAAAACTATCTCTATGTTGACAGACTACATGTGCCAATGGCAAGCAATCCTTCAGGGAGTTATTGCAGCCCAATTACAATGACTGAAACTTTATCCCAGTCAAGAGCATTCCATGTGATCCACTAATGACAAAGTTGCCATGGCACCATTATGGAGAAGCAGCATTTAAATGTGATCATACAAAATCATCATCACCAAACAACTGGGCAGTAATGTGACATTGAGCTTGTGCTACTCTGCACTACCCTGATGATGGAAATAATTCTGCCCCAGCCAGGATACACACTGTGAGAAGCTGCCTAAGCGTCTGGGTGCCAGGGGCAGCCCCACACTTGGCTGCCATTCTGAGACTATGATGACAGATCCAACTGTATCTGTCCTTGCCTGGGTACTGACAAAAGACCACTATGCTCTGACCCCTGGAGTGCTTGACATCCTGGCAATGACAGCCAATGACCACACTGTCACCATGAGCACAGCAATGCAGTAGTGACTGCAGCTCATGAGTTGCACAGTTAGCAGCCAGATGCTGCTGTACTGAGTAAGACACACCAATTATTGGAAACAAGCCCCAATAAAGAAGTCATTGTAACCATCAATGGTCCTTCTTCAGCTGCACGACATACTTCCTCAGCAGAGACTCCTGACCTGCAGTGAGCCATCAGAACTGTCCTCTTGTATACAAAAAAGGAAAAGGCTTTCAATATCAGTTTTATGTTATTCAAAGATTTTGAACACTGTTCTGTGAAAACATAAATTTGCTAACAGATGCAGGTGAGAAGTGAAACCAGATTGTGCAGAAAAAATGATGTCTTGAGTATATCACAGTATTTGAGTTATCTAGGGGGATTACAGTCTATGAGGGTGATTTGAAAAGTTCTCAGAACGGAATAGAAAAAAAGTACTTACATCACTGATTTTTTTTATTTTACAGTGTAGTTTCCATGTAGATTAATGCGCTTGGTCCAACAATGTTCCAGTGCCTTGATCCCATTTCAAAAATGAGTTTCCTCCAGGACTGCAAAATACTTGTCAACTCTGGCTATTAGTTCTTCATTTGAAGTGAATCTTTATATATCTAGAAAAATTTTCAGCTTTGGGAAGAGATGGAAGTCTGATGGAGAGCTATCAGATGAATAAGGTGGGTGTGGCAACAATTCATACCTTAATTCATGCGATTTTGCAATGGCAATGGCACATGTGTTTTTGATCCAGCATCAAGAGTCGCAGCACACATCTTGCAGATAATTTTTCATTTCTAATTCTTTAGTTAAAATGTGATATACCCTTTCAGATGACATCTGGCAAGCATGAGCAATTTCATGCACTTTCTATTGGTGATCCTTCATGACCATTTTGTGCACTTTTGCAATGATTTCTGGATTACTGACACGTCTCAACCGACAACTGCGGAGATCATTGTCTAAGCTCTCCTGACCAAATTTAAAGTCATTTGTCCACTTGGCAACAGTAGAACATGAAGGAGCACAGTCCCTCAGCGTATTCTGAAAATCAGCATGATGTCCTTTGCTTTCATACCTTTGTTTATGAAGTACTTAATAACTGCTCAAATCTCGATTTTTTTCCATCTTTGCAAATAACTATGTGGGAACAACAACAGAGCCACATCGCTGCCACAGCTGCCTTCCAAGAGTACTGATGTGGCACATGTTTACAGGCAACAGTCCAATGAATATCACATTAACAACTTGTTGCGCTAGCACTGACCCTTCATGGTGATTCCGAGAACTTTTCAAACCACCCTCATATGTGAATTATGTGCTTAGTGAGCACTGGTCTCTCATCCGTATAGCACACTTTTTTCATTTTCATTTTATGCACTTCATCTGCTCTTCAACTACTCTGCTAACCTGTCAAACATTATTTTATACTGATATTGTTAATTTTCTCTTGTACATTAGGATTAAATGTGCAGATATGTTTCTCCATGTTTTACTAGACAGTATTAAGTTTAGATTGTTTGTGTGTCATGTATATTAAGTTATTCAGAGATTTTTTTTTCGAATGTGTTACTGACCGGGATGTAATTAAAGTTATTTAGTGTGATTAGTTTCTAATGCAATTTAATTTTGCCAGTGAAACTGAATAGCAGTTATAAAGTTTGTTTCATTTATGATCCTGAGTATATGTTTTGGTTGACAATTTACTTACACCCCAATTTCCACTACAGAATGCTGATGTTTAGTTAAATGCCTAGATGGTTTCTTAGTTTGTCTTAATGCTTTAAAAGAATGGTTTAAAAATTTGGCATGAGCTATATAAAATGTTGTGGACAAGTTGTCAACTGATGTATCATCTACTACAAATTATCCATTATCTTGTCAGATCCTCAGGGGGACATATACAGGGTGGTTGTAAAAGGACTTTGCAGCTTTACTGACATACAGAATTTTATGGAGAAGCCTTATTCAGGTAATAGACATGTAATATTGTAGCAAAATACTACAAGTTTCATCCAATTCATTTGATTTCACTTCAGCTTCCACTTTATGTTTCACTTTGGCTGAATGTGAGAGCCACTGGTCATACAGCAAATGTCCCATCTGAATTCAGTTTCTTGCGATACTTTGTTTGGCATATTTGGAGTCACTTCCACAGCTGTGGCAATAATTTGACCTCTTAGCTCTTAAAGATCCACTGGTAATTGTGGAACATACACCTGGTCTTTAATGAAATGCCAAAGAAAACAAAATCAAGGGAGTAAATTCTGGAGAATGGGGTGGCCATGCAATCTGTCCCCTCAACCAATCTTGTGACCTCTAAAGCCATTAATGAGATTATATCAAATTCCCATGAGGTAGTGAGATGTTGCTCCATCTTGCTGGAAATGAATATCTCCATCCTTATCATCGGTTTGTTACTGTTGGAACACAAAATTTGTGAACAAATCCAGACACATAAAACTGTTCATGGTTTTCTCGCGAAAAAAACAAGGGTCCATACACCTTAGTTTTACTTAAGGCACAAAAACATTTACTTTTGGGCTATTAAAAATGTGTTCCACATACTGGTACAGCTTTTCACTTTCCTAAATGCTGGAGTTGTGCTTGTTGACTTTGCCACTGATATGAAATGTGAGCAAGCAACGTCTCACCTTCCTCAATCCAACATAATGCCTCCTCATCTGCATCTGTAAGGGTGTGTAACAATGTCAGTCTGTATGGCTTCAGATGCAATATTTTTTGTAAGTCTCCTCAGATAGTTGATTGAGGAACTCCAACCTCTTGCAAAACATGATGTGTTGATTTCCTGGGACTGCAAACAAAATTGTCTCTCACTCACAAGATGACAGCCTCCAAAACTTGTTGGTGATTTGGATATTTCTTATGATGAATGCTTGATGCCAGAAGTGAATTGTAGGCCTTCTAAGAGGTTCCGTATGATACTCAGTATGAAACTTACATTGAATCCTTGTTGTCCATTTTGTTCCTTTGATCAAAAACTTTGATCAAAGTCTGCTACGAGAGTTGGAACTTTAATAGGGGCAACTATTTGTTTAATAATCTAGCTGCATATATGCGTAGAGAGAATAAGGTGAGAGGAGGAGTTGCCATATATGTCAAAAGTTATCACTGTGTAAAAAGCTTGGACACAAAAAAGTTTTGTCTAGAGCAACATGTGCCTGTCAACTTAAACTGAAGGAGGGCTCTTTTATAATTGTGACAGTATTTAGGAAAATTTCATTTATTCCTGGAAAACTTGGATACCTTGTTGTGCTATCTGTCAGATAGGGAAAAGCAAATTATTATTTGTGGGAACTTCAGTGTTGATTCACTGAAAGAGTGTAATAGGAAGAATGACCTGGAAGTCTTGCTTGGTTCTTTCAGTTTGACATCTGTCATTAATTTTTTATCTCAGGTAGTAAAGGACAGCAGCACATATATAGATAACACTTTTATAGACCAAGATAAGTTTAAAAACACAAATTCTTGTCCTGTTCAGAGTGGCCTTTCTGATCATGGTGCTCAGCTACTTACAGTATATGACATAGCTCCATTCAGTAATTCAAAACTACCCTCCAAAGCTGTGTGTTCAATTAATGACTCAACAATTAGAAATTTCAGAGAAAAACTTCAGCAGTTAGACTGGGATGAGGTGTGCAACGAACCCAATGCTAATTTAAAATATAACTTATTTCATGATACACTTGTAAGAGAATTTGAAAACTGTTTCCCCAAGAAAGTAGTTAAATCTAATTACAAGAAACCATGCAAAAAAACCTCGGGTTACTAAAGGAATAAAAATATCTTGTAACCACAAAAGGGAACTATATCTAACAACAAGAAAAATTAGTGACCCAGCAACCACCAAATATTATAAAAACTACTGTGCTACATTCAGAAAAGTTATTAAAAAGTCCAGAAGCATGTGCATCATGTCTGAGATTAATACCTCTGATAACAAAATCAAAACAATTTGAAATATTATTTCAAGGAGACAGGGCAACCAAGAGTACAGGATGACGGCATTACCATCAAAGCAAATGGAAACTTGACAAACAACAAGCTGGAAGTTGAAAACATTTTGAATAATCATTTTTTAAATGTTGTAGAGAAAATAGGATCTGAATGTTCATTAGAAGAAGCAAGGCAGTTAATGGAAGAGGCCTTACCCACACCATTTGATACAATTGAAATTCCACCCACCTCTCCTTCTGAAATTAGGAAGTTAATAAACTCTCTCAAGAATAAAAGCTCACATGGAATTGGTGACATTTCCAGCAGGATAATAAAAGCTTGTTCCCAAGAGATAAGTGTGATTCTTAGCCACATATGTAATAGCTCTCTGAAGCAGGGTATTTTCCCAGATAGACTGAAGTATGCCATTGTTAAACCACTGCATAAAAAAGGGGATACGTCTGATGTCAACAAATACTGCCCAATCTCTCTTCTGACTGCCTTATCCAAAATTCTTGAAAAAGTAATGTATTGTAGAGCAACTTCACACCTTTGTAAAAATAAAGTTTTAACAAAATGTCAGTTTGGTTTCCAGAAAGGTTTTTCAATGGAAAATGCTATATATACTTTCACTAATAAAATATTAAATGCTCTGAGTAACCAGAAGTCACCAGTTGGGATTTTTTGTGATCTCTTAAAGGCTTTTGATTGTGTGAATCATGGAATAGTTCTAGATAAGCTCAAGTACTGTGGTATGAATGGGACAGCACTCAAATGGTTTAAATCATACCTAACTGGAAGAATGCAGAAGGTTGAAATAAACAGTTCACATAATGTGCAAAAAACTGGTGATTTGTCAAACTGGGGAACAATCGAGAATGGGGTGCTGCAAGGTTCAGTCTTGGGTCCTCTGCTGTTCTTAATATATATTAATGACTTGCCATTCTATGTTCACGAAAATGCAAAGCTGGTATTTTTTGCTGATGATACAAGTATAGCTATCACACCCAACAGACAAGAATTAACTGGTGAAATTGTAAACGATGTTTTTCAGAAAATCATTAAGTGGTTCTCTGCAAATGGACTCTCATTAAACTTTGACAAAACACAGCACATACAGTTCCACACAGTAAATGGAATGACACCATTAATAAATATAGACTTCAATCAGAAATTGGTAGCTGAGGTAGAATATTCAAAATTTCTAGGTGTATGCATTGATGAGGGGTTGAACTGGAAAAAACACACTGAAGATCTGCTGAAACGTTTGAGTTCAGCTACTTATGCTATTAGGGTCATTGCTAATTTTGGTGATATACATCTCAGTAAATTAGCTTACCACACCTATTTTCATATTCACTTATTAAATTTGTTATTAACAATCCAAACAAATTCAAAAGTAATAGCAGTGTACATGGCTAGAACACTAGGAGAGAGGATGATCTTCACTACTCAAGGTTAAATCTAACTTTGGCTCAGAAGGGGGTGAATTATGCTGCCACAAAAGTCTTTGGTCACTTACATAATAGCATCAAAAGTCTGACAGATAGCCATATAACATTTAAAAGGAAATTAAAAGAATTTCTTAATGGCAACTCCATCTACTCATTACATGAATTTTTGGGTATAGTGAGTGGGTAATTTCCCAACCTCCACAAAAAAATTATTGAGTGTCATGTAATATTTTGTCTAATGTAATATCGTGTATAGACACCTTTTATTAACCTGACATGTTCCACATCATTACAAAGTGCCGTATTCATGATCTACGGAACAAGTACTAATGTAATGTACAGCTCATACAAAATAGATACATGTTTCAAAGTTTTAATGACCTTCAAAGTACTCACCATTATTGTGTATAACCCATTGCCAGCGATGTGGAAGTTGTAGGATACTCTTAGCAGTGCCAGTTGTGTTGACAGTTTGAGTGGGGTCATCTATTGCTTGACAAATTTGTTGTAATCCTGAAGCAAATGCCGTGAAGTGTTTCCTTCAGTTTATAAATCGGGTCGAACTCATGATGGCATGATGGCAGGGGAGTGCAGTAGGTGGTATAGCACTTAAAAGCCCCATCAGTCAAACAAATCAGCAACAGCTTGCACTGTACGTGTTTGAGCGTTGTCCTGCAAAATAATGGTCAGGTCCTGAAGAAAGTGTCATCACTTCTGTCTCTATGATGTTCATTTTTGGAACACAAACAATGGCTAGCTTAGAAACAGAAGTGATGACACTTTCTGCAGGACCTGACCATCATTTTGCAGGACAATGCTCAAGCACGTACAGTGCAAGCTGTTACTGATATGTTTGACTAATGGGGCTGCTAAGTGCTATACCACCTACTGCACTCCCCTGAATTAATTTTGCAGTGAACACATAGTGCATAGTGGGGTGATCACTCTTTTGTAGAAATAATTTAAAAGCCAAGATCTCTTAAATACTGTTTACTGGATAACCAGTTTCAACACACTACAGTTGTCATATTTGGATCTGTGAAAATATAACATGACAGGTTTGAGGGGGGGGCTTACACGAGTTACACTATATACATTACTTTTAGTACAGTACCACATACCTGAATGTAGATTAACATTTATAAACCATTTGGATATCACGATACATGAGGCAGACCATCTGATATAAAATCATTGTCACAGAAAATAAAAAAACAACTGCTCTCATAGTCATTCTTTTCCATAATATATGTAAAACTGAAGCCACAAGATAAAACTATTTGGTACATGACCACTGCTCGACTAACAACAGTGGGCATGACACTGCCCTATTCCATGCAGGTTTACGTGCTGCGATTCTAGCGGTTCACAACTGGCCACTAGATAGTGCTGTCCAAGCAGTGTACACACAGACCCATGATATAACCACTCATTACTACTACAATATAACTTTACTATTGCTGCTAATCAAATACTCATGCAAAAACACTTTTGTATACAATTTCTGTACATACTATACATGCTATGCACGCTATACAAACTATACATACTATAAAGTACATCAAATACAGAGTAAAAACATCTGAAGCAAAGGCATTATCCATATTAGTGCCACACAAAACTACATATTATAATTTACCCTTATTCATATATGGAAGTCAGGAATTTATACACAGTAAGCTGTTCATACCACAAGTTAGATACAATGTAACAAGTGATTAAAACCAATATTCTGTCTGTTTTCCCCCATGTTCCCATGCCCCTTGGTTTGTTTCTGACCTGGCCTTCCTTAATTTCATGTGCCTACGCAGGTTTTCATTGTAGGTCTGTACTACATTCATAATGAGTGTATAGATGGTGAGAGCCTTTTGTAGCACATTAGTACTTTTGTAGCACTTACAATACCTAAGACGATAGTGCCCAGACAGGTAAAACCCAGCATACAGGTTTCAAACTCTCATCACATTGTATCTAAGTCATCTTATGAACAGCTTACAATGTGTGAATTCCTGACTTCCATATGTGAATAAGGGTATATTATAATATATAGTTTTGTATGGTGCCAATATGGATAATGTCTTTGCTTCAGATGTTTTTACTCTGTAATTGACATACTTTATAGCATGTATAGCATATATAGTATATACAGTAAGTGTATGCAAAAGTGTTTTTTGCATGGGTATTTGATTAGCAATAATAGTAAAGTTGTATTGTAGTAGTAATGAGTGGTTATACTGTGGGAATGTGTGTGCACTGCTTGGTCAGCACTATCTAGTGGCCAGTTACGAACCACTAAAATTGCAGCAGGTAAACCTGCATGGAATAGTGCAGTGTCATGCCCACTGTTGTTAGCCGAGCAGTGGTCATGTACCAAATAGTTTTATGTTGTGACTTCGGTTTTACATATATTATGGAAAAGAATGACCATGAGAGCAGTTGTTTTTTTATTTTTTGTGACAATGATTTTATATCAGCTGGTCTGCCTCATGTAACGTGATATCCAAATGGTTTAGTAATGTATATAGTGTAACTCCTGTAAGCTCTCCCTCAAACCTGTCATGTTACATCCTCACAGATCCAATGATGGCACCTTTAGTGTGTTGAAACTGGTTATCCAGTAAACAGTATTTAAGCGATCTTGGCTGTTGAATTATTTCTACCCCTGACTTAAGCCCTCGCATGTTCAACTCAAATTCTAAACTGAAGGAAACACTTCACAGCATTTGCTTCAGAACTGCTACAAATTTGTTGGGCAATAGACCACACTGCTTGAGCTGTCAACATAACTGGCACTGTTAAGGGTATCCTACAACTTCCACATTGCTGGCAATGGGTTATACACAATGCTGGTGACTACTTTGATACACGTATCTATTTTGTATGAGCTGTAAGCAAATAGTTGCCACTATCAAAGTTCCTACCCTCGTATTTTGATTTTTTTGACTTTCTATTGTTTCTAGCAGCAGAATTTGGTGCTAAAACAATTAGTGAATGAAACATTTTCTACAGGATGGTACTTCAACCACACGATTTTCAAATTTCTGTCATTTCTAGTGGCTGAACTTGGTAGTATAAAAACAAGTGAATGAAACTTGAAGTACATTGCTATTGGATGGTACCATAACCACATGTCTAAGTCATCTCAACAAAATTCTGTAAGTAAGTGAAATTGTAAAGTCATTTTAAAATCATCCTATACTTGCTTGGCAAGCACAGGGCTCTGAGACATGTGGCCCTGTTTCACTTTTCATTCTCTATGCTGCATTCATTTTGTTATTTTTTATTGATCTATTCTTTCTTGGTCTCTATTCTCTCTCTGTTAAGTAGTAGTGTTAATGATATGGAATTTTGATCATCTACAGCCTTACATGTGTTGAAAAGTCTAATCACATTTGTGCTTATGTACTGAAATTTTTTTATATATTCTGAAACTGAAACAACATATTATATTTGCGTAGTGATTATGTATGTACCTCACTTGACAAATTATTTGCACTGTGGTTATGTTTTGTTGGCTCAATAGTGAATTTTGCTGTTGGTTTGAATGACATATAAACAAGTCTTATACTGTAGTGTGTTTGGAAAAATTTTATCTAACGTGAAGTTTAGGAAATCAGCTTCCTTACTCTACAGTCATGGTTTAGTTATGAAGTCAGTAATTAACTATCATTCTTTTGGAAGGATAGAAATATTATTAACCATTACATAGGAAATAGCAGTTCTTTTAAGGAAGAATGTCATGTGCAACAGATTCTGAGGATTGTCCTACTTTTACTTTGAAGTATTTGACTGTTAATGAAAAAATGGAAAAGGTTTTTTGCAAAGTAATGCCACATAGTGCAGATGCTGCTCTGAAAAAGTGAGTGATATACGTTCTTGTCATGATCTGGATAATGTAATGTTAAAAATACAACAGTGACTTTGTATAGGATAGCTTAGTCAACAGTAAGACAGTTATTAGATAGAAACTGATGTTCATAGGTAACTGTGAGTTAAAGTAGTGATGATTATAATAGATTAATGTGTTTTGTCTCAAAATGTAAGGCTTTTTCATATAAGTATTTCTACAGGCATTCTGAATCACAGCTCATGTTTCCACTGTTAGTTGGTGCTGGTGTCACCAAATAATCTGAGACAACTGGAGGCTAATTCAAAAATGCAAGATGGCACTGGTGGGAAGTTGAAAAATACAGGAGGGTAACGGCACCAAATTGAAAAATGCAAGATGGTAGTGGATGGAAATAAAAAAAAAAAGAAATAATTCAAGATGTTGGAATTACATCAGTAGTGCTCTATGGCCAACCCCCCTCCCTCTCTCCACCCCTCCTCTCATCACTCCCTGTCTCCCTCTCCCTCTCTCTCCCCAGCCAATCACAGCACAGTATTTTAGCAGCCATTAGAAAGTGACTGCTAATCACAATGTAGCCCCAGAGCAGCCATCTTGGCTACGGTCAAAAGTATCCATTGATCTGAATTTTTGCCACCACATTCAAAAATGTTTAGCTAAAAAAGTGTGTATGCAAGGTGTGGCCTAGTGTGCAATCTGGTCTTCAGTTGATGATCACATCTAGAAATGGAGAAATAGAAGATACTACGGACAAACAGACATAGTAGTGATGGTCTGCCCTATAGACTATAGGAATATAGTATTTAATATTCTTTTACATATTGTTTCACTGTGCTTGTAGTGGATGATAGTAATAAATATGTAAATTAATTCATGTTATAATGTTCACTCAATCACTTTGCATAAAACCATATTCTCTTAGCTAATTAAACTTCAGAATTATAAGTAACTGTAAGTATTATAACCAGCAGAATCAGTTTTCATTTTTTGACAAATAGCTGTCGAGTCATATTCAACACTTATTATAGGCCTTCCTTAGTAAAGAACCAGCTATTACTTCTTTTGTTGCTTCACTATATATTTCTCTTGGTGTTGTGCCCCTGTTTGTTTTCTTTTTGTAATTTCCTATATTGCCTTCAGAAGAAAAATCAGATTGTTATTCCATAAAAGAATCCCAACAAAATGAAGCAAATTGCCCATTCATTATAATTTTATATCCAGTTACAAATAAGCATTGCCCCATATGTCACTCCTGTTGCCATGTTATACCAAGACTATAGCAAACTGTACTCCATGTCACAGCACAATTGCAACATTGTTAAACAACATGGGATGTGGCCAACCTTCATTTTTATGACAGCTTGAGCTCTGCTCGGGAGGCTTTCAATGATATGTCTGGTGAAGGAATGGCAGTGTGTTGTTCTTCAACAGGTGAAACCAAAGGAGGTACTGATGCTGCATGCTGCGGTCCAGAGCAAAGTCAAATTCTGACTCATACCAAAGGTGTCCCATTGGGTTTAGATAGGGGCTCTGGGAAGGTCAGTTCATTTCAGAAACGTTATCACCCATGAAACATTGCCTCACCGTGGAGATAGGGGGCAAACAAGTTATAGTTTTTCTTTAACATTAGGCAGCTTGTTATAGTTTCAGGGCTACTCATTACTGTTCCAGGGCAAATTGTTACAGTTTTGGAGCAACATTTTACAGTTTTGAGGCAAGCTGTTACAGTTTAAAGGTAATTTTTTACAGTTTCAGAGCAACTGGTTATAGTTTCATGGCAACTTGTTACAGTTTTAGGGCCTAGCTAACACCTCCAGTAGCTTACAATCACTGCACATACACCATGATGATAGAAAAATATTTAAGATCCAGTCACTGACACTCAGTTCATATACATGCTGCAGGGGCAAATCTAGAAGTTGTCAAGGGTAGGGCTAATGGGGTGAGGGGAGGTGATTTGGGGGAATGGAATATTGCTTAACAAAGAGAGAGTTGGAGTCCTCCACTGACAAATTGATAAAATTTGGCATTGCTTAAAGTAGTTTTTGGTAACTGTTTTGGAGCTCAGAGTAAAAAATGTGCATTAATAAATAATATGACACCCATTTTAAGTTAAATGATATTTATTTGTTTAGATAGTAAGCTATTTGCCACTCTTATTCTTTTGTTAAAATGTGTTTGAAATACATTGCAACCTATATTGCTACATAATTATAAAAAAAAAAGATCAAATTTGTTGGAGTAATATATTAGCTGATTTCTTAAGTCATTTTATCCAGTGTAATATGATATTCCATTGGGGGGGAGGGGAGGTATAGCCCCCACCCCTACCCCCACCCCGCCCAACCTATTGCCACCACCCCTGACATGCTGACAGCATCAAAACTACTTGGACTATTTGGAACTTGCAGCCATATTACAGCACATATGCTGTCAGATTTTGGTGTTATAATGCTACTTGAGATACATTATCTGATACCAACTGTCACATTATGGTACATACATCATTAGTTTCTGGTGTTAGAATACTATTTGAGACACAGTAGCTGAAACCCACTGTCAGGTTATTGCATGTACACTGTCACCAAGCATTTGAGGTAGTAGATGTTTTATATTGGCTGCAGGCTGACTATTTATGCAGACAGTTTTCCCTTTTCTTGAGATCCTTTTCCTTCAGAACTTGCAGATTTGGTATTGCAGTGAGCTCCTCGCAGCCTTCATCAGCTCTGCATTTCTTAGGCATACCAGAACTCATTGCCTGCAGGTGTCTCTCCTCTAGAGACTATTTACTAATACCACATGGGCATCACATGTTATAGACACAATACTGAATGAAAACAGTCTGGTGATCCACTGTTTGTTACAGTCCCCACCAGGAGGGGTAGTGAATTTTGCTGTGGGTTTGAATGACATATAAACAATTCTTATACTGTAACATGTTCGGAAAAATTTTATCTAACGTGAAGTTTAAGAAATCAGCTTCCTTTCTCTACAGTCATGGTTTAGTTATGAAGTCAGTAATTAACTATCATTCTTTTGGAAGGATAGAAATATTATTAACCATTACATAGGAAATAGCAGTTCTTTTAAGGGAGAATGTCATGTGCAACAGATTCTGAGGATTGTCCTACTTTTACTTTGAAGTATTTGACTGTTAATGAAAAAATGGAAAAGGTTTTTTTGCAAAGTAATGCCACATAGTGCAGATGCTCCTCTGAAAAAGTGAGTGATGTATGTTCTTGTCATGATTTGGATAATGTAATGTTAAAAATACAACAGTAAATTTGTATAGGATAGCTTAGTCAACAGTAAGACAGTTATTAGATAGAAACTGATGTTCTTAGGTAACTGTGAGTTATCTAAGCTTCCGAGCAGCATGAGCACCAGGAAACCAGTGGCCCTACTATCAGGGAAATGTATATCATCCACATGTCACATGGTCACAGACATACTTCTGCCTGCTGGATACTTAAGGTCAGCTTAGCCTCCAGCAGACAAGTTGGACACTCACTCACTTCCAGGCAAGGAGCCGGCTACAGGTAATTAATCATAGCCTGCCAAGATGCTCCACTCTCGAACTGCACCATATCCGTATTGCTCCACGTTTCTCCATATGGCACGGCTCCCATGGATGGTGCTCTACTAGCCACTCAGGATGAGGCTTTCCTCTGAATTGGTAGCACACCAATGAAATTTGTTTCTATTATTCTCAAGTGATCATGAATGATAGGGGAATGTGGCCCAAAATGCCATACAAAATGTTAATTGTCTTTCACAGCTCATATTTGCCAATTAAAACTATAAAAATGCAATTTTAAATTTCACTGGGATTTCTACAGCAGCATATGCCTAAAAAATTCAGTATAAAATAATAAGTTTTGCTATGAACTAACAATTTCAAAAATGTTGTCTATGTGTCATTTTGGGCTACCAGGTGGGGCAAAATGACACACCTCCTCTCTTAGCAGGATAATTCCTTTACTTTTACTAATAAATTGCTAGCATAAGCATAAATTATAGCATACACATATATTATAGTTTAATTAAGTCCTAGAACTGTAATTCTACCAAATTAAAAATGTCCATTAGTAAAATATTCCAAAATGTATTGCAAATTATTTCCAGGAACCTAGAATTTTACAAATCACATTTAAAATTTGAACATTATTCAACTAATGGATGATATTTTCAGTTCAATTCGTTAGGAAAAAATATATTATTGGCACAACTCACACACAAACTTTTTTGTACACCTGGAAAAGTCCAGCACAATCAGCATGGCTCTATTTTGAGCAGCTCACACACTTCAGCCACACTTCCCTTTCTTTTGATCGGCTGTAGAAAACACAAAAGTAAATACAAGCTGCTCTTCTTCATCAGCACTGACGTTTATATCTGCTCCATCTTCCTCTGGTGGGGAAACCATGGCCAAATGTCACTTGACAGTAGCCCAGTTTGATTTTCTCAGCTCCTTTTCCCTTTTCTTGAGATCCTTTTCCTTCTGAACTTGCAGATTTGGTGTTGCAGTGAGCTCCTCGCAGCCTTCATCAGCTCTGCATTTCTTAGGCATACCATAACTAGAAGGAGTTGGAAAAATCTCCTGGAGGATTGTCTCTGTGACTGACTCATTGATGCCATGAGTTTTAAGGTGGATTGATCTGTTATAGGAGGTGGCTGATCTGCTGGGTGCGTACAAATGCTCTGGAAATACATCTGGGTTAAATGGAAATATTTCATAAACTTGGAAGCCAGCTATGGCATTTTTTGGAATTGCTGCTAGCAAATAGGCTTCCTCGAAAAGCTTGGCAATTTGGTAAAGTAGAACTACTCTTCCTGGGTTTTTCTTCAGCCACTTCCTCACTTCCTGGTTACAGTATGTGTCAAGTGGTCCAAAGAATGTCAAGTCTATGGGCTGAAGCCTGGGAGTGCAATGTGGCGGAAGACAGAACAAAACAACCCCAGTTTCTTTGGCCAGCTCAAGGGTATGTATGCTCTTATGGCTGTTATGGCCATCTATTATTAGCAGTAATTTTTCTTCTCTTGTTGGCTTCACAGTGGAAATGAAGCGTTGCAGCCATTCCACAAATAATTCTGCAGCCATGTAACCAGTATCATTGTACAAACGCAGGTGCCCCATGGGGCTTCATCACAAAGCATTGGATTCAGCTTCTTTTGAGGAAATATTAATGCAGGTTGGAATGTACTGTCCACTGGAACTGCAATACGCTATGACATTCACATGAATTCCAAGCCCAGAACTTGTTATAGCACCAAAGTGTTTTTTTATTTATTTATTTATTTTTTTTTTTCAGCAAAATTTCTGAACTGTTGTGAGTGCTGATTCGGCCGTATTACAAATTCGTGTTGGCAGAATATTATGGTACCGTACTTGACTACTGTTTCACGCAGAGAGAAAAATTGTAAGACTTGTGGCTAATTAAAGACTGGGCACATGCTGCAGAGGTTTGTTCTGGCTGCCGTAGACTTATCTCTTGCCTGCCATTTGACTGTCAGTATTAAAAGGAGAAGCCATGCCCATTCCCTGAGACAGTTCATATGCTAGGTGTCAAATATCACTACAGGTTAACCCAAAAAGTTGTGATTCCAGCTTTAAAATATGTTGAATTAGCAGTTTTTCAAACTTATGATCAAATACAGTACGAAATAGACTGAGTATCTTCTTGCTGTCTTTAGTTATCTTGTTTTTTCCAGAACAGTGTCATCTTAGCATAGCCTGAGGTACATTGTACACTAAAGGAGTTTTAAGCCATCCCATGTTAGCATTCCTGATTGCAGCAATGGCAGATTTCATGTCACTTTCATTCCATGACAATCTGTTTGAAGTCCATTTATATTTATTCACCATTGTCTGCAAACAATGTTTCAGAAAGCTACAAAAAATAGTATTTTATTGTTGGCAGTTATTGATTTAATTTCTAATAGGCTTTTTATAAACAGGCACACTGCATTTCAGGTAATTGAGCAGGGCAAAACGACACAGGACTATGTCATTTTGCCCTTTTAAACACAAGTGTAATCTTTCGCCGTAACCTCGAAAATGAACAAACATGCCATCAAAATACTGCCAAAGATATAAAGATTTACCTTTATAAGATGTCCTGATAGTAGATTTTCTGCACAAATAATCAACACAGCACAAATTTGAAAGTGTGTTAACAGAAATATCGGTTTTGTTGACTTAAAAAATGGCTTCCCACGTTTCACGTCACCAAATGGGAGCAGGCAAAGATTAATGGCTTGTGGCCAAAGTGTAGCCACCAGAATCTATCAAGAAACCAAAGTTTACGATCATGTCAGCTGCCAAATTAAAAAAAAAAAGCCACTATGTCTAAAAAGTTCTCGGTTTACTTGCCGCGTCAAATTTGGATAAAATCCCTGCGGCAAGTAAACCGAGAACTTTTTATGCAAGGACTCCGTCGCGAAAGACTTCGTAGCCACTATGTCGTTTTGCCCTACTAAGTCATTTTGGGCCACTTTCCCCTACTTCAGTTGTTATTGGAACAAACTTATTTGTGAACATGTACCACAAACAAAATGTTATTTCAGAATGAGCTTTTCACTCTGCAGTGGAGTGTGCGCTGATATGAAACTTCCTGGCAGATTAAAACTGTGTGCTGGACCGAGACTCAAACTCGGGACCTTTGCCTTTCATGGGCAAGTGCTCTATTAGTTCTGCAAGGTTCGCAGGAGAGCATCTGTAAAGTTTGGAAGGTAGGAGACGAGGTACTGGCAGAAGTAAAGTTGTGAGGACAGGGTGTGAGTCGTGCTTGGGTAGCTCAGTTGATAGAGCACTTGCCCGCGAAAGGCAAAGGTCCCGAGTTCGAGTCTCGGTCCGGCACACAGTTTTAATCTGCCAGGAAGTTTCAAAATGTTCTTTCCTTCAACCTGGGAATCATCATTTACTATGGCATGTATCACCAAGAAATAGGATTGATCAATGGTGATGAGCCTGCGTCTCACAAGTATTAAAGTGCAGTTTGAAGTTGTCTTCTCTCCCCTTGGCTGACATAAATATCAATGATGATAAAGCTGTTCTTCATGTGTGTTTTCATGTTTCTTGCTGCATATTAGTTTGTTTGCTGGAACAGCATTCTGTTTTTTCACACTTGTTAAAACAGTTTTCAAATAACTGAATTTTCACTTGTGTGTTACTTTGTTTTGATGTGACAGTGTATTTATGCTTATCGTGTTGTCAGTCTGTATTCATTTATGATAGTCACATGCTTCAAATCCTCCTGCAATATCTGTGTTTCAAATTTGTTGCCTAGATTTTTTTGTGGGTATAACATCTCCAAATTTGTCTGTATTCAGTTATGACAGTCGAACACTGAAAATCCTCCTGCGGCATCTATCTGTGTGTCAAATTGGTTGCGCAGATTTTTTGTAGGTATAACATCTCCAAATTTGGACATGAAATACTGTGTGATTTTTGTAATTTATTACTACAATGTTGTAAGTGTATAGTAATTGCTTTTAATCAGGGACACAGTATGAACAATATAGCTACCATCCCTGTCAACTGCAATTGTAAGGAATAAAATCTTGTCTTGTCTGTAATATTTTCGTTTCTGCTGTTCTCAGAGAAAGAGTCACTTATGTTGAGGAGGCATGTATGTTGTAATTGTTAATATATGTATGAAATGTTAGCCTTGTTATTATTGAAAGTAGCCTTCCGATCCCTCATGTCAATACAGGGTGTTTATAAATGAATATCGTGGTTTTAATGCTTTATAATATTTATTATATTAAACTTACAGTCATAAATGATATGTCAAATGAAAGAGCAAGTCAAACAGTTTTACCAAGAACCTTATAAACGTTTAATGTGAGCACCATTTGTCACATGGCACACATCAAGTCTATCCAGCACTTGGGTACAGTGAAGTTCAACCAATCGCTATGCCAGAGAGGTGGCGCACCATCTTGCTGGAAAATGAAGTTCTCTGGCTCATCTTCTTCCAACTGAGGGAAGAGGGAAGAGCCACTGCTCTAGTGTATCAAGGTAAGAAGAAGTGTCAGTTACAATAGGTTCACAAAAGAAGAAAGGCCCATAGACTTTCCACTGGGATACGACACTTTAGGGGAATCTCATTGCATTTGTACCACCTCGTGAGGATTTTCTGAGCCCCAGATGCGCACATTGTGAGTGTTAACATGTCCACTAAGGTGAAAGGCCAATTCATCACTGAAGACAACGTGATCCAGAAAATCTACATCGTCATGAAACAACATTTTGTTTGTGAAGTTGGCACATAATCTGTGGTCTACCAGCTTTAGAGCCTGAATAACTGTAAATGGTAAGGATGTAGTAGTACACGTTTTCTTAAAACTTTCCAAACAGTTGACATGGGAACTCGTAATTCACGACTAGCCTTCTGGACTGATTTCTTTGGGCTACGAGTGAATGACTCTCTCACTTGCTCAACAGTCTCTTCACTAACTCTTGGTTGTCCTGTTGCTCTTCCCTTTACAAAGGCAGCTGGTATCTTCAAATTGATGATACCATCTATGAATGTTATTATCACTTGGAGGTTCACAACTGAACTTCAGCTGGAATGCACATTGCACAGTAACTACAGATTTGGTCTTCGCAAACCGCAAAACACAAAATGCTTTCTGTTCACTAGTCGCCATCTTTGCTACCACCACTGTCTAGCGGATTGGGGTGGAAACACTGCATGCTATGTGTGCACACTAGTGCCAAACACAACTGTTCGAGTTGCTCTTTCATTTGACATATCATTTATAACTGTAAGTTTAATGTAATAAATATTATAAGGCATTAAAACCCCAATATTCAGTTATAAAAACTCTGTATTTTGAACATTTAAACAATTTCTAGCAATTTATAATGGCCACACCACCAGGAAACAGAACTTCCCTGGTGTGCAACTATCAGCCACCATTACTCAGCAATTTCAAATATTACGAAATATTTCATGTCATTTTCCACAGCAGAAGCCACAAAGCAGTTTAAAGCATTTCATTTAATGATAGCTTGCACAGCAAAGAGTTTATCTTATTACAATTTCAGTATTTACAATATTTTAGATCCAAGTTAGATGCAGTAGCTTTAGCCTTGACTACGAATGAAAGAATCTTAAAATATACAAGTTGTTTAGGTGCCTTGTATGATAAAAGTGAACCAACAACAAAAAGTAAATGCAAAGCCAGTATTGTATTCTCTTTGCATATTCTTATTTCACTGACCTGCCTACTGAAGTCTGGCCTCTATTATATGCAAGTTTACAAAATTAACAGGCAAGTTTGGTGTCGGAATATCAATTAACGGACCCTTAAGTGAGAATAAAATGAAATATAGGTGTTTGCTTGCAGTTGCTTTTGCACAAAATGTCTAAGTTTTAGTCGTTGCAGATTCGAGATACAAATTCCTGGTAGCTCTGTTTTCATATAGTTCCGGTGGTCTATTCATGTGTTGTTCCAAAAGTAATTCTCCCAATTGATGCTGTAGATCTGTACTGTTGTAATGGTTACTGGAATATAATGACTTTTTCATCCTTCTGTGACAGTTTGTTTGAGGACTGGCAATGTATTCTTACATACAGTATGAGTGTCATTCTTAATTATCATGTTTGCCCTATCAGTAGAGCTGTCCTTGACTCAAGTTGTTTTAGTCACAGTAGCAGCAAATTCCAAAAATGCTGCAAGGCATTGTTCAGCTCACTCAGGTTATGTCTGCCAAAGCCATGTCTCAGCAAGCTGTTATTGCATTTGCACTGACTTTATGGGTATTTAACAGCTAGAAAGAGGACTGGACCACATACCATCAACAGTTGGGGATTGAATTTGTGGCATACAAGGTACGCAGCATATTGCCCACTTTATTGTGAGCTCAGGTGCAGAACTCTTTCGTTTGTGTTGTCAATTTTTCCAAGTCTCTCATCCACAAGACATAGACTATGACTTATTGGTGGAATGATTTGATGAGCATTTTTGTAATGATTGTTGTTTTCAATCATTCCGAGTGTGTCCTGATTTTGTACTTAATGATAGACCGTTTTTAGCATAGTGTTTGAGTGAGCATTTTCACGAAGTGTCCAGATTGTGCATCCACGAATTTGTATGTGGCAAGCTGGTCCAGCTTCAGACTGTTTGTTTTCAATGTTGTTGTGCCATGTGACACTCAGTTTCTTGTTCACAGAGTTCTACTGTGAAAGTCCCTCTGTTCCCAGTCCAACCTCTGCAAGTGTTGCCTTCAAGCATCAACTCTCACAGCAAAGATTGGTGCCGGTTGTCCTGTCATCGCACACCCTGTTGAAGACAATGCTAGTCCTCTCATGAGTCTAGTCATCATCAGGTTTGTCCCAGCCAGCCCTACTGTTGTCGACAACTCTGCCAACGATGACATCAGTATTGTCGTCTGCCCTGTCATCACCAGCCCTATTACAGCTGGCTGTCCTGATGATGCCAGCCACTTCTTATACATACTCTGCAAGCCACAGTATGGTGCATGGCAGAGAGTACCCTTTTCCACTACTAATCATTTGCTTTTCTGTTCCAGTGAGCAAATTTTTTTTTTATTTATTTATTTATTTTTTTTTTAACTGCTAAATCCAGCTGCGCTTATCTAATTGTCTCAGGCTCAGACATCAGTGCATTGCCTGTTAGAAGCTGCGATGTGAAGCTTCCTCCATCTCAATCAAAGCTCACAGCAGCAAGTCAGGCTTCAGTAATGACTTATAGAAAATGCCAGATAGATGTAGACCTTGGTTTCCAAGATAGTTTACCATGGACTTTTGTGGTTGCCGATGTGTCTGATGCAATACTGGATGCGGATTCTTGTTTCATTACACAGTTGAAGTAGATGTTAGCTCGTCGAGCATCCACCAGGATAAACAGAGCATTAGAGGTGCTCTAGGATGAGGTTCTCTGCCTATGTTAGATGACAGACAGAAAGTGACGCCACATATAGCAAACTGTGAATCTGTGCTGTGTGCGCAGACAGTTAAGCATAACACGGTCCATCACATCAGGACTACATCCAGTCAACCAGTATCACAGTGCCCGTGCCAGTTAGCTGATCGTCTCGCTGGACTGAAGGCAGGATTCGAAGAACTCCTGCACTCGGGAGTCGTCCATAGATCTGACAGCCTGTGGTCATCACCACTTCATCTAGTAAAGGAGAAATCTGGGACCTGGAAACCATGTGGAGACTACCAAGCACTCAATACCAGTACTATTCCCATTTGCTATCTGTTTCCACATATTAAGGATTTTATGCACGCACTGGTTGGCGCAACCATTTCTAGTGTCACTGATTGGCAGAAAGCATATCATGATACCGGTAGCGCCTGCTGATATACCGAATAAGGCTGTCATGACACCATTTGGCTTATTCAAATACCTCCATTTGCTGCTTGGTTTGAAAAATGCGGTACAAACTTGGCAACGGTTTGTTGACGAAGTACTAAGAGGTTTACTGTACTGCTTTGCAGACCTTGGTGATATCCTGGTCTTTTCAGCTCCCAAGAAATTGCACGAACTGCATCTAATGACTCTTTACTAATGCACTGATGCATATAGCATTTCATTCAATGAATCAAAGTGTTTACTTTGGTGACATCAGGTGGCATTCTTGGGATCCTCAGTGACAGCAGCTGGCATCAGCCCACTGCAAGATACACGTGCCATTATCGAAGAGATGGCTCGCCCCGTTGATTATCATCAACTATGCCAGTTCCTTGGAGCAATTCATTTCTACAGACAACATCTGCTAATTGTGGCAGTCATCCAGGCGTCTTTGATGTCAGCACTAGCCAGCAAGGATGCAGTTTGCAAATGACCTCTGCAATGGACACCAGAGATGTTGATGGCATTCGATAAGACCAAGGCCTGTCTACGTCAGGCAATCATGTTGTCACACCCAGTTCCTCAGGTGCGACTGACAATTGTTATGGATGCTAGCCAGCAAACCATTGGCACAGCTCTACACTAGCAAGTCGAAGGCCATTGGCAGCCCCCAGGCTTCTTCTCCTGTAAGCTTACATCATCACAAGTGAAATGGAGCACTTACGATAGGGAACTACTGGCAATTTATGAAGCTGTCAGACATTTCCAGCCACAAGCAGAAGCCAGGCCATTCATGGTTTTCACAGACCATAAGCCAATTACTTTCACCTTCAGGAGGAACAAGGATGGCTGCTCACCACGACAATTTAGACAACTTGAATTTATTGCCCAATTCACAACAGATCTGCAGCATATAAAAGGAGCTGAGAACATCATGGCAGATTTCCTGGCTCAGTTGGAATCAATCTCTCAGGCTATTGACTACAAGCAGCTAGCTGCTGCACAAGAGACAGACCAACTCACCAAATTCCATTGCGGCAGTACATCTAGGTTATGTCTGCAGCAAATACAACCTGCTGGTGGAAGTTTGTGAGTTTGCTGCGATGTATCATAGGGGAAACTGAGACCTTTTGTACCTAAGAAATTGCGATGGCAATTATTTGACAGCATCCATGGGCTGGCTCATCTGGGAATAAACATCAGCATCAAACTGATGACTGACAGATTTGTGTGGTCCAACATAAAGAAGGACTGCCGTATTTGGGCAAAAACGTGTTTAGATTGTCAGAGGCCCAAGGTTGGATGACACATGCACAAAGCAGTAGAAGACTTCCACTTACAATGCAACACTTCACACATGTGCACCTGGACATCATGGGACCTCTACTGCCATTGGAAGGATAACATTACCTCCTCCCTGCAGTGGACCACTTCACCAGATGGGCGGAGGCAGTTCCATTATCAGACATTTCTGCAGCAACAGTTGCATGGGTAT
The DNA here is from genome assembly GCF_023864345.2 of Schistocerca serialis cubense. Classification (NCBI taxonomy): domain Eukaryota; kingdom Metazoa; phylum Arthropoda; class Insecta; order Orthoptera; family Acrididae; genus Schistocerca; species Schistocerca serialis. Next base: position 373,717,332 of record NC_064640.1, read on the forward strand.
TTCTTTCATCATGGATCGCATGTTTTGGCTGCCCTTTACATGTCATCACAGACCAGGGGTGTCAATTCGAATTGATGCTGTTTTCGGAATTGGTCAACCTCTGTGGTTTCCACAATCATCGTACCACGGCTTACCACCCAACAAGTAATGTAATGGTGGAACACTGGCACAGAACATTCAAAGCCCACTGATTTTGTTGGGCCTTTGTACAGCATTAAAAGTATATTTAGGAGCATCCACTGTAGAATTGGTTTATGGTAAACCCTTAAGACTGCCCTCATAATTCTGCACCAATCAAACCGGGGCACAACAGAGTGAACTGCCTTATGTACTGTGAACGGTGCATGAGCATATGGCCATACTTCACCCATCTGCTGTCTCGAGACATGGGGCGGTAACTACGTTCGTGCACAAAGATCTACGATCATGTAAATGTGTGATGTCACAGACAGACACTGTCAAGTCAACGCTGTAGCCCCCATATTCTAGACACTACAGAGTTCTCTCCCGGGGTGAACATACCATGCATATAGATCAAAATGGGAAGAGCCAAATGGTATCATTGGAATGCATCAAACCTGCACATATGTTATTGACCGAAGAGGATGTACACGCTGAACACAACGTGTCACCTTCCATACTACTGGACACAGATGACACTGTCTTGGGGCCACAAGAGGAAGTAGAACCATCACTGCCAGCACCGGAGGCTGAAGAAGTTCAAGCAGTGCCTCAGAACACACAAGAGCTGGACGTCGGGTGAAATATGGCTACCCCTACATTCCTGGAGCTCCACTCTACTGTGGGGGTGGGAGGTTTGTGTGAGTGTTGCCAGAAGAACATCTGTGAATGCACAATGAAATGCAGCATTATTCTGTGGTGATGAGTGCATGGACAATCTGCTTTACTCTTTGATTTTTATAAGTATTCTTTGTATTGATTTATGTTTTTCAGTTGATTGGTGTTTGGGCTTTAGTAAATGAAAAGTTATTGCTTGACTACTAGGTTGTATCTCTTCAGCAACAGAGATAAGCTGTAGTTGACCAAAATGTAATTGGACAGCTTCAGGGTTACACTAAAATTCGACTTCAGTAGAGACAATGCAATGAACACACTCCCTCCTGTGGCATCTAATCTGTCTTCTCAATATACGCTCCATGAATCACTAAATATCTCAGAGCTTCCTACTTCAGGTTTGAGCCTGCTCTTGGTCCTGAGAAAAATTTGAGCACAAGATGTTTCCTGGAGAACAGTACATTCGGGAACTTTTTTATGAATACTTTGACAATTTAATGGTAAAATTTTGGCAGTTGAAGCGTCTTCACTCTGAACATGGTTTGACTTTGCTATATGTGAGTCGTCTGGTGAGTGCTCATCAGAGAACCTTAACCTAGTGCCTAGCCTAAAATATCCCCATGTACACTTCACAAGTACTCTGCTACCTGAGTAGCTGCTTCCTTAGTGTAGTGCACCCCTGACCTGTCAAGGGGAATCCTAAAAATCCCCAGCTGATAATGCAGGTCTGGGAATCTGCAGCGAAGACTGTCACAGAGGCAATGAAATCTTTGGTTGGGACCCTCCACCTGGCTGCAAATCGAAGGGCATTGATCAACTCTGGGAACAATGCTGCAAATTGCAAGCTCCACCAGCACCCCACATGTGAGGCTAGCAGCCTTCACCACCTCCGCCTGTGTGAACTGAGGATTGCCTCAGAACCCAAGTGACAAGCATCACTGATGCGAATGTGGGCCACAACTTGCAGATGACTGCACCCTGCCCGCTCAATAGATGCAGGCAAGACCTCCTCCACATCTCAGACAAGGCCCCCTGGCAGACATACCGAGTGCATATTGGCTTTGCTTTGATAACTAGTAAAATTCCCCCCCCCCCCCCCCCCCCCATGTGTGTGTCTGCTTGGACCCTGTTGAAGGAGCAGCCACTTTTCCACCCACAGGGTGAATGGGGAAGGCCAGATGGTCAACCTCCACTGGGAGGTGCCCCGGCAGCAGAGCCAGTGGGAAAAGGAAGCAACACCTGAGGTGTCCCATACAACATGTCAGATTCTCCGCCACTGCTACATCCCAAGACAGCAGCCCAAAGATGATTGACCATAGCCAAAAGCACATTCAGCTGTATGTGATCTGTGGGCAGCTTCTCCTGCATCTGCACACAGTATGCACACATCCTACTCACCCCAATATCACTAACTTAAGAACTGTGTATAAAAGCACAGACAGAAACCTAGATATGCAACTTGCTAACCTCCTGAGGTGTCACCAAAGGAGGCTGACACCTCATGAACTGTGAAGCTATTTATTCAGCAGAAATAAAAACTGAGCTACAGACTGCCTGACAACATAAAGTGAGAATAACCCTCTTCAGTAGAGAAACAATATGCAAGAAATATAAGAAATATGTGCCAAAGAAAACACATAAGAAGACCAATATGTAACTTGCCACTTTCCAGGTGTGTACCAGACTGCAGCAAGAGCCTGTCGGACACTTACTAGGCTCAAAACAAACGGCTCTTCAAAACAAATAAGTGAAAATAACTTGTGCACTACTGACTGCCTGAATTTACATTAAGTTTCACGATGCGAGAATAAACCACTTAAATAGAGAAAAAACATGCACAAAATTTAAGAACTACACTATTAAGAAAACACAGAAGAAGCTTAATATGTAACTTGCCCTTTCCAAGTGTGTACCAAACAGCAGTAGGAGCCCATCCTGTTGTTACCAGCACTGTCACAGCCAACCCTCCTGACATCGCCGGTCCCATCAACCTCGACACTGGCCTTGTAGTCATTCCAGTTGTCATCAGTTCTATCACAGCCAGATTTCCTATCCTCGTCATGCCTGTTGCCGAGGTGGAGAGTACTCATGTCAGTCCATTCATCACTGGCCTTATCGTGGCCAGCCCTCCTATCTCTGCAAGCACTATTGATGCTAGCTCTCTTGTCAATGTTGTCACCACAGCCATCCTGGTGGCTGACGCAGTTGTTTCTGCTAGTGCCACTGCTACTGGCTCAGTGGCCACCCCACCATCACTGCTTGCCCTGTTGCCAGTCTCACCATCCTCGCTGGCACTGTTGACTCCACCCTGTATTTTTCTGGGCTTTGGGTTGCATTTTCATCAAAATTTCACCACAAACCCTGCCTGCACCTGGCCTTCTCTATCACCTCTGGTGCCCTGCTGCCATTCCCCTACTCAGATGTGGCACGCTTCTTTTGATGGGATCATTTTCTTATGTTACTTAGTGATTCAGTTCCATATATTCAAGCAATTTGCACTGAGCTTCAGAAGTTATTGTGAAATTGTTATGTGGCTCTTATGTTTCAGTTGTAAATGGTTATGCAGCTCATGCTCAGCAGTCTTTTTCCTTGTATCTTGCTTCCTTATTCAGAAGTTTATATCACTTCACAGAGTCTTTTTATCAGTAATATTTGTTTCTGTTCAATTCCTATGGAACACAAGTTATGTTACATTATTCTGCAACTTGTTGGTAGCTTCTCAGGTTGCATCCTACGTTCCTGTACATCAGTCCACACCTCACGCAATCCTTCTGTGCCCCTACATGCACCCACTCCCCTCTGCTCTCACAGCCAGTGTCATGGATGTATTTACACCTGTTGGATACTTAAAGCCAAGCACAACCTCCAGCAGATGAGTCAGCTGCTCACTTAATTCTAGGTCAGGAGCGAGCTACATCTGTGGCTCATCAATCACAACCTGCTAAGACCAGCCTGGAAGCTCCACTTTCTACTGCATTGTCTCCACACTGCTCCATGTTACTCCACATGGTGCAGTCTCCATGGATGCCGCTCTACTAGCCACTCTGGATGAGGCATCCATCTGACTTGGTAGCACACCAGTTAAATTTGTTTCTGTTATTCTGTAACCTAATTGTGTGCTTGTGCTGTAAATAAAGTGTACTTTACTTCATCTTGGGAATCATCATTTAGTATGGCATGCATCACCAAGAAGTAGAACAGGACAGTGACTGTCACATAATGAGAGGAGTGGCAGCCACCATGTGAACTAATTCTCATTCCCCTTCCCTCCCTCCCACCCCCCCTTAATAGTAGTCATTATGTGTCTGGGATAGTGGTAGCCACCATGATTGCATTAATGCCAGTCAGCATCTACTGTTAAGTATGGTATTCAATCGAATTGTCATGTTTGTTTCTACTGTGTGGCAGCATGATTTAGTATTATCAACAGAAGATGGCAAAAGTTTTTTTACTGCAAGATAAATTTAATACCGTAGCATGGAGCTGCTGTATTGTTTAGGTGATTACAAAAGTATTGCAACCCTCATTCCTTATCTGTATGGATGTGTATTACTAATGTTCAGAACACCATTTAATCGAAGCAAAGATGGCAACATATTGAACTGCAAAATGAAGTTAATAACCTGTCATGGGGTTACATATTGTTTTGCTGACTTTCATATTAGTTTTAGAGATGAATTTTTCTTGAATGTGGGTGCAGTCTACTAACCTACAATTTATTTCAGTTGTGTATTTTAATAAGTAATACAAATAATTCAGATGTGGAAATCTTTAATTTGGTTGTCCATTTTGCCCACAAACCAAATGAACTTAGGTTGTCAACAAGTACCACTTAAAATACTTTTTTTCAAAAACAACAGCAGTGCCACATATGATTTGTGCTCAAAATCTTACAAATTTTAAGAAATAATACAATTTCATTTGAGTATAAAGTTTGCATTTTTGTTCGCAATGGGGGATCCCAAATTATACTTGCGTTTCACATTAGCAACTTGTGTGCCTACATGGGTGCCTGTGCACATGTGTGTATGTGTGTGTGTGGCGGGGAGGGGGGGGGGGAGAGGTAAAATTGCTCTGATAAATAATTGAATTTGGTTTAGAAGGTGTACACATTGTGTGTTATGAAGTCATTACTCTGTATTACGAAGATATGCAGTTTAAGTATTACAACACAATAAAAATCTCCTGTAAACATTTTAAAGAACCTTGGTACTCCAGTTCTGATTGGGAAATGTTAACATTGAAAAGAAAAAAATTGGAGTTTATTGTCATATCTGTGTAATGTGACTTTTCATGTGGTATCTTTGTTATGCAAGTGCAATGGAATCTTTAAACTGGTACAACAAAAGGTGTTTGGCTCTATGCTTGTTAAGAGTTTATCTGTTAGAAACAATGTTTTAGTAAATCTATTGTAGACTGTTTGAGATCATCATCATTAACATCATCTTGAACTGATTCCAGGCCCACACTAGGTCTGTTCAGAACATAAGCCTTGCCATCTAGTTCTGTTTTGCCATCCTCTTTCTCTGTTCATTTTGGTCCAGTCCATGCCTCTTTTTTCAACACAATCCCCCACCCCTTTTGGCCATCTATCCCTTGTCTCACTCTTGGTTGTTTCCTTTGCATTTCCATTTCATGTATCTTCTTGGGAATCCTCTTGCTCTCCATTCTTTGTAAGTGCCCATATCATCTTAGCGTTGATGTTTGTCCTGCTCTGCAAGGGTTCCTCTTTCACTATTTACCTTTCTCTTTCATTCCTCATCCTATTTCTCCTTATTACTCATATCCTACTTCTGAGGAACTTCATTTCACACACCTGTAATCTGTTTACACCTCTTCTCTTCATTACCCATGTTTCAGAATTATAGGTCAATATTGGAATGTAGTGACTTCTATATGTTACTTCTTTTTCCTTTTTGTGGGACATCTTTGTTCCAAACCAGACTCCTAACACACTGCAGAAATGCTTCTCCTTGTCTGCCATGTTCACTGATCTTTTTCTCATTTCTGCGATTTTTCTCTATCACACTTCCCAAGTACTTGATACTTTCCACCTTCTTCACCTGTTCACCTCCTATCCTTATTACACTAGTTGATCTACCTGTCTTTCTAGTTGTAACCAGGATCTCACATTTGTTTTCATTAAATTTCATTCCATATTGTCTCACAGTTTCTCCACAAGCATCCAGCTTTTCCTGAACCTCCTCCTCCCTGTTTCCCCAGATCGTTGATTCATTCGAAAAACACCATTGCTTTCATTTTGTCTTCTCCAATTTTTTCTGCCACCTGGGTCATTATCTCATCCAAAACCACAATGAAGAGGAGAGGTGACAATGCACTGCCCTGTTTTACACCACTTGTTTGCTGGAACCAGTCTGTCATTTCTTTTCCAACTTTCAAAGAACTCACACCTCCACAGTACACCCTCTCTGCTCTACTTGTTGAAGTAAGCATTCTTAATAGGTTATGGACCCATGTCACACAGAAACAGTTGCCAATTATCCATTTTTGCTCATGAATACATAATGTTAATCTGCCCATCATTTTGTATTCAACAAAAGTAACAACCAGTCTTGGTGACTTCAAAGTGTAAGTTGATAAACTTAAAACAGCTGAAGACTGGGCAAAATGGAAATGGCATGTGACAATGCTGTTGTGGGCATATGCACTTGAAGATATCATTTATGTTAGGTATATGTGTCCTGAATTGTTAGAAGATGTGACCATGGAAAAAAGGCAGTAAATCAGCCGTGGTTGAAAGATGATGCAGAAGTAGCAAGGTTATTAGCAAGTGCACTAGTAAAATCCATTGTCATGCCCATGTTGACATGCGACCCACACAAGTGATATCTGAGGCAAGTTACATAGCAGTGTGCAATCACTGAACATGTCAACTGAAGCAATGTTCTGTACTCAGCGTGACAGAAAATGGACATTAGTACTCACATCATGAAGCTGCTGAAGCATTTCATGGATTTGAACAATGAATTACAGAATCACAATGGAGAATGTTTTATCTGAAAGAATTTACTATGGTCAAATTTTAGCCATGCTAGACAAAGAATACAGCAATTTTTAGAGAACTGCAGGACATGATTACATTGAAAAATCTAAGTATGGACCTTTGAATTGAATAATTCAATTGATTGAATTGCCTGATCAAAATATTGATGAATTGGCTGTGTTTGATACATGCAGTGGTCCTATCAAGAAAATTCAATTAAATAAACGTGACAGTATTGAAAATTGAAGAAGAATACTGAACATGCAAAAGAACGTTTCCTTGTCAGAAACGTGAGCAGATAGGCCATTGGCAGCAGAGCATCCAATGCAGTTGGTACTGCAACAGTGGTTCCACAAATCAAATCACTGCAAATAAATAATATTTTGTATGATATAAAAAATTCACTGTTCCTGAAAAGATTTCAGTTGGGGAAAGAGGTGTAAGCATGTTGGATCATGGGCAGGGAACTGTGAAAAATCAAATGCAGTTTAATTATGCCAGAAAATATGCTGACCTGAAAGATGTGCTAAATGTTCTTGAAGCAAGTGCTGACTTGGTCTCCATAAATGCATCTCCATGACAAGGGTTTTATAGGATAGATGAAAACAAAAGTTTCAAAATAGAACTAAAAGTGATTGGGGAAATGATGATAACTAGTAATGTCTCTACCTTCTTGAGATAAACATCGTTACACCAGCACAACCGGTTCAATTGAATTTGGTGATATTGTTGGATGTGCCACACATTCATCATGAGAGATTTTATCATAAACACAAACAACACATGAAAACCTTCTTGAGGCACATGAACATTGACATGGACATGTGCAAAGAAGAATTCTGTGAACAATGTGCACTGAGAAAAATGCATTGAATGCTATTCAGGAATCAAATGAAGTGACCAATGATTACTGGTAAATAAATTCATAATAATGTAGATGCACCTATGTCTATGAGGTCTCTCAGACAAGCTTGCAACCTCATACGTTTTACAGATGATTTTAGCAAGTTTCTTAAAATAATCTTCTTGACACAGACAACTGAAGTCAGCAGCATCCTGGAACTGTTCTTCAAGGAAGCTAAGACATAATGCCAGAATGATTAGGTGTGATGAGGGAAAAGTGTTGTAGCAAGAAGTCTTGGAATTGCTGGCAGACAGAGGCATAGAGTCTTACATTACTCAAACCTACACATCATAGCATAATTGTGTTGCAGAAAGAGATAACTGCACAGTTTTGGTGTTTGTGTGTTCTATGTGGACCCTAGTTAACTGCCAAAATGACTGAGGTAGAAGCATATAGTACTGCTACATATCTTTTGAACTGCACCAAGAAGTGCTCTATTGGAAACAAAACTCCTCAGTAACTGTGGTATGGACAGCACGCATCTGAGACTCTTTGGAACAGAACGTTATGTGTATGTAAACAAGAATTTTTGTGCAAAGTTTGACAACAAGGCTATGTGTGGGCATCTGGTTGGTTATATGAATGACAAAGATATCTTTAAGGTCTGGATTCCATCTCAGAGGAAGGTTCTGCTGTCAAGATGTAAAATTCAAAGCTGAAGTTCTATGCAGTCTGTGCACCAATGTTACTGAATTTGAAGTTGCATTTGATGAAACTGTTCAACAGAGTCCACCTAATCTGAATTCTTATGAGGAAAAAGAATCAGAAAATGTCAGCCATGACATGAGAACAGAAGGTTTAAGTTACGAAAAAGAAGCATTGAATATTATGCAAGTTCCAGCGAAAGCCAAGTATTAAGTGAGAAATGGAGAAGTCAGAATGGATGACCACTGGAAATTATGTGTACATGGCTGGAAATCCTATCATCACATACAAGAATACAAGGTCATATATTGAATCTTTGCAGTCTAGCAACAAAAATTAGAGGCTGGAAAAATTGAAGTCCACAAAAGAGAATAATACTTGGATATCAGTTGAGCATCCAAGTGGTGCACAGATTTTGCAGAATTTATGGATCTTACACACACACACACACACACACACACACACACACACACACACACACACACAAATGCAGAAAATGGAAATGTTCACTTCAAGGGTCGACTTGTGACCAAAAGGGAACTAATTATGAAGAAACATACAGCCCTGCTGGTTATCATGATACTATACAAATCCTATTTGCAGTGGCTGCAAGAGAATATGAAGCTTCTTGACCAGTTTGTATACATGGAGCGACCTGAAGGTTTTAAAGATGATACTGGACCTATATGGTTACTGAATAAAAATATGTACGGTCACAAACATGAACAAACATTGTTGGAACAAACATTTCATGGATTACATTATGAAAGCTGAATTCAGAAACAGTGATGCTGGTCTGTGACTCTTTTTCCATTAGAGCAACAAGGCTTGTTTGTATGGCACAGTCTAAGTGCATGATGGTTTAGTTATGGTCAGCAACAGAGCAGATGTTGTAGAGTTCATGAAAATGTTGAAGTTGGAGTTTCACACAACCAGAGGGTCTCTCAACATGTTTTTGGGTATTAAGATACAGCAAAACGAGGACAGGCCAATAACAGTGAAACAGGAGGACTACACAAAGGAAATTCTGGAAATATTAAGAATGGCTGAGCCTAGTGGAGTTTCTACTCCAGTTGAGTGCAAAGTTTGACAAAGAGAAGATCACAGCCATAGTTTCTTATCAGAAGGTGGTGGGTTGTCTGATGTATTTGACTACAGTCTCATATTCAGACATTGCTTTTCAGTCAACAGGGTAGTTATAGTGATGGAGGATCCTACAGTTCATGACTGGAATAGAGTGAAATGAATTTTTTGATATTTGAAGAATACAATGGATTATGGAATAATCTACAAGAACAAATAAGGTTCAAAGGTAGACAGTGACACTGATTATGCTGATGACAAGGACATTAGATGTTCAACAACAAATGCCATCACAATTCTCAGCCACAGGGCTGTATCATATACCTGTGAATTATAAAAGACAGTAGCAATATTCATTATGGAAGCAGAAATAATATCAGTAAATGAAGGAGCAAGGGAGATGGTCTGGTTGAAAAGATTGCTGTCTGGTCTGATTGGCACTTCCAAAGAAGTGACACCTCCTACACACTATGTTGACAAGGCAAGAACAGTGAAGTTGTATAAAAATCCAAAGTATCATTGACAATCAAAGTACATAGAAGTCCATCAGGACAGATTCTTGAATGGGGGCCTTGGATTAGAACACACTGATTGGGCTAACCAGTTATCTGACCTACTAACTTAGTCGTTGGAAAGAGTCTGACTAAAGATGTTGTGTGAAAGAATTGGTTTGCAGAAGCTTAAAACCATGTGAAATTCAGTGTTCACTTTTATATTTTTCTTTGGAGAAAGTGTTAACATTAAAAAGAAAATTATGAGGTGTATTGTCATATCTATTGTAATGCACTTTTTCATAGCTTTGTTATGCAAGTGTAATGGAATGTTTGGACTGATAAAATGGAAAATGTTTAGTTCTATGTTTGTTGTGAGTGTCTCTGAGGAACCAGGCTTTAGTAAATCTTTTGTAGACTGATTGAAACAAGTAATGTTAACAGTAAATATTGCAATCTTCCTCAAAAGTTGTTTTTGAAAATAACCTCAAGTAGATCTAGTTCATATTCAAATAAAAAGCAATATTAGTCTGTTAATATCATTGATTATACTTATATAGTGCATAACATAATACATTATCTTCTTCCCCTGTAAACTGGTGATTGCTAAGCTCAAAAGTAAATGAAAAACATGTAAAAACATCATGTGATGACAGTTCATTCTGTGAACCACACTCATATGTCAACACCCATTACGTATCATAGACATGGAGATGCCATAGTAACACTTGTCAAGAATCACATAATAATTTAGATGTGGAAATATTTCACTTGAATGTCAATTGTGCCTTACACCAAGTGTAGGCCTAAATATTGGATGTTTTAAATGAGGTATGTTAGATATTGAAACATTACAAGTTACACCATTTACATAATTTTTTGATAAATAATTTTGAAAATGATGTAAAATGTTCAGAGTTTTGGATACTTTTGAGCACAGATGAGATGGTCATTTGGGGCTACACTGTGATTGGCTGTTACATTTTAATAACCACTAACATACTGCAGTGTGATTGGCTCAAGTGTGGAATGAGGGGAAGGGGGATGGGAGGGGTAGCGGTGGGCACAGGAGAGGTTTCACAGAACAAATCGAGTACTTCTGTGATCTTGTAATATTTTTTTTAAATTTTCTGCTACTGCCATCTTGCATTCTTAAAATTTCCCACTATGACCATTCTGGATTTTTCAATTTACCACCACTAATATCTTGCAATTTGAAATTTACTGCCAGCATGACAGACTTGCACCAGGGTGTTGAGCCATGTGGAACATTTATTGCATATTTGTTAATTAATACTCTTAAATAGCATGGTGGCTTTGGGTTTTGAATGGAAACATGTTTAGGCTCTGTCTCAGTGTATGCTGAAACACTTCAAACCTGTCTCTGTTGCAATTATTTGAATGGATTTCCTTGTATTTTGCTGAATAATTCCAGAAACTGTGGTCATGTTTTCAGGAGTAATTAGAGTTTGCCTAGGGCCACCTTCCCACACTAGATTATCAGCCATGCTGCCTGTCTGTTGGAATTTGATGGAAAGCTTGCAAATGGTTTTAGCATTGGGTCCTGTTTGAACATTAAATTGTGTTTAAAAACTATGCATTGTTGCATTAGGACTGTGTTCTAATCTGTGATATGCCAGTACCAGAAAAACATGTTGTTCAATGGAATACATGTTTTGAATCTCTTCCTTTGATACACTAACTTTCTTTCACATTTCAGCAGTGAAACTGATCATGCTGACCTGTTGTGCATTATTTATAGGTACTATGTATTGTGATTACAGCACCATCCATTAGCAGTTTTCTAGCTATTTCGGAATTTCTGTATAACTTCTGTATTAAATTCTTACAATTTTCACAATAAACATACTATTTATTCTACTCATCTATCAATCTTAGTTTTTGAGATATTTGATTTTGAATTCAGGAACTCCTTCATTACACACCCTGTACTTCATGTAAGACAGAGTTATCTGCAATTGATGGAGTTTGCAAGGGGCTTCATTGTTGGTCTTTGTTTGGTCACCTTGTCAATTCATACAACATCCAGATTTGTGGGATATTCAGATGTGACAGTGGACTGATGCTGGACTGTATTGGAACCTGAGGGTGGGTGTACTTGTTCTTGAGTTTCTGGTCAACCATGTCTGACTACCCCAAGGGAAGACTTTCATATTGTTCTTCAAGCTTATTGTAACCCCATCACATTTATGCTTGTCATTTCAGAACAAATTATGAACTTGTGGTGGCCTTTCACTGCAAAGCTGTCTTAGCTGTTTTGTATGCTCACAGATCACTATGGCCATGTGCTAAGGCAGTGAGTTTCATCCTTCATGCAGTACTTTGATTCATGGTTGTCGATCTTGCTGTGCAACAGGACACTTCACCACTATGGTTGCTGACTGCTGATGTGAAACAATATCTGCCCCTAGTGAGGCACCTGTTGACTGAGTTTCACCAGTCTTTGTCCATCCCTTATGCATCCACTTTGGCTGCAATTCCACGTCTGCACCATGAGGAATTGGTCACGTAGTGACACACACCTGACGCTGTTGCTTTTGCGATGATGCAAGATGACTGTGCCATACCATTTTCATGCATGGGGGACAATTATTGATGATATTGTGTTTTCATGGCATGCTCCTGTGCACACTATAAATTCCACCTCAGATTTCTAAGTGCAGATATAGGAAGTGGGGATACTGTGCGGTGAACACTGGGATGAGACAACGTTTTCTCTGACTTGGCCATTTCTACTGCACCATGCCCAGCTAGTGCACTCATATCTTGGGTGAGAGAGTGATTTACATTTTTGAACCTGAGGCTGTTTGTGTTACTCCAGCCAGATGCAGACCTATCCTTTATGTGTCTGTAGCTCACGCGTTACTTAGTTCAATAAAGTAAGAAACCTTCCGACACCATGTTATTTGTTTTCACAAAGTAAGGAAGATTTATAGAGATTGCCTGCAACATCCTGTGTCATCAAGCATCATTAGTTTGAGACTAGCAGCAGACAGACTAGAAGATTACCTTCCCATGCATAGACTGCCATTAACACCACAACTCAAACTGCTTCATTTGGAACGGTGCCATGACTGGGAAGCATAGACTGTTGATGGATTGTGTTGCACTGTGTTCAGCAATGAATCATAGTTCTGCATGATCCTGGATGATCATTGTAGGTGTGTGTAGTGGCAACATGGGGAGAGGTCCCATTCTTCCTATGTTTTGGCATGGCACATTGGTGTTATGCCTGGTGAAATGGTGTGGGAAGCCATTGATTGTGACTTCAGGTCAGGGTTTGTAGTGTTGGATGACAATGGTGCATCACAGACATCCTCTATTCTCATGTATTACCTCTTAGATGAAAGTACCATGGTGCCATTTTTCAACAGGACAATGATCAACCACCCAGAGTATACAAGTGTGAGAAAAGTAATGAGACTGACAAGACTGCAATCAATCTGGCAACACTGTGTTGATACTTGGGTAAACTGGTGTATTCATCCCTTCCAGATGTTCACTGCAAGTTTCAGATGATTTTTGAGAGTGCCATCAGTGACGTTGTGTTTTGTTTTGTGTTACGAAAATGGAAAAACAGAAGTTAGAGCAATGTTATGCCATTAAATTTTGTGTTAAACTTGAGAAAACTGTGAGTGTGACCTCTGTAAAGTTGAAACAAGTCTACAGGGAACATTCCTTATCAAAAGCACAAGTTTTTACTTGCATAAATCATTTTTGGAAGGCCAAGAACATGGCTTAAGATGAACCTCGCTCAGGGAAACCTTTAACTTAAAAAACCAATGAAAACATCATATTCATGATGGGTCTTGTAAGATCTGACCAACTTTTAACAACAAGGATGATGAGTGACCTGTAAACTTAAAGACTTTCACTGTGGATCAAATTTTGATCAAAGTTTTTCACATGTGAAAGGTTTGTGCTGAAATGATATTGAAAAAACTCACAACTGAGCAGAAAGACAATCAAAGAAATGTGCATGTTGATCTTCTTGAGAGAACTGTCAATTACCATGAATGGTTCAGTCATGTGATGACAGGAGATGAATCCAGGATCTTTGAGTACAATCATGGGACAAAGTGGAAGAACAAGGGTTGGCACACTGAGACATCTCCTCAACTGAAAAAAAGTTCAAATGAGGAAATCAAAGACAAAACCAATGATAGTCCATTAAATTTTGGGCATGCAGCCATGCCAATAAAATTTTATTTGTGCTGCTGATGCCCAAAATTTAATTTTATTGGCATGGCTGCATGCCCAAAATTTAATGGACTATTCATTATGCCATGAGAAGTTGGAAATGCACACAAAACCTATGCAGTTTTTTTTTTTTTTTTTTTTTTTTTTTTTTTTTACGTAGGGGTATCATGCATAAAGAATTTGTTCCTTCAGGACAAACTGTCAACCACATGTTTTACACAAAAGTCATTAAAGGACCAGGGAAAGGGTGAATTAAGTGAGACTGGACATTGCAGACAAGTGGATTCTGCATCATGACAATACCCCATATCACATAGTCACTTCCATTATGGGATTTTTGACCTTAAATGGCATTCCTGTTGTTCCAAAGCCCCCGATCCATCTTATCCTAGTACTTGTGACTTTTTTCTTTTCCCAAAATTGTAAAATATTTTAAAGGGATATCTTCTTGGGACCCTGGAGAGCATTCAAAAGAATGTGACTGACATATTAAAGGTCCTACCAGTTGTAGCCTTTCAACACTGTTGCCAAGGTTGGGAATGACTCCACTGGTATATAGCTGCCAAATGGAACTACTTTGAAGGGGGCAATACTGTTGTTTGAAAAAAAAAAAAAAAAAAAGCTTTGGTAGATAAAAAGTCAGTCTCATTAGTTTTCTCAGACACATGTGTCTCTGCAGTTAGTATGTGTGATGTTTAGTCCTATGGCCAACAAGGTCCTCATTCTGTCCCCACTGAAAACAGGTGAGACCAGCTCAGATGTCAACCAGTGCCAGGATATCAAGGACCGGTTACAACAGTACAAGAAATATATTCACTGTTGCAAATAATGACAACTATCACCTGTGTGATGACGACAACGAAAATTTGTGCCAGTCTGGAACTCGAACCCGGATTTCCCACTTATCACAAGTGGGCGCCTTACCATTTGGCTATCCAAGCATGACTCACGGCCAGACTCAAACATCCATACATTATCACACTTGTGTCTAAAACCAGTATTCAGACAGCCATTATGTATGTTCCCATACAATAGAGACATTTTACTTCAAAGTCAATTGCCCAGTGTTGGCGGATAAACACGTTACTGTAGTGCCTGCATTATTCTGAATTACAATGTAAGTTCCTTCAGACATGCATGCATGCAGTGCAACATCATATATCATAGTTACAACAGTTTTTGGCCAACTCACTTCAGGTGAGGATAAAGTGGCCTTATGACACCCTTCGTGGTTGAATTGGAGTATGTATCTAAGACAGAGGAGATGCAACAACATACTGACGAGTGGGCTCATACTGCCAGATTCTTTGTAAAGTTGAATAGTGCACGAAGTTTCATTTAATTTCCTCCTCTTCTTCTAGGTTGCTTGCCATTTTTGTCAGGCAGTAGATTTATGAAACCAGGTCAAGTTGCAAAGCTGTAAACACAAAATTATATATATAGGGGAGAATTTCTTTTTACTCTGAGCTGTATTTGATTATGCATCAAGAAAAAACAGTAAAGATGCCAAGCTACATGACAATTGGATAATTTGTTGGAACAAATGATACTAGGTATGAAATTATGTTGTTCATTGCGCAATCTAGAGGAGGATTAGCATTTTATGGTGGTTTAGTGTTTTGTGGGTGATATGCTGTATTGAGAAGAGAAGAGGCTGTTTAAGTTTATAGGAAATGAAAAATAATGTATGAAGCTTCCAATGTCATAATTAATTTGCAGTAACTATGGTACACAATGTTTTTGTTTAAAATCTGACTTTTAATATATGAGAGTAACTGCAGTTGCTTATACATGGCTTATAATGAGATTTTTTTATAAATAAACTGTAAGAACATACTAAGATACTGGTGAAACACCATAAAAATTTATTTGAAGATTCACTGCATGTGATAACTAATTGTGGGTTGCCTTTCTCTGTGACTTAGTCGCAGACTGGGCCACAGTGTGTCATAAAGTGAAGAACAGGACTCACAATAAAGTTGTAAAGGAGTAAGAATTTGAGATGTTTAGGAAAATATCTTCCAAAAAAGAAAACAGCTTTGCAGGAACTGTTGTAGTACGTCTTGTAGTATATGAAAGATAATTATGTTATGTTCACTGAACTGTACTCATAGATGAATGGCTTTTCTGTTTCGTACTAATAACGAATTCTATGGATACATAAAAAGTCTCATCCATTCTAGGATAAAAAATATATTAGGTTTATACATGTTTACTTATGTAATATGACACCCAGTCTCAACATTAACACTGGACAATAATTGTTGTAGGTAACTAAAAAAAAATTACTCCATGGTGAAACACTCCTGAAGTGGAGCTACATCACAAATAAATAGACCAGAATCAAGACAGAAGAAAGAAAAGAGAAGAAATGTCATGAACATTAAAATTTTTAGTATTTCTTTTATCTGTCTAGTAGCATATTTAAACATCTTATTTCTGTGTTAGCAATTACCTCTGGATAACAGTAGGATTTCGTTCATAATTTTATACATGAACATCTGGGAGAGGGTAAGGTGGATGAGGGTGGGAGATAATGAAGTCTCCAAAACAAGAAACAAACTGAATCTTTCAGTACCCAAACAAAAATGTTTGAGAATATTTATTCTACTGATATCAAGAAACAAATTCTGCATTCTTGTGTAATCAACATAAATCTATTTTTTTGTAAAGTAAGGAAATTATGAATTATAATAACAAAACTGAAAAGTTACCAAATATTGAGATATCATTCAATGGAATGAGAAAATGGAAAAAAGTTAAAGCATGAAAATCCTTGTCTAGTGACTTAAAGGATTAAACTTGATTATAAATAAATTTTTTAACAATGTAATATATTCTGTTCATTGTTATACTACAAATACAAATGCAACAGAGACCACTGGATCTGTCTGTTTGTCCTATTTGCTTTCTTTTTGTAATCTAAGAATGATTTCTTCCTGATAAGCCTGCTTATTTCTTGTGTTGTATCTATTTTTAATCTGTATCTTATAAGTCTATGGTCACTTGCAGTTCAAACATGGGTACATCCTATAAAATTTATTTATTATTTGGTAAAATATAGTCAATAACCAATTTCATCTTTAGTTCCATTTGTTTGTTTCTAAGACCATTTTCTATTTTTTTTCTTCTAAAAGAATGTGATAAGAAAGAATAGGTTGTTTCTCCCAAAATATTTTAATAACCTCCATTATTTTTGATGTCATATCCAAAGCATCCCACCCAAGAATCATTCTTTAGTTTTTGCACTGCTTTTGGATTGAGATCCCATTTAATCAATCTGTTGCATTGAGAGTTAAGATTTGGGAACAGTGCGCACACTTAAAAAATTCACCTGCTATTAAGTGTTTGTTTTTGGATTGACATGCTTAATTTATTTGCCATGTGAAAAAGATTTAATCTTTTGAAATTTTGTAGTTTAAGAAATATGTGTATATAAAACATTGCTGGTCATAGGAAATAAAAACTGTTAGAATGTAAACCATTAGAGAAATTCAATATAGCCATTTTAGCCCTAATGGTTCTGTACCCAAAACTGTATACTTCATTGGAAAACATAGTGCTTAATAAAATATTTTGAATAGACAATTTTAGTTTATAGAATATTCTTGGTGGGCCTTAACTATATGAAGATGGTATCTGTTCTTTCGGACATGTCTGAAAGAACAGATATCATCTACATATACTTAAGGCTATCCAGCCACTGACATTCTTCTTCTGTGCAGATGCACACGTATTGCCTGAACTCTTACGGGACTTGGTACAATTGTATGCTGCAAGTAATGAGTGTAATGGGCGGAGGCACTACATATGTAGTGTGTGGACATTAAGTTGGGAATGGGGAGCGTGCATGGGATAAGTCCCTGCAGTCGCACTATCCTCTGTGGCTTCAGTGGCTCAGATAGATAGAGCGTCTGCCATGTAAGCAGGAGATCCTGGGTTCAAGTCCCAGCTGGGGCACACATTTTCAACTGTCCCTGTTGTATATCAACTCCTGTTGGCAGCATAGGGTCTTGATTTAATTATCATTTCAGTTTGGTGGGTTTTCTGGGAAAATACAGGAGGAAAATGTATTCCTAAAAGACCACTCCTGGAAACAGAATATAACATTACTGCCATTTGAAGACTACACAGCCAGAGTTAGTCAAAATAATATGATTACCAATGTTGTATATTTATTGTCTACTTTTCCTATCTTTTATGTTATTATTAAATAAATATGTAATTGCTCTTTATTTCAGAAATTTTTTTTAAAAAAAAAGAAAGAAAATTGTCCTATGTTGGCCTGTAAAAAAGCACTGAAGGCAGTTCTGCAGTCAGTCTGCAGAAAGCTACAGTCAAGCTCAGTCAGTATGAGTGAGTGTCTGTTGATCTACTGTTAAAGTCACTGTCACTGAAAATTCATTGAGAGATGTTCCTTAGGTCAATGTTACAGTTTTATGGTTAAGCAACAGATGTCAATACTGACAATTATGTAAATGGTTAGATTCTGTGAGTCTATATACATTCCTGATCTCATTTTGTAAAACTGATGGATTTTGAATAGTTCTCAGGTATTCAGCCGGATGGTATTGTCTCCAAATCTTGATATTCCAGTAAGCCACTTTCTTGACATCTTCAGGCATTCTTGACAATGGTGTGATATCTGCTGTGGGCCACCTTTATATCTTCTCCCCTCTCCTCCTGCTGTGACCAACCAGTGCCTCCAGACATGGACCTGGTGCAGCGTGGGAGAAACACACTGTCGGGAATCAATCAAAGCCTTCAGTAGCTCCATGGCCAGTGCCAGTCAAGAATCTCTGCTGGCATGGTGACAATGCTTCTAGTACTCTTCAGTTGTTGTGACTGGATGGGACCTCCACACAGACTGCCAGTGTGTTTTGCTCATGCTCAGGGGTAGGTCCTAGGCCTTTTTTACTTGAAAACTGGCATCATTTATTAATCTCTCATGCAGTCTACAGATTTTTTTGAAAATACAATCCCACAAGGTGTTTGATTGTTGCAACAACTTGGTGTCATCATAATTCATGGTGTGTCCTTGGGAGATGCAGTGCTCTGCCACAGTGGACTTCGTGGTTGAATGTTGTTTGTGTGGCATTTATGTTCACCGCATCACTCCTGCACTGTCCATGTAGCTTGGCCTACACAAATTTTCACACAGTGGCAAGGGATGCAGTAGACTCCCAGTTTCTGAAGCGATAGGTCATCCTTGACTGATCCTAATAAGGTTTTCATCTTGGCTGGTGGGTGGAGCAGATGCTATACAGTGTGTTTCTGGAGTGTTCTTCCGAATTTTGCAGATGTGTTCCTGATGTATGGAATAATCTCCATCACAACCACTTTATCTACATTTTCAGCAGGCTGTCGTCTTTGCTTTTTCAGTTTTAAAGCCTGTTATATCTGGCAGTTGCTGTAATCATTTGTACAGGACATGGTCATGTTCCATACAAATGATGGTGGTGGTGGGAGGTAGGGAAAGAGGATATGAAGGTGATGCTCAGCAGGTATCACCCAGTCATCAGGAACATCTGAAGACAGCAATAAGTTCACTTTTTGAAATATGGCACCTTTTACATGACACTATCTAGCAGAATATCCAAGAACTATTCAAGATTTTTCTATGCTGGGAAACCTAAAATCACACATGATGGATCTTGATAGTAATCATCTGATCATCATGAATCCATCTTGTAAAACTGAGTGTGCAATGTCTGAAATTTAACATTGATAGTATTGCCTTGGTTCTTTAAAACTGTTCCAGGCACCTATCTGTTCATCAACAGAAGGAGAATGATTATGCTGTTGCTGATATTTCGTTTTTGGGCATTGAGTCATGGTCCAAGGCATAATTCTCTGTGTAAAATCCTCAAACTAACCCAGTAAGCTGAACTGTTTATATACAGTTTGGCGTACTGATCATGTTTGAGGCTGTAACTGCTGTAATTGTTTATAAGAATTTCAGCTTATTGTGCTTGTCTGTGACTGTAACTGCTTTCATTGAAGCCTCTGATGATGTCCCCAGCCTTGGAATACAAAACATTAGGCACAGTATTACGCTTTTGACTATGGCTTAAGACCCATAAAACAAGTATCAGCAATAACACAAATATCGACATTGAAAGCCTGCATTCTATGAAGAAAGATGACATCTTACTACCCATTAATGTTGCCCAACCAGCTAGCCACGTTGTCTAACATGCTGCTTTGCAACCGGGAAGGCATGCCTGTCTCCACCACAAATCTGTCCAGCAGATTTTTGTCAAGATCTAGTGTACTGGCCAACCTGTGGCGGGTTTTTAAGGTGGTTTCCATCTGCCTTGGTGCTGGTCCCCCTTATTCCACCTCAGTTACACTATGTTGGCGATTGCTGCGCAAACACTGTCTCCCCATACGCGTACACCATAATTACTCTACCACGCAAAAAATTTGGGGTTAGATTCATCTGGTATAAGGAAAGGGGGGGGGGGGGGGGTGGCACTGCTGGGGACCAAACTGCACAATACCCCTGGGTTTGGTGTGGGGCGGCACTGGAGTGAGTGGACTTCTGTGGCCTGTTGTGGGGTTGTGAACCACTGAGGGCTACAGTGGAATGAAGCCTTTCCATCGTTTCTAGGTCCCCAGTTTCAATACAATACCCATTTATGTTACACAGCCTTCAAATAGCTGGGCAAAGCATATGGATAGTGTTACAGCTTGGTAAATTTATGCTCATTGTGGTCTTGGGCTATACCTGACTTTCAGAAGCAGGGATCAACTCATGGAAGTGGTGTCCTCATGGGTCTAGTTAATATCATCACTAAATTATCAGTTTTTTATGTATCATAATAATACATTTGGTTGAGAGGTTAGCACACTTTTATTGAACATGGTGTTTACAGTGTAGGTTGGTGAGTAAATGATCTACATATGTACCTCAGAAAACAATACATTTATATTGTTATCTTGCAGACACTAGTAGCTACACAGCATGAACATCTGGTCTGGACAGTGGGGTCTATCCTGGTTGGTTCTGTTAAGTTTCACAAATATTTAATTAAGGACTCACCAGCTAGTTCTTAGTAGTCCCTTTTTAACCTCTATTAAGTATACTAATGAACAGTTACAACTAGTGCTAAACTACTTGTGTGGATATTTAGGGGACTGTGCTCTAATTTTCTTTATACAAGGCAGAACAAAAACCCATGGCCAAACATTCAGGACACATTCCTCACACAGAAGAAAATATGATGAATGAATATGCTGTCAGAAAAAAACTTCATTTCCACTACAGAACTCATTTTCTACAACTCTTTGTGGAACATTAATCATGGGAAACATACATGAACAGAATGTACCAGCATACCACATGAACATTAAATACTCTCTGTAACAGTGATGTGTTGGGTTTCTGAAGTGTCCCTGGACCAATGTGCATTGTTTTGCAGCCTTCCACTATACAGATCTGAAGACTCTCTACATCTTGTACTGAGACACCACACAAAAGAGGTTTCAAATTCTCCTATAAATGAAAATCCAGTGCACTTAAGTCTGGAGAATATGGTGGCCAGCAAATCAGTCCATATCTTCATATCCATAAGTCACGTAACCTGTTATTTGAAGCTAATAAGCATTAATATTTAATAGAGGATTTACTTCATTGTATATGAAATACATGTTTCATCACACTGATAAAGGCACATCTTCTGGTATATTGGGTAAAGTATTGTCTAAGAAAGTACTGTAACTTCATCTGTTCAGTCTCAGTGGAAGAATGTAAGACTTTGACAAAGAGGGATCAACAATGCAAGCCCAAAAACTGACAGAAAATCTCTGCAATGATATACTTTAACATTTTCATGAGCATTCATACCAGCACATTTGTGCTGGCTGTAAAAATCTACATCTACATTAAGGTTCTTCTGTCAGTAAAACAGAACAGAGACCCCTTCTGCCTAGCATCAAATTCTGAGGTGAAGCAGAGTCAGGACATACAAAAGACAATGCAAAAACCAATTATGTGAATGTTTTCCATAGAGAAGAACTGACCAGCTTCCTCACCATACACTGATCCAACCAAATTAATGGACAACTTAGTGAAAATCTTGCATGGGCACAGACTCTGAATGTTGTTTGAACTACTGCATCCAACATGATGTGCCAGGAGCTCAGACACACAACCCTACTATCATACAGGCTCCCAAGTCTGGGAGCATGCCTATGGCTGGAACCAGTGTTCAACACAAGGAATTGTCACCAGCTACAAGGAGCTCCAGATTTTTAATGTTGCAGATGATCCAGCATGCAAATCAGCTTCAGTCACAACAAATATCAGGACTGTTATGGTAGTCACAACCACAGTCTCACCAGTTGGCACTGGAAATCTCTGCCTGGCCCTGCCCTCAGCTCTGCCCTGGCCATCGTAGTGTTTACGATGATCATGGCAGACACTGACTGGTTCTGCTGTGTGATGCCAGGTGAGTAATAATATGAGTATAACTTTGTATTATAGATTTTATATTAATTGGTGTATTAAAATGTTTGTTTTATATTTGTTTCATGATCCACAACTAAGTTTGGCAAGGTGTCCCATTGCTGTTCTAATGACACAGTAGCAGGTGTACTGAGTGTTAGTGAAGTCCAGTTGGTGGTTAGTGGGTGGCAGATGATCTGGAAGACATTGTCGATACTGAATTTTATTTATTAAAAATGTCTCGCTAAGGAATTTGATGCCTGACTGTGAACATTAAAAGTTGTGTTCTACCAGGTATGTATATGTTGATGACTGATTATACATAATAAGTTCTCAGAAGATATACTAAGATATCTCAGTTTTGAAAATTACTTAATTTGGCAACTTTTAAATTTGATACTTTGGAGCTGAAGAAAGATTAGGCAAGCAACTATAAATGGAGATCCTTATAGTTCAGAGGAAGAAAATGGATGTTTAAACTAAAGTTTCAATGACAGTAAATGTTCTCTGCATTGTACAGGATCAGAACTGTAACAGTATTACTGACAGATAATACTGTGTAGATGCTGACTGATTGATTTCCACTTAAATATTCATGCACATAGTGAACTTTGATGAAGATATATGAACTTTTAGTGCTCGTTTAACAAGTATCAATAGTGATTTTATAGTTAAATGGAAATCAACATACTACATTATGAGAGCTGCAAATTCAGTGCATGTGACTACTCCAAGTAAGCTAAATAGACATATTAACATCAATTAGACTTGTTAAAGAAGTTGTTGTTGTTGTTATTGTGGTCTTCAGTCCTGAGACTGGTTTGATGCAGCTCTCCATGCTACTCTATCCTGTGCAAGCTGCTTCATATCCCAGTACCTACTGCAGCCTGCATCCTTCTGAATCTGCTTAGTGTATTCATCTCTTGGTCTCCCTCTACGATTGTTACCCTCCACGCTGCCCTCCAATACTAAATTGGTGATCCCTCGATGTCTCAGAACATGTCCTACCAACCGATCCCTTCTTCTAGTCAAGTTGTGCCACAAGCTCCTCTTCTCCCCAATTCTATTCAATACCTCCTCATTAGTTATGTGATCTACCCATCTAATCTTCAGCATTCTTCTGTAGCACCACATTTCGAAAGCTTCTATTCTCTTCTTGTCTAAACTATTTATCGTCCACGTTTCACTTCCATACATGGCTACACTCCATACAAATACTTTCAGAAACGACTTCCTGACATTTAAATCTATACTCGATGTTAACAAATATTTCTTCTTCAGAAACGCTTTCCTTGCCATTGCCAGTCTACATTTTATATCCTCTCTACTTTGGCCATCGTCAGTTATTTTGCTCCCCAAATAGCAAAACTCCTTTACTACTTTAAGTGTCTCATTTCCTAATCTAATTTCCACAGCATCACCCGACTTAATTCAACTACATTCCATTATCCTCGTTTTGCTTTGGTTGATGTTCATCTTGTACCCTCCTTTCAAGACACTGTCCATTCCATTCAGCTGCTCTTCCAAGTCCTTTGCTGTCTCTGACAGAATTACAATGTCATCGGCAAACCTCAAAGTTTTTATTTCTTCTCCATGGATTTTAATACCTACTCCGAACTTTTCTTTTGTTTCCTTTATTGCTTGCTCAATATACAGATTGAATAACATTGGGGATAGGCTACAACCCTGTCTCACTCCCTTCCCAACCACTGCTTCCATTTCATACCCCTCGACTCTTATAACTGCCATCTGGTTTCTGTACAAATTGTAAATAGCCTTTCGCTCCCTGTATTTTACCCCTGCCACCTTCAGAATTTAAAGAGAGTATTCCAATCAACATTGTCAAAAGCTTTCTCTAAGTCTACAAATGCTAGAAACGTAGGTTTGCCTTTCCTTAATCTTTCTTCTAAGATAAGTCGTAGGGTAAGTATTGCCTAACGTGTTCCAACATTTCTACGGAATCCAAACTGATCTTCCCCGAGGTCGGCTTCTATCAGTTTTTCCATTCGTCTGTAAAGAATTTGCGTTAGTATTTTGCAGCTGTGACCTATTAAACTGATAGTTTGGTAATTTTCACATCTGTCAACACCTGCTTTCTTTGGGATTGGAGTTATTATATTCTTCTTGAAGTCTGAGGGTATTTCGCCTGTCTCATACATCTTGCTCACCAGATGGTAGAGTTTTGTCAGGACTGGCTCTCCCAAGGCTGTCAGTAGTTCTAATGGAATGTTGTCTACTCCTGAGGCCTTGTTTCGACTCAGATCTTTCAGTGTTCTGTCAAACTCTTTACGCAGTATCATATCTCCCATTTCATCTTCATCTACATCCTCTTCCATTTCCAAAATTTCGTCTCAAGTTCGTCGCCCTTGTATAGACCCTCTATATACTCCTTCCACCTTTCTGCTTTCCCTTCTTTGCTTAGAACTGGGTTTCCATCAAAGCTCTTGATATTCATGCAAGTGGTTCTCCTTTCTCCAAAGGTCTCTTTAATTTTCCTGTAGGCAGTATCTATCTTACCCCTAGTGAGATAAGCCTCTACATCCTTAAAGAAGTTATACAATCCAATTGTGACTGTTATATATTTATTTGTGTCTTACAAGCCAATTGTAATGAATATTGGAGTAATATTTTGTCACAACTTGTTTCAATTTTTGGGAGTGGTATCTCTGACTGCAATTCACAGCTGACATGAACAATGACATTTAAACACTAGTAATGAAGTGCAACTAATGATATCACTTGAAGTGAGTTATCCAAACACTTACATGCTTAAGAAAGGGTTATCATTAAATACTTTCATTAAAAAAGTCTATGAAAGAGGACATTGGTACGAGAGATTCTTGTTTTAGATGAACATTGGTATAAGAAGTCTTTGTTCATTTCACAATATCACAATTTTTTCCCATGAATGTGACTCAATATTCCACATCTGAAGTATCCATGCACTTACTTCTTGACAGCATACATGGTCTGTTATTAAAGAATCATACTGCTCTGACTTATATGAATATTATTGAAAGTTTTCCAAGGTCTTGGTTATACAGGGTGATTATAATTAGAGTTAAACTTTCAAAACACTGTAGAAATAACACCTTTGGTCACAATGACATCAAATTGCAACAGAATATTATCAGAGAAGGTGGAAACCATATGGCACAAGAAAAAAAATAGTGTAAAAATTGATCAGTAGGTGTCAGAATATGTAAATGAAAACACCTGTCATGCGCAAGACCCATTGAAGTTGATTTAAACACTCTGGCTACATGGCTTTTCCTCCTTTCATGTCTGAAGCTGTATTACAAGACTGATGATTGTCCACATGTTACTCTGCAGAAGTTCTGGACACGGAATGGTTTGAAAAAAAAAAAAGCGTTGGTCCAATGACTGCCATGGATCTGAAGAAAATGATTCAGAAATTCAAAAAGAGGGTTCTTTTGATGTGTAACCTGGTAGAGGGAGGAAATGAATTGATTTGATGTTAGTGGAAGCAGTGGCCACAGCAATGCAGGAGGAGAAGAGTGGTGGTGTGCAAACATGTAGTACACAGAGAATTCCCGAACACTAGACATACCCATGAGCATGGTGTGTAAAATCCTCTGAAACATCCTTCCGAGCTGTCCATTCAAAATTACCCAAGTGCACAAGTTGCTTCCTGTTGACCTGCGACCAAGAGGGCCTTTGCTTTAGAATTTCTTGCTTGCATGGAAGTGGACAATGATTGGCCATGGAAGACTTTGTGGACAGACAAAGCCCACTTCAATTTCACAGGATGTGTCAATATACAGAATTGTCAAATATGGGCAATGGAAAATCCCCACACAAATCAACCAGTAACATTTCATCCTGAAAAGGTCACTGTCTGGTGCAGGTTTATGGCATCATTTATCATAGGGTCGTATTTTTTCAAAGAGATGAGTGCTTCCGGGCCTGGTACCTGTACCATCACTGGTGACCACTATGAGTGTTTTTTACACAACCACATCATTTCAGCTCTTCAACACCACAAATGTGTGGATAGGATCATTTTATGCAAGATGGTGCACCTCCACACTTTGCAAATCCCCTTAAGCAACTGCCAAAGTGCCGTTTTGGAAATGCTAGAATTATCAGCCGCCATTTCCCTACAGCCTGGCTGACCCGATCACCTGATCTTAATCCATGTGACTTCTGGCTGTGGGGCTGTCTGGAAGATGTTTTGTGCAATGTTCTGATTGCAAACTCAGCTACTTCGAAGGCATGCATTGCGCAACACATTCTGAAGGTAACAGTGGACACACTTCAATCAGTTGTTGAATATGCTGTTTCTCAGTTTCAAATTGTTGAAGAAAGCAGTGGACAGTGTATTGAACATATTTTGCAGCAGTCACACAGAAATTAATTATCTGATTTGATTTTGATTGATGCTTTTTATGTGGTTTTTGGCCTCACAAGAATTAAAAACCAATGTGATTGATATGCAGTTTTTGGCCTCAGGATGATTAAAAACTGATGTGATTGATGTTTTTTATGTGGTTTTTGGCCTCGGGACAATTAAAAACTGACTTTTCCCATCTGATGCAATATGACCTTGCCTTGGTGGATGGGCTTATGTAACTAACTGTATCACACCTGTACACCCATGCACATCGAGTAGTACAGTTTGTTTAACATCAAACATACCTTAGCCATTGTTGTATGATTCATTTGTCATTTATAGTCAACCACTATTAAATTATGATGCTTAAAGTGCCCAGCTATTGCTACATTTTGTAACTATTTTTTTTTCTTCTGCCATACATTTTCCCCCCTTCTCTGATAATATTCGGTTGCAATTTGACATCATTCTGACCAGTGGTGTTATTTCTAAAGTGGTTTGAAAATCGATTTGTACCTGTGACATGGTAACACATGATCACACCAGCAACTATATGAGACGTAAAAGTACTTATCCATTAATAAATTCATTGCAGGCAGCCTGTGGTTGAAGTCGGGAGAAGAGGGCAGTGCATTGTGTCACTCTCAGTACCAGGACTGCATAGGAAACAACTGGGAAGATTTAGGATAGATGATTCTTAAGTCAACATGTGAAGACTGAGAACAGAAGATTTAAGTGGTTGTCAAGAAGCCTCTCACATCCATACACGTAAAAGTTTTGTACAGGTGCAGACTGGCAGCAGCTGCAGCTGGGTTTCCAGTATCCACATGTGGACAGTGAGCATCCGGTAGTGCATTTGACTGAGATCCACGTGAGGTCATCACACTGTCATAAGATGAGAGCAAGGTATGAGTTGGTGCTACCTGTGCAGTTGACTAAGTGCAGCCACAATGAGTGCGTGTATCACAATGGTTCCTGTCTACAACTGTGAGACAATAAGTTTGTTAATAGTGAGTCATTTTCATAATGGCAACTACCTTGAGTGTTTATGTGTGGTGATAGAATGAATAGGATGTTTAACTGTGAGTTATTTTGGAGAAATGTTGTAAGGTGTGTGCAGTAAGAAGTTTCTTGTCATAATATAGGATTTTACTCGGTCAATTAAACATGGAGGATGAAATGCTCCAAATGTTAAAAGATATAAAGAAACTCAAGTTATTTAGGAATGAAGGACATGACTCAGTGAAAGGCAAAAGCACTGCATTGTTGATGGATACACAAACAAAAGGAGCAGAGCTTTGCTAGCTTTTCGAATGAACTTCCTTTTTCTAGCTTGTAAGAAAAACATGCACACAAACACACACACTTACTCACATGCCCATGCCTGCCTCCTTACATTGCATCCAGTTGACTGCCAGCTCTTTCCTGGCCCATGGTAAGTGTACTGGGTGGATATGGGGGTGCATAGTGGGATGGGGTGAGGGATGGAGAGTGGCAGGAGACAGGGAAAGAGTTTGGGGGAAAGATCTAGTGGCTCATGGGAGGATAGCTTCCATCTTCATGGCTCAGGAAAGCTGCTGGTGGTGGGGAGGATTCAGATGGCACGGGTTGTGAAGCAGCCATTGAAATCTCGCATGCTGTCCTCTGCTGCATGTTGTGCCACTGGGTAGTTGACATTATTTTTGGCAAGAATCCCGCACTGCCACTTCATCCTAGTACTCACTGTGGGCTGGAAAAGAGGTGGCAGTCAACTGAGCACAATGCAGGGAGACAGGCATGTGCATGTGAGTGAGTGTGTGTATGTTTGTGTGCATGTTTCTCCTACAAGATTGAAAAAGAAAGTTCATCCTGAAAGTTAGCAAAGCTCTGTACTTTTTATCTATGTGCCTATCAATGACGAGCGCTTCTGCGTAAGAGTTGTCTCCTTTATCCCTAAATAATTCATAATTCTCAAACTGAACTTTCCATACATTATGATTTAAAGGAAAAACTGGACAAAACGAGCTGAGAATCGAGGAATGATAATAGTGAACTTAAAAAGAATAATCTACTGTTAAGGCAAGATGTAACTAAAATTAAAAAGAATAAGCAGGAGTTAAGGCAGTAGGTAAAGGGTCAAATATCTGACAGTGACAAAAAACTCGAAGGTCCCACTTGTGAATCTTGGGCTGAAAAGGACCAGTTACATCAGGAAATTCAGAAATTGACCAAGGAAGTGTTTAATTTAAGGGTCACATTATTCATGCATCTAGACAGTAAAAGTAAAGAAATCCAGAAGGACATTAGAATTATCTCAAAATGTATTGGTTGAATCAGTTAAAAAGATGGTGTTAGACCTTCAGAAGAAACAGGAAGAAAACTTTTCAAATTTGAGAAAGGAAACTGATAAAAAACATGGGAAACACCAAGCTTTGAAGAGGAAGAAGGTGGAATTAGATCAGAAGAAGATGGCTGAGTTACAACAAAATAAAGTTAGTGAGGACTCACAGTATGCTACCACTTCAGGTATGGGAGAAGGATCTACACTGAAACTAGAAGACAAAGCCAAGAGGGATGTAATTTGATATCAGAGGTGTTGTAGCAAATATGATGGCCAGGTTGCCTCACCTTTATATAATGGAGAACCTTCACCATGCCGTAGCTTACAGCTAACTGATAAGGCACATGGGTTGGAAAGAATGACAGGAAATGGCTTGAATGGGGGAAAGAGAATAGAACGTAACAATAGTATGATTAATGCAGAATGGTCATCTGTTACACTGATAAGAAGAGTTCCACATGGAAAGTTGAGGTCATCTATCAGCTTGATTCCTGAATTTTAAGCTTGAGGGCAATGTACATGCTATTATTTTTCTGAGGGCATTTGAGAGCATATCATCAACCTCATGGGACTATAGGAGAAGAGTTAGGTTCATAGCAGGGCATTTAGAAAAGAAAGCCTCAGAATGGGGTTTTTACATGCATAAGAGTTTGCTAGTTGGGAATATTTCCGCTGACAGTTTAAAGATAAGTATTGGTCAGAAGAATAACAACAAAAGATGACTTTGAAATTGCTCTATACAAGTCTCTGTAACTGAATTAGGGTGTATTCAGTAAATATTTTCACTAGCATCTAAATTGCAGGAAGATTAAGTATTTTACTGGAAGAATATGAGTAAAATTGTACAGAAGATTATTAGGTTATGTCCAAGCTACCACCAAGAGAAGGAAACTGAGTGGCCAATAAGGTTACAATATGTTGTACTATTGTCATGAATGAATGTTGTTCAAAATACATGTGGTTTTATCCATTAAAAGTGGCTTCTGCCAAAAGCATGGTATGGTGTATAGGACAGAATTACTTAGTAAATGTAGGAGCTCCCAAATGGATTTTGTCTGATAATGGTATCCAACTTTTTGGAATGACTTTAAGGAATTGTTTGAAAAATACAGTATCAGACACATAATGATTTCAAAATGTTACCTGCAAAGTAACCCCACAAAATGTATTATGCAAATTCTGGGACAGCTTTGTAGGATGTATTGTGCTGAGTAACATATACAATGGTTGGACCTTGTCCCTAAATCGCCCTGAGAGGTATTAAAAGTATCCCATCCCAAAGTGGTAGCACTAACAGACCCAAGCAGTGGTATAATTAAAGGTTTGTATAATTTATTGCAGATACATCAGTATCATGAGGAACAACAAGCAGTGTTGACCTTAAAGACATACCTAAGCTAAACTAACTGCCTGGAAATACCACTAGCACTATGTAGCACTATGATAACCTAGTAAAACCTGAAAGTTAAACTCAGTTGACGTTAGACATAAATAATAAGGAAACGGCATAAAATAGAGTTGTAGTAGATTATGTCATATAAAATATGCTAAACTAGCCATTATATAATAAGTATACAATCAAGTAAAAATCTAAAGAGAGCCAGGAAGTCATAAGTAAGATTGCGACCACAAGTACAGCTATAATAACAGTGATGTGGAAGCATTCATGATAATAGGGAGGAAGGCATATAAATCAATAATCTTAAATTAGTAGCACTCTTAGGTGAAGTAATCCATAAATAAGTATCTATCAAATTAAGTGGTACAAGGAAGTGATGTAAGAGTATCCTAGTAGCCCATGGGCAGCAGTATTGCTGACCTACCCAAGTAGTACCAGTAATATCTGAGTTTAGGTACTAAATATTGAGGGCTGTATGGTAAATAAACCCTGACTGGCATGTGCCCATATTTGTTGTTGTCAGCGGGCCTTTGTGCTCACTTAGATGTGTTAGTATCTGTTGCTGAAAGTTCCCATGCATCTATTCATGAAGATGCTTACAATGGGATCAAAAATTAGAGCTCTACTAATGGTACAATGAAAAGATAAAGGAACAGTAATTTGTGGTAAGACAAGTGGGGAGAAGTGTTATCTTTCGTGTCCTCTCAGGACAAGATAGATGAGGTTAACTACAATATCTTTCAGTGGGAAACTATAGCTTATCTTGAGAGAGATTATGCCCACACAATTGATAGCATACAATGCTCATCAAATGTAAGACACAAAGAAATATTTGTTTACAAGAAAAGTTAAAGTTAAGTTTTATTCCTCTAAAACAAACAAAGGTTTAACTACACTTTTGTAAAACCTTGTAAGTTAAAATTATTACTCTATGTGTCCAAAAATAGCATGGAAGATGGTAATGTGAAGGATAAAATGACATATCAACTATTTCACCAAATACTACTATAGAAATATAAAATGATCTTTGGCTGGAGGGAAATATGAATGTACTGCAATTATGTAACACATAGCTGCTAATAAGGCAGATAGTTTAAGTGAATGTCGCTAAAATTCAGAAATTTTTGTACATTTATGAACAACATCTTAGATGCAGTTATTTGATCAAGAATGAAGACAAAATTGTGAACCTAGATGTAGTATTGTCAGTGGATAACATAGTTTGTAACTATTTAAAGTACTATGGAGGAAGTAATATGAGAACAGTGCTAATACAACTCACAGTTATAATCTGTCTTCATGATAATGAGATAGCAAGAGATAGTACATCCTAGTCAAATACAATGAACAAGATCAGATAATTTAAAAGAGGACATTGTAATTAGCCAATTATGAAAACCTACTGTTCATGTTAGTGCCTAATAGAGAACTGTAACTTATAATGAAGAAATGGTAGCCATATGGAGATAAGAGGACAATGGTTGGTCAGAGTAAAAGGTTAAAGATAGATTGATGTAAATGGATGTAACACATAAGATGACATAACCAATGTAGACAAATCAATTCATAAAATGGAACCAGATGCATGGGAATCCAACGAAAACTATTAATTGTTATTTAGTTTAAGGTTGGAGTAATTCAGCTAGTGGTGGGCGTGGTGGCAAACACTGATTGGTGCCACTGCATGACACTAAGTGAGTTGTAATATGTGTTATAATTTTGTATTATAGATTTTATATTAATTGGTGTATTATAAATGTTTGTTTCATATTTGTTTCATGATTCACAATTGAGTTTGGCAAGGCATCCCAGGCACGTACTGACCTTTGATGGAGGTATATGAACTGTTAATGCCTGTTTAATGAGCCTCAATAGAGATTTGGTAGTTAAATAGAAATCAACAAACCATGTTATGAAAGTTGCAAATTCAAGGCACGTGACTAGGCCAAGTGAGCTAAATAGACATATTAACATTGATTAAGCTTGTAAAAGAGCCATTACTGTCATATAATTACAGGTGTCTTATGAGGTTCAAAGAGCTGCATAGATTAGTTAAGTGCAGAACACAGTACTTAAATATCAAGATGTATTATACCAGGTATAAGAAAATATATCAAAAAGTCATAAAATTGCTGAGAAAAGGCTATTGAGAAGGCTATCAGCCTTTCTGAAAACAAAGCAAGGACAGCATGGCAAAACTTAAATGAAGAAAAAGGTCATAAAAGGAAAAAAAATACTGTCCCAAAGAAATTAGATTGAATAACACCTTACTAAAAAGCCCTGAATCAATAGCAAATGTCTTCAATAACTAATATATAAATATCTGCAATATATGATGGACAATATCACAATCTCAGCAACTAATGCTTTAAGTGGGTTAAAGCTGATGAAACAACCATTAAGTAATTCAATTTATTTGTTTCCTACTAGTGAAAGAGAAGTAATTAAAGCAAGTAATTAAAACAACCTGAAAAACACTAAGACACAGGATGTTTATGGGACATCAAACAATCTTGTGAAACTGTCTTCTGTCTTTATAGCTAAGCCACTGTGCAAAGTATTTAATGAGTCAATGGCAGAGGCGGTGTTTCCAGAAAGCCTAAAAATTGCAAGGTTAATACCTGTATTCAAAAAGGATGATGCAAGAGAACCAGAAAATTACTGACCTGTGAGTATTTTACAACAATAATTTCACAACAATAATTCATCTAATCTAATCTAATCTAATAACAAAAATCTTTGCACATATTCTGTAAAACAGGTTGATGAGGTTTTTCACAACACACGTAATATTATCCAGAAGTCACCATGGTTACCAGGAAAATAAGTTCACCACTACTGCTGCAAAAGATCCCACTGACTATGTGCTCGATGCTTTTGACAAGGAAGAAACTACAATAGGGATACTTTGTGACCTATCTAAAACATTTGGTCTAGTAAACCATGAATTACTTCTGCAGAAATTAGAATTCTATGGGATCAGAGGTACTGTGCTTGACTTGTTTAGGTCTTATGTGACAAACAGGCATCAGAAAGTGGAAATATCAGATGAAAAAGGAAATAAATTGTACTCAAAAGAAAATTTTACATGGTGTACCACAAGGAACTGCACGTGGGCCATTATTCTTCTTGATTTCTGTAAATGGTCTACCCAATCGCATCCAAAATAAGACCATCTTTCATGCTGATGAATGAAGGATGCAAATTTAGAAGAATGTGCTCTAAACACTGAAGCTGTTCTTTGTTACCTTGATAAATGATTTTGCAATAATAGGACAGTACCTAATTACAAGAGAACCATTTTTATCAATTTTAAAAATAGTAAGACCAAACAAAATCTGCTAGAATTGACTTGAGCAAGTGAAATGTGCAAAATTTTTGGCTCTCTGCAGAGACGACATATCGATATTATCAGAGCACATCAACATCAGGAAGTTAAGTGAAATTGTCAACATGGAAACCCTAATAAAATATTACTATGCACAACTTTATTAAACTATGTCCTACAGGATTGAACTTTGGGGGAGAGCATTAAATATGAATAAGATCCTTATTATACACAAAAAAGCCATCTTCATAATGACAAGGAAAAAGAGGCATACCACTCATAGGTTGAAATTCAAGGAATTGAACAACCTAGCAGCAGTAAATGTCTACATCTACAGAATTCTAAAACTCACATAAAAAACACAGTAATCTCTATGAAACAAATGAACAGGTACACCATTATCAAACCAGGAATTGCTGGAAACTAAAGGCAATCCAGCATTGAACCAGCCAACATGAGAAAGGGATTACACATGTTGGAATGTCCCTCTATAACTGTCTTCAAATGTCATTATGCAAATAGAAAACATAAAGGAATTTAAAAACTGTATTAGACAAATACTGACAGAAAATCCATTTTATTCAATTTAGGAATTTTTTATCAAAGCAAAGTTATGAATAAATGAATATATGGTTATAAACTCTTACAATAGACTAACAAGATTATAAACCTGTGTGATTTTAACATGTGTGATTATTAATATGTATAATAGTATTAATCTGTAACTATATATTAATTTGTAACTATATATGCAAACTTTAATGTACTCTCAACTTTAGTGAATAAGACCTGACAATGCCTATGTGTAAAGATACAACATGTACCAACTGTATTACATCAAAATCTCTGCTGAATACATAAATAATAATAATAATAATAATAGTAATAATGAATATCAGAGTGATATTTTGTCATGCATTTTTCTAATTCTTCGTGAGAGTGTTATCTCTGACTTCAGTTCACAGCTGTTGTGAGCATTGACATTTAACCTCTAATACCAAAGAGCAGCAAATGATATAACTTGAAGTGAGTAATTAAATGCTGATGTGCATCAGAAAATGTTTACTGTTACATACTACCATTAGAAAAGTATATGAAAGAGGAAAATGACAACAGAGATTATCATGTTGTTAGAACATTGATGTGTGGAGTCTTCGTTAGTTTCACAATGTCACAAATTTTTCCCATGAACATATCACAACATCCTACTTCCAAATCTTCCATGCATCTACTCCTTGATAATGAAAGATGTCTGTTCTTAAAGAATAGTATTTAAATAGAAGATCTGATCTACATGAGCATTATTGTGAGTTCATCTGAGTTCTAGTTATTTGTTGATTTGCACCTAAGATGTGGTGACGTGGTCACATCAGGAACTATACAAGGCATAAAAGTCCTTGTCCATTAACCAGTCCATCACAGGCAGCCTGTAGGTGATGTCAGGAGAATAGGGACAGCACACCAAAGTGGCACTTCAACTTAATTTTACACCATCAGCTGCAGCAGTTTTTTAGGACCTATACAGAGGAGATGTGTGCTGATGGGGCACAAAAGGTTATCCATCTCCAAACAACTTCCAGTCAGTAGATCAACCACCTATACCCACTTCACAACCTGTCATTCCTGATATTGGAATGCCACTATATTTTTGTAGGACAGTGTTTCAGTACCAGCCACCTCACCCCAGTGGTCTTGGCATCGCCATGTCTCTGTTATTCATATGTGTTGATTAAAAAGAGGAGGGATTTATCATCTTACAATGGTAGTATTAACTGGGGCAAGATGTCAGAAATGCTACTCATCTCTGAGTACAAGATTTTTTGACACTCTCACATGGAGTGTGCAAAATGAGTGTATCAGGTAAGACCTGAGATATGCTGGGCATAATGGGATGACTGTGCTGGTGCTCCAACACTCGGTGTGGTGTTCATAAATAAATCCATCAATAAGTATGTTGAGATACCTGTAAACAATGTGGTTCCTTTTTATGCCACACACTTAGATACTGAATTCTCAACTTTGCTTACAAATACACTTCTGGTCATTAAAGTCAGAACACCATTAACAGATGTCAAATTGGAATGAATTTTACAACATGCTTGGGAATGGAAATTATTCACATTTCAGTGCAACTGCACATAGTAGGCATGAGTAGCACCATCTGTATACTGTATATAAGAAATGATTATGAGGCAGGTTTATTATTCAGAAATCACATCTGAATGTTGGTGGTTTGTGAGAAGCTCATGTTATGCCTTGTGTAAGAAGGAAAAATGTACCAGAATGTGTCAGAATTTGACAGCAGCTGGATCATGGCCTATTAAGACTCTGGTTTGTGGTCCCACAACAGTGCTTCTCACTTTAATCAGCATCCCATGATTATCATGGAAATATAGAATTGATGGATTCAGGAAGGTCTTACTCAATTCCATGCAGGAAGTCAATGCCACCATGTGACTAGCACCAGAGTGAACATACATTTGTTCACTTGGCCATGCAAGATCATACAGTTACATCAAGTGCCTAGAATCTGGAAATGGGCTGGTTTGTGATAAGATATGTATCCATGCAGACAGTGCAACTACATCTGGATCACCTTGGACTGTCAGTACAGTGGCCATTGTTGCATCTTCCATATATGTAATACTGGAGAGAGAGGTGGACTTACAGTTTATCCAACAACAAGATTTGACACATGATGGACACCACAGCACACCAGACATTATATTTGTGATGTGTTAAGGTCACTGGCTGTGCCCTATCTTTGCAATATCCATGACATTAACTTTTAATGAGATAACAAAATAATGTATGTTTCCAATTCTGTACTGACCTACCTCAATATGGACGGTAGAACTGTTGGCCAGTTCAACATATTCTCAAGACCTCGCACCCACTGAAAATGGGTTGCAAAGAGAATGGTGCAATACAATTCACCAGCCACTATGACTGCTGCACTCTGGTGCAGAGTTGAAGCAGTAAGGAATGATGCACCCATTATATGTTACCCAATCTCAGCTGGACTGAATGCCCACTCAAGTTAGAGTTGTTATTGCTACCAGAGGTGACAGTTCTGTGTACCAAATTTCACACATTGTATACCCAAAGATCATGTACAAATTTAATCATATATCCTGCTACTAAACTGGATATACTCAATAAGTGATATTTTTATTTTGCTATCCTTCTGTGTTACCTTTTACTTGGGTTGCAAATTCATCCTTAAAGCACATAGCAAATATTTTTCTAGCAGTTGCCACTCATCCTGGTAGCTTTCTCTCTGTAGGTCTGCTGCTCTGAACCAATCTTGTTGTATGGCTGCAGTAAGTGTGCTTCATATTTAAAGATAATATCCAGTTTCCTACACCATCTTTGTACATTCCAAGCTGGTGTTCTTTGTCATGAATGGGGTATTAAACTGCAATCAAACTCCTTCCCTCTAAAATACCTCATTACAGTGAGGATACAAGCTGTAATCCCTTTTAAATGTCCTCTTGTAGTTACATAACTGATAATTTTTTCCTTATTTGAAATTATTTTCAAAAGTTTATTCCTGAATGGCTAAATGTCTGTTGTACTCTGTTTGTATACCATATATGCAGCTGCAAAGTTGATCAAAATCACAGCTCAAGATGAAGTCACTAACGTAAACTGATCAATACAAAAGAGATTTTCTAATTATTTTTTGGAAATGTACAATATATAATATTTTCTGACATTGGCCCTGTCATTGTTCTAAATTAGTTGAGTAGCAAACAGAATCTTTTCAGCAAAATGAATACAACTCTACTATCTGTGCATACTCTGTGTAAATAACTGCATTTATAGAGTTTAAAGATTAGCTCTGTGAAGGTTAACATTTTTGACATGAGGCACACATTCCTTTGTATGAAAAATTTACTATATACAGTATGATACCTCCTCACATATCTGTGCTATATAACATGTAGTGAATGTAATGATTTCTGTCATTATGCCAGCATGCAATTACTTTCCCTCAAGAGCTGAGATTATTTTTTGGCCAGAAATCATATAAAGACTATCCCGAGAGAATGACCCATTTAAGGTAAACCTGTATCCAATATCCTTGTCAGTGACAGTATGAAGGCAATTTTCACATGAAGGTGAGATTGCTCTTCTAGATGGCCTCTGTATTTTTCTGAGTTGAACAACATTGTTAATGATTACAGAGAAAAATTGGCAATGTGAGAAAACAGTTCTACCATCATGTCAGATTTCCAGGATTGCCTTGCTCATGAAGAAGTCTCAGAAAATGAGTGTTTATACATTCACTTCCTTGCAGACTGCTGATATTCATTAACATTTACACTTGTATTAAGCCTTACTGATCAAGGAATCTCACATAATGGTTTTTAGGGACAAATACACTTAAAAGTGGCAATGAGGTCAAATCTCTTAATACTACATTCTTGAAAGCTCAAATGAAGTAATAGAGTTGCATATTGACTATCTCTCTGGACAACCAAGGCATTACAACAGTAACTGCAATGGGTTGTTAAATATTGCCATTGTTCCACTCTAGCCTGAATTCTGGTATCAGGTTCCTTTTTCCTGTCTGTGATGGTAAGATTCAAATTATGTACATGTGTTTTAGATGTGTCACAGCACACTAAAAAATCTGTAAATTCTTCAAATCACTGGTAAAATAAGAAACATTGCATATCATTAATGCCAGTGTTAGACCCCTTATATGATATGATTTGCTCTGGGGCAGCATGATCTGTAGTCCTAATTTTAGTACGGGATAATGTTTGTGCTTTTGAATATATGTGTGACTGTAAAAGCCAGCATTGAAAGAAACAAAGAAATAAAAACCTTTCTATTGGAGAAGGAGATGAGGAGGTGGGTATCGATACACTAGAGATTTCATCAGTAAAGAGATTTTGTTAGTGAATTTAACACTTCTTGGTGGGCAAAAGTGTAGCTACTGAAAACAAGTTAGATGTCATATTCCATCACCTCTCTTTCTTGAATATTAATATTATGTTTCAAACTATTTTCTACCTCTTGCCATTCCACTTCATCCACAAGAAAAACATGTCCTGCAATTTTAATCATAAAGATGCAATGGCAATAGTCACACTAACATCAGTTTATCATAAAAATGAGCTACATAAGTTTTTCAGTTAGGACCATGAACTTACATACCTGTAGGTTGCAGAACACCACAGATTTCTATGCTTTGTTGAGTCAGTGAGGACATAAATCTCTTGATTAATTCCTGTTCTGAATTCTTAGTTATGGGCTGTAATCTCCGGATAAACCTTAGCAAGTATTCCAATAAATACTGCACAGCCTTCAAGAAAAAAAAAGAATATTCACACATATAAAACTTCAAACATTATCCAATTTTCCAGGAGATACAGAATTATCTAGTTGAGAATGAAGTAGATGTGCCCCTACCATAACTAATGTAGAGAATTGCCCTGGTGCAAAAAATTTTCTTTAACGAAGAAACATTGATTCACACATATTTTCATAGTGAAATGAAGAATGAATTCTCACTAAGAATAGAAGCTTAAGATAATTAACAGAAGATCCAGAGCATATGTTGTTAGTTATTCTACATCTTCATCTACATGACTACTCTGCAATTCACATTTAAGTGCTTGGCAGAGGGTTCATCGAACCACAATCATACTATCTCTCTACCATTCCACTCCCGAACAGCACGTGGGAAAAACGAACACCTAAACCTTTCTGTTCGAGCTCTGATTTCTCTTATTTTATTTTGATGATCATTCCTACCTATGTAGGTTGGGCTCAACAAAATATTTTCGCATTCGGAAGAGAAAGTTGGTGACTGAAATTTCGTAAATAGTTCTCGCCGC
Source organism: Schistocerca serialis cubense (assembly GCF_023864345.2). Lineage (NCBI taxonomy): Eukaryota > Metazoa > Arthropoda > Insecta > Orthoptera > Acrididae > Schistocerca > Schistocerca serialis. The sequence continues at coordinate 373,757,177 of NC_064640.1, forward strand.
GACGAAAAACGTCTTTGCTTTAATGACTTTCATCCCAACTCACGTATCATATCTGCCACACTCTCTCCCCTATTATGTGATAATACAAAATGAGCTGCCCTTTTTTGCACGCTTTCGATTCCTCCGTCAATCCCCCTGGTAAGGATCCCACACCGCGCAGCAATATTCTAACAGAGGATGAACGAGTGTAGTGTAAGCTGTCTCTTTAGTGGACTTGTTGCATCTTCTAAGTGTCCTGCCAATGAAACACAACCTTTGGCTCACCTTCCCCACAATATTATCTATGTGGTCTTTCCAACTGAAGTTGTTCATAATTTTAACACCCAGGTACTTAGTTGAATTGACAGCCTTGAGAATTGTACTATTTATCGAGTAATCAAATTCCAACGGATTTCTTTTTGAACTCATGTGGATCACCTCACACTTTTCGTTATTTAGTGTCAACTGCCACCTGCCACACCACACAGCAATCTTTTCTAAATCGCTTTGCAACTGATACTGGTCTTCGGATGACCTTACTAGACGGTAAATTACAGTATCATCTGCGAACAGCCTAAGAGAACTGCTCAGATTGTCACCCAGGTCATTTATATAGACCAGGAACAGCAGAGGTCCCAGGACGCTTCCCTGGGGAACACCTGATATCACTTCAGTTTTACTTGATGATTTGCCGTCTATTACTACGAACTGCGACCTTCCTGACAGGAAATCACGAATCCAGTCACACAACTGAGACGGTACCCCATAGACCCGCTACTTGATTAGAAGTCACTTGTGAGGGATGGTGTCAAAAGCTTTCCGGAAATCTAGAAATACGAAATCAACTTGAGATCCCCTGTCGATAGCGGCCATTACTTCGTGCGAATAAAGAGCTAGCTGCGTTGCACAAGAACGATGTTTTCTGAAATGAAAATCATTTTAATGAAAATCATTTGAATGTGTTGTTGGTTTCTGTATTTTAATTAGGACTGTATGCTGCAGTATTTTTGGTAAAATATGTCATTTCACAAGACACACACACACACACACACACACACACACACACACACACACACACACACACACACACACAGACACACACAGACACACACACTGAAACAAAGGAAGGTATTTTCATTCCTTTGTTTTAATAAATATACAAATATTTACATATTTATTCTGTACACAGATCTATGTTAACGGTAGATGAACAATGCATTTAATAAAGTTACTACACCTCTCGCTTCCAAATGATGGTCTTCTTGTGAATACATTGAGTAAAATATTTGTTCACGTTTAATTTAAGCAAAACAGGAAAAATCAAGCCTCTTATCTGACATGTGTGCAGAACTCCCATTTATTTTAATGTCAGCAGTGAACTTATCATACCAGATGTAGTTTATGACACATGCTTTATTGTACTAATATACCAATTGTTTCACACTGTGGATGTTTTCCTTTATGTTGAGATCCACCAAATAATGCATGTGTGTGAGCATGTGAAATATTGGCTATAATACAGAATATGTACCTTATCTAATTTTTTTAGACACTTTTCTGGGTTGTTTCCAAAGATAACTATGTAGCTTAAGCTATCACAGTTCAAAGCAGGGGTTTTCAGCAGCTCCAGCCAATCATAAAGTAATCCAGTTAATACATAAATATTTTTCTCTAATCTTAGACTGTTCCAAACTGAACATTTGTAGTTCAGTTCTATTCTTAATTGGTAGATAGATTTCTTGGCAACTTCGTCCAACATCTGATGGTCAGCCAGCAAAGCTTGTATAATATCATCTGTGCAGTAATTCTGTAACAAAATGATACAGTAAGTCAAACATTACCTACGAATCTTATTTGCTTTTAGAAATGTAGGAAGTGTTTAATGTATGATTCATCATACAAATACTACAAGTACTTAGAAATGGTGTATCTCAAAAGTTCATTGAATGGTATCATGAAACAAAGAAAACAGAATTTACACTGGAGAAAAAAAAAAAAAGAAAAAAAAACTGTGTGATTACCTGCTTAATAGCATATTGGTCAACCTTTGGAACGAAATACAGCAATAATTCCAGATGACAAAAATTTGACAAGTCATTGGTAGGTTTATGGAGGTATGTGGCACCAGATGGCTGTGAACAGATCACTCAATTCCAGGAAATTATGGACTGGTGGTTTGTGGGATGGAGCTAGTGCCCAGCAGCATCCCAGATGCATTCCAAAAGGCCAATATCAGGCAGAACTAAGACATCAACATCACTTCACTATCATACTTCTAGAACCTCAGTAGATTCTGTGATTTTGACATAGGTAGTTATGCTGCCGGAGATACCACCATCATCAAGGAGGACATCAAGTATGAAGAAATGCACGTGGTTTGCAATAATGGGATGGACATCCAACAACTTGTCACTTACTCATGGTTTCACCAATGCGGAATCATTTTCCATAGATGATCATGATAGTATTATGGGAACAGTGACCAGCTTCACCATTTCTGAGATGCTTGTTCCCAACTGTCCTTTTTCAAAGTCACTTATGTCAGTGGATTTCAACATCTGCAGCCTGAATCATGTTAATGATTCACTTTTCATTTCTGTTCTGCTTATATAGTTCATTTACCATATCACATGCTCACTGTGCAGTCAGATGGCATTCAACCTTACAATGGGCAGCAGTCACACTGTATTGGTTTATCAGTGTATAAAAAAATATTGTTAATGACTTTCAAAGTAATCTTGACACACATCTTTTGTTGCAGTTAAAAAATGATGCAGACAGTTAGGCACTGTGACCATGGCAGCTGCCTTCCCTATTAAATATTAAACTCTCAACATTAGATCTCATTTACAGTGATGATTCATTTCTCATGATCTTATCATTAACAGGACATATAACCTTTGTATTTTTTCCTTTCCCTGTGGTGATAGTTTGCAGAAAAGATAGATCTTGTCACAAGTTTCAGTGTAACTTGCAGCGCAAATCAGGAACAGATCTTACATTTCCTCACATGTTTTGTGAATGATGATGTGACATTACAAGCAGCTGGTGTGTTCTGGTGATGTAGTCATGGGAAAAGTTAATATGTCTTGTAATGTCATCACTAGTATGATTTTAATGAAAATACATTGGTGAGATATTTAGTCTGGAGCTGATAATTCAATGGGCAATGTGTATGAGGTGAACATTATTTTTGTGGACCGGGACTTGTACATTGTGATTTAGCACATGCTGCTGGATATAATGCTACATCTGCACAAAGTAATGCCAAAATTTGCACTGGTGATAGATGCTGTTCAATTATTCAATGAGTTATTTGTTCATGGTCACCATTTGCATGCTTTGTGCTTCTCTAAAAAATAATTAAGAGGGGTTTATATAAAACTTAAAATCAATCTGTTTCAAACAATGTTATTATTCTTCAGGATTTTGACCTACAGATCCAGCCTCAGTACATCTTTTATTAAATTATTCACTCATGTCTCATTGCCAACATAAGGCTTTGGTATTAAAATTATTATGTTTTTGAGCCAAAGAGTGACACTGTATGACCACTCCCAATGGTGTTGGCAAGTCACACTCAAAGTTAATGGCTACACATTGCCCACAACCTGGGGCATGGATAAAAGCATCATAATTGGATTGGCTCATTCTGGATTGGGATGCATTTTCATTCTATTGATATTCTAGACTAGTTGTCCCAGTACCCAAGCTGTAATAGTGAGCAGTTAGCATGGGGTCTCAGGAGTTACTGTTTAGTGAGGTAGTAGTAAATGTAGCAGCAGGAATAGCACACTTAGTGCAGATGATAAGCATAACAGCACATGTTAGTAACAGCAGTGGCAGACAACTGTGACATGGTACATTACTGGTATCACAGTCCACTTGGGTAAAGTCACCGGGCAGCAGAGGCATTGTCTACACAGCGACACATGTGGGAGGCATTGCATAGGAGCCACGGTGCAGTGGCAGCATGTTCACGTGGTGACACATGTGGTCAACATCACATTGGCTGCAAGCAGCAGAGGTGGCAGCTTCACACCATGTCACACAAGGCAAATGGCAGTCCACATTGCAGGTGATATTGCGCCAGCATCAAATGAAACATACAGCAGCAGAGGCTGCATACATCAGCGGGGAAATGCAAGTTAAGTACAGTCAGTGGCTGCATTTGTAGTTGATTTTAAATGTCATTTAAAGGTAATTCCTGATGAAATAGTTAGGCTTAAGTATTTCACCATTTTTGTGACAGACAGGGAAGCAGTAAGGGCCAAAAGAAATAAAATGCTAGATTGGAAGGTTGTTGAATTGGGCTTGAGTGAGTATAGAAACCTAATTGTTGTAGTCAAAAAGATAGATGGTTTGTGAGGACTGTGTTACATGTGAAGAGACTGAACAAAATAATTGTACCACCCAGAAGACATGAATGAACTTTTACAAACATTTAACAATATGGTAATGTATAGCCTACCTCGATAGCTGAGTGGTTAGTGCGACAGAATGTCAAGCCAATGGGCCCATGTTCTATTCCCAGCTGGGTTGGAAATTTTCACCACTCAGGGACTGAGTGTTGTGTTGTCTTCATCATTATCTCACTCCCATCAACACACAAGTCACCAAACTGGTGTCAACTGAAAAGGTACCATTCTACCTGATGGGAGGCCCTAGCGACACATTTCATTGCATAATATATATAAAAGGTGTAGAGGAAGAGAAGGAGATGAAAGCAATATGCAGAGATATGCATAGGCTCCAAAAGAGGGATCCAACATTGAAATTCATTAAAGTTAATTTTAGGTGTAAAGGATAGAAAAAATTAAACAATAAGTGAGAATGTTTGGACAGGCAAGGATGGCAGCTATGTTTTCCAGATGAACAGACAGAAATATTACTTAATTACCTTCATCACAGCCATGGGCACTATGGAGCACAGAAGTGTTTCGAAATAATTTGGGAATATAATCCATCAAATTATGGGCATGCAACCACACAAATAAAATTTCCTCCACTGATATTTCGGCCACATATAATCCGACCATCCTCAGAGTGAGTCACAAGACTGACGGCCTTATATGCTCCACCACGGCGGTACTGCGCATGTGGGTCACAGATGCCGGTTGGCAGCAGAGACATATGCTTACACATGCGCCGCCTGTGGCAAAGACGTACAGACATTCGATTTGCTTATCGATGTTTGATCAGTGGCGGTGACACGATGACGACTTCTCTGCAGTTTAATTACTCCAAGAGCCAGATTTCATGCTTTGTCCAAATTAAAACCATTATCTCCATTTATTAAATTGTTAGCTAATCTAATTTATACAGCTTCCTTGAATACAGATTCCCAAAAAGAAGAGGTGGATGTTAAAATCTTCACATCACTGTAATTCATGGAATGACCTGTATCAATACAACGTTTCGCCACACCTGACTTGTCTGGCTGTAATAAGCGTGTGTATCTTCAATGCTCCACATACCTCTCTTGAACGGTGCGTGTTGTTTGATCTCTGTATGACTGCTCACAATTTCCGCAAAGAATCTGATACACACCTGCTTTACAAAGCTGTAAATCATCCTTCACAGAGCCGAGTAAAGCTGCAATCTTCGTGGGGGACCGGAAGATCACCTTAACACAGTGTTTCTCAAGAATACGGCCTATTTTCGATGAAAGAGCACCCACATAGGGCAAAAACGCACTAGATCTGAAGGAATTACTATCTTCTTCCCCATCACATACCTGCTTTTTAGGTTTTCCATCGAATGCTCTACAAATTTGTTGCAGAGAGTATCCATTTGATTTAAAAATGTTCTTGAGGTATGTAAGCTCTTCTTGCAAATTTTCTTTATTGGATATACAGTGCGCCCGATACACTAAGGTCTTAAGGACACCTATGGTCTGTGAAGGGTGATGGCAGCTACTGGCATGAAGATATAGATTTGTGTGCGTTGGTTTCCGATATATGGCATGTCCTAATGTGACATCACTTTTATGGTGAACGACAACACCCAAAAAGGGGAGGCAGCCATATTTTTCTATTTCCATAGTAAATTTAATGCTAGCATGAATGGAATTCAAATGATCAAGAAATTGATGTAATTCATCCATACCATGGGACCATACCACGAATGTGTCGTCCACGTACCTCCAGAAGACCGTAGGTTTAAAACTTGCTGAGTCCGGCGCCTTGTCCTCAAAGTCTTCCATGAATAAATTAGCTACCAGAGGGGAGAGGGGGCTTCCCATGGCAACACCATCAATTTGCTCATAAAATTCACCATTAAACTGAAAATAAGATGATAGAAGCACATGTTCAAATAAGGCCATAATGTTCTTATCAAGAGAGATAAAGAGTCCTTTAAAGGTACCTTCGTGTATAATGATACCACAGGAAAACTAACAAGCACATCCGTACTATTAAGCCTGACATTGCTAAGTCAATGAATAAAATCCATAGAATTACAAATGTGGTGAGTACATTTTCCTACCAATGGTTTTAATAAGGAAGCTAAATATTTGGCAGAAAAATATGTTGGTGAACCAATAGTGCTCGTTATAGGTCTCATAGACAAGTCCTCTAGACGCTCATCTTTACCCATCTTGTGAACTTTAGGAAGACCATAAAATCTCGGTGGTACTGCACCTCGAACTTTTAAACTTCTTATGACTTCCTTTGGTAGTGATGAAGCGTTCAGCAAGGCAGCAGTCCTTATTGTCACCTTGTTAGTAGGATCTTTGTTAATCTTCCGATATGCACCAGAACTAAGTAGACCATATATCTTTTCCTTGTAGAGTTCCTGAGGCATAAGGATGGTAGCATTACCTTTATCAGCACGCAGGACGACTGTATCAGTATCCTCATGCAGCTTTCGTATCGCACATCTTTCTTCCTTGGAAACATTGCTTCTTTGTGGACGATGCTTCGTGATTGCTTGACAGGTTTCTCATCTGATTTCTTCCACAGGATCCTCTGATAGTGGTCAGACAGCTTCTTCAATGGCACTAATGAAAGATGATATCGGCAATGTCTTTGGAGTAGGGGCAAAATTTAGCCCTTCACTTGAGACAGACAACGTAGCTTCGTCCAGATCCTTACCCGTCAAATTTATGACAGGGCGTCGAATAACAGAGTCCACCTGAGAAGGCTGGTCCAATCGGCTGTACTTAGTGTGCACGACCATGTAGTTGTCACAAAATTTGCAAGGTTGGTTCACTTTGTTAAGAACGCTGCAGTAAATAGAATTTTACATAGGGCTGGTTCTGCTATTGTCAGAGAAAGAATTCGTTTTACTCGTTGGAAGTTGGACATTGTTTCTGTGACGCCTGTATCATCTGCATCTGAAGGTAGCAGCTATTTTGTCTCTTGACACATGTGACTGGATCAATGGCATTACATGGGCTAAGTCTGAATGGGTTCGCGAAGTGGCCACAAAAAGACAGATTACCAAGTACAGCCAATTGGACCAGCCTTCTCAGGTGGACTCTGTTATTCGACGCCCTGTCATAAATTTGACGGGTAAGGATCTGGACGAAGCTACGTCGTCTGTCTTAAGTGAAGGGCTAAATTTTGCCCCTACTCCAAAGACATTGCCGATATCATCTATCATCAGTGCCATTGAAGAAGCTGTCCGACCACTATCAGAGGATCCTGCAGAAGAAATCAGATGAGAAACCTGTCAAGCAATCACGAAGCATCGTCCACAAAGAAGCAATGTTTCCAAGGAAGAAAGACGTGCGATACGAAAACTGCGTGAGGATACTGATACAGTCGTCCTGCCTCAGGAACTCTACAAGGAAAAGATATATGGTCTACTTAGTTCTGGTACATATCGGAAGATTAACAAAGATCCTACTAACAAGGTGACAATAAGGACTGCTGTCTTGCTGAACGCTTCATCACTACCGAAGGAAGTCATAAGAAGTTTAAAAGTTCGAGGTGCAGTACCACCGAGATTTTATGGTCTTCCTAAAGTTCACAAGATGGGTAAAGATGAGCGTCTAGAGGACTTGTCTATGAGACCTATAACGAGCACTATTGGTTCACCAACATATTTTTCTGCCAAATATTTAGCTTCCTTATTAAAACCATTGGTAGGAAAATGTACTCACCACATTTGTAATTCTATGGATTTTATTCATTGACTTAGCAATGTCAGGCTTAATAGTACGGATGTGCTTGTTAGTTTTGCTGTGGTATCATTATACATGGAGGTACCTTTAAAGGACTCTTTATCTCTCATCAGCCAACATTTTGATTAGAACATTACGGCCTTATTTGAACATCTGCTTCTATCATCTTATTTTCAGTTTAATGGTGAATTTTATGAGCAAATTGATGGTGTTGCCATGGGAAGCCCCCTCTCCCCTCTGGTAGCTAATTTATTCATGGAAGACTTTGAGGACAAGGTGCCGGACTCAGCAAGTTTTAAACCTACGGTCTTCTGGAGGTACGTGGACGACACATTCGTGGTATGGTCCCATGGTATGGATGAATTACATCGATTTCTTGATCATTTGCATTCCATCCATGCTAGGATTAAATATACTATGGAAATAGAAAAATATGGCTGCCTCCCCTTTTTGGATGTTGTCGTTTGCTGTAAAAGTGATGTCACATTAGGACATGCCATATATCGGAAACCAACGCACACAAATCTATATCTTCATGCCAGTAGCTGCCATCACCCTTCACAGACCATAGGTGTCCTAAAGACCTTAGTGCATCGGGCGCACTGTATATCCAATAAAGAAAATTTGCAAGAAGAGCTCACATACCTCAAGAACATTTTTAAATCGAATGGATATTCTCTGCAACAAATTTGTAGAGCATTCGATGGAAAACCAAAAAAGCAGGTATGTGATGGGGAAGAAGATAGTAATTCCTTCAGATCTAGTGCATTTTTGCCCTATGTGGGTGCTCTTTCTTTGAAGGTAGGCTGTATTCTTGAGAAACACTGTGTTAAGGTGATCTTCCGGTCCCCCACAAAGATTGCAGCTTTACTCGGCTCTGTGAAGGACGATTTACAGCTTTGTAAAGCAGGTGTGTATCAGATTCCTTGTGGAAATTGTGAGCAGTCATACAGAGGTCAAACAACACGCACCGTTCAGGAGAGGTATGTGGAGCATTGAAGATACACATGCTTATTACAGCCAGACAAGTTAGCTGTGGCTGAACATTGTATTGATACAGGTCATTCCACGAATTACAGTGATGTGAAGATTTTAACATCCACCTCTTCTTTTTGGGAATCTGTATTCAAGGAAGCTATATAAATTAGATTAGCTAACAATTTAATAAATAGAGATAATGGTTTTAATTTGGACAAAGCATGAAATCTGGCTCTTGGAGTAATTAAACTGCAGAGAAGTCGTCATCGTGTCACCGCCACCAATCAAACATCGATAAGCAAATCGAATGTCTGTACGTCTTTGCCACAGGCGGCACATGTGTAAGCTATGTCTCTGCCACCAACCAGTACCTGTGACCCGCAAGCGCAATACCACCGTGGTGGAGCATATAAGGCCGTGCTTGGCATCTTGTCATCAGTATTGTGACTCACTCTGAGGATGGCTGGATGATATGCGACCAAAATATCAGTGGAAGAAATTTTATTTGCGCGGCTGAATGCCTGAAATTTAATGGATTATTCATTACGCTGCGAGAAGTTCAAAATGCACAATTTGGGAATATGTCGTCTTCAATAACATGGCTAGAAGAGTAAGGAAATAGCTGGCTGCTTTTTACGGATGTTAAAGGGTGACGTTTAGCACAGTCGCTATGCCGGGAGAAATGCAGAACATCATCCCCAATAGAGCAGGCAATTTACTAGGTATCAATTTTTGGACCTCTGCCAGAAGGGTATGGTTGACTGCAATATACATTAGTAGCAGTAGATGTATTCTCTAAATATGTCAAATTGTACCCACTAAAAAGTGCTACAAGTCAGAGTGTAGTTGATAAACTAGAAAGGACTACATAATAAATGTAAAATTGCCTGAAGAGATCCTATCAGACAATGAAGCACAATTTACTTCCAGAGTGTGGGTCAAATTTGTAGAAAGGACAGGCATTAGATAGATAAGGATATCAGTTTACCACCCAGCAAGCAATCCTGCTAAGAGGTACATGCAAGAACTGGGTACATTGTAGAGGACCTCCTGCAGCAAGAAACACACTACTTGAGTGTTGCATGTGACTGTGTTTGTAGATCTTATAAAGACATGTAAAAGTAGTGTCATTGATTCCTCTCCATGTGAAATGATAATCTGGTAGCAGAGAATGTTGAGTTTCCTTCAGCTAACCTTTTAACCAGACAAGAGAGGGAGGTACTAGTTAACCAACATTTGCTAAAGAAGGGTTCTTAAAGAAAGAAGAAACATGATGGAAAATTTTGGACAGTTAAATTTAAATGGGGAGACAGAGTCTTAGGCAGAACTAAACAAAAATCCAGTGAAATGGGTGGGGAAACCAAAAAATTATTTGAATTATATCATGGGTCATTTGAAATAACAGAGTGCCCACATCCCAAAGCCTACAGACTGGTGTATCCAACATCAAAGAAACCTTTGGGTCTGTGAAATATAACTGAGCTGAACAGGAATATTGCAAAATGAAAGAAGCGAATACAATGTGCTCAAGTATATATAAAGTATATATTTATTAACATGTTATATAGGTATAAGTAATTTTGGGGGATTCTCATTGTTAAGTGTTTCTGACACACACACACACACAGATATATATATATATATATATATATATATATATATATATATATATATATATATATATATATATATATATATATATATATATATAAAAATGGTTTGCATAACCTCGGTTCTGAGAGTTCTGAAACCTGTACAAAAAATTGGAATAGAGATCAACATAAACATCACTTCCACCCCTTTTATTGCTCATGAAAACCACACATTGCATGTTGTACCACCATACAGCAAGACCTTTAGAGGTAGTGGTCCAGATTGCTGTACACACCAGTACATTTAATACCCAGTAGCATGTCCTCTTGCATTGATGCATGCCTGTATTCATCATGGCATACTATCCACAAGTTCATCAAGGCACTGTTCATCCAGATTGGCCTACTCCTCAATGGCAATTCATCATAGATCCCTCATAGTGGTTGGTGGGTCACATCGTCCATAAACAGCCCTTTTCAATCTATCCCAGAAATGTTCAATAGGGTTCATGACTGGAGAACATGCTGGCCACTATAGTAGAGTGATGTTGTTATCCTGAAGGAAGCCATTCACAAGATGTGCACAATATGGGCACAAACTGTACTTCGTGAAGACTAATGCCTCACTAATATGCTGCCGATATGGTTGCACTATCGGCTGAAAGATGGTATTCACATATTGTACAGTCATTACGGCACCTTCCATGACCATCAGCGGCATATATCGGCCCCACATAATGCCACACCAAAACAGCAGGGAACCTCCACCCTGCTGCACTCACTGCACAGTGTGTCTAAGGCATTCAACCTGAGCGGGTTGCCTCCAAACATGTCTCTGACAATTGTCTAATTGAAGGCATATGCGACACTCATTGGTGAAAAGAATGTGATGCCAATACTGAGGTCCATTTTACATGTTGTTGGGCTCATCTGCACCGTGCTGCATGGCGTTGTGGTTGCAAAGATGGACTTTGCCATGGACGTCGGGAGTGAAGTTGTGCATCATGCAGCCTATTGCGCACAGTTTGAGCATAACACGATGTCCTGTGGCTGCCCAAAAAGCATTATTCAACATGATGGTATTGCTGTCAGGGTTCCTCCAAGCCATAATCTGTAGGTAGTGGTCATCCACTGCAGTAGTAGCCCTTCGGCAGCCTGAGCGATACGTGTAATCGACAGTTTCTGTCTCTCTGTATTTCCTCCATGTCTGAACAACATTGCCTTGGTTCACTCTGAGATGCCTGGACATTTCCCTCATTGAGAGCCCTTCCTGGCACAAAGTAACAATGTGGACACGCTCGAACTGCAGTATTGACTTTCTAGGCATGGTTGAACTACAGACAACACGAGCCGTGTACCTCCTTCCTGGTGGAATGACAGGAACTAATCAGCTGTCAGGCTCCCTCCATCTAATAGGCGCTGCTCATGCATGGCTGTTTAAGTCTTTGGGTGGTTTAGTGACATCTCTGAACAGTCAAAGGGATTGTGTCTGTGATACAATATCCACAGTCATCATCTATCTTCAGGAGTTCTGGAAACCGGGGTGATGCAAAACTTTATGTGATGTGTGTATTTTGTGTAAGATTATTTTCACAGCTGATACTGGTGGAATTGATGGCAGAAGTTTCATTTAAATGAATATTATAGGAATTTTACTGTTTGTGAGAAGATATGCATAGGCATTTTAAGTCATTTGTTTTTGGTATATGTGTGGACATATAGGGAAATTTAAGTCTATACAAGGTGATTTTTTCCACAGTGTACAATCTCTCAGGGTTGATCAATGAAAGGGTACAGAACAAAAAAGTTCTAATGAACTTATCACCAGGAGTGCATGGTTTCCATGCTAGAGACCATTTATTCAGTCATACTTTGTTACAGAGACTGCGGTCTAATATGCACTGTACCATGCAGAGACAGTTACAGTATCCATGGTTTCCTCCTAGAGTGTGGTACTGTTCCCCATACATCATAACTTAGAGCTCTCTCCTGCCATAGTAATTGGTAATGTTGAATCCGATTCACTTCTCTTGCTGATTCATCTTGTAGTGGATGTGATACAGCATTGTACACAATGGTTCTGTATTGGAATTGAGAGCTGGCCGACATGGTGTTTACTTACAGAAAGGCAAATGTCAATGGGTGTTGGGCAGCAAGGTTGGATCAGGAAACCTATCGCCACCATATGCATTCCAACAACCATAGCATTCAATGTTTGCAACAGTGTTTCACCGTTTGTCTGAGACAGGGTCATTACAGGAAGCAGGAAATCATCAAGGATGTGTCTGAAATGTTTGGACAGCAAACTTGGAGCAAAAGGTGATTAACACTGTGGAAGGTAACCACCGTGTCAGTACCAGGCAGTTGGCCCACCAGTATAGGGTAAGCCAGATGACTGTGTGGAACATTGTCCATGACAATTGTTACTACCCTTATCACTTACAGCATGTGCAGGGCTTACTAGCAAGAGACCTTCCACATTAGGAGCCATTTTGTCACTGGTTTCTTCACCAGGCAACCACAGTTCCAGGATTTGTGTCATCCATCCTATTCACAGATGAGGCCTCCTTTATGGTGAGATAGTATGCAGAATCCCCATGGTAAGGTGACAGTGAATCATCAGCACTGGTGCCACCAGAATGTGGGCCAGGATATCTGGTGACCATATTTTGGGACTAGTCTTCCTTCCATGTCACTAACAGGATCATTTCTTGTGGGTGATTTTGCCTCCACTGCTGGAAGATTTGCCATCGATGATTCGAAGGGTTATGTGGCTGCTACATGATCGTTCTCCAGCCTACTTCACCATCAATGACTGGATACAAGTCTGTCATGTCTTTCCTGGTTGATGGTTCAGATGAGGGGATCCAGGATCTCAACCAGTGAAATTATTGGTTATGGGGTCATCTCAAAAGTACTGTGTATCAAAGCCCATTCCAGATGTGGAGACACTGGAGCAGCTTATTCATGCTGCCTTTGACACTGTTCAGATGCAGTCTGGTTGATGTGAATGTGTGGGACAGAACATGTTACGGCATGTACATGCATGCATAGAGGCATGTGAAACCATTTTCAACATACACTTAGATGATATTAAACCACAGTCTCTGTAAAAAAAGTATGTTTGAATAAATGGTCTCTAGCACGTAAACCATGCATTTCTGGACACCAGTTGATTAGACATTTTTTGTTCGACGTCCTCTCATCAGTCAATCCCTAGGGTTTGTACATGGTGAAAAAAATCACCCTGTATAGTGATATTATTATTATCTGAGCCAAAGGGAGAGTTATGAGGGATTCACTTATGCACAGAAACGTTATACAAAGCAACTGTGGCATGGGAAATAATTCATGTGGGTTAAGTCCAAGAAGAAAATAAAAATGTGAAAAACCAGCCTGATAACTCACAGATAAGTCGCAACAACATCCTATTTTTAAACATTCAGGGTCTTGAAAATAAAGTTGAAATTCTGGAGGAGTCATTGCCACAGAATAAGTATTCTTTCTTATGTCTATCAGAACATTGGCTTAAACCAGAACAAATACAATACTATGTACCAGAAGGTTATAAACATGGAAACAGTTTTTGCAGATCTCAGTACCGTAATGGAGGTACTGTTATCTATGTTTCAAATGAAATAGAGTGTAGAGAACTAGATCTTAGTTGGGCATGTGTAGAGAAACACTTTGAAATTACCGGGATCATATGTGACATAATGAAAGTTATCATAGTATGTATCTACCATTCCCCTGACTCAGACGATAAAACTTTTTTAGATAATTTAGACAGTGTACTCTGCTACATAACGAAATGGAAACAGTATGTAACTGTAATTGGGGGAGACTTTAATTCAAGCTTTGATGTAACATGTAACAAACCCAGTGTAAATAAGTTAATGAATATGCTAAGGCAGCACAACTTCCATCATGTAAATTCAGAACCAACAAGACTACAAGCGTGCTTGGATAATGCTTTTGTCAACTGTGCTCATGATATGTACTCCACCAAGGTAAAGGAATCTGTTTTCTCAGACCACTCCATGTGAACAGTAGAGTTAAGACATCTTATAAAAGTGGATGAGAGCAAGGCTGCACAAAAGTTAACAAAATCTAATACCTTAATATTAACAAAAACACAATCTCATAAAACTAACACACCAGTTGAGCATAACAAACTGGGACAAATTATTTCAAAACTGTGATTCCAGTGCTCAAACAGTTTATGAAATACTCCACAATTACTTAACAGGTATTTTAAAAGCCCATCTTGTTCAAAAGAAATACCATAAAACAAGAAAGGGTACATTTTGGTACACCAAAGATCTGGAGATTCTAAAAAGTAAGCTACTGCTGCTGAAGTGCCTTGCCAAATTAAACAATTCTAATGAAATTAAGGATCTTGAAAAAATCACTAAGAAACTGTATAAGAAAGAGTTGCAATTGGCGAAACAAAGATACAACACAAATTTCATAAAAAATAGTAAAAACCAATGCAAAACAGCCTGGTCAGTAATTAATACTGTTAAAGGTGAAGTCAGAAACTTTGACAAGACAGTCCCAATATCAGCAGATACATTCAATAAATATTTTGTAAGCTGTGCTGATGATATCAAAAGGCTGATCAGTAAACCCAAAGTAACATGTATAGATTATCTTAAGGGAGAAAACCTAAATCATAATAGGACCAGATCATCATTGAAACACTTCAAAGAGGTACACCAATAAGAAGTTCTTAAAATAGTCAAAGAAATGAAAAAGTCATACAGTACAGATATTTTTAACATGTCAAACAATCTATTGAAAGAAATCATACATTACATTGCAGCACCATTAACATATTCTATAAACCTGTGTCTCACAGAAGGGTTTTTTCCTGATCCTCTCAAACTATCCAAGGTAACTCCAGTCTTTAAGAAGGGTGTCAAATCAGATCCTGCAAACTACAGACCAATTTCACTAATTCCAGTTCTAGGAAAAGTCTTTGAAGGCATAATATATAAGCAGATGTATGAGTACCTAGAACTAAACAGTATGTTAAGTGAATCACAGTTTGGTTACAGAAAAGGATGGTCAGCTATACATGCCATAGAGCTCTTAGTCAGAGACATTCTAGCAGCATTTGAGGACCATGCGCACACACAGGTAACCTTATGTGATCTGAGCAAAGCTTTTGACTGTGTTGATCACTCACTTCTGCTCTCTAAACTTGAGTACTATGGAATATGTGAGAAAAGTTTAAAACTCATCAAATCATACCTCAATAAAAGGAAACAGGTGGTGAGTTCAGGAAATCATCTGTCAAACATACTCGAGGTTCAACACGGAGTGCCACAGGGATCTAAATTGGGACCACTTCTTTTCCTTGTACACATAAATGACTTAACAGGAAATATAGATGTAAGGACATATATGTATGTAGATGACACAACTTTTCTATCTGTAAACCATGTACTTGATAACCTTGTAAGTGATATGAAATTGGCAAAAGAAAATGCAACATTGTGGTTTAATGCCAATGATCTGCTATTAAATGAGGAAAAGACCCAGAATATGTGGTTCAGTCTATCAAAGACTACAAAAATAGAAAAACAAAAGGCAAAGTTTTTAGGTATTAGAATCCAGTTGCACCAACCTGATGCAAGTACAGGAACAACTGTTTGTGTATGTGTGTATGTATGAAAAAAGTGAAACTGATAACATATTCTAATCTTGAGTGCTGCACATATAAAGACTAACATGGGCATTTATTCCATGTAAAACCATTTTGGTTGCTAGCCCATCCAAAGACTTTATTATCATATTATTGATAGCATGTTTAAATAAAAGTTCATAAATTATGTTTAATTTAATATGTGTATAGATGTGCCAGAGATAATGCTCATGCTTATTGATTCATTGCTCACAAAATTATTAAATGACTTTTGGCATAGTTAAATACCTGAAAAAATTGGTATTACTTGACAATATGTGAATGGTGAGGCATGGTGATACTTCTTATAACACTCAGCAAGTGAGTGATGTATGAAGTTGGGGTATGTGACATTACAAGCACCTGGTTTGTCTGTTACAGGATGGACTGAATCTGACAAGTTCACTGTGGGCCAGGTTGAATGTTTGTTGGAGTGGCCAGCTGTCAGACAGCAGTGGCAGGTGAGCTGATTGGAGGTAATGGCACCTAGCAATCCACAAGGCCCAGCAGCCATCGGGGTTTTTCCTTGCAGGAAGATGGGTGAGTTCTGGTGACATGGTCATATGTCTTGAAATGTCATCACTAATACGATTTTAATGAAAATACATTAAAACTTGTTACAAGCATGGTAGAGAAAAACCAATGACAGTTTTGGCACCGCAGCAGTGGGACAAGCTCACTGAACATAAATCTCTGTCTTAAACCTTAATAGTTCAAAGTTATTGACATTATTACCATTAGTGTTTGTAGTAAATTGTAACAACTGAATCCATCACAGAAGTCACACTCATGACACACCATATGAAAGAAGATAATTACTGTAATATAATGAATAGTTAATTTTTCTAAGTAAACAGCTGTAAAAATGTTACAAACAATTTAATTTATTTTCATAAATAGTGCCTCAGCTGCCGGCCGGAGTGGCCGTGCGGTTCTGGGCGCTACAGTCTGGAACCGAGTGACCGCTACGGTCGCAGGTTCGAATCCTGCCTCGGGCATGGATGTGTGTGATGTCCTTAGGTTAGTTAGGTTTAATTAGTTCTAAGTTCTAGGGGACTGATGACCTCAGAAGTTAAGTCGCATAGTGCTCAGAGCCATTTGAACCATTTGAGTGCCTCAGCTATGAACTCCTCCACAATGACAAAAATAATAATATCAGCATGAATTTCCTTCCTTAATATTCCAATAACTTTCAACATGTATTGAATTGTAGTTGTGATTTATAAAGTAGGTCAAGTTAGTATTTTGACTAGAGTGCAAAATGTGGTGACTTATGTGTTTGAGATTTGTTTAAAATTATTAAAATAATATACAAATGAGTTTGTTTAGAAACTGGAAAATGACTGCAAAGATCTTTATATGTTTTACCATAAGTCATTGTATAAAACTGTTATGAAAATTACAAATGGTGGTCAGGATGAAAGCATCTGCACTGATTCGAGGAGTGATCATGTGGCCAAACCTTTAAATAAGAGTGTGGGTCAGAGGTTATGGTCTTTTGCCTCTTGTCTTGCATTTGCAGTGTTGGTAAGGTATTTAAGCCAGTAATTCTATCGGCAGTGTGTATGTGGTGAATGTTATTTCTATGTACCAGGACTTGTACATTGTGATTTAGTGCATGCTGCTGGGTATAACACTACATCTGCACAAAGTAATACCAAAATTTTCACTGATTATAGACACCATTCAGTTATTCAATGAGTTATTTGTTTGTGGCCACCATTCAATTGCATTGTGCTTCTCTAAAAAATAATCAAAAGGGATTTATATAAAACTTAAAGTCAGTGGAGCAATGTTATTATCCTTTTGCATTTTTACCAACAGATCTAACCTCAGACTTAAATTATTCGCTAATGTTTCACTTCTAATATAAAGCTTTGGTATTAACTTTGTTGTGTTGTTGACCTAAACACTGATGGTGTATGGTTACCATCTACTGATGTTAGTGAGCCATGCTCAAAGTTAATGGCTGTACATTGCTAACACTCTGGGGAACAGGTGAAAATGTCATAATGTAATTAACACTCTCTTTGCTCTATACTTATTCCTCAGTGTCAGTCTGAAAGATAGTTGCTGATTTTTGCTACTCTCTTTCACGTGTTCAGTGTGATCTGTCCATATGTTTCTTGACAGTCATCTGTAATGTGGCAGTACATCAAAAATTTTCTTCCATCTAGAAAACATGTGTATCAATTGTAAATGCATATTCCAGCTACAAAATCTATTTTCTACACTTACTGCAAAATCTTATGTGTGTCCGTCACCATTTCTTGCAATCTGAATCAAAACTTTGTGTATATGTATGGCTCTCCATTGCATTTTAATGCAAGTATTTATTCTCAAACTTCTTGGAAGATTAAAATAGTGTGCCAGGATGGGATCTGAATCTGGAACATTTACCTTTTGTGGGTTCTCAAAAGTCCCAGTTTGCTGCATAGTTTTAAGCTGCCAGAAAGTTTCATATCAGCACACACCATGCTACAAAGTGAAAACTCATCTGGGTAGTATTCATTTTAATTTTGTTCAGCTTGACACAGCACAATGTGTTTGATATAACAAGGCACATCATGACAACTCTCCACATGCATGCATGCATGCATTTTCTTTTACATATGTTGCTGTTTATTAGATAATGGTTCATTTACCAAACTTTTCAGATATACATTGTGCTGATATGTTAAATACTAAGTACTGGAATTTATAGTTATATATCACGTTATTATGATGAGTTCAAAATATAGGTTTCAGTTGTGGTTACTGAATTCATCACTAAATACAGTTCAATAAACTGGAAAAAATGAACATTTTTTAAAGATGCATGCACAAACTGTTGAACTACTTGAAACAAAACATCAGATCAAACTTTGGTATATGGAAGGACAGTAATATAGAGTTTTATATTCCAAATACTGACACAAGTTAACAAGGGAAACATCAGGATGAGCTAAAGTGTGAACTGGAGTTTGTATTAGGGATGAAGATGTAATAGTGTAATTCATGGAGCTGTGTTATCCACATTGCCAGGGTGGTGCAATAGTTAGTGCATTTGCCAAATGAGCAGGAGGCCCAGGTTCACATCTCAGCTCTGATAAAAATTTTAATTCATTGCTTCAGCCTGTATTTATTATCAAAAAAAGTATCAGTGCAAAATTTTTTGGAGGTCTTCTCAGGCAGATGAACATTTACCACACCAAGAAGATGCTTATGTGAAAGAATACCTATCTTGACAAAATTGTAAAGGAGTCCTTTAATAAATAAAGGATGGCATTGTGGCAGGCAAAACTCTGCAGCCACTGTAAACTATCTCTCATATTTATTGTTGCTCTTCAAGGAACAACAGGTAATGTATTTCTTAAAAAAGAAGACACATAAACAAAATTTAAGGCAAAACATTTTTGATTATATGGGGCTTACTCAATTGGATATCAATTGAATTACACTGAAATTACATTGCCTAGCTACACAATATAATGTGTGCTAAAGGTTCTTTCACTGGTAAATAGGCTCAAGACTGAAAACACAGACTGTTTAAATATAAAGTATTTTTTATGTTTTATAGGCAAGAACTAGGAGTTTTAGTTTAATGAAGAAACGACTGTAATAAAGGTAATTTTGGATGATTTTTATTTATTCATAAAAATTACTGTTGCCAATCTGATGAGCATGACATGTACTTAATTAAAAACAGTAACAAAGATAATTTTGGATAATTTTTATTTACTCACCAAAAATGATGTTGCCAAGATGGTGAACTTGACATTTTTACATCACATAATTACACTGTATCACTATTATTAGCATACAGTAATACTACTGCAAGGAGACATCAGATTCTCCTGGAACAATGTGCAAGATAGATCTTCCCGTTTTCTTAAGGAGGCACTAACATCTTCTATATTCCTAGCACTGTGCAAAGAAAATGCCAAGTCAGAACTTCATATGAATGCAGGACATTTTAGGAGAGCATCTATGATCCAGTGGGGTGAACATGGTTGTTCAACATACCAGATCACCTACCACCAGCGATCCTGAAGTATTTCCATAACACTCTAACATCATGCCACATGGGAGTCACGAAGATTCTGGACAGAATCAAACACAGGTATTACTGGCCAGTTCCCTATCAATCCATTAGACATTACATAAGCCATTGTAAGGAATACCAGCAACATAAGTACGTGCTGCAGTTATCTCTTGGCATCTGATAGCAATTTCGCCTGCAACATTGTCATTCGAAAGATTTGCACCAGGCAAACGATCTACTCAATGGGAGGCCCTAGCCGCATGACATTTCATTTCACTGGATTGGAATTTACCTCTTGGAGAGGTTCCTGAAGTCAGCAAATGAGAATCAATGGATAATAATTTGCAATGACTACTACCTCACCTGCTACACTGTCACCAAAGTTAGGTGAACTGACAAAGCTCCAAAAATTGCAAGGTCTCTCACAGAAGATGTAATTTTGAAGCATGGAACACCCCATGTGATGGTTTCTGATTGTAGAAAAGTTTTCCAGTTGAGGTTAATATCACAGATGAATGGCCCCACAGAGTATTTTAACAAGAGATTGACAGATATGCTCTCAATGTATGTTGATGTCAAACAGAGATACTTGGATACAATACCACTAGTCATGACATTCACATGTAACACAGTCAAGCAAGGCAATAGAGGCCTCACACTTTTCTTTTGGCTCCATGGCACTGTGACCAAACATAACAATGTATACACTGTTCATTTCAACTGGACTGTAATCAGGATGACTACATGAAACATCTCATTTCCAGGGCCTAAGGAGTAAGACAGCTGGCTTGCATACAGTCCCTGGTCACCCAACAGGAACAGGATATTTATGCCTATGCAGAAAGTGGAACTATCAGATAAGTTATTAAAATGCTAGACTGGGCAGTACTGCATTTTTCATACTTGTCAGATGTCATGTACAAAGTCCAGAATATTGACCCATCATCAAGGAGACAAAAGAGTGCACAGACATCATCTGTATCTTCTGTATAAAACCTTACCACAATCCTGATGTGCAGGCAAATGCTGAGGGCTTCATGTTCAAGGAAACTGACAGCACACTCAATGATGATGAAGCTTCAGTGAGAGAGGCTATCTTCATTGCTGATCGTAGAGAAGGGGATGTGACAACATGGCCCAAACATGAGGATCCTCCAATGCTACCATAACAATTACTGACAACATCTAGAACTAGGATGCTGTAGTCCACTCCAATGAGAAGTTGTAAAACAATGGGTCACTGTTTCTCTAGGAGATGTTGCAGTGGTGTGAGCTGTTCTACATGGAATGTTGGGTTGTAGTTAGCACCACTGGTTAGCATGCTGCAAGTTGCTAGTTTCACAAAATTAATAGATTAACATCATTAAATTTTTGGAGGTCCAGATGTGATATGTTGAGCAACACCATTATGGCAGAATGTGTAACAAAAATGATGTGAGTTCAAATCTGATTACCAGCAAATATTTTTTATTTATCACTTGTAGAAGTTTCTTGAAAATTTGGATGTTTATAATGTTTACATATACTGGAATAATCAGTGTTTGTAGAAATAGCAGCACTCTCCATCCAGGAGGCAGCTATGTTCTGTCCCTATGTTGGTGTCCATAATAAATGTGCTTTCAGTGCTAAGTGTTGTATTTCATTGACAACCCTGCTTGTGGAATTGGACTTGATTGTTGTTACAATGTGACAATCTCACAGAATATTATTGAGTGAATTTATGCAAAGTACTAACAATCCCATTTTCATGTCAATGCAACATGTGAGATTTTCATGTGCAAAGTAGACAGAACTGAGCTTTATGCTTAACTTATCTCTGTGCTGGTGTGACATTGGAAGCCTATGAAATTCACACATGGAGCTTCATCCCTAGTGCACCCATTAAAATTTACATCTGCTCCTTTAAGACAGTTTTATTTTTTTGGAGTTGATTAATATGAGTATTTGTAAGATTAAAGGTTAAGTTCTTGGCTGTGAAAAAGTTGTAAACCAGTTTCATTATTCTCACAGTTGCGTTTGGTATGGACCTCTTTGGGCCTTTTATAAATATACCTGAATCATCTTCGAGCATCACAGACATGGAATATTCTTAGAATGTTCCACATGAATCATTTATTAAGGTTTAAGAAGAGAAACAAGCTGACTGCCAAGTCCTGTAAAACACTGTAATTTAATGAAACTTCCCGGCAGATTAAAACTGTGTGCCGGACTGAGACTTGAACTCGCAACCTTTGCCTTTCGTGGGCAAGTGCTCTACCAACTGAGCTACCCAAGCACGACTCACGCCCCATCCTCACAGCTTCACTTCTGACAGTACCTCATCTCCTACCTTCCAAACTTTACAGAAGCTCTCCTGCGACCCTTGCAGAACTAGCACTCCTGAAAGAAAGGATATTGCAGAGACATAGCTTAGCCACAGCCTGGGGGATGTTTCCAGAATGAGATTTTCACTCTGCAGTGGAGTGTACGCTGAAATGAAACTTCCTGGCAGATTAAAACTGTGTGCCGGACCGAGACTCGAACTTGGGACCTTTGCCTTTAGCGGGCAAGTGCTCTACCAACTGAGCTACCCAAGCACGACTCATACCCCATCCTCACAGCTTTATTTCTTCCAGTACCTCATCTCCTACCTCATTCTGGAAACATCCTCCAGGCTATGGCTAAGCCATGTCTCCGCAATATCCTTTCTTTCAGGAGTGCTAGTTCTGCACAGTTCGCAGAAGAGCTTCTGTAAAGTTTGGAAGGTAGGAGATGAGGTACTGGCGGAAGTAAAGCTGTGAGGATGGGGCGTGAGTCATGCTTGGGTAGCACAGTTGGTAGAGCACTTGCCCACGAAAGGCAAAGGTCCTGAGTTCGAGTCTCGGTCCGGCACACAGTTTTTATCTGCCAAGAAGTTTCATATCAGTGCACACTCCACTGCAGAGTGAAAATCTCATTCTATCCTCATAAAGTTAACCATTCATGAATGTGCTGGACTGTGAATTTGCTACATTTAAATCAAGTCAGGGATAATACACTCCTGGAAATTGAAATAAGAACACCGTGAATTCATTGTCCCAGGAAGGGGAAACTTTATTGACACATTCCTGGGGTCAGATACATCACATGATCACACTGACAGAACCACAGGCACATAGACACAGGCAACAGAGCATGCACAATGTCGGCACTAGTACAGTGTATATCCACCTTTCGCAGCAATGCAGGCTGCTATTCTCCCATGGAGACGATCGTAGAGATGCTGGATGTAGTCCTGTGGAACGGCTTGCCATGCCATTTCCACCTGGCGCCTCAGTTGGACGAGTGTTCGTGCTGGACGTGCAGACCGCGTGAGATGACGCTTCATCCAGTCCCAAACATGCTCAATGGGGGACAGATCCGGAGATCTTGCTGGCCAGGGTAGTTGACTTACACCTTCTAGAGCACGTTGGGTGGCACGGGATACATGTGGACGTGCATTGTCCTGTTGGAACAGCAAGTTCCCTTGCCGGTCTAGGAATGGTAGAACAATGGGTTCGATGACGGTTTGGATGTACCATGCACTATTCAGTGTCCCCTCGACGATCACCAGTGGTGTACGGCCAGTGTAGGAGATCGCTCCCCACACCATGATGCCGGGTGTTGGCCCTGTGTGCCTCGGTCGTATGCAGTCCTGATTGTGGCGCTCACCTGCACGGCGCCAAACACGCATACGACCATCATTGGCACCAAGGCAGAAGCGACTCTCATCGCTGAAGACGAGACGTGTCCATTCGTCCCTCCATTCATGCCTGTCGCGACACCACTGGAGGTGGGCTGCACGATGTTGGGGCGTGAGTGGAAGACGGCCTAACGGTGTGCGGGACCGTAGCCCAGCTTCATGGAGACGGTTGCGAATGGTCCTCGCCGATACCCCAGGAGCAACAGTGTCCCTAATTTGCTGGGAAGTGGCAGTGCGGTCCCCTACGGCACTGCGTAGGATCCTACAGTCTTGGCGTGCATCCGTGCGTCGCTGCGGTCCGGTCCCAGGTCGACGGGCACGTGCACCTTCCGCCGACCACTGGCGACAACATCGATGTACTGTGGAGACCTCACGCCCCACGTGTTGAGCAATTCGGCGGTACGTCCACCCGGCCTCCCGCATGCCCACTATACGCCCTCGCTCAAACTCCGTCAACTGCACATACGGTTCACGTCCACGCTGTCGCGGCATGCTACCAGTGTTAAAGACTGTGATGGAGCTCCGTATGCCACGGCAAACTGGCTGACACTGACGGCGGCGGTGCACAAATGCTGCGCAGCTAGCGCCATTTGACGGCCAACACCGCGGTTCCTGGTGTGTCCGCTGTGCCGTGCGTGTGATCATTGCTTGTACAGCCCTCTCGCAGTGTCCGGAGCAAGTATGGTGGGTCTGACACACCGGTGTCAATGTGTTCTTTTTTCCATTTCCAGGAGTGTATTTTTGTATGTGGCACTTAGAAGATTTGATTTATATGTTGTTTCAAGTTATAAAACTGTGGAGAAGCACTAATGTATTTTGGACAGTTATGAATGTTAGTGTTTTAGGGAGAGCAAACATTTTATGAACTTTCACTAATTTTTATTCATCAACTTATGGAATATTAAGATTTTGATCACTGTGTATTGCATTTCTCCAAGTAAGAACTCGTGTTTTAATACAAGTTTTTATTGTTTCCACTTACAGTCATACATCATTACCTGGATCATGATCAAAAAAATTTAGGGTGAACATATATGTTCTGCCTAGGCATAGTGTTTTATCATTTGCTCCTATCCCCTTGTCATAAGTTGGACAGACTACATCATACATTTATGGGGCGGCCAAAAAACAGCTGAGAAATAAATAAATTTACATCATTTTTATGCCAATAAAAAGATTTAATTGCACTCTTGCTGCTTCTAACCATGCTTATAAATTACTGTTACTAACATATACTTCAGTCTTTCAGGAAATACATTATGACTGATTGACTGGTTACAGTGGTAACTCAAGAGGTGCACTGCCAAATCAGCAAGAATCGGCGGTCACTCAACTAACAAAGCTAGACAGCTGTGAGAAGTTAATCATTCTGTGCACACAGGCTACAGCTCACCTGTGGTAACGTGGACACTTTCTTCAACATATTAACTTAAGTCTTCTAACGAGTTTCAGCCCCCAAAACTAACATACTAATAATATTTGGAGACATGAATGTTAACACAGGTGTTGAGGGTGAAATTAGTAATAATTTCCTAAATATTTTGAGTACTTTTGGAGTTGCACAAATGGTAACAACTGCTACTAGGGTATCAAAAATTTCAGCATCAGTCTTAGACATGTAGACCTACTTATAGAAACTTATGAGGAAAATTGTAAAGTTTTTATAAAAGATCCTGACTGACTATTACTGTCATATAATAAAGTTAAAGACAGGCTTGGTAAAATATGGAAAACTGATGGCCGACAAAAGGATTTTCTCAGAACATAAAATATGTACTTTTTCTACAGCATTGGCAAATCAAACCAGGGATGAAGTGTGTATAGAAAACAATGGAAATCCTAAGTTCTCTAAATTCTGCAAATTGTTTAAATTAACTTTGGGGAAGGGTTTCCAAAAACAGCCACTTCTGCAGTAGCAGCTAAGAAAATAGAAGGATAATTGTAAGTATTAGAAAGTTCCTACAGGCACTTTACATTTCTCATTTACAAAAGCACTACAGCAATCTGTAGTTCCTAGATTACTATCACAGGTGTAGCCCATGGAAGAAATAACTCCTGAATTTTAAATGTAGATAACACAACAATGCAAAATGACATTCACAAATTTAATGGTCAACGTGAAAGCGCAGTGTTTGTCATTTACATCAGATACACGTACACACTAGATTTTGAAAATGATATCATCCCAATGATGACTGTTCTTTTCTATACACATTTCAAATTTGTCCCTGAAGTTCTGCATGGCCCTCCTGGTCATGTATTTTGGTACTGCCTCAGTTCTGTGACAGATGGCAGCTTTTAGTTTATGTAGTATTTGTGGCTTAAGACGGAAGATGTGCACCTTGAGGCATTTACAGAGAAAGAAATCACAAGGGGTGAGACTAGGTCAACAAGCTGGCCATGCAACTCCCTCCCCCTCTTGCTCCCCTGTAAGGAGATCAAATGCCCTAAACATTTCTCAGAGGAGGCCTACTGGTGCTCTGTTCTGAGTGTGCAGTGGCATCATGTTGTTGGAACCACACAGCAGGATTCCCTACATCACTGAGGTTCAACTGCAGGAAGTTGGATAAAAGCTGTACACAATTATCAAGTAACACTGTCACAGCAGTGGTCTCTATTTCAAAAGATATGTACCAACAATCAGAAACCAGTGACAGTGCATCAAACAGTTACTTGTTCATTGTGGAGAGACCCCTGTGGAGAAGTCACTCAAGAATTTGTTGAAGATTGCTTGCACACTGGTACCAAAAATTTTGTTTATTGACATAGCCTGACACATCACTGTCTGCTTCATCACTACCCAGTAGCTTGATGAGAGATAGTGGCCTCACAACACATTCTGCCATTAGTCCAATCACATTCACTGACTTCTTGCACATTCACCATTGATGGAGCATCAGTTCTTTGTGTAAAATTCTCCTTACAAAGTGGTCAGAGAGTTCCACAGCAATTGCAAGCCTATGGGCTGAATGCTGATGAGATTCTGTAAAGGCATGTTTAACTGCACAGATTTCTCTAGCATTTATACTTTGTGAGGCCTATGAGGTGGATTTGTTTTAACCTTCAAACCTATTCTTAGCAAGTTACCAATATACAACAAAATGGTTTTCCTGTTTGTAACTTTTACACATTGATCTAGCCTAAAGTATCTATGAAACAAATAATGTGTTGTAGTAACAGAGTTGGCATTTTTGAAGTAAGTCTCAGTCATGAAACCTAGATGTTCTCCACTTCATATCATACAAGAAACTGAGAAGTCATGATGAGGTTATACAGATTTAACAAGGCCTCCTTCCTGCTCATGTACAGCAGTGACACAGCAATGTATGAGACATAAATGCTGAACACTACTCTCTCAAAATGTGCATTAAATTTGTGAATGTCATTTTGCATTGTTGTGTTATTTACATTTAAAATTCATAAGTTACTTCTGATGCACCATGTATAAAAAATATACCAGGGGTACTGCTTGCTGCAAACAAAATCATTCATGCTTCTACATCCTTACATTTGTCCTCTAGCCATTCCTGCTTAGCTATTTTGCACTTCCTGTTGATCTCATTTTTTAAATGTTTGAATTCCCTTTTACCTACTTCATTAACTGTATTTTTATATTTTGTCCTCTCACCAATTACATTCAGTATCACTTCTGTTACCCAAGGATTTCTATTAGCCCTCATCTTTTTACCTATTTGGTTCTCTGCTGCCTTCACTATTTCATCCTTCAAAGCTACACGTTCTTCTTCTACTGTATTCCTTTCCCCTGTTATTATTGATTGTTTCCTAATGCTCCTTCTGAAACCCTCTACAGCATCTGGTTCTTTCAGTTTATCCAGGTACCACGTCCTTAAATTCTTGCTTCTTTGCAGCTTCTTCAGTTTTGGTCTTCAGTTCATAACCAATAAATTGTGGTCAGAGTCCACATCTGCCCCTGGAGATGTCTTACAATTTAAAACCTGCTTCCAAAATTCCTGTCTTACCATTACATAATCATTCTGGAACCTTCTGGTGTCTCCAGGCCTCTTCTACATATACAACCTTCTTTCATCATTCTTAAACCAAGTGTTAGCTATGATTAAATTATGCTCTGTGCAAAATTTTACCAGTGGGCTTCCTATTTCATTTCTTTCCCCCAGTCCATATTCACCTATTACTCTCCCTTCTCTTGGTTTTCCTGCTATCTAATTCCAGTCCCCTATGACTATTAAATTTTCATCTCCCTTAACTATCTGAATAATTTCTTTTATCTCATCATACTTTTCTTTAGTCTCTTTCCCATCTACAGAGCTAGTTGGCATTGTACTACTGTGGTGGGTATGGGCTTTGTGTCTATCATGGCTAAAATAATGTGTTCACATGCTGTTCATACAATGTGACAATTATTAAACTATATAAAATCATCATAGCTTTTGAATGGTTTGCATTAGGACATTCAAACTGCAACATTGGCTATGGGTCATGATGGGAATTAGTGTGTGCATTTATGGTTTGGTTTAGTGCTGAAGTCCCATTTCAGTTCGATGGGTTCATCAATAAGCAAAACTGGCACGTTTGGGGGACTGAGAATCTGCATTTCATGACTGAGAAGTCTCTTCACCCTCAGCAGAAGACTGTGTGCTGTCCAGTCACAAAATAATGTGTGCAACATTCTTTGATAGCACTGTGACTACCAAATGGTACATGAAGGTTTTGAAAGATGATTTCATCCCCATTATATAAAGTGACCCTGATGTTTACAGGGTGCATGCAAGATGGAGGTTGACGCCATCAAAACAGGACAGCGTTTGATGTCCTGGAAGAGCACCGGATTCTGGCTCTGGGGTATCCAGAGGCCACTGACATGGGCCTTGATTGGCCGCCATATTCTCCAGATTTGAACACATGCAACTCCATTTTGGGAGGCTATATTAAAGATAAGGTGTACAGCAATAACCCCAAACCAATTGCTGAACTGAAAACAGCCATTCAGGAGGTCATCGACAGCATCGATGTTCTGACACTTCAACGGGTCATGCAGAATTTCGCTATTCGTCTGTGCCACATCATTTCCAATTATGGCAGGCATACTGAACATGTCAAACCCAAATCTGAATATCTGTAGTGATGTGCATGCCCTAGTTTGTAACTAATTTATGTTTTTTTTTTCATATAGTTCAATAATTGTCACCCTAAGGTAAATTATCCACATTGATATTTTTTTATTCATTATTAAATCAACTCCTACATTACCCCTATTTGATTTTTTATTTTTAACCCTGTATTCACCTGATCAAAAGTCCTGTTCCTCCTGCCACTGAACTTCACTAATTCCCATTATATCTAACTTTAACCTTCCCTATTTCCCTTTTTAAATTTTCTAATGTACCTGCCCGTTTAACAGATCTAATATTCCTCATTCCTATGTGTAGAATGCCGGTTTTGTTTCTCCTGACAACAATGTCCTCTTGAGTAGTCCCCACCCAGAGATCCAAATGAGGGACTATTTTACCTCCAGAATATTTTACGCAGGAGGTTTGCATCATCATTTAAAGGTAAGAGTAGAGCTGTATGCCCTTGGGAAGAATTATGGCTGTAGATCCCCCTTGCTTTCAGCCATTCATCCTAATGGGTATGTGGCTGGGACTTGATCATCTTGCTGCCAAATTTCCTGGGTTGAAGCAGTGCAGTGGAGGTCAATTTATTCAAATAAAAAATAGATTGGAAAATGTTGGAATTTGTAAATGATTTGTGTGACCAATAAGTGTTGGATCCATGGCATTAAATCTGCATTCACATTCAGCAATAGATAAAGGTATAATTTCAGTTGCTTTCACAGGTTGTTTCACAGAAGTGGGAATGTGTTGAGGATTTTCTTTGTACATTTGCAAATCTTCATCTAGTGATGCACATTCACTTTCACTTATTTTAAAATCCACCTTCTTATATAAATGAGGAATTGACATATCAACATAAAACAACACATTCATATTCATCTGAAGGTCATGTGTCTGAATTAAATACTGCTATATCCAAAAATAAATTAATGTCTTCAAAGTGGTTTTTAATATTGTCTACCAGACACTGAAAAACCTTCTTCTGAAATGTTTGAAATCTGTTATGTTCATCATGAAATGGATCTTTAGTTATGACTCCCTTGAATATGCATTTTTGTCCAACTGTTGTACATCATTCCAATCAACCATGAGTCATTTGCTTTCAGTATTTTGATAGTTTTTATAGTCATGACAATTTCTTTTTTTGCTGTAAGTGCTGATGAATTCCATTTTTGCATAAAGAATGATAACGCTTACTGAACTTCTAGGATCTCATAAAGCATAACTAATTTCATTATAAGAAACCACTTTGTGAGACATTTTAGCAACTCTTCAAATTTAGATTTGTCAGAAACTGATTGGGGAATCATCATGACTCAGTTTTTCAAAATGATGGACAAGAGAATGTTGACTTCCAAGAAGTACTTGAAAAATATTAAATCATGAAGCAATGCCATATACTTAAAAACATGCCCTAGTTTTAATAGCTGGGATTATAATTCTTGTGAAACATTCTATAGTAGTACCGGATTTTTGATATGTTGAGAAAACTCAGAAGATAAGGAAGCTAAAAAAGTCATTCAATGGTTGTTGTACTGTTAGTTACGTAATATCACTCACCATGGCCAGGTTGTACCACACTGGATGTTAAAAACCAGTTTTTAATTGTCCTTAGGCCAAAAACTGCATAAAGAGCAACAATAAAATTAGTTTTCAATTTCCGTGAGGCCATAAACTGCATAAAAAGCAGCAATGAAATTGGTTTTTAATTGTCATGAGACCGGTGCAAGACATGTTCAATATGCTATCCACTGTGTTCTGACACAAGTTGAAATCGAGAAACAGCATGTTCCACAACGGACTTGAGTTTCACAGGTCTCATGTTCAGAATGTGTTGTACTATCTGTGCCTTCAGTATAGATATGTTTGTAATTGGAGCACTAAATACAGCATCTTTCAGATAACACCACAGGCAGAAGTCACACAGATTAAGATAAAATGATAATTAAATCAAGACCCTATGCTGCCGACAGGCATTGATATACATCAACGGGGACAGTTGAAAATGTGTACTCTGACTGGAACTCGAACCCAGGATCTCTTGCTTACATGGCAGATGCTCTATCCATCTGAGCTACCGAGGGCACAGAGGATAGTGCGACTGTAGGGACTTAACCCTTGCATGCTCCCTGTGAGACCCACATTCCCAACTTAATGTCCACACACTACATTTGTAGTGCCCCTGCCCATTACACTTATTACTTGTGGTAGACAATCTTACTGAGTCCCATAAGAATTTGGGCAATATGTGTGCATCTGCACAGAAGAAGAAGGTCAATAGCCAGTTAGCCTTAACTATATGAAGATGGTATCTGTTCTTTCGGACATGTCCAAATGAACAAATACCATCGGTGACCATGCAGCGCTCTAGAATGGAATGATAATTAAATCAAGGCCCTATGCTGCCAACAGGCTTTGATATAAATCAATGGGGATAGTTGAAAATGTGTGCCCCGACCGGGACTCTCCTGCTTACATGGCAGACTCTCTATCTGTCTGAGCCACAGAGGGCACAGAGGATAGTGCAACTGCAGGGACTTAGCCCTTGCATGCTCCCCGCAAGGCCCACATTTCCAACTTAATGTCCACACACTACATTCATAGTGGCCTTGCCCATTACACTCAGACAATCTTACTGAGTCCCGTAAGAGTTCAGGCAATACGTGTGCATCTGCACAGAAGAAGAAGGTCAATGGCCAGTTAGCCTTAATCATATGAAGATGGTATCTGTTCTTTCAGACATGTCCGAAACAACAGATACCATCTTCATATGATTAAGATCAGGTGATCTGAATGGCCAGGCTGTGCAGAAATGATGGCTGATAATTCTAGCATTCCCAAAATGTCCCTGCAGCAGCTGCTTCACTGATTATGATATTGTTGAAGGATTAAAATGATTTTTGGTGATCAAAAGACTCCCATAGCATTTATCATTGACAGTAGAAGTGACAGGACCTATAAGCTCTCTCTTTGAAAAAAAAATGGCCCTATGACAAATGATGCCATTAATCCACATCCCTCAGTTAACTTTGCAGAATGAAGTGGTACCAATTGATATGTGAGTGGATTTTCAGTTGTCCAAGTTCCACAGTTCTGTGTACTGACATGCCATTGGAGATGGAAATGAGATTTGTTGGGCCACAGAATGTTCCATGGCCATTCATTGTTCACTTACATATGAGAAAGAAATTCTAGAGGACATATTTATCTTACTGACAGGTTACCATGAAGCAACTCCTGGACATGGGTAACTCTGTGTGGATAGCAATGCAGGAATGTTTCATAGAATGCACCATGCTCACAGGCATGTCCAATGTTTGAGCAATTCCTCATGTACTGCCTGAACATTCAACCTCTCCTGCAGTGCTGTGGCCACAGCTTCTACTGACATCAGATCAATTATTTTCCTCCATCTGCCACACTGCACTTCAGAGGAATCTGTCTTTTCAAATTTTGTAATCATTTGCACCGGACCATTGGCAGACATCAAACCAAAGCCGTTTTTCATATCACTGAGTGTCCAGAACTTCTGCAGAGCAACTGGTGCACAGTCACTGTCCTTGTAAAAGAGCTTTACCATCAATGTGTAATTCTGCATTGAGACAATCATGCCGAGCATCTCAGATGCAAACTGAAGAACAGCTGTGTACCCCCCCATCTTTTATTTAGCATATTCACCTGCTTACATTGCCATTTAGAGGTAAAATTTTTGTTAATTTTTTTTTGTTTCCTGATGTTTCCCCCTTTTTTGATAATATTCAGTTCAGATTTGACATCGTTCTCAGCAGTAGTTCTTTTTTTACAGTGTTTTGAAACTGGAGCTTTAATTATAATCACATATCAAAGATTTTCCAGGCAGTATAAGACACAGAGAAAAAGTTCTCTTTGTTGACAACAGCAACATCATAGTCACTGAGAAAACACTAGATTTCCTATTAGAGACACCAAATGAAACCCTCAAGGACATTTATGATTTGGCAGTATGTAAAAAATTGACATTGAAAATAAAGAAAACAAACAGTATGCACTTCAGTATAAAGTGGGGAAACAATTATATTGCACTAAATATAGATGATAAATTTATAGATTGTGTAACAAACACAAAGTTTTAAGAGGTGAATACTGATTGTCAATGAACACAGAACAAACACAGAGAGATGACAGAAAAGCAGCATGTTTGGCTCTCGAATCTCTGGCATCAGTTTATGACAGCTAATGACTTTTGGTGATACATTATTCCTACATATGCTCAATTCTTCTTTTCTGGATATCAAAGGCACAAACTGTGGATAACATTTTTAAACTGCAGATAATGGCCATCAGAGTAATAGCTAGAAGTATTTGTTGAGCTCTATGTAAAGAACTGTTTCAAAAACTGGGTATCCTTAATGCACCAAGAGATGTGCTGTGCATATCAGAGAAAACATTACTAAATATTTCACTAAATGGTAGATACATAATCAACAAACAAAAGCCAGTTTGGGCTTGCATTTATCAAGGAAAAACAAACAAAGACTCTAAACAAATTTTTTGGAATAAAACTGTGTAATAAATTGCTCAAGGAGATGGAAAACATTACTGACATACATCTGCTTATGAAGGCAGTTAAAACATTCTTTATAAATGATGTATACTACACAATGAAAGATTACTTAGAGGACTCAGTGCAGAGTCTAGTAATGAAAAGGGATAACTACAACATATGGAAGGGATAGATTGCTATTCACAGCAAAGATGACACATTGAATTTCAGACAGAATTTTAAGGTGGACAAAGAGAAGGAAATGAAGACAAGTTCACATGCCTGCAGTCAATTTTCTGAATGGACTGGAGTGAGAGTAAGGGCACAGCAGCATGTTCATGGTTTCGGAGTCACCAGTGGTGTTCTTGATGTGTGCAGCAATGAAGATTTAAACTATGTTTACATTAAAGAACATTGTACAATGAGGACCAGGTGAATGAGGCAGTGGTGTTGTTTAACACACTTACCTCACGAATGAGTGGATAGATCTGCACCATCCTGCCATCCTGATTTAGGTTTTCTGTGGTTTTCCTACTTCATTTCAGGCAAATGCCAAATGGTTCCTTCATCAAGACCAAGGCCAACCACTTGTCCTATTCTCATAAAATGTATTTATATATTCTGTGTGTATGTATGTTTTTGAGCTATGCTGTCTCACTACAGCTGTTATCAGGATGCTGAATATTATTTCCCTTACTTAATTTATTTGTTCCATGCATAATAATGCCTCATTTATCTTTATATCTTTGGAATTTTGAATTTGAGTTTTAGCCTCTTTTCATGGCTCAGTGAAGGATTCTCAATATTTCTTGTAGTGCAACTTGTCTTGATTAGAAGCAGCCCTCTGCATTAAACAAAGCTTTCTGTTTCTGACACAAGAAACTCTGATCTGAGGTGTCAGCCAACCTTTCTCTCCACTTTCCATGTACTGGACCTCACCTGGTGTAAAGGAGAATGAAATCATTGTGTTTCAGTAATACTTTAGGGAAGTAATTAAATTTCTCATCTACTGTGGTTGCTTAGTAAGCTTTCCACTGGTCATCCTACAGATTTTCTCTGGCTAATGTAACTGTGTCAGCATTTACACTTCTGTGAATTTTGCTTTTCCCTTCCTGGTTAAACATATAGATGGGGTGGCTTACTTCCGTTATTTTTCTGCCAAGGTCAAATACATCATTTATTATATGACTAACATCCACTTAAAAATTAGATTTTAAAATAAGTTATCAATCTCTTTTGCATTGTTGCTTTCTATTCTTCTTAGGAATGTTACTTTGGGGGAATGAACCAAAAGTAAACAACAGTAACTCTAAATGTTCTCAGTCAGTATGATCTAAGATGAAATTAATTTTCAAATCACAACATGCAGTGAGTTTTCAGTTATTTTAATTAATTCTAATTAACATTATCTCTAGCTGTCTCATGATGTTTAACATATTTCCTGTTGTGGCTTGTATGTTGTTAAAACTATTACCTTATGAGTTTCCAAAGGGCAGAATGTTGTTCAGTGCAGCACTCATTTAGATCCATGATCTGGGACTTAATTTCCTTCTCTCCTGATGTCACACTCAACAGTGTGGTTGAGGTTACAGTTCAAACTGTTCCTGGTGCCAAGAACTTCTTGCAGAGTGTTAAAATTACAGGTGACATTGCTTAACCCTGCAAAAAGTTAAGGTCACTCAGCCTTAAGCCCAGAGGATCACATGATGCTGACCAGGGACCATGTAATACTCTGCCATATGGCGTCATGCAGGTGTGGTATGGAGGGGCGTGGAGTTAGCAAATGGCTCTCCCAGCTACTGTCGACTTTCCAGACCTTGGAGCTGGTACTTCTCATTCGAATAGGTCCTCAGTTGGCATCATGGCAGTCAGCCCTGCTGCCCACTCAGCTATTAAAGGTGACACCGATAAGCGTTGCACTTGGCTTAAAAATACAAGTTATGAGGTATTCACTACACTGAGTCACAAAGGGTATAACTGAAAAGCAGAATTATTGTTTTAGTCTTGATGTCAAGCAAATGAACATGGGAGTAGTATGTGGAGTACATGCACTGTATGTAGTGCTAAGTACTTAGTTTTCATTCATACATCATGTTTCTGCATATCCCATTAAGAAGGAGAGACTTCAGGGATGTGGTATAGTCAAACTACACATTAACAGGTAAAAGAAGTCACAGTAGACTTTTTGTGCAATGTATACCAACAGCCAGTTATAATAATCACTAATCTACTTTTGATAATTATGGGAATTACTTCTAGATTACATTATATGTGTGTGCATATCAGAAGCAAAGCAACTAAATTGATGAAAGCTTCCTCTTTTTGTTACACCAAAGGGCTTTTTTTATATATTATTTGATAGTAAGCATTTATGTTACTTTACTGATTTCAGAGAAACTGTCAGATAGGATAAATTAAACCATGTTTGATATAAACAGAACAGCTAACAGGAATTTACATTCTTGAGTTTAAATATTCTGATGAATGATAGGAATAGTTAATGTGGTTCTCCATTACTTTGGCTTGGAATGTTTGGGGATTTCTAATTTTCTGCCTGATCTCTGGCAATATGTTATAGACATTAGCAACAGAATATATAAACTTCATTATGAACCTTAGACAGAGATGCAAAGCATTTATGGAAACTGGATTTATTTGTAGTGTTATGAATTTCACATTTCATCATAAATTCATGTTTATTATCAATCAAAAATACTATTAGGGAGTCAACTAGTATTAAACTATAGTTAAGTCTGACTAAATAACAATATTTTTGAAAATACGGATTGAAAGTGTGCCATTTTTGCACACCTTTGTGACAGATATTGTAATTTTACCTTTTCTGTTTTGCTAAACTCATTGGTTTGTGCTGACTCATCTAAAGACATATCCCCATCAGCAATCTGTCCAATGACTTCTTCATTTAGAGCAGACATCAGATAACTTTCATCTACTTCTGAAAATAAAATAAGTTATTATGTCCTTCTGTACTGATTTTATGATAGAAATAAACAATATTTTAAATTACTCACTGACTGCATAAAGAGTACTTATGGTCAATGAACAAACAGAGTAGTAATATCACATAAAACTGTAAAAATACAGTGCCTGAATATTGAGTCTTAGTGTGAAAACTACATAAAAACTGAATATTTTACTGTGACAAAGATAAATGTATAATGATTTGCTTCAGTACAGCAATAATTTCTTCCTCATTACCATAAAATAGTATTAACTAGCAGCAAGAAATAATTATGTGAGTGTCTGAAAAATGATAAAGACAATCTATTCAATTTGACCTCCACCAGTTTGTGGCGAAAATGAAAAAAAGTATGCAATAGCACATACTGGTAATTGTAAGCAATGAGTACAAAGATCACTTAGCATGTACACTGGTATGGAAAGATGAGCAATTAAGATGTATTTGCATCAAATAAAGGTAGATAAATTGATGAAATTGGTGATGACACAGAAGTAACAGGGCCAGATTTTATCATATGAGTGATTTTTTGCAATTAGTTACAAAAGTGAAAAATAACATACCTATTACTGTGAGGGTTGTAGAGTTTACACAAAAATTGTTCTTATAATTACGTCAAAATTCATTTGAAAATTTTCTTTAAACAGAGAGAAATCAAGGAAGGTCTAAACTTACAATTGTTGACAATTATAAAGATGAGTGGCATGGATATCACAACTAACAGAGCCAAATATTTGTTACATAGCAAATATAATTTGTAAGTGAGTTATTTCCATTCTTAACAATAATTTAGTGAGTAAATTTTGAGTAGACAAATGGTCTCAGCAATTGGAAGAGAGCACAGGCCACACATCGGGTGATCAAAAAGTCAGTATAAATTTGAAAACTGAATAAATCATGGAATAATGTAGATAGAGAGGTACAAATTGACACACATGCTTGGAATGACATGGTGTTTAATTAGAACCAAAAAATACTAAAGTTCAAAAAATGTCTGAGAGATGGCACTTCATCCGATCAGAATAGCAATAATTAGCATAACAGAGTAAGACAAAGCAAAGATGATGTTCTTTACAGGAAATGCTCAATATGTCCACCATCATTCCTCAACATTAGCTGTAGTCAAGGAATAATGACATGAACAGCACTGTAAAGCATGTCCAGAGTTATGGTGAGGCATTGGCGTTGGATGTTGTCTTTCAGCATCCCTAGAGATGTCGGTCGATCACAATACACTTGCGACTTCAGGTAACCTCAAAGCCAATAATCGCACGGAATGAGGTCTGGGGACCTGGGAGGCCAAGCATGACCAAAGTGGTGGCTGAGCACACGATCATCACCAAACGACGTGCGCAAGAGATCTTTCACGCGTCTAGCAATATGGGGTGGTTCTAATAAAACCCCATGTCATTCCAAGCACGTGTGTCAATTTTTACCTCTCTATCTACATTATTTTGTGGTTTATTAAGTTTTCAAATTTATACTGACTTTTTGATCACTCGGTATATCTACAAAAAGGTTTTAGAACTCATACATGGTACTAGACAGTACTAAACATGATTTAAGATGTTCTAAACTAGTCTATATTATTTTTAATGCACTTTGTTTTATTATTACTGTTATTATTGCCATTTATCCTTACTTTAATTAATGTGAACTATTATTATTATTATTATTATTATTATTATTATTATTATTACTATTATTAGCTTATTATCATCTCTAAGATTGTTATCATTTTCATCAATGTTTTGGTAATATATCTGTATGTGTTGTTCCTCATCAAATGTAAGAGAGGGCTTTAAGGCCCTAATCTGGTCAGTCTAAATAAGCAAATAAATAAATATTCCCTGTAATCTGCAGCACAGCAGAGAGAACTCATTATGAGTTAAAATACAATGACCTATCTAGGACAAAACCACCTTCTCCATCCAATGCAGCATGATTACACAGCTTGGACTCTTCAGACATGATAATCTCTAAACTTGTTGGGATTATTATAGGTAACAAACTGGTTCTCATGTTCCTGAATTTTCTAGAACAATTTAATTCATGACACTACTATGACTGTGAAAGAGGAAACTGGTTTTCAAGTTTATTGTGGA
Source organism: Schistocerca serialis cubense (assembly GCF_023864345.2). Taxonomy (NCBI): domain Eukaryota; kingdom Metazoa; phylum Arthropoda; class Insecta; order Orthoptera; family Acrididae; genus Schistocerca; species Schistocerca serialis. The sequence goes on from NC_064640.1 coordinate 373,795,967, forward strand.
CTTCTTACTAGGTTGTGCAAGATAAGTAGGAACACGTCTGTGAAGTCTAGAAGGTATGAGAGAGATACTGATCGAAGTAAAGCTGTGAGGATGGGTTGTGAATGGTGCCTGGATAATTCAGTTGGTATAGCATTTGATTGCAAAAAGCCAAGGTTCCAGTTTCAAGACCCAGACTTGTAGACAATTTTAATAAGCCAGGGCATTTCAAATCAGTATATAATCTGCTGCACAATGAAAATTCTTTCTGAGAACAGAGGATGTTGTGTTAGACGAGAGTCATTCAGACACAGAAATACTATCTAGTATGTCCTGTTATAATTACTGTCCATGTTATACCTTAATGATTTAGGGGAGAGAATCTGTTAAAATATCAGACTTTGCACAGATGTAATTATCAATGAAGAAATGTTATTTGACAAAAATTGTGGAAATATCCCACCAGGTCTTCACCAAATTCTTACCAGGTGCAAACACTGGTAGGTGGCTCTTAATCTAGTGAAATCTAACATTGTGAACTTCAGGAAACATAAGACTTTTACTACACAGGTGTGGAGTGTGTGATGTAATGAAGCCTGATACATGTTTTGAATCCTTCTATACCAAAGGTTATCAATAATTTCACTTGTAAGTAGCAATGTTTTTAATAAACTATGTCAACTAAAAGTCATTACTTCATGCATAACCATTTATATTTTAAATGATCAGGATAATTTTGATATTTTAACTTGAAAAATCTGTAAATTTATTTTAACTGTTTTGCTAAATATGAAACAATGTCTTTGACAAGGGTGTAAATAATTTAAACCTCTTTGCCTTCAATGTTATCTTTGTCCTTCTTCTTGTTGGTACTTGGTGAGAAGTTTTGTGTGACGGAGTGATGTTATACTTGTAATACTGTAGAAAGCAGACATGTGTAGTTGGAATTTGTAGCTCAAGGGAGCAAATGAATGCAGATATTTGAAAAATTTAAAATACAAAAATTAAAACTGGAAACATTTTATTTCATGTCATAGTTAGTGGCTCAGTGAACATTCACAATCATGGAAACAGTTTACTTTCTTTGTACAGCCAGGGACATAGTAAGAAGAAGACAATGAGACCAACTACAAGACAAAGAACTAAGTAAAAATTTGTAATTTAGTAAAGTGAATATACTATTCAATGACCTTTCTTGTAGAATAGTGACGGAAATTTATTTAGTGCATCCATCATTGTAGATGTTGCTGAAGTGATGTTTTATGGGCACAACTTAAGTCATGGCTTTTGTAAACGTAAAGTCTACCTAGGTGTAATGATAAGCCGATGATCAATAAACAGCCCAGATGTTGATTTGATGGTTTTATTTCCAACTGTGTTGTGTTCACAAGGACGTGGAATGAGTCAGTTTTTTACATATACAATATGGTAATCTGAGCAGCAATACAGAAAAAAACTATTCATATTTTCTTAGAATCATTAAAGCACCATGGAGATAACAGATACCAAGCACAAACGGATACAGAGCTAAATTTAAATAACATTCTTAGTAGCATTATTAAAATTTTACAATTTATTTACTTAAAAATTCATCTAGACTGTAGAAAGATTTTTCTAGTAGAAATATTTTGTGCCAAGCTCAAATTTCTATGTTAGCTGTGTATGTCATTCTTCTTCTGTGTGTTATGCTCATGGTAATTAGTGTTTGGTTGAAATATCTCTATATTTGTACAGACAAAACACATGAGAGAAAAAATATATTGGCATGTACTTGTGTATATTTCAAGTTTTCGAAAGCTATTTCTACATGAGTCTCTTGGGTGCAATCCACATATAACTGTTAAAGCTCACTTCTGAGCAATGAACACTTTCCTTGCTACTGACTGGTTGTCCCAAAAAATAATGCCGTATTCAATGATTGCATGAAAATAGCCATAGTATGCCACTTTTGCAGTGTTAGGTTCAACACATGTAATGACAACCCATAAAGCACACATAGCAGAGCTAATCCTGTTACAGATATCTATAATATGCAAAGACCAGTTCATTTTCTTGTCAATGTGCTCTCCAAGAAATTTTGTTGTTTCCATTCTTTCTAATGGCTGATTACCACATGTCACACTTATCTCTCTCTCTTTTTCTGTTTTTGTATGGAACTGAATTAAGCTGGTCTTTTTGGAATTTAATGAGAGACCATTCATCTTGAACTAATTAACCACATCTGAAAGTATGTGATTAATTATTTCCTCAAGATTACTATCTGTTCTACTGCTCACAAAAATTATGGTATCATAGGGAAATAATGTAAATTTATGCAGCAGGCTTGTACATGATGGTAGATCATTTATAAAAATAAGCAATAATAGTGGCCCAGTAAATGAGCTCTGAGGCACTCCGCATGTAATGGAACTCCACTCCATTCAGAATGTGAAGAAGCATCACATACTCCACATGAGCTATTCAAGACAACTTTTTGTTTTCTGTCTTGGAGATACGACTGTAGCCAGTTGCCTGCAACACCATTTATTCCTACTAATTTTGCTTTTTGCAAGAGAATCTGGTGATCAACACAGTCAAATGCTCTAGACAAATCACAGAAGACACCAAGTGCTAGCATTTTCTCATTAAGGGTTTCTAGGATTTAATTTGCAAGTGCATAGGTTGCATCTTCTGTTGAACGGCCCTTTTGAAAGCCAAATTGGTCCTTGCCAAGAGCTCCATTCTTCATTAGATGATCAGTAATTCTTACATGTATTAGTTTTTCTAGAATTTTAGAGAAAGCTCTCACCAAGAGATAGGTTGATAGTTAGTTAATTCAGTTTTATTGCCCATTTTGTACAGGGGCTTCACAATGGCGTTCTTAAGTCTACTGGGAACAACACCTTTCTGAAGGGAAGCATTGAAAATATGACAGAGAATAAATGAAGTCTTCACAGGTTGTAAGCTGAGTAGCATCGTTGTCTCGTAGAAACGTTTCGATGGAAGGTGTCTCCTTCATCTTCAGGCGAAGTGTCGGGATATCATCTGTCGTCAGTCACGGGCTTATATCTCTGCTGGACCGCTCTCTGCTTCCCATAGGCAGCCAATCAAGCACCCGCAGAATTGCTTGATGCACCTGGATTGGCCGGTGGCGGATAGAGAAGCGTGCGCGGGGTTCGAGTCCCTGCGTCTGTCTCTGTCTGCTCCGTCTGCGGCCCTTGGTGGAACAGAACATTCTTCTCTGATTTTCCTGACTGCAGGCTCCCAGGCTGTGCTGAGATGGTAGTCAATGTCTAGGTAGATTAGGTTGTCGTGTAACTATTTCTATGGACTCTTTGATAACTGAGTCCCAAAATCCATTTGTACTGTATATTTTCTTTGTGTCCTCAAAATAGAAGGTGTGCTTCTCGTCAATACTATGTTCTGCCACAGCAGATTTGTTGGTCTGACCCAAGCGTGCATGCCTAATGTGTTCACTGCGGCGCTGTCCTATATATTGCATCCCACATTCACATCTGATCATGTACACACCTGGTGACGTCAGTCCTAGTGGATCTTTGGTTGAACCAAGAAGGTCTTTGATTTTTCCTGCTGTGCGGAAAACAATCTTCACTTTATGTTTCTTGAGAATTCTCACGATCTTGGATGTCAGAGGACCTGCGTATGGCAAGAACGCACAGCCCATCGCTTCGTCCTCATCTGGTCTCTCTTCTCTCTTCTTGTGGTTGGTCTTCAGAGATCTTCTTATTTGTGTCTCACTGTATCCATTTTTCTTGAAGGTGTCCTTTAGGTGTTACAATTCTCCTGGCAAACTTTCCTTATCACAGATGGACCTGGCCCTGTGCACTAAGGTGTTGACTACAGCATTGCATTGCGCAGGGTGGTGGCAGCTATTGGTGTTAAGATAGAGGTCCATGTGTGTTTTCTTTCTATACACTGCATGTCCCAGCATGCCGTCCATGTTTCTTGTGATCAGGATATCCAGAAAGGGTAAGCTTCTGTTATCTTCTATCTCCATTATAAATTTGATATTTCTATGTATGCTGTTGAGGTGTTGATGTTTGTCCCTGCCATGTGGCCAAACTACAAAACTATCATGATCGTACCTATAGAAGGCTTTTGGCTTGTGTTTAGCAGTGTCCAGTGCTAGCTTTTTGAAGTGCTCCATGTACTCGTATAAGTCAGCTATGCCTGGTGCTAGGGGGGAGCCCATAGCTACACCATCTATTTGTTCGTAGAACTTCCCACCACACTTAAAACAGGTGGTGGTTAGAACATGGCGAAAGAGCTTGATGATATCCTACTCAAAGTGTTCTTTGAGTAAAGCCAGGGAGTCTTCTATTGGTACTCATGTGAATAAGGATGTCACATCGAAGCTGACTAGTAGGTCTTCATTTTCCAGCCACATTCCCTGTAGCACTTCCACAAACTCAGCCGAGTTTTTCACATGGTGTGGACCTTAACCCACCAAGGGTTTTAGCATCTGTGATAAATGCTTAGCAATACCATATGTTGGTGAGTTAATAGTGTTTAAAATAGGTCGTAATGGAACACCTTCTTTGTGGGTCTTTGGGAGGCCATAGAGACGTGGTGGTGCCAGTGCCCTCGGGTACAGCTTTCTGATGATATCCTTCTCTAGTCCCGAGTCATGGTGTCAGCAATGTTTACCCTTTACTATTTGTTCATAGTATGAAGGTTTTTCAAGGAAGTACTGCCTTATCATAGCACTTGGTTACTACACAATTGGTGATGAGGATGTGATGGTTTGCATGTGTGCAGTCTTTGAGTGTGGTTTCATTGGGTTTACTCATTATGGATGCCATGCTACTGGCACTCACTGAAGAGCTTACTTTGCTGGAGACCACTTTTTCTGCTTCCATTAATAGACAGGGTACCATTCCACTAGTCTATCCACTCACTTTTCCTTCGTAGAATGATTCAGTCGAGGATTGTGAATCTTACAAAAAAAGACTCAGACAGCATTTTTTGGCTGCCATTGTGACAGACTCAAATTTTTGCAAAGCATTATTGTTCTTGTAGATATCACCTAAGGTGTCTCAATTACTGTGTGAGCTTGCCCCTATACAAACACCAGCAGCTATTACTTTTGATCACATGTGTAGTTTATTGTTCAACTACCATTGCAAATGAATGCATGTCATAGTTGCACAAGTTGAATTCTACTGATGCTGCAAGAAACTAAACCAGTCAATCAGGTCCTATGCAGTTGAACTTAACAGATTTAGCTGTAAGTGTCAATTCATTACTATTGCCCATAATGACTCTTATGTGTACCTTATGGCCTGTGATGCATTTATCTGTTTAGCTCTGGATAAGGAAGTGTGCCAGAAGGTTTTACTCTGTGGAAACCCTCTATTGGCAGAAGTTTTGCAAATAGCACAACGTTTTTTAAAATTTCTTGGGCATTAGGTGATCAAATTGAAGGTGATGTGGCGGTAGTGTCACAAGATGTGTTCACTAGGACAACAGATATTGTACATGAGCAAGCAGCAGTGGGGACAGTGAACATGAAGGCACAGTGCCAAGCAGACCAAGGCCAGACAACACAACCGCGACTGCCACAGCACCAGTGTCATTATTTTCTGTTTCCGTCTTGTCCTTTCTGTTTTCTCCAGCATGAACATTCGGCATGCCCTAAGTGCCAGGCTACTTGTAATTCTTACCCGAAGAAAGGCCACATAGCCTCCATGTGTTGTTTGACAAAGGTTGCTCAGAATATGGGCATAAACGTAAACTGTGTGACTCCAGTGCTTGTGAATTCTCCCAGGCTGTTTATTGAATTAAGTGTTTTCACCAAGTGTTCCAGTTATAGTTCAACACAGGTGCTGCAGTGACATTATTAAATTCCCAAACCTATGTGAGTTTAGGCTCGGTGCCATTACAACAGTCAGCTGGTATTTGTAACAAACAGAACATCATGCTGTTGGAACAATTTATGGCGTCTGCCTCTTACAAGTCAGTGGCTCCTTCCATTACGTCTTTTGTGGCTACTGATGCTGGTGTTGAGAACTTTTTGGCATAGACACATTTCAGGCATTTGGATTTTCTATCATTGATGCAGTTCACCTTATGCCTGACCAGATACTGTATTCTCAATTGGAAACACTGTCTGAGGAGTTTTCAGACTTGTTTTTGGAAGTTATGGGGGTGCTACAAATTTTTCTCCTCATATTTCTTTGAAATCCATGGCTCAGCCTTATTTTTGTCATGAATGTCCTATTCCTGTCACCCTGAAAGATCAGGTGAAAACAGAATTAGACAGACTTCAATCTGTAGGGGTAGTGCAACCTGTTATGGGTATCAAATGGTTGTCTCTGCTAGTTGTAGTTTGGAAGCTGTTGGGGAAACTTCAGCACTACTGTCAATGCACAGTTGATCAAGGAGACATATCCTCTCTCATGCCAGGAGGAACTGTTGTCAAAAATATTGGGTGGTGTGTACTTTTCTAAAATTGATTTTCCTGAAGCGTATTTGTAGGATCCTGCACATGAAGAGTTGTGGCAAGTTCTGGTTTTGAATAATCCTTTTGGTCTCTGACAATATTTGCGTCTTCCCCTGCTACTTTCCAATGATTTTTAGAGCAATTGATTGTGCCTGTCCCTGGTTGCATTAGTTACTGAATGATGTTGTCATGGGCTCCCCCACAGTCGATCGCTTGAAAAATGTGTGCACTTTGTTTTCTGTGTTACAATCTGCAGGCTTATGGTGTAACCTAGCAAAATATCAGTTCTTTCAACCTTGTATTGTTTATTTGGGGTTCTAGATCATGTGAGATGGGGTTTGACCTCTGCCAGACCACATCTCCACAGTTATGTCTATGCCTTGCCCCTCGTCCATGAAGGAGCTCCAGGCCTTCCTAGGGAAGATAAGTTACTACCATTAATTCCAGCTATGGATGGCCGCATTGGCCACCCATTGCATGCCTTGTTACACAAGAATGAACCTTTTTGCTGGAGCCTGGATTGCAAATGTGTTTTCTAAGTGTTGAAATCCAAACTACTCTCGGTGTCTTGTTTAGTTCTCCCCGGACCAGCACATATTTTTGATGACTGACACTTCACAGTACAGCCTTGGTGATGTCCTAGTGCACTGATATGAGGATGGCTCTGAACCACCTGTTGGTTTTGTCTCTAAATCTCTCACTCTGGCCCAACAGCATTACTCTCAGGTGGAAAAAGAGGCTCTTGCCATAGCCTATGCTCTCCTGAAATTTCATATTTTTTTGTATGGCTCTAAGTTTCACCTTATTACTGAACATAAACCCTTGGTTTCCTTGTTTAACCCTGGCACTTCCTTGGATGACAAGGCAGCACACTGCCTACAATGCTGGACACTGTTCTTGTCTTCCTAAAACTATGAAATCCATTTTCGACCTATATATAAACACGTCAATGCAGATGCCTTGTCCTGCATTCCTGTGAGTCCTGGCCCTGATGTTGATCATGAGGAATTGCTTTGCTTCCATCTTGATATTTAATTGCATGCTAGGATCTAGAGTTTTCCAATTATGAACTTGCACAGCTTGCACAGACATGTTTTTTTGGCCAGGGATTGGTGATGAAATTGTCATTTTGTCACAGCTTGTGAGCAGTGTGCCTGACAACAGGCACCTCCTAGGGTGGCCTACTCCACACCAGCCATGGGAATGCACTCATGTAGATTTTGTAGGTCCCTTCCTGAATTCCTATTGGTTGTGCAAACATTTTCTTGGTTTCCTTACATTCTTTGGTGGGTGCTGACATTGACTGACATCACAGTTCATTACACTTTTGTGGGTGTTTTTTATTGTCTTGTACTTTAGTTTCTGATAATGGGCCTCAGTTAGTTTCTCACACCTTTCAATTGCTTTGTTTCCATCATGGCATTCCTCATGTTATGGCTTTGCCATTCCGCCATTAATCAAATGGAAAGGAGGAATAACTAATGCATACATTCAAGTCCCATATGAAAAAGTTTGTTGTGGAATTTTTGCAAGATGATGCCCTTCTCCACTTTCTGAGCATCTATCACCTCATGGATACAGGTGACCAGAGCCCAGCTGAGGTGTTTCATCACTAGCAGCTCACACACTCCTCTACCTTCTGTGGCCTGTGCCACACCTGCTGTGGTCAGGTTTGTCCAGCCATATCATGTTGGAATTGCCGTTGTGGGCACGAGGATTTGGTTGCTGACCCAAATGGATATCAGCCACTGTTCTTCACTGCCAGGGATGCCATCCTCATGATGTCCATATGGCCAATAGGCTGGTGGTGAGCCACTTTGATCAGTTGTACCCCTGCTTGCTGCTAGAGTCTACCAGTTTGTGGATATGACCCCATCACCACAGCCTGCCCCACCACCCTCCACCTCGAGTCTGTTGTCACCTGCTGTGTAGGCACCCCTGTTCCATTGACTGCCTGGCACTGGGCAATGGCCTGTCTCTGGCCTCGGGTTCATTGCCGCAGCCTTCTGTTCCGGTCAGGCCTCCTTCACTGGCCCCCTCACCATCATCGCTTCAGACATCATCACCAGTGGGTCAAGCCCTGTCTACTCTGCACTGGGACCTGCCTGCTGATGGCAGTTCATATATGGCAGTTGCATCCTCCTCCATGCTGCTGTCATTGGCACCACATGGCCCACTGCCCTTGGGCATGTCTGTGTCTTCGCATGTCTCAGCCTTACAATCCAGTGCCTGCCTTGCACATAGTCCTGCCCCTTCCATTGGCACTGGCTGCTGCCACTCTGGATCTGATGACTGTGTCTCTCATTGGGCTACTTGTGTCTCTTCCATTTCCTGGGTGCCTTCTTCACACACGGGAGAGGTGTGCTGTAGTGCATGTGAGTGAGAGGGTGCTGAGTTTAGTGTCACCTTGTGGGTGTACTTAAATCAACTGCCAACAGCATCAGCACAGGCCAGCTTCTAAAGGCTGCCTTTTGGAAGTGTGCACACGGCACAGTCTCCACTGCACCATCTACCGGTGGCTCGCACATGTATATGCGTGGTGCAATGCTGACTCACTCTCACCATGTTTTTTAGTTTGTACAGCTCACATCAATTGTTCTGTGTATCACTAATGTTGCACCTGCTGTATGATTCTTTTGTCTTGTTACATGTAAAGTCACAACAGGCTTATTTCCATTATTGTTCAGAGGTTGTTTTAATTGGATCAGTTTTGTGTATTACCTGGTAACTACACTCACCTCAAGACCAAGACCAAAGTAAATACAACCACTGTATCTTCTCCTGGAGCAAACTGAACAGTTATATGCAGAAGATACAGCTCTGGTAGCAAACACAGAAGATGAGCTGCAGTATCTGATTAACAACTTACCACATGGATGTGAAAAATCTGGTCTTAACAACAGCATCCAAAAGAATAAGATCATGGCACAGGGCACCATCCGCCTCCCATCCATAAACACTGACAGAAATTCTCTCCAGGTAGTTGATGACTTTATCTACTTGGCATCTGCAATATGTAGCAACTTGTCCATGGACACTGAGATTACTAACGGAATAGCAAAAGCACCATCTCCCATGGCTAGATTTAAAAAAAAAAAAAAACACCAGGGTATGGGACAATGGACAACTCACAATAAAAAATAAATTAGAAGTATACAATGCTCATGTTATCACCATACTTCTCTACAGCTGTCAAATACACACAACTCTTGCTAAGCATGAACCTCAAATGAACAGCTTTCATGTCTGCTTTCTTTGGAACAATCTTCAGATCTCTGTGAGAGGTAGAGTACCCAAACAAAGAACTTCAGGAGGGTGTGAAGCCTGTAGGATACCACACCCTCACTTCAAGGATGTCTGCAAGAGAGAGCTGACCAAGGCCAGTATTAATCCAACTTGCTGCAAAAGTACTGTTGATGACTGTGTCAAGTGGCAACTAACTGTGCAAAATGATCAAGCTTGCAGGGGAAGAATACACACAAAAACAAATTAGGAAGAGTCCAAGACACAAAAGGAGGGTGGCTTCTGATCGAAGTCCCTGATGTTTCACGTGCCCAGACTGCAGTAGGGACTGCCACCCTTGAGTGGGACTTTCCAGCCACAGTAGACATTGCAGACACTGTACCAAGTATGCTACTCCATTATCTTTCGAAAATGGATGGATGCTATACATACAGTGATCTATTGTCACAAGCCTTTAAAACTGAATGTGAATGACAGAAGAGAGAGATGAGAATCTCAACATCTATTATACAGTCACATAATTGATAGTTATTGCAAATTAATTTGCTATGAAATGATGTTACAATACCATGCAGAAAGAATTTAAAGATTTAGATTACAATGAAAGAGCAAAAAATTACATAGAGAACTCATTGTTCTGTACATCCAGAAGCATTTTGCACTAAATTTGCAGGCATAGAGCACATGAAGAAATTGGTGGTACAAATAGTAAAACTTCTTAAGTCACCTAGTCAGTTGCAACAGTTTTTGATGGAACTAAATGAAGAATGTGGACACTTTATACATAACTGAGAAGTACATTGGTCAAGTCAAGGAGAATGCCTTGAATGATTTTTGTTTCCACTTTAAAATCTGCTATTGTTGAATTTATAAAGGGAAAAGGAGCCCAGGAATGAAAATTATAACATCTGGAATGGATTGCAGACTTGCATTTTATGTGGAGTTGACTAAACACTGCCCACAGTAATGCATTGTAAAGAGAGAAACAACTTATTTCTAATTCGATGGGGATGCATTTAAAAAGAAAATCGCATTGTAGAAGGGACAAACTCTGATTAATAGAGCCCAGTTCCGTAAGATCCCTGATGTTAAAGCAAATGTGAAGTTTGAATAATTCATTATGACCTTGAATGAATTACATGGATAGTTTTCTAAGCATTTTGAGGACACTGCCAGTCTTACATCTGTTTTCAAGGTGTTTTTGAGACCATTTGTGACTACAGTTGAAAGTGCCCCTGTGCATGTCCAAATGAAACTGATTGCTCAATAGAGTAAATCCTATTTTAAAGACAATTGTGTTAAAACTGTGTGGGCTGTCTTCATTGTTTTCCTCGGGTCCAGTTTCCACATTTCCATAATGAGGTTACAAAAGTGCTATAGTATCTTGGTCAACATGTGCATGTCAAAGACCTTTTCTTGACTTATCAAACTAAATAAGTCACAATTATGTGGCAACCTGGGTACAAAAATCTGTAAAATTGTCTGTTTCTGTCCATATGCCAATAGTTTGTACCATATAAACATCATGTCTTCAGCTCACCAAAAATAATTAAAGAAAACAGAAAACACATTTTGTTTGTGATCTATGTAGCTGAATAATGTGAAATATAAAACCAAGTTGAATTCAGTGTGCACTCCTACTTAAATGTGGCACATTCACAGTTTGCCCCTCCTCAAGCTCAAAAAGTGTGGCAGTGGAGAAAACATGAATCCACGCTGTGTGCTATGGCACTCATGCCAGGGCATGGCTCATGAACTGAATTCTTGGCTGCCTCTGATCTAGCTGGAGGAAATGCTGTGTGGCAGTGGCTCTGCACGATGCTGGGACAGCCACAATAATCAAAGGGTTCAAGGCATAAAAATCTTACTCTACAGCATCCCAGAAATGCTCAATAAGTCTGAGACCAGATGACCTGTGCAGTCAGGAAGTGGCCTTATGCCACTGGAGTGTGCAATGAGACATTATGACACATATCATAAGCAACAGAATTGTGCATTGTGTTTCTGGAAGTTGTAATGGATCTGGGAGATGTGTTATTTTCTACCAGATTTGTCAGTACCAAATCTAATGAGGGAGGTTGTAAATGATTTCATATATTTTTGTCAGAATATTTTTTGTGAATTATAATTTGCCTTATTTTATGCTAATTTGCTTTTATGTTCGAGAGTGACAGCATATTGATTAATATTAGTAGATGTGACGAATAATATCAAAGAGACTGGTTACAAGTGGAAGCTTGTGTGTTGTGTGAAATGTCTTTGATGCTGGAGTCGTCTTTGACCATAGTCAGTCGGCAGTGAACACTCAGTGTGTGACGGTGGAACAATGTACAGGTCCCTGTTATAATAATTTGCAAGTGACCAGCAAAAATGAGTTATTCTACTACTTTTTTATATAAACATCAAGAAGGAAGCACATTCAGAATAATGGTATTTGAAGCACCAAAAATCAGGCAAACGCATTGAACCAGGACATTTATGCAGCTGACAAAACAGCATTATGGAATCATACTTCCACTAGACGACTGAAGCCAACACAAAAAAGTCAAATATCATCTTATAAACATCCATGGAAAAGTGAGTACTGTCATGAAATATGCTAAATTAAAGTATATAAAAAAAGTGAGCATATTTCAAAGTACAAAGTGCATTTAAAAAGTTTGGCAAGTAGACTCACATGTAGATAGCAATGTTTGATAATAAAAAAGGTGGTGTTTTACAGCACCAAATGATGAGCTTATGAGTGCTCATGAATGAAATAAATAGAGACAAGGTTGGTTAACATCTATAATAAATTCTAAAGCTGAACAGCATCAACAAACAAGAATTTAAAATTCAGGGCTGTTATTGGGAAAATCATAAAAGACCATCCATAAAATGCAGATAAAACACAGCCAAATTTCTGTAGATAAAATCAATTATAAAATACCAGTAAAGATGCCAGATTACTGTGGCTGAGTGCTTACTTATAAATGATGGGTGATCAAGCCACTAAGTAATACACTAAAATCTCACACCCAGTATTTTGGCAAGGAGCTCTGACAACACACAAAACCCTAAAACGTGAACAAAACTCATCTCACTGTCATTTAAAATGGAGGGTGGGTCATGTGGAAGATGCAGGTCTGCCCTCAAGTCATCAAATGAAACACACCCAATTCAAATATGCTGTATCAGTACCTGTGTTCCATGTCTTTGTCACACTGGTGGGTCCTCCCACCATAAGAGAAGGTCATGTGTTAAAGGGCTATGTCCCACCTAGAGCTTTGTAAGGGTCACTTCATTCACTTATTCTTGTTAGAAAGAGGTAAGCCACAGCTGCACTGAAGGTTTCACTGACCAAAATTTATTGTTCCTCATTCCCAGACACTGATCATCCCACCAACACATTGGTCTTTCAGGGCACACATGAGATGACTGTCCCAGGAGGACTGAACAGGGAGCAGGAAGTTCAAGGGAGCAAGCCTCCTTGACAGCTGCAGCAGCAAGTCAATTTCCCCAAATTCCTATGTGCCACAAACTTCAGCAGAAAATGAGTTTTTTCTCCTGATTATGCAAGAAACGAAGGGTATTTTATACATCTTGCACCATCCTGTCTGCTGGGTAAATCTGACTATTAGCCAGAAGTGCACTTTAGGAATCAGAGCAGATGAGGAATTTCTTGCTACAATTTCACCTGATCTGCTCCAGTGCCATCAAGACAACAAACAATTCTACATATTAAATGGAAAACTGCTATCTTGAGGACATATTTGGTATTTGAGGAACACAGCAGAACAGTTGATAACGTCCTCCACTTAGATCCATCAGTCTAAACAGTAATGAAAATGAGATTCTGATATAAAATCTCATAGAACTTAGTTTTAAAAATACATTACCTAAAAAAAACTGAAGCACGTAGAAGAGGAGGTGGAAATGAAATGAAACTTTAAGTGTTGAGACTGTGTGTGATATTGTTTCAGTGATTACAAAACTGAGTCGAATTTATAAATAACTTGGCAGTATGAACCCACTTATCAGTATGGCCTGGATGCATGCACTGATCTGGTTGGGAAGGAGATCATAAAGCCATTGTATCTTCTCCTGGAGCAGGCTGGTCCACAATTGTTGTAACTGGTCCTTGATACCCTGAATACCGGCACTGGGACAGAGTTGGCATCCAACTTGGTTCCACACTTGTTCTATTGGAGGCAGATCTGGGGATGTTGCTGGTCACGGGAGTACTTCATCATCACATGCACAATTCAAAGAGGCACTGTCATGCATGGATGAGTATTTTCCTGTTGAAAAATGGAACCATGATACTGTTGTAATAGATGAAACACGTGATGATGCAGGATGACCATGACATACTGGTGTGCCATCAGTGTTCTGTCATTGACTTCCAGCCATAATCTGAAGTCATACTCAACTGCTCCCCACACAGGCTGCCAGGAGTAACTCCACTGTGCCTCTCCAAAACACTGGACGAAAGGGACCTTCCCCAGGTCACCACCATATTTGCTGATGATAGTTATCTAGGATAGTGCAGTGCCATGATTCATCGCTGAACACAATGTGGCACCATCCATCAGCAGTCCATGCCGCTTGGTCATGCCACCAATCAAAACACAGTAATTTGTGTTGTGGTTTTAATGGCAGATTATGCATGGGATGGTAATTTTCTAATCTGGCTACTGGTTATTTCTGACCAACGGTGGAGGATTATACAGAATGTTGCTGGGAGTCCATTACTTGTTCTCAGACGGTAGGTGCAGATGGGAGGGGGTTGTGATGTACTTGGTGTGCAGTAGGGTGATACTCCATTGTGCAGATCCTTGATGATGAGTATGCGTGCCCTCATGTTCACATGCAGTCCAACATGGGGTCACTGTCACACCAGAATGTCCCAGAAAACTGGATACTGCATGCTTCGATCTACCAGCCAAATGGAGACCCACAATTAGGTCACTTCCAAACTCTGTTAGGTGTTGATAACGCTGTCTCACACAAGTATGTGACATCTTCATGTCCTTCACAATGATCACTCAACATCTGACACTGTTCACACCCCTCATATACCCTACCAGTTCTTGTAACAACACCAAACACCAATGCATTCTTGTTGCCATTCTACTTTTTACTGAGAGTTGTAACTCTAATCATTAACATACCCACCAGTGGTGTACATACATCAAGTTACAATGACACCCAACCATATCTTCTGTGTGTTTCACTTGTTTTCTAAGGCAGTGTATAATCTGGTGTACAATTGTTCCTGCACCCCTTCAGTTCAGAAATGAACGTAGGGAAACTTTATTCCATCCCTGGACTTGGAGCTTAGTTTCATGCACCTGTAACATTTCTCCCTTGCATAGGTACCAAACAGCCTCATTGCCTGTGGATAGTCATAGAACTGACATTCCGTCATTGGTCAGGCAATGGAGATGGATGTTGGTGATGCATGCATATGGACACACATGTTTAGAAATACCAAATTATTTCCAACACAATAAGCTGCTACCAGTTGAAAAAATTGAATGTGAAGATTCACGTCATAATGAAATACAGAAACCTATAGAAGTCAAATTTTATTATAAACTGCTGAGAAAGTAGGACAGGCACACAAGTAATGTTGGTGGGAATGCATGGAACAACAGCTATGTGCAGAAAATGTGTCTGTAAATGGTTCAGGTGCTTTTGGGACTGAAATAAATCTATTGAAGACATAACATATTCATATCAGCTGTCAATAATCATAATGACAGATGATACTAAAAAAAATGTACTATATGCTGATACAAAACTTACAAATATCCTTTACACTGATATTTGAGGAAATGAAATGAAAAATGAAATGTACACATGGAATATTTGGCTGGAAATGAAGATGAATAGGCACAGCATTATCATCTTCATTAAAACTGATTTCCTTAAGTGGAATACATACTCCTAATGTGTGGTGCAAAAATTGAGTGGTGCAACTGATTTCCTTAAGTGGTGTGTGGTGCAAAAATTGAGTGGTGCAAAAACTGACAAGCAGAAGATAACATGGATTTGAACTGATGGTGATCTCATTGACACATGTGATTGAGATTTATTTGTTATACAAACCATCAGCAGAGGAGATGAGACCTGGTGTTACCAATTTAGTGTTGAGTAGGGTAGTCAGTCATCACACATGCAATGCACTGTCTGCATTTCACTTGAATGGAAATCCAAATATTAGTGATATAAATGTACAATTTCTTTGAAAGTGAATAAAGTTATTTTGATTACATCTTCTGTTTTCATTGTTTCTTAGCTCCCATTAGAAAATTTTTCATTCACATCTTCTATATGTATTAAGTAACTGCCAAACAACTTGATCTGGACCTACCAGTAGGTCCCTGAATTGTTTGGTACCAAGGCTCAATGACACATGTACCAGCAATATGTAACTTTTTTAGATATTCACGTAAATATGGCCCATGCAAGGATACACTTAGAGTCTTGAACTGTGACTATGGTTGTGAAAGGTATCTATCATCTCATCTTGTATCCTACATCCTGTTACAATGTTGTCAATTTGCACCAACATCTACTACCACTTTTTAGTGCAGTATTTCAGAGTTTCACAAACTCATGGTTAATGCATTTGTATTGAAAGATGGCTTCTCTATATGGCAGTGAGGGAATGATTCTGAAATGTACGGCCACTCACATATTGTGTTCCAGTATTAAACTGATGAGAAATGCGTTGCACTATGCTTGTTCACTTACTGTAGCAATTCTAACTTGCTAAAAACTCAGCCATATCTTACCACATATTATTCGCTGTGTTAGGTGACCCTGTCAGTGACAGATTTTGCTGACTTCAAATTCTCATGTAAGAACTTTTACATTGCAATTCACAAAAAGTTCACTAATGGTGATGCATTTTGTGCCCTATGTCTCTATTATTGATAAAATGTAATTTATTTTATTACCTGAACATGAATTTCTGATGTATTTACAGTCATGTGTCACACACAGCTATTCCAAGCACTGAAAGAACTGAAGTGCAGAGGCTCTCCTTCCTTTCATTGCCTATCAGATTGTTTGATTTTTAGTTGCTTAAGGATAAGGCAAGAGTTTTTATAAGAAATAATTTTTCATGGCTTATGGTAAGAGCCATCATTGTTAACTTTAAAGAAATCTTGAGGGGAAGCCAAAAGTGCAAGCTGACACAGATACACAAACAGCAAAAATGCAAATGCCCTTGTTGTTGGTCACACACAATACATTTGCATCCCTGGATCTACATGACCTGAATGCTGGGCTCACATTGCTGAAAGCAACTGCCTCCTTAAATGAGGAGCCTATGTTTTTCATGTCAAGATGCCCAGGAACACAGTTGTATCAGGTCTACCATAAACACTAAGTGGCTAGTTTCCATCAGAGTAAATTAATTTGAACACCGAGAAAAGGCATGCTGGTGGGATGTCCCCACTCCACTGAAGGAGAAAGATCAACATTCAACCTCATCCCCATGAAGCACTGTACAGGGGACAGTTGTTAATATTATTTACTCCATAAAAGGCAAGGGGCTCGCCTACACGGAGACACCAGAAGATGACAATCATACTTCATATAGTTCCATGGCACACACTGAAATGTGTGAAACAGGACCATCTGCATGACCCTACCTTGGGGGAGGGTAGAGAAGAGAGATCCCAGTCCATGAACCCTTATGTTTTTTTGATAGGAAGTTTGCATTGGCATCAAGCATAGTTTCACTGAATTGTCATTGTCAACATCCAGCCAGTGTCATGCAGGACTTTGCATTTCATGTCTTGCATCTCCTCTGTTAGCACTATACCTCTGTAGCACTTGAAATATGTATAGCCTCTATAAACAATTTAAACACTTTTGTCCAAAATATTCAGTAAAATAAAATACAAGTTCACATTTTTGGAAATCATGATTTTATTATATTTAAGTGTAATCAAAACAGTTCACATTTATTTAAAGATTATGTAATTATTACATATTTTATTAAATGGCACTGAATGTTATTATAGCCAATGGTGACCTGTGCAGATTCGCTACAGCACACTGTAAACATCACACTAAAATTATGCCATTTCTCTTTGACTGTTCGCTGGTATGCAAACAAAATGGATGGAGAAATGTTTTTTAGCATTATCCCTGTGATAAATAGAAACCAATGATGAGTGCTGAAATGATGATCAGTTATACTGTGATCAACTTAGAGGAGGGACACAGCTGCCTGTTTTCAAATGAGCATGCTCACCATGTGTTTGTCATCCCTGCCAGCATCAGTTCTGTATTTTTCTTTGAAAGTGCATGTAAAGCATTGTGCAAGCAACATGGCAAACTCTGTAGATGATCTCCTAAGGAGGACCTTTTACAGTAGTTTTTTTGAGCATAAAGTGAGAGTTAAAGAGTTAGGTAGAGCTACTCTGAATTTAGCTCCAACAAGGGGAAGGCATGGGATAGGGCTCACCGATTTGGCTCAAACTATGTGAGTAGAAGCAGGTAGATGCCCATTTCATGCACCTACAGTATTTCACTGGAATGGGCTGCAGGAAAATGCTCTTAAGAGATTAATGAGTAGAGTAGGAGAGATTTTTGAGCTATACTTGATTTGTCAGGACCATGGAATAGTGGTCAAGTGTGGTGACTGGCAATTCATCAGCTTGGTTTAAGTTGTCACAGCTAACATCTTTTTTCTTTTTCTTAAATATATATTAGATGTATTGTTTAACTATTAACTACAAAATTTAAGTAGATTTTAACAGTTCAATTTATATTTGTAAAATTAATATATTCAGTTTTGTTATGACTACTACCATTCTAAATCAGAAGGCTATAGGTGGTGGTAAAAAAAGCAGATATACGTGGAACTCTTGTATGAAAGTGTATGAAAAGATTTGAATCTGCAAGTGTGATGTTCTCATGTACTTTTTCTTCCATGTTTGTTATTTAGGAACACTGATGTGTCAGGTACAGGGGGAGTGGAAAATCTAGGCGATATTAATGCATTAATTAAAACACTGTAGCAGAAATCATAAACATATATAAAAAACGTACTCGATCTTCATTAGGTAAAACTAATATCACAACAATATTAAGTCACACCTATCATAATGACACAGTGAAAGATAATCTATTTATTTTTGTCATATTGTAGCATATTGGTAAAATTTTGCACGAGTCACCACTGATTGTAGCAGCTGTTTGAATGATAATGTGAACACTGCTTTCAGTAATTTGTAACATAATATCTATTCATCACCTTCAAATCTATTTTGAAAATAAATGTACAACTTACCGGTGCATCTTGAAGAACTAGGTGATATGTCAATTGAAACATGTTGTGATGTTTCACCTTCAGAACTATGATTTCCATCCATTTCTGTGCACAAACTTCTTGTAGAAGCAGATGAGTGAACTATAATCAATATCTGATTTTTAGAACAACAAAAACAGCGAGGAACATCCAATACTCATCTGTATAAGTTATTAACTTTAAACAATTCTATTACATTAGAATCTTGCTTATTTATTCTTTCT
Organism: Schistocerca serialis cubense; assembly: GCF_023864345.2. Classification (NCBI taxonomy): domain Eukaryota; kingdom Metazoa; phylum Arthropoda; class Insecta; order Orthoptera; family Acrididae; genus Schistocerca; species Schistocerca serialis. Next base: position 373,815,165 of record NC_064640.1, read on the forward strand.
TGTGAACAAAGTAACAATAATAACGCAAAAATAAAGTTTATCTTAAGAAAATAAATCCCAAACCTATAAATTTAATGTTACAGGTGGTAGAACCATGTGTTCATAGGTTAATGAGCTACCCATTAGGTCTATTCATACAAAACTGATAAAATGACTGTTCTGTTTAAACTCCATAAAGACAGAACTTTCTAAAAATGCACAACAATTCAAGAGACAGTAAATGCAAAATCACACATTGTTCACTGTCCCCATTTCAATGCATCTACTAGACACAGCCAACAATGGTGGAGAGGAATGAGTTAAATAGTGCTTCAGATATCACATCTGTTCAGAGGCATCTAATGGTACAAAATATTATTAGCAGCATGCAGCTGGATCCTTGGTATTTTTAATTCAAGTATTATTGATTTTCTCACTGAAATCAGTCATATGTACACAATACTTGTGAAAATCAATGGCAGTTATGCTGACTCACAGTTTCTATTACAATAACGCCAACCATCAGTCTTCTTTGTACTAATTCTGGTTACCAATGTAAACAAGTTATTAAATCAAAAATGTATGATGCTGCATTTTGCAGTCACCTAGTTATATGCTGACTTTGAGAATGTAGTATGGCGTGAAGACCCCACATGTTGCAATCACACCTCTAAATGTCATAACATGAAATCAAAGAGAACCATCATAAGTTCCTAAGGCATCTTAATTTGTACAGTAAACCATCAAACACAAACAGTGGTTACTGAAATCATCACAAACAAATTATCTATGAAAAATATTCCAGAGATGTTCAAAAGGCAACATGTGAGGTAAATGTGAAATCCAAGGAATCTGTAGTAATTGTAGTGCTTTAAAAAAGGATTGACATTTCACACCACATGTGAGTGGTTCCTGGAATTGCCTAAATGTTTGGAATTAGTTTGTGTTCTACAACTTCCTGGTGAAGCACTTGCTGGCCAGATTGCCCTGAATATGTTGATTGCTTTTTGCAGAAAATGGCAACTGAAAACATAAAAGTTGCCATTCACAATGCATGCCATGAGTTGGCAGCCACCATAGCAATGTGTGAGAGGTTTGTAGTCACAATTACAGAATTAATTTAATTGAAGTGGAAGTCCTTTGAGAACATCGTATTTGCTACTCGGAATGCTTGCGATGGTAGCCAGATGTCCTTTTTTTTTATTTCTGGACAACTGATCCTGATGTTAATGGCATTAAAAAGAGGACATCCTCAGGTTCACAATTGCTGCAGGGCTGCAGCATTCGGACAGTACTGTGACTTAAGCTGTACAATCTGTATGGGCACAACAGGTAGTATTCTGTGCTGTGACCACAATGTATGCACCTTTCTTGAAAATAGCGCTAAAGAGTTACATCCATTTCAACAAAGAAGTAGCATTCACATTACAGCAATGTTCATGATTCAACATACATCACACAGTACCACCAATGAAACTATTTCCATTCAATAGAACTTCTTTGCTGCTTGAGTGCCAGTCATGGTCGTGCGTTGGTTAGGAGAAGGCCAGTTGAAGGCCTGCAACCAACCACTCTGTGCACTAGGCACACAGAACGTACACCTGTGGTGCACTCTCGTGGTTAATCCGAGCACCCGGACTATAAATTTGTGAGTCAGTCTCGTGATTCGACCTGTTGTGCTGTCATTCAAATGGTTCAAATGGCTCTAAGCACTAGGGGACTTAACATCTGAGGTCATCAGTCCTCTAGACTTAGAACTAATTAAACCTAACTAACTTAAGGACATCATACACATCCATGCCCGAGGCAGGATTCAAACCTGCGTCTGTAGCAGCAGCGCGGTTCCGGACTGAAGCGCCTAGAACCGCTCGGCCACAGAGGCCGGCTTGCTGTCATTTATTAACAGCACTCCACGTCGTGTTTTCCAACAGATTACGCTCGCCCAGATACCGCTGTTGTAACCCAACGTGCGCTACACAGTGTCGACAAGTTGTCTTGGGCTGCTCGATCTCCAGATCTGTCTCCAGTCGAGCACATATGGGACATCATTGGACGATAAATCCAGCGTCGTCATTGACCACCCAAGTGAAACAGGCATGGAACTTTATCCCACATGCTGATATCCAGTACGACGCAATGCATGCGCGTTTGCAAGACTGCAGTCAACATTCTGGCGACTACAGCAGTTTTTGATGCACCAGCATTTCACTTTTGCAATGGCTTATATCGCGTTGACATTAACCTGTGATCTTGCAATGGTAATCTCTTGGATATGTTACCTAGGCAAATGTATTCCCGAAATTTCATCACTCTACATTAATTATTTTTTGGTGTTGCGATTTTTTCCCTTTACTATATTTGACACGTTGCAGTCGGTACAGTTTCTTTCTTGTTTCACATTCTCACCGTAACTGCTTCTTCTTTCACATTATTGGAGGCTGGAATCGAACTTGCTCTGCAGTGATTCATTTTTTTAAATTATTTTCGCGACTGTTGAGTCCTATTTTTCGGCCACAGACGAAAATTGTCTTCCACGGTTTCCTTTGGGATTTTGTTATTCGCAGCATATGAAATTTGATTACAAAACGCGAAAATCGCTGCTATCTTGTCTTTTCATATGTGTTGTTGCGTATTAGAGGTGCTGTCAATGCAAGCATTCATAAGGAAAACTGTTTTCAAGCACACTCTAAGGGGGGGAAAAAAACGAAAAGCGAAGCTCCACGAAAGAATTATCCGAATGGGCTGGAAATCGGTATTGTGGTGTACAAGTACATACAAATAAATGATTATAATTTCAGAAAAAACTGGATGATTTATTCAAGACGAAGAGCTTCACAAACTGAGCAAATCAGTAACACTGTGGTCCACCTCTGGCCGTTATGCAAGCAGTTACTCGGCTTGCCATTGATTGATACAGTTGTTAGATGTTTTCCTGAGGAATATCGTACTAAATTCTGTCCAAATGGCGAGTCAGATTTTAAAACCTCGAGCTCGTTGGAAAGCCCCGTCCATAATGCTCCAAAAGTTCTCAATTGGGGGCAGATCCAGCGACCCTGCTGGCAAAGGTAGGGTTTGGCAAGCACGAAGACACGCAGTAGAAACTCTCGCTGTCTGCGGTGTGGCATTATCTTCCTGACATGTAATCACAGGATGGCCTGCCATGAAGGGTAACAAAGTAAGGTGCAGAATGTCGTCGACGTACCTCTGTGCTTTAAGGGCGCGGCAGACAACAACAAAGGGGTCCTGCTATTAAAAGAAATGTTACCCCATACCAACACTCCTCGTTGCCTGACCCTATAGAGAGCGATAGTCAGGTTGGTATCGTACAGCTGTCTGGGGCATCTCCAGACACATCTTCGCCACTCATCGTGGCTCAATTCGAAGCAAGGCTCATCACTGAAAACAGTTATACCCCAGTTATTCAGATTCCAGGACGTGTCTGGAGATGCCCTAAAGGCCTAAGCAGTGGTAGGATACCATCCTGGCGTCCGCCATACGGCCAGACAACCAGGAATGATGTTGTAGGATGCCATTTATTTTCATAGCAGGATTTCTTTGGTTGTCATCAGCAGCACCCTTGCAGCACAGCCGAACGTCGACGATATTTTACGCTCCGTTTTGTTGCCCTTCGTGATAAGCCATTCTGGGCAGGGCAAAGCACGTCCGCACTTGGCAAGAGTTTCTACTGCGTGTCCTCGTGCTTGCCAAACCCTACCTTGGCCACCAAGGTCACCAGGTCTCTCCCTAATTGAGAACGTCTGGAGTATTATGGGCAGGGCCTCCAACCATCTCGGAATTTTAACGATCTAACTCGCCAGTTTGACATAATCCGGCACGATATCCCTCACGAGGACATCCAATAATTGTCTGAATGGCAAGCCGAATAACTGCTTGCATAGTGGCCAGAGGTGGGCCAACGCAGTATTGACTTGCTCAATTTGTGAAGGACTTTGTCTTGAATAAATTATCCAATTTTTCTGAAACTGTAATCATTTATTTGTATATACGTGCATATCGTATCTATTGAATGGCAAGCCGAATAACTGCTTGCATAGTGGCCAGAGGTGGGCCAACGCAGTATTGACTTGCTCAATTTGTGAAGGACTTTGTCTTGAATAAATTATCCAATTTTTCTGAAACTGTAATCATTTATTTGTATATACGTGCATATCGTATCTACCGATTTCCGTCCCATTCGGTTAATTCATTCGTGGGTTTTTTCTTAATGTATGTTATTTACTCACTAAAATAATTTTCACTGCTCTTTATTTGTGGTGTTCGAGGTGCAGTCGGTGATCTGAATATTATTCGTAGCTATGCCCTAGACCCAAATTATAGTTACAGAAATGTGAATAAAACTCGTTGGCCTATACTAGTGATTTCTGGCCCTCATCAATGTAGTGGCAGCCGGCAACAATACGTCTTCGAAATGCGAACTGCCTTGGAGCCAGCCAGCTCAAGGAACACATCGGCTGGGCAAACGTAGCCGGACTGTCGCTAGTTTAATGGAGAGTTAGTGGCATTGTAAAATACATTTGGCAGTTATGTGACCGTCGATTTACTTCCTGGAATGTCTCAGAATTATCCTCATAAAGTTACTCGATATTTTCTTGTGATTTAGATTAAATATTCTGAATTATTCTCTCGTAAGGGATGACATGGAGGTATCAAATACATGGTTTTCAGTCCAGAAAGCTCCTAACCACAGAAACTACAGCTTATGTCTTCACGTACACTGCTAATTCTCTAATTCTCTGTTTCTCCCTGTAGCGGAAGCGTGCGTTACTTTTGGTTCTAATACCGCTGGAGACAAGGTTTTTACCTGTTACGCGAAAGAGCCACTAGCAGGCAGATGGAAAATCAGTAAAGAACTCCTGAGACAACTTCTACCCCATCGTCTTGTCACTGCCTTCGATCTGTGCCCTGTAGATCTAAACGTGAAAAATTTGCTGAATTGCACACTTGTTAGTGTCTGTTTTTCTGCCTTTATCAATTGAACTGATTTAATAATTGTGACACAGAATGATCTGTTAACTGGATTTTGTTGTTTATCTATCCTCCCTTGAGATCAAAGACAATTTGCCTGATAAATTAACCGCAATGTCCTCAGAGAATGTTCGTCGTCGCAGATCAGAGATAGAAAAGATTAACATGATTTTAATAAGCTGCAGGAGCATCCAAGTGAAAGACCTAGAATTAGTATGGCTTACTGAAGGTTATACTGCACAGATAGCGTTGAGAACAGGAACCTGGTCGAAACCGAACGTTAATGACAACGAAATCATGAGTTCAGAAAAGTCGTATGGGTAGGTTGGTCTCCAATGGCGGCGGCGTGCTTATTGCAATAAAGAATTCGATAAAATCTAGCGAGGTTATCACGGATTTCGAGTTTGAATTAATGTGGGTGTAAGTAAACATTAAAGATCGGTCAAAATGGTAATTGGGCGCTTTTATAGATCTCCTGGGTCAGGAGCTCTAGTGGTAGAGCTCTTCAGACAAAAATTACGAAATATTGTTAATAATTTTCCTGATTATGCCGTTGTAATAGGGGGGTGACTTCAGCTTGCCAGGTATAGATTGGGAGTGTCATGCTATCAAAACAGGTGCCAGAGACAGGGTTTCGTGTGACATTGTTCTTGATGTCTTGCCCGAAAATTACTTTGAGCAGACAGTTGGAGAAACAACTCGTGAGGGTAACGTCTTAGACCTTCTGGCAACAAACAGACCTGAACTTATCGAATAAGTTAACGTAGAAGGAGGTATCAGTGAGCATAAGGCTGTGATAGTATCTATGACCACAGGTCTTACATAGAATGTTAACAGGGGACAGATTTCAGAGTATCTGAGCAGTCAGCATCAAATATTCGGTGATGAGGACGAAGATGTGGAGAACAAATTGCAAAAATTTCAAAGTCATCGTGCAAAATGCCCTAGACAAGTATGTTCCGAGTAAGGTCTTAAGGGACGGGAAAGACCCACCATGGTTTAACAGCCGTGTTAGAAAACTGCTACGCAAACAAAGAGTTCATCTCAGATTCAAGAGACGTAAAAACCTAGCTGACAAACAAAAGCTGAACGAAGCGAAAATGGGCGTAAGAAGAGCAATGAGAGAAGCGTTCAATGACTCTGGAAGTAAAACTTTGTCAACCGATCTAAGTAAGAAACGTAAGATGTTTTGGTCGTGTGTAAAATCAGTGAGCGGGTAAGAATCATCTATTAATTCACTCAGTGTCCATATTGGCCCCGAAATGGAAAATAAAATAGAAGACCGAAATACTGAATTCGGCATTCCGAAACAGCGGAAGATCGGTCCTTGCTTTCAATCGTTGTATGAACGTCGAAATGGTAGATACTGAGATAACCGATCACGGACTAGAAAAACAAATACAATCGCTTGCTAGTGGAAAGGTGTCAGGACCAGAAGAGACACCCATAAGATTCTACAAAGGTTATGAGAAATAACTTGCTCCCCTTCTGGCAGTAATTTATCGTAGATCGGGTGAGCAACGAAGGGTATTTAGCGATTGGAAGAAAGGGAAGGTTATTCCCGTTTTTAACAAAGGCCGTAGGACAGATGCACACAATTATAGACCCACCCACATTGTTGATGTCAATCTCTTGTAGAATTATGGAACATGTTATGTGCTCAATAATTATGACATACTTCTCGCGTAATGACTAAGAGGAGAAAATTTGAGAAATTAGAGCCAATACAGAGACTAACCGACAATCAATTTTCCCACGTGCTATTCGCGAGGGAACAGGGTTGGAGGGCTCAATTAGTGGTACAAAAAGTATCCTCTGCCACAAAACATTAGGTGGCTTTCGGAGTATGATGTAGATGTAGATGAGACTGCTAGATTTGCATACTTTCGTGTTAATCCTCTAACGCTGCTTCAGTATGACTGTAGACTGAAAGTAGAGACAGACCACATGGAACCCGAAAGTGCATATTACTCTGCTAATTTCGTGACAATTGGGGATACTTTGTTTCATTAAAAAAGACTTTTTCACTAGATTACCATGATAAGTTGCAATTAATTTTCATTGGTACGGTACATACTACATAGCGTTTTTCCGTTAGTTTATTGAACACAGCAGAAAAACATAAGAAATAAATAAATCAGCAGAAAAATAGTCTCACACAGTGTCTAAAACTGTCTGACAGTGTTCAGATAGTTTTTCGACACCACACCTATAGACAGTGTGTTGAGAGTAGGTCGTGTCCTTGCATGGTGTGCTGTATTAAGAGGCAGTAAAGCTGTGCAGTTCAGCATAACGATGAGGCGAGGGGTCTGGCGAATTGTGTAACTGACTGTACAATGGACAATATGTCGAAAGAAGGGCTGAATGATCCTTACAAAATATAGGAAAACTTGTGCAGTTTGAATGCAATTCACATGAAAATATCGTTGTAAAAATCATATCACATCAGCTTTTAAATCTTCCCTGATATAGTGATAACTGTTGGAGCAATCACAATTGTCCATGATAATCAAGATGGTCCAGTCCGTATGGTAAAACATTGGATAATCCTGTCTGAGGGATGGTGCCATGGGCATTTGCAGAAATTTACCCAAGAGGGGGCACGATTCCAAAATAGCAATTTTTTGTATTACTACATAGTTGAGATTCAGGTCTTTAATGTTTGTTAGTTTTCCTACCAACAGTTTTTTGAATGTAGATTATTGGAACTGCTATACCTTAAAGGTAGGCATACTTCATTAATATGTCCAAAGTACATCTTTTGAAATTATTAATAGACGAATGTGCTCAAAATTCAACCGCATTTTGTTTTTGATTTAAAAAAAATAGAAAATGGTAAAAAATCATGTTTTCAAAGCATTACTTTATAATGTTATGCACCATTTGCATTTACTCTTAGAAAATTCAATGAAAAGTTCTTATTAAAAATTATTTTCAAATGCGTTACACTTAGTGGGTTTGAAAAATAGTTGCCAAAATCAGATCCTTTACAAAACTAATCTAAATACTACTAAATAAAATTAGAAAAAGTATTAAATAAAAAATCTAATTTTGTAGTGGGTATAAAATATTTCACAAGGTTATCTAATTTCTCTGTGTTTGCATTGCTGAACCAAAGTTTCCTCTTACAGAATGTTCCTGTAGACTTTATTTCTGACAGTTTGGTTTCGTGTCGTTTAAGAAAACCAACTTCTCCCCAGCAATTTCGCCTTTGAAAGGGCGTTCAATGTTATATCTCTCTGCCAGTTGTACAGCCCTTCTCTACAAGTCATTACGAGTCAACCCAAAGAAAGAATATTCCACAGCAAGACAATACTAAATCAGTTCTTCTTCAAGATCTTAACCCAAAATTGTAGGTCTGCCTCTTCTTGTTTTTGCTACTTTCTCAGGTGTAGTGTATTTAATGTTGGACAACATCATAAGTGATTTTGGAAGATTAAACTATTTACTGGGATTCTTCTACCCTATCTTCCTTTAAGGAACTGTATCAATACATCACTTCCTTTGATCAACCTTCCCCATTATCCTCTTAGACTCTGCAAGAGAATTCCACGAGAATAAGAGTGTGTACAAACACAGGCGGACTTTAAACATGAAAAAGCAAGGGATACAGTTTAAGCAACTGACGGGGGTCCAGTTCACGTGACTAAAGTCCACATTTTGTTAACAGAATAAATTTTTAACCAACCATCTTGATGCAATGGTTTGATCATAAACATTAATCATAAACCTCGTAATTCCAAAAAAAACATACAGGTCTAGAGGCTTACCTGCCATATTCTAGGAGAAATAAAGACAATTTTAGCACAATGTAAAAGTTTTTTCGATTGTCAAGATGTTGTGGCCGCCCACTTCAGAAATCGTAACGCCTGCTGCATCGGCATCCCACTTCACATCCAACCAACACGGGATGCCCGCATCACAGGGCGTATGTTCATCAGGAAAACCTACGTCGTCCGTGTTGTCCACACAAATATTTACCGGCGGCCACAACACAACACAACACCAGGTCTTCACCAACGGCCACCAGGGACCGCTACCTGTTCGCGAAGCCTGCAGAACAGCTTCATCAGAGGTCGCAGCAAGCTCAGGAACTACTTTGATACGACAGGCACGTGATCGCAAATAGTTTCGACAGATACATCCGCCAAACGGGCTTTATAAGGCGGCGTACTGTCAGCAAAGTGCAGCTCGACACACCGCTTGGGAGTATACCGAGCTGCCATCCTGGCAGCCACGGCCAGACGCCTCTTCTAGCTGGTCAGTCTCTTACAGATGGACTTGGTATAGTCGATGAACATCTTGATTTTGTAGAATTGTTTGATTGTGATCTCTTCCCGGGAGAGTCGGGTCTTTTGTATTATTATTTGTTGTTGTATAATTGTGACGATCCGCAGTAGGGATCGAGTCTGTTGTCTTTTGGGAGATTGTATAATTTTTGGTGAGTGCAATAAATTGTTTTCGGACTTGTGTTTTCTGAATTTCTATTCTGCTAGCGCAGATACCTCACAAGACATGTAATGTCGAACTGACCAGTGACAAGTCAAGTGGGTGACTTGTACACCCCACTACACAGTGGTCAAAGCCTAACTACGTTTTACATTGGATCCCACTAGAGTTCGGAAGAAAGCAAAACCAAGAGACAAGGGATTCGTTTTATGTGGGGAGTCCAATTTACAGCACTTTCCTCTATGAATATCGATGTAGAAAACCTTCGAGAACAGCCATTAAAAAGTCGGTAGAAGAAACTCTCTAGGACTCAACGAAGATGGCCCTCATCTCCCTGGTTTGGAGCGTAATTATGTAGGTTTGCCAACTGAATGACAGAACTTATAACCCTTTGGAGCTTATAACTCTTTGGCTGGATGTCGTACTGGATTGCACCCCATATAGTTTAAGAGCCATCTACTTATTTTAAGAAGTCCCAAACACGTATCCAACTTGATACTTCATCATTTTTTCCTCTCTTCCAGGGAAGAAATTGGTATTTCTTGACAAGCTGCGACATGGTCGCGAATCGAACAGTAACCTGAATATAGAATAAATTTCCTTTGCTTCACGTCTATCGTAACAAATTTTTTTGTCCTCAGACTACCAGTTTCGGTCTATGATGACCATCTTCAGATCTGTTTTATAAAAACATATACTTTGAACAGTAGTGCTGCTGACAAGATGACTCTTGCATATGCTGTTATTTATACATATTTGACGATGCTGGTGCTGATTTTGTGTTTAACATTTGACGATGCCACCATGGCTTCAGTATATTAGGACATGTTTTCATAAAACAGATCTTAAGATGGTCATTATAGACCGAAACCAGTAGTCTGATGACAAAAAAATTTATGATCATAGACGTGAAGTAAAAGAAATTTATGGTATTTCTTGTGCATTTGGGTCCACAGACGAAGTATAGGATAATACACTAATGGCATGGCATGGCCATGTTCTTCACACTCTACTGAAATAGTTCTATGGTGTAAAAGTGTATAAAGTCTGGGGAAGCGTTGATGGGTCGAATGTAAACCTACAGTCCCGGTTAAGGTCTGCGACAGGTGAAGGGGCTGTTCTTATGGATATTGGGGACGGCTGTAGTACAGGTATATTTCAGCCACGTTTATACAGTGCTATGTGTTGGAACTGTTCGTTTGTGTAGCTCATTAAGAGCTGCGCAAGAAAGCGAGTGAGAAAAGATCGGGTACTCTATTTCTTCAGTATTCTGTAAAGGTCCACACCCCCATTGCATAACAACGTCGCCACGACAAGAAACTGGTATAATCCCCGTTAGAAACTCAACAACATAGTATTTATTAAAGCTACAGTGTTTCCCCTTGCATTCTGTAGCGTCAGATCTGCGGTTGAGAAGAATCAGGGCGTTCTGAAAAGTAATGCCTCCGAAATTTTTTATGTGAAACGTATGAAGGTTTTTTCAATATAATAAACGTTATTAACATTCTACATCTCCATTATTAATGTTTACATACTTATTTCGCAACGTAGTAACCCGTGCGATGAACACATATCTTCCAACGAGAGAGCAGTTTGCTGATACCGTCACTGTAGACTATTTGACTTCGTTGACGGGCCACAACGTCACCTCTACTTGCACCGCTTCATCACTGTTAAAGAGAACCCTTTGAAGGTCTTCTTTAAGTTCTGGAAACAGATGGAACTCAGATGCAACCAAATCCGAACTGTATGGAGGATAACCAAGGACAGTCAACTCAAGGCGTCGGATTGCTGCAGATGTCGCAGCTGGTATTGTCATGCTGAAGGAGAGGGTGCTCCATGTGCGGACAAACTCTTCGTATTCGCAATTTTATTACAGCACGCTGTTTCTCATGCACCGACATAATTACGCTGCACACTGCCATGTTACACGCTACAATTCGGAGCCCTCTAGCAGCAGAGAGCAGTAAATTTGTAGACATGAAGGTTAAAGATGTAAAATGTTAATAACGTTTGTTTTATTTAAAAAGCTTTAATAATTTTTACATAACAAGAATCGGAGACATTACTTTTGAACACTCTCTTGTATTTCAGAAATACTTCAGAGTTCTGTAATTAAAGAACGTCTACCTCAGATTTCAGGATGGGGCAAGTGCCGCCACTTGCTCTCCCCCCCTCTTTCTTTCCTCCTCCCCTCTCTCCAGTTGACACCTATGAATGGCATCTCTCACACAGTATCTTGAGTACAGTCAGTAGGTGAATACTGCAGGCTGAAGCATGACTTGTTTTAAAAGAAAACTTCTTAGCAACTGACCGGCCACTCTTTGGGCCATGTACAAGTAATGTGTTAAAATATTTCCTATAAAACAGTATTTCTTCAGTACCAGTACAACATTTTTAGTTAAATTTAAAAGCAGTGAAGATCTTTGACACTAATGGCGCATAAAGCTTAATATTCACAGTTGCCCAATTCCCCCTCCCCCTAATGGAAATACACTGAAGAGTCAAAGAAACTGGTACACCCGCTTAACATCGTGTGGGATCCCCGCGAGCACGCAGAAGTGTCGCAACACGACTCGACTAATGTCTGAGTAGTGCTGGAGGGAGTTGACATCATGAATCTTACAGGGCTGTCCAGAAATCCGTAAGAGTACGAGGGGTGGAGATCTCTTCTGAACTGCACATTGCAAGGCATCCCAGATATGCTCAATAATGTTCGTATCTAGGGAGTTTGGTGGCCAGTGGAGGTGTTTAAACTCAGAAGAGCGTCCATGTAGCAATTCTGGGCGTGTGGGGTGTCGCATTGTCCTGCTGTAATTGCCCAAGTCTGTAGAAATGCACAATGAGCATGAATGAATGCAGGTGATCAGACAGAATGCTTACGTGTCATCTGGCAGAGTCGTATCTTGACGTATCAGGGGTCCCATATCACTCCAACTGCATACGCCCCACATCATTGCAGACCATCCACCAGACTGAACAGTCCCCAACTGACATGCAGGTCCATGGATTCATGAGGTTGTGTCCATAGCCATACGCGTCTATCCGCTCGATACAATTTGAAACGAGACTCGTCCGATCAGGCAACATGTTTCCTGTCATCAACAGTCCAATGTCGGTGTTGACGGGCCCAGGCGAGACGTACAGCTTTGTGTCGTGTTATCCGAAAGCCCATATCGATGGTGTTTCGTTGAATAGTACATACGCTGACACTTGTTGATGGCCCAGCATTGAAATCTGCAGCAATTTGCGGAAGGATTGCACTTATGTCACCTTTAACGATTCTCTTCAATCATTGTTGTTCACACTTGTTGTCTTATATAGGCATTGGCGACCGCAGCGCCGTATTCTGCCTGTTTACATATCTCTGTATTTGAATACGCATGCCTATACAAGTTTCTTTGCCGCTTCAGTGTATCACAAGATTTTTGCGAACAGTGGGCTCTATCAAAAGTTTGGTTTAACAGTTCAGACACTCACTATTCAGCAACTTGTCTTCATCGAAATGTGAAATGGACTACCAAAAGATTGAAATTTGGTACGTACTCCTTACCGTGTATGAATTCTGCCAAACATGGGATGTTACAGCAGTGGCATCATTGCAGACTGGAGTAACAAGATGAACGATACACGTGAGATTCAACTGGACATTCAGACTGAACGAACTTTTAATAGAATCGAGGAAGTGGTTTTTCCAGGTGCAAAGGAAAAATATAGGTTATTCTGTGGAAGTTTTATTGCGCCTTGAGAGAATATAAGCTTTTAGGGTATCTGACGAACGGTAAAGCGTAACAGTTAAGTGGAGATTCAAATAATTCAACCGACGTATCTCAGGACTAAAACGACTCACTGGCTGAGCATGGGGACTGCATTACTCTACCAGGCGTGGGTCCAAATTTGTCAGCTGACATTCGGTGAATAAAGTAGCATGCAGTCTCAGAAACGGGAAAAAATTTAGAAAATTACAAACTATGTTTAACACAGGATACTTTTCAGGTGCTTGTCTGAGGGCCTCTTCACGTGGACGCGGCTGCAGCCTGACCCGGGCTTGCAGGAAACATTCAAGCCAGAAAAAGGCGCCCATTCGCAGACTGAACATACCTACTGCCAACAGCGAATCTAACATGATTCGCCAGTCCACAAGAAGAACCGGCACACCACAGGAAGTCAAGTAAAGAAGACAGGGAGGGAAAGGCCCTTCACTAAGAAAACATTAAATGGAAAACTGAATTTCCCGAACAAGGGTGGAAACATCTACAAACAACAGCATTCTCGTACAGTCCCATTCCTTTCCCTCTACCAACCAGTCCTGGTATGCCGTGATACCTATACCAATATATCTCATCAACCATACGCCTACACGAACTCAGTATCTTCTCCCCATACAATTTCGACAGTTTCCCTCTCCCAGATAACGCAAACAACTCTGACATTTAGCCTTCCTACCAGATCCAGAACACTCCCTACCCTTCCCCACACCAAGGCCCCCTCTTCCCTTTAACCCTTTCCTACACATTGCTCCTCATAACCATGGTCTGGCGTCCACCCCATGTTTCTCTATTGTCCATCCTCCCATATTACATTATGGTATCTTAGGAAATGGACACATACAAACATGTTATATTATTACCCTGGAAGGTGGTTAAAGCACAACACTTTCGTGACCATGGTACAAAGCAAGTAACAATCACAATACCAGTCACTGGTCGAGAGAAAAGATATGATGTTTCCCCTATTACTAAACAAAAGTGCAAGATAAATCTTTAAGATAGGTTATAGGAACAAATTATACAGTGAACTCTTCTGGTTTCATCAGTTGTACTTACTCATACTTGCTGACGACGAATCTTCACCCTCAGTTGATGATGATTTTGATTTCTTGAAACTCAGTCTGCTTTCTGAATTGATCCTAGATACAAAAAATGTCTTTGTGAGAGGAACTTTGCTCTCGTCTTGGGCGGAAGATTTAGTGAAATAATTTTGGCAGCTGCACAACTGTAGCAGGCGCTCACATATCACGAACACAATCTGCAAAATGTAACCTCCATGACATTCACTGCATCATTTCTCTGAAATACAGCTACTTCCATGCACAGATTTTCTTCATATTGATCAGATAGAATCACTACGAATTTTCGTACATGAAGGAATGTTTCAGAACGTGTCTCGATTATTTTAGTCAATATTCGTTCGCACAACTCGTTAATGCTAAAAGTTTGTTCAGGAAATGTGACATTCAGAATACACGAATTAACTAGCATAATGTGATCATGTTTGCTATGATAATAATTTAACTTACTTTCGGCAAATGGCGAAACATCCTCGCTTCATACCCGTGTAGCAAGATATTTTGGCGAGCTAGATACTGTTTGAGATTAAAATCGTGGCATTTTCCATCTTTGAGCAGATCCCTGAAATGAAAGCAGTTTTTAAAAACTTTGTTACAATTTTTCGATTTGTTGCGAGATTTCTTTTTCCCAACGAAATTTATAATTATCAGTACTGGAATTTTTGGCAACACTGATCCACCAGAAAAATATATATTAAAAGAAGATAATCACAGAATTAAATTAAACTGGAGGGTGGAAAGGTATCCGATTTATATATGCGATGAATCCAAGTAACGAAGATTTCTTCAATACTGTACTGAAGGAAGTCAGGCTGTAGCCAGCCTCGTGTTTCATTCTTTCTCACTTAGCGCATTTAGTTCCACGAAACAATAGGTCTAATTGATCGATAAATTCCTATGTATATGAAAAGAGCGGTATTATCGGCGAGAGTGCGTGATGATAGCGGAGGATTTCCTTTAACTTCCTTTAATTCCAAAACTCGCGTTGAATTGATTCTTCTTGCAGTTAGCGGGGAGTGAATACATGGGCTTGGCAAATTTTCAATCGCTTGCCCAAACTCAGCGAGGCGAGGGGCTGGAAGCGCGTGCCGGAGGGTAAACGGCAGACGCCCAAGCGCTGGTCAGAAGCCGCCCGCTGTCGCATTCATGTACGTTTACGAAATTCGTACAGGATGATAGGTGGGTTGTTTCATATTAATTAAACAGTCGCTGTGTCATGACCTCTTGGTCATGATTTTACTCTTTGGGATTCTGTTTCTCTTTACCCTTTAACCTCTGAATGCAGTCATCACCATCAATTTAATTTCGCGAGCAGTAGTCAGTTAAACGACCCCGACATGCCTCGTCTCTCGTCGTTGAGTAAGTTTTGCAGCAAAATGGTGTACTAAATTCGTACAGGATGATAGGCACAGAACTGGATCGCAGTGGGGAACTCACATCTTCAGTGGCGAGACTCAATGAGTGTTAGTAGTAAATCAGATTTACTAGAGCATTAGCCCCAATGACGTCTTGCAATACCGCAATATTTGTCGATATACATACTGATTAACACCCCACAGAGGTCAAAATCATCGTAGATTAATAAACCTGACTTAGAATTTCTTTAACTAGAAGAAGAAATACACTCTGCATCTCATAAATCAAGGAAAATCATAAATGAAAGTTGTATGTCGATTGCTGTCAAAGGTAACTGAAGTGTTGAATACCTAAACGCCACAAATAAAACATGGAAACAGTTTAGAAGTAAAAAATGGATTGTGTGTCTGGTATTGCACAAATAACGTCAATAAGCAATGTAATTGTTCTGAGCAGCAGTTCAGCGCACTGCGTGACCACAGCGTATCTTGCTTTCAGCGAGTAAGCCTTGTCAGCACTGCCATTGCAGCGAAAACCATCGACGGCTCACTTTTCCATTTCACAGAAACCATCTACAGCAGTCCACAGACAAAGGAATAAATTTTTGTCCAATCAAGAGTGGCTCAAAAGAAAAATTTCAGTTAGACGCAGGTGTGTCTGTTTCCCTGATCAATAAAGACATCTACAGAAGCCTGCTTCGGTTTTTTCTTCTTAGGACGGTCAGGAACATCCGGTGCTTGGTGGGTGCATTTTGCCAGAGACTTTTTGCAATGTTACAAAATGTATTTCATTGCATGTGCTATGTTCTAGAAACTGTGCAAATATTTTTGGTTAGACTTGGTTGATTTGTTCAGTCTGTGCATACGATACAATCTGTTACAAATCAGTGTTTCAGAGCCAGTGTTTCTGAGTTGCGTAATAAGTACAGTGCATCAGGATTAGGAAGGAATAAAGATTTTGAAGCACACAGTAGTTACAAACAATGCACAACCACTTTTTTAATGTGCTGGGCCCGTCCCCTACGCTATACGTAAGCAAGTTGCTCAGGAATGGTAACGATGGAAAGACAGTGGCGTGAAGCAACCTCTTTCTGCAAGTCAGTGGGCATCCCCCTTGGTCATACTTAAGGCGCCACCAGGAGGTTTACATCTTTTTGCTGATTTCAAATCTATCGTAAACTGACAAACTGTCATGGATTCATTTCCTCTCCCACGATTGGATAAATTAATGGACAGATTGGGTCAGGGCAGATTCCTACCCAAGATTGATTTACGTTTACAGTTCCTGATGGACGAACAGCCCAAGTAATAGAATGAAATTTTCACTCTACAGCGGAGTGTGCGCTGATATGAAACTTCCTGGCAGATTAAAACTGTGTGCCGGACCGAGACTCGAACTCGGGACCTTTGCCTTTCGCGGGCAAGTGCTCTACCAACTGAGCTACCCAAGCACGACACACGACCCGTCCTCACAGCTTTACTTCTGCCAGTACCTCGTCTCCTACCTTCCAAACTTTACAGAAGCTCTCCTGCGAACCTTGTAGAACTAGCGCTTCTGAAAGAAAGGATATAGTGGAGACATGGCTTACCACAGCCTGGGGGATGTTCCTAGAATGAAATTTTCACTCTACGGTGGAGTGTGCGCTGATATGAAACTTCAGACCAAGTAATATTTTGTGATCAACACTCACCTTGGATGCTTCAAGTTTCCGATACTAACGTTCGGAAATGCTTCCGCTCCTGCTATTTTTCAAATTTTCTGGAAACAATTAACAGTCAAAGTCCCTTCATGTACACACTATCTGGATGATATCGTTATCACGGGTCGTATACCTACTGCACATTTGGCAAATTTAGAGTGTTTGTTTAACGTGCTTGCTGCGGCTGGCTTATTGTGTGACGAGGAAAAGTGCTCTTTCTTCCACGAAGAATTTGAGTGCTTAGCACATGTCATAAATGCATAGGGTACTTATCCTGCTCATCCTGCTGATTCGTACTCCTCTGTCATCAAAGATTTTCCAGTGCCCTGTAATATCAAGGAGATATAGGCCGTCACTGGCAAATTAACCTATTACGTTAAGTTTATTGCAAATACTGCACACATTGCTGCTCCATTGGACTGGCAGTGCCAGAAAGGTGTTTCCTTTGTGTTGTTCCTAGAACATGAGGAGCATTTCAGCAGTCAAAGGACACATTGTTAAGTAATTTTATTCCATAAGCCGGTTATGTTAGCTGAGGATGCATATTCTTACAGGATTAGAACAATGCTCTCCCATTGAACTGACTCATCTGATAGGCCCATTGCATTTGCCTCAAAAACTCACAACAAAACACAGTGCAATTACTGCCAACTTAAAAAAAAATGGTAGTCGCCATTATCTATGGTTTTACCAAGTTCTACCAATATTTGTATGATTGGTAGTTCTATTTTATCACAGATCATCAGCCTTAAAGACTTTGTTCTATCCTTGCAAGCCTGTCCCACTGTGAACACTGCAAAAATCTCAATGTGTGGCTCTGTTGTTGTTAAATTATCGATACGAGTTGTTGTAAAGGCCTACTGAACAACTTTCGACCGCTGACTTGTTGTCTAAATTAGTTGTCGGTACCAACACAACGTTTGATTCATGAGTAATCAGGTTATTAAATTGATACTCCAGATTATGGAACTCTTCAAAATTTTCCTATTGACTCCCGGCGTATTGCAGGCAGAACTGCTCCTGACCTAGTTCTTTGGATAGTTTTGCAATATGTGCACCATGGGCGGCCAGATAGTTTGAAAGAAATTCTCCACGCAGTAAACCATTGCTACTTTTCTCACCGTCAGGCGCTATCCGCGTGGCCAGGTGTTCTGTTGTTACATACAGAGAATGATGATATATGGGTTGTGATTCCTAATTCCCTCCAACGAGAAGTTTTGTCATTGTCGTATCAAGGTCACGGGGGCGTAGTTCGCACAAAGCAACTGACCCCACATCATTGTACTTGGCAGAGCATCGACGCCAAAATTCAGAAAATGACCTCTCGTTGCAATGTTTTTGCGGAGTATCAGTCCGCTAAGCCACAATGCTCTTTTCAGTGGCCACGCCTGTCCGGACCGTACCCAACACGTACGCAGTGAATTCACAGGTCCATTCTGGAACGCGTGATGGTTGTTGGTGGTAGACGTATAAAGCAAATTTCCTTTTGTGGTTCCCATGATATCCATCATCTTCCTGAGGTCTTTGCCACGAGCAATGGACCACAATTCACGTCAGCCAATTTTCAACAGTTCTGCGCTGACAGTGGCATACACCATGAAACTACTGCTCCTTTTGGCCCTCAGTCTAACGGTAAAGCTGAACGATTCGTTCGAACGTTCAAAATTCACTTGGAGAAACCCCGTTCCTCCCACACATGGGAGCAAGCGTTAAAGATTTTTCTTTCCTCCTATCGCTTCTTGCCAAATGGCGAGAAGTCGCTCGCAGAATTATTACACGATCGTCGTCACCGTACCTCGCTGCATCTTTTGCGGCCACCGTAGAAACAGTTCCTTCCGCTGGGTAAAACAAAGTTTCAACCACGAGATGAAGTTTTCTTCAGAATCTCTGGCAAAAGTCAGCATTGGGAGCAGGGTGTCATCAGACAAGTTTTGGGTCGTTCGATTTACATCGTCCACGGTTTCTCTGGGCTGCATCGGCGTCACCAGAAACACCTTCGGCGCTCTTATGCCAGTGATTCGGCAGCAGAATTTTTGCCCACAGACCCAGCACGCCGCTGGAGACCGCAAAAGCAGTTATTTCCGACTCTCCGCCTATCGCGGTCACATTCGTCCAGAATGGTGCCCGTGGACATCAACGTCAAACCGCCGCCGTCGACATTCCCGATGTCGTCGCCGGCCCTGCAACCCGAATCGATGTCCGTCGAGGTATCAACCCCGGACATCCGGCCTGACGTTCCTGGAGTTCGTCCTGCTTTCCGCTCATCCATAGTGTCTACGTCTCTGCCGTAACTACGATCCCTGTCTCCTCATCTAAGTCCGCATTCAGGCCTACTCCCCTTGCCGCCAAGCGACTCTTCGCTACAAAACGGCGGTGCAGAGGTTCGATGGGGAGGAGTGTGGTGTTGTCAGAAGAGTGAGGTTCATACCTCACAAAGGCACCGCAAGCTCGAGACATGCAATGTCAGACGCAGCAAAGAATGGGAGGTGCCGCCATAGACATGCCCTCAAGAGTTCCTATAAGGCCGCCGCTGCCGGAAGCTTGCATACAGGGTGTGTTATAACCAGGAATAACACAATAACCTCTTCAGTCTGGTTTATTAAATGACAAATCACTTTTTAACAATTATGTTAGCCAAGCGTCTACCCAGGCTCACACTCAGAAGTAATGCAGAATTAAAATTTGGTTATACCAATGTCCGAATGTGCATGGTGGGGTGGACGTCCCGTAATTATTCCCAAGTCCAGTGAAGTTCAGTCTCTCCAAGTGAAGTCGCAAGATTTTCCGCCGCGCAGCCAGGTAACCTCCAGTGGTGCGGCGAGTCATCCACAAGCAGCTGGAACACGGCGTACTGCACTTCCCTATGAGAACTGTAGTTTGGGGCGGCGGCCGGGTTTATATAAGGCTTGCTAGTTAATGGAGCCGTCGGCTGGGGTCGCTGTTTTCCAGGGAAAACCAATCGCAATGTTTCCTGGCGTAGCCAATTGCTGTGTGCTGACAAACGCGCGCGCGCGAAGGCGGCCAGCGATGGTAGCCGCGAGCCGCCCGGAGAAGTGCGGCCAGCTATGTATTTCTCGGCCACGTAAGGGAGCGTGCGTGTGAAGACGGCCAGCGATGGAAGCAGCGGGCCGCCCAGAGAAGTGCGGCCAGCGATGTATTTGGCGGCCGCGTACTGGAGCGCGTTGTTCGGTGTTTGTTAGAAGTGGTGTATACCACAGGGTGTTTCCGTAAAAGCGTGCAAAAATGTAACAGGACATTGAGAATGCTCCACTGAACAATTTGAGGTAGGGAATCTGGGGCCCGAGAATCCAGCTTAAGGAGATATGAAAGCAAAGTTTACACGTACAGTGCTGTTTATTTACGTTTTATTTACATGTACATTCTTGACCGCCATTGTAGGCGACAATCTCATTGGGTCATATCTTTTACCTGGCCGTCTGAATGGCCATCTTTACTTAAGGTTCGTCCAAAGAGTTCTACCTGGGTTGTCGGAGAACGTATCCTTGGCTGTTCGTGAGAGGATGTGGATAGACCATGAAGATGCACCGCTTCACTTCCGTGTGGATATCCGCAAACATCTCAATGCTGTATTTCCTGGTCGCTGGATTGGAAGGGAAGGTCCTGTTCCACGGTCTGCGAGGTCACCTGACCTGAATCCCATCGATTTTTCCTATGCGGATATCTAAGGTCTCTTGTGTGTGAGATCCCAGCGGATACGGAGATGGAATTAATTGCCGCCCGCATCTCGTGGTCGTGCGGTAGCGTTCTCGCTTCCCACGCCCGGGTTCCCGGGTTCGATTTCCGGCGGGGTCAGGGATTTTCTCTGCCTCGTGATGGCTGGGTGTTGTGTGCTGTCCTTAGATTAGTTAGGTTTAAGTAGTTCTAAGTTCTAGGGGACTTATGACCACAGCAGTTGAGTCCCATAGTGCTCAGAGCCATTTGAACCAATTAATTGCCAGAATTGTAGCAGCTTGTGATGTGGTTCGAAACACACCAGGGATATTTGTCAGGGTGCGTCTTTTCCGCCGATGTCACGCTAGCATTGAGGTTGATGGCCGTCAGTTTCAGTACATCTTGTAAGATACAGTACAAATGGTATTTTCATTGCGTCAATAATGGTATTTGCAGTTAACAGTAACTAATGTAAATAAAAAAGTACACAGTAATGTAATTTTATTCCTATTATCTCCTTAAGCTGGCTTCTCTGACCCCCGGTTCCCCGACTCAAATTGTTCAGTGGAGCATACTCTATGTCCTGTTAAATTTTTGCACGCTCTTACGGAAACACCCTGTATGTCTGAGTGCAGCGCCACACAGCGCACCCCGCTTACGATGACAGTATCGTCGTATCTCAGATCCGCCTGCGACCTAACAGAACTATTAGTCGGAACTGTGTATCTAAGTTTATAGTCGGTTGCACATTAAGATGTGAGTATCATTCTGTACCGTATCAAGTGATAACACTTAATGTGATTAGAGACGGTAACAAATACGTAATGACATTCCTGTGGACGTGGATGTTTACAAGTTAAGTATTTTAAAGTGTTCAAATTTTATTAAAATGATCTAATATCTTATATGTGTTGTAGTATCTGCTCGACTCTACAGAAGTAAATCTAGGCTTGTTACGACATACTACACATACAATAGAGGAACAGTGAAGAGACAATCATTGCATCGGCATGAGAATTCACTCTGTCGTAAAGCAACATCTGCGAGGCAATGGTCTGTGGAAAATAACAGCCCTGACATGGACTGACCTGCACATAATACGGTCTGAACAAAATGGAACACCTTTCGGATGAGGCAGAAGGTGACTTCACTCCAGATCGCAGTGTCCAACATGAATATCTCCTCTGATTTCGTTTCTTGAGGAAGAATGGACTTCCATACCGCCACAGACATTCAGACACCTCATTGAAATTGTCCCCAGGAGACTTCAAGCCATCATAATGTCTACTAATATGTGTCCGGATACTTTTGATCAGATAGTTTATCTGTGCCATTCGAGCAATGCCGATCGCGGCTGTCTACTATCACTCTCCAAGGACAAATCGCCGTCATCTCCTGACAGATACGCTGGCCTGCTACATACAGATGATGTATCCTTGTCTTATGCCGCTGGTTTGCCGGTGTTAGAGTTGTACAACCCTGCTGTGTCCATTGATTTCTGTCACCACGAATTGTTGCTATTGTTGTGACTTTCCTTAATTTATTAGTGATTCGTGTAAATTACTTTGAAACCTAAGTAGAGCAACGTGCATTTATTCTTGGAAAGTAAAAGAAGGAAGTAAGATTAAGACCTAACATCCCGCCGACGACAACGTGACTGGAGACGGAATACATTCTCTGATTTGGGAAGGATGGGGAAAGAAATCGTCCGTGTGCTCTCTGAAGTAACCATCTGGCATTAGTTGTAAGTGATTTTGGGAAACCGTGTGAAATCTAAATCTGGATGACCAGACGGAGATCTGAACTGTCGCGCTTCACGAAGAGAATTCAGTGTGTTGCCATTGCGTCCCGTCCGTCAAGTTTTGAATAGTGTTAGGCAGAACATCTACATCATTACAGAATTGGCCAATCGCAAAAACAGTTCCATCCTTACACTTAGGTGACAAAAGTCTTTGGATAGCAATATGTACATATACAGATGACGGTAGTGTCGCGTACACAAGGTGTAAAAGGGCATTGCATTGTCGAAGCTGTAATTTGTACTCAGGTGATTCATGTGGAGAGGTTTCCGACCTGATTAAATGGGCGAAAGACGGGAATTAACAGACTTTGAACGTTGAATGCTAATTGGAACTAGATGCATGGGATATTCCATTTCGAAAATGGGGAATTCAATATTCCGAGAGCCACAGACTCAAGAGCGTGCTAGAATATCA
The DNA here is from genome assembly GCF_023864345.2 of Schistocerca serialis cubense. Taxonomy (NCBI): domain Eukaryota; kingdom Metazoa; phylum Arthropoda; class Insecta; order Orthoptera; family Acrididae; genus Schistocerca; species Schistocerca serialis. The sequence goes on from NC_064640.1 coordinate 373,838,371, forward strand.
AATTTCAGGCATTACCTTCAACAAGGACAGCATTGTGACCGACGGCCTCCACTTAACGACCGAGAGCAGCGGCGTTTACGGAGATTTGTCGGTGCTAACAGAAAAACTGTATTGCGTGATTTAACAGCAGAAATCAATGTGGGGCGTACGATGAACGTAGCCGTTGGGAAAGAGCTCCGAAATTTGGTGTTAATGGGCTATGACAGCAGACGACCGACGCGAATGTCCTTGCTCATGGCACGACATCGACTGCAACGTTTCTCCTGCGCTCGTGGCCGTATCAGCTGGACACTAGACGACTGGAAAACCGTGGTCTGGTCAGATGACTCCCGACTTCAGTTGGTAAGAGGTGATGATAGGGTTCGAGTGTCACACAAATCCCACGAAGCCATGGATCCAAGTTGTCAACAATGCACAGTGCAAGCTGCTGGTGGCTCCATAATGGTGTGGGCTGGGTCCTCTGGTCCAACTGAACCGATCATTGGCTGGAAATGGTTATGTTAGACTATTTGGAGGCCATTTGCAGCCATTCATGAACTTCATGTTCCCAAACAACGATGTCATGTCAGTAGGTCAGAATTGTTTACGACCGGCTTGAAGAACATTCTCGACAAATAGAGTGAATGATTCGGCCACCCGGATCGCCCGGCATGAATCCCATCGAACAGTCAGGGGACGTAATCAAGAGGTCAGTTCGTGCACAACACACTGCACCGGCAACACTTCCGCAGTATGGACGACTAGACTTAATATTTCTGCAGGTGACTTCCAACGAGTCGTTGAGTCTATATCACGCCGTGTTGCTACATCACGCCAGGCAAAAGGAGGTCCTACACGATAATAGGAGGTAGCCCAGGACTTTTGTCACTTCATTGTATATCAGTGGCTAGATTATCATCATATACAAAGTTGTCACGTTCTATAAGCTACGGTACAGACGTCAGATGCTTCCAGTTGGCTATGATTTGGCTGCATTCAAATTTAGTCGTAAGTTTAAAATGGTTAAATTGTACAAACATCTTTATGCTTGTATTTGTATTTTAATCTATAAGACCTCATGCCATTACGGCTAACAACTGGTCAGTGGGCGCGTAAAAGGGTAGTCAGTAGCTGCAAGACGACAAATTTGTTTCCATAAGGACCCGTCCTGGGCTGCCAGTGCAACAGTGACGATTTTGTGTTATACGAGCCACCGAGTGAGTTATACTATTCATACCTAGCTATTCGTATCCTTGCAGGCAGTAGCTTTTCATTGAATTTCCAGAATTATTCCATACGAACTCAGCAATTATCCCTTCACCGAGAGCACAGTCGATCTCTCCCCCAATTCGTTATAAAACAATAACAAATTGTCCCATTTGTTATGGTGTTGCTGAGGGACAACAGATGGACTATACCAGAATATATAAATTAAACATAATACTACGTTTCTATTTATGAGGATATGCAGGAGCACACCGAGTGACCACCTTGGATGCTCAGCTGCATCACCACCTGACGTTCTTGGCGAATCATATTAACACAATAATCTGCTATCGCACTGCTATGCCAACTTGAAGTTATACGCCTTTGGTAATTGTCATCTGTGGCAACTTAACTGGCAATACAATGCCCTTCTCTACGTTGCACGTTCAGCCATTAAATTTGCGTGAGTAGCGTTAAAGCGTAGCACCTGAATTTGTTGGCACATCATGCATTTCAAACAGCATACGATTTCTACTTTCACACCATACACAATATTTGGAAACTATTCAGCTATATACGATACCAGACATACAGGGGCTGGACAAAAATATGGAAACACCAAAAACACAACATATTATCGTCCCTAATGCGTTGCAGGAAAACTTTTGGCATTCAAAACAGCTTACAGTCGTCTCGGAATAAATACAAGACATGTTTGCTTTTTAAGGGAATCTGCCTGCAAAACTTGTGGCATGTTCAAATAACGACGATGAAAGTGTATAGCAGACAAGCACCCATCTCTCCAAAGTAGACCACAAATGCTCAGTATCATTGAAATCTCGCTCGTGACTGTGGTGGGCAGAGGAGATGCGACAAATTATCGTGTTCACAAAACCAGTCCTGAACGATGAGCGCTGTGTGAACAGGTGACCAGTTATCTTGGAACACAGAATCACCATTGGGGAAAAATATTGTTTCATAGGATGGACCTGATCAGCCAAAATGCTCACATATTCCTTGGAAGTAGTACTACCTTGTAGGGTAACCATGGGGCCCACGGAACACCACGATCTGGCTGCCCAAATCGTCACCAAACCACTACCATGTTCCACTGTTGGCAGTACTAGGGCTGGATGTCCCCACCTACGTGCCTGCATAGGTCCTACTCAGGCCAGACGTGTTACACATAGCCCTCATCAAGCGCATCACATCCACACTCAACCTTAAGGTTGGAAATGATCTGGACTCAGAACAAATGCCGGCCGGAGTGGCCGACTGGTTCTAGGCGCTACAGTCTGGAACCGCGCGACCGCTACGGTCGCAGGTTCGAATCCTGCCTTGGGCATGGATGTGTCTGATGTCCTTAGGTTAGTTAGGTTTACGTAGTTCTAAGTTCTAGGGGCTGATGACCTCAGAAGTTAAGTCCCATAGTGCTCAGAGCCATTTTTCAGAACAAATGCCTGTAATACATCACACAGAAGAAACACTGCAGGACATGAAACCACAGAGGATACTGAACTAAAAGTGAACGAATTTGACTCTGTTCAAGGAAAAGCTTGTTAGTCGTATTCCAGACATGAAATTAACAACACACAACAAAGTTCTCACTATTGCTGTCCAAGACGCAATATCTGATGCCATTTGACATACTACACCTCAACAACACTCGATGGCATTGCCCCAGGAAGCCCTGGGCCTTACTGATACAAGAAACTGCTTCAGAAGAAGGTACTGGTAGCGTACCAGGTGTATGATCTGTAAACTGCACATTAACGGTTCCAGTGACTAATATGGGAGAAAATACAAACAGTGGGAGTAGTTGGGTAACAGCAGTGTGAGGACAATTTGTTAGTGTGGGTCACATAAATCAGGGGCAAGCATATTTCAGGGGTAAGCCTCTTGTTCTACTCCCAGTCAGCCATTAACTTATTGTTCTCTTTGGATTGACAGGTCCTTAATCTAATACTATTTATCACTTTTGATATTAAATTGATATTCAAATTAATTAAATTGTAACAGCTGATTGATTTAAAATCTTAATCTATTGTTCTGCTAAGTGGATTATAACCCCCTGGAGTTGGTTTATGACCCCCTGGGGATAACCTGTACTCCTGGTAAACCTCTCCAACCCTCACCTTCCCTTCACCCCTTCCCTTTCCCCTCTTCCTCCCACCCATCCCACCTTCCCCTCACCAACACAAGTACACTTTCAGGGCTGAGTTATTCGAATGGCCCCCTTCCACTTTGTCAATTTGATTGATCAATTAGTTAAATTTATAAATTCATTAACCCCTCCCGCTGGGAAATACCCCTGCCCTATGCTCCCCACCCCAACTTCTCCTCTCCCACCCACCTGGAAATTGGCGGCTCCGTGCTGGGGAGGAAGGATCTCACGATAGGAAATTCAGTTATGTAGCTGTGGGTATACTGTCTATTTATAAAAAACTCAGTTTTCAGGGATTGGATAACTCTTGCTCATATTTGCTCCTCTTTGGGAAGATGCAGATCATGTGAAATACATTGAGAAGAATTAATGAAATCGATCACTTTTTTATGCAAATAGCACAAGGGATACCATTAATATAATACCAATCACACATAATGACCCTGTTAAAAATCTTTAGATTGTGAAACACGTGCTATCTGCTGTCTGCTGGCCCACACACAGTGCCGACTCACGCCACTGCAGCAGCCAATGCACTGTGTTAATCGCCCAACAAAAGCTTCAGGGACGGCAACCATTTCATATTTGACACCTCAGAAATTCCTGTTGAAACACTCTCTCTCTCTCTCTCTCTCTCTCTTTCTCTCTCTTTCTCTCAAGTCGCCATGTCCTGTCGAGTGCCACTGTTGGGTCTGCACAGACCGTTAGTCACAGCCGGATCGAACCGCAAACAAAGCAGAGTTTACCTTGTATACCCCCCAGCTGTGGATGTCTTGGAAATATTCACCCAATTTATCAGATTCATTGACAACTTCAATAAGTCGATACCTTTGTGCGGGACAGATTTTCCTTGCTTCTTGTAGGGGGATCCTAGGATTGGAATACTTGGTGGGATTCTATCCTGCAGTCAACCAGTTTCCAAATCCTACTGGATTTCCCCCTCTTGCCTCCTATCAGTGGATACCGGCACAGTTAGGCCATTTGGCAGGAAATTCAGTAGGTTGGAAGTAGCTGAAAATTTCAAATTCCAGCTCGTTGCATACTATGTGCTTAAACAATCTGTAGAAGGTTTAGACTGGTGTGTGCGCTCGCATTACCACTATCAGAAACAATAAATTGAGCAATCGGGAATTTGATGTTGCAGTTGGTTTTTAAAGCACTATATAACCCCTAAGTTGGTTCTCTGAGCTACACCAGGACGAAGAATGAGTAAGAGGAGGGGGAGGAGGAGGAGAAGGAAGAATCTATCATGTGATGGGATAGAGACAACAATAACAAATACCTCTGCAAGACAGAGTCCACTGCAATGTATCGAATTCAGTCTGCAGTAGCAGTAGTTGTCGTGGCTAGATGTCGGAGATCGCTATCAGTTTGGAATTTGACGTCACAGTTGTGTTTTTAAAGCACTATATAATTCCTACATTGGTTCTCTCCACTACATTCTGAAGGAAGAAGAGCCTAGTGCATGAAAGGATAGAGACAACAGCAAATACCACTGCAAGGCAGAGTCCACTGTGATACACTGAGAAGCACTAAACATGACACAAAAGACAATCCAGTCCATAGCAGTAGATGTCATGGATAGATGTCGGAGATTGCTGAAACATTTGAACATTCCACGCACTCATGTCCTGATATCCACACACAGCATACCCATCCCTTGCACACTGCCAGCACCAATGTTTAGAGGCCAGAGAAAACTGCTACAATCATGGATGCACTTGTATGCTAGAATGCACCAGCCCAGCCATGGAGGGAATCGGAATTCGGATGTTATCAAAGCGTCTAGCACCAACACTTGACCGTGATCGATACTGAATGGCTCAATTTGCCTTGGAGAATACGGGCAACACACGTGTTCGTGGAGACAGCCCAACACATACTGAGTATTAGTTTGCTATTCAGCTATCCTCCATGCCCCTTACAGCTATCGATTCATTGGAATTGCAATTTTCTACTTCAAATTAATACCTTCGATATGACTGGAGATGGCCATTTTCATGAACATGTCAGTACAATGATCACAGTAACTATACACCTCAACACAAACTTTACAAGCCTGTAGCGAAAATCCGCGCTGTATGGACATGCCTTATTTGTTTTTCTTGCGATTGGCACCAGAAGAGAGACATAATGGTCTTATAAGCGACTAGATGTTAAAAACACGGTCGCAATGACCATGTTGCTGTCATCCTGCATAAGAAGAGCTCTTGCTCCTACAGGCACACACAGGTAACGCTAGCGATATCGCTGTGTTACAATTCGAAGTATGGTATTGCTTCCTAATGAAGTTGTCTTCCACATAAATACCGCACATTGAATATAGAAAATGATCGTGGGTTGTGCACTAAAAGACCAAAAGAGCAGGTGCACATCGCCAGTGGTGTAAGATCGCAATAAAATCACCCTTATCATCGAATTTAGAAAGTGATTCGGCTAAGCAGGGCTTCCCAACGTGTGGTCCATGGACCCCTTAGGGGTCCAGCGGCTCTTTCTAGGGGGTCCGCGGCCACCTTTCACCAAATCGTGTAAAATAATGAGTAAAATTATTGAATAAAAATGTGAAAATCAAATTCATCACTATTTCTTTTTTTTTCATGTGAAAAACATGTGTACTTTTACTTCAGGTCGTATTCCCAAGCAGCCTTTGCGGTTACTAAGTGAGAACGGATACACAGTTTAGTGCCGGAGAATGCGGCTTCTCTGATCGACTGTTTCACAACAATACGGGGGTCATTTGTGCGCCCGCTCGCGGCGCTAGATGCGCTGAAACCTTTTACGCTTGCGCGGAGCGAGCTTTGTCGACCAATCACAGCGCTCGCTGGCACGTATGCGGGCCCCAGGCATCATTAAATGTTAAACTTGCTTTGTCAGTGCACTACCTATTTCATAAGTCGATTTTTGACCAGTTTATTACTTCTAACATGGATCGGTGGCTGAAGTCAGGATCATTGAATAAGGGTGCAGTTTCTCCATCGCCTTCACAACAAGGGAAGTTTCCAGTTGAAATAAATGAGGAGGGAGTTATGCTCTTCTCAAAGAGTTTTTGAAAAACAAAACATTGGCTCCTGGTAAGAATTTGTTTCATCAAATCCTGGAACGTCTCCGAAGCTTGATGTCATTGTTGGAGCATTATTTCCCAACAGCTGAAGATGAGAAGCTGCAGAAATACGAATGGGTGGTCAACCCATTCACTGTATCCAATAAGCCGAACATTCTATCATCAAATGAATATGAGTTGTTGATAGAAATTGCCACAGCCCCTACCTCGAAATCAAGTTTTGACATTGACAGTTACTCACACTTTTGGATCCGTTTGGATAACAAGAAATACTACCCCCTTGTTGAAAAGGTAAAACGTGTACTTCTTCCGTTTGCCACAACATACATGTGTGAATCTGGATTCTCGATCTATGCTGCCCACAAAACTAAGTACCCAAGCTGCCTAGATGCAGAACCAGACATCCTTCTCCAGTTGTCAAGAATTGAAACCAACTTCTCAAAATTGTGTCAGCAGAAGCACCCTCGACCATCACATTAGGATTCCATTATTATTCCTACAGATTCATCTATAGTAAAGAAGAAAGCATTTTTCCTCATAGATGCTCAGTGAATGTACCTGAACTATAGCTCTGTAGGAATTTTATTTCTGTCTTCTCTCATTTACAAAATAATTATTAATTGAATTCTGTTGGAATTGATATTTTTGTTACGAAAATTAAAATTATATCTTAAGCTCATTTCTTTTCTTTATAATATATTCCGTCCTCTCAGTCAAAAATATGGCCTGCGTATACTTCAATTACAATTACTTGCTATTACTCTGACACTATATTGTGGCAACTGGCTGAGAGCACAAACAAATGAGGACTTTTCACATGCTACCTTGTAAAAGGTAAACCTCCTCTGCCAGAATTGTTTCCTTTGAGAAAAAAAGTCTTATGTTCTGTGAAATGCTTTGTCTTCTTATATAGAAATAAGAGAGTCTGTTTGTTTGTTTTCCTAATTTGTTTACAGTCGAGGCTGACTGCCACAATATAGTGTCCAAGTGGTAGTTGAAGTTGTGAGCTGTGGCTAAGCTGTTGCCGCGCCGCCTGCCAGTTACCAGCTACCAACTGACAGTACACTGTTAGAATGCCGCCTGCTAGCTGTCGGCTATGGACTGACAGGTGCCATTCAGTAGATACACAAAGACCTAAAAATAACTAGACTTTCCGAGCTGTTTACATGGGCACGAAAATCGATTGTGGAACTGGAAAACGGCTTTATAAAAGCAGATTTCCAGAATAGATTTTGAAGTGTTTACCTGACGAACCAAAAGCGGAACTGGGACATCGTCTTACGAAATCCGGGTTTGGAAACGCATGTAAACTGGGTGAATGTATTCCCACACATTGCACAACAGATGTCACAATAGTTCTTTAAAGGCAATTCCTTGCCCTCTTTTCTTTCGTAATGCGTTTGTATCCCGAATCATGGGTCTGCCTCTTTTCTTCACAGCCACGTTTAATGGCTGCGCAGTCTATGGCGCCATGTTGTCGTGGATTGCGCGGCCGCTCCCGCCTGATGTTTCGGTCCTACCTCGGTCATGTGTGTGTGTGTGTGTGTGTGTGTGTGTGTTGTCCTTAGCGGAAGTTAAACTTAGGTTAATAGTGTGTAAGACTAATGACTGATGACCTCAGCAGTTAAGTCCCATAGACTTTATATACATTTGAACATTTTTCTCCGGATTTCACGAAAAACCACACACACACACACACGACTGTTACGAAATACGCATGCTCCTTACACAACAGTAGCCAAATGGAAGTGAACATACCACAAGCGGCAGCTTGTCAACAGCAAACAGTTTGGACGCAATGTTGATTGCTCTTGGAGGAAGGCAGCTCCAACGTGTGAAATGTCAATTACCAAGTAATTTTAATCAGGCTATAGTGTGTTGAACAAAGGGAGAAAATCCACTAGTAATTGTCTGGATACAGTGGGAATTCAAATTGGATCGTTAATTTCAAGTTGTTTTCATTCATCTCTAAACCAAAGACTATTGATACTTCGGGGGGAGGGGGGTCATTGGGAATATGGCACTTGCATTAAGAAGCTTTCAGTTCCCATGGGTTTCGCTCTGAAATTTAAAGTTGCTGTGCTCTTCACTGACTAGGGGTCCGCAATGGATTTTCGACTGAAGAAGGGGTCCGCCGGCCGAAAAGGTTGGGAAGCCCTGGGCTAAGGAATGTGGTATGAAGCAGATATTTGCAACCCCTCTTGCTGCTGCTAGATATTTCCCACGTTAACAAACAGTGTTTGTAGTGCATTCTACCTCGATACTATGTAGGTAGTGTAACAGAGAGTAGTACGGCAAAGTGGGCAAGACCCCAAATTGCCAAATTTGTTTAATATGTCGAATCCATGATGGCGGCCATAAATGTGGCAACATTGCGGTGATGTCATGATGGGAAGTTCAAATTTTGGCGGGAAAATAGGTCAACTGGGCTACCTCCACTAACCTAATTCCTCTCCCCTCCCCCTTCCCCTCTCCTCCCTCATCTCCTCAGTCTGGAAATTGGTGGGAAAAGGACTGTCTGTGGTGGGCTGCTGGATAGGGCGGACATAAGTCTTTATTTTGCATGCATTACTCTTCTCCCTTCCCCTCCTACATCTGGAAATTGGCGGGAAAAAGGAATCAGTCAGTCTGTACTGGGCTGCTGCATAGGATAAACATAAGTAAGCATTCCAGAATGAGATTTTCACTCTGCAGCGGAGTGTGGGCTGATATGAACCGAGCTTCGCAGGAGAGCTTCTGTAAAGTTTGGAAGATAGGAGACGAGGTACTGGCAGAAGTAAAGCTGTGAGGACGGGGCGTGAGTCGTGCTTGGGTAGCTCAGTTGGTAGAGCACTTGCCCGCGAAAGGCAAAGGTCCGGAGTTCGAGTCTCAGTCCGGGACACAGTTTTAATCTGCCAGGAAGTTTCATAAGTAAGCACTGTTTACTTAAACAATTTGAATTGTCCATCCGGTGTATTCACCATGATGCCCAGAGTCCAACTGACATAGTTCATAACATCACCACGACAAGGCGCTGACGACCCTCCCGCTCATCCCTATTGTGACATAATCCGATGGTGGTCTGGGGAAAAAATGGCAGGAAAAGGGCTCAGTCTGCATCTAGCTGCTGGACTGGTTGGACGGATGTAAATGTTTTCTGTGTTCAATGGACGAGATGTCTGTGCTGGAGAAGGAGGAGTATATTAGCTGTAATCATGCATGTGAGGGCTGTGTCGATAGGAATGATATTTGGTGAAGATGAATACGCTTCATGAAATAATGAATAAGGGCTAAGTTACGCTTCGCAACTCATACTTATAAATGCGTGTTCTGTAACTGTAGATAATTCGATTACAGCCCAGTCAGTCTCCGAAAGCACAAGAGGCAAGACTTTCACCCCAGAGTCTCGCGTCCCGCTGGAAGAGAAGCAATACACCAGTCTCCCTGCCCCAAGAGTCTCTGCACTAGCTTACAGCACGGTCACGCGGTAGCCACACGGCCACGCGTTAAACATTTCCTGTAGCGCTGGAAATACCCGTGGCCTTCCTCCTTCCCATCCCCAGTGCACGGATACTCTTTTTCGTTGAACACAAACTGCTTCAGGAGATATTATATCTGGGGTTGCAGAATATTGTCACATATATAACTTGAAGATATCACAGGAACTAAATGTATATCACTTCACGAAGAGAGAGAGAGAGAGAGAGAGAGAGAGAGAGAGAGAGAGCCTTGCAGATGATGCGAGAATATTTAAACAATTATACGTTTTATTCCGAGGAATACCACCACCGCCATACCTGAACACAGACTCTAAAAAGATTGCGACGCACTTGTGAAACCACTCCTCAGACATTTCGCGCGATTCTGTGGGAAATACTCTAGTCCTTGAGCATGAGCTGCTTCAGGAGTTACTAAATCCAATTGAATCTGTCTCTAAATACAAACTGAAAAAGATTGCTGCACAGTAGTTTGTTTCAGTTTTGCGATGTATACCGCCACACTTGAAGACATACTCTAAAAAAGATCGCGGCACACTTGTGAAACCTCTGATGTCTTCCTCTACTATTCCACAATATTTGCATGCATAAACAAATTAGGTAAAGTGTTTAACGCCTCAGTACATTTGCAGATGTTGCTTAAAACAATTTGTTCCAAATAAACTCACACACAAAATACAGCACTGTCTTCCCAGGTGCACGTGGAAAGCAAATACACTACGGCAAAATACCCTCGAAAAAACACATCGTTAAAATGAATTAGCCCAAATAACTGCTTCGAAACTGTGAAGACGGTCCTGCATCAAGCAAAAACTAAAAAAAAAAGATGTTGTTAAATACACTATCACAGTAGTTTGCTACATGAAGCACGGCCGTAACTGGGAGACAGTCAAAGTGGCCGCGCGTCTGTCAGTGTCCGCAGCTCGCCATAGAGTGAAATGCAGACCGGAAGTAGGGTTTTCCGGCTGCATCCACGAGCGTGCGGAAACTGTAGCCGCGCAGACCAGCACCAACTTGTCCTGTGAGCTCAGAGCAGCATTCATCTGCAGCTGGGGTAGAATGCCATACTCGTATTGACTACTGAAAACACTGTTTAGGACACCCCATCAACCGCTCTTCCTGGCTGGTTCCCGCCAAATCGGCGAGTCTATATAAACCCTCCATAGTGCTCAGAGCCATTTGAACCATTTGAACCACGAAGATCGAGAATTTGGCAGGAGGGTACCACGACTGTATTGATTTTCTAAGGGTGTGCCTTTCTGTCGTGGAAACAGAGCTTCTCAAGGTAGTCAAAGATCTGCGGTATCCCACGATTAAATGCAACGCGGTGCTCTGCGTCTAATTATCGCACCCCACCAAAGTTAGTTTGGCACTGAAGAGTTCATTATCTTTGAGGGGAAAATGGTGTAACAACACGGAGCACGTCTACAGCCGAGTGGTCCCGTAAATCCACCCTAAGTGGCTTTCCGAGATGGAAGTGAGAGGGTCAGCTAAAGCACTCAGTCAAATACCACACCTGGACATCCATACACTTATCTATGATCCGGCAAATGGAGGGTCTAGATGTATCAAGCTCCCTAAGATCACAGGTAATAAGCAGGCATGCATTTATGTAGAAAACAGAAAGGACCACGCTTGTTTTGCATAGTCAGTCCTGGCTTTCGAGAGAAATTACAATTACAGAGATCATCCTGAGCGTCCCAGTACATACCATTTAGGTGATAGTATTCGCGGCTGCTATAACTTCGATGGTATTAAGTTCCCCGTCAAGATCCAGGACATACCTAAATTTGAGGCTCAGATTACCGGAATATTGTTTCATGTTTATGACCTGCAGAAGAAAAGGAAGTCAGATGGGCAGGACAAGGATACTGCCGTCGTCCCCCTCGATTTCTCGAAATTGGCCGGTGAGCGTGAGATGTATGTCTACAGCTACATCTACATGGATACTTTGCAAATCACATTTAAGTGCCTGGCAAGGAGTTAATCGAACCACCTTCACAATTCTCTATTACTCCGATCTCGTATAGCACGTAGAAAGAAGGAACACCTACTCGTACATCTTCCCGTACGAGCTCTGATTTCCCTTATTTCATCCAACAAAATATTTTCGCATTTGGAGGAGAAAGTTGATGATTGGAATTTCGTGAGAAGATTCCGCCACAACGAAAACGCCTTTGTTTTAATAATAGCCACCCCAAATCCTGTATCATTTCAGCGACACTCTCTCTCCAATTTCGTGATAATACCAAACGTGCTGCCCTTATTTGAATTTTTTCGATGTACTCCGTCAATCCTATTTGGTAAGGATCCCACACCGCGCAGCAGTATTCTAAAAGAGGACGGACAAGCACAGTGTAGGCAGTCTCCCTAATACATATGTTACACTTTCTAAGTGTCCTGCTAATAAAATGAAGTCTTTGGTTAGCCTTCCCCACAACATTTTCTAAGTGTTCCTTCCAATTTAAGTTGTTCGTAATTGTAATTCCTAGATATTTAGTTGAATTACGGCCTTCAGATTTGACTGATTTATCGTGTAACCGAAGTTTAACGGATTCCTTTTAGCTCTCACACTTTTCGTTATTTAGGGTTAATTGTCAATTTTCGCACCGTACAGATGACTTTTCTAAATCGTTTTCAATTTGTTTTGATCTTCTGATGACTTTATTAGTTGATAAACGACAGCGCCATCTGCAAACAACCCAAGATAGCTGCTCAGATTGTCTCCCAAATCGTTTATATAGATAAGGAACAGCAAAGGACCTATAACACCGCCTTGGAGAACGCCAGAAATCACTTCTGTTTTACTCAATGACTTTGCGTCAATTACTACGAACTGTGACCTCTCTGACAGGAAATTACGAATCCAGTCACATAACTGAGACGGTATTTCATAAGCACGCAATTTCACTACAAGCCGCTTGTGTGGTACAGTGTCAAAACCCTTCTGGAAATCCACAAATACGGAATCAATATGAAATCCCTTGTCAATAGCACTCAACACTTCATGCGAGTAAAGAGCTAGTTGTGTGTCACAAGAACTATGCTTTCTAAATCCATGTTGACTATGTGTCAATAGACTGTTTTCTTCGAGGTAATTCATAATGTTGATATAGTCCTGTAATTTAGTGGATTACTCCTACTAACTTTCTTGAATATTGGTGTGACCTGTGCAACTTTCCGTCTTTTGGTGTGAATCTTTCACTGAGCGAACGGTTGCATATGATTGTTAAGTATGGAGCTATTGCAACAGCATACTCTGAAAGGAACCGAAATAGTATACAGTCTATATCAGAAGACTTGCTTTTATTAAGTGATTTAAGTTGTTTCACTACTCCGAGGATATTTACTTCTACGTTACTCATGTTGGCAGCTGTTCTTGATTCAAATTCTGGAATATTTACTTCGTCTTCTTTTGTGAAGCCATTTCGGAAGGCTGTGTTTAGTAACTCTGCTTTGGCAGCACTGTCTTCGATAGTATCTCCATTGCTATCGCGCAGACAAGGGACTGATTGTGTCTTGCAGCATACTTCACATACGAGCAGAATCTCTTTGGATTTTCTGTGAGGTTTCGAGACAAAGTTTCGTTGTGGAAACTATTACAAGCATCTCATATTGCAGTCCGCGCCAAATTTCGAGCTTCTGTAAAAGATCGCCAATCTTGGGGATTTTACGCCTGTTTAAATTTGGCATGTTTGTTTCGTTGTTTCTGCAACAGTATTCTGACACGTTTTGTGTACCAAGGCGGATCAGCTCCGTCGTTGGTTAATTTATTCGGTATAAATCTCTCAATTGCTGCCCATACTGTTTCTTTGAACTCAAGTCACATCTGGTCTATACAGACATTGTTAATGTGGAAGGAGTGGAGATTGTCTCTCAGGAAGGCGTCAAGTGAATTTTTATGTGCTTTATTGAATAGTTATATTTTTATTTATTTTTGGAGGATTTGGGGGTTACAATATTCAATCTCGCTACGACAACCCTGTGTTCACTAATCCCTGTATCCGTTTTGATGCTCGTTATTAACTCAGGGTTATTTGTTGCTAAGAGGTCAAGTGTGTTTTCACAACCGTTTATCGTTCGCGTGGACTCATGAACTATCTGCTCGAAATAATTTTCAGAGAGTGCGTTTAGCACAATTTCGGATGATGTTTTATACGTATCACCGGAATTAAACAAGTATTTTCGTCAACATATCGAGGGTAAATTAAAGTCACCATTTAAATTCACATAATTTGCTGTCAAATGTACAGTTTGGTTTTAGAAATGGCTTAACAACTGAAAATGCTATAGTCTCTTTTCTCTGTGAGGTTTTGGACGGATTAAATAAAAGGTTGCGAACGTTAGGTGTTTTCTTTGATTTAACGAAGGCTTTTGACTGTGTTGACCACAAAATATTACTGCAGAAGTTCGAACATTATGGAGTAAGGGGAGTAGCTTACAACTGGTTCGCCTCTTACTTTAAGAACAGAAAGCAGTGTCTCAACTTGGGGACAGAGCTGGTTAGAATCACCTGGGCTATCTCCTTCAAGCAGTCCTAGTTGAAGGAGTATATTGATTTGAATACGAGACAGAGTGCTTCCGTGACATGAGACTTTGAGAAAGATTTTTGCAAATTAATGAATAATTCAATTTTCGATAAAACAATGGAAAATTTGAGGAATGACGTGAAATTTTGATTATAACCGAATGCAACTGGCGTTATGGCGTAAGAAAATGCATTGCCTGACCAAATTTTAAGCAGGTCACCAAAGCCAATAAGAACTTTGTTGCTGTGGTGATCGTGAAAACTGCAGTATTGTTTATGAAACCTGTTTATGTAGGGATGTGCACACTAGACCTATCCAAACTCCACATGTAGCGCATGTCTGCGAAAACTCATTTCGCAGATCCTAAATTACTTTATATGGATACAGATAGCTTCATGTATTGGGTGAAGAACTGCAATCCATTTGAAGTAATGAGGTTCCACGGTAATGAATTCGACACATCCTCATATACAACCGATAATCCTTACGATTCTGTTCCACAAAACAAGAAGGTTATAGGCCTTATGAAGAATGAGGCGAATGGACTGCCGATTGTTGAGTTTGTAGGTCTGCGATCAAAAATGTACGCGTATCGCACATTGGAAGCTGCCACCCAGAGTTGGGCTAAAGGTGTGCATTGTATGGCATCGACAGCTCCCACTATTGAAGACTATTTGCAGTGACTGTGCAGCAGTGTTCGCGGTGCTGCACCGCAGCCGCCGCATGTGGTACGGCAGACTAGTATTCAATTGGGAGGGCACGATGTCTACATTGTGCTGCAGTGTAAAATAGGCCTGTCACCTCCTGATGAGAAAAGGGTCATTTGTAACGATGAGACTGAAACTCTCCCATATTCATACTGCTCACTTGTAGCGAGATAGGGGGTGGGGACTGTAATTGAGTGGGAGGGAGAGAATGAATTAGAGATAGAGAGTGTCTGCATAGTAGTAGTATGACCCTTTTATCATAGTGTAAATAATAGTAAATAGTAAACTGATGATGGTCGAAGTAGAGAGGATATAAAATGTAGGCTGGCAATGGCAAGGAAAGCGTTTCTGAAGAAGAGAAATTTGTTAACATCCAGTATTGATTTAAGTGTCAGGAAGTCATTTCTGAAAGTATTCGTATGGAGTGTAGCCATGTATGGAAGTGAAACATGGACGATAAATAGTTTGGACAAGAAGAGAATAGAAGCTTTCGAAATGTGGTGCTACAGAAGAATGCTGAAGATTAGATGGGTAGATCACATAACTAATGAGGAAGTATTGAATAGGATTGGGGAGAAGAGAAGTTTGTGGCACAACTTGACCAGAAGAAGGGATCGGTTGGTAGGACATGTTCTGAGGCATCAAGGGATCACCAATTTAGTATTGGAGGGCAGCGTGGAGGGTAAAAATCGTAGAGGGAGACCAAGAGATGAATACACTAAGCAGATTCAGAAGGATGTAGGTTGCAGTAGGTACTGGGAGATGAAAAAGCTTGCACAGGATAGAGTGGCATGGAGAGCTGCATCAAACCAGTCTCAGGACTGAAGACCACAACAACAACAAATAATTTTAGTGTGTGTGTGTGTTTTTTTGCGTGTATGTATGTATGTGTGGTGTAAATATTTATGTGTACTTTGTACACGTGTGTTACACACACATAGACCATATTTATATACATATACGCACACCATGTGTGTGGAAAAAAAGTTAAAGAAGTGTAAACAAAAATATTAAAAAAGCATAAACAAAAAAGATATTTGTATATTTATTTATTCATATGTAACATATGTGCAGCCTGTAAATATATATCTATGCACCAAGTGCGTCTTGTAAGTGGAATATTTGTAAGTTTTTCACCTGCCACTAGCCATCCAAGTCATAATAGTTTTTGTATATATATATATATATATATATATATATATATATATATATATATATATATTGTAAAAACCTTTGCTATTGGGGCTGTTGGAATTAGGTTCCAAGTGTGCACAGTCTGTCGGAATTATTCTTAAAGCTATGCCACTGGAACTATGGAATTTAACTGTGGCAAAGTATCTCCACATTAGTTTATAGCATAGATTTATAAAAAAAATTGCAAACACTCTCATCCAGTGCTACTGCAAAAAAATTGTAAAAAATATTCTCGACCAGTGTTACTGCTATAGCGTATCTCTGCATTGGAATAGCAGAGCCAAATTGCACCTCAAGAACTTTATTGTACCTCAGGAACTGAACTGAATTGTGTTTGTGGTAGCTGAATAAACGAAAAAAATTCGTTACCATACATCTTTGTTGTTATTTACAGAAAGAAACTATCGCCTATTGTATTATGTATATACATAAATGCTGTGCAGGTCGCAAATGACACTAGTTTTTCTGAAGCAGAGTGCTATTAAGGAGGTGAAGTTTAAGATGGAAGATAACAAAATATATAGAATGGTTGCCTGGAATTACACCTATCGCGCAGCACGTACTGGATTATGGGAGCAGGGGGCATGTGACCGCATCTGCTTGCAAAGACATAGAGCAAACATGTGTAAAATTATATCTCATGTGCTTGAAGAAAACCACAGATATAATATCTGGGTAAAACTGTACCCATAAAAGCGGGAACACGGTGAAGAGAATATTTTGGAAATTTGTGGTAAGATCTTGTGGGACCAAACTGCTGAGGTCATCGGTCCCTAAGCTTACACACTACTTAATCTGACTTAAATTAACTTATGCAAAGGACAACACACATGTCCATGCCCGAGGGAGGACTTGAACCTCCAACGGGGTAAGCCGCGCGAACTGTGACAAGGAGGCGCCTGAGACCGCATGGCCAGGTGAAGAGAAATCACACATATATTCTGAGGTAAAAATTCATTTAGTTCTCATCCAAATTATAAGTGACTTCACATTTAATAAGCAGACACTGCAACACTATTTTCACACATCTTCTTCTTGAGTCGATGGAGAGCACGAGACCGATAGAATTCCAGGTCTTGTATAGTAGTAAAGTTGAAGATTCGATGCATCCATGAGATCTTGTCCTTCCCATTCATTTAGATAATGGTGTCTGTGTTGTTGAATAATCGAAGTGACGTTACCATATCTTTACAGTCTAGGTCAGAATCATCCCAGTGAATTCCATGGTAGAAATGTGTTAACCACTTTGCACTCCTCCATGTTTTAGCACACTTCACACCCTTAAAAGACCTCAGTTGATGCTATGTTTGCTGAGAATGTCTCTATTATTCTTGCATCTTCTGTGTACCCTACGAATGCAATATCTTTAAATATGAACTGTCTACGCTCACCATCACAGAAACCCTGAGCGTCTGCAATGATGTTCACGCCTTGAGATGCCATTGTGGAATGCTCTAGGTATTGCACAGTACCTGTCCATTTATACAGCTCATTGCACAACACTGCTGAGTGGACAGTAGTTGATCACACGGTCATGTAGAACTAGAGCGTATGCGGTAGTGTGTTCTGGGAAATTTGCTAAAGATCCGAATTCAATTCGTCCATCTATAGGTCCTGACTTAATTATCTCGTTCTGTTTAGAGCAGTCTGTTACCATGGCAGGTGATAGCTCCTCGAATTTCCATGGACTGAGTAGACACCCTCCTCCTTCAGCACTTTCATTGTAAGAAGCACGAAAGCTCGCATACCTGTCATATTCTAGACCGTATACATTTTCATCCCACTGATGGTAAATTGTCATATGGATCGAATTCTAAATTCACGTAGACTCTGGCATTAGTTAACTTGCAGTTGGCATGTACAGTGGAATCATTTGCTACATTCCCTCTTCTATCAGTCTGAAACGCAAGTATGATGAATCTAGGTGTCTCCAGCTGCGAAAAGGCTATAATAGCCCATGTTTGTCTACTTATAGTCGGTAGCACTGGGTACTCGAAAATCTTCCAAGAACGAAATGTTAGTGATAGACATGTACCGGAATTCAGGACTTTTAAAATCTCCAGATGCTCCTCGTCTAATACACTGATGTGAGGCATTTTCCATATTATCTTTCTGATTGTGATCATATTCTCCTCTTGAGCTCCTTGAATGTATAAGTTTTTATCCGTCGCAGTCCGCACGAGAATGAGCTCCTGTTTAGCATTCATAACAATCTGCCTCATGTCCTCAAAGTAGCCCATAAATATTTTTATAGGTATGAGTGCAGTAAACCGCTTGTGCTCTTTAACTTCTCTAATCGCCGGATCGTCTGTGAACCATCCCGCATTTTCTAAAACATTCAAATCCGTGGGTGATGAGGAGACATATGTGTTAAGGGTTGACTTTATGCCGACATTGCGTGTACGGTCGATCTCAGACCCATTGAGTTCACAACGTATCTCTTGAACAGGAATGTTAAAGCGTAATGTGTAAGCTTGGATCCCACTGTAGCGTTGCCGTTGGTTTTCTTGAATGATACCTCCAAATACATGAAACTCTTGCATGAAAGCGTCAGTGCGTCTTGGTGCCAGATGATAATCTTAATTTCATCATTCTTATTAAATGTAGTTTATGAGGTTTATGCGACAAGTATTCCTGATGTCTAATTTGCTCATTATACTCTACTGGACTAGTTATCTTGAGTGAGGACGCCATTGCGAGGTTTCAAGCCAACTCGCAGCTCGCACGTGTTATTACTTTGCGGTTCGGCAGTGAAGTGACATGCAGTGGATTGCGTACACTGGTTGGTTTAATTCTGTACGCCCATCCTGCCTTAGGTATAATCGTACAGTGATTTCCTCACCACGAAAGTCACCAAGTTGATTATTGTAGTCCACAATACGGAACTCCTAATAGTCCAATGCCTGAACCGTCACTGGAAGGTATAGTGCATTGGTGTGTGTCTCAACAATCTTAATACACTGATGCAACTGAGGGGAATAATCCGTAAATAGTATGAATCAGAATGTCATTGAGATAGGAATTCGTTGCAATGTTACACTCGACTAGGATTGAGCTGACGGGCAGTATGTCCACAGTCTGATCTGACTTGTAAAATGTACTTGGAGCCTTCTTCAAAACCTGTCCTTTTTCGAAGCTCAGTAGGCACCCTATTGAACATTTCTGTTTGAAATCAATCGTTGCATTCACAGTCCTTATTTCAGATTTAAGTGTACTGATTTTTGCGCCTAGCTCAATACCTTTTCCAGACTGTTTTAAGACTTCCTTTAAATCGTTATTATCGTACGCACCAGGTTGTATTTCCACAATGTCTTTTTCACCATTAATATCCAGATGCAGTTTATTGTTACCTCGGTGACATTTGCGATGCTGTTGTACGACTCCTGTCCAATCAATGCAGTACTCCATTCACCAATGCTTAAATCAATTGGCGGGAAGTAATTTGACGTAATACAGACGATCGTTGTTTTAAAGTCAAAGTGTACAACATTGCACGTGAGCATCAACTGATGAAGGAATGTTTAAACCTCTTCCTTAAATATTTTTCTTCGTCTTTGTAAACGTCAAGAGTAACATGATGCATAGATGTTCGTAGAGGTGTGTATTAGAGTCCGGATAGTGCCAAAAATTGTAGAACACACGCCTTCTGCGAGTGAAGTATCGTTTTAATTCTTCTGGCAGTTGCAAGTCATCAAATGAGTCGAAATAGCAGATAGTATTTGTGTTTTTCATAACATGTGACACCCAGTGGGTGCCAGGACCTCTAGCAACATCTAAATTCACAATACCACGTTCACCAGTTTTCCACATTGTCTCCGGTAATGTATTCCGCATAAACACGACACGGAATCTTGGAATGCTGAATTTTTTCCTAACAAACTTAAGAAGATCTGTATTTGTAAGTGAGTGATCTGGTAGCACTACTAATGGGCTTTTCTCTAAAACATTTATGAACAGACTAAGCCCTTTCCTGTAGGGTTTCAAATATAGTCCTTTTCCGATGGCTGCGGCTTCCATTATGCGGTTATGTCGTCTTGCTTCTTTTAACTGCGCTTGGGAGTTTTGCGCTTTCTTCACTGTTCGAACAATAATTTCAGCACCACCAGTGAGGGACCCTACCGCCGCGAGAGGCATGAGGAATGGAAGAAAACCACCAGACGTCTTGGTTATTGGTAGAGGTGCTTTAACCAATCCTCTTCTTCTTCTTCTTGTTCATCTTCCCGCACCCTTCTGCTTCAGAGCGTTTTTAGCTGCATACATCGCAGTAAGATTACAGTTCTTCTAACAGCTCTGCTTCCCACCCTTCTTCTTCTTGTTTAGTGCACAACAGCAGCATTTTTAACTCGCTTGCAATTCATCACTCCTAAACGCAACTTAATTTTTCCACGCCTGGTTTTATCAACTGCAAATGCCGCAATGCGTTGGCCTATATCAATATTCTTTCTTCTGTGTATCGCCTTATCCTTGTCAGCTAAAATCCTATGTGCAATGTACGACTTGGGAGTTCTTTATTTGCAGCGATGCAACGTCGCGTTCCATACACGCTTCGTCGAGCAGATTAACTCCCGTATCACATGGTGCCAAGTGTTTCTGAAGCTTTTACCAGGTCCATAGTAGTTATATCCCGGAATGTGTAATTCAACTGGCAGTTTGTCTAGAATACCAACACATCCTCTATTGCGTCTCCTAGCACGCATGTTATGCTACTGCTGTGGTTGTGGACAGCGCACCCCATTATGTAGCAAATCGTTAGCATCAATCCAACTGTTTTGTGCTGCAGGAAAACCAAGCCCTTTGACTAGCGCTCTATTTCCCCGACGCCCTTTGACTCTCTCCACGAGAAACGCTTACGGTTCTGAGCTTTTTTGCACCTCCTCGGTGTAGAAGCAAGGTGAAATTCCTTCACCTTTATTATCCTTCAAGATATAACTTCTAGGATTCGTTCTTTGCACCTTTGAAACTGTAAATATCTCTGTTGACCAGTTCGGTAGGTATGATTTATCAAATGCTGTCCTGTGTTTTGAGATACGTACCAAATCACCTACATTAAATTTCTGTCTGCGTGGATCCAGCATTTTAATGCGATTGTACACCGTATCCATTAGTCCATTATCACGAACATCAATTGATCTCATTTCTATTGTGCTATTTTTGGTTTGATTATACTGAGTAATTATTTCTGGGAGGATATCTGTACATTTTTATGAGCCTCGAAGATTAAAACGCGTCCACATTTGACCTTTTATTGTACTTTTCAGACGCTCCACGATAGTTGACTTCAGGTGAGTGAATATTGCGTAGTGATGTTTTCCATACTGCTGCATCACTGTCTTGAAATACCTATTTTAAAACTCTCCACCGTGATCAGTTTGGAGGATATCTGGGCATCGATTCGTCCCTGTCTGTAGCAAACGCTCAAACACATCCGCAACATTTCTACCTGTTTTTAACCAGGCCAATTCGGAGTATGTATCAGCAACCATTAAATATATTTGAATCCATTATTCTCATGTGAATATTCCCTCCTATCTACAATATCAGCCTGCCATAAATCATCCAAACCTTTAATCATAACATGTCTACCAGGCTATGTTTTGTGCGCTGGTTTGTGCAGTTCTCGGATTACTGTGTCCATACTTACTCGATGATACCTCTCTCACTAAGCTCAAACACATCCATAATCGACCTATTAGCTCGCTGGGGTCGTTATAATATATATACTGCGGGATTCGACTGTCCATTGTTTTATGCTCAATGTCAATACATCGCCGCTGCTGGTGCTGTTGTTGTTTTCACAATCAAGTAATGGTTTTATAAAGGTTTTATATTTCATGTTGCTCAGACTTTTTGCGATCTTACGTACATCAGTCAAATGTGGTATTTCACGGTACATTTCCCTATCATTAACTGAATAATTTATGGTTTTTTTCGTGGGTCTTAGGAAAATATGATTCATTAAGCCAGGTGTTCTCTCAAACCGCTTATCACCAGTCTGTATTGTGTCATCAGTTACATTCCTAGGCTGCGTGCCCAACATGTACGGTCTTCCCGGTTGACGTCGAATGTCCTACCTATCTGGCCAGGGGCGTGACGGATAATGAATTCGTCAATGGCAGCACCATCGTTATCGTGTGGTTTTGTTTCTGCTGAGAGCTACCTGAGAGATTTAGTAACCGGCCTAAATGTCTCTTTTAGTGTTTGCTGTCGATCCATATGCCCTAACATTAGGAGCTGTAATTTCTCTTAAGCGGCTTTCCGCGCCTGAATGACTTTCTGCTTCGTTGACATCTCGGTGTATACTAATCAGACGTCTCTGCAGTGTGAGGATTTATATATACGCTCTTCTTACTCTTATTATGTGCCTGCTCCCCCTTCTCAATAACAAGAGCCTCTACATCTATTTTACCCTTAACAGCCTCAACCTTTTCAGTTAAGTCGGTTGCTTTCCGACTTGTTTCATTAACTGACTCATTTAATGCATTGATCATTCTGCGCATACCTCCAACTTCATACACGATAGCCTGAATTTTCGCATCCATGTACAAACGAATGTTGTGTTTATGTACACCCAATCTTTCGGGTTGAGAGCTAGACACGCGAGCGAATTTTTCCATAATGCAACGTATTCTGATGTACTCACCTCTCTTACCGGGCTATATACACAGAAACTGTTGGAAGTTTCGCTTTTACCTACCATCATTCAATTTTCTTGTTTTATCAATAACGATCAACCCATACTGTGAATGGTTCCAGCAATCGGCGCATATCTTTACAAAATCATTGAACGATATATCAGTTCCTACATGTGCATGGTAAATGTGTTTTAAATTCAGATTGTCTTGTTTGAAGGCTATAATGAGGTTTGCATTATTCCTAACCAGCTGTTTCTGGATTCTGGAAGTGTTTGGCTTAGATACGATACACCAGAACCCATATCACGACCGAAACAGAAATATTTTCGAATTTGATCTTGGTTTTCCTCAGCAAAATCGTCAAATATGAAGACAGTGTTTGGTTTTGCTTTTTCAGGTGGAGGGATCTCACCGCTTTCACTGAATGTCGTGTATGTAACGCCTTTTACATCCACAATATTTCCTGTAGTAGCTGATACTTGGGCTGGAACAGTGTTTTTGAGAATACACGAACATGTTCAAATCGGACTCAACCTACATGTGTTAGCAGCGGCATGAGGGCATTAGTCTTGCCACAATTGGATGGACCTACAATAATTGATCGTATACTATCAGTAAGGAGTATTACATTCTTCTTCTTCTTCAGGTCTTATTTTGCATCTTCACAGGACCAGTCACCAGTAACAAAATCCTTGTGATGAGGATGTTTCACCCACCCTGCCACGATACCGACTACGTCAGGTACTGACAAGTAGTTAGCCTATATAGAAAGATACACTTGTAAGGGTGGTAACAGTAAGTGTAGCCACTATAGCTCCATCACTTAACCAATTGAGCTATATTAGCTACACAGAGAATTCAGCTATATATTTCACCCATGAAGAGTAACTTCATCACTCATTTTGTCAATGACTGGTGAGCAGATGTTTGAGGCAGTTTACTGGTGCATGAATATAGGTGCAGCATTGAAAATAATGATATTAGTTATTGTAATACTTTGATATTTGGACTATAGTGAGAGAGGTATGAAATAAAACACACACACAGGATGAGATTATATTATACACACACATTATTTATTTAAGTGTCATATATCAGATGCAGTATTTGAAAAGAATCACCACATTATTTCTTTATCTTGTTCTTGGCACCCATACAGTATTTCCCAAACAAAGCTTTTTGATATGCAATAATTTATGTGCGTATCTCCTTCAAACTGATGGGTGCTTCACAATACTCAGATTTTTCACACGCACATTTAACCTGTTTCTCTTCTGGCTCTGCGTTCATGTGCAAACAAAGGTACTGCTCCAAGTCGTCAACACGTACACTACGCACACGTAGAAAGGTTACAACATCATCGTATGCGGAGTCTATGCTCGGCAGCCAACGACTCAGTCTCTCCAGTTGCCTAACACCCCACATTAACATAGTATAAATTCATAATTGAGGCGTGCTGTAGCTAAATGCTTTTGTCACCCGATTTCACACGTAGTGCAGTCATCACACACTGTTGTAATAGATAGTGTCACACCTGTAAGGTGAATGTCCGGGACGGGGAGGGGGGGGGCGTTTCAGTTATATAATACTCTTTGGTCATCTGCTGATTGATGTAGCGCTCTGCACGACATATTTCGCCCCGGCTGAACTCGGAATTAGGCACTTTAACACCCTTCGATGTGTTTTCAATTTCTGTTCTCTCATGCAAGCCCAAGTCATGATGTGCTTTTATAACGACATTTACATGTTTTGTTCCACTAGAAGTTAAATTGTATGTAGAACTGAAAAGCATGGGTACGCTTGATACCTTCTTATCCACAGCATCTGCACGCTGTGGCTGCACTAGTACAGGGATGCTTTGCTGGGATGGTTCGTATGTTGGTGACCAATCCTGTTCTCCAGCCTGCTGTTGTTTAGGACCGCCAGCAGCATTCATTGTGTTGGGAGCAGACTACGCATCCTCATCACACAAATCGATGAATGGGACAGACAATAACAACTCTGTGTCCTGCTCCATCAAGTGGGCTATGTGCCCTACAGGATACCACGTGTTCGCTACAGGTTCAGACATGCTGGAGGTTGTTGCTACCACAGGTCCACACGTCGGTGCGGGTCTGGACAGGATGGAAGCTGAGGTTGCTGTAGGTCCAGATGCGGCAGAGGTCGACATGTTGGCGCTCGCTCCTGTAGGCTTGATTGTGTCGAAGGCTCCTGCTGAACAAAGAGAGGAAGCGTTACATACAGACCATGAGACAAAAACACCCAATCACAATAATAATGCTAACTGCAGACAAAGATGTGATATGGGATATTTACTTTTCCTTTTTTCCTGTTCTGCAGAGCTGTCCTGGATCGTGACTGCTGTTGACGCTTCATGGTTCTTATTCTTCTTCTTCTTCTTCTTCTTCCGCTGCTGCTGCTGCCGCTGCTGCTGCCTGCTGACTGAGTGAGACTGAAACCACAGAGCTGTTGATCCTGCGCTATATCCACTCACCAGATACTGCCATCCTATTGACTGAAGCCTATAACGTGACCAGATTGAGGATTCCTGTTGGTTTCCACCCTTTTTTTCTGGACTGCCATCTTGGACTATGTCACTCTGGTGGTTGTGTTGTGAACCAGGTCAGTTGGTCTCCAAACCTCAAAGTGAACACCTATGGTTCATTGTGTAATACGGCGAAGTTAATGTGGGGTGTTAGGCAACTTCAAAAAATGTAGGCAGTTCCAGCAAAAGCATCTATCTGCGTGAGTACTGAAATACTTGTTCATACTGTCCCATTGCATTGCCATTATTTGTCGAAAAGTATTCGTCACATGCTCGTCCATTACGTTTTCTTTCCACTCACTGTGTAGGAGGCTATGGACACATTCTTCAGCTGTGTGTTTGCATGTAGTACACTTACTAAATTCATCGCTGCTTATCACCAGCATTTCCTCATTTGTAGACGACCAGTGTGGACGAGCGGTTCTAGGCGCTTCTGTCTGGAACCGCGCGAACGCTACGGTCGCAGGTTCGAATCCTGCCTCGGGCATGGATGTGTGTGATGTCCTTAGGTTAGTTTTAAGTAGTTCTAAGTTCTAGGGGACTGATGACCTCAGATGTTAAGTCCCATAGTGCTCAGAGCCATTTCATTTCCTCATTTGTACACATGGTTGCTTGCGCCAGAGTGGGCGATTGTCTTGCCTCTTGTGCTTCAGAAAACTGAGTGACTGGACTTTTATAGAATGATCTGCAGTTACAGCACACACATTTATTAGCATGAATTGTGGTGCATAACTTAGCCCACATTCATTATTTCATGACATGTATTCATTTTCACCAAATATCATTGCTATCGACACAGTCCTCAGATGCATAATTACAGCAAATATACTCCTCCTTCTCCAGCGCAGAAATCTTGTCCATTGAACACAGTAAACAACTATGTCCATCCTCCTAGTCCAGCAGCTAGATGCATACTGATTTCATTTCCTGCCATTTTTCCCCAGACCACTATCTTGGATTATGTCACAAGAGGGGTGAGTGGGAGGGTCGATAGAGCACTCTCATGGTGGTGTTATGAACTATGCCAGTTGGACTCCGGACATCATGGTGAATACACTGGATGGGCAATTAACCATACAGAAACCTATGTAGTGTTTGTGTTACTAAGAATCGATATTATTTTTGGTGCGCATGGTAGCTGTTTTATCATCTTACAGTTTGTCACCATAGTTTATCGTAGGGAAACTTGCAGAGAGAATGTATGTCATGCGCTGGAAATATATTCCTTACACTGAAGTATTAACAGTATTGCATTCCACATGATTAATAGGTCGGAAACTGCACAGCTCCAGCATTGTAGCACGTTTAAGTGCAGAACTGTATAGCCCTTAGAATGTGTTTATGTTCCATGATAATTTCCTCTTTCTGATATATTATTGATATGGACACCACACAAAGGAACAGTACTTCAGAAATGATAGTACAGTTTATTTACATAAAATGTTTCAAACTCCATCCGTCTGGAGCTCCATCATGAATAAACCACAAGTTTCTTCTTAACCATCTGTTATGTCATCACAACACTCTCATATCTACTATACACCGTTATGGGGCGTTAACCTCCTCGGCAAGTGCGAATCTGGAGAGTCTTGTGCACTTGGATGGGTGCAGTGAGTAAGACTGGTGTGGAACAGTCTTTGTTGAACATCAGTTACAGACTCAGCTCGCTCTGTTCCTTCACTAGACTTGGAATGGAGTGTGTGCAATACCATCCTTCTTCTGGTCAGCTGCAAATTAAATTGGAGACAGTGTTGTAGGTAGGGTTGGTCAAAGACAATGTGGGGACATCTTTCAATCTCCAGTTTTATCCTAAGACTGCGAGAATGCTATGTGACTCCCATCCACATAGGGAAAGATGGGCAATCGTAATTGTAAATTATGTATTATGATGAAAGTCCAAGAAATATGTAGACAACCTAACAACATCGGTAAAGGTCGCTGTCAGATAAAGTTTTTTTGTATATGTTCGAGAATTAGCCATGAATGGACACACTGCACAGTCATCTACCTACATTTGCAATCTGGTATATGGTACATGCAAAGTAGTGGAGGGGTGGTTTAGCGATGATACAGAAATTAGAAACCATGCTACTATGTCATTGTTTGGCGTTAAAATTACGGAAATACTGGTAAAACTGTTAAAATTGATCACACTATCAACTGCAATGATTATTACAGTACATTGTCCCATATCAATGGTGTCTTTTTCACCCCACATGTACACTGATGCCGGCAGCTGTAGCCGAGTGGTTCTAGGCGCTTCAGTCCAGAACCGCGCTGCTGCTACGATCGTAGGCTTGAATCCTGCCTTGGGCATGGATGTGTGTGATGTCCTTAGGTTAGTTAGGGTTAAGTAGTTCTAAGTCTAGGGGATTGATCATCTCAGATGTTAAGTCCCATACTGCTTAGAGCCATTTGAACCATTTGTCCACTGATATGCTGTTGATTATCACATAATAATTGACTGATACCACTTGTTTGAGATGGAGAGAGTGTTGGTGGGAGCAACACCTTCCGGAGATGGCCAGCACCGAAACAGTAATCGCATACATGTATCTAATATGAGGAATCAAGCGAAACTTAACACCGAGACGTCTGCTATCCCATCACTGTGGAATATGAGATTAAATGTAGAGGTCATCACCTTCGGACAGCTGTTTTGAAACACTCCACGATGTAGCAAACTCTTCCAGTTTCCTTATGTTTTGAGGTCTTCCACATTTTTTGTTAATAAGAAACACCGTCTCTGTCTTTTATTTCAACCATCCTGTGTGTGTTATGGGAGCAGAATAGTTTACACCATACAATATTCAGCTTTCTGTTAGAGCCAGTGGATCGAAACATGCTAATGTCAGTTAAGCACCTGATACAGACCTCAAAACCACGGTGGGAAAACAAAATGTATGGCGGTGTACAAAACTGCGGTCATACACTGTTTGTATGTGTTACAGCAGAAAAACAATGTACCAAACTGCTTATGAAAGAACGACACAGAGGCTCTCTCTTGCAACTGGTAGTCTGTGGGAGATGGTCCCCTGCAGTATGGACGATGAAACTTCACATTGGTCTGTGCAAGCGACATCGACACTGGCCACCAGATCCAATGGACCTATACCTGTACATTTAATGCGATCGCCACATATGCTCAATGTCAGCACACAGACGGAATTTGTTTCTGATAGACTGGAAGAGATGGATACACTAATATCTTATGGAGTTCTCTACCAGGTGACTTTAGTAGAGTTTTTATAGGTCATAGTTTTTCTCTGTTGGATGCTACAAAATAACGAGGATAGAGAGGATGTTATATCCTAGCCAGTAATGCCAACCGAGCCCGCTGCCAAAAGGTTGGCAGCATCAAAGTCCGGACGCCGTCCGCATAAGCAGCGCCAGCGATACAGGAAATCGCCGCAAGTCTGCGCGCGCCACCGTTGGCTTCTGGCTTCTTAAGCGCTGGAGTCGCGAGCGCTAGGACAGTTCTGTATTCGCCGCTCAGTTGTATACTCGTCACCGATTTGTGTACTTGCTAGTCAGTTGTGTGTTCATCGCAGCAGAGTTGTTGTTTGTCGTCAGCCGACGCTGACCTAGCCGCTCCGACTCGAACTAGACAGATTTCTGTAGACACGGAGTTCACTATTGTGTTGCTGTATCTTCGTAATAAAGATAAGTACCGACTTTTATTTAATCAGAGTGTTTGGGTTTTCATCTTTCTGTTCACTGTTCCAGCGGACCGGTCGGCCCGCTATTAAAAGTGTGGCGGTGACTTCGTAAGCCGTTTCTACAGCGAATTGTTTGTCGCTACGAACACCGCCACAAAAGAGGATGTTTGGGTAACAGACATGAATGCAGCCTGAGGGATGGAGATCTCCTTCGGACTTCAGTACCTGTATGTAGTTTGGAAACACAGTGCAGTGCAGTAGCAAAATCCTCGTCCTTCTTCCAGTTCCGTACGATGTGGAGTCTTTCTAATTTTCCCAGTAAGGAACACCACCGCAACTGCTCGTACTGTCCGTTCTACTACCTCGTGTTGCAGGAGAAAGCTTCGTTTGGCGCAGGCATTACACACCGTACATGGTTGCCAGAGCTATGAAAACATGTTCTCATTTCCATCGAATGGTCAAAACGCGGTCCTGCTGCATTAACTCAGCTCATCCTGTTTCTCTGCGGTATGCAGAAGGTCTTAGATACAGCGCTGTCCCACTTCTGCTCAGTTTCGACTTAAATTGGTCTGATCACATGGACAAAGGTGCTGGGAGGGCGCAGCAGAGACTGAGGAAGCGTTACATGTTGCTGCGGAACTGTCTGACACCACGCTGGAGTTTTGCTGTATGGGGTCCTTAGGAGAAAAGTTAGGAAAAGATGACTCGTTTCGGGATACGAGAGTGCCACGAATATGATTCCACAGTGACTGTAATCATTAAAAGGCGTATCGATAGGATCCATCTCAAGTATTTGGTTGAATGTATTGACTTGATTCCAAATGGCAGACAGCATTTCTACCAAAAAGTATAACACTATATAGATCTGAAAAGCCAAAGTACTGAGACAGGTTTTGTACATTCCTTATGACTTCAATCTAGGGTTGTATTTTTTAAGTGATTTTCACATAGCACATCATCTACTGTACAGTATGTGATCATTCTCAGGCAACCATCATCCTCCCTGGCCCATAACCCGATGGATGTATCGCAGTACCTCTGTTACACTATCTACGTAGTATCGAGATAGAATGCACTACTAATACTGTGTGTTAGCGTGTGAAATATCTAACAGTGGCAAGAGGGAGTTGCAAATATCGGCTTCATACCACATTCATTATCCGAATCACTTTCTAATTTCAGTGATAAGGGGGATTTTATTACGAGCTTACACGGCTGGCGACGTGGACCTGCACTTTTGGTCTGTTAATACACACCCTGCGATCACTGTCTCTATATCGCGGTATTTATGTGAAAGACCACTTCATTAGGAAGAAATACCATATCTCTATTTATAACACATGGATATCGTTAGTGATACATGTGTGTGCCTGTAGAACCAAGAGACCACTTCTCATGCAGGGTGACAGTAACATGGTCTTTGCGTTTGTGTTTTTAACAGCTTATAAGACCATTGCACCTCTCTTCTAAAGGCACACTGGTCCGCAAGAAAAACAAATGAGGCGTGTCGATCCAGCACGGATTTTCACTCAGTATTGGGTGGTGCCATCTGCATCCAGTTATTGGCGAAGTATTATACTTAGTAGCGGATGTGCGATAGATTCTCTGTGATTGGCAGGTTTATAAAGTTTGTGTAAGAGTGTAAAGTTACTGTGGTCATTGTTCCAACATGTGCAAACAAAATGGAGATGTCTGATCATAAGGGAGGTATGGATTTGGTGTCGGAGATTGCAATTTCAAAGCATCGATAGCCGTAAGAGGGAAGAAGGATTTTACGTGGAAGATTATGTCCAATCGTAAGAAGGATATAGATACTGATGTCTCCAGAACATCAACCGTCAGGAGGCGGTATTTCCAATACTTCGCCGTTCATTATCGCATGTCATCCGATTCGGGCTTCAATCGTAATATTTAAATGTAAATAGAGTGATAAATATGTAGCTGGTGTCCTAGGATGACACCATTTGGTGTGTGGGTCATGTGGTGCCTGTTACTGGAACGAATGGGCATTTTCGACTCAAGGCTCTCGTGAGTGGCAGGTACAAAGAAACGTTCTGGCTTCGCTGCAGGGACAAGCCCGGCGGTGAAACCCACTGGATAGCTGCAAAGCGAACTAATACTCAGCATGTGTAGGGCTGTCTCTGCGGTCATATGTGTTGCATGTATTCTCCAAGGAGAACTGAGCGATTCAGTGTCGATCACTGCCAAGTGTTGCCACTAGACATATTGGTAACATTCGAATTCCTAACACTACAATCACTTGCAGATGCAGTCGATGGCTGGGGTGGCGCACTCTGGCCGACATGACCGTGGCAGTTTTCTGCAGCCTCTGAGTGTTCGTGCTGGCGGTGTACAAGGGGCAGGCACACTGTGTGTGGACATCGGGCCATGAGTGCACAGGATGTGTGAGTGTTTTAGCGATCTCTGACATCTAGCCATGACAACTACTACTGTGGACTGGACTGGGGTTTAAGTGTATAATGTTTAGTACTCCTCAATACATCACAGTGGACCCTGTCTTGCAGTGGTATTTGATTTTGTCTCTATCCTATCATGCAGTAGGCTCTTCCTCCTTCAGAATGTACTGGAGAGAACCAATGTAGGAAATCTAAAGTACTTTTAAAACCCAGTTGCGAAGTCAAATTCCCGACTGATAGCGATCTCTGACATCTAGCCATGACAACAACAACTACTACTACAGATTGGATCGTGGTTTAAATGTATCGCGTTTAATGTTACTCAATACATCGCAATGGACTCTGTCTTGTTGTTGTTGTCTCTATCCTATCATACAGCATACCCTTCCTCCTTCTCCTCTCACTTCTCCTGCACATTCTCCGCCCTGGTGTAGCTGAGAGAACAAACTTAGGGATTAGACAGTGCTTTAAAAACTCGATCGTAACATCAAATTCCCTAGTGATCAATTTATTGTTTCTGATAATGGTATTGCAAGCACACACACCAGTCTAACACCTCCGCAGCTTGTTTAAGGACATAGCATACAACAGGGCTGAGATTTTGAAATTTTCAGCTTTCTCCAACGCAAAAGACTTCCTACCAAATATCCTAACTGTGTCAGTATCCACCGATAGGAGGAAAGGGAAAATAAAATCCGGTAGGGTTGCAGGATCTAATCCCACCAAATATGCCAAACCTAGGATCCATCAATAAGAAGCAAGGAAAAACTGTCCCGCACAAAGGGTATCGATTTAATGAAGTTGTCAATGAATCTGATAGAGTGAGGGAATATTTCCAAGACATCCACAGCTGTGTTGAAATTCCAACTCGCTCTGCAATTCCCTGTTTATGCAGCTCCCTTCGTTATTTTCGTGTTGACAGGGTTCGCAAGTGCGACATGCAGTTCAGCAGCGTCGTTTGCAGCCGTCGTTCCCCTATTTTTTGTAACAATTCTCTCCAGCGGCAGTCTGACACAATCAGTCAACACACACTTCCGTCCACGTTATAACTTAGAGGGTGATGTTTTCCGCTTTCCCTGTATAAATCTTCGATATCGTGCCTCTTGAAACACGAAACACTTCGGCCACCTTAGCTACGGAAGCACCCACCATACAAGCACAAAAAATGTTCGACTTCACTTAGCTCCGACATACTCTTAACGCACTCACAACTAAACAGAACGCTATTCTGACCACGATTGACAATTGCAACGTATTGAGGGCATTACTTAAGTGACGTTCGTAGTCAAATGCAACACCGTAACCTGCCGTCTTGGCTAACATTCGCATTTATGTTCCAGCACGCATTTCTCTCGTGTTTCCATATTTTTGTCGAGCCCCTGTAGCCTTATTGCTTTTAAGGCCAATTTTCCAGTTGCATGACTGGTGCAACGCAACACTTACATTATAGTATGTCATCTGTTTTTGAACAGTATTAGCCTAAGTTGCTATTGTAATACAGTTTTGTAAACCTTATTGCTGTAAACAGTGACATCTCCTGTATTTTATCCCTGATTTGATAATGCACAAGCAGTACGAAACCAGTAATCAATAAATAAATGTTCTTCCTGCGCTACCTAAGGCGGTTTTCATAAAGGTTATTTGTAATCATAAAAAAGTTGCGGATCCGTTCCAAACCCAGCATGCTAGAGATACAGACTGTAAGAATGCCTAACATTTTGAAACATGCATAGAGATTACAAAGACAAGTTGAAAGAGTGACATGTAGGAAGTGTAGCTTATGTCTTACTTATTACAGAATACTGTACTATGAGGGAAGACAAATTGTTCGAACTCCTGAACACATGTGATCTGGCCACTCGTCTGGACAGAATTGGGCCTCTTCAGCCTGACATATCTGATTGCGTCGTTGGCTCGGACTCTCAGGCTGAACACCAGGTAACAAGCGATCAGAACGCCCGTCCTCCCGAGCCCTGAAACACAAAACAGACACGCATATTTGATACAGGATTCAAAGTATTAAAGTTCACGCTATTATCGAATTCAACCACAGAACTGAATTTCAAAGGCAACTAAAGTGGCGAAATATGTGTCCGCGAAGCTGTCTTCAGGAGACACAGACTTACGGATATCTGCAACCAATCCAATGTGTCCGCCATTATTTTTCATATAATTTCATTAATTACCTTATATACATCGATACTGACTCGTTCATTATAACATACCATATTCCCTATTAATTTTTTTCACAGTTTTACAGAATCACTTGTATAAACCATTCATAACAGTCAGTCTCTACATTCAGAAGACCTTTGTTACTGTGAGGTGTCATAGTGAATCGTTTCTGATAGAAAATCATCAAATGAGTTGTAAGATGGAAATGCAAATGCCGAGTGGCTAGGGCCTCCCGTCGGGTAGACCGTTCGCCTTGTGCAAGTCTTTCGAGTTGAAAGTGAGTTGTATATTTGGTCAGAGGTTTAATAAGAACGTGTCTTGTTGTCTGGGCGGCAACGAGAAATTGTATTGAAGGAGCCAGCTGTCTTGATCGATTGTTGTATTTTTAATACATGCTGACTCCCAGTGATGTTTTCTTGAGACTGAAGGAAACCCATTGCACACCAGCAATAGATATTGGGTTGGGGTTGTTTGGGGAAGGAGACCAGACAGCGAGGT
This sequence comes from Schistocerca serialis cubense, assembly GCF_023864345.2. NCBI lineage: Eukaryota > Metazoa > Arthropoda > Insecta > Orthoptera > Acrididae > Schistocerca > Schistocerca serialis. Next base: position 373,872,613 of record NC_064640.1, read on the forward strand.
CATCGCTCTCATCGGATTAGGGAAGGATGGGGAAGGAAGTCGGCTGTGCCCTTTCAAAGGAACCATCCCGGCATTTGCCTGGGGCGATTTAGGGAAATCACGGGAAACCTAAATCAGGATGGCCGGACGTGGGATTGAACCGTCGTCCCCACGAATGCGAGTCCAGTGTCTAAAGTAGATATTGGGGTAACAGTGTAGGTCTGTAGCACTGCGCATCAATTCTGTGATTCCTCTACTGAACTGGGAGGGGGGGGGAGGTATATCTGTAGAGCTGTAGACATAGAATAGCACAGTAGTATCATCCGCTCCAGTGACATTACATTTATCAGCAGTGCTCACTTGCTTTTAGACTCTGCCAATACTTCCCTCAACATTTCAGGTTTTTTCCTTCTGTGCAACAATCGGAGGGAGGAACTGTTGCTCGATATCAGATCCTCATGAAACAATTGTGGAAAATACGATAGTCTATCTGTGTCATCAATCTTGCACCTCTTGCTTCAGCAGTTATATCTTCAGTAAGAGAATGAATAGATGATGCTTATCCATTATCGGAATTTGCATAGCAAAAAAAATTGGAATTTATGGGCATTACCGTAAATATGGTCTAGATTTTAAAAATTCACTCTCATATCTGCCATTAACATTACATTAGTTTTGGTAACATTTTGCTTATCACAAAGATTGCTGTTTTCTTTGAACTTGCCAACTGCTCGCAATTCTTAGTGATTTTATCGCATTTTATTCAAATCGTGAGATCTCTTCTCATTCATTATTATCCTATTTAGCACGAACTTACTTAGCGCGTACCAGGCAGAATAACTCGACAAGAATAAGACGTATGAAATATTGTATCCTCGTCTGTCAGCGATGAAGACGCAGAGTTGTTTGGCCTACCGCGAGGAGAGGATATCGATATGACCAGCATACGGCATATATCTAGGAGGCACAGTCAGAGAACCGAGCTCACAATCATAAATACTTATACTACGAATCCAACCCAAAGACTGGATAAAAAACCAACCCGTTTAGCCTCCGCTACACTCTTATGTAAAGGGATTACAATGTGCTTGGTGCACAGTTGTGATGGCCAGATGTGGTCGAGTGGAGCCTTGACGACGACTATGTCTGCCCTCACAATCCCATGTAATCCAACATCAGGCCAATGACACATCCGAATGCTCTACACATCTGAATACTCAATGATTTGACCATGCGGCCAAATAAAGACCTACAATGAGGGCCTTTTGAAACTCTGTCGGGTGTTGATAACGCTGTCTCTTAGGATCGTGTGGCATCTTGGTGACCTTAACATGGATCACTCAGCATCTCACGCTGTTCGTGGCCCGTAGGTGCTCCAGGAGGCCTGGTAACATCACTAAACATGAAAAACACCAATGCTCTGTTTTTGCATGTTCTGTCACAAAGAACTGCCGTTGACGTACATGTGTATGACTTACATTAGCATCCGACCATGTCCTTGGGGTGCTTTGCTCTGTTTATCAGGAAGTGTCTATATTTGCAATTTTAGCATCGGATAATGAAATGCGTGCAACAGTAGTACACAAATGAGATCCAAGTTTTAGTAATATACTAAAAATCGCTCAGTCATTTTAAATAGCTTCGGTTAGATTAGATGTACTTTTCGTTCCACTTGATCCATAGTGAGGAGATCCTCCATGATAAACACACCAGGAAAACAAGCATACACAATAAATATTTAAAATGAAAAACAACTATGCTAATATACCTTCCACATGCCCCAAGTGAAATAATCGTCATAGATGTGGAATGAAACAAAAAATTTTTAAACATATTTTCATTTAAAAGGTAATAAACTCTAAACTGAATAATCATTTTACGACACTTATTTACAATGATCGCATTACCTAACTAAATTTGTCCAGGAGTTAGAGTGTAGTAATACTTGCATTATTTGATATTACACGTCACTTGATTCTACTAGGAAATTTATCACTGGAGTATAAGGAAGGGGCCGCCGTTAAATCCTTTAGGTTCCTTTTAAACTAAACTCTGTTGGCGGTTACACTTTTTGTGTCTGGTGGCAAGTTATTGAAAATGTGTGTTCCTGAATAATGGACACCTTTTTGGACCATAGTAGGTGATGTGAAGTCTTTGTGTAGATTGTTCTTATTTCTAGTATTGGTTCCATGAACTGTACTGGTAGTTTGAAAAGAGATATATTTTTAATGAGAAATTTCATTAAGGAATAAATATATTGGGAAGCAGTAATTAATATCACTCGTTCCCTAAACGGGCCCTGGCAGGATGTTCTTGAGTTCACACAATAATTAACTCTTATTACACGTTTTTGGTCCTGGGAAAATTTCAGCTGGCTTTGATGAGTTACCCCAAAAAATAATCGCATACGACAGTATGGAATGAAAGTAAGTACAGTATGCCAGAGTCTTCATTTTTATATCTCATATATCTGACAACATTCGCACAACAAATAGATTTCTTTAGATGCTGCAGCAGTTCTGTGGTGAGCTCCTTCTAGTTGAATTTATTGTCAAGCTGTAATCCCAAGGATTCAACACTGTCCACTTCTTCTATCTGTTTGTCATCATATGTCAGGCAATTTGGTGGGAAACCTCTTACAAATTCTGAACGACACGTAGCATGCAGTTTTAAAGTTAAGCGACAGAGAATTGGCTAGTAACTATTTACTAATGGCCATAAAAATTTTATTCCATCTTCAATTCAGATTTCACAGATTTTATATCCTGTACAGTACTAATATTTAACAAAACGGACTGCATGTCATTGTCTGTAAGGACATTGACTATTGATTTTGTTCTATAATTTTCTTCATTATGTAAGTAGGCTGTTTAGGTTTTTATGTTGGTAACGCCATGTAGCGCTCTATATGAAAATCACTGACTGTGCTGTGTAAAGGCTGTGGTTGGTCTGTATTGTTGGAGTAATATTCGCCATTGTAGTGTTGGGCAGTTGGCTGTTAACAGCGCGTAGCGTTGCGCAGTTGGAGGTGAGCCGCCAGCAGTGGTGGATGTGGGAAGAGAAATGGCGGAGTTTTGAGAGCGGATGATCTGGACGTGTGTCCATCAGAGACAGTATATTTGTAAGACTGGATGTCATGAACTGCTATATATATTATGACTTTTGAACACTATTAAGGTAAATACATTGTTTGTTCTCTATCAAAATCTTTCATTTGCTAACTACGCCTATCAGTAGTTAGTGCCTTCAGTAGTTTGAACCTTTTATTTAGCTGGCAGTAGTGGAGCTCGCTGTATTGCAGTAGTTCGAGTAACGAAGATTTTTGTGAGGTAAGTGATTTGTGAAGGGTATAGGTTAATGTTAGTCAGGGCCATTCTTTTGTAGGGACTATTGAAAGTCAGATTGCGTTGCGCTAAAAATATTGTGTGTCAGTTTAAGCACAGTCATGTACAATTTTTCTAAGGAGACGTTTCAATTAGACCTTCCTATAATCAAAGGCTATTTGTGAGCAAATAGCTACGATACCTGGGAAGTTTACGGTAGCAATTAAGTTAAATGATGGTGTTACAGTCTCTAATAAATTATTACCGGGAGAGTATTGAAGAAGGTCTACTTTAAATCACCAGCAACCACTATTTCGTTTTTTTTATTGTTAAATACCCAGTAGAGCTTCAAGGTTGTTTATGCACAGATTAAAGTTATCTGCACGTGCTCGGTACACACTTTCTAATATGCAGAATTCATTACGACATTCTACGTCTGTCACACATGCTTCCGTATACTGCTCTAGGCAAAATTTAAGAATGTCTGTGCTCTTAAGTTTATGACCATTCCTGATGATTATGACAACTCCTTCTTCCTCCATTTCTGCTCAATAAAAATGAGATGCTAACATACACTCCTGGAAATGGAAAAAAGAACACATTGACACCGGTGTGTCAGACCCACCATACTTGCTCCGGACACTGCGAGAGGGCTGTACAAGCAATGATCACACGCACGGCACAGCGGACACACCAGGAACCGCGGTGTTGGCCGTCGAATGGCGCTAGCTGCGCAGCATTTGTGCACCGCCGCCGTCAGTGTCAGCCAGTTTGCCGTGGCATACGGAGCTCCATCGCAGTCTTTACCACTGGTAGCATGCCGCGACAGCGTGGACATGAACCGTATGTGCAGTTGACGGACTTTGAGCGAGGGCGTATAGTGGACATGCGGGAGGCCGGGTGGACGTACCGCCGAATTGCTCAACACGTGGGGCATGAGGTCTCCACAGTACATCGATGTTGTCGCCAGTGGTCGGCGGAAGGTGCACGTGCCCGTCGACCTGGGACCGGACCGCAGCGACGCACGGATGCACGCCAAGACCGTAGGATCCTACGCAGTGCCGTAGGGGACCGCACCGCCACCTCCCAGCAAATTAGGGACACTGTTGCTCCTGGGGTATCGGCGAGGACCATTCGCAACCGTCTCCATGAAGCTGGGCTACGGTCCCGCACACCGTTAGGCCGTCTTCCGCTCACGCCCCAACATCGTGCAGCCCGCCTCCAGTGGTGTCGCGACAGGCATGAATGGAGGGATGAATGGAGACGTGTCGTCTTCAGCGATGAGAGTCGCTTCTGCCTTGGTGCCAATGACGGTCGTATGCGTGTTTGGCGCCGTGCAGGTGAGCATCACAATCAGGACTGCATACGACCGAGGCACACAGGGCCAACATCCGGCATCATGGTGTGGGGAGCGATCTCCTACACTGGCCGTACACCACTGGTGATCGTCGAGGGGACACTGAATAGGGAACGGTACATCCAAACCGTCATCGAACCCATCGTTCTACCATTCCTAGACCGGCAAGGGAACTTGCTGTTCCAACAGGACAATGCACGTCCGCATGTATCCCGTGCCACCCAACGTGCTCTAGAAGGTGTAAGTCAACTACCCTGGCCAGCAAGATCTCCGGATCTGTCCCCCATTGAGCATGTTTGGGACTGGATGAAGCGTCGTCTCACGCGGTCTGCACGTCCAGCACGAACGCTGGTCCAACTGAGGCGCCAGGTGGAAATGGCATGGCAAGCCGTTCCACAGGACTACATCCAGCATCTCTACGATCGTCTCCATTTGAGAATAGCAACCTGCATTGCTGCGAAAGGTGGATATACACTGTACTAGTGCCGACATTGTGCATGCTCTGTTGCCTGTGTCTATGTGCCTGTGGTTCTGTCAGTGTGATCATGTGATGTATCTGACCCCAGGAATGTGTCAATAAAGTTTCCCCTTCCTGGGACAATGAATTCACGGTGTTCTTATTTCAATTTCCAGGAGTGTATATCCTGTAACACTTAACGCAAGGTTGCCCGTGGTCTGTGAACGGCCCACGTGAGCAAGTTTCAAAATTCCCACCAAGTTCAAAAATAGTCGCGCGCAGCGGAAATAACAACTGATGCACGTTGTGAGCGGTCACGCCATTGGCTGTCCCGCTCAGAAGGTCGTAGTCCCTTTATGTTTCGAGAATCATTTGGCGCCAGTTACGCGCGTATTTACTTATAGTTGCAGTTTTTAATTATATTGCTTAAAAGTATGTACCTGAAAGTATTTTAATTTGTGATTTTAAAGACTGCGCTGCAACAGACATTGGACTTACCTGGTCAGTTTTTGTTAAAAACCACAGGGAGTGCTTACTTTAGCATTCAAACGAATGTTATCCGTTGTTATCTAATTTAAGATTTCCCCACTAGTTTTTACATTAGGCATTCATGAGGTAATAAGTGCCGTTTGTTGTAGTATGGCTCAGAGCAAACCAAGCACGTCGAAATCGACAGAGACCCGTCATTTTCATGATGTATGGGGAAAGAACTATTGTTTTACAGAAAGCAAGGCGCAGTAACCCATATGTTTACTTTGTTTTGCTACAGTAACTGCGCAAAATAATATAATTTAGAAAGGCATTATAAGCGAAATCTAATAACTTTGAAAATGGGATCTTGGTGGTAGTGCCATCAGGGAAGATTTGTTAAAGAAAATGAAACGGGAACTATTCCACCAACATATTTTCGTTAAAAGACACAACGAGCTCGAATCTACATCTTACGTGATTTCTTTGGTTTTAACGAAAAAGAAGATGTCTTTTTCTAATGCAGAAACTGTTAAATAGGCTCTGCGTGAAATTTTAATGACCAAAACGTCAAAGCTAAGACCGATAATCTTTCACGAAACACCGTTACGAGACGGGTGGACGAGATGTCAATTGATATCAGCGGCCAGTGCCAAAGTGCCAATACTTTTCGTTGGCGTTAGACGAAACCTGTGATTTAACGAGCAGATCTCAGTTAGCTATTTTTGTTCGTTGGATTGATGAACACTAGAATGTATGTCAAGAAATTTGGATATTTGTGGTAAGGTCTTATGGGACCAAACTGCTGAGGTCATCGGTCCCTAAGCCTACACACTACTTAACCTAACTTCAACTAACTTAAGCTCAGGACAACACACACACCCATGCCCGAGGGAGGACTCGAACCTCCGACGGGGGGAGCCGCACGGACCGTGACAAAGCGCTTCAGTCTGCGCGGCTACCCAACGCGACGCATGGCAAGAGCTACTAGAAATATGTCAGCTAGAACTTACAACCCATGGAAAAGACCTTCTAACGAAAATTAAAGAACACGCTGAAAAAAAAGGCTTTATCATGGGACAAAATGAAATCTGTTTGTACTGATGGTGCATCCGCAATGATCGGGAAAAACAATGGTTGTGTAGCTTCGTTAGAAAATTACTTACATCGAAAAATATTTTCATATCGTTCCATCATCCACCAGGAAGCATTGTGTGTAAAGGACTTGAAGGTGGTATTATTGAGGATCCGGTAGTACTCTACATAAACTTCGTGAGTGCAAAAGCTCTTCACAGATGTCAATTCAGGATTTTATTTGAAGAATATATCAGCGAATATAAAGAGTTACAACTGTACTGCGCTGTCAGTGTCTCTCAAGGGACAATATGTTGAAACATTTCTTCAACTTGAGAGAGTAGGTGCTGGAATTTTTAGAGGAAAAAAGGTCGTTATCTTTGGAAACTGATTTACTGAAAAAAATCTTGTTGACATCATTAATTATTTCAATGTTTTACACCTAAAGTTACAAGGCAAAGTTTTCTCACTTCCGACTATGTTTACATTGATAAGGAGATTGAAAGCTGAATTAAATCTGATTTTAATGAATTTGGCAAACGAAAATATTGACCTTTATCCCACACTCAAAAATTTGAAAGAGGAAATCTATATCGCCACTATTAATTGTACTAAGAACGAATCTAAAATTAGATAGCTATTACAGTCGTTTGAGAGCAAATTTCTGATCTTCTAAAGTATAAAAGAAAATTTACATATTTTCGTCCACCCTTTTACAATTTGTGTAATTGAAAGAATCAGTTATGCTACCAATATTCCGTTGGAACTTACTCAACTGCTGAGTAATTCTGCACTAAAAACATTTTGCAGAAAAACTATTTTCAAAGTTACAAACTTCTCCAGAAGAATTTCTAGATTTCTAGAAGTTGGTGCCAAAAGAAGACTTTCCTGCAGTAACTGACCTAGCCTTTCAATTTTTCATCACTTTTGGATCTACACATGTTTATGGGAAGATTTTTCAGATATTAATTATCTAAAAAATAAATACGACATACCAGTCGTCACATGACATTCAGAGAGGCAGATTATGTCAGCTAGGTTTGATGTCTAATTCATCATTGCAGATAAGTAGCTTATTAATTTTACTTCTTAGTCATCGAATATTTTGATGTAATAAAGATAGCTGGCGTTTCATGCTTTAAAACTGAGTGGAAATAAAATTTTTGCTGTTTGTTGAAGATTTTTAACCAACAGCTGCTTGTGCAGGTGCAAAACGCCAGAATTATGTTATCTTGTTTCTTTCATAAACTGAAAGTTTGCTTCAGTCCTAACCTCTCATAAGGCTTGGTTTGTTTCTGTTCTCCCTAACCTAAAAGAGGGGCTGTTCTGAAGCCTGTAGCCATTGGCATTTTATCATTCATCACAGTGCTTCCCCCATTCAATTTTCTACGATTAGACCAGCCAGTCTATACTTCTCTTACCTGTTGAGGTGAAGGCCATATCTAGCGTAACTCCAGCTACTAAGAAAATCAGCAGGAACCACGCCAATATGCGAGCCTGTAACCCACATAAGCAGCCGTTCCAACTCACAAATTAAGTCTCCTGACTTAAGAGCTCAGATGAGGTAAGTCGTGGCGTCTGAGAGCACATACAAACGCAACATATTGGTGTCTCGATACTGATGCAATTTTTTACAGGTCACGCCCTAAACTGTACCCGGGACCTCTATCAATACTATTACATAGCGCACCAGCTACACTGAAGAGTCAAAGAAACTGGTACACCTGCCTAATATCATGAACAGCCCCCGCGAGCACACAGAAATGCTGCAACACGGCATGGCATTGACTTCACTAATGTATGAAGTACAGCAGGAGGAAATTGACACCATGAATTATCCAGGGCTGTCCATAAATCCGGAAGAGCACGAGGGGTGGAGATCGCTTTTGAATAGCACGTTGCAATGCATCCCAGATATGTTCAATAATGTTCATGTCAGGGGAGATTGGCGGCAAGCAGAATTGTTTAAACTCAGAAGAGTTTTCCTGGAACCACTTTGTAGCAGTTCTGGACGTGTGGGGTGTCGCATTGTTCTGCTGGAATTGCCCAAGTCCGTCGGACTGCCTAATGGACGTGAATGAATGCAGGTCATCGGACAGGATTCTTACGTGCGTGTCACCTGTCAGAGTCGTGCCTAAACTTATCAGGCGTCCCATATCACTCCAACTGCACACGCCCCACACCACTGCAGAACATCCACCAGCTTGAACAGTTCCCTGCTGACAAGCAGGGTCTATGGATTCATGAGGTTGTTTGCATACCCGTACACGTCCATTGTCTCGATACAAATGGAAACGAGACTCCTCCGACCAGGCAATAAGTTTCCAGTCATAAACAGTTCAATGTCAATGGTTCAAATGGCTCTGAGCACTATGGGACCTAACTTCTGAGATCATCAGTCGCCTAGAACTTAGAACTACTTAAACCTAACTAACGTAAGGACATCACACACACCCATGCCCGAGGCACGATTCTAACCTGCGACCGTGTCGGTTTCTCGGTTCCAGACTGTAGCGCCTAGAACCGCTCGGCCACACCTATGTCAATATTGACGGGCCCAGGCAAGGTGTAAAGCTGTTTTTGTCGAGCAGCCATAAATGCTACACGAGTGGACCTTCGGCTTCGAAATCCCGTATCGCTGATGTTTCGTTGAATGGTTCGCACGTTGAGACTTCTTATGGCACAGCATTGAAATCAGTAGCAATTTGCGGAAGGGCTGTACTTCTGTCACGTTGAACGTTTCTCTTCAGTCGTCGTTGGTCCCGTTCTTGCAGTATTTTTTTCCGGCCGCAGCGATGTCGGGGATTTGATGTTTTGCCAGATTCCTGATATTCACGGTAGACTCGTGAAATGGTCGTACGGGAAAATCCCCACTTCATTGCAACCTCGGAGATGGTGTCCCATTGCTCGTGCACCAACTATAACACCACGTTCAAACTCATTTAAATCTTGATAGCCTGCCGTTGTAGCACCAGTAACCGATCTAACAAATGTGCCAGACATCTGTTGTCTTATACAGGCGTTGCCAACCGCAGCGTCGAATTCTGCCTGATTACATACACTATGAGATCAAAAGAATACGGACACCTGGCTGAAAATAACTTAAGAGTTCGTGGCTCCCTCCATCGATAATGCTGGAATTCAATATGGTGTTAGCCCACCCTTAACCTTGATGACAACTTTCACTCTTTCAGGCATACGTTCAATCAGGTGCTGGAAGGTTTCTTGGGGAATGGCAGCCCATTCTTCACAGAGTGCTGCCTCCAAATTTTGTGTTCAAATGTGTGTGAAATCGTATGGGACTTAACTGATAAGGTCATCAGTCCCTAAGCTTACACACTACTTAACCTAAATTATCCTAAGGACAAACACACACACCCATACCCGAGGGAGGACTCGAACCTCCGCCGGTATCAGCCACACAGTCCATGACTGCAGCGCCCTAGACCGCTCGGCTAATCCCGCGCGGCCCTCCGAATTTTACTGGTGGTGCTACACACGCTGGCTACGCACGTTCACCGTGCATCCGCCATACCCACACCCTGCCATCGGATCGCCACTTCGTATACACTGATTCGTCACTCCACACAACGGTTTTCCACTGTTCAATCGTCCGATGTTTACGCTCCTTACACCAAGCGAGGCGTCGCTTGGCAGTTACTGATGGGATGTTTGACTTATGAGCAGCCGCTCGATCATGAAATCCAAGTTTTCTCACCTCCCGCCTAACTGTCATAGTACTTGCAATGGATCCTGATGCAGTTTGCAATTCCTGTGTGATGGTCTGGATAGATGTCTGCCTGTTACACATTACGACCCACTTCAACTGTCGGCGGTCTCTGTCAGTCAGCAGACGAGGTCGGTCTGTACGATTTTGTGCTGTACGTGTCCCTTCACGTTTCCACTTCACTATCACACCGGAAATAGTGGACCTAGGGATGAGTTTGGAAATCTCGCGTACAGACGTATGACACAGTGACACCCGATCACCTGGCCACGATCGAAGTCTGTGAGTTCCGCGGAGCTCCCCATTCTGCTCTCTCACGAAGTCTAATGACTACTGAGTTCGCTGATATGGAGTACCTGGCAGTGGGTGGCAACGCGTTGCACCTTGCATGAAAAACGTATGTTTTTGGGTGTGTCCAGATACTTTTGATCACATAGTGTATCTCTGTATTTGAATATGCATGCCTATACCAGTTGTTTTGGCGCTTCATTGTGTAAGTACGGTGTGTTCCTTGGTGAAGTCATTGCAAAGTGATCCTAAATACACTGTCACCTACAACAGAACAGCACCAGTCTTAAAGAGAGTTGTGCTGTAAGTTTGTCGTAACTTGTCTACACTTGCAGCTGCATGAAGTTCATGAGTTTCTAACTGAAGCAACAATTCAAACTTTTTTTTAACATTCACCATAAAGCTGTCAGATGAAGATTTAAGCCTGTTCCTTCCGTTACCTGTTGCTACTTCCTACCTCTCTTTACCCTTCTCTTTCCTTAAGCTATGAAAATCTTTCCTAGCCTTGTCTAATTGAGCCTAAAGGGCAGCAATTTTGCACTCCTGTTCCTCTACCTTCCTATCTCTACCACATATCCTGTACAACCACTGAACAGCTTCGTTTCATTTCCCATTTCTCTCGCCACTACGATAATGCACAAGGGTAAAACTACAGCTCAAATCAGAGCCCAGACATGAAAATTATATAGAAGTCAGATACTTTTAGCTCATAACAAATATAATATCTTAATAGGAGTTTGTCATCATGAAAGCTGTGTTTGGACCAAAGATACAGAATACCATAAGGAGACAACATCGTGACGATAGTGGAGCAAATTGCACAACAATCCGCCATGTTTTATGTTGTCAAAACAAAAGGGAGTGGTATGGAATAGTAGAAGATAATGTGTAAATTGACTGCGATTGACGACTGTGGTACTAATATTAGAACTCCAACAACAAGCAAAAAGAGTTAAAGAGATTCGGTACCAAATTCTTAGAAAATGACCTCTTAGATAAGAAAGAAAAGACAAAATGACCATTCAAATTTGAGAATGTGTTTTCATTATATGAGGGTTGGTTTCTTTGGGGAAGGAGACCAAACAGCGAGGTCATCGGTCTCAGCGGATTAGGGAAGGACGGGGAAGGAAGTCGGCCGTGCCCTTTCAAAGGAACCATCCCGGCATTTGCCTGGAGCGATTTAGGGAAATCACGGAAAACCTAAATCAGGATGGCCGAACGCGGGATTGAAGCGTCGTCCTCCCGAATGCGAGTCCAGTGTCCAACCATTTCATTATACGACATATAGTGTAGAGATATTAGTGCCTATATCCTGATTTTCTGAATGATGAATAGTAGGCCGGCCGCGGTGGTCTCGCGGTTCTAGGCGCGCAGTCCGGAACCGTGCGACTGCTACGGTCGCAGGTTCGAATCCTGCCTCGGGCATGGATGTGTGTGATGTCCTTAGGTTAGTTAGGTTTAAGTAGTTCTAAGTTCTAGGGGACTGATGACCACAGCAGTTAAGTCTCATAGTGCTCAGAGCCATTTGAACCATTTTTGATGAATAGTATATGTCCCACCAATGGAATTATGAAACATAATTGGGATATTATGGTTGGGGAGGGAAGTCAACACGAATGGGGCAACAAAGATATTGAACCATTCATTGGGCAGCAAAGCAATATTTCATCAACCAGAGATGAGGAATGGGATATGCCACTGCATCATCTGCCAGGGTAACTACTTGATACTGGCAGACCATCCACGTTGGAGTTATATATTCCACGTGTTCAGCTAAAAATGGATTTTTTAACCAAATTTTCATTATGTAAGATAGCAAATGATTCTACATCACAATGGTGTACATCATTTGCATCTATCAACAGAAGTATGCAAAAAAACATTTTTCTCGATGACTTTTTAAATTATATACTCCATACCCTCAGCTAAAAATGTATTTTTTGATGACATTCATGTTATATAAATTGTGAATGATTCTGTATCATAACAAGAAATGTGAAATAAATATTTATTAGTAAATCATTTCTCTTCCATCCTAATTTTTCTCCTAGATCACGTCTATTTCACAACATGCAGTCCACTACCTAATGTACCCATGCATTAGAATCTTGAATAAATAATGTTCATTAAGGCATTAACGCAGTAAGTCTAGCAACTAGTCTCAGGAATAGGAAATTGTATGCCTCTTTGTTAAGCAATAATTATTTATTACATAACTGCCTTAAATAGCTATTTTACAATTTTCGGAAATATAGCAACAGAAATAAGATGTATTGGTACTATAGTTGAATACACCTGCATTCACTGACGTTTTCAAGTTATTATGTCATACATGATAAGGTATCACTATCCAATAACGTATGCATGTTGCGCAGTGCACCATACACATTTTCATTTACGTACTTCCAAACATTTTAATCAAAGGCTAGTTGTACACTTATTTTTTCGAAACTAAACCAATTAGCCATCAGTTATTCTTCAAGTTAAGTGCATGGTTCCACCATATACTATGCCTGTACTCCTGACTAAGTATTGGTGTCAAGACCTTAGATAATTCTTCCATGTTTCCCTGGAACTGAAACCTGACCCTTGAAATATGGTCCCAAGCACCTATCCAAACCACTCTGTATACAGAAAAGTCCTAATCATTTAATATGTGAACCGCAGACAGACTGCGTTTGGAAAATGCACTTGTTTGTTATTCATTCTCATAACCTCTTCTACTTCCATTTTAGCTAATGCAGTTTGAAATGCCTCAAAAACCACACATTTTGTTTCAACGTGCTATGAATACTAAGATTTTGAGATAATAGACAGCTTATATATGCTTACTCTGAGACCACTAGTGGAGATGCTGATAGATTCCAGCCACATAACATCAATGGCAATAGCAGTCAGTGGTACAGTGCTGAAACTACAAAGTGTTATGATGTTGGAGAATGAGCTCCCAAATGATGTAACTTTCTCCCTGTTCACACTGTTCGAAATGAGTGCATTCCTTTTTTGGATGTTGATGCTGTAAGGTGCTGTGAGCGAGTGTGTACGTTTCTGCGTTGATAACGTATAGTTAGAGGCACTCTGCTACTCAAAGGCAGTGCCACGCATTTTTGTTTTGTTTTGTTTTTGTTTCATGTTAACAAGTGGTATTTACAGCACCACTGCTATAAGCTACTACTGTGATGTAAACAGGTAAGCAGATATTCATTTGTTTTTCTAAAGTACTATAAATACCACTATACAATTCAAGAGCCACATAAACTTTATGATGAATTATTCACAGAATGAACTGGTTTGGCACTAATTCAGCAGTGAATGGACTTGGTGCTATAGAATTCAGGGGTGGTGGCTTGTGGCTGATCCATGTCATGATTCAGGCATGAAGCAGTTGAGTCATTAAGGCTGCTGCAGCTCCACTTCTCTGCTTCATCAATGGTGTTATGACTCTAATCCCTCTGCTCGGCTGGGACACATGATAACTACTCCAGTGCCTTGGAGATATTACTTACCATTCGTCATTTTATGCAGACATCGAACTATTGTCAGTTATTAAATGCAAAACACACATATAAACCACGTTGTATAGAATTCTATGTACCTAACACTTATAGTGATGAGTATTCAGGGTTTCAGCCATGCTGCAAGGCAGTTACCACGCATTGATCTGTCAAAATAGAGTTTTCATTTCTAGCCCTGCCCTCACACTTTCCTTCTCCCTGTTTCCTCTCTGCGTAAACATAGTATTTACGTAATCAATGGCAACGTGTTGTGCAGCCAATGACCCTAACCAGTATCACTTTACCGCAGGGGATGCGTACTCACTAGATATACTGTGTACACGTCCGGGATATCATTATTTTGTGGTGTTGTGCATAAAGTCTGTGATATATATTACAGATGTAATTTTCACAAAAAATCATTGCAGTTCATTGTTTGACAACAAGATTTAATTTACTCAGATGTATTTTAACATAAAAAACATTACATTTCTATGATTATATTCCATCATGTGAGAAATCTCACGAGCACTGATCAAACCGCCACCATTCCAACAATTTCACATTTAAATCAATAGTCATCAGTTCATATTTGTCGACACACATTTTCTTTTGGGGTGCTGGAAGTGCAGTACATACATCATATTTCGGTAACAAGTCCTTCACCCACTTCCCTTTCTCCAAGCCCTTTATGAAGACACTTGACTTGGCTGAAACAACTGAGGATATCTGTTTCAGTTCCATCTCCAATGGCACACCATCTAAGTCCATATTATGCTGGCGATGACCTTCTGTTAATCCTTTTCCAGAATTTACATCCAGTTTATAGTAGAGCATTTCAATTCCAAAATGAAATCACCAAAAGCAATTATGTTACTACAGGCATCACCCGACAACTGAAATTCAAGTTCCTGTACAACAAATCGATGACCTGTAGTGCGGAATCCTTAACAGTCAAAGAGTGCGCCATATTTGGCTCTACTCCAGAGTTTTGTACACTTTACAGATGCGCCTGAAATATTGCGGTGCACACTCTCACAGTACACAAAGCTCTCTTCCTAAGAATTAGAAGTTTTGTATTCATTCTTAACTTCAGTAAGATGTCCAGCAGATTACTGATCAGTTGCCGTCAACTTTCAGATTAACACTGATGCTGCTGCTATTAACGTTCAGACTGAATGTGCATTTACACCTCTGCACTTTGTGGCTAGTTGCTGTGAGGCTGTGCTTGCCCACACGCAAGTAGAGGCACATGACTTCCAGTATGAGTAGACTCCCAGTATGGGTAGATCTGCATCTGCACACGGTGGCTTGTGTGCACAATTCAGAAGCATGGGTGAGATTGCTTCAGAGCATGTGCCTCCTTGTCTCCTTGTACAACAACCACATGCGTCTAGTGTGCACGGAATCTTGTACAGGTATAAATGCAGCTCAAGACTAACATGATTTATGGTGACACAGCTGAGTTATAGCTGGAAGAATGGGTACATCTAAATTCTGTGCAGGAGCAGACCAACAAGAACCGCAGTCGAGGAAATACCTCTTACACCCTATTGGCTTATGAAACCAGTGGCACGCTTTCCTCCACCATTGGCATCCCCAAGTCAAGCATCTTGAATTATAACATCTCTAATCAACATCTTCAATTGCAAAGTGCTGAAGAAAGAACAGTTTTGTAAGAAATAATATTATTTATTTACACTGAAAAGCCAAAGAAACTGGTAAACCTGCCTAATATCGTGTAGGACCCCCGCGAGCACGCAGGAATGCCGGAACACGACATGGTATGGACTCGACTAATGTCTGAAGTAGTTGTGGAGAGAACTGACACCATGAATCCTGCAGGGTTGTCCATAAATCGGTAAGAGTACGAGGAGGTGAGTATGTCTTCTGAACAGAACGTTGCAAGGCATCCCAGATATGTTCAATAATGTTCATGTCTGGGGAGCTTGGTGGGCAGTGGAAGTGTTTAAACATAGAAGAGAGTTCCTGAAGCCGCTCAAGCCGCTCTGTAGCAATTCTGGATGATAGGGTGTCGCATTGTCCTGCTGGAATTACCCAAGTCTGTCAGAATGCACAATAGACATGAACGGGTGCAGGTGATCAGACAGGATGCTTACGTACGTGGCACCTGTCAGAGTCGTATCTAGATGTATCAGGAGTCCCAAATCACTTCAACTGCACACGCCCCACACCATTACAGAGCCTCCATCAGCTTGAACAGTCCCCTGCTGACATGCAGGGTCCATAGATTCATTAGATTGTCTCCATATCCGTACACATCCATCAGCTGGATCCAATCTGAAACGAGTCTCGGCTGACCAGGCAACATGTTTCCAGTCATCAACGGTCCACTGTCCGTGCTCATGGGCCCAGGCAAGGCGTAAAATTTTTTTGTCGTGCAGTCATCAAGGACACACGACTGGGCCTTCGGCTCCAGAATCCCATATCGATGAAGTTTCGTTGAATGGTTTGCATGCTGACACTTGTTGATGGCCCATCATTGAAATCTGCAGCAATCTGGGGAAGGGTTGCACTTCTGTCACGTTGAACGATTCTCTTCAGTCATCGTTGGTCCCGTTCTTGCAGGATGTTTTTCTGGCCTGAGCGATGTCGGAGATTTGATATTTTACCGGATTCCTGATATTCATTGTAGAATTGTGAAATGGTCGTACGGGAAACTCCCCACTTCATCGCTACCTCAGAGATGTTGTGTCGCATCGCTCATGTACCGACTATAGCACCACTTTCAAACTCACTTAAATCCTGATAACCTGTCTTTGTAGCAGCAGTAACCGATCTAACAAATTGCGCCAGACACTTGTTGTCTTATATACCCGTTCCCAACTGCAATGCCGTATTCTGTCTGTTTACATGTCTCTGTATTTGAACATGTATGCCTACACCAGTTTCTTTGGCACTTCAGTGTATATACACTGGCATGAATCTACATGCTGTCCTGTAATATTTTTGTCGCAAATAATTGCCTTCCATATACAACAAACTTGGTTTGTATGCATTTATTTACCTACATAGGTGATGGAAAACTATTCTCAATTACTACAATCACAGACAGTATCTCCCACTTGATAAAATGCATCTCTGCATATATAAGCAATCTTTTGTTTCCAACAAATATTTTCATTGTAAATAACTTTGAAAACTGTGTTGTTAATGATAAACTGTGAGCTAATTTTTATATATCACTGTTATTATACGTAAAAGCCTCTAATCCTTTTTTCAGTATGAAATTTATAGCTTATAGGGTAGTGTATAGAGAAATAAGAATAATTAAATTTTTGTAGAACATTTATACATTAGTGTCACATACAATTATTCATTTTTTTGCAGTTTTGTCCAAATAACTGTTATCTACTCTGAGGTGACATAAGTCACGGGATAGCGATATGCACATATACTGATGGCGGTAGTATTGTGTACACAAGTTACGAAAGGACAGAGCATTGACAGAGCTGTCATTTGTACTCAGGTGATTCATGTGAAAATGTTTCCAATGTGATAATGGCCACATGATGCGAATTAACAGACTAAGAATGTGGAATGGTAGTTGGAGCTAAGCGCATGGGACATACCATTTCGGAAACCATTAGGGAATTCAGTATTCCGCAATCCATAGTGTCAAGAGAGTGCAAAGGATACTATTTTTCAGGCATTACGTATCAGCCTTTAAAATTTTTTAAATGTTCGGATAATAAGTTGCCGTCTCTTTATCTAAGAATAGATGATGAATGCAGCTAGCCGCTATCTCTGTGTCATGTCTTGTCTGTATAGACGTGTATCTGTTGCCTTTAAGATCACTTCACCTTCAAACATAAATCTATACAGTAAAGTAAGGCCATCCCCGTTTTTGGCTGATCCGTGATAAGACAGGCGAAAAATTAGACTAATGGAGGATTATTAGTATTATCTCTATTTTCATTCGCTCTCTCTCTTTCTCTTCTTTATCTATGTACAGTTTTTAATATAATATTTCATTACGTGAAATCAGCCAAATAGGATCTTTGGTGGAGTCCTTCGTCTTGGTAATCAGCGGCTGGCTTGCTGTGAGAGATCTTTACATTTATTATTACTGTTAAACATTGCAGTCAGTCGGGAGAATCAATTGTTTGGACAATTTGTTCCTTTTACGAAAGATTGCGAATTCCAGATGTGTACGAAGCCTTTTTGGACGATTTAACACAGACTCACTGATTGCAGGCTCTCTTCGACACAGCTGAAACTTCCCCACTAATTACAGGGCCAACGTGATCATCAAATGATTCAGAAAAAACTCATTCGTTCATTCACTCCAGAACAAAAAAGTCACAAACCTTATTTATGGAGGAAATTGTGTATTAAATCCATCTCCATTACATGTCCAGATCTTCAATGATTCAACGCCTTAATTATTTTCCGTTTACATTCTCTTTCTCTTCAAACAAACCGCTAGCGGCACAAATGTTAATTCCCTCGCTTTAGCGAGAAGAAAAGCAGAATATGTATCTCTCAGAAACACGTCAATCCCTCAACAGATACTCCAGAAGCTGACCTAGTTACCCTCTAACAACCATGGAGAATGCATATATGCATCTCTGTTACTTCAAAGAATAAACGCACTAGAAGATACTCTGGCGTCGACGAGCTGTCGCCGCATATATTACGAGAAAATCAGATCAGATAACTTTTCCAAAGTGAATGAATGTGGATGGTTTGATTGAAAATGATTAATTGGTGCGTGGTAGAGGGTATTTTCTGTGGGGACATTACAAGCCCAGACAACGGTGGGTCTGATGGCTTTTACTTAATGACTGAGAGCAGCAATGTTTGTACAGAGTTGTCAGCGCTAACAGACTAGCAGCCCTGTGTGAAATAACCACAGAAATCAATGTAGGACATAAATCGAAAGTATCAACTGGAACACTGCGGTGAAAAGTGGTGTTAATGTGCAATGGCTACAGATTACCGACTTGAGTGCCTTTTTTACCAGCACAACATCGTCTGCACCACTTCTCCTGCGCTCGTGACCATACCGGTTGGACCCTAGTAGACTGAAAAACAACCGAGCGCGGTGGCTCAGTGTTTAGACACTGGACTCGCATTCGGGAGGACGACTGTTCAATCCCGCGTCCGGCCATCCTGATTTAGGTGTTCCGTGATTTCCCTAAATCGCTCCAGGCCAATGTCGAGATGGTTCCTTTGAAAGGGCACGGTCGACTTCCTTCCCCGTCCTTTCCTAATCCGATGAGACCGATGACCTCGCTGTCTGGTCTCCTTCCCCAAAACAAACCAACCCCAACTGAAAAACAGTGGTCTGGTAGATGAGTCCAGATTTCAGTTGGTAAGAATATAAGGACACTAGTGGCTCAGTCTGTCTGTCACAATGACTAAAACATTGCACAAGTTGTTTAAATTCACCACAATGGGATGTTTAATTTACACACATCAAGAAAAGTTTTGCAGCGCCTTGGTTCTGAGAGTTCCGGAACCTGTACAGAAAATAGGAATAGAGATCAACATAAACATCATTTCCGCCCTTTTTATTGCTGATGAAAACCACACATTGCGTGTTGTACCACCATACAGCGATACCTTCAGAGGTGGTGGTCCAGATTTCTGTACACACCGGTACCTCTAATACCCAGTAGCACGTCCTCCTGCATTGATGCCTGCCTGCATTCGTTGTGGCACACTATCCACAAGCTCATCAAGGCACTGTTGGTCCAAGTTGTGCCACTTCTCAACGACGATTTGGTGTAGATCCCTCAGAGTGGGTGGTGAATCACGTTGTCCATAAACAGCACTTTTCAAACTATCCCAGCTATGTTCGATAGGGTTCATGTCTGGAGAACACGCTGGCCACTCTAGCCAAGCGACGTCGTTATCCTAAAGGAAGTCATTCACAAGATGTGCACAATGGGGGGGGGGGGGCCAATTGTCGTCCATGAAGACGAATGTCTCGCCAATATGGTTGCACTATCAGTCAGAGAATGGCATTCACGTATCGCACAGCCAGTACGGCACCTTCCATGACCACCAGCGGCATATGTTGGCCCCACATAATGCCACCCCAAAACTGCAGGGAACCTCCACCTTGCTGCACTCGCTGTGTATAAGGTGTTCAGCCTGACCGGGTTGTGTCCAAACACGTCTCCGACGATTGTCTGATTGAAGGCATATGCGACACTCATCGGTGAAGAGAGGGTGACGCCAATTCTGAGAGGTCCATGTGGTATGTTGTTGGGCCCATCTGTACCACGCACAGTTTGAGTCGTAACACAGCGTCCTATGGCTGCAGGAAAAGAATCATTCAACATGGTGGCATTGCTTCAGGGTTCCTCCGAGCCATAATCCGTAGTTAGCGGTCATCCAGTGCAGTAGTGGCCCCTGGGCGGCCTGAGCGAGGCATGTCATCGACAGTTCCTGTCTCTCTGTATCTCCCCCATGTCTGAACAACATCGCTTTGGCCTTGTTGAGTGCCCTTCCTGGCACAAAGTAACAATGCGGACGCAATCGAACCGTGGTATTGACCATCTAGGCATGATTGAAGTACAGACAACATGAGCTGTGTGCCTCCTTCCTGGTCAAATGACTGGAACTGATTGGCTGTTGGAGCTCCTCCATCTAATAAGCGCTGCTAATGCATGGTTGTTTACATCTTTAGCCGGGTTTAGTGACATCTCTGAACAGTCAGAGGGACTGTGTCTGTGATATAGTATCCACAGTCAATGTCTATCGTCAGGAGTTCTGGGAACCGGGGTGATGCAAAACTTTTTTTTGATGTATGTGTATGATTGCTCCCTCAGATTTTAACTTAAGCATTGGCTCTGCACACATATTGACAATTACCTCATGCACTGGCTCTCCACACATATCGACAATTGAAGTCTCACCCTGTAACATACTGATGTTAATATGAGTATGTGACTGGTTATTTTCAGTTATGTTTCACTCTATGAACTCTATCACACTACACAGATAGTCGGAATTGTACCATATATACTGCAGCCTTGTACGAAGACATTGAATGTTGTCTGTTTAAATTACAACATCAAAGTTACTTTAGGGTGATGAGCATACATTGACATGTTTATACCACATTGGTGAATAGCAGTAGTCTGCTAGCACTTAGGTGAGACTCAAATTATGGCCACAGCTATTGTACAACATGGTCCAATGATAACAGGTCTGATAGTTCAGGAAGACATCTCTAGTGACTATTGCTACAGCTGTGGTGGTTCAGCCAGTAGCACACCACAGAACACCTGATTGTCCTCATCCAGCATTGGATCGTATTCTGTAACATTAATAAAACTTAAGTATAACAAAACACACATGCATAATAACAATAATTACATATGGAAAATGGTAATGAAGTCCCTTGCTTCTTGACAGAGCATAGGGGAACGATGTGGGAGACTTGCACTGTCATACTAGGCTAGGTCCTAGTGGACGTGGTTTGTCATTGCGTCCCTCTGACCGTAATGGGGATTAATGATGATGATGAAGATGACACAACAACACCCAGTCATCTTGAGGCAGGCGAAATCCCTGACCCCACCGAGAATCAAACCCAGCACCCTGTGCTTGGGAAGCGAGAACGCTACCAATTGACTACGAGTGGCCAACAATTATACATGGATGGACAAAATATTTACTGATAGCCATCATCTCATTCTGCCCACCTGCTCGATGCAGGCATTTCATACTAGTTAGCTGGCTGGTGTGGCCGGGCGGTTCTAGGCACTTCAGTCTGGAGCCATGCGACTGCTACAGTCACAGGTTAGTTAGGTTTAAATAGTGCTAAGTTCTTGGGGACTGATGACCTCAGTTGTTTAGTCTCATAGTGCTCAGAGCCATTTGAACCATTTTTGAACATACCGTTTATCTCACTACAAAGTGGAGATATCAAATGACAGCCCACCTGCATTTGAACTATAAAAATTAGAATTAATCAAAGAGTGGGGGGTCGAGCTTGCACACCATTGGTGCCCTGGGCCCACTATCGATTGGCCAAGGGTATCATGATGTCAACACAACAAGGTAATGCCACTGGTGTCACAGTAAGGCGGGGGGGGGGGGGGGGGGGGGGTAATTCCTGCGTTTTCTGTGTATTGTGTATTGTGACATTTATGTGTGATGCTTGCAATGTGTGTAAGGTGCTGTATTATTGTGTAAGCACTAATGAATGTCATATATCTATTGACAAAATGCAAAATATGTTTATGGCTCTTCCTGTAGAGAATCTTGGTTGGCTATAAGCACTGTGCTGGAACAGTGACAGTCATTGCATATTTTATGTGATTCAAGCTCATATTAATGGGAGATCACATATAGCTTTTGCAGTTTGTGGTAAGCATTTGTAAATACCACACATATTAGTTACAATAATGTACAATGAAGCTCCTGGTAACGTAGCTAGTTACTCTTAGCCATCAAACTTACAAGTAAAATGTGCGCAAGTTATTCTCGTGATGCCACAATTGAAGGCTTCACCATCTCACAACTTCTCTACAATACAGCAGACCCACGATTGGTGGTGGCAGTGGCAGCAAATTGTTTATATTAGGTACGACAGTTGTGGTAAATTTCTTAGATGGCACCTCATGGGTATTAATTAGAGTGCTCTCGCGATGTGCAGGGGTACAAGAGCGGGGTGGGGGGGGGGCACAGGGGGCAGAGACTGTGGGGTGCAAGGATGGGAGGAGTGTGGGGGATTTGTGGCATGTGGGATGGGGTGGCCTTCACAGGACAGTGACATATTGATTTCTTGGCCTTGGTGCAATTGTCTGGATGTGACGATATTAGAATTCCAGGAATGGTCACGCTGATCTCAGCGATTTGGGCAAGAACGCCCACTGTCCTCCAACTCACAGCATCCGCCATGTATTCAGTCGCAGCCGGACCCCAAGAATCACTGTGAGTCGTAAGAGGGGTCAGTAATTCTAAGACACTCTGAACGTAATCTTTACGTTATCCTGGTAATCTATCGGTGTTTAGTCGTTGTGGAATCGAATCCGAGGGACGTTTTGTGGGAGTAACCTTCAGTGCAGGTAACGTACAGAGTTTTTTGTACCTTGCGTGATACAAAAGTCTAAGCACATAAAGTCCCGTGTTTGGATCAAGGTAGGCATATGTCGGACCGTAAAGGGGAATGCAAGATGAGGTGGATTCAACAAGAGGTCAAGGCGAGGGCAACACGTTGATGCAACTTAAGTCCAGTGATCGTCAGCAAGAGCAGCACATTGATACGCTCCAGGATATTGTCCCTGGCCGACACTAAAATTTCGTCCAATTTCTACCTTGGCATCTCCTGGAAGCCAAACCACCTGTGTCAGTCGCCACAAGGAAGTTATTGCAGCACAGGAGAATGAACAAGCGCCTACGACTGCAAGCAAAGCATAATGACGTCATGGAAGCCGAGAGATACTGTCACACTAGTGACAAAGAAGAGTGTCGTAAAGAAGGCTAGATACAACACAATATGTATTCCAGCGCCGAAGCAGCAAAAAAAGACCTATGAAAGGTGGAGTTGCTAAAGTCTGAAACTAGAAGAGCTGACAGCGAAGGAAAACCAGGACACATGATGTCATAGCCTTACCACTGCTGCAAAGCTCACGGGAAACGCCAACATAAATAACCCACCCTTCTTAACAAATGTCAGGTTACTGAGTCTGATTGCCGACTACCCTTTGCGAAGTCTCGGTCCATGCGACAGATGCAACTACACAGTGAGAGGAGAGGCTTTGGAGGTGGACCCTCAGTACGCCTAGCTGTCTTAGACCGTCTACAGAACCATGAATCTGGCTGGAAGGACGCTGCTGCAGCCAGCTGCACTGCCAACTTCTGAGGCAGAGGCTGGCATCACCCTGCAGGTCTGCTGAAGGCTTGACTTGTGCGACCTGGATGCTGTCAGTCTTCCACCTTCAAGAGGAAAGCACTGCTGCTGCTCATCCTGTTCTTTTGACAGACACTGATGCTGCCGGTTTCTGTCTCCTGACCCCTGTGAGACAGCGAGTACTTCAGATGGACCTGTGGCGAGGGGCCTGAGTGCAAATCTTCAGCGTCATCGAGAGCATTTCAGAGGTCGATATGTAGAGCTGGAGGCTGCCAGAGGGCATGGGTTGATGACCGTCCTGTGACGCAACAGTTGCCAACCGACACTTCACTGCACTGACGGTACTGCAAGTTGAGCACACACTGACCTTCCACTGCTGGCGAGGCGCTGCTCCACCAGCCCTCTTGAGGTGCAGTGCTTTGGAATACAGTCCTGTATTACCACCTAATAAGTGTGTTATTGTCAATGATGTTTTCTTGGCGCCGGCCGGGGTGGCCGAGCGGTTCTAGGCGCTTCAGTCTGGAACCGCGCGACCGCTACGGTCGCAGGTTCGAATCCTGCCTCGGGCATGGATGTATGTGATGTCCTTAGGTTAGTTAGGTTTAAGTAGTTCTAAGTTCTAGGGGACTGATGACCTCAGATGTTAAGTCCTAGAGTGCTCAGAGCCATTTGAACCATTTTATTTTTGTTTTCTTGGCGCTCTCTATTGTAACTATGTGTTCAACACTGCACCCCGCCCAGCTCTCTCCTGACAACTGTAGGAGTCGGTGGCTGGACTTCTAACAACCCTACCACTACAAACGTCAAACTTTAATAATGATTGTGGTGTTGCTCACGCTGCTAAATACTGCATTTTCGGGCAACAACAAAGTTATTATGTGGCAGGTGTCATTAGAGCACAGTTAATAAAGTCATATCATGTAATAATGAATCAACTAGGCACTCATCTTTTCGTGTTTCCCACGCTGGTCTCGTTGTAAAATCATGGCTCAATCGTCGAAAATCTAGGTGGTGATGATTCCAAACTCGGATGCAAAGAGGTCTAGGTTTTATTCTGCGATATTCAAAAGTTTTATAGATGTGTTTCACAAACCATTCTTGAAGATTAAACCTTTGAAAGTTAGCACAATGGTGATGTAAAAAAAAAAATCAGCACTCCGAATTTAAGTTACACTTCCTTTTTATTGTTTTGTTGCAATATCACGTAACACACAAAACATCACTTCACAATACAAAACATACTTGAAAACATCTTCCTCACTGTTAAAGTTCACATTTTATAAGCTGACTACGTTATGCGTCTTTCCAACATGACGTCCAAGACTTGACTTTCTCAAGGTCCGACTCACTAACAAACTAATAATCGCTTACACGCCCAAAAATGAGAGTTACAAGTACGTCAAAGATCATAGTGACAAAAGAAAGAATACAAGGGAGAATAATATTATTGCAATATAAACATATTGGTGTATCAAAGTACCTCTACATTAATGAAATCAAATCTGAATGTTGTCTCAGAAATATGTCAACTACTTTACAGAAACACAGTAGAATATTGCTGGTATCGAGAGGTTCAGGTGAGGTGCCGTAATGGTTACGTAATTCAAGTACCATTACAGACTCCTGTAACATAATAAAAGTGGTTTGGCTGACGTTTTAGCTGCGAAGTGAAGTGTATCTAATCTTCTAAACTGCTATACCATGAAGGCGGCAGGCAACAAACGTTAAACTGGCATGAAATGTAATACATGGTTTGATATCCAAATGATTAGCGTTTCAGTGCAACTGCACAAACAAAGTAGGAGTAACGCCATCCACATGTTGTATATAAGGAAAGATGACAAAGCCGAATTTTTATTAAGAAATCTATAGATGGTGTGTAATGTGACGCTGCACCATTAACATAAGTGATATCAGTGGAATGGTGTATGCATCAGGCGGTTATCTGAAGTCAACACAGTAAGATGAGTCAATGTGGAAACGTGACAGAATGGCAAGAAGAAACTATTGCGTTTGGGCATGTCCCTGGCGGTACTGTGAATGAATTTACTCGTTTTATGGTGGAATAACGCAGACTGTCCAGCACATTTACAAGGAAATGTGTGCCACACACCATGACAACGATGGTTGTAAAAAGGTTCTTACTGACAAGGATAGTAGACGAATGTCACTCTTTGTCACTGACAATCTATATCAAACATGACAAGGATTGCTGATGTCAGTGAGTGCTGGACCATCTCAACTAGCTTCTGAGCAAACACTTGCAATGTAATTGCATGCATTAAATACTGGGTACTTCATAAAAGGCCATTGTTCACATTGGCACATAATGGTGTACGTCTTCAATGGGCCAAAAATAAACAGAAACTGAAGAGTAGCTGGCTGTACGCCTATAATGTGATCCAACAAGTCGCTATTTTATCTATTTTCAAATCACACAAGACTTCACGTGTGCCAACAGTCAAGTGAGTTATCAAATCGGCAGTGTGAAGTGGGTATATTTCAGGCCATAGATGGTTCTGTGATGATTTGCTGGTGGTTTTCTAACTGTCACTTGCACCTATTCATTTAGGTTTCCATGAGCATAAACCAGGATACCTGATTCAACAGTCTTGGTTAACAAGTCTTGCATTTGCTTCTAAATCTTCATGATGACTAGCTGTACACTCCAATCTTCCAAGATGCCAACAGTCAAATTCACAGGATTGCATGCGTACATTCCTGATTTGATGTCACTCAGGCGTCTTACCGTACCTCCACTTATCCATTAAATCACCCAATGATTATCCCACAGACAGCATCTTGGACATGTAATGGCCTTAACACTAACAGCTAGAACTGCAGCCCAGCAACTGAAACTAGGCCACAGTTACTGGCCAATTCCCTGCCAACTCAGCAGTGTCAACAAACACAGCTTGTGCAGCCAGTGCTTCTGCATGAGGGACGCCACACAAACTCCCTGCACATGATCGACGGACCAACTGATTACGCCACACCAGGCCACAACTGTCGGCGCATGGAAAAGGAACTTAAACCAATAAGACCAGACCGTCAGCAAGTCGTCACAGCTGGGTCATCAAATGATGCGCAGCCTGTGTCGGTCGTCGCCGCCAGGCCTCGGACCAACGAATGCTGCCTGAGTGTCCATCTCAGGGGCCCTTTCTGTATCGTTCATACCAATCGGTGTAGTAGGTTAATCTCGGTAGTGACGCCATTTTCGGTTCTTTATCGAAATATCCTATTCAGTAAGCTTCTGAGACTTGTTACCGAACGGTCCTCCCACCGATTTTACGACAATTGTACCGAGAGGTTTTGGATTTCGGTCTGGCCCTGTCGATCGGTGAGCTGTGGTTTATGTACACCTATAATTTGTTATTTTAAACATATTTAGCAGTTTTAGGTTTGGCTTTAGTGATTGTGTTACTAAAGAATCACGAGAGGATGCATCCGGTTGGAAAGTGAGTTCATAATAGACTATTTACCTTTGTTACAAATATGGTTAGGTTAGGTTGTTATTGTGAATGATTACATAAAAAAATTTTTTTTCGGTCAATATTCTCTCAAAATACGTGTTATTTTTATACAAATAAGAGTTTATAGATCATTAAATATCAAGACATTGTCTCTGCTTACGTATATTACATGAGTGTGAACTAATGTTAATAGTGCCTTTGTGTACTTTTTCCCACAAATGGGTTAGTTAGTAATTATCGAAACATGTTTACAACTTTCAAGTAACAATGCAAAGCAATTATGTAAAGCCTGATATTGGAAACCTTCCAAACTATCATGCATTTGTGACTTACGCAACACTGTTTGGCAACGAAGTCAGCCTACGTTCCTCTAACCAATACTACAAGAATTGAGCAATGTGTCTCCGTTGTTTGGCGTGACCAAGTGATTAACGCGCGGGAATGCGATATGAAAAGACATGGGTTCGCGTTTGGGTGGATGCAATTTTTTTTTCCTCTTCGTATATGCAACACGATCTGAGACATTGTTATTCGTGTAAGTTAAGATTTTTCTGCAATATTTGTTATTGCTTACATGTAACAGCGCACTTCCTCAGTAATGATTTCGTGATTTCTGTGTGTTTAAAATACGAAATATGAAATTGCTGGATATGAAATTGCTGTGAGTGAAACAACCGACAGTGACCCTTATACTTTTTTCTTGTCAGAAATAATTCACCATTTTTTCCGAATATGTAGCGATTTCCGAGTTGCGGTTAGACAGGAATCTAAGAGTCCAACCTAAATTACTGGGAATATAACTAGCAGCGGTAATCTTCATAATCTTGCTTCTCACAACTGTTTATGTGCGATCGAATCCTCAACAACAGTAGACAGAGATGAAAGATCTCTACCGTAATATTTTTAGACTGTAACACCATATACGAAACATTTTCATTCATGAAATGTATGTTATAAACTTCGACGAACTGCATGAGCTCTCGAAAATGCGTTTTCTCAACTTTGTTTTTAAGACCCAAATCGTTGACGTATCATATAGGGAAGTGGGCTACTTAATCATTTGAATCTCTAGGAGCGAGTCATAACCACATTCTGTTTATCTTCTTATCTTTTGAAACTCTCAGAATCAATTTTTCGGGTGCTTTTATAGATGTATTAGTACAGTATGGTACTACACACTATTCCTAACTCATTTTCCGAAACGTAAAATCCAAAACACGATGTCACTGTGAATGAGAATAAGATGACATAATGCGGCGTTTACGAGAATCTGCAGAATACAGTCAAATACGCTATCGTTATTATGCATGCATGGAAACATGCGGTCAGAGATCGCATTTCAGCTGAGAATCATGGAAATGGATATACTGCGCCTGATACTGTTAAGGAGGAGGCAAGGGTGATGAAGGCAGGTACGTCAGCTCGATGGAATGCGGCGTCATGTGTTATGGCTACGTAAACGCAGTTTTCGGTACTTGGAAGAATAGCGCGCCTGTGTCGTCTGCTAGCCGCTTTGTGTTCGTGGCGCTGTGCGCGCTGCAGTGCGCATGTGCGGATCTGCGGCCGCTTGCTTTTGATTGGCTTGCGCTACACGAACCGACAACAGCGCTTCGATTCTCTAGACCCGAACGGTATCGCTACCGAAATGCATACTGAATAATGCAGGGCCCCTAATTCGAGTACTAGACCGTTCGGTGCTCTTGAGTACCGAAACGATCGGCACAATGGCGGAAAGATACAGAACAGGCACCCAGGCACAGGCACGCGGCTTCGTTACCCCACAGCCATCAGCCTCCATCTGCCAGCATGCTGTGGTAGCCAGGCTGCTGCTACCATCCACGGGAAGCGCCTGCGACGGCACGCCCGTACTGGTGTGCTGGGGTCCGACAATCTCCTTCCATCATCTGCCCTCTGTCTGCTCAGATGTGCTGAACCACATCTGTTAATGTTCATCAATAAAGTGTTCCATTAACTGAGTCGCTGCCTTCTACACCCACTTCATTGCCAACAACCAGCAGAGAATCACTCGCCCACTACTACCCTGCAGTAGACGCTGTTACAGATAATTTGCAAGAGTGGGTGAAATGCTAAAATGAACATCAGTAAAATTTGGCACATCATGCGACGTAATCATCAATTATTGGTTTGAGCTGGATAAAGCATACCTGGTGAAATTTGTAGACTCTCTTTGTTGTCGAATTTAGGTGATTATCAGGCTGGAGGCAGTGTTACATGGTAATAGCGTGATGACTCCTGAGGGAGACTAATATTTTGTACAGTGTGTATATAAACTACTAAATAATTATCTGATGCACAGGTAGGTGAATTAGGGAGCTTTAATTTGAAATGCTTATAAGCTGAAAAGTATTCTCGAGCGCGAATACTTCAAATGTACGAGGGCAGTTCAATAAGTAATGCAACACATTTTTTTTTCTGAAACAGGGGTTGTTTTATTCAGCATTGAAATACACCAGGTTATTCCCCAATCTTTTAGCTACACAACACTATTTTTCAACGTAATCTCCATTCAATGCTACGGCCTTACGCCACCTTGAAATGAGGGCCCGTATGCCTGCACGGTACCATTCCACTGGTCGATGTCGGAGCCAACGTCGTACTGCGTCAATAACTTCTTCATCATCCGCGTAGTGCCTCCCACGGATTGCGTCCTTCATTGGGCCAAACATAAGGAAATCCGACGGTGCGAGATCGGGGCTGTAGGGTGCATGAGGAAGAACAGTCCACTGAAGTTTTGTGAGCTCCTCTCGGGTGCGAAGACCTGTGTGAGCTCTTGCGTTGTCATGAAGAAGGAGAAGTTCGTTCAGATTTTTGTGCCTGCGAACACGCTGAAGTCGTTTCTTCAATTTCTGAAGAGTAGCAAAATACACTTCAGAGTAGATCGTTTGCCCACGGGGAAGGACATTGAACAGAATAACCCCTTCAGCGTCCCAGAAGACTGTAACCATGACTATACCGGCTGAGGGTCTGGCTTTAAACTTTTTCTTGGTAGGGGAGTGGCTGTGGCGCCACTCCATTGATTGCCGTTTTGTTTCAGGTTCGAAGTGATGAACCCATGTTTCATCGCCTGTAACAATCTTTGACAAGAAATTGTCACCCTCAGCCACATGACGAGCAAGCAATTCCGCACAGATGGTTCTCCTTTCCTCTTTATGGTGTTCCGTTAGACAACGAGGGACCCAGCGGGAACAAACCTTTGAATATCTCAACTGGTGAACAATTGTGACAGCACTACCAACAGAGATGTCAAGTTGAGCACTGAGTTGTTTGGTGGTGATCCGTCGATCATCTCGAACGAGTGTGTTCGCACGCTCCGCCATTGCAGGAGTCACAGCTGTGCACGGCCGGCCCGCACGCGGGAGATCAGACAGTCTTGCTTGACCTTGCGGCGATGATGACACACGCTTTGCCCAACGACTCACCGTGCTTTTGTCCACTGCCAGATCACCGTAGACATTCTGCAAGCGCCTATGAATATCTGAGATGCCCTGGTTTTCCGCCAAAAGAAACTCGATCACTGCCCGTTGTTTGCAACGCACATCCGTTACAGACGCCATTTTAACAGCTCCGTACAGCGCTGCCACCTGTCGGAAGTCAATGAAACTATACGAGACGAAGCGGGAATGTTTGAAAATATTCCACAAGAAATTTCCGGTTTTTTCAACCAAAATTGGCCGAGAAAAAAAAAGTGTTGCATTACTTATTGAACTGCCCTCGTAAGTTGCACCACAGGGGGAACCGCCTCTGGTTACAAAAAAACTCGCGGGTGTGCTGAAAAGTACTTTCTCCGAATTTTTTTATTTGAAAACTCTCAAAGTTCTTTTTAAATAAGATAAACTTCATCAATATTCTACATCTTTATTCTTCATGTCTACGTATACGATCGTCAACATACGGCCGCTGTGTCGAGCGGTTTAGGCGCTTCAGTCTGGAACCGCACTGCTGCTACGGTCGCAGGTTCGAATCCTGCCTCGGGCATGGATGTGTGTGATGCCCATAGATTAGTTAGGTTTAAGTAGTTCTCAATGTAGGGGACTGATGACCTCAGATGTTAAGTCCCATAATGCTTAGAGGCATTTGAACCATTGTTAACATAGTCATCCTGGCGACAAACACATCTTTAACAAGGAGAAACCACTATATTGATACTGTCACTGTAGAACGTTTGATTTTGTTGACAGAACCGCACCCTCACCTCCGCTTGCGCCACTTTATCACCGCCAAAGTTATGATCCCAAAGGCGTTCTTTGAGTTCTGGTAACACATGAAAATCGGATGGGGCGAAATCGGAACTGTATGGAGGACAATCGATGACAGTGAACCCAAGGCATCGGATCGCTGCAGATGTCGCAGTGCTCATGAGTAGTCTGTCATTGCCATGCTGAAGGAAATGGTGTTCCATGTGTGGACGAGCTCTTCAAATTCGAAACTCAGTTATAGCATTCTATTTCTCACGCACTGACATAGTTACGTTGCACACCACCACGTTACATGCTACAGTTCGGAGCCCTCTAACGGCAGAGGGTTGCGACTAGCGTCACCGAAGCGGGAATTCCGACCGAGTAATTTGCGTGACATACACTCCTGGAAATTGAAATAAGAACACCGTGAATTCATTGTCCCAGGAAGGGGAAACTTTATTGACACATTCCTGGGGTCAGATACATCACATGATCACACTGACAGAACCACAGGCACATAGACATAGGCAACAGAGCATGCACAATGTCGGCGCTAGTACAGTGTATATCCACCTTTCGCAGCAATGCAGGCTGCTATTCTCCCATGGAGATGATCGTAGAGATGCTGGATGTAGTCCTGTGGAACGGCTTGCCATGCCATTTCCACCTGGCGCCTCAGTTGGACCAGCGTTCGTGCTAGACGTGCAGACCGCGTGAGACGACGCTTCATCCAGTCCCAAACATGCTCAATGGGGGACAGATCCGGAGATCTTGCTGGCCAGGGTAGTTGACTTACACCTTCTAGAGCACGTTGGGTGGCACGGGATACATGCGGACGCGCATTGTCCTGTTGGAACAGCAAGTTCCCTATCCGGTCTAGGAATGGTAGAACGATGGGTTCGATGACGGTTTGGATGTACCGTGCACTATTCAGTGTCCCCTCGACGATCACCAGTGGTGTACGGCCAGTGTAGGAGATCGCTCCCCACACCACGATGCCGGGTGTTGGCCCTGTGTGCCTCGGTCGTATGCAGTCCTGATTGTGGCGCTCACCTGCACGGCGCCAAACACGCATACGACCATCATTGGCACCAAGGCAGAAGCGACTCTCATCGCTGAAGACGACACGTCTCCATTCGTCCCTCCATTCACGCCTGTCGCGACACCACTGGAGGCGGGCTGCACGATGTTGGGGCGTGAGCGGAAGACGGCCTAACGGTGTGCGGGACCGTAGCCCAGCTTCATGGAGACGGTTGCGAATGGTCCTCGCCGATACCCCAGGAGCAACAGTGTCCCTAATTTGCTGGGAAGTGGCGGTGCGGTCCCCTACGGCACTGCGTAGGATCCTACGGTCTTGGCGTGCATCCGTGCGTCGCTGCGGTCCGGTCCCAGGTCGACGGGCACGTGCACCTTCCGCCGACCACTGGCGACAACATCGATGTACTGTGGAGACCTCACGCCCCACGTGTTGAGCAATTCGGCGGTACGTCCACCCGGCCTCCCGCATGCCCACTATACGCCCTCGCTCAAAGTCCGTCAACTGCACATACGGTTCACGTCCACGCTGTCGCGGCATGCTACCAGTGTTAAAGACTGCGATGGAGCTCCGTATGCCACGGCAAACTGGCTGACACTGACGGCGGCGGTGCACAAATGCTGCGCAGCTAGCGCCATTCGACGGCCAACACCGCGGTTCCTGGTGTGTCCGCTGTGCCGTGCGTGTGATCATTGCTTGTACAGCCCTCTCGCAGTGTCCGGAGCAAGTATGGTGGGTCTGACACACCGGTGTCAATGTGTTCTTTTTTCCATTTCCAGGAGTGTATAATACCTCAACCGATTTTGAGAACGGAATAAAAAATCTCGAAGCATTACTATTCAGCACGCCCTTGTAATGACATATGCCGACCAAGCCATTACAAATGGTTCAAATGGCTCTGAGCACTATGGGACTTAACAGCTATGGTCATCAGTCCCCTAGAACTTAGAACTACGTAAACCTAACTAACCTAAGGACATCACACAACACCCAGTCATCACGAGGCAGAGAAAATCCTTGACCCCGCCGGGAATCGAACCCGGGAACCCGGACGCGGGAAGCGAGAAAGCTACCGCGCGACCACGAGCTGCGGACCAAGCCATTACAATCTCAAAGTTCGTAGCCTCCTCGCTCATTTTCAAACACTGTGTGCGGAGCTCGTATGTCACATCGAGGTTCGTTGAGCGAGAACAGCGATAGCTCTCGTGACCGTGCTGCATCGGGCTGTGGCTTACGTGTCCTTTCAGTAGCCCCAATGTGAACGATGGCGGCGGCAAACGCACACTAGCTGACAGTAGCTTCCACAGCCATTACTCTCTAAAAACTGATATTCATCCTCCACGATGCATGGAAAGTTTTAAAGTCTCTTATCACACTACTGTCACTGTATGACTATTTTTGCTCCCCTATACCGACACATTCAACCTTATTAAAACCCACTGCAGAATGTAAGAGCAAGTACACTGAATACACACTGATCAGCCAGAAAATTGTGACCATCGTCCTACTATCGATATAAGCCCGTCCAGGCGGTAGCAGCGTCACCTGGCGAGGAATGACTGTTAGTCAGACACACGCACGGTGCACGTAGTATCAGCGAGCGTAATGTCCGTGTGCAGAATCTGGAAGGCACACGATTTATCTGAGTTTGTCCGAGGGCAGATCGTGAAGGCCAGGAGCTCGGCACGAGCATTTCGGAATGTGCACAACTTGTCGCGCGTTCGAGGAGAGTTGTGGTGAGTGTCTTCAACACGTGGCGAAACCCAGGTGGAATCTCGTATAGGCGCCGTAGGGTTGGGCGGCCACCCCCCATTACAAGTGTCGGACGTCGTACGCCAGGCACACTGGTAAAACAGGACATGGGACGAACTGTGGCGGATCTAACATCAGACTTTAATGCTGGGTGGAGTACAAGTGTGTCTGGACACATAGTGCACCGAACACGCCTTAAGATGGGCTTCGGCAGCTGACGACCCATGCATGTGCCAGTGTTAACACCAAGACATCAGCAACTACGACTGAAATGGGCATGTGACTATCGGCATTGGACGTTGCCGCAGTGACAGAGAGTTACATGGTCTGATGAATCTCAATACCTTCCTCATCATGCTGATGAGGCTGTGTGAATCCGTCGTCTTTCAGGGGACCAGCTCCTTGACACTTGTACTGTGGGTCGGCGGAAACGTGGTGGGGACCCAGTTATGCTCTGAGGAACATTCACGTTCCAGTGGAGCTCGTGCAAGGCATCATGACTATCGAGGAGTATCGTAAACTGACTGCAGACCACGTAACCTGACTAACTTAAGGACATCACACACATCCATGTCCGAGGCAGGATTCGAACCTGCGACCGTATCGGTCGCGCGGTTCCGGACTGTAGCGCCTAGAACCGCTCAGCCACTCCGGCCGGCACTGTTATCCGCACCAAAGGTGGACACATCGGCTATCAGACAGGTGGTTATAATGTTCTG
This sequence comes from Schistocerca serialis cubense, assembly GCF_023864345.2. Taxonomy (NCBI): domain Eukaryota; kingdom Metazoa; phylum Arthropoda; class Insecta; order Orthoptera; family Acrididae; genus Schistocerca; species Schistocerca serialis. Next base: position 373,907,794 of record NC_064640.1, read on the forward strand.
GCTGAGCACTGTAAGGTGTTTCAAAGAGGTTCAACTTTTTACTCAAGACTGTATCTCCTACACTAATTAAGATAAGTACTTGGGGTTAATTTTAACTTACGCAGCGAAATTAAATTTTACCTTGGCGCTAGTTAGGAGCTGCTGGTTAATGTGGTTGCTGGAAGGGACTCCATGGTGCAACTAACGCGCCCGTCCAACAGGTAATGTGTGCCCAGGCGAGAGGGTTGGAGGTTGGGTTGTTTGGGGGAAGAGACCAAACAGCGAGGTCATCTGTCTCATCGGATTAGGGGAGGACGGGGAAGGAAGTCCGCCGTGCCCTTTCAAAGGAACCATCCTGGCATTTGCCTGGAGCGATTTAGGGAAATCACGGAAAACCTAAATCAGAATGGCCGGACGCGGGATTGAACCATTGTCCTCCCGAATGGGAGTGCAGTGTGCTAACCACTGCACTACCACGCTCGGTGCCGAGGCGAGAGGGCGCTAACACCTGTTACCGTTTCAACAGGTGCAACTCATTACAATTATGCGAAATGATTTCGTCGAGCGTACGGCACTTCATCTCCTTACAGCGTAATTGGTGCACTGCACCATTGACGTGTAAGCTCTCCTGATCTCAATGTATGTGATTTTGTTTTGTAGTGGTTTGTGAAAGACTCACTCTATGTGGCTCCCCTTCCAAAAGCTTCGGGTGAACTGTGGCATCAACAGGAACGGATTTTGCCTCATCGGCTCAATTGAGCGTTTAACCTGCAATGTGTGGAAGGTGAACTTCAGGCTGAAGGTGGTTCCGTGATGCTTTGCGGGTGTTTTTCATACTACGACTTGGGCCTACTCATTCAGAATACCGTGAACATGAACCAGGACGTTTATAACAACATTGTCAGTGACCATGTATTGCCCATTCTTCTACTTCTTTAAGATGAGTATACTGTTCATTCTCCCGACTTCCAAGATGACAACAACAGTCTTCACAGCGTTGCATACATAAGTTCCTGGTTTGACGAAGATTCATGCATGCTGTCGCACATCGACTGAAACGCTAAATCACACAATCTTAATCACATAGACAACGTCTCGGACTTTTTGGAACAGGAGCTGGAACGTAGCAATCAACATATCCGCAATTCGGCAGCTATACAGGATGTAATCACCAGCTGGATATGACATGCCCAAAGAAACTTGCAGACTCCGTTCTTCGCTGAGCTAAGGCCATTATCAAGAATAGAGACGGTGTTAGCGTGATGTCTCCTCGAAGTAATTAATTTTTGGCCTCGTGTGCTTTAAATGGTTACCTGTAGCAAATGTGGTTCAGTGTTTAAGCAAGTATACTTCCGAGCATCTTACTGTTGTCCGAAAAAAAAGATTTTCTTCGCTTTCCATCACTTTGGAACACGTTACTTAAATCTACATCTACATCATATTTCGCAAACCACCTACATCTACATCTACATCTACATGACTACTCTGCAACTCACATTTAAGTGCTTGGCAGAGGGTTCATCGAACCACAATCATACTATATCTCTACCATTCCACTCCCAAACAGCGCACGGGAAAAACGAACACCTAAACCTTTCTGTTCGAGCTCTGATTTCTCTTATTTTATTTTTATGATCATTCCTACCTATGTAGGTTGGGCTCAACAAAATATTTTCACATTCGGAAGAGAAAGTTGGTGACTGAAATTGCGTAAATAGATCTCGCCGCGACGAGAAACGTCTTTGCTTTAATGACTTCCATCCCAATTCGCGTATCATATCTGCCACACTCTCTCCCCTATTACGTGATAATACAAAACGAGCTGCCCTTTTTTGCACCCTTTCGATGTCCTCCGTCAATCCCACCTGGTAAGGATCCCACACCGCGCAGCAATATTCTAACAGAGGACGAACGAGTGAAGTGTAAGCTGTCTCTTTAGTGGCCTTTTTGCATCTTCTAAGTGTCCTGCCAATGAAACGCAACCTTTGGCTCGCCTTCCCCACAATATTATCTATGTGGTCTTTCCAACTGAAGTTGGTTCAAATGGCTCTTAGCACTATGGGACTAAACATCTGTGGTCATCAGTCCCCTAGAACTTAGAACTACTTAAACCTAACTAACCTAAGGACATCACACACATCCATGCCCGAGGCAGGATTCGAACCTGCGACCGTAGCAGTCGCGCGGTTCCGGACTGAGCGCCTAGAACCGCTAGACCACCGCGGCCGGCAACTGAAGTTGTTCGTAATTTTTACACCCAGGTACTTAGTTGAATTGACAGCCTTGAGAATTGTACTATTAATCGAGTAATCGAATTACAACGGATTTCTTTTGGAACTCATGTGGATCACCTCACACTTTTCGTTATGTAGCGTCAACTGCCACCTGCCACACCATACAGCAATCTTTTCTAAATCGCTTTGCAACTGATACTGGTCTTCGGATGACCTTACTAGACGGTAAATTACAGCATCATCTGTGAACAACCTAAGAGAACTGCTCAGATTGTCACCCAGGTCATTTATATAGATCAGGAACAGCAGAGGCCCAGGACGCTTCCCTGGGGAACACCTGATATCACTTCAGTTTTACTCGATGATTTGCCGTCTATTACTACGAACTGCGACCTTCCTGACAGGAAATCACGAATCCAGTCGCACCACTGAGACGATACCCCATAGGCCCGCAGCTTGATTAGAAGTCGCTTGTGAGGAACGGTGTCAAAAGCTTTCCGGAAATCTAGAAATACGGAATCAACTTGAGATCCCCTGTCGATAGCGGCCATTACTTCGTGCGAATAAAGAGCTAGCTGCGTTGCACAAGAACTATGTTATCTGAAACCTTACTGATTATGTATCAATAGATCGTTCCCTTCGAGATGATTCATAATGTTTGAATACAGTATATGCTCCAAAACCCTACTGCAAACCGACGTCAATGATATAGGTCTGTAGTGACCTGCGCAATTTTCCAATCTGTAGGTACAGATCTATCGGTGAGCGAGCGGTTGTATATGATTGCTAAGTAGGGAGCTATTGTATCAGCGTAATCTGAATGGAACCTAATCGGTATACAATCTGGACCTGAAGACTTGCCCGTATCAAGCGATTTGAGTTGCTTCGCAACCCCTAAGGTATTTACTTCTAAGAACCTCATGCTAGCAGCTGTTCGTGTTTCAAATTCGGGAATATTCTATTCGTCTTCCCTGGTGAAGGAATTTCGGAAAACTGCGTTCAATAACTGCGCTTTAGCGGCACAGTCGTCGGTAACAGTACCATTGGCACTGCGCAGCGAAGGTATTGACTGCGTCTTGCCGCTTGTGTACTTTACATACGACCAGAATTTCTTCGGATTTTCTACCAAATTTCGAGACAATGTTTCGTTGTGGAACCTATTAAAGGCATCTCGTATTGAAGTCCGTGCCAAATTTCGCGCGTCTGTAAATTTTACCCAATCTTCGGGATTTCGCTTTCTTCTGAACTTCGCATGCTTTTTCCGTTGCCTCTGCAACAACGTTCGGACCTGTTTTGTGTACCACGGGGGATCAGTTCCATCTCTTACCAATTTATGAGGTATGAATCTCTCAATTGCTGTTGCTACTATATCTTTGAATTTGAGCCACATCTCGTCGACATTTGCATAGACAGTTCGGAAGGAATGGAGATTGTCTCTTAGGAAGGCTTCTAGTGAGACTTTATCCGCTTTTTTAAATAAAATTATTTTGCGTTTGTTTCTGGTGGATTTGGAAGAAACGGTATTGAGCCTATCTACAACGACCTTGTGATCACTAATCCCTGTATCAGTCATGATGCTCTCTATCAGCTCTGGATTGTTTGTGGCTAAGAGGTCAAGTGTGTTTTCGCAACCATTTACAATTCGCGTGGGTTCGTGGACTAACTGCTCGAAATAATTTTCGGAGAAAGCATTTAGGACAATGTCGTAAGATGTTTTCTGCCTGCCACCGGTTTTGAACAAGTATTTTTGCCAACATATCGAGGGAAGGTTGAAGTCCCCACCAACTATAACCGTATGAGTGGGGTATTTATTTGTTACGAGACTCAAATTTTCTCTGAACTGTTCAGCAACTATATCATCGGAGTCTGGGGGTCGGTAGAAGGAGCCAATTATTAACTTAGTTCGGCTGTTAAGTATAACCTCCACCCATACCAATTTGCACGGAGTATCTACTTCGACTTCACTATAAGATAAACCACTACTGACAGATACAAACACTCCACCAACAATTCTGCCTAATCTATCTTTCCTGAACACCGTCTGAGACTTCGTAAAAATTTCTGCAGAACTTATTTCAGGCTTTAGCCTGACCTACAGGTCTATGGCGGAGGGTACTTTTCGTACCACTAAGTAATCCCCCCTTCCCTGTTCCACTCGCGATTGGCGCGTGGGAAGAATGATTGTCGGTAAGCCTTTGTATTAGCACTAATTTCTGGAATTTTCTTTTCGTGGTCTTTTCGCGAGATGTATATGGGAGGGAGTAACACGTTGTACGACTCTTCCGGGAAAGTCCTCTCTCGAAATTTCAGCAGTAAACCTCTTGTAGCGTCTGCCACTGGAGTTTGTTGAGCATCTCCGTAACACTCTCGCACTCAACATTCGATTTCAAAACACCATTCTTAGGCACAATAAAGCTCCGAAGATCTTGGTTCAATGGCTCTGAGCACAATGCGACTTAACTTCTGAGGTCATCAGTCGCCTAGAACTTAGAACTAATTAAACCTAACTAACCTAAGGACATCACACACATCCATGCCCGAGGCGGGGTTCGAACCTGCGACCGTAGCGGTCACGCGGTTCCAGACTGAAGCGCCTAGTACCACACGGCCACACCGGCCGGCGAAAAACTTGGGCATGACGCTGGACAGAACACTATCTTTTAAACAGCACCTAACAAAGACTGCCGAAAAATTAAAGACAAGAAACAACATTATTCAAAAGCTCTGTGGTACTACCTGGGGAGCAACGGCCTCCACTCTCCGCACCTCAGCTTTAGCAATTGTATTCTCGGCTGCCGAATACTGTGCTCCGATTTGGGTAAAGAGCCCACATGTAAAAAAGACGGATGTCCAGTTGCATAACACTCTAAGGATGATTTCTGGAGTAATTAAACCCACTCCAACGCAATGGCTCCCAATATTAAGCCACATCCCGCCGACACACCTGCGACGTACTGACGCCCTTGTACGTGAATACAAAAATTTCATGGGAAATCGAAGTATGCCAATCCACCAAGACAATGAGGCTGCAAAAACTAAAAGGCTTCGATCTAGTAATCCGCCAACAAGAACAGCAAGGGCCTGTGTACAAGAAGGTTTCAGTATCACAAACGCATGGTCTGAAAAATGGAACGCATGGCAAAATCATAACATGCCTTGCATCACACCAAAGCCACCTGGTTTTGACCTACCACGCAAAACGTGGTCCACTCTAAATAGGATTCGAACTCGTCATGGCAGATGTGCTTACTCCCTGTATAAATGGGGTAAATCACCATCCCCTCAGTGTGACTGCGGAGAAAATCAGACCATCAGCCATATTGTTGAAGACTGTTCCAGAAGGGCCTATAATGGGAGCCCCGAGGACTTCCTGCTCGCAACTCCAGAGTCTATAGATTATATTAATAGACTTGATGTTTGTTCGTAATCCTTAAACTTTGTTATATTAGCGATGTTTGTTTTGCAATAATTAACGTCTGTTTCTTTGTTATTGCCATACGATAAATAAAATAAATAAATAAGCGACTAAACGATCGCTCGCCGTTGGCTCTTCTCGTCTGTTCTATCAGTCCCATTTGGCAGGGATCGTATAGTGATGAACAGTTTTCAAGAATCGTTCAAACGAATTCCTTGTAAACCACTTCCTTCGCGGATGAATTGTATTTGCTTAAGATTCCTTCTATGGATCTCAGTCTGACATATACTTTCCCTTCTATTTGTTTTATGTGGCCGTTCCACTTAAGGTCGCTCTGGATAATTACTCACACATATTTGACGGTAGAGGATGTTCCCAGCAATTTTTTATCAATAGTGCAGTTATAACAGTGGTTTTGTTTTGCATTGTATGCATAATATATTAAATTTATTTACTTTCAGGATCAACTGCCAGAGCCTGCACCAGTCATCAATTCTCTGCAGCTCATTCTGCAAATCGATAGCGTCTTTTGGCCATGTCACTTTGTTCTAGACAACTGGATCATCTGCGAACAGTCTCAAGGAGCTTCCGACACTTGTTACTAGGTCACTTGTATACATTGAGAACAGTAACGATCCTGTCACACTTCCTTGGGGTACTCCGGAAATTATATTTAGATCCGTCGATTTTGTTCCATTAAGAGCGATATGTAGAGTACTATTTGTGAAGAAGTCTTCAGTCCCGTCGCAAGTCTGGTCCGAAATTACGTAAGCTCTATTTCGTTCAATAAACGGCAGTGAGGAACGGTTTCAAATGCCATCGTGGGTACGATGCTACAAACAGCCAGCTCAGCCTACACAACGCGTACGATGCTAGTTGCCTTCACCAAATCAGCCATCTGCCGGCAGGAACCGAGGATGGCCTCAGAACCCATGCGGAAAGCGTCATTCGTGCCAACATGTGCCATTATTTGCAGTCGTTTGCACCCCGTGCGCTCGACAACAGCCGACAGACTCTCCTACACGTCACGGACGAGACCCTCGGCAAACACACCGAGTGCACATTGGCATTCTTTCGCGCCCTGCATGCTACTTCCCTTAGGGGTCCATTACCTTCCTAACGTTGGAGGTCCCAATGACTACGGTTGGGTTGGGTTGTTTTGGGGGAGGAGTCCGGACCGCGAGGTCATCGGTCTCATCGGATTAGGGAAGGACAGGGAAGGAAGTCGGCCGTGCCCTTTCAAAGGAACCATCCCAGCATTTGCCTGGAGCGATTTAGGGAAATCACGGAAAAGCTAAATCATGATGGCCGGACGCGGGACTGAACCGTCGTCCTCCCGAATGCGAGCCCAGCGTGCACCTCGCTCGGTAATGACTAGCATACCAGTCCTCTGCACTTGTCCGGACGGGGAGGGAAAATCGGCCGCTAGCCCAACAGGAAAAGCACCTCTTGCTGGCTCAGAAATGTTATCAGCATTGGGTACCACCTCATATCTATTGCTAAGGCGTAAGTAGCCAGCTGAATGGCCGATTTCCCCTTCCGCCTTCCACGCAATGACGTGCGAACCCCCCAATGTCCTCCACTAATTCTCGAGTGAAGATGAACTGGTCAGCTAACGTGTATGAAAAAACGAAGCGACAACCAGGTCACCAGAGAATTCCAACGGCACCAACGTTGTTGCAATTTACGAGCGCCACAGCTTTGACCAGCAGCCAGAAGCCTGTCGACCGTGGCCTGCGCAGCTTTCAGCTGTTTACGAACAGCAGCCAGTTCTCCTTCTGTCTGCTCACAAGAAGCACAGTCCCTACCACACGGTGCCGTGTAAAAAAACTCAATAGAATCTCAAAAAGCAAACAACTCTGTGAGAAGTAACTGGAAAATACAAACAGACCTTTGCAAAAGAGAAAATTACCCGACTGTGGTGCTTCTGAGGTGGAAAGCTCAAGCTGCTCTGACTTACTGAACACAACTGCGCAGCACACAGGGAGAGAACGAACTAAGAGTACAAACCGGCGGTCTAAACGTTCAACGTTCTTGATTGTGGCTCCACAGGCGGCGAAACTCTACACTACTAAAGCTAAGATACACAAAAAAAGAACAAAAACAAGTTCTGATGTCTCTCAGACGGCGCTGAACGCGATATTAATAATCAAAGTAACAAAAGTGCAAGCTGCTATATAAACATTAACTCACTGAATACAACTGGACAGCACATAGGGAGACCACGAACTGTTATTGGTCTTACACTTTAAGTAATATGGGCATAAACTGTTGAGGGTGTACAGCAACCAGTCACAAATTGGTTTTTAGGCTAATTTATTTTTGGCTGGTTGCTGTACAGTATCAACAGTGGGAGCATATCACCCTCTCTGTTTTTGCGCCCTGAAAAAAAAAAAAAAAAAACAAACAAAAACCATCAAAAGTTTTTTCATATGAGTGCTACGGTCCCCAACCATGTCTTTATTTGACAAAATTGCAATATGGGGATGCCTTACGAAGCAGGAAGTCATATCAATCCGACATTCAGTTCGTCTATTCTAAAACAGACACTAAGATATATCAGCTGCTCTTGCTTACCAGCATGACAATGAATGGCTACCTTGCCCTCCTCTAAGGCGAAGGCCATGACTTTGACCATGTCCAACAGGTGAGTGGTTGTCGCTTCACCGTAGTCTCGCCAGGCGAAGTTGTAGAAGTAAACTGCAAAAGAAGCAACAAATCGAACTCAATTATTTACGCAGCGCAACTCTTGGTGTTGAGTGACCACTTATACTGCTCATACATGCTAAATCTCCAAAACTCAAGACATATGTGATTACACTACTGGCCATTAAAATTGATACACCACGAAGATGACGTGCTACAGACGCGAAATTTAACCGACAGGAAGAAGATGCTGCGATATGCAAATGATTAGCTTATCAGAGCATTCACACAAGGTTGGCGCCGGTGGCGACACCTACAACGTGCTGACATGAGGAAAGTTTCCAACCGATTTCTCATACACAAACAGCAGTTGACCGGCGTTGCCTGGTGATACGTTGTTGTGATGCCTCGTGTAAGGAGGAGAAATGCGTACCAGCACGTTTCCGACTTTGATAAAGGTCGGATTGTAGCCTATCGGGATTGCGGTTTATCGTATCGCGAGATTGCTGCTCACGTTGGTCGAGATCCAATGACTGTTAGCAGAATATGGAATCGGTGGGTCCAGGAGGGTAATACGGAACGCCGTGCTGGATCCCAACGGCTCGTATCACTAGCAGTCGAGATGACAGGCATCTTATCCGCATGGCTGTAACGGATCGTGCAGCCACGTCTCGATCCCTGAGTTAACAGATGGGGACGTTTGCAAGACAACAACCATCTGCACAAACAGTTCGACGATGTTTGCAGCAGCATGTACTATCAGCTCGGAGACCATGGCTGCGGTTACCCTTGACGCTGCATCACAGACAGGACCGCCTACGATTGTGTACTCAACGACGAACCTGGGTGCACGAATGGCAAAACATCATTTTTTTCGGATGAATCCAGGTTCTATTTACAGCATCATGATGGTCGCATCCGTGTTTGGCGACATCGCGGTGAACGCACATTGGAAGCGTGTATTCGTCATCGCCATACTGGCGTGTCACCCGGCGTGATGATATGGGGTGCCATCGCTTACACGTTTCGGTCACCTCTTGTTCGCATTGACGGCACTTTGAACAGTGGATGTTACATTTCAGATGTGTTACGACCCGTGGCTCTACCCTACATTTCAGCAGGATAATGCACGACCGCATGTTGCAGGTCCTGTATGGGCCTTTCTGGATACAGAAAATATTCGACTGCTACCCTGGTCAGCACATTCTCCAGATCTCTCACCAATTGAAAACGTCTGGTCAATGGTGGCCGAGCAACTGGCTCGTCACAATACGCCAGTCACTACTCTTGATGAACTGTGGTATCGTGTTGAAGCTGCATGGACAGCTGCACCTGTATAAGCCATCCAAGCTCTGTTTGACTCAAAGCCCAGGCGTATCAAGGCCATTATTACGGCCAGAGGTGGTTGTTCTGGGTACTGATTTCTCAGGATCTATGCACACAAATTGCGTGAAAATGTAATCACATGTCAATTCTAGTGTAATATATTTGTCCAATGAATACCCGTTTATCATCTGCATTTCTTCTTGGTGTAGAAATTTTAATGGCCAGCAGTGTAGTTTGCTGTCAAATACGGTTCAAATGGCTCTGAGCGCTATGGGACCTAACTTCTTAGGTCATCAGTCACCTAGAACTTAGAACAACTAAAACCTAACTAACCTAAGGACATCACACACATCCATGCCCGAGGTAGGATTCGAACCTGTGACCGTAGCGGTCGCGCGGTTCCAGACTGAAGCGCCTAGAACCGCTCGGCCACGCCGGCCGGCTGCTGTCAAATATGAGAGCGTAATGAAAAGTAATGCTGTCGAATTTTTTATTTGAAAACTCTGAAACAAACGTTATTAACATACTACATCGTTATTACTCACGTATACGTATCCATTTCTCAATATAGTCACTCTGGTGACGAACATATTTCTCGCAACGAGGGGCCAGCTGTTGATACCGTTGCTGTAGAAAGTTTGACTTTGTCGACGGAGCCACAGTCTCACCTCTTTGCGTCGTTTCATTACTATCAAAGTGAAGCCCTCGAAGGTGTTCTGTAAATTTTGGAAACAGATGAAAATCGGATAGGGCCAAGTCGGGATTGTGTGAAGGTTGACCGATGACAGTAAACCCACGGTGTCGGTTTGTTGCAGCTGTCGCAGCACTCGTGTGTGATCTTGCATTGTCATGCGGAAGGAGAGGATGCTCCATGTGTGGACGAACTCATCGATATCAGAACTCGATTACAGCAAACGCCGTTTCTCATGCAGCGACATCGTTACGTTACATACCGTTATGTTACACGCTACAATCCGAAGCCCTCTAGCGGCAGAGGGCTGCAAATATGTAGACATGGAGAATGGAGATGTAGAATGTTAATAACGTTTGTTTTATTTAAAAAGCTGTAAGAGTTTTCACATTTCGGAGGAGTTAATTTTTAGCATGCCCTCGTAATTATGTTTGTACTAAGGATGGCACGATTTTATTTGGCGAAGGTTAGCACCACTCTGAGTCATTGAGTCACTGGGCAGTTACGGTCTTTGCTCCCTCTAGCGGAAACGGTGGCATCTCGCGGCACCGGGCAGTGGACGGGGAACTCGCTGTCGAGGCTATGAGTTGAGCAGAGGGTTGATGACAGCGAACTGGGAGCGGCAAAGGCCGTCAGCAGTGGAGGCAGCCCCGTGTCCTGTCGTGCTTCGATCAGATGCTGCAAGCTGAGGTGTTGCTAATTCTGCCCTACCTTAGGCGCAGTGACTGTATCGGTTTGGTTCCGTGTAAACTGGTGTAACTTGTTTTTTTTTATGTACTGGGCAGGGTGCAACCCGCAGTTTGTCTTGCATGTTAATGGGTGCAGTATCTACAGCTACATCTACATGATTACTCTGAAGTTCACAAATAAGTGCCTGGCAGATGGTTCATCGAACCACCTTCAAACTACTTCTCTACCTTTCCACTCTTGAACACTGCACGGGGAAAATGAAAACTGAAATCTTTGCGTGCGAGCTCTGATTTCTGTTATTTTATTATGATGATCAGTTCTCTCTAAGTAGATGGACACCAATAAAATATTTTCACATTTCGAGGAGAAAGTTGGTGACCGAAATTTCATGAGGAGGTCCTGCCGCAGCGAAAAACGCCTTTGTTTCAGCGACTACCAGCCCAGTTCGTATAACATATCCGTGGCACACTCTTTCCTATTTCGCGATAATGCAAAACGAGCTACTCTGCTTTGAAGTTTTTCGATGTTCTCCTTCAGTTTTATCTGATGCAGATCAGACAGTGCACAGCAATACTCCAGGAGAGGGCGGACAAGCGTAGTGTGCTGTCTCTTTAGGACACCTGTTACATTTTCTAAGTGTTCTGCCAATAAATCGGAGTCGTTGGTTTGCTTTCCCCACAACATTATCTATGTGACTATTTCACTTTGAGTTATTCGTAGTCCTAATATCCAAGTATTTAGCTGTGTGATTTATGGTGTAACCGAAATTTTTGGGATTCCTTTTAGTATTCATGTGGACCTCATTATTTAGAGTCAATTGCCACTTTTTGCGCCATACAGATATATTGTCTGAATCATTTTGCAATTCGTTTTGATCATCTTATGACATTACAAGACGGTAAATTACAGCATATTCTGCAAACAATGTAAGAGGACTGCTCAGATCGTCTCCTAAATCGTTTATGTAGATCAGGATCAGCAGAGGGCCTATAGCACTTCCTTTGGGAACGTCAGATATTGCTTCTGTTTTACTCAATGTCTTCCAGTCAGTTATTACGAACTGTGACCTTTCAGACAGATGCACGCTATTTGATTAGAAGTCGCCTGTAAGGAACGGTGTCAAAGTCGTTCTGGAAATCGAAAAATTTGGAATCAATGCGACGTCTCCTGTCGATAGCACTCATTACTTCGTAAGAATAAAGCGCTAGTTGTGTTTCACAAGAACGATTTTTTCTGAATCCGTGTTGTCTGTGTCAATATATCGTTTTCTTCGAGGTAATTCATAATGTTCGAGCACAGTACATGTTCCAAAATCCTACTGCAAACCGACGACAACGATGTTGTTGTTGTGGTCTTCAGTCCTGAGACTGGTTTGATGCAGCTCTCCATGCTACTCTATCCTGTGCAAGCTTCTTCATCTCCCAGTACCTACTGCAACCTACATCCTTCTGAATCTGCTTAGTGTATTCATCTCTTGGTCTCCCTCTACGATTTTTACCCTCCACACTGCCATCCAATACTAAATTGGTGATCCCTTTATGCCTTAGAACATGTCCTACCAACCTATCCCTTCTTCTAGTCAAGTTGTGCCACAAATTTCTCTTCTCCCCAATTCTATTCAATACCTCCTCATTAGTTATGTGATCTACCCATATAATCTTCAGCATTATTCTGTAGCACCACATTTCGAAAGCTTCTATTCTCTTCTTGTCCAAAATATTTATCGTCCATGTTTCACTTCCATACACGGCTACACTCCATACAAATACTTTCCGAAACGACTTCCTGACACTTACATCTATACTCGGTCTTAACAAATTTATCTTCTTCAGAAACGGTTTCCTTGCCATTGCCAGTCTACATTTTATATCCTCTCTACTTCGACCATCATCAGTTATTTTGCTCCCCAAATAGCAAAACTCCTTTACTACTTTAAGTGTCTCATTTCCTAATCTAATTCCCTCAGCGTCAGCCGACTTAATTCGACTACATTCCATTATCCTCGTTTTGCTTTTGTTGATGTTCATCTTACACCCTCCTTTCAAGACACTGTCCATTCGGTTCAACTACTCTTCCAAGTCCTTTGCTGTCTCTGACATCTACATCTACATCTACATCTACATTTATACTCCGCAAGCCACCCAACGGTGTGTGGCGGAGGGCACTTTACGTGCCACTGTCATTACCTCCCTTTCCTGTTCCAGTCGCGTATGGTTCGCGGGAAGAACGACTGTCTGAAAGCCTCCGTGCGCGCTCTAATCTCTCTAATTTTACATTCATGATCTCCTCGGGAGGTATAAGTAGGGGGAAGCAATATATTCGATACCTCATCCAGAAACGCACCCTCTCGAAACCTGGCGAGCAATCTACACCGCGATGCAGAGCGCCTCTCTTGCAGAGTCTGCCACTTGAGTTTATTAAACATCTCCGTAACGCTATCACGGTTACCAAATAACCCTGTGACGAAACGCGCCGCTCTTCTTTGGATCTGCTCTATCTCCTCCGTCAAACCGATCTGGTACGGATCCCACACTGATGAGCAATACTCAAGTATAGGTCGAACGAGTGTTTTATAAGCCACCTGCTTTGTTGATGGACTACATTTTCTAAGCACTCTCCCAATGAATCTCAACCTGGTACCCGCCTTACCAACAATTAATTTTATATGATCATTCCACTTCAAATCGTTCTGCACGCATACTCCCAGATATTTTACAGAAGTAACTGCTACCAGTGTTTGTTCCGCTATCATATAATCATACAATAAAGGATCCTTCTTTCTATGTATTCGCAATACATTACATTTGTCTATGTTAAGGGTCAGTTGCCACTCCCTGCACCAAGTGCCTATCCGCAGCAGATCTTCCTGCATTTCGCTACAATTTTCTAATGCTGCAACTTCTCTGTATACTACAGCATCATCTGCGAAAAGCCGCATGGAACTTCCGACACTATCTACTAGGTCATTTATATATATTGTGAAGAGCAATGGTCCCATAACACTCCCCTGTGGCACGCCAGAGGTTACTTTAACGTCTGTAGACGTCTCTCCATTGATAACAACATGCTGTGTTCTGTTTGCTAAAATCTCTTCAATCCAGCCACACAGCTGGTCTGATATTCCGTAGGCTCTTACTTTGTTTATCAGGCGACAGTGCGGAACTGTATCGAACGCCTTCCGGAAGTCAAGAAAAATAGCATCTACCTGGGAGCCTGTATCTAATATTTTCTGGGTCTCATGAACAAATAAAGCGAGTTGGGTCTCACACGATCGCTGTTTCCGGAATCCATGTTGATTCCTACATAGTAGATTCTGGGTTTCCAAAAACGACATGATACTCGAGCAAAAAACATGTTCTAAAATTCTACAACAGATCGACGTCAGAGATATAGGTCTATAGTTTTGCGCATCTGCTCGACGACCCTTCTTGAAGACTGGGACTATCTGTGCTCTTTTCCAATCATTTGGAACCCTCCGTTCCTCTAGAGACTTGCGGTACACGGCTGTTAGAAGGGGGGCAAGTTCTTTCGCGTACTCTGTGTAGAATCGAATTGGTATCCCGTCAGGTCCAGTGGACTTTCCTCTATTGAGTGATTCCAGTTGCTTTTCTATTCCTTGGACACTAATTTCGATGTCAGCCATTTTTTCGTTTGTGCGAGGATTTAGAGAAGGAACTGCAGTGCGGTCTTCCTCTGTGAAACAGCTTTGGAAAAAGGTGTTTAGTATTTCAGCTTTACGCGTGTCATCCTCTGTTTCAATGCCATCATCATCCCGGAGTGTCTGGATATGCTGTTTCGAGCCACTTACTGATTTAACGTAAGACCAGAACTTCCTAGGATTTTCTGACAGTGATATGCGTCTATAATTCGCGAAATATGAAAGCTGAAGCTAAAGAGCGCAGACGAAATTTAAAATAAGTCGTTTCTTATGATAAGAAGCTGGGTCAACCCACAGTACTGTGATGCGATGCTGCTGGTACGAAAGCTATCTCTCGCCTGAGGTATCTAAGTACTACAAGTGGCTCCTGAAACACAAAACAAATGCCCGGCGCGATGCAAGCAGTGGCTCTATGCGCTACGCAGTTAATAAAGCGCGCAGCTTTGCCTGATAAATACACAAACACACGAAATAAAGGAGCTGAAGCTAAAGAGCACTGACGAAATTTTTAAATAAGTCGTTTGTTATGAGAAGATGTGTAAACTCACAGGAGGCTACTCGGATGTGTTGCTGCTGCTATCAGAGTTACCTCTCGACAGAGCAACATTTTAGAATAAGTTATTATTTAAAACTGATCCAACTCATGTTACAACATGTTATTGTGTCTTGAGGCTAATACTGAGTTATTTTTGGTAAACATTTTAGTGGTCAATTATGATGTACATTATACACTGAGCGCCAAATAAACTGGTATAGGCACATATCTCTGTATTTTAAAACTGATCCAGCTCATGTTCTAACATGTTATTGTGTATTGAGGCTGTATTTGAATACAGAGATATGTAAACAGGCAGAATACGGCGCAGCGGCCGTTAGCAGCTGTATAAGACGACAACTGTCTGGCGCAGTTGTTAGATTGGTTACTGCTTCTACAACGGCAGGCTATCAAGGTTTAAGTGAGCTTGAATGTGCTATTATAGTCGGCGCACGAGCGATGGCACACAGCATCTACGAAGTAGCGATAAAGTGGGGATTTTCTCGTACGACCATTTCACGGGTGTACAAATTACTGCAGAGTTCAATGCTGGGCCATCAACAAGTGTAAGCGTAAGAGTCATTCAACGAAACATCATCGATATGGGCTTTCGAAATCGCCATTGGACTGTTGACGACTAGAAACTTGTTGCCTGGTCGGACGAGTCTCGTTTCAAATTGTATCGAGCCGATGGACGTGTACGGGTATTGAAGCGACCTCATGAATCCATGGACCCTGCTTGTCAGCAGGGGACTGTTCAAGCTGGTGGAGGCTCTATAATGGTGTGGTGCGTATGGAATTGGAATGATATGGGACCCTTCATACGTCTCGATACGACTCTAACAGGTAACACGTACGTAGGCATACTGTCTGATAATCTGCATCCATTCATGTCCATTGTGCATTCCGACAGACTTGGGCAATTCCAGCAGGACAATGCGACACCCCACGCGTCCAGAACTGCTACAGGGTGACTCCAGGAACACTCTTCTGAGTTTAAACACTACCGCTGGCTGCCAAACTTCCCAGACGTGAAAATTAGCCGCGCGGGATTAGCCGACCGGTCTAGGGCGCTGAAGTCACGGACTGTGCGGCTGGTCCCGGTGGAGGTTCGAGTCCTCCCTCGGGTATGGGTGTGTGTCCTTAGGATAATTTAGGTTAAGTAGAGTGTAAGCTTAGGGACTGACGACCTTAGCAGTTAAGTCCCATAAGATTTCACACACATTTGAACATTTTTGAACATGAACATTATTGAGTATATCTTGGATGCCTTGCAACTGTTGTTCAGAAGAGATCTCCACCCCGTCGTACTCTTACGGATTTATGGACAGCCCTGCAGGCTTCATGGTGTGAGTTCTCTCCAACACTACTTCAGACATGAGTCGAGTCCATGCCACGTCGTGTTGCGGCACTTCTGTGTCCTCGCGGGGTCCCTACACGATATTAGGCAGGTGTACGAGTTTCTTTGGCTCTTCAGTGTAAATGCTGATGATGGATGCTTGTTTTCTAGTCCACATGCATCCATGTGGCTGCCATAGCAGGCAAGTTTTGAGTAACATTGTTCAGGATTCATACTTGGACTCAATCAAGTTGATTATAAAAGGAAGGTTTTAAATGTTTGATTTTACATAAATTTTGGTTTTATCGCGATTAAACTGTTCTTTTTTTTCATAAATGCTTTGGTAAGTGTGGTGTATAGACTGGTTGTCAATCCCCGTACGTTCTTAGGAGGAGTCATTTTTCTTTACAGCTGAGGGAAAAGTTCTGTTGTGATATTTTATGGAGCGATATAAAGTGACTTGTTATGGTTTTTTTCTAAGTTGTGGTTTAATAAATGTACTAAATTTGTTATTCGAAACTCAACTCAGTCGGTCGACCTCCCTTTTAAATTATGACCAGTACCGCCACATGTTGCTGGTTTAGGACCGAATATGCCTATAGAAGAAATGCATTCGTAATTGTAAAAAAGAAAAAAAAATGTTGATAAGGTGACCGCTCGCGTAAAGTAGGAAATACGGGTTCGAGTCTTGGTGTGGCACAAATTTGCATTTGTCACCAATAAACTGAGCAGCTGAAGTCTAATCATATTCGCAACTATGACTGCATTTCTTCAATTTCATACAGCTGTAGATCGTTGCAGTGTCTGAAGCACTTGGCATAGTACACTGTAAAACACAGACACTGCAAACTAGAATATGCTTTTATTTCAGTTTAAGTGTGAGAAGGTCAGTTGGCCGAATGAAATAAAAAAATTACGCATCCAAGTCAAATGTCCCATAATACATATACCAAATTCTTTGGTCAATGAAGCGATTGGCGTAGAATTTATTCTCTGCAAAAGCCACCGTTTGTCCCATAGCACACAGTCTCGCTCGGAGGATTACTTTTGTTGGGGAGTCTAATTACATGAACAGCTCGTCGTATACTTGCCATTGGCCTCCAGACGTCTTGTATTTAAGCACCAAGTGAGTCTTCTTTCAGATGTTCCACACTGCAACGTTTCTAACGTACAGAAATAGTAGGAATAAAAAAGGAACCGGACGAGGACGCTATGCCTCCCACAGTCACGCCGTCCCATAAGTCTGAGTGTCGTAATGCATAACGAACAAAATACGAGGAAAACTTTCCGTGACGGACTCCCATGCTGTCGGACTTTTTACAGCATGATATAGTGGCAGTTAGGTTATCGTAAAGGTATGCTGACTAAAGACGCGATATACCGAGTGGGTGGTTCCAGATTGGTGTGCATGTCGTCTAAACATGCACAATTACTACAACGCTAAATAAGGAATAGTCTAATGATAAGTATGTCAACCGCTTTATGGGCCGTAAATGTACCGTTATTGCTGATATGCTTACTGTATTATGTCGTCTTTTGATACACACCCTATGTTCTTTATGAAACCTATTTCAGTCATATACTGACTTAGATTCTTTAATTGCTAAATCGGTTTCCACTGACTAGTCATTATCAACAGCCCATAGATGCTCTGTTGGAAGGAGCTAATATTCAAAAAATTAGATTAAAATTTTAATTGCGTTAAATATTGAAAAATGCTAGTTTGGAAGATAAGTTGTTACAGCATTGTTAACGAAGACGAGTGTTTTTATTTTCTTTAAAGTAGGTAGAACGCAGTGGTGTCTCACAGTGGTAGTAATGTGAACGTGCACCACAAGTGGCTTTAAGTGTTTGTAAGAGTCGACAAAAGTAGTGAAAATAGTACTATTAGATTAGAAATTTCTTAACCGCTGTTAAAAATACAATAAACAGTAGCAGCAGCACATCCAGTTTCAGTACCTATGCAGCGACGATAAGGTTTCAGTCAATAACGGATCAGTCTTCTCCACTGAAAACAGCATCGGCTTCCAATGCCCTTAATTTATGCTAATCATGCAGACAGCCTTTGAACTCTACATATTCTATCTAAAAGTTGATTTCCTGCTCTCATCCTATTAACGAATTTTCCAGTTTATGTTCTGGAAAAAGACGCCTTTCTTTTTAAAATTTCTCTCTTTGTCGTATATTCGGTTTGTTTTTGTAAGAACTAGGGAACGATTTAGTGAAGTTAGTGATTGTATTGATTATCATGTGTATTCTAATTCGTTATATATTTGCCCAACTGTGTACTGTTTTTGCCTTTCAGAATTAAAATAATTTCGACTTCCAGAATTTTCCCAAAAATGAACCATTACAGTCTACACATAGAACGCCAGATAAAATAAAACCCCTCCATAAAACATAAGAACTAATGACACTGCTGATGATGAACTAAAAATCTCTCCCGAAAAGTTATAGCCTGTATGAACCTCTCCTAAGATCACAGGTGGAGGACAAGTACAGAATAGACTTTAATGCAAAGGTCTGGAAAGTGAATGAATCGGTAACTAATGGTGTCTGTTATCACTAACCGGCCAGTGAACATCCACCTCGAGATTCGTTACATCTCATACAGGGGCCTTTTCACAAACAACTTCAACCAAAATTCATAGTGATAAATGTATTACAACATACTTCAGGAGGTAATCAACCTTCCACTGCAGAAATCAGTGGTGTTAACTAGCCGTCGGTGTCAACAGAGAACAGAAAGTTACGTAAAGAGGAGATAAAGCCTGGAATAATTAAGAAAAACCATCTGCTGAGTACATTGAAAGTAGATATTCTGGGAACTTGTCAAGTAGAACAGTTAATAGGTGTATTTAAAAGACGCTACGACTATAGAGGGCCATACACACAGACAAGTACGCATTCCATTACATGATTTATGAGTCATATCTGACACGCTTAAAAAATGTCTTTATTTACAGCCTCTTTTCGGCTACTGTCATCATCACGTTTCACTGAATTTTTTTTTACTGCAGTATTCAGGGTACGAGAGCAGTAGAGATGCGTCGTCACGCACTTTTTTCCCCACACAATCGTACCTGAAGCCAGCCCTGTATGTGTCCCCAAAACTCTAAATCTGCATTTGTGTGCCTGTGGAGAAGTGTAGTGTTTGCTGAATGATCCCTGACATCACATTAAGCCAGTTTTTAAAGTAAGTGTCCTTGTGAAACTTAACCCTTCCCAGAAATGAATGTTACTAGCAAGGGCCATCTAACTTAGCTTGTAATTAATGCAGGCCTTACCCTACTTCCCAGCCTGATAAACTGCCTGGACGTCAGAGTCTTGTGCAAAGACCAGCGTAGTTTTAATTACTTTGGTCGTAGAAGTTGCAGGGTGCAGTTGCTTTATTTTGCTCTCGTGGGTCTAATCATAGAACATCCGGTACGAGCACTGACAGTCGTGCATTGATATGAGGCTCGTAACTATCAAGTCTCAAGATATTATACGGATTTGTCTGTGAACTATGGAATGTCAGGAAGAAACCATCAGAACAGGTTGAAATCAGGGCCGTATTTAACGTATAGTGATGCAAAGAGAAACTGTTAGTGCAGTCCACAGAAATCTGGTTAATTTCACAGTTTTAGTGTTTCGTGCAGTTGCTTTATGCCACGAGGTAGCTAATCAAAGATGCTGTGAAATGATCATGTGAAACGCTATTTAAAATTACACCTATCTGGGTCCAAAGTCCAGCTGCAATGGCCTCTGGACGGGATTCACGAATGAGTCTACAATCGACAAAACCCTAGACACTTTCGTGGGCTTTATTATCAGGTGAGTGAGCGACGAGGCCAGAGAAACAGCAAAATCTATCGCGCTAAGAACATATCTCGAATTTTTATTTCAAGTTTATCTACACTGACCTGTTGGAATACAGTTGTAGAAATGCACTGATAGGAACTACCACTACAGGCTCTACATATTTCCTTATATAAGGTGTGTCATAACTAGTAGCGATAAATGACAGAGTAGAAAGTGAAGAATAATGGAAGGAAAAGAGTTTCAGTAAACATAGGTTCGCATACGAGAGATGGTTGGGAAAGTGAGGTTGTGACCACCACTGACTACAGAAACAAATAATATCCTAGTTGCTACAAATGTATTTGAACTGTAAACTTTTCGATTAAGTCTCGGTGTAATTGTAAACGATTTACGCCCATTTATATCATAACAAGAAATGCAACAGTACTTCAACACATTACATGATACAATGTACTGTACACTGACACTGTTCACGGTATTTCTGACTCAACTCATTAGCTGTGGATGAAACTTCATATTCTTACCATCTTCTACAAATGACTGATTGCCTGACATCACTCAGCGCGAAGCACCAGCAGCCTCATACACATACTGCAAGAAGCATCGCAGTGGCTAACGTGCTTGGTCCCTATTCAAAAGGTACAAAGGATCGGAATTCAAAGCACTTTGTGGTTATCCTGATTCATTTTTACGCTGTTTTCCTAAAGTATATCAGGTGAATGACGCCATAGTTTCTTAAAGAAGGGATCGGCCAATTCCTTCCCTATACGTGCTCCGTTTCAAGTGACCCCGACGGTTCTCGGATTAACTTTTCATCAAACTGCACAAAACTCTAACCGAATTAGAATATGGGTACTTGACTGTCCAGACTATGAGATGCTCAAGATGGCCACTGTGAGCACACAGGACACGACCACTGCACAAGCAGCACGAATGGACCCCCTTTTATATTTTAGGCTCCCATTCTGGCCGTGGAAGTGGGGTAGAGATATGAATATAGAATCAAATCGAAAATTTTATGCTTGGATTGAACAAAATATTCCGAATACCTTGTTTCATCACCAGTCTGATGCCATATATAATACAGTATATCCCTAGAACTATAGCATCTCTTGTAGCATTCTGAACTACTGGTTTGTCTGCCATTGTAGTGGTGTTGCGTCGATGTACCGTCACATCGAACTTTACAGACTTCCAGTGAGGGAAAATTGTCGGTGACCTCTTGATTAATGCATCCGAACAACAGTCGCACTCCATAGTTTGGTGCAGTGTAGCAACAAAAATGTAGATTCCTTTTAGACCACGTAATGCAATGAAGCGCCAAAGAAACTGGTATAGGCATGCGTATTAAATACAGAGATATGTAAACAGGCAGAATATGGCGCTACGGTCGGCGACGCCAATGTACGACAAGTGTCTGGCGAAGTTGTTAGATCGGTTATTGCTGCTACAATGGCAGGTTATCGAGATTTAAGAGAGTTTGAACGTAGTGTTATAGTAGGCGCACGAGCGTTGTCGTATTCGATAGCGGAATGTATGAAAATCAGCGCCTCAAGGGAAAGGGTGGTTGCATTGACATCCTTAATGCCACTCCCTGAGGCCTTTTACTGTCGGTACTGAGCGGCGGTGTGTCTGAAATGATTTCCTCTGCCGCCCATAAGAAAACCGAGTGAATTCAATTCTGGGCTTCTCTATTATGACCTCCATCCCACCGCGCGACACGTCTACAGTGGCACTTGGCAGAATTGTGGTGAAATTTGAGGCCATTGTGACATCATTCGCCCATCTTAAATCTCACATGAACGTCTGAGATCTGGCATGTTTTTATCATGTGCTGTTTGAAGCGTCACCGAGTCCGTGGATGACGTCTGAGGACACCACGTTTTCGCATATTTGAGCCAGATTTGAAACTTCTGCGTTGCAATGGGAGACCATTACTCCACAGCATGCTTAGCGGCATGGTATTGGGGGACGGGGGTTGGTGTAAATACCTGTGATCGTTCATTCTGACTGAAGGTTCAAAGGAGTCATGGTAATACAAAAAACTGTACGAAATTGCGGGAGAGGTTATAGATATCACAGATTAGCTCCCACACGTCCCCGTTCCCTTGGTGATACAAGTTTTGTCAGTGGCTGAGCTGCGGTGCGTAACATTGATGTAGCATAAATTTTCAAGGGGGCTGTTTACAAGTAGCCCATCAACAATATAACAGAATCTCATTTCTAATTGGCAGTCAGTTCTTGCCTTTATTCTACTACTGATGGCCAATCAGATCATCGTCAGAGTGGTATACAGCACGAAAAAATGGAGGAACTGATAAAATATGCAATAACAGATGTACGTCCGTCGGCCTTGCGCGATAGAAATGCAATAGTAAACAGAGAAAGGCATCGAGAGGTCTGCAATAGGTTTAACTTGGTTACAACCAACACCATTTCAAGAACCACAAAAATAAAAAGAAGATTTACTTCGAATCAGACACGAAGAAACAGTAAATATCATTGTGCGATATGATGGAATAAGAGGTTCGAAATTCTGAGACAAATGGTAATAAATTATAGACATGCAAATGATTTACTATATCCACAACAACTTTTATTGAAGCAGAAGGCGAAGAAAGACAAATTAGTGTAAGACGTGGTTGCAGCTTGTAATAAATGCCGCTTATTATCAGCGATTTGCCAGAGAATCCATGGAGAGAGTGATAGAAAAAGTGGAGAACATGCAAAATGTGCAGTAGAAACAGATATAAATGCTAAAACTCAAAGAAGTCACAGCCACTCCGGCTCCAAGTAGTGAAGACCTCTGAGAGCCTTTACGCAGAATGGGTAGCCTTCCAATCACAGAATTTGGGCTACGGCTAAACAAATCTAAGACGATATTGATGAACAGTAGTAGAGGGAAAATATCGTTTTGCAAAACGTAAAAACTGGGGAAAATCCTGTACAAAAAGTAAAAGAATTCTCCTACCTAGAAAGTAATACTATAAAAATTAGTGTTTTGTGTTTTTGTAGGATGTTCTAGAGCACGGTTATGGCCAAACTCGTGAAGCAAGGCGGGTATCCGAAATAGAATGGAGTTTCTTTAAATTTGTACTTCATTCCCCTCACTTCAGCTGGCCGCGGTGGCCGAGCGGTTCTAGGCGCTTCAGTCCTGAATCGCGCGACCGCTACGGTCGCAGGTTCGAATCCTGCCTCGGGCATGTATGTGTGTGATGTCCTTAGGTTAGTTAGGTTTAAGTAGTTCTAAGTTCTAGGGGACTGATGACCTCAGATGTTAAGTCCTATAATGCTCAGAGAGCCCCTCACTTCAAGTGGGCGGGGGATAGACTGTGTGCGGTAGAACCATTTCACTCTTCAGCCCACCATTTCTAAAATAGATAAATCGATAGGAAATAATTAAGAACGTGAAAAATTTACATGTATTTTCAGAGATGAAAAATATGACTTTCATTGACGGTATTAAAACTAAAACTTTGGAATTTTTTGTTTTTAAACAAAAAATATTCAGAAAGCGGAAGGATATTGAAGTGAAGCACTACTCATGAAAGGGAGATTGCTGTAGTTTGGTGCACTTTTCAGAGTTTCACCTCTAGCCAGCTCTATAATAGGATTTTAACATATATTCTTTTTCTGTTTTTAAATGATGGCATTCGCTTCTTATGTGGTGCAGTCTTTTTTTGGAATTACTGAAATTACTTCGAAAAATTGAATCACTGATTGGAGAAAGGAAGAAAATCAATTTTTTCCAAAATAAGCTTAGATATACATTTAATTTTGGAGTTGCCTACTCATCGATGAATGGAAACGGAAAGAAGAAACCAGTAATAATGCGGAAAGTACAGCCTTTTAAAGTTTGTAATTAGTAGAATAGAGAAGAATGTCCGGACATTCTTCTGTTTTGCACTCACTAGTGTAAGCAGCATCACAGGATGTCAGGTAAAGAATGTTACAACAATGCCTCTATGTGGCATTTAAACACATTGTTTCAGTTTTACTGTCCCACATTATTTTCAGTGTGTTTGCGTAAGTTGCTGTTTGTAGACTCGTAGCATAATGAGTGAAAGTGACGCTGAAATTGAAAAAGTACACAGGAGAAGAAAGCGAGTAAGAAATGTAGATGACTCTGTCAAAGAAAGACGCAAGAGAGCTAGATCACTAGGACAGGAATACATAACCTCTAAAAGATTAGTTGTGCCAGAAAAACGGTCTGGTCCACCATGCAAGTAAGTTTTATATAAATGTTTTCATGTTTTGTCTTCGTTTTACTGCTAAATATTTAAGTGAAATAATTGCACCTTGCTCCAACAGTCTGCTTTATTGCAGTTATTCCAAAATGTGTTTTGAATATTTCAAAGATGAGGATCAAATGGAAATAATGAGGAGATTGTACGATGGTAAAAACTAAGAAGGAGAAAGATATTTAATGAGACTGACAGAACATTCACCTGTACAGAGGAGAAGGAGTAGAAAAGAAAATCAGACATTTATGAAGAATACTGATTCTTTGCTATGAAACATATCGAATGGATGCAGGTATGTCACAAAGCATCTTGAGGTTTGCATACTGTGAGCGATAAGGCTGTTGTATGCTTAACATCGCTCCTTGTTAATGGACAGTCTCCAGATGACTGTAGAGGAAAGCATATGAACAGAGGAAAAAGAGTTGGGTCTGATGTCATTGCTAAGATTGATGCTCATATTCGATTTTTCCCAATCCACCAGTGACACTGCAGTGGCGAAAGTATTGTATATTTGGATTCCAACTTAGATGTTAAAAAGATGCACGACTTGTTTTATGACAAAAACTCAGAATTGACAGTGAAGTATGAATATTATCTCAAATACTTCAGTGAAAATTTTCATTATAGATTCGATCGCCTACAAGTAGATGTATGTTCTGCCTGTGGGGTGCTTCTAACCAGAATTAAAACTCCGTTCCTGAATGAAGTTGCAAAACGAGTGGCTGTTGCAGAATTGATGGTTCACAAGCGACGAGCATCTAAGTTTCATAAAAAAAAACTGTAGCTTTTTGTATTTGGAATCCGTAGCTTGAAAGACAATACAGCACAGTTTCACTACTACCATGAAGGACAAGGCAATCGAGGTCCCAATGAAGTGTGCACATTTCTCAGTGACTACGTAAGTGGACTACCTGATACAGCGAAAGAACTTCATGTGGTCAGTGATTCTTGTGGCGGGCAAAATAAAAACAACAATGTTGTACGGTACCTGATGTATCTCGCAATGACTGGGAAATTTCAACTAATTCAGCATTATTTTCCTGTTCGAGGTCATCCCTTCCTCCCATGTGGTAGGGATTTTGCCGTAATGAAGAGAATTATACAACAACAAGGTAGAATCTACTTTGTCAAACAGTACGTTGAGATGATAGTTAATTCAAGAAAACACTGATTTCAAGTCAAGATGATTGGACATAAATATATTATTAACTTTAAGGAATGGTGGCCACACCACTTTAAATAATATTCATTTGCCATAAATTGTCAAGAAAAGGAGAGATTTTTGCTTGCTAAATTTCGGCATTTGACCTATAAGCATCAGAATCCAGGGTATGTCGTCTTTCGGAATGGATAGATGGACTGCTTCGCAATGCATACAGGCTTTTTAAAGGAAAACAAATACGTGATTATCCCGGAACTATGGCATACAACAATAAGATTCCTATAAATACGAAGAGGCTGCAATATCTTAATAAAATAATGAAGTACATTCCATTAGAGTATCAAGAGTTTTTAACAACATTCTTCAGGGGATCACAGGAAATAATGATTTCTAGTCTGATGGAGAAGATTAGGACTTGCAAAAAGACATCATAGTACAATCTTATGAAGAAGATTAAAAAGTGTTAAAGAATATTGTTAACTAAAATTTTTTATATTGTATCACAGTAAATTGTTGTTCTTAAGATGTTTTACTAAATAAATATCAATGTTTCAAATGGTTAGTAGCATAAATAAAAATAAATAGCTGTGTAAACCTATGTTACTGTGACATTCTTTGCAAATTCCCCACGAGAGGATCATTTATCGGAAAAGGGACGAATGTCCACCAACTTCCAAAGAGGATAGCTTCAAAAATATTTATCGAAAGCGCTGGAACGACTCATCACTATGTACAGCTGACATAGTTCTACAAGTTTGTAATGGATCACAAAACTATAGGAAAAATATTGTAAGATTAACAAGGTTTTTTAAATTTTCTCTAAACAAAGGTGACTGGACTTTCTTCCTTTTTCCATTCAGTGATTCAACTAATGTTTCTCCAAATGTGAAAACATATTCCAAGGTACAACATAATGCTATACCTAGGAACAATTAATATTTGACTGAAATTTAAAAGCGCTACAATTGGGAAATTTTGTTAATAGTGTATTTAATAGCTCCCTGTTATATTATTACTCTACTACACGCCAATAATCAGTATCTGAATCAGATTAAAGCTTCGTGTTCTGCCTTACGGCAGGTCTTGTCATGGGGGAAGCCTCCTCAGAGAGGTCCACCGCATGAGCGTCTAGGGCAGTGATTCCAGTGGTGGTTTCCCGTTGCCTTCCACTGATGAGGATGAAATGATGATGATAGGGACAACACAACACCCAGTCCCTGAGCGGAGAAAATCTTCGACCCAGCCGGGAATCGAACCCGGGACCCTTGGCTGGGCATTCCACCGCGCTGACCACTCAGCTATCGGGGCGGTCTGAATCAGATTAAGGAGAAGTATTATCAACAAATAGTTACAAGTTGAATACGTTTTAAAATAGAGGCTACTGAAAACTTACGTAAATTTTCATTATAAAGACAGGTACAATTGTTTAGACAATAAAGGAACTCAGTTCAATTTGCAGGAATCACAGTTTCTATGGTAAAAGACCTTCTATCTGAGGGTACAATGTGGACCACGACCGACGAAGTATGGCTTGAGTATTCACATGTTGTATAAATAGTTCTAGAATATATATATAGCATTTTATTCAGCACAAAATTCTGTACCTGAATAATTAACAACTGATTGCAAATAACTTTAATGCAGGAGTTGGACAAAAATATGGGAACACCAAATCACCGTGCCTAATACGGAGTAGGAAAACCGTTGGCATTCAAAACTGCTTCTACTCGTCTCAGAATGGATGAACACCGGTTCTTTATGGTTTTCAGGGGAATCTTAAACCATTCTTCCTGTAAAATAGTGGCAAGATCAAGTACCGACGATGGAGGTGGATCGCGAACATGCACAATTCTCTCCAAAGAAGACCACAATGCCTCAATGATATTGTGACCTGGTGAGTTTGATGGCCAGGGAAGATGCAACAGTTCATGCTCGTGCTCAGAAAACCAGTCCTGGATAATGCGAGCTATGTGAACAGGAGCCCTGTCGCCTTGGAGCACAGCATCACCACTGGACAACAAACACTGTACTACGGGATGCATCTGATTGGCCAAAATAGTAACATAATCCTTGGCAGTAATGCGACCTTCCAGAGTAACCATGGGGCCCGAAGAATACCACGATATGGCTGCTCAAATCGTCACCGAACCTCCGCCATGTTTCGTTCTTGCGACATAAACTCTTGCAGAAGTTGGAAAGCGTGTGAAACAAGACTCATCCGACCAAATGATATTCTTTCATTTTTCCATAGTCTAGGTTTTACCGCTTCGGCACCTCATTCTCCTGTTACAGACATCTGCATCACTGATTAGTGTTTCGTGAATTCCAACTCATCCTACAGTTATCTGCTTATGGAGCACCCTTCGTGTTATTTTGATGCTGATAGTTCGCGAGTGAGGCGTTCAATTCTGCAGTGACTTTTGCAGCTGTTCTGACCACGACTGACACTTGAAACACATTGAGGACATTGTACAGGTGTCGTTCGTGGTCAAATACAAACCCGAAACCTGCAAGCTTGGCTAGCGTTACGTGTACGTCAAGCATGCATTTCTCGTGTTATGTTTCCATATTTTTGTCCAACCACTGTATATCATACAGAACGCGAATGAGTAGAATGCGAAATAATTACAAATGCAAAACATAGCCTTATGTCTAACTACAACAAAAATCTTAGAAAATGGAGGGCGGAAACCGCTTGTGGCAGTCTCTACCGTGCATTCCTTTATGTTATTCTAAAAATCAGCTGCAACCAAAACACATTGTGTGTTCTTACGAGTACGTACACTATACTCCTAAAGATAAAGGACCTGCACTGGAAATGGACAGAGTGAGGAGAAGGAAGATTAGAGGCTCAGTAGGATCTTGGTATGTGGATCAACTGGAGTAGGGGAATGGAGTGGTAGATGGGAATGAGTATGAAGAGGAAAAGAGTAGACAATAGGCAAGGTATGGGCAAGGGAAAGCTAGAATATCGAAAGACAGGGAGGAAAGAGTTAGATTTGATAAAATGGATAAATATTGGGCACATTTCATTGTGTGGGAGAGGGAATTGGTTGATGTTTCGTTGAGAGACGGTGTGAAATAGTGTATTTGTGGGACTGGTGTGGTAGGTCGATATAAGCGCGGCAGAAGTTCGGAATTGGGAATTAGAGGGGCAATAATTTTGTCGTTGTAGTCGAGTTTGCAATAGTCGAGAATATACAGAGGTGTTGTGTGGGTGAAGAAGGATGGAAAGTGGTGAGATGGCGAAGGAATCAGGTGGAGTAAGTTAAAAAGATGCAGAGTACAGTATGTTAGAATATGATTTCCAAGTATTTGGAGACACTAACAGCATTTGGTGGAGTCGACATCCAAGCGTCATTGGAGTAGGATACGGTCGGCTGGATCAAGGTTTTCCAGGCGTGGAGAATGGTGGAGAGATTCAGTCTCCATGCTCAACTGATTAGTAGTTTGTCTTCTGTGGGCTCTGTTGGATGGTTATTAGCTGCCGATTGAAGCTAGTTACTGGTCGATGGTTATTATGAAGTGTTTTAATGTATTAGTTAACTGAACAGAACAGTCTCATTGGTTATGTACAAGTCATAGAAGTGGAAGTTTCAGATTGTTGTATTATAATTTTTGCTTAGGTTTTGATCGCGTACAAATCTTCAAGGAGGCTACACAAGGAGCTCATTCGCAGTACAGTGGGAAAATCTCAGTGGTAAATGAGCCATCAGTTGTTGCCTCTGCCCCCCCCCCCCCCCTCTTCTCTGACGGCACAAGATGATGATAACCGAAGAAGGATAAATGCAACAGAATTGAGGAACCACTGTCTGGAGCCACTGTCCGCACCAGGAAGTAAACTGGTAGGAATGGGGTTTGAGGGGCTCTTGGGATTTCTAGAGGGTATGGTACAGGGTGAGGAAAGCAGTGTCATCATCGTACTGGTGAAGGTGAACAGGAGGAGGTGGCTTAGGCATATCGACAGTGTAAATAATGCATAGAAGTGCACAGACGACAGAGCCTTGGGGCCCACCTGCAGTGGGGTGGAAGATACGTAAGTTGTTGATGAGGATAGTGGCAAATCATAGTCAACAGGATAAGTACGTAGATATGGAGTTTGAAAAGATCGGAATGTGCTAAGGGTCGTAGGCTTTTATGATATCGATGGATACAAAAACGGCGGACTTTCAGTTATTAAGTTGACTGGACAGGGCATGGGTGAGGCTTTGGAGTTGGCCATCAAAAAAGAAGTTGGGATGGGTGCAACACTGGTTACCAGGAAGGCGTTAGGTGCTGATTCAGGTGTTTATCGGTGCCTTGGAAGATGATGGGTTCAAAGACCTTGCTGAACAACAAAGTGAGGCTGATGGGGCGGCAGGAAGAAATCTTACTAGATGTTGTGTTTGGTTTGAGGAAAACCAGGATTTTGTGGGGTTTTTACAGCTTAAGATACTAACCTGTAGAGAAGATCGTACTGTAAATGATTGTCAGGGTTATTACGCTGGCATGGAGGCATTTTTTGTGACTATGGGTAATTCAGAGGGGAATGGTAGGTAAACTTCATCAAATGCATTTTACTGGCATCAAGAACAGGCAAGGAATTAAAAAGCTTAATATCAAAGTGAACATTTAATCAATTGAAGCGTGGAAATATCAGATCATAAGAAACGAGAAATATCAGGAGTGTTATACTACAGATAACGAATAAAGTGACCGGTAAAATATGACTTGAAGAGCAACTTTTTTATTGTGGCCCTACAGTGAGTCGGGAATCTTACATCTCATTGAAAAATATGGAAAATTGCTGTCTCTAGGCAATGTCACTACTTCATCCACTGAGACCTCAAGTAGCACTACCTCCAGGGACGAATCAACGACCAGAAAGCCAGACATAAGAAGCATATTACAGGAGTTAAATATGTTACGTTTCGGACTACTTATAGCAACCAACAGGTTTCAGTTTTTCTCCAGTCTTCGCTTATTTATCTCCATAGCGATGTGAAAATTTTCGAATGGTTGCGCCTTTGGGCCCTAAATTCTGTATCGTGTCTGGAACACTATTTTGTTATTTGTATTGTCATACCTTCTTCTATATACCTTCGTGAGTTTAAAAGAAATTAATGAGTCTTCCGTCGTACTATGGTCTGAAAAACCACGCTGTAGCAGCTCTATTAGAATTTCATCAATACATCAGCAGCCTAACTGTTCGTATGGTTCTTCGATCATTTATCTGCAAGGTCTATGTCTCAAAATTTTGTATGTTCCGTTCCAGACTCCAAGAATTCTTATTCAATGTTTCTCACCAGAGGCATCGTCATTCGGCTGGCTCCATACCGGGAAACTCGCCAAGAAGCATTTTAATGCACCAATCACACCTTAAATATTATCAAAAATTACATAATGTTTTGAAACCGTGAAGGAACTTAACCAGCATTTTCTGTGCATAATATTAATGGCATTAGTAAATTTCTTCTCCTAACGTTCATCAGAAGGGATTTGTATCCGCATTCGTCATCCTCGATCTCACTAAATCAACTGGCAAAATTAAGACAGTGGCTTGTGGCACACACACACGTCTTACTTCACAACAAGGTTTTTCCAGCAGGTCTAGCGAGATGATAACGGTTTCCGCCAAAGCCTTCGAAGTGGCTGCCTCTGGATCAAATGCCACCAGGTCATGACCCATCAGCGACGTCAGCCATCTTGGCAGACATGAGACAACTGCAAAACACAATTCACGGATGATTTCCCACAGGTTTTTCAAGTTTTGTAATTAAAGGAAGCCATAGTATAGCTCAGCCCTCTTCGCAAACAGAACCTGGGTTCTGTGAAACAATTCTATTCTGTGACTACTTCGCAAGCTGGTTTTGCTCCACAGATACGCCAGCTCCGGTTGTGATCTAACTGTGATTTGCATGCACTTGAAAACACTCAATTACCGTACTCACTAAATGGGGCTCTAAAATTCATGGATTTAGCATGACTTTCTTGGCCAGACCCTGTAAAAAGTAATATAATGCATTTCATGACCTATCTAAGGGCCTTTGCGGCTCTCGAGTCTGATTCTATTATACGTAAACGCTTACAGTACACGTAGCCCCACGATCATGTCTACACTGATAAGCCGCTTACCTAACAGCCGGTGTGTCCACATTTGGCACAGATAACGGTGGCGACGCGTCGTGGTATGGAACCAATGAGGCCTTGGTAAGTCGCTGGACGGAGCTAGCACCACATCTGCACACACAAGTCACTTAATTACCGTACATTCCGAGGAGGGGGATGATGAGCTATGACGCCACGTTCTATCAGATCCTTGTGTTCGATCGGGTTCAGATTTGGCGAGTTGGGGGGCCAGCACATCAACTGGAACTCGTCGCTTTGTTCCTCGAGTCTTTCCATTACATTCCTGGCCTTGTGACATGGCGCATTACCTTGCTGAAAAATGTCACTACCGTCGAGAAACTTGATCGTCGTGAAGGGGTTAAGTGCTCTACAACCAGTGTACGATTCTCCTTAGTCGACATGGTGCCTTGCACGAGCTCCACCGCACCCATGGATGCCCATGTGATTGTTCCCCAGAGCATAATGGAGTCGCCACCAGCTTGTCTCTGTCTCACGGTACAGGTGTCAAGGAACTATTCCCCTGGAAGACGACGGATTCGCATCCTCTCATCTGCGTGATGACGGTATGGGGATTCATTACACCATGAAACGCTCTGCCACTGCGCCAACGTCCATTGCCGATGGTCACGTGTCCATTTTAGTCGTAGTTGCCGATTCGTGATGTTCACGTTGGCATATGAATGGGTGTCGGTTGCAGACCGCCATTGGTCGGCGCACAGCGTGTTCAGATACACTTCTACTCCGTCCAGCATTAAAGTCTGATGTTAGTTCCGCCACAGTTCGCCGCCTGTCCTCTTTTACCAGTCTTCCCAGCCCACGACGTCCGACGTCTGTAACGAGGGATGACCGCCCAACCCCACGACGTCTGTACGTGGTTTCGCCTTGGTTTCGCCGCATGTTGAAGACATTCACCACACCACTCCTCGAACACCCGACAAGTCGTGCAATTTCCGAAACGCGCGTGGCGAGCCTACGGACCATCATAATCTGCCCACGGTGAAACTGAGATAAATGACGCGCCTTCCCCATTCTACACACGGACAGTACGTTCACTGATACTATATGCACCTTCCGTGTGTCTGACTATCAGTCATTCCTCGCCAGGTGACGCTGCTATCGCCTTGACGGGTTTATATCGATAGTAGGTCGGTGGTCATAATGTTCTGGCTGATCAGTGCCGAAGGCACTGCAAAATATTTCAGGGACACGCTGTAGCCGGGTACATTGATATTGGCAGATCCCGTGCGTTATAACCCTCAAATACCGCTGGTCTTTCGTGAATGGAATTCATCTAGTGCAGTATGGGACAAACGTCGTTCTATATCTGGGCACTCATGACGAAACTTTACATGATATGCATGCAAAAACTTTTAAATTCCTACATGCAATAGCTACGTTCCTGTTTAGCAAATTGTTACCCCGAGAATGTCTAATATCTTAAGTCCCCGTGGTACACATTTCTCTGCATTATCATTTAATATATCGAGGCCCTGCGGAATCTTAGAGAAAAAATTCTATTCGAGTAACTACCAAACACGTGAAGGCTAACTTGTGAAGTTTCGGACATCTTCCCAACATAAAAATTAATTTTAAAACTATTTATGGAAACGTGTTGTTTGACTTATTTTGATAAGGGCAACTCTAATAAATTTACGACACTGTCTGAAATAAACTAAATTTAACTTTTATTTAAAACATAGCTGTACATAATATTATTACAGAAATAACACATTACAGAAATAACACATTATTTAATATTGTGCAATATCAGAAGTTCATAACTTAGTGAATTATGTGAAATGTGTTGGTGTGTCATTGAGATTCAAATGAAAAGTGTGATAGAGCAAGGCGTGACTCATTGACCTAGAAACGTCAAATCAAATGGCTCTGAGCACTATGGGACTTAACTGCTGAGGTCATCAGTCCCCTAGAACTTAGAACTACTTAAACCTAACTAACCTAAGTACATCACACACATCCACACCCGAGGCAGGATTTGAACCTGCGACCGTAGCGGTCGCGCAGTTTCAGAACGAATTAAACATGGAAATCCCGAGCAACAGCCAAAGAAGGATGTGATAAATAACGTCATGTTTGCTTTCAGCAGTAACTCTTATTTGTCATTTTTAAACATAAGATTTGATGTTGTATTGCGGCATTGAAAAAGGTTAAAAATAACGTCCTTGTAGGTCTGTGTCACTCTTGACAGTAATGTAGTCAATAGTAGTTATCAGCGAAATGAGTAGATTTGTTATTTACAAAAAGGTTGATGTTAATATTGAAGGATGTCTTTCATCGAAGTTAAGAAAGATGAAAATTTATCTAACAGTTCAAGCAAGCCGAGGAAAATGGTGATTGTAATAATGTCTTTATCACATCGGACTCTAACTGAACAAAAAAGTTAACGTAAAAACAAAGAGAACGGTTAAAAGTCTTCTCCTGTTAATATCACTATCCTGTATGGACAGGTTCAAGTTCCTATAACACGTTGCCATGGTCAGGCATCGCGTTTTGCCAATCGGTGGAGGTCTGACAGCACTTGTCAGACAACAATCACAGCATTTAGTGAGTTTTTTCACTTTCAGAACACTATATATGGCTGGACATTAAAACTGCAAAGCCTGATAGAGTCTCAAACAACGACATTTATATTGCATATTCAGTAGAGTAGGAATAATACATGAGTATATTTGTGGGTGATTTGAGAATATACACAGTGCGAAATTTGGTATACAGGATGATTGAGCTGCCCCTACATATGGGTTTTATGCAACCCGCAACACCTTCAAATACCACGTGCCAGATTTTCATATTCCCTCGCTCGCTACGTCCAAACTATTAGTCCTACAAAAAAACTATTTGTCCTACTTTTTTGTAGGAAATATATTGTAGTTATAACTTGTACTGGGATGTGTGTTTCCTAGAGGTCATAGTTTTCGAATTATTCAAGAAAAACTTACAAAAATGACCTTCAAACACATTTTTCTTGAATAATTAGAAAATCGTGGCCTACTCCGAAAATGTATCCCAGAACAGAGATATAACTACAGAGAGAGAATATGAAAATCTTGCATGTGGTTTTTGGAGGCATTGCGAGTTGCATAAAACCCATAGATAGGGGCAGCTGAATCAACTTATACAGACCGCTGCCAGTTAAGGCAGCGACAATGAATCTAGCTCGGCTGGGCATCGAGTTGACCTGAACTTGGATGACAGATACGGGTATGTCATTCCGTGCTGGTTCGACTCTTTATCACAATTTATCAGTCTTAGTAGCTGGCGATTGGTGTCATGCCAGTCTCTCGCTAGCTCATGACCAACATGCAGTCTTGTGTTGTTTTATGGAAAGATGAGGTTATGGAGACATTGAGGATCAGGCACAGCATCCACCTTAACACGTCAGAAATGTAACACCTGGTATTCAAATTACCCGATATGTGAACCAGAGGTGATCTTGTTGTATGACTAATGGCTCCCTATAGAAACCGCCAGGTGCCGGGTCCGCATTATGAGTAACGAATGCAATCTGGAAATGTTCATTCCCCTCGGAACCTTTACACACGGATACGCCCATTGTGATGTTGTATTCCGTACCCCCACACGTCTGAAAATGTCACTTGGTGGCACTGCTATGTCCAATCTTGTCGTTAGATGCTTCACTGTCAGCTCATTTTTCTGTTGCCGCGTTAAGTGAAACGGCAAGAACTGCCGCAATACCGACAGCGCTTGATGCTCCAGAGGCAGTCGCACTGTCCGTGCGGATACTTTTCTTGCTGCAGAACGAATAACGTCTGTCTTCTCGGGAGAAAGATGCGTGAAGTATTGAGTTCTCGCATTGCATCGATTATGGGCCTGCTGAATGCATAACTGCGCATGACGACGTGTGATTCCGACCAATGTGGATAGGAATATCGTGGAACAATAATCTCGACAGGTTACGATCCCGCAGCTGCCGAATTATGATACGTGCTGACACACTTTCTCATCCTTAAACGAGGTATGACACGAATTTCTCACAAACAGTCAACATTCAAA
The DNA here is from genome assembly GCF_023864345.2 of Schistocerca serialis cubense. Classification (NCBI taxonomy): domain Eukaryota; kingdom Metazoa; phylum Arthropoda; class Insecta; order Orthoptera; family Acrididae; genus Schistocerca; species Schistocerca serialis. Next base: position 373,943,660 of record NC_064640.1, read on the forward strand.
TGCGAATTCTGAATGACAAACCCGCTGTATAACACTTCCTTACAAACAGAAAGCAGATGGCGTTATTCCTACCTACATTTGCAGCTGCAATGAAATGTTAATCAATTGCATATCCAGGCATGTAGCACGTTTCATACGATTTATTTGTATACACTGAGTGCCTCTCCTATGGGTCGGCAAGCGCACTTTCGCTTGTGTTTCGGAAGATATTTTCAATTTAGTTTTCGCCGTGTGCAGCTGGACTCAGCTGAAACAAACACTGCTCATCATGTTTTTCGTACGACGCCCAGCGTCGATGGAAAGAGACGGTTTGTTCCCCATTACAAACAAAATTATTTTTAAATGGGAAGTGTACATGCTCGTTCTATCGAGTGGTATAGTGCGTTATTTGTTTTATCTATATGTAGTAACAGGAAAAATAAAACACGAAGAACAGTGAGTACTGCAGCAGCTACTGAGCAGCACTTCTGCATGGCGGTAGCAGACAGTGTGGGCCAGGGCAGTGCTGTCGCTGCCGGAGTACTTGTTCTTTGCGTTTTACTGTCCCTGTTAATGCACATAGAGAAAAGAATATCGCACTAGACTAATTTGGAACCGCTCAGTCGAATGGGCACGTAAAATTTCTCTTTAAAAACGATTTTGCTTGTAATTCGATACAGACCGACGCTTGTCATCGATGCTGGGCGTCGCATGAAAACCGTGATGTGCAGTATTTGTTTTGGGCTGACTACAGCTACATGTTGCAAAAACGAAATTGCAAATGTCTGCCGAAACACCAGAGGAAATGAGACTGGTGACTCTTAAGAGAGATACCTTTTATTCATACGGTGAGTTAGGGGTATGAGTTCAGATATTGTTATCACTGGTACCCCAATATACACCCACATCAATGTGTTGATTGTTTTTTCCCTGCATCTGACAGTCTTCCCGCAAATCTGTCACATCATTTACTATTTGATGTTTTCTGCATGGTCGTAACTGCACCATTAAGTGGATTACGCCTGTCAGTATAGAATAATCATTTTGCGTCCCTGCGTCCACACTTCAATCCCTGACCTGTCGTCCAGGGGAAAATAAGCATCAATGGCTTGCTCTTGCCACATGCACTTGGAGGTACTAATCAGCCTAAAAACGTACTACTCGTAATAGTCACAATTATTAGTCTGCAAATGAGGTTAAAGTGCTGAGGGAATGTTGTTCAGCATCCTGTCCTCTGTCACTTTTCCCAACGTAATGCAGAAAACAGATATGGCATGGACTCAACAAGCCGTTGAAAGCCCCCTGCAGAAATATTGAGCCATGTTGCCTCTAAACCGTCCATACTTACGAAAGCGTTGCCGGTGCAGGATTTTGTGCAGGAACTAACCTCTCGATTATGTCCCATAAATGTTCGAAGGGGACTCACGTCCGGCGATCTGGGTGGCCAAACCATTCGCCCGCAATATCCACAATGTTCTGACATGGCACGTATGGATTCTGACCATTACAGGTTGTATTCAAAATTACCACTGGTAGCTGCAATACACGCTTCCAGTCTGGTATGTAACGACTGCTGCACACGTACTAGCATTTCATCGGATATGTCCTAGCAGGTTGCAGTAATATGTCGTTACGTATGATCGGGTGTAGTTGGCATGTCCTTGTAGGCTTTTGATACCGTTCCTCACAAGCGACTATTAATCAAATTACGTGTATATGGGATTCGTGATTTCCTCTCAGAGCGGTCACATTTCGTAGTGATAGACGGTAAATCATCGAGTCGAACAGAAGTGATATCTTGCGTTCCACAAGGTAGTGTCATAGGCCCTCTGCTGTTCCTGATTTACATAAATGATCTAGATGATAATCTCAGCAGCCCTCTTAGATTGTTTGCAGATGACGCTGTAATTTACGTAAGAAGTAAGTAATTTATATAAGAAGTAAACTTACGCTATCTGACAGGACCCCCATGGAAGACAAGTGATCGTAAGATAATGAAACTTTGTGGAAACATTGGTAAGGACACGTGGAAGAGAACAAACGAATTAACCATTGAAAGAAACCCATTTTCATTTCCACATGAGACGTTAACATCTGTTAATTGTGTACCATGTTTACGTTACAGGTTACAAACGTTGCTCAATGTGACGACGTTCTGCATCCACGACAACCTAGAACCCCACAAGAGATACCGTTTCACAATTGTTCGCAGCACATTTTGAACAGCGGGCTGTGGAATGTTCAGCTGTCGTGACACAGCTCTTGCCCTACTTCAGGATCGCACACTGCGACCAGCATTCTTAGCCATGGCAACAGTAACTTCTTCAAAGATTTGTGGCGCAATTGGCCATCGGCCAATTGCCAAATCGCTATTTAATTCGGACTTCCGAATCACGTTCAATCCCAGTGCGGGAAGAGAATCTCTCCGTATTCCTTTAATGCATCGATACGCGCGAAGAGCAGCAAGGCTATTGATGTTATTTTGTTAACACAGCTTTACGAGTAAGGCCCCGCTCACCTTGTGCAGACCCATATTCATTGTTTGCAACTGTCATGCACGCTGATGCTGGTGTTTCAGCCCTACGTCGCAGTACTAGTACCGGTGCCTAACAGCAAGTCATGATACTAACACTGCAAATAACGCAAATCCTGCAGCGCACAGTCTGAACCTCTTTCCTATAAATTTGGGTGCCAATACGATAAATCGTTCTCCGTCTACACTTGTTTAAGTTGCTGAAGTTTGTTATAACCACTCTGTATATTAAATTATGAATTCCTTCAAGATCAGGTACTCGAGTCTGTCGTATATGTTTGTTAAATTATTTAAGTTCAATAGGACGTTTATGGACGCAATGCTCTTTCCTGAATAGTTTTACATTTTTTAATTATGTAATGTAAATGGACACTTTCTTGCGTCGGATAAAAGTAACCTGCGAGAATTTCCTTTTGTCTAATCCGAAACTTTCTATATCTTACATACAGATCAGATCAGTGAAATCATTCATTACGTTCACACCTTAGAAGGTTTGTACATGTTTGGCTCAGCTTATGCCCATAGATGGACGATCTTTCTGAAAGGCGATGGAGTTACAGTTAAGAGACTTTCAGAAACAGAATGGAGTGCTCACTACGAAGCCTTTAAAATTATATTTCAGAGTTTTAAAAAGATTGTCGATGCCACTAAGGAACTTTCAGATTGTTCTGAAACCATAGAAACCAGCGGAGCTCCTCGAACACTGTAGCCTTCGTTGCGTGATTTCTCTTTTTTGCTTTTATGTAGTGCTGTCCTAGAAGAAGTCAGCCACAACCAAAAGTATTTACGTATTCTTGGAGTTTCCTTCGGAATGTGTATTACCAAGATAAGTCTAAAGCTCTTTTTGAAAGAGAAGAGAGATTATCTCGTTCAAGAAGCACTTCACTTTGCGAGGAACGCATCTGACTAGATATGCATTCTTAGAGTAAAAGTAGAACTATCAGGAAGAAGAAAATGATGCCTAGAGAGAAGGTTGCAACTGATACGCTGACTGTCCACAGCTTGTGGTCGTGCGGTTGCGTTCTCGCTTCCCGCGCCCGGGTTCCCGGGTTCGATTCCCGGCGGGGTCAGGGATTTTCTCTGCCTCGTGATGACTGGGTGTTGTGTAATGTCCTTAGGTTAGTTAGGATTAAGTAGTTCTAAGTTCTAGGGGACTGATGACCATAGATGTTAAGTCCCATAGTGCTCAGAGCCATTTGATACGCTGACTACGCAACAGGAAGTAAGAAAGTCAATGTTACAGTTCATCGACAGGTCTCTGCAAGAAATCGAGGCGCGTTGCAAACTCATGGAACGTACCCTATGCGATCAAAAGTGTCCAGACACCTGGTTGAAAATGACTTACAAGTTCGTGGCGCCCTTCATCGGTAATGTTGGAATTCAATATGGTGCTGGCCCACCCTTAGTCTTAATGACAGCTTCCACTCCCGCAGGTATACGTTCAGTAAGGTGCTGGAAGGTTTCTTTGGGAGTGGTAGCCCATTCTTCGCGGAGTGTTGCACTGAGGAGAGGTATCGATGTCGGTCGGTGAGGCCTGGCACGAAGTCGGAGTTCCAAAGCACCCCAAAGGTGTTCTATACGATTCAGGTCACGACTCTGTGCAGGACAGTCCATTACAAGGATGTTATTGTCGTGTAACCACTCCGCCACAGGCCGTGCATGATGAACAGGTGCTCGATCGTGTTGAAAGATGCAATCGCCATCCCCGAATTGCTCTTCAACAGTGGGAAGCAAGAAGGTGCTTAAAACATTAATGTAGGCCTGCGCTGTGATAGTGCCACGCAAAACAACAAAGGGTGCAAGACCCCTCAATGAAAAACACGACCACACCATAACACCACCACCTCAGAATTTTACTGTAGGCACTACACCCGCTGGCAGAAGACGTCCATAGGGCATTCCCCATACCCACGCCCTGCCATCGGATCGCCACATTGTGTACCGTGATTCGTCACTCCACACAACGTTTTTCCACTGTTCAACCGTCCAATGTTTACGCTCCTACACCAAGCGATACATCGTACCATACAAAGTTTCCACACCGACACTTGTTTGTGCCATTCAACCTTAGTTGCTAGGTACGACGTTGTTATGTTTGTTTATAGTGTGCTTTGCCTGTTCCCTGAGTGCACTGCGACTTGCTAGTCAGTGCGTGACAGTTCAAGCAGTAGGTCGTGAGTAGGCGATGGGATTTACCATTGCAGAAAAAGCCGAAACTTTCATTTTTCATGGACTGTGTAGGATGAATGGAGTTCGTTCCTGTATGGTGTATGCGGCAAATATCCCAGTAGACGTCAACCCCTTCAACAAGTTACGTGGAAGTGTTAGCGTAACACCTAGATAACGTAACAGAAAGGAATAAGTGACGACAGAAGTGGGAAAAATTAATGTTTTTACTGTTGCTGGAGTTGATCCGCACGTTAACTCCCGCGTAATCACACGAGGAAGTGGCATGAGTCAGGCAAGTGTCCTCTGCATTCTCCATCGACATATGTTCCGTCCCTATCATATCTCTCACCACCAAGAGCTGCATGGAAATGATTGAGATCCGTTTTAACTTATTTACTTCTTTAAGACAGGATAATCCAGATGTATCATGTATCTTGTTTAGTGATGGATCCACATTTACCAATCATGGCCAGGTAAACCGCCGAAACATACCTTATTGGTTTGTTGACAATCCCCACTAGCTTCCTCAGGTGGAACGTCAGCCTCCATGCAGTGTAAACATGTGGTGCGGGATAGTCAACCATCAGCTCATAGGCCGGTTTTTCATCTATGGAATACTAAATACGCACAAGTATCGCAGCCTCCTAACAGACCATCTTCCACGGATGTTAGACGTTCCTCTGCATACGAGGAGGAACGTATGGTACCAACATGATGGCTGCCCAGCCCATAGTGCACGAAGTACTACAGCACGTCTTCACGAATTGTTTCCAAATCGTTGGATTGGACGCAGAGGACCTGTAGCTTGGTCGGTGTGTACCCTGGGTTTGACTCCTGTAGACTTTTTTCTGTGGACAAAGCTGGCAGACGGTGTCTACATCTACACCTACATCTACATCTACATGGTTACTCCGCAATTCACACTTAAGTGCCTGGCAGAGGGTTCATCGAACCATTTTCATACTACTTCTCTACCATTCGACTCTCGACTGGCGAGTGGGAAAAAGGAACACCTAAATCTTTCCGTTCGAGCTCTGATTCCTCTTACTTTATTATGATGATCATTTCTCCCTATGTAGGTGGGTGTCAAAAAAATATTTTCGCATTCGGAAGAGAAAGTTGGTGCCTGAAATTTCGTAAATAGATCTCGCCGCCAAGAAAACCGCCCTTGTTTCAGTGACTGCCACCCTAACTCGCGTACCATATCAGTGACACTCTTACCCCTACTGCTAGATAACACGAAACGAACTGCCCTTCTTTGCACTTTTTCGATGTCCTCCGTCAATCCTACCTGGCAAGGATCCCACACCGCGCAGCAGTATTCCAGCAGACGACGGACAAGTGTAATGTAGGCTGTCTCTTTAGTGGGTTTGTCGCATCTTCTAAGAGTTCTGCCAACAAACTGCAGTCTTTGTTTCGCCTTCCCCACAATATTATCTACGTGGTCATTACAATTTATGTTGCTCGTAATAGTAATTCTTATCGGATTTCTTTTAGTACCCATGTGGATGACCTCGCACTTTTCTTTGTTTAGTGCCAATTGCCACTTTTCACACCATACAGAAATTCTCTCTAGATCATTTTGTAATTTGAATGGATCGTCTGATGATTTTACTAGACGGTAAATTACAGCGTCATCTGCAAACAATCTAAGAGGTCTGCTGAGATTATCATCTAGATCATTTATGTAAATCAGGAACAGCAGAGGGCCTATGACACTACCTTGTGGAACGCCAGATATCACTTCTGTTCGACTCGATGATTTACCGTCTATCACTATGAAATGTGACCGCTCTGAGAGGAAATCACGAATCCCATATGCACGTAATTTGATTAATAGTCGCTTGTGAGGAACGGTATCAAAAGCCTACAAGGAAATGCCAACTACACCCGATCATACGTAACGACATATTACTGCAACCTGCTAGGACATATCCGCTGAAATGCTAGTACGTGTGCAGCAGTCGTTACATACCAGACTGGAAGCGTGTATTGCAGCTACCAGTGGTAATTTTGAATACAACCTGTAATGGTCAGAATCCATATAACCAGCGTATGCACTTGAGTTGTTCTTTAGTCTGTGCTACCACAGGTGTTGCACAAGTGTCGCTGTGGGAAGTTTTCAAAATATATCTCGTAAACGACTCTCACTAGAATCCTGCAACAAACACCACTGACATTCTAATTTACTCTACTTTTATTTTGCTAATGTCAAAAGGCATTTTTCCACTTAAAAAGTGTATGTTTGCACAAAAAGTACATTTTCTAAGTATTATTAGAATCTACTGTTTGGCTAACAATTCGAGCACCTGACTATCAATCCACTCTCTGAAAACTGCACATCAATATCACTTTAGGTTTCCGCTATATTTGCGGCGCAACTTTTAGGTGATTCACCCTCTATTGTGCTCAGTAACTGTGGGCAAGCTAGAATTTATAGATAAAGCATTTGTTTTCCTCTTTATAAGATAGATCGAGAGAGAGAGAGAGAGAGAGAGAGAGAGAAAACGTTCTCAACGGAAGAGACGGTACCTACTGTGGGTAAAGGGGAAATGACAAGCTGTGAACACAGAAAATAAATTTTATTCTAGAAACGATGACACACACAATTCTGAAGCAGTTTGCTCGAAAGGATCGTAAGAAATCAGAACGTTGTTTTCCATCGAAAATTAGGATACTGTAATACACTCGAATTACTACACTGTGACTTAATATGATATGGAATGAAACAAAGAGTTTACGAGAGGAACGGTCTAGGAGTAAAAGCACTGAGAAGGGACAAAACTACAAAGATATAAACTAAAAAATAACGTGCCACGGAAGAAACCCCGAATGAAAGGGGCGCAGTGGGAAAACACTGGACTCGTATTCGGGAGGACGATGGTTCAAATCCCCGTCCGGCCATCTAGATTTTGGTTTCCCTAAATCGCTTCAAACATAGGGCGAGAAGGTTCCTTTAAATAGTAGATGGCCGTTTTCCTTGCTTATTCTTCCCTAACCGGAGTTCGTAGTCCGGCGCTGATGACTTAATCGTCGATGGGACGTGAAACAGTAATCTTCATACGAATGAAAGGGAAATAACACTTTTTTGTCACTTACGGAATATCACTGGTAATGAGCTGAAGACAGTGAGGCACGTATGTGAACTTACTGTTGCTCTCCATGAAGGCAGTGGGCTGGTACGTGAAGCCAGAGTCCTCCAGCGGCGGGCCGCAGCTGGCATGCTCTCCCGGCTGCTGCAGGTTTATGATCGACTTGATGCCCAGGCTGTGGATATACCAACAAAGCAGGATAATGCCATGTTCACGAATTTATTCAGCCTTTTGTATATGTTGTTAAAACACGAAGTGCTCCATCTCCATGTGCGCTAATAAGACTAAGGTTCCTATCGAGATTAATTGCTTTCAGAAGCTACTGAACTGGGTTAGAAGTAAAGCCGTTCAGCAGTCCCTTTAATATTTGCGATACTTAATCTGGCAAGCATTTGCAGCTTTTTAAAGCCGATGTCTATCTCAATTTTTATTTTATCTTTAAACAAAATAATTTAAAAATATACATCCTACATAAGTAAAAACTGAATTCTTTTCATTTTCTTGATAATACGGTAAAAATTTGATATACATCACTGAGAGGCTTATTTTTAAAATTTCAAAGCTGTAAGATGAAAGACAAATGAAGAAATACGCTATGGCCTCCCGAATACATCTTGTGTAATGGGCATGACGATAATATTAGAGATATTCTGTTCTATGAAGAGGCATCCGACAGTCGTTCTCCTTCCTAAACCATATGCGAAAAGAATAGGGGTCGATAATGCTGAAAGGATGTACACCCTTCGCCACACCTTGTACGATGGCTTGTGGAGTACAGATGTAGCTATAGACATGACATACCATTCAGTAAAAGTTACATGGATTATTAAAAAGTTCAGCTATAAAATCTATGGATCAAATGTGCTGCATCGTGGAAAAAATATGCTGTAAGACAGTGAACAAAACAATGAAATTATTTTAATGCTGAAATATATATAAAAATCATAATTTTATAAATTTTAGGATCTATTAGAATGTCCACGTTTCTGTACCCTCTGCAACAAAGGAACCACTCTTACTTTCTATTAGGACAGAGCCTACTAAATATACTTCACAGGAAACAGTAGGAATTGCTTCAGTAAATAAAGATTTGGTCCAAATCGGCAAATGGTTAAACGAACCATAGACAACATGTCAAACAGAAACATCATCTTTAATCGTCTTTTCGTTTCTGATTTAATTTGTCTCGGAAGGTAATACCCAAAATAATGTGGCTTTTTGCCGGCCAGAGTGTTCGAGCGGTTCTAGGCGCTACAGTCTGGAACCACGAGACCGCTACGGTCGCAGGTTCGAATTCTGCCTCTGGCATGGATGTGTGTGATATCCTTAGGTTTAAGTAGTTCTAAGTTCTAGGGGACTGATGACCTCAGAAGTTAAGTCCTATAGTGCTCAGAGCCATTTGAGCCATAATCTGGCTTTTTATTTATTCAAAATTCTGATTGATTTACAAAGCACATTCTAAACTACAGCAAAATCATGTGCATAGACCGGTATTCGTATTTTCTAAGCGTACCAATTAATAAGATGTATACGTATTACTGCAATAGCTTCTCTATGAAACAAATTTATTACTAACAAGACTGGATGTAAAGCAATATTAATATGCTTGTGGAAATTCATGAAACAGTGAACTTAAATAAACTTACTTATGACAACTATGGAGAGTAGAAGTGCGCCAAGTGAGAATATGGTTAACGCTATATCTGGTAGTCGGCGTGGTTATGGACCAGTTAATTAAACTGCAGTTACGAACAATGAAGTGCCCGACATTTTACTATCAAAATATATTGTATTTTATATCACTTACGAATGCTTAATCCGCAGATTCTTTCCTCAGATGACGTTCAGTTTCAGTTTAAAATGTAGTCGAGAGCAAATTTTTAGACAGCACCTATTTGTTGCAGATAGGCTAAGGTAAAATTGAGGAATTATTAACAACATATTAGTTTTCCAGTTATTACCCAGAGTAACCTATGCGTGGGTAGAAAAGTGGATTCGTGTGCAGGTCAAGATGTGGCATACTTGCAGAGAAGTATTATGACGAATACCGCCCAAGATGATTGAGCCAGGGTAAGTGAATATTTCATAGTGTTATAAATACGCAAATCACTCTCTCACAGCGTTTTCGATGTATGCTTTAAAAGGAGGAAGTAAAGTAACCATCTACCCTGTCATCTACATCGGAGGTCTTTATAGTCACATTAGATAAAGTGAAGAAGGATGGTGGCAAGTAGAAAAAGGAAGGTTATTTTAACCTTGTTAATACACGTCACGTAGTAACACCTAAATGATTTCTAATAGCGCAACCTTTTTTGCGGAAAAATGAAGATGCAAAGCAACTACCAGAATAATCAAGACATATTTCGTACCACTTTTTTGCTTTGGTTACAAGCAAATATACCGTTACAGTCACTGTTTGTTACGGTAGGTGCTCATATTTCAGTTGGAACGCTGCATCATAAAATAGATCGTGTAACCGTTTAGTGACATGTTGTTGTTGTGGCCTTCAGTCTGAAGACTAGTTTGATGCAGCTCTCCATACTACTCTAATCTGTACAAGCTACTTCATCCGAATAATTACTACAACCTACATCCTTCTGAGTCTGCCTACTGTATTCATCTCTTGGTCTCCCTCTTCGAATTTTGGCCACCATACTTCCCTCCAATACTGAACCGGTGATCTCTTTATGTATCAGAATGTGTTCTGTCAACTGGTTTCTACTTTTAGTCAAATTGTGAAACAAATTTCTTCTCTCCCCAATTCTATTCAGTACCTCCTCATTAGTTACATGATCTACCCATCTAGTCTTCAGTAATCTTCTGTAGCACCACATTTCAAAAGCTTCTATTCTCTTCTTGTATAAGCTGTTTATCATCCATCTTTCACTCCCATAAATTGCTACACTCCATACAAATACCTTCAGAAAAGACTTCCTAGCAATGGCTCCTATATTCTATGTTAACAAATTTCTCTCCTTCAGAAACGCCTTTCTTGCTATTGCCAGTCTACGTTTTATATCCTCTCTATTTCGGCCATCATCAGTTATTTTGCTAGCCAAATAGCAAAACTCATCTACTACTTAGAGTGTTTCGTCATCTGATTTAATTTGACTCCATTCCATTATCCTTGTTTTGCTTTTTTTAATGTTCATCTTATATCCTCCTTTCAAGATACTATCCATTCCGCTCAGCTGCTCTTCGAAATCCTTTGCTGTCTCTGATAGAATTACAGTGTCATTGGAAAACCTCGAAGCTTTTATTTCTTCTCCCTGAACTTTAATTTCTACTCCAAAATTTTCGTTGGTGAACTTTACTGCTTGCTCAGTGTACAGATTGAATAATATTGGCAAAAGGCTACAATATTTTCTTACTCCATTCTCAGCCGCTGCTTCCCTTTCGTACCACTCGACACATAATTGCCGTCTAGTTTCTCTATAAGTTGCAAATAGCCTTTCACTCTCTATATTTTACCCATGTTACCTTCAGAATTTCACATAGTATTCCAGTCAACCTTCTAAAAAGCTTTCTCTAAGATTACAAATGCTCTAAACGTAAGTCTGCTTTTCCCTAACATATCTTCTAAGATAAATCGTATGGTCAGTATTGCCTCGAGTGTTTCTACATTTCTCCAGAATCCAAACTGGTCTTCCCCAAGGTCAGATTCTACCACTTTTTCAATTCTTCTGTAAAGAATTCGTGTTAATATTTTGCAACCATGACTTATTAGACTGATAGTTCGATAATTTTCACATCTATCAGCAACTGCTATCTTTGGAATTGGAATTACTACATTCTTCTTGAAGTCTGAGGGTATTTCGCTGGTCTCATACATCTTGCACACCAGATGGAAGAGTTTTTGTTAAGGTTGGCTGTCCCAAGGCTATCAGTAGTTCTGACGGAATATCGTCTGCTCCTGGGGCATTGTTTCAACTTAGTTTTCTGGTGCTGTGTCAAACTCCTCTCGCAGTATCATATCGCCAACCTCTTCTCCCGTGACATCAAAGAATTTCTACTAGGCCTTGTCGGTTTATCCATTTCAAAAATGGTTCAAATGGCTCTGAGCACTATGGGACTTAACATCTGTGGTTATCAGTCCCCTAGAACTTAGAACTACTTAAACCTAACTAACCTAAGGACATCACACACATCCATGCCCGAGGCAGGAATCGAACCTGCGACCGTAGCGGTCACGCGGTTCCAGACTGAAGCGCCTTTAACCGCACGGCCACACCGGCCGGCGTTTATCCATTTGATCCTCTTCTGCCTTCACTATTTCATCTCTTAAAGCTACCCACTCGTCTCCTTTAATATTTCTTTCTCCGGTTCTGGTCAACCACTGGCAAATGCTCCCTCAGAACCTCTAAACACCCTTTCGTCCTTTAAACTTATACTGTTCCCACCACATCATTTCCTACGGTTTTGCAGTTTCTTCAGTTTGAATCTGCACTTAATAATTAATAAATTGTGGTTACAGTCCACATATCTTCCTGAAAATGTCTTGCAAATTAAAATCTGGTCCCGAAATCTCTGACTTGCCATTATACACTGAAGAGCCAAAGAAACTGGTACACCTGCCTAATATCGTGTAGGGCTCCCACGAGCACGCAGAAGTGCCGCAATACGACTTGACATGGACTCGACTATGTCTGAAGTAGTGCTGGAGGGAATTGACACCATGAATCTAGCAGGGCTGTCCATAAATCGGTAAGAGTACGAGGGGGTGGAGATCTCCTGTGAACAACAGTTGCAAGACATCCCAGATATGCTCAATAATGTTTATGTTTGGGGAATTTGGCAGCCAGCGGAAGTGCTTAAACGCGGAAGAATGTTCCTGGAGTCACCTTGTAGCAATGCTGGACGTGTGGGATGTCGCATTGTCCTGCTAGAATTGCCCAAGTCGATCGGACTGCACAGTGGACATGAATGGATGCAGGTGATCAGACAGGATGCATACGTACGTGGCACTTGTAAGAGTCGTAGCTAGACGTATCAGGAGTTCCAAATCACTTCAAATGCACACGCCCCACACCATTACAGAGCCTCCACCAGCTTGAACAGTCCCCTGTTGACATGCAGGGTCCATAGATTCATGAGTTGTCTCCATACCTGTACACTTCCATCCAACCAGGCAACATGTTTCCAGTCATCAACGGTCCACTATCCTTGTTGACGGGCCCAGGCGAGGCGTAAAGTTTTGTGTCGTGCAGTCATCAAGGCTACACGACTAGGTCTTCGGCTCCGAAAGCCCATATCGATGATGTTTCGTTGAGTGGTTCGCATGCTGACACTTTTTGATGGCCCAGCATTGAAAACTGCAGCAATTTGGGGAACGGTTGCACTTCTGTCACGTTGAACGATTTTCTTCAGTCATCGTTGGTCCCGAACTTGCAGGATGTTTTTCCGGCCTCAGCGATGTCAGAGATTTGATATTTTACCGGATTCCTGATATTCACGGTAGACTTCATCGCTACCTCAGAGATGCTGTGTCGCGTCGCTCATGTGCCGACTATAACGTTCAAACTCACTTAAATCTTGGTAGCCTGCCATTGCAGAAGCAGTAACTGACATAAAAACTGCGCCAGACACTTGTTGTCTTATATAGGCATGGCCGACCGCAGTGTCGTCTTCTGCCTGTTTACATATCTCTGTATTAGAATACGCACGCCTATACCAGTTTCTTTGGCGCTTCAGTGTATAATCTATACGCAAGAAAGGCAAGAAACAGAGGCGTAGCAAGGGGTGTGCGGTTCGCACCGGGTACCAGCTTCGTAAGGGTGACAAAACTTGCCAGGTTCTGTGGCACAGTACTAAAACATGTTTTTTTCGTCGTTTCATTCCTGATACTTACGGAAGCCGGCGGGAAACTAGTGAACTTACGTACTGAACCTGATATTGCTTGCAAACAGTATTCTCACACAGTTCTTGAGACAGTGATGCCAATTATCTTAGTTTGATACTTTTTTAAAGGCCATTGTTAACATAGTTTCTCAGTCAGTAAACTATTTTTTATGAGTTGATTGTGCTGTTAAATGTTTCATGCTCTTATAATTTGGTAGCAAATATGGATTTCAGATTTTAAAATAAAGAATAGCAATGTTTTAAGAGCGAACATCCTATGGTGCCTAAGAAATTCAGGTTGTGGATTCGGATTTAGAGTCTCTTGAATTCAAAAAGTGTTCTTCCACAAAACATGGAGCTTAATATTTGTAACGATGTATGTAGAGGGGAGGGGGGGGGGGTTGAGAAGTAAACTTACGTTATCTGACAGGACCCCCATGGAAGACAAGTGATCGTAAGATAATGAAACTTTGTGGAAACATTGGTAAGGACACGTGGAAGAGAACAAACGAATTAACCATTGAAAGAAACCCATTTTCATTTCCACATGAGACGTTAACATCTGTTAATTGTGTACCATGTTTACGTTACAGGTTACAAACGTTGCTCAATGTGACGACGTTCTGCATCCACGACAACCTAGAACCCCACAAGAGATACCGTTTCACAATTGTTCGCAGTACATTTTGAACAGCGGGCTGTGGAATGTTCAGCTGTCGTGATACAGCTCTTGCCCTACTTCAGGATCGCACACTGCGACCAGCATTCTTAGCCATGGCAACAGTAACTTCTTCAAAGATTTGTGGCGCAACTGGCCATCGGCCAATTGCCAAATCGCTATTTAATTCGGACTTCCGAATCACGTTCAATACCAGTGCGGGAAGAGAATCTCTCCGTATGCCTTTAATGCATCGATACGCGCGAAGAGCAGCAAGGCTATTGATGTTATTTTGTTAACACAGCTTTACGAGTAAGGCCCCGCTCACCTTGTGCAGACCCATATTCATTGTTTGCAACTGTCATGCACGCTGATGCTGGTGTTTCAGCCCTACGTCGCAGTGCTAGTACCGGTGCCTAACAGCAAGTCATGATACTAACACTGCAAATAACGCAAATCCTGCAGCGCACAGTCTGAACCTCTTTCCTATAAATTTGGGTGCCAATACGATAAATCGTTCTCCGTCTACACTTGTTTAAGTTGCTGAAGTTTGTTATAACCACTCTGTATATTAAATTATGAATTCCTTCAAGATCAGGTACTCGAGTCTGTCGTATATGTTTGTTAAATTATTTATGGACGCAATGCTCTTTCCTGAATAGTTTTACATTTTTTAATTATGTAATGTAAATGGACACTTTCTTGCGTCGGATAAAAGTAACCTGCGAGAATTTCCTTTTGTCTAATCCGAAACTTTCTATATCTTGCATACAGATCAGATCAGTGAAATCATTCATTACGTTCACAAGCAGAACATGCAACTAGAAATAAAGGACTCATTTCTAGGTTATCTGCAGCAAAGTGGGAAGGAAGCCGTTAGCATAACGGAAGATAACTTACAGGTTAGTGAACACGATAGTCGGCATGTAAAAATGTGCTGAGGACACGGATACGATAGTGCTACTAAATTAGCTGGATTGCACTCAGCAGTCCAAGAAAGAATTTGTGAACTTAATTCTGAGACACTGTTCCTACCGTGCGCAAACCACTCTCTCAATCTGCGCGGATCGCATGCTTTTGCAACAGTTCCGTGTCTGACTTTTTTGGTACCTTAGAAGGTTTGTACATGTTTGGCTCAGCTTATGCCCATAGATGGACGATCTTTCTGAAAGGCGATGGAGTTACAGTTAAGAGACTTGCAGAAACAGAATGGAGTGCTCACTACGAAGCCTTTAACATTATATTTCAGAGTTTTAAAAAGATTGTCGATGCCACTAAGAAACTTTCAGATTGTTCTGAAACCATAGAAACCAGCGGAGCTCCTCGAACACTGTAGCCTTCGTTGCGTGATTTCTCTTTTTTGCTTTTATATAGTGCTGTCCTAGAAGAAGTCAGCCATAACCAAAAGTATTTACGTATTCTTGGAGTTGCCTTCGGAATGTGTATTACCAAGATAAGTCTAAAGCTCTTTTTGAAAGAGAAGAGAGATTATCTCGTTCAAGAAGCACTTCACTTTGCGAGGAACGCATCTGACTAGATATGCATTCTTAGAGTAAAAGTAGAACTATCAGGAAGAAGAAAATGATGCCTAGAGAGAAGGTTGCAACTGATACGCTGACTGTCCACAGCTTGTGGTCGTGCGGTAGCGTTCTCGCTTCCCGCGCCCGGGTTCCCGGGTTCGATTCCCGGCGGGGTCAGGGATTTTCTCTGCCTCGTGATGACTGGGTGATGTGTGATGTCCTTAGGTTAGTTAGGTTTAAGTAGTTCTAAGTTCTAGGGGACTGATGACCATAGATGTTAAGTCCCATAGTGCTCAGAGCCATTTGATACGCTGACTACGCACCAGGAAGTAAGAAAGTCAATGTTACAGTTCATCGATAGGTCTCTGCAAGAAATCGAGGCGCGTTGCAAACTCATGGAACGTACACTATGCGATCAAAAGTGTCCAGACACCTGGTTGAAAATGACTTACAAGTTCGTGGCGCCCTTCATCGGTAATGTTGGAATTCAATACGGTGCTGGCCCACCTTTAGTCTTAATGACAGCTTCCACTCCCGCAGGTATACGTTCAGTAAGGTGCTGGAAGGTTTCTTTGGGAGTGGTAGCCCATTCCTCGCGGAGTGTTGCACTGAGGAGACTTATCGATGTCGGTCGGTGAGGCCTGGCACGAAGTCGGAGTTCCAAAACACCCCAAAGGTGTTCTATACGATTCAGGTCACGACTCTGTGCAGGACAGTCCATTACAGGGAATTTATTGTCGTGTAACCACTCCGCCACAGGCCGTGCATGATGAACAGGTGCTCGATCGTGTTGAAAGATGCAATCGCCATCCCCGAATTGCTCTTCAACAGTGGGAAGCAAGAAGGTGCTTAAAACATTAATGTAGGCCTGCGCTGTGATAGTGCCACGCAAAACAACAAGGGGTGCAAGACCCCTCAATGAAAAACACGACCACACCATAACACCACCACCTCAGAATTTTACTGTAGGCACTACACCCGCTGGCAGAAGACGTCCACAGGGCACTCCCCATACCCACGCCCTGCCATCGGATCGCCACATTGTGTACCGTGATTCTTCACTCCACACAACGTTTTTCCACTGTTCAACCGTCCAATGTTTACCCTCATACACCAAGCGAGGCGTCGTTTGGCATTTACCGGCGTGATGTGTAGCTTGTGAGCAGCCGCTCGACCATGAAATGTAAGTTTTCTCACCTTCCGCCTAAGTGTCATAGTACTTGCAGTGGATTCTGATGCAGTTTGGAACTCCTGTGTAATGGCCTGGATAGATATCTGCCTATTACACATTACGGCCCTCTTCAACTGTCGGCGGTCTCTGTTAGCCAACAGACGAGGTCGGCCTGTAGGCTTTTGTGCTGTACGTGTCCCTTCACGCTTCCGCTTCACTTTCACATCGGAAACAGTGGACCTAGGGATGTTTAGGAGTGTGGAAATCTCGCGTGCAGACGTATGATACAAGTGACACCCAATCACCTGACCACGTTCGAAGTCCGTGAGTTCCGCGGAGCGCCGCATTCTGCTCTCTCACGATGTCTAACGACTACTGGAGTACCTGGCAGTAGGTGGCAGCACAGTGCACCTAATATGAAAAACGTATGTGTTTGGGGAGTCAGGATAGCTTTGATTACATAGTGTATATCAGGTAGTTCTCCTGTTTTAGAGCTGAGAAATCTGATTAAAGCCCCAGGAATGGATTTTCTCACGATTGTAAAATGTTTCGTTGACAGTTAAGATGATAATTCTGAAGATTGTATCCTCAGACGCATAAGAAGAGCTCTGGAAGCTGCCAAAGTTCTAAAAGAAGTGTCTCTTGGTTGGATATCATTAAGATTTTTACAGTTTATGCGTGGATATAAGTTCTCCAAATATCTTCCAAACCTCATTTTCGCGGTAAGATTTTTCTTAACTTTGTGTATTTCGGTAGTGTCGTGTGAAAGCAGTTTGTCAAAACTCAAACAAATAAAGAATAATTTTAGGTCCACTATGAGTTAGGCACGACTCTGTAGTTTGATAATTTTGTGTTTCGAAAATAGTGTAGCTAATGATAACGTGTTGTTGACAATTTCAAAATTTTCAGCAGAAAAAGTTCGAAGTAAGAGATTCTGTGCTTCATGTTACAGGCACCTACCGCTAAAAAGAGTTTTTGTAGCTTACTTCCACAAAAAAACTAAACTCCTCCTGAACAGGCCATGAAGGCACAACGGAACCGACCGGCCGCCGTGTCATCCTCAGGCGACAGGCGTTATTGGATGCAGATACGAAGGGGCATGTGGTCAGCACACCACTCTCCCGACCGCATGTCACTTTACGAGACAGGAGCCGCTACTTCTCAATCAAGTAGCTCCTCACTTTGCCTAACAAGGGCTGAGTGCACCCCACTTGCCAACAGCGCTCGGCAGACCGGATGGTCACCCATCCAAGTGCTAGCGCAGCCCGACAGCGCTTAACTTCGGTGATATGACGGGAACCGGTGTTACCACTGCGGTAAGGCCGTTGACAGCTTACTTATACTATTTCATTAATAATCAATTATACTATATTATTTATAAAAATGCGTTATAGTTGTTTGTTTCGAAACATAAAAACGATTTACAAAACAATTGATACTACACATTACTTTCTTAACCAATAACGTCAAAGTTGCTTCCCCCAAAAAATTATTTTATGCTTTGTGGTGCTTGGGGCGGAGGTGGCGAGGGGGGGGGGGGGGGGGGGAGGATGTGACAAGCCTAAACTCTGCACTGGGAGTCAAACTACCTACCTACGCCACTGCCAGTAAAACACTTAAGGATGCAGTTATTAACAAAGAAAATAAAAATTAATTTAATGCACTATATAGGATCTGTCGCTTAAGAGTCGTTAGGCGCCTTTTCTTTTGCATTTCTACAGATATTTGCAATTTTGTTTTTTCAATGTGTAGCTGGAGTCAGCACAAACAATTACTGCTCATCACGTCTTTCATGCGATGCCCATTGTCGACGGAAAGCGTCGGTTTGTTTGCCGTTACAAAAAAAAAAATTATTTTTAAAGCGGGCATTTACGAGCCCATTCAATAGAGCGGTTCCACATTAGTCTAGTGCAATATTCGTTTTAACGATATATATTGACAGGAATGGTAAAACACAAAGAATTACCAGTACTCCAACAGCGAGCGAGTAACGCTGCTGCATGGCAGTAGCAGTCAGTGTGGGTCAAGATAGGCACTGTCGCTGGTCGAGTACTGGTTATTCTTCGTGTTATATTGTTACTGTTAATATATATCGATAAAACGAATATCACACTAGGCCAATCTGGGACCAGTCTACTGAATGGGGACGTAAAATCCCGCTTTGAAAAAAGATTCTGTTTGGAATGAGCACTGAGCGTCGCGTTAAAAAAAGTGATGAGAGTATTCGTTTGGGCTGAGTATAGCTCCATATTCCAAAAACGAAATTCCAAATATCTACCGAAACATCACAGAAAATGCAGTTGAAGACTATTAGGAGAGCATCCGGTATATGTTTCTGTATATCGTGTACTTTCGAGACATAAATCCCAATAATGAAAACGGAGTATCGCTGAAACTAGTTCATATAACGCAAATTAAGTGTTTTGCCTCAAGAAGAACTTGTAAAATCCCTGTTGCTAGTAAGTTCTCAGATCACCTTATGTGTCTTTAATGGGACTGATACTTCTCAATACTAACCTTCAAGAGTAGGTTAAAGTGAGCTTCACTTTACTCTTAAATGAGGTTTTCTTCTGCAGCTGCTGGATTTCTCTCGTGTTGTAAGTGTATTATGTTCTTTTGCAACTAACAAAGAAATTTCTTGTGTACTGTTCTGTACTGTTGTTTCCACATCATGTTCTACTTCAAGCTCATCGGATTTGTTATGTTAGTGCAGCGTCTTACAGCAGCGTCGAAAATTCGTGACCACACACGTCGCAGCAGGCATTACAGCTGCTGTTGGCGCTTACGAAGCTCGTTTGCTCACTGCTTGTTTATGAATTCCGTTGTCCTTGTCCCGGCTATTGTTATAGCAAAGATAGAGTTCCATTAACATCAACATTATCTGAGCCTCTACTCAGGAGCCGTCCTTGTCGTGGTCGCCTCGTAACTGGTGTAAAAAAAGATAAGGAACTATTTATGGGCCAATATACGTAAAATACCACAGAAAACCTAAGTTCAGCCGGGAATCTGAACAGGTGCCACTTCAGAGTAGAAGCATACGTCGTGAAAATTGTAAGAGATAAAAGGCGGACGTAATGACTAGAGTGGACATAATCGGCGTTTCAATTTGCGGATCCGTACAGAGTTGCAATCATACGGCAACCTCATAAAAGTGTCACTCGAAACCCCCCATCACGAAATAGTCATTTGAAGGAGCCAGGATATCACTTACCTCGCAGTCAAGTATCGTATCGTTTTGATTATTCTCACTTCATCTAATTATTGCAAATTTTTATAACAAGCTGTGTACTTCTAATACAACTGTATTGAAGAAGTAGTTGCTTACCGAGAAATTCCCATGTCGACGAACGCTTTATCGGGGGCCATCAAAAATGGTTCTGAGCACTATGGGACTTAACTGCTGAGGTCATGAGTCCCCTAGAACTTAGAACTACTTAAACCTAACTAACCTAAGGACATCACACACATCCATGCCCGAGGCAGGATTCGTACCTGCAACCGAAGCGGTCGCGCAGTTCCAGACTGTAGCGCCTAGAACCGCTCGGCCACTCCTGCCGGCTCTGGGGCCATCGTCAACTAACAACTACTTTTGTGGAATGGCGTCTAGGCGGGCACAATGGCCAGACAATGGACAGTATGCCCGCCACTACGGACAATATACCTGTCCAGAAGTAAAACATTTTTTCGTTCTGCTTTTACTGTAATTTATGGAACAAATACTGAATGTAATTGTAAAATAAAAGGTATACCTTCATAAATAATGATAATATTAACGTACTCGCAGTTGCGAATATGGACAACCATCACGTTTGCGATGGAATGACGACAGTAAAAATTTGTGCCGGACAAAAGAACACTGCTAGTCCACACATGACAAATGTCCCTATTATCTGTATGTTTGATGCTGATGTACTCCTGTTGCCAGCAACATCCTCAGATCTGTTCATGTTAAAACAAGTGTGGGATCAACTCGGGCGTCATCTCCGTCCCAGTGTCAATATCCGGTATATCAAGGAACAGCTCTGATAGTTGTGGGGCATCTAGCCTCACGAGAGGATACACCGACTATATGACACTCTTCCCAACAGAATCTGTGCGCTCATCAAGTCATGGCAAGTGGGGGGCGGTTAGGGAGGGGGATGCAAAGTGATACCGATCAGTGGGCTTATACCTCGAAGTTCTTTGTAAAACTGATTCGATTTTGTAAGCACTGAAATTACATCGCACACCCTCTCAACCTGTGAATTTTCGTTTGGTTTCCTCCTCTTCTTCTGGACACTTCGCTTTCTGTCAGGCAGAGGATTTACAGAAGAGTGGAATAAATGGTAGAAGCAGAGCTCAGGGAGGACCAATTTGGATTCCCAGGAAATGTAGGAACAGGCAAGGGGATACTGACTTACGACTTAGACTGTAACTGGAATTCTTCTTCTTCGGTTATCAACCCACAGGTTGGTTGGCAGCAGCACGCCATTCCGTTCTTTTGTCAACTTTCTTCTTCATATCTGCATAGGTCTGGCACCCGGTGTCATTTATTACTTGTTGAATGTAGCTTAATCTAGGTCGTCCTCGGCGAGTTCTTCCTTCAATGATTCCTTCTAATATTCTCTTAATGAAGTTGTTATGCCGTAAAATGTGACCTATGAAGGTTATTCTTCTTTTCTGTATATTTCGCCAAAGAGATCTGTTTTCTTTCACTCTTCTGAGGACATCTTCGTTTGTAGCCTTGTCTCGCCAGCTGATTTTTTCCATTCTCCGGTAGCACCACATTTCGAATGCCTCTAATCTTCTCTTTTCTTCTTTTCCACTAGTCCAAGTTTCACATCCGTAAAGGGCTGTACTCCACACATAGGTTTTCATGACTCTCTTTCTTACGTCTAAACTAACATTTCTACTCGTCAGTAAGTTTCTTTTTCCATTGAATGCTATTTTGGCAAGTTGTATTCTGTTTTTAATGTCACTTTTGCTCCTTCCATCTGCTGTTATTTTGCTACCTAAGTAGTTAAATTCTGTAACCTGCCCTAGTTTCTCTCCCTTTATTGTTATTCGTATGGGTTCATTGTAGTTCAGGGCGCCACTCACCATCACTTTAGTCTTTTTCTTATTTATTTTCATTCCATACTGTTCTTTTAAGGTGTTTTCCATTTCATTGAGTGCGGCTTCTAAATCTTCTTTCCTTTCTGTAATTATGGCGATATCATCTGCATATCGCAACATATCTATTTTCATTCCGTTAAGTTTTATTCCTACTTCAATATTCTCTCTTATTTTGTCTATTGCTTCTTGGATATATGCGTTGAAAATTACTGGAGATAGTGGGCATCCCTGTCTCACTCCTTTCCTTATTCTTGCTGTTTCTTCTTTGTTTTCCTTCTTAACTAAGGCTGTTTCATTTTGGTATATTTTAAAGATTATCCTTCTATCATTATATTTCAGACCAGCCTTCTTCAGAATTCTAAACATTTCTGGCCATACAACATTGTCAAATGCCTTTTCGAGGTCTACGAAGGCTATAAATACTTGTTTGTTTTTGGAAATTTGTTTCTCAATTATTAGTCTTAAAGATAAGATTGCTTCCCTCGTCCCTACACCGCTTCTAAAACCGAATTGGTCTTCACTTAGAGTGCTATTCAATTGGTTTTCAACTCTTTTCAAAATTATTCTTATTAGAATTTTTGATGCGTGTGAAAGAAGACTGAGTGTTCGATGGTTTTCACAGTCCATAGTAGATGCTTTCTTAGGTATGGGGAATATGATGCATTTCTGATAGTCTTCAGGAACTTCACCTGTTTTGTATATTTTCTGTATGAGTTGCAGTAATGTAGCTTTCATTTTGTCTCCTGATTTCTTAATTAGTTCAGAAGGTATATCATCAACACCTGCCGCTTTCTTATCTGGTAGTTCTTTTAGTGCTTTTTCAAATTCATCTTTCAGAATTGTGTCCCCTAGTTCTTCTTTCTCTACTTCTTCGCTTAATTCTATCATATTATCTGTTAGAGGGTCTCCTTGATATAGCTCTTCAATGTATTCTTGCCATCTCTTCAGCGTGTCATATCCAAATAGTACCTTGCCCTCTTTGTTCTTTATAGTTCCTGAAGATTTTACTTTCCGTTTAGCAAAGTTTTGTTTTATTGTTCTGTAGGCCAAGTCAGTTTTTCCTTTAACCATGTTTTCCTCCACCTCTTTACAAATGCTGTTGAGGTAATTTTCTTTTGCTTTCCTAGATTCTCTGTTTATTTGGTTTCTAAGCTTTCTATATTTGTTTTCGCTTTGCTCGTCAGAGGCATTTTTGTATAGTCTTCTTTCTTCCATTAGACAAATTATTTCAGGTGTTATCCACTCTTTCCTGTTTACAGGTTTGGCTTTCCCAATAAATTCTTCTGCTGCTTTATGTATGCCTTCTTTGATTTGTTTCCACTCCTCGTTAGTACTCCCGGGAATAATGTTTGATGCCATCTCATCAGTTTTCCGTGCATAAGGGATCACTAGTTCTTCAGACTTTAGGTTATCTCTGTTCCATACTTTGTTCGTTTTTCTCTCTAATCGCTTGAGTTTGAGTAAGCATTTCATCATTACAAGGTTGTGATCACTATTAATATCCGCAGACGGGTAGCTTCTGCAATCCTTGATTTGGTTTTTAAAACGCGATTTTACTAATATATAGTCGATTTGGTGTCTTCTAGTATCTCCTGGGGCTTTCCACGTGTACCTTCTTCTTTTATGGTGGTTGAAAAGGGAGTTCGCTATGACCAACTTGTTTTTGGCACAAAATTCAATTAGCCGGCTTCCTCTTTCGTTTCTATCTCCTAGACCATATTTCCCTACAATTCCGTCAACTTCCTCTTCTCCAACACTAGCATTCCAATCTCCCATTATAATTAAGTTCTCTTCACCTTTAACATAATTTATAACTTTGTTGATGTCTTCATACACTGTTTCTATTACATCGTCTTCTTCTGCCGATGTCGGCATATAGACTTGTACTATTACCGTGTTCTTTGGTTTGGTTCCAATTTTGACTAGTATTATCCTAGAGTTAAATTGCACATATCCTGTGACTAGATTCCCGAGTTTTCCTTTTAGAATTATTCCAACTCCACCGATTCCAGTTGTTCCTTGGTTAGTACCTGTATGAATGATACGATAATTTCCTGATCTGAAGTCTCCTGGTTCAGGCCATCGCATCTCGGATATTCCTATTATGTCTGTTCCCATTCTGTCCATCTCTAGTTTGAGGTTCTCTAATTTCCCGCATTGGAGGAGTGTTCTTACATTCCATGTTGCTATTTTTAGTGTATTCTTCAACTTTGCCTGACCTTCCATTGTCCCCACCCGGAGATCCGATTGGGGGACTATTACTCCGGATTTATGTTTAACAGAAGATTCTGGCATGGTGCGCTACTGATTCTTGGGATATCTTGAGTGATCTTTAATGGAGTGGTTTCCCGTTGCCTTCTCCATCCTATGCCGTTGACTGTGAAGTTCTTCCGCCTTTAGGAGCAATTTCTCACTCCAAGGACAAGAGAGTGCCCTGCCTCTATCCGCTCATCCGCTCTCTTTGAGACCGTTGGCACTTGATAGGGGGCGTTTCCTTATCCCGGGAAACACTCGGTCGTCAGAGCCTCGTTAGCAATAACAGGGTGTACCGTGCAGCAATCCTTAGCTGCAACTCGGGTAGGTGAGGTTGACATTTGTACAGGAGAGGCTGTTAGAGTCGCTTCACTGTACCTTACACCCCCTAACTGGAATACACACGTTAAAATTCTGAGGGTAATAGGAATAAAATATGAGGTGATATAGGTTATCTACAACCTGTACAAAAAGCAGATTGCAGTTACACAAATCAAAAGATATGAAGGGGGAGCTGTAGATTTTGAAAAGGGAGTTGGACGGGGTTGCAGCCTATCCCCGACCGCATTCAGTCTGTTAATTGAGCAAGCAGAAAATGAAAACAAAGAGGAAGTTGGAAAGGGGATTAAAGTTCATAGAAAAGAAATAAAAAAAACTCGCATCATACAATGTAGGCTTTTATGGCTAGTACTGACTTCAATTGAAACTTCCGGGCTAATAGGCCGTGGCCGATGTATAGAGCTTTCTCCTAACGTTTCATCTCCGACTGCTGGCGACAACTTCAGAGGTAAAGTGGCGAACTGCAACCACAAATTGAGGGAGCGCCGAATATATGGGCAGTGTAGAGGGCGCCACTCTCCATCGCATGACGTCGGCTAAGAGATTATATCTGATAATGCCAATATTGTCGATTGAAAGTAATTGATCGTCGTTCTTAGCATGCAACGTTGGGATCAAAACTTTATTCTATTTAACACCTTCCTCTTTTCTGTTATAATTATTACAGTGTGTACAAATCTTAATAGCCTTTCTATACATGCGCGCATGATAATGTGACGTCTGCGATATGACGCTCGTCTCAGTGGATTTTATTTCTTGATCATCCTCTCGGTAAACATGTTCCGCTACGGCCGATTTATTCGTATGTCTCAGGCGACTTTCCCTCTTTCTTCATAGAGAGTGTGGTTATGAAATAAAATTCAGTGAGGCGAACGTCATATCAAAAACATGGCATTATCATACACGCTTGTATACAGAGACTATTGAGATTTATAAATACTGTAATAATTAAGAGGAAGATGTTACATTAGATAAAATTTCGATGTCAACGTTGCACCCTAAGAACGACGATCGATTACTGTCAATCGAGAATGTTGGCATTACCAGAGATAATCTCGTAGCCGACGTCATGTGATGGACTGCGGTGCCCTCTACACTGTCCATATATTCGGCGCTCCCTCGGTTTCTAGTTATAGTTCGCCGCTTTACCTCTGAAGATGTATCCCGCAGTTGGAAATGAAACTATCTACGCATAAAAGTAACTGACAATAAATGAAGTAGAGAGGGTACAAAATTCAAACTGGTAATACCAAATGTTTTTGAAGAAGATAAATTTCTTTTACACCGAATATAAATTTTAGGAAATCTTTTCTGAAGGTATTTGTCTGGAATGTAGACTTGTAAAGAAGTGAATCATGGTGGATAAACAGTTTAGTCATTAAAAGAATATAAGCATTTGAACTGTGAGGCTAGAGACGAATGCTGAAGATTAAATGGCTAGATAGATTAACTAATGAGGAAGCACTGAATCAAAATAGGTTCAAAATGGCTCTGAGCACTATGGGACTCAACTACTGAGGTCATTAGTCCCCTAGAACTTAGAACTAGTTAAACCTAACTAACTTAAGGACATCACACACATCCATGCCCGAGGCAGGATTCGAACCTGCGACCGTAGCGGTCTCGCGGTTCCAGACTGCAGCGCCTAGAAACGCACGGCCACTTCGGCCGGCAATCAAATTAGGGAGAAACTAAATTTGACACAACTTGACTAAAAGAAAGAATCACTTTTTTTTAGTCACCGTGACCAGTCCTCTGACAGGTTCAATAAAGTCCCCGTGGTGTAGGGGTGCCGTCTTTGACTAGTAATCAAAATGTCCTTTGTACGGGTACGAACCTAGCCACTGTTCAAATTCTGAATAAAAATCATGAGCAAAGGCATCCAGAAACTGACCGTATAAGGAGGGTGACCCTCGTTCTGCCAGAGCAACGTCTTACCCTCTGGGTGGGAAACTGCCCCTAAATGGGGGAGGAATCAATAGTGATGAACGGCATGAGGATGCAGAAGGCAATGAAAACGACAGCATTAAAGACACACAATGTATATCCACAAGATATGTGGCCTGTAAGAAGTTGATACGACACATACTGAAGCATTAAGTAATCGTCAATTTGGTAATGGAAGGAAGTGTGGAGATTAAAAGCTGTAGATAGGAACCAAGGTTTGACTACAGTAAGCAGATTCGTATGGATGTTGGTTATGGTAGTTATGCAGAGGTTAAGAGGCTTGCACAGCATAGACTAGCGTCGAGGGCTACATCAAACGGGACTGAGGGCTAAACAACAACAGTCTTGAGAAAAAAAATTACAATAGGGGATTTGATGATGATGTTTGGTTTGCGGGGCGCTCAACTGCGCGGTGATCAGCGCCCATACAAATTCCCAAACTTTTCTCAGTCCAACCTTGCCACTTTCATGAATGATGATGAAATGAGGAGGACAATACAAACACCCAGTCATCTCGAGGTAGGTGAAAATCCCTGACCCGCCGGGAATCGAACTCGGGACCCCGTGCTCGGGAAGCGAGAACGCGACCGTGAGACCACGAGCTGCGGACTAGAAGCTTTGAGAGATAGGAAAAAAGTCAAATTGTACATTAACAAGAGGAAGAAGCTACTGCTGCTTATTTCTGTGAAGTTATTAATAACCAATTAAGCCTACAGCTAATCTATTCGTACTCTTATTTGTGGGAATTACTGCTATATTACTTATACTTAAATCAAACTTGCTGCTCTTTCTCTTAAGCTACTCAGGTTACATTTTTTAAATCTGCTTCATACTAAGCATTAATGTAACATTACTGATTCCAGAGCTCAGCTGTATGTATTATTGCAAAATTTAAAAGCCCGTATGCTGTTGTATAAATATTGGCTATAAATGGAATTTACATACTTGGGTCCAAATATTATAGTTGAGAATAGGAGTTGTTAATAAGATAATGTATCTCTTACTTTTTTAATAGCGGATGATTTATAATTTCTACCGGCAACTTCCTGAACTTTACACCACACTTTCATACAAATCTGTAGCGATTTCTGGTCTACACGCAGCAATTGGTCAGCACAGAAGTGATGTGCGCCAACAGTTGCCCAGACAAATCGTAGCGCGTGGACTGGCCTTAACAGACATTAAGCTTTCTTTGCGATGTGGCATGATG
The DNA here is from genome assembly GCF_023864345.2 of Schistocerca serialis cubense. NCBI lineage: Eukaryota > Metazoa > Arthropoda > Insecta > Orthoptera > Acrididae > Schistocerca > Schistocerca serialis. The sequence goes on from NC_064640.1 coordinate 373,971,463, forward strand.
AGCAACGCATAGCAGTCTTTGGCACGACGCACATGGAAACAAGGCTCTGAGTGAATCAGTGTTACTAACTAAAGTACCAGTGGACGCTAAAACCATTAAATAAGCATCCAGCATTGCAATGTTATCATCAACTTGGTCTGTAAGAAAGTGAGCTCGTTGAACATGATGAATCAGAGCGCAAATGATAAAAAAAACTGAAAATTGTAGGGTAAAGGTCACTGGACAGATGATCTACCCATTACATTCTCTAGTGAGTACTATGAATAATGAACCCCGCTTCTAGCAACACTTTAAGTCGCTAGAACACCGGAGCGCCTAACCAACTGAAAAACCAATCGCAGGTTATTCCATTCTTTAAGGAGAGTTGCAATGTAGATGCGCAGATGTATAGACCTACTTCAAGGACGCCGTTATGCTGCATTTTTAGCTTGTGATAATCTTTTTGGGGAGTGGACCACTCTTCTGTAACATCTGAATGATAAATTGACCACATTGGCTGCCACTGCTTGCTTAGTTTGTTCATGGAATACAGGAGGCTGTAACACTGCAGCATTGTAAATGAATTGCAGCATTCCTTGTAACGAACCTGATATATATACACAGCGCTGCTGCAGCACTTATAGTCTAACTCTTTCGAACAGCAACACACAACGGAGCATATTCCTCGTATCTGCGCGATACAGGTCTCCGCAGAGAGTAGCGTAAACATCACGTACCTCGTGTCTTGGCGACGAATTTCTTCAAGAGTTGAATAAACTTCCGGGTGACGGGCCATTTGATGAGAGTAACGGCACAAAAGTCCCTGTATTCATTGTATTTGTACTCCATCATTTCTTGTTAGATCTACAAAAGAGCTATATCACTGAATTTGTCTGATCGAGATCTGCTATCCTGGCAGTAAAAATCGAATAGTTAAACTAAACAAAAAATAGATAGTTGGCGCATTCATCTCGGTTATTAATGAAGTTGTTGGACTGTGTTGCTGGTTGCTTCCTGAGCCCCTGGTTACTGTACATCTAGGTGAAATCTGACTGCAAATCTGTTTGACGGCCGGCCGGGGTGGCCGAGCGGTTCTAGGCGCTATAGTCTGGAACCGCGCGACCGCTACGGTCGCACGCTCGAATCCTGCCTCGGGCATGGATGTGTGTGATGTCCTTAGGTTAGTTAGGTTTAAGTAGTTCTAAGTTCTAGGCGACTGATGACCTTAGAAGTTAAGTCCCATAGTGCTCAGAGCCATTTTTTTTTTTGTGTGTGTGTTTGACAGGTCAAAAGTTATTAACGTGAAATAGGTAGGCATCTCACCCTGTATATAGCACAATGAAAACGACAGGATAAAAATGAGAGATATGCTGGAGTTTACATAGTGGTAGCGACAGAATTCCCCCCTGCTCGCCAACTGCGAATGGGATAAGAAGCAGGAATGATTCTGCTACATCGTATACTTTAGGTAACATACCTTACGGTGGTTTGTGCAGTACAGATGTACGCTGCCTGATAAAAAGTACCCAGACACCTGTAACAGGACATCCTCCTCTAGCATTACTTTTCCTCGACAGTAGTTGTCGATACTAGTATTATTTTTCGAATTTTGGACAGGTCGATATTATCTCAGGTGGTTTTCTGAAAACTTTCATATATATTTATAGACAGTATGTTACATTTCAAGCTAAAATTCATGTAAATGAATTACTTTATAAAATGTTTTTGTGTCGATGTTACAATCGAGAAGTATTAGTTCTGAAAGTACAGTTAAAATTATTTTTTGAGAAACATTCGAAATTAAGAATTATTGGCACACTTAAAATTTGTATTATTAATTATGCAATACTTTACTGGTTACTGTGTTTGTGTCTGGATTCATTTATGAAATAATAATTGAAAGTAATAACATAACAAAAACTAGTAAAACTGATTTGTTAAGAGCCAGCCGGTGTGGCCGAGCGGTTCTAGGCGCTACAGTCTGGAACCGCGAGACCGCTACGGTCGCAGGTTCGAATCCTGCCTCGGGCATGGATGTGTGAGATGTCCTTAGGTTATTTAGGTTTAAGTAGTTCTAAGTTCTAGGGGACTGATGACCTCAGAAGTTAGGTCCCATAGCGCTCAGAGCCATTTGAACCATTTTCATTTGTTAAGAAAAACTTTAAACCCTTTGTAATACGATTATTTCCGCAGAATGTGGGAGTGGTAAGCATGCCTCTGATATGATCTGACGTACTTTTGTATTTTTGTGCGAAAAATACACTCCTGGAAATTGAAATAAGAACACCGTGAATTCATTGTCCCAGGAAGGGGAAACTTTATTGACACATTCCTGGGGTCAGATACATCACATGATCACACTGACAGACCCACAGGCACATAGACAAAGGCAACAGAGCATGCACAATGTCGGCACTAGTACAGTGTATATCCACCTTTCGCAGCAATGCAGGCTGCTATTCTCCCATGGAGACGATCGTAGAGATGCTGGATGTAGTCCTGTGGAACAGCTTGCCATGCCATTTCCACCTGGCGCCTCAGTTGGACCAGCGTTCGTGCTGGACGTGCAGACCGCGTGAGACGACGCTTCATCCAGTCCCAAACATGCTCAATGGGGGACAGATCTGGAGATCTTGCTGGCCAGGGTAGCTGACTTACACCTTCTAGAGCACGTTGGGTGGCACGGGATACATGCGGACGTGCATTGTCCTGTTGGAACAGCAAGTTCCCTTGCCGGTCTAGGAATGGTAGAACGATGGGTTCGATGACGGTTTGGATGTACCGTGCACTATTCAGTGTCCCCTCGACGATCACCAGTGGTGTACGGCCAGTGTAGGAGATCGCTCCCCACACCATGATGCCGGGTGTTGGCCCTGTGTGCCTCGGTCGTATGCAGTCCTCATTGTGGCGCTCACCTGCACGGCGCCAAACACGCATACGACCATCATTGGCACCAAGGCAGAAGCGACTCTTATCGCTGAAGACGACACGTCTCCATTCGTCCCTCCATTCACAACTGTCGCGACACCACTGGAGGCGGGCTGCACGATGTTGGGGCGTGAGCGGAAGACGGCCTTACGGTGTGCGGGACCGTAGCCCAGCTTCATGGAGACGGTTGCGAATGGTCCTCGCCGATACCCCAGGAGCAACAGTGTCCCTAATTTGCTGGGAAGTGGCGGTGCGGTCCCCTACGGCACTGCGTAGGATCCTACGGTCTTGGCGTGCATCCGTGCGTCGCTGCGGTCCGGTCCCAGGTCGACGGGCACGTGCACCTTCCGCCGACCACTGGCGACAACATCGATGTACTGTGGAGACCTCACGCCCCACGTGTTGAGCAATTCGGCGGTACGTCCACCCGGCCTCCCGCATGCCCACTATACGCCCTCGCTCAAAGTCCGTCAACTGCACATACGGTTCACGTCCACGCTGTCGCGGCATGCTACCAGTGTTAAAGACTGCGATGGAGCTCCGTATGCCACGGCAAACTGGCTGACACTGACGGCGGCGGTGCACAAATGCTGCGCAGCTAGCGCCTTTCGACGGTCAACACCGCGGTTCCTGGTGTGTCCGCTGTGCCGTGCGTGTGATCATTGCTTGTACAGCCCTCTCGCAGTGTCCGGAGCAAGTATGGTGGGTCTGACACACCGGTGTCAATGTGTTCTTTTTTCCATTTCCAGGAGTGTATAATTTCGGCTTTGTTAACGTGAAAAATCGAAAGACTGTATGATATACTAATATATGACAAAGTATATTTACGTAAAAACAAAAATTCTGCAACAACAACCTTCAAATTTATTTATATCAATTCAACCGTGAGGACCTAAAATATGACGTTTTCAGCTTCAAGAATAAGACCTCTAGACAAGAAGAACTGGAGCCAACTCAACACGGCAAGGTAAGTAAACTAGAAAGTTTATTGTAATCTTCACTGCTCTCAAATTTTGCATAAAAGGCTTTGCTTATTCTGGATAATAGCTGCAAGTAGGAACGAGGGGTATGTTATACACCCCTATGTAGTGCGGAATTGTTCACTAGCTGTCACTTGAGGCAGGCCGGCCAATCTCAGGGGAGGTGGAGGTACTGTGATGTCTGTAGAGAAGTAGTAACAGAGGAATGGATTGACCAGGAGAGTTCAGTGACTTCGAAGTTAGACTAGTCACTAGATGTCAGATCCATCAGGGACATTCCAACCCTTGTAAAGCTGCCCAAGCAGAGTGATGGTGATGTGACTGTTAAGTGGAAACATAAAGGAACAACCACAGATAAACGAAGACCAGACATACATCAGGTGCTAACGGACAGGGGCGACGAGCATTGCTGAGATTGCTCGTTTAAAATTGCATTAAATCAGCGGAAGAGATATCTCGTGCGTTCCAAAGTTCTATCAGCAGTCCAGCTAGCGCAATGACTGTGTGTAGGGGATTAAAAGGAATGGAGTATAATGGTAGAGCAGCTGCACATAAGCACATTTCTGTAGTCAGTGCTAGGCGACACTTGAGGTGGAGTAAAGAGCGACGCCAATGGACAGTTGATAACTGGGAGCGAGTGATTTGGAGTGATGAATCACACTATAACCAGTGGCAATCCGTTGGAAGGTTTTGGGTTTGGTGAATGCGTTCAAAATATAACATCCCATCATGTGTAGGGCCAGTAGTGAAGTACGGAGGAGGTGGTGTTACGTTTGGGGGTGTTTTTCGTGGTTAGGGTGTAGTCCCTTTACTGCGCTTAAGAACACGCAGAATGCGAAAGGATATGAACACTTTCCACAGCATCCTTTACTGTGTACAGTATAATAACAGATCGGAAACTATTATTGTCTATAGCAGCATGACAACGCACCGTGTCATAAAGCACCATCTGTGAGGCAAAAGTTTATGGACAGTAACATTTTTGAAAGGGACTGACCTGTTCAGTGTCCTGATATGAACCCACTGGAACACTTCTGGCATGATTTACAAGGCGGACTTCGCTCCAGACCTCAGCGTTCAACATCACTATCCTATCTGGCTTCGGTTCTTGAGACCAGCTGAGTTCAAGTCAACATAAAGTCGAAAGGTGGATGCACCCAATATTAATGTCCATCAACAGGTGTTCGAAATTCTGAGAGAAATAGTGGTAAGCTATAGGGAAAGACGGGAAAATTTGGAAATTTGTGGCAAGAGCTTATGGGACCAAACTGCTGAGGTTATCGGTACCTAAGCTTACACTCTACTTAATATAACTTAAACTAACGCTAAGGACAACACACACACCCATGCCCGAGGGAGGACTCGAACCTCCGACGGGGGGAGCCGCGCGAACCGTGACAGAACCGCGCGGCTACCCCGTGCGGCTAGGAAAGACGGGTAATGTGCAATATGTACGAGAAACAATATAGTACAATAAGACTGGTAGACCAAGAATGAAGTCCCCCGATTAAGAAGGATGTATGACAGGATGCAGTCTTTCGATCTTGCTGTTCAGTCTACACAGTATGTCTCAGTTCCATTAGAACTGTGGCTATGAAAAATGAGTTATTGATTAAGTTCACAAAATCACTGTATTTATTCAAAATAGTCTCACACTCCATCAATACACAGCTAAAATCGTTGCAAAAGTGTTTTAAAACACACTATAGTCCTTTTTGGGAACTGTATTTAGCACTGCAGTACAGTTTCCTAGGATGTCGTCAGTTGCGTTGTAATTATGTCCCATAATGCAAATTTCAATTCAGGGAATAACTAGAAGTCGGCTGGTGCCAAATCTGGTGGACACAGCAGGTGATCCAGGACTGAACTATTTGCTCTCCAAAAAGTACCAGACAATCTTCACTTTGTGGGTTGAGTCATTTTCCTGGAGGAGCGGCCAGAAACATTCCTCTTGTTATTCGGGTAGAATTCGATCAATTCCGGCCACAAACGATGGAAGACTCAAAGAACGTGATGTTGCCTCACTGTTCCACCGGCGTTTTCCTTCAAGTGTCGGACACATACTGCTACATTCGTGACCAGGAAGCCCGCTGCAGTGAAGCTAGCACTTTGACCTTCTGCACGGCTGTTCTCGAAACTTGGAGGATCATAACGCCCCAACTCGCCACTATATGGCACTGCAGTTTGGAATTTCACACAAGCAGTCCTAACGAAACTGGGACACACTGCATATGTATCGCAGAAGCGGCGATGGAAATAAAAATAATGTTGAGGAGTGGCATTAAAATTCATTATGAAAGGATGACAATGATTAGATTCGCTGATGAGATCGCTATTCTCAGAGAATGTGAAGTAGAATTACGGGACCTGCTGAATGAAATGCACAGTAAAATGAGTGCAGGATACGGGTTCACAGTAAACTGCAAAAAGACAAAAGCAATGAGAAGTGGTAGGAATATCAAAATTAGTGATAACGAAGTAGACGAAGTTAAGGAATTCTGCTAACTTGGAAGCAAGGTAAACCATAACAGAAGAAGCAAGGCGGAAAAAAGAAAGCGCACTATCACAGGCAAAGAGGGCACTCCTGTCCAAGACAAGTCTAAAACAAAAAAGTGTTCAAATGTGTGTGAAATATTATGGGAGTAACTGCTAAGGTCATCAGTCCCTAAGCTTACACACTACTTAACCTAAATTATCCTAAGGGCAAACACACACACACCCATACCCGAGGGAGCCTCCGCCGGGATCAGCCGCACAGTCCATGACTGCAGCGCCTTAGATCGCCTAACGGTATCAAACATAGGTCTTAATTTCAGAGTAATATTTCTGAGAATGTACGTCTGGGGCTGAGCATTGTATGGTAGTGAATCATGGACAGTGGGAGAACCGGAACAGAAGGGAACTGACGCGTTTGAGATGTGGTGCTATGGAGAAAAGTTGAAAATTAAGTCGACTGATAAGATCAGAATAAGTGAAGAAAGCAACACATGGATAACACTGAGAAGAAGGGACAGGATGACAGGACACGGGTTAAGACATCTGGGAATAACCTCCATGGCCGGCCGGAGTGGCCGTGCGGTTCTAGGCGATACAGTCTGGAACCGAGCGACCGCTACGGTCGCAGGTTCGAATCCTGCCTCGGGCATGGATGTGTGTGATGTCCTTAGGTTAGTTAGGTTTAATTAGTTCTAAGTTCTAGGCGACTGATGACCTCAGAAATTAAGTCGCATAGTGCTCAGAGCCATTTGAACCATTTGAATAACCTCCATGGAACTATAGGGATTTGTAGAGGGTAAAAACTGTAGGGGAAGACAGAGATTGGAATACATTTAGCAAATACCTGAGTACGTAGCGTGCAAGTGCTACAGATGAAGAGGTTGGTGCAGGAGAGGAATTCGTGACGGGTCGTATCAAACCAGTGAGAAGAGTGACAACGAAAAATTAAATAAATAAATAAAAAAGTGTCTGGATGCTTCTCATCAGATAGTGTGTATATAGATGAATATCTTCGATACATCCAGAAAAAGAATACACTAGATGTGGTAAAAATCTTTGAAAATCTAACCCAAATTCATGGAAATTGTGCACTCGCCACAGCCAAAGATGACTAAGGCAAAGAAAGTGCTTCTGATATGGAACATCTCGTTGATGGGGTCTCGTGACGGGCAAGGACACAAGTGTGTATCATGTTATGTTGCAAGGATTACTTTAGTAGATCCGTATTACATATCGAAGCACACTCATCGAATGTGCATTCGTAGCACAACAAAAGCTACATCGTGGCAAGGAGTTATCTCCTGAGCTTTGCTACATACTTTCTTTCGCTTACAATGTTTTTCACCACTTTCTGTTCTTGAGACCATTCGTTACAGGATGGGTATTACAATAGGATAAGGAAGGGAAAGGAAACTTCCACATCTGGTGATCAACACAAGTGGTAGCTTTCTGCTCAGTGGGTGTCCTGAAATAGGTCCCACTCTTCTATAGGTGTCTGAACAAGGGAGGCGATTACCGTACGTAGAAAAGTAGCGAAACGTATTTACTTACGCACACAATAAATACTGTGATAAATGCTATCTGTGTGATTTTTGTTACTTTTTTTCTTAGATCAAATAAAAGTCCTCTTTCTGGGTACTCCTCGTCGGAAATTAAATCCGGAAACATCCGGTGCGTCTACCTCCATTTCAAACTACAATACTCTAGTGCTGAGTTGTGCTTTTCCGCACACCACTCGTAAAACTAGCCGTCTAACGCCTGTTTTCATTGAATATATTACAGACACGAAAACATCAGAGTTTCTATGGGGTGCCGAACGTCAGAGCAAAGCGGTGCTGGGTGAAGTCTCACCACAGTTGTACACAATAGTCGTAGCAAGTGGTGTAGACTACGGAATCGTACGTGACGACGCTCGTGGTGCACTTGAGCCTAATTACATCAACGCGTGATTCAGAGCACACGTCATCCTGCCTCTCTGAAGCGGATCTGCTACGCTTTGTCTAGCGCCTGTCTCATACGCACCTCTTCAAAACGATGCCGTCGTACCATGTGATGCACCACTTTTTGAAGTACTGAGAATGTCGTGTGTAGGGGGCTTAAAAGGACGAACGGAATGTATATCACAAGATCATATCACGGGAAATTTTGAGTTATAAAGATCAAATAAGCACGTCAGATTTTGAATTAGTGTGAGGATACAACTGCTGGAAGCTGAGGCATACTGTTCCGGTTCCCATTCAGAAGTTTGAAATAGATGATAAGGACTTGGAATTTTTACGACTCAATCAAACGTGGCTAGAAGCTCAATCTCAGTATCATAATAGAAAAATTTAAAATACTATTGCACGACTTAAGATGAATATTTTGACATCACATTTGCTTGCATCTTTTGTAAATTACAAGCTTTAGCTACTTATGAAGAATACTACAGACAATTTCTTGGTCGCTAAGTACTAGCTGCAAGAGTATTTACTTATATTTTCAAAACATTTTGTGAAACTTGTGCAATACCCAGGGCTCACGTTTCTTTTGAAAGTGTAGTTGAGTAAAATACGAGTGAAACAGAAGCCCTTGTTGAGTCGCTGGAACGTAGTCATACGAGTTAAGCACACAAGGAATATCAGCGCGTATTTTTTTCACACAAACTAAATTGTGGCTGGTGTACACCTTCAACCTGTCTCTTGTAGCTTTACGCCCAGCAAGCTAGTTTGCGAGGCAGGGAGGTGATCCAGAACTGAACCATAGCCACGAGGCGGGTTACCGACGGTTGGTGCGGTGAAATGTCCAGCCTGAGGGTGACTTTTACGCTGTTTCACACGCTCGTTATGACAAATACTGGGTTGTTTCCCAAGCTCCACCTCAGAAAATAGGCTAGAAAAACAGTTAAAAATACTGAAATGTGCAGAACAAATTTATACGATTCGCAGACAGATTGGGCACACCACTGACAGACAAAGTATATGGCATCAGGAAGGACATGTGGCCAGAGAGTTAAACTAAAAAGAAATTTTCCAAATCAAGGAAACAGTAGAACCTGTATGACATAATAAGCGCTGGGAGAGAGAGGGCTAGTGCAACTAACTCATTAAGTCGATTACTGGAATTCTGTCGCTTACAGCTGGTAATTATCAGTTACTTCCTATCATAGGCTTCACTGAGTAAGCGAATTTCAAATGTGGCGTCACCATCTCTTGCAATTCACATAGGCTGTACGACGAAAATTTTAACATCGTTTTTCGCTAAATACACACCTGTTCTCCACAATGATGGACCCGAATACCCGCATGTGTTAGCACGCCGCTTCCGGAATTCGGGGATGCACGTCGGCCCGGATGGAATGCGCTCGTCGGATTAACGACGAGAGACCACGTAGCGCCCAGTTACACGATTCGCAACCATTTAGAAAACGTTCTCACTTTTTCACGTGCATAATACTATGGAGTGGACAAATTCTTAAATCTATACTCGATGTTAACAAACTTATCTTCTGCAGAAACGATTTCCTTGCCATTGCCAGTCTACATTTTATATCCTCTCTACTTCGACCATCATCAGTTATTTTGCTCCCCAAATAGCAAAACTCAGCTACTACTTAAAGTGTCTCATTTCCTAATGTAATTCCCTCAGCATCACCTGATTTAATTCGACTACATTCCATTATCCTCGGTTTGATTTGTTGATGTTCATCTCATATCCTCCTTTCAAGACACTGTCCATTCCGTTCAGCCGCTCTTCCAGGTTCTTTGCTGTCTCTGACAGAATTACAATGTTATCGGCAAACCTCAAAGTTTTTATCTCCATGGATTTTAATTCCTATTCCAAATTTTACTATTCTTTTATTTACTGCTTGCTCAATATATAGATTGAATAACATCGTGGATAGGCTACAACCTTGTCTTACTCCCTTCGCAACCACTGCATCCCTTTCATGCTCCTCGACTCTTATAACTGCCATTCACGGCAGTACGGGAAAATCACCACTTCATCGCTACTTCAGAGGTGCTGTGTCCCATCGCTCGTGGGCCGACTATAAGACCACGTTCAAACTCACTTAAATCTTGATAACCTGCCGTTGTAGCAGCAGTAACCGATCTAACAACTGCGCCAGACACTTGTCTTCTATAGCCGTTGCCGACCGCAACACCGTATTCTGCCTGTTTACATATCTCTGTATTTGAATACGCATGCCTATACCAGTTTCTTTGGCGCTTCAGCGCACATACACACACATCGAACAATATGTTGTTGTTTTCTTCACCCCCCCCCCTCCCCGTGCACACACACACACACACACACGCACACACACACACACACACACACACACACATATATATATATATATATATATATATATATATATATATATATATATATATATTCTTACTCAAGTACTAATTTGGTGATCTCTTGATGTCTCAGAATGTGTTCAATCAACCGGTTCTTTCTTTTAGTCAAGTTATGCCGCAAATTTCTTACCCGCCCAGTTGTACTCAGTACCTCCGCTTTGGTTTCATGAGCTACCCATCTAATCTTAAGCATTGGTCTATAGCACCACATTACAAAAGTTTCCATTCTTTTCTTGTCTGATCAGTTTATCGTCCACGTTTCACTTCCATGGCTACATTCCAGACAAGTACCTTCAGAAAGGAATTCCTAGCATTTAAGCCTATAATCGATGTTAACAAATTTCTCTTCCTCAGAAACGCCTTTCTTGCCATTGCCAGTCTACATTTCATGTCCTCTCTATTTCTGCCATTATCATTGGTTTTGCTACCCGAAAAGCAGAACCTATCTACAATTTTGCATGTTTCGTTTCCTAATTTAAGAGGGTCGTTCAATAAGTAATGCCCCACTTTTTTTTCTCAGAACATATTTATTGTTAAGAGTCAGTTTGGTGACAATATACATCAACAAATTTCTTGCCTATGTCCTATTTTTCTACATAGTCTCCATCACGTTCTATGGCCGTACGCCAACGTTGTGGAAGAGCATGTATTCTCTGTTCATAAAAGCTCTTGTGCTGTAGGTGTTTTCACAGCATGAGTGACACTCTCGTCATCTTCAAAGTGTGTTTCCCATAGATTAGGCTCTAGAGCAAATTGTCGAATTGTGATGCGCCGGTCGGTACGAATAATGGCATCCGCACGATTCAGCATGTCTGGGGCAGTGCCTGCGACAGGACGTCCCGACCGTTGCTGATCATGGAGCTCTGTTTCTCATTTCCTGAGGATGTAGCTTTCTCTACCCATCTTCCAGCTGTACTCCTATCAACTACAGCATCGCCATACACTGCACACAAACGTTTATGGATGATCACCACGGCTACTTTTTCTGCACACAAAAATTCAATAACAGGACGCTGTTCGTAACGTCAGCCGTATGTAGACGCCATTTTGACGCTGTACTACGGCTCTGCCATCTGTCAGAACGGTTCGAAACTTCACCGACGCACAGAACAGACATCAAATGCGACGCACCAAGGACGTTTGTCTATGTATATTAATGACTTTTTAAAAAAATGTGGGGCATTATTTATTGAAAGATCCTCGTAATTTCCTCTACATCGCCTGATTTAATTGGACTACATTACAGTAGCCTTCTTTTGCGTTTGTCAATGTTCATCTTATATCCTCCTTTCAGGCCACTGTCCATTCCGTTAAAATGCTTTTCCAAGTCATTTGCTGTCTGACAGAATTACAATGTCATCGACAAACTTCACAGCTTTTATTCCTAGTTCTTAAACTATAATTCCTTCTTCAAACTTTTCTTTCGTTTCCTTTGCTGCTTTTCTGTGTATAGATTGAATAACATCGGAGATAAGCTATAAACCAGTCTCATTTCATTTCCAACCACTGCTCCCCTTTCACTCCCTTCTACTCTCATAACTGCAGTCTGATTACACTACAAATTGTATATAAACTTTTGCTCCCTGCATTTTAGCCCTGCTACCTTCAAAATTTTAAAGAGAGTTTTCCAGACGGTATTGTCAAAAGCCTTCTCCAAATCTAAAAACGCGCTAACTGTAGGTTTGCCTTTCCTTAGACTATCTTCTAAGATAATTCATAGAATCAATATTGCCTTGCGTATGCCTGCATTTCTCAGGAATCAAAACTGATCTTCCCTAGGTCGGCTCCTATCAGTTTTTCCATTCTTATCTAAATGATTCGTGTTAGTATTTTGCAGCTATGCCTTATTAACCTGATAGTTCGGTAATATTCACACTTGTCAGCACCTGCTTTCTTTGGAATTGGAATTATTATGTTCTGCTTGAAGTCTGAGGGTATTTCGCCTTTCTCATACATCATGCTCGCCAGATGGAATAGTGTTGTTATGGCTGACTCTACCAAGGATATCGGTAGGTTATCAGTAAGCGCTCTGGGGGAGATGACTGTCTCATCTCAAGGTCACTGACAAGGACTTCCGAAATCAGGCTACACACTTGTGCTGTATATATTCAAGGTCACCATCACCTCTCCCTCCCCCTCTTCCCCCCCCCCCCCCACCCCGTTGTATCAATAAGATTCAAGTACTACCCTCCCCTTCCTCATCTCTTATAACTGGGACACGTGAGTGGGTGGGTTCATTTTGGAGCTATGCACCATAGGGAGTTGATCAAGTACGGCTATTTGTTAATAAGAAACTAATGTTATTGTAATTACATCAATTTGTGTCGCTCGACGTCCAGGGTGTTGGATATTTGCTAATAAAAGAGTAAACTTAATATTACGTGATTTTATTCATTCGAGACACCAACGGAGACCACATCCAGATAGATATGTAAGTACTCTTACTTTTCATATATTCTCAGATATAGCGTATTTTTCTACAATTTTTACACTTGTTCACTTTTTCATATCTTTCCATATATTCCACAAATTTACATACTTTTCCACATTTTTTACAATTTTTCGTATTTTTCCACAATTTTACGTTCGGTACTTTATCCAGTTACGTGAGTTTCATCCCACTGCTTTTGATATCACGTCGTGATGCCACATCAACGCCGCATTGCATTACATCGATGTCATGATGCTCTCAACCAATCAGAATGTAGCAGCATGTGCCAAAAAGTATTCACATTATTTATCATTGCTAAGCCACCACTACATTGCTAGTGTGTGTGTGGCATCATAGTATGCGCGTTAGAAGGAAATACGTTCGCCTATTGGCATTAATAATATCATCACGACATTTTCCAAAAAATTAGTTACGTCATAGTAAATTCTGTAAGCACTGCAGTTTTACCGATTACCAAACAGATATACTGTATGCATAAGAAATACAAAACCACGCTAGAGAAACCCTTGCTAAGTCCGCGCTACATTTCTAGACGGTGTGATGCAGATATGCGTTGAACTACACGCGTTATGGCAATAAAGACGTCACGTTCAATTTATGACATCATAGCAAAATTATGACATTTGCCCGATTTCCAACCAAAGGTATGTTATGTTTGCGTAAGATTGAAACAGCGCTGCAAAATACGCACCGAGGAAGCTGACCAGTATCCCCAATCAGGTAGAGCACACATCCAACACCGACCGAGCGGGGTATCACAATCGTTAGCACAATGGATGTGCATTCAAGAGGACGACGGTTCAAACCGGCCGCCTTGCAATTCTAATTTAGGTTACCGCGATTTCCCTAAATCACTTAAAGCAAATGCCTGGATGTTTCCTTCGAAAGGTCAGAGATGCTTTCCTTCTCCATCCTACCCTGATCCGAGCTAGTGTTCCGTCTCGAATGACCCCGTTGTCAACGGGACGTTAAACAATAATCTCCCCCTCCTCCTCCTCCTCGAACACCGATGCTTGGGGCATGGCTGTGAACACACTGCTCCAACCCAGCAATAACCGAGGAATCTGTATTATTTTAGGTGTAATCGTCTCCGACGCGACCGACATGATTGATGGCAGAAAAGACGCTGCTGCTATATCAAGCATTCAGCGAGGGGTCTCTCGCCCATGGCAATAACGGCAAACAGCTCCCAACACGTCGGAGGAAATATGTTGGCTGCATTGCATATAAGCGTCATCCCCTCACCCCTGTCTCTCTCTGGACCAACCACAATCAGGCTCCCCAAGCACCCTGCTTTCAAAACTAGCACTTAGGCGTGGGCAGTGTCAGTCTGTCACCCAAAGTTCCAAGGCAGAATTAAAAGGCCACCCACAACACGATTATACTAGTGCATTATTATTTGTGAGTGTGACTTTGCTAGAAGACGTAAATAACTACGGAAAAAATCAGAGTAGGAGGGCTACCAATCCTTCAGTGTCTATCACATTTGGTAAAGTTACTCTGAAATTTGCTTCAAACATGGATAGGAGTGGCGCAATGTGATGAAAGATTTATATTGTGTCATACATGTGTACCATATTGGGCATATCAGGAAAAGCTTAGCGAGAGCTATAATCACGAAAGCATACTGACGGTGGGCGAGATCCGTCAGTGCCCCCAGGCAAAATAAAAATACATGCAACAACAAATAAACTCTTGCAATATTAGTGTGACATCACTAACTTTGTGTTCTGTCTTACGGCAGGTCTTGTCATGGGGGAAGCCTCGTCAAAGAGGTTCACCGCATGAGCGTCTAGGGAAGTGATTCCAGTGGTGGTTTCCCGTTGCCTTCCACTGATGATGATGAAATGATAACGAGGACAACACAACACCCAGTCCCTGACCGGAGAACATCTCCGACCCAGCCGGGAATCGAACACGGGCCCCTTGGCGTGACACGCTGCCGCGCTGACCACTCAGCTATCGGGGCGGACAACATCAGTATAAGACTCGTAAATATGTACGGAAATAGTCTGGAGTATATATACAAATATCCGCCTCCCATATGGGAATGAGCAATGGTCACAGCGCAGCAAAGTAAACTATTTCTACTTACCAAATCATCGACTCACAGAGATCACAACAACTCTTCCGCTGTACGATAAAATGCGGCTATAGAGAGCTGCAGCGTTCACGCGCCATCTGCCGATAAGCCAATATGAAGAACAGTTTCATCGATTCTCACTCAGCAACATTCCAAAGATGTGTGCGTAGAAGAATACGGAATCGAAAAATTAAGTACAGGGAAATGGGCCGCGCACTTCTTTACAGGACTTAGGATAGCCGACGCGACCGTTACAGTTACCGCAGCAGCTAACCCCGGGAGGTGGGAACAAGAGACATCCACACACCTGTCCAACACTACACCATCGGGCCGTCTCCAACTCCAATGCCATCCGCCCCCGCCCCTGACGCTATCTCCAGCGCCTCAGTGTCGTCGCCTGCTATCTTTGGGAGCTCCATCCAGCTCTGGGAATACCGGCTGGGTCGCAACTGGCCAATACCTACGCAAGACGCTCATCACGTATATGAAACGTCTAGCGCCGGGGAAGAACAGTCACGGTCTCAACGTGTGGACGTACGTTGATAGCAATCGCCGGAAAACGTCCTACGTAAATCTGATCAATAGGAGGGCAATTACTGACGTTATTATCGCTATAGGTAATGGTCAAGAAACTCCTTTCCCCACCATGTCCCTGCCGGCAAATTTACAATCAGAACGTTCAGCACAGAGGGGCCGCTCACCGACTGCTAAACAAAACAGGAACCGAGAAGAACTGGTGGCATCTGTTATCGCAGGTAGCTGGGGTTCGATATGGCGGCCGGGTGTCACCTACCGAAGATATGTGGCAGCCAGTATACACACATACAGGAAGCAAGCGCCCGTAAAACATTATAAATTTTTTCCTTATGATATACCTCAGTCTAAATACTAAGGATAATTCCAATAATGACTCAGTACTAACGGGAGTGGAGTTTCCCTGTAAAGTGAGAATTAAGTAGGCTATACTAAAAAAGAAAGCCGTCACAAAAAATAGTGTAACCAAGCTATGTGCGTGTTTACAACAGAATAACGCCAACACTCAACCTCCACAGCAATCTATGTATGTGGGTGTGTTTTAGCTTTGGTATTGGCACTTTATGTTATGTGTTTTGACTACTGGGAGAGTTATAGTTTGGAGATATCTTCGCTGAATTGGATGATAAAAATATCAACCCACACCTGTTAATGTAACCAATAAGAGAATATACACTTGAACATTTATTTATAAAATGTGGGAAGATCGGAAAACATGGAAAAACGGAATTAACGCGGAAAAATGAGGAAACACGATAAAAAATTTTCAAAAACACGGCAAAGTCCAAATACGACATGTTCATTCAGGAAATTTGTATTTATACTTAGGCAGCAGCCGAAATTTTTTTGTGGCGTAAGGAATAGATCATAATGTCTGGAGATATCTCTGATACTTTCCTAGAAAGCAACCAGGTTGTGCTAAGGGAAATAACTATTAGACTCACAGCACCTCCTCCTCCCAAAATGACTGAGAGATCTGCGTTAAAGTTTGAGAGAGATGGCAGATCCCTTGAAGAGGGAGCGAGAGAGGGATCCACACACTTAAAATTAGAAAAAAAGCGTTATACAGATGGGATATGCTATAGAGAGGTGCTGTAGGTCCTTATCATAACGACTTAATAGAAGAGAAGGGTTGACACCGCATATGCTTTAATAGTGGATAGAGGGTGCATTCCAGAGAGACATGGTGACGAAACAAAACTGCCACACGCCCACCACTTCTGTGTGCATGAGGAAGTCATAACGTTTTTAATTTGGTTTCTGGAAGCTATGGTGTCCTCTCCCAATATATGCGAGTGGCAAGTCATATGTATTTGGAATCGTAAAAATATCTCGACACAGTGTAAAGTGGTGTGATCCCACGAGCGAAAAGGGATATCTATGCATCACATATTGACGCTAGTGGTAAAGATGAAGCCAACGGCCTTGCCGCAGTGGTAACATCGGTCCCCATCAGATCACTGAAATTAAGCATTGTCGAGCTGGGCTAGCACTAGGATGGGTGACCACCTGCTCAAGGGTATCAGTTACAAAAGATGATGGAGAGGGGGTTCTTGAAACTTATTGGTACTTGGGGATAGGGGATGGGTGAGTGGTGGAGGGGACCCTGATCAATTTCCGGTTATGTCCTAGGGGTTCAAAATTGTTCAAATGGCTCTGAACACTATGGACTTAACTTCTGAGGTCATCAGCCACCTAGAACTTAGAACTACTTAAACCTAACTAACCTAAGGACATCACACACATCCACGCCCGAGGCAGGATTCGAACCTGCGACCGTAGCGGTCGCACGGTTCCAGACTGTAGCGCCTAGAACCGCTCGGCCACACCGGCCGGCTAAATTTAATTTCAATTTTGTTAATTATAAGAGAGTTTTTCCGCTAATAAATTGTTTCAAGAAGTTCAAAGTATGCTCTTGCAGATTTATGGCTTTTTTGCATACCTAAAACTACATCTACATCTACACTCTGCGGATCACATTTCATAGAGTACCTTCTACTCTATCACATACGGTTTCTTCCCCTCCCATTCCCGGACAGAACTCGGGAATAGTTGTTTATACACTTCTATGTGATCCGTTGTGAGTTCTATTTAGTCATCACTTTCTCTACAAGTTCCAAACGTAGAGGAATTGAAGGAATCTGAAGTTTCTGTTCTGAAAGCTGGTTTTTGGAATCTTTTTTAAAAACATGTTTTTGTCGCTATTTAAACTGCCTTACTGGGCTGTCTGTTAAGAATTTTTTTTTGTTAATGTAACACTCTTCTTCCACTCAGAAAACCATGTGACCATTCGCTCAGCCCACATCTGTATATGCTCGAAGTCACCTGATAATTTTACCAGACGACGATGTCACACACTTGATGGGACGTGCAAATGTTGTGTAAGTAACATATTTAACTTTTGTTGTCTGTTTTCCTCAGTCGCAGGTAATATTACGTAGACGGACATATCCTGAAAATTATCAACATAAAGTTGTATAAACAATGTCTACCGGCCGCGGTGGCCGTGCGGTTTGGCGCTGCAGTCCGGAACCGCGGGACTGCTACGGTCGCAGGTTCGAATCCTGCCTCGGGCATGGGTGTGTGTGATGTCCTTAGGTTAGGTTTAAGTAGTTCTAAGTTCTAGGGGACTTATGACCTAAGATGTTGAGTCCCATAGTGCTCAGAGCCATTTGAACCATTTTGAACCAAACAATGTCTTTCGAAGGCAAGCCCATGTTTCCCAGTGCCCTCTCAATAAAGCGAAGTATGACGACTACCTTATCTACAAGTGGGCCTATGGTATCGTATCACATCCTATCCCCAGGTGTTTTTACCTCAGGTGTTTGTATGACTTGAATGACTTCCGTGATGAACTGTTAATGTTACAGACAAAAGTTACTAAGTTGTTTAAGTTCGATGAAATGCACAAGTTAACATTTCTACATATAGAGCTTGTAGCCATCCCTTTTTAAAGTGTGATGCTTCATCAAACAGCATTTCATCTAATAGCGTGTTACTAAAATATTTCTCGGATAAAATTTCCTCATAAATAATAGCATCTCCGAAAGGCCTGAGATTTCTACCAATACTGTCCGATCAATCACCTCCTAACGTATGGAACGAATAATTATTGACCTATTAGACTTCCTTGGGGTACTTTAGGTATCAATTCTGTGACTATTGATGACTATCAATCTAGGACAATACGTTGAGTTTTGTGTGTGAAGGACTTTTCAGTTCAGGCACATACGAAAATATTTTCCTTAGTGGATGTCAATGTTTTCCGCTGCTCGTGGTCTCGCGGTAGCGTTCTCGCTTCCCGAACACGGGGTCCCGGATTCGATTCCCGGCGGGGCCAGGGATTTTTCCCGTGCCCCGAGATGACTGGGTGTTGTTGTGTCGTCTTCATCATCATCATTCATCCCCATTACGGTCGGAGGAAGGTCCATTAGGACCTTCCCTAGTACGGCGGTGCGGGTCTCCAGCATCGTTCCCCCACACTCTGCCAAGAAGCATGGGATTTCATTTCCATTTCCAGGTGTCAATGTGGTACTGAACAAAAGTTTTACTGCACTCTATAAACACCGAGTCTAACCAATTACCCCTATTCATGATCCATTGTGTACAGTGTGTCAAGAGCGCAAAATTGAAATTTTCACCATCGCTCTTTCTGAGTCTATGCCGATTTGCTTGGAGAACGACAATTATTTCCGGGTAGGTCATTAAATTTGAGCTCTCTAATTCTGCTACAAACAGACGTGATTGATAAATGACTGTCATTCTGCTGGCCTTTTTTGTAGGTGATTGAGAGCTGCAATGGTCTCCAATCGATGGCAACAGTGTCTCCGTTGAAGAGGTCTGCGGTAAATTATTCTCAAGCATGGAGCTAATTGACTTGCAAATTCTGTATGGAAATTGACAGGGGCTCCATCGGGCACAGGCGTCTTGCGTGTTAATGATTTCAACTGTTTTCCAATACTTCTAACTCTTAATTACTATCTCACTCATATATGTGACTATAAGGCAATTCAATTATGGTAACCTTTCTTTGAATGTCTTTCCCGAAAGAACTTTCGAAGGCAATAATCAACATTTCGTGTTTTGGAATAAAGGGGTGTAGCTCCATCATAAGTTATATTGAGAAGCATCTTTTTTTATTTCTTCATAGTGACTAGTTTCGGATACCTAGTCACCACCAAGAACTAAAAAAAAAAGTACTTCTCAGTGAAACTTACGACGGAGCTACGCCCATTTATGTCGATTATAAGACAAGTTGTGGACCTATTTTTCACCTCCAGCATGCTACAAGTTTGTTCAGGTGTTATCTACAGTGAGATGACAAACTCATGGGATAGTGATATGCACATATAGAGATGGCTGTAGTATCACGTACACAAGGTATAAAAGGACAGTGCATTGGTGGATCTGCCATTTGTATTCATGTTAAAAAGGTTTCCGACGTGATTATGGCCGCACGAGGGGAACTGAAAGACTCTGAACGCAGAATGGTAGTTGGAGCTTGACGCATGGGACATTCTATTTCGGAAATAATTAGGGAATGCAATATTCCGAGACCCACAGTGTCAAGAGTGTGCCGAGAATACCAAATTTCAGGCATACCTCTCACTACGGACGACGCAGTGGCCGACGGCCATCACTTAATGACCGAGAGCAGCGGTGTTTGTGTAGGGTTGTCAGTACCACACAGACAAGCAACACTGCGTGAAATAACGGCAGAAATCAATGTGAGATGTACAATTAGCGTGTCCGTTAGGACAATGCGGTGAAACTTGGCGTTAATGAGCTATGGCAACAGACGGCCAACAACATGCATTTGCTTAGAGCACGACATCGCCCCCAGCGCCTCTCCTGAGCTCTTGACCATATCGGTTGGCCACTAAACGACTGTAAAACCGTGGTCTGTTCAGAACATTCCCGATTTCACTTGGTAGGGTTCGAGTGTGGCGCAGATCCCACGAAGCCGTGGGCCCAAGTTGTCAACAAGGCACTGTGCAAGCTCTTGGTGGCCCCATAATGGTGTGGACTGTGTTTACATGGAATGGACTGGGTCCTCTGGTCCAACTGAACCTGTCCTTGACTGGAAATGGTTGTGTTCGGTTACTTGGAAACCATTTTCAGTCAGTCATGGACTTCATATTTCCAAACAATGATGTGATGTCACTGGGTCAGCATTGTTCGCGATTGGTTTGAAGAACAATTGAAAATGCTATATTCTCTTTTCTCTTTGAGGTATTGGATGAACTAAACAAAACGTTTCGAACGATAGGCATCTCTCTGACTTAACTAAGGCATTTGATTGAGTTGATCACAAAATATTGCTTCAGAAGTTGGACCATTATGGAATACTGGCAGTAGCTCACAATTGGTTCACCTCTTACTTTAACAACAGACATCAAAATGTCTTTATTCACAGTGTTGAGAATGCTTGTGATATGGGGTCTGAGTGCGGCACAGGCAAATGGGGGATACCCCAGGGATCAGTGCTGGGACCACTCCCGTTCCTTATATATATAAATGATATGCCCTCTAGTTTTACCGGTAATTCTAAAATATTTCTGTTTGCTGATGACACTAGCTCGGTACTAAAGGATGTTGTGTGCATCATTGACTCTGTTTCAAACAGTGTAGTTCATGACATAAGTTCATGGCTTGTAGAAAATAAACTAACGCTAAATCATAGTAACACTCAGTTTTTACAGTTTCTAACACACAATTCAATAAAACCTGATGTTTTAATTTCACAGGATGGGCACATGATTAGTGAAACTGAACAGTTCAGAATTCTGGGTGCTTAGATAGATAGTAAATTGCCGTGGAAAGCCCACGTTCAGCATCTTCTTCAAAGACTTAATGCTGCCATTTTTATTATTCGAACGGAATGCGAAGTAAGTGATAGTTAGACACGAAAAGTAGTCTACTGTGCTTATTTTCATTCGCTTATGTCGTGTGGCATTATATTTCGAGGTAAAAATGGCTCTGAGCACTATGCGACTTAATTTCTGAGGTCATCAGTCGCCTAGAACTTAGAACTAATTAAACCTAACTAACCTAAGGACATCACACACATCCATACCCGAGGCAGGATTCGAACCTGCGACCGTAGCGGCGCTCGGTTCCAGACTGTAGCGCCTAGAACCGCACGGCCACTCTGGCCGGCTTTTGAGGTAACTCTTCCTATTCCCCGGCTTTTGAGGGAACTCTTCCTATTCTCAAAGGATATTTTTGGCTCAGAAACGGGCACTTGGGGCAATAAGCGGTGTAAGTTATCGAACCTCTTGCCGACCCCTGTTCACTAGTGTGGGTATTCTGACATTAGCCTCTCAATATATATATATATATATATATATATATATATATATATATATATATATATATATATTCTTTACTGTTGTTTCTTGTTAACAGTATCAGCTTATTACCAAGAATTAGCAGCCTTAACTCAGTTAATACTAGGCAGAAATCCAATCTGCATCTGAATTGCACTTCCTTGACTCTTGTGCAGAAAGATATGCTGCACACTGCTGCACGCATTTTTACTAAGCTACTACAAGAATTCAAAAATCTTAGCAGTAATCCAGACACTTTCAAATCGAAACTGAAGAGTTTCCTCATCGGTCACTCATTCTACTCTGTCGAGGAGTTCATTGAAAAATTAAGCTGGTTCCAATGTTATATTGATGATTGCGCTTACTTAAACGTATGGCTTGTCTTTTTTTTTTTTTTTGCTTCATAAACATTATGTTTTGTTTGTTATTATTACTTTTACTTGTAATTTCGTGTACTGACACGTTCCATGATCTTGGAAGTTTGCTACTCAGTTTGGTCCTACAGCAATAGGCCCATAAAATAAAATTAAATTAAAACTTTCTGGACAATTCAAGCGGATTATTTGGCCACCCAGATCGCCCGATACGAATCCCATCGAACATTTATGGGACATAATCGAGAGGTCAGTTCGTGCCCAACATCCTGCACTGGAAACACTTTCGCAATTATGGACGGTTATAGAAGCATCATTGTTAAATATTTCTGCAGGGGACTTCCAACGACTTGTCGAGTCCCTGCCACGTCGAGTTCTTGCACTACGCCTGGCAAAAGGAGGTCCCACACGGCATTAGGAGGTATTCGATGACTTTTGTCACCTCAATGTGTTTGGTCCATTTTTTCAAAAATGGTTCAAATGACTCTAACAAGGGAACCTCCCCATCGCACCCCCCTCAGATTTAGTTATAAGTTGGCACAGTGGATAGGCCTTGAAAAACTGAACACATATCAATTGCGAAAACAGGAAGAAGTTGTGTGGAACTGTGGAAAAATAAGCAAAAGATACAAACTGAGTAGTTCAATGGAAGATATGCAATATTAAGGACGGTGGGAACGCAGGAGTGCCGTGGTCTTGTGGTAACGTGAGCAGTTGTGGAACGGAAGGTCCTTGGTTTAAATCTTGCTGCAAGTGAAAATTTTAATTTGTTATTTTCAGTTTATGTGACAAACTCTTGTGTTTTCATCACTTTTTTGGGAGTGATTATCACATCCACAAGAAAACCTAAATCGGGCAAGGTAGAAGAATCTTTTTACCCATTGGTCAAGTGTACAAGTTAGGTGGGTCGACAACATATTCCTGTCATGTGACGCACATGCCGTCACCAGTGTCGTATAGAATATATCAGATGTGTTTTCCTGTGGAGGAATCGGTTGACCTATGACCTTGCGATCAAATGTTTTCGGTTCCCATTGGAGAGGCACGTCCTTTCGTCTACTAATCGCACGGTTTTGCGATGCGGTCGCAAAACACAGACACTAAACTTATTACAGTGAACAGAGATGTCAATGAACGAACGGACAGATAATAACTATACAAAAATAAAGAAAGTAAAATTTTCACTCGAGGGAAGACTTGAACCAAGGACCTCTCGTTCTGCAGCTGCTCACGCTACCACGGGACCACGGCGCTCCTAAGCTCACATTATCCATTATGATGCTTATGTCGCCCATGGACTACTCAGTTTGTATATTTTGCTTATTTTTTCACAGTTCCACACAACTTCTTCCTGTTTTCGCAATTGATATGTGTTCAGTTTTTCAAGGCCTATCCACTGTGCCAACTTATAACTAAATCTGAGGGGGGTGCGATGGGGAGGTTCCCTTGTAAGCACTATGGGACTTAACATCTGAGTCATCAGTCCCCTAGACTTAGATATACTTAAACCTGACTAACCTAAGGACATATCACACATCCATGCCCGAGGCAGGATTCGAACCTGCGACCGTAGCAGTCACGCGGTTCCAGACTGTAGCGCCTTTAACCGCTTGGCCACTCCGGCCGGCAATGCAGATTTCCACGCTGACATTGGCAGTGCTATTTTGGGATACGTGACTGGTAGTGGCACATATGCACAACAAATACAGCGTTGCCAACCATAAGCACTGAGCATTTTTATAACGAAATTGCTTTTAATCTCGCAGTACGAGGACGATGGGGGCTGTGGCGGACGAAGTCGCCACATCAACCTGTGAGTAGAAGTCACTAGTTCAAGGCCAGAGCAGGGCAACAGCTCTACGCACTAAGTCCCTTCCGAACTTAATGCCATGGTGCAGCTGGGTATCACTGGTCATCTCCAGCAGTACGGCCTGCTCCTGCCCAAGTAACTGTAGGTCGCTGCCCGTGCACACCACCCGTCCACTGCCATCTCAGGACGGGCGTCTCGTCGCTGTGGGCGCCATGACGCAGCCGGGTGTCGCCCAGGGCTGCAGCGGATACGCCATCTTCGAGTACGCGCTGCTGGGTCAGGGACCATGCACCCGGCTTATGTAACGAGGCTGCCGGCACTTGGTAGAGTACTCATGTCAGCACTGCAAGGCGTGCAGGCAGCCAACCCAGCAGAATTCAGCAGCCAGCTGGCCACTAACCCATTGTATTGAGCAGAACAGATGCATCAATTACGAACTTGTTACATTTGCTGATATCTTTCTCTGGAGCCTCCTCGGCTCCCACCTCATCTCCACCACCCACTCGCACCAGCCTGATTCACAGCTGCCCCTCTCTGCACTGGGGGTGCTACAGTTTGGCATCAAAATATTCGTCATCATCTTCACTCAGCACAGCGTCTGAACCATGATTTATGGTGTCAGTAAGATGCGACGAGTGATTAAATGTTTGCTTTTGCTTTGGAGTGTGTAGTAGACATGCAAGCGAGACAAGAATGTCGTCGTAATTTAAAGATTACCTTGTTTAGGATGGAGGAACCGAGTGTCTTAAATGAGTTTGGGAGTAATTTTAGAGAGCAGTATTTGGTGCCAGTAAGGTGTACACATTGTAAGTTACTTGGGGATACTGCACCATGCATGGAGTCAGTGCCTCTAACCTGTTATATATGTCGACGACAGAGGCAATGTAGAGAGTCTAGATTGTTCATGATACATCGTAAAGGCTAATTTGCGATGAAGGAAAGATAGGAACACAGCAGTCAGTCGCATTCCCACTGTTTTTTTAATTACTATTCTTGCATATCCACATTTCAGCTATAAATAGCCATCTTCAGTGCATTTGAGTGAGTTACCATCCAACAAACTCACAGCAGTACATGTCACCACATAACTTTACTGGTGTATAGGCAGAAGTAAACTAAGTTTCCATCTGTCTATATACTAGTAAAGTCATATGGTGACATGTACTGCGGCATGTTTGTTGGATAGTAAGTCACTCAAATGCACTGAATATGGCTGCTTATATCTGAAATGTGGATACGCAAGAATAATAAAAAAGCAATGGTATTGCGACTGCTTGTGAGTGTTTCAATCCTTTCTTAGTTAACCTAAAGTCGCTCTGCAAAATGGTTCATTATGAAATGAAAGTTGGTTAATTTGCGATGCTATTTTGGTGTTGCGATTTATTTTTCGATTACTGTGTGTAACAGAGACTAAGAGTATCACAATGGCAGAGTTAGGGACAAAAGGTTTGCCAGTTCCAGAAGCAGTGCAGGTATTCTTAGAATAAGTAGCACACCTGATAGCACATAATATATGGCTACATGGGCACTTGACAGATAGTGACGAATACCTAGCATTCGTTCAGGTATCCCAGTATAATGGATTCACCTGCCACTGGACTAATTGTTCCCTTTTCTGGAAAATCATCTGAGGATGTGCGATCCTTCTTAGAGGACCTTAAAATATCGGCTGCGGTGGGTGGTTGGACGGATAGAGAAGTGTTGCGTGTATCGAAATGGCGAATATTGGTAGAAGCAAAAACGTACATGAGGTGTGGGTGCATTAGAAAATGCAGCCAGCTTAGTGTAGCTGGAGAAGCGACTTTTGCCAACATACAAAAATCAGATTAATGTGAATTATTTTCGGGGGCAGCTGAGCAATATTGTGAAGAGGCACGGGGAAACTGAAGAATGTTTCACGGACAGTATAAGGAAATGTATTGAACACATGTATGAGTCAGGGCAGAGTGATGCAGTAAATGAAGTCTTGTTGCAAGAAGCTGAGTAGAGGGCATTCGATGCTTTTTTGAGAGAATTGTCATCAGACATGTCAAGAACGGCACGTGCAGGTGCCCCAAGTAATCTGTATTCTGCTGTTACGTTAACGATAGAATGTGAAGAAACTGACATATCTATAGGGCTACAAGATAGACGTGGGTTATTTGGTGCGAAACTTAAGTGTTACAGCTGTGGACGGAAGCGGCATTTACAAAGACACTGTCGCTAGTCACAGAGAGGAAATGGAGGGTATCAGTAACAGAATTTTTGTAATGAATGTAGAGGTGGTCGAGGAGGTGGCAAGTAGCCGTTAAACGCAAATGGGACTAATGGATGTTGTAAGAGGTAAAAAGTACAAGCATTTTTTGGACACAGAGGCGCATGTGCCATTTGCCAGTAGAGACTTAATGGGTTGAGGGCAATGGAACCTGCCATGCTACAGGTTGCGTGGGGTGGGAGATAATGATGGGGTCGGTGGACATAGATTTTTGTACAGGGGCTGTTCTATTTAAGCAGTGTGTAGAGGTGATACCGCATGTAAGCACTAAGGCACGAGTTATATGATTGTGTGCCAGAGGAAGAAATAAGGAGATGGAGTTGAGCCTGTGTGCAAAGTACTGTATTCGTTAAGAGTTAGAAGATGACGGGTGTTTGCCAAGAATTTATTTTGTTTAGGTGTTCGTGTATTTATAGGATTGTAGCAAATAGGCTACGCTAGGTTTTTTTGTGTATAGGATTGCTAGTGACAGTAGCCTTCTGAGGATGCAGGAAGGGTGATAATAGTCCCCGCCTTCTGGATGCGACATGTCAGGGGCAAGAATGAAAGGAATCAAAACAGCAGCATTGACTTTTGTCACCTGAACAATACTTAATGAGGTTATGGAGAGCACAGAATGAGCTGCTATCTGAGTTGAGCCTAATTATGGTTCCCAGTAAACAAAACTTACCCTTCTACTACTACATAACATCAGTAGAGGTAAAAACTGACCAAACACAATTGTACAATGAGCCAAAACATTATGATCACCTGCTTAACGGCTTATTTGTCAGTGTTTGGAACGAAATACATCACTGCTTCTGTGTATCAGGGATCCAACAGTTTGTTGGTAGGCTTGTGGAGCTATGTGGCATTAGATGTCTATGCACAGCTCATGTAATTCGCGTAAATAACGGGCCACTTATTTGGGTACAGGTGATGGCGCCCGATAGCGACCACGATGGGTTCCATAGCATTTACATCAGGCGAATTTGGTCACCGAGATAGCAACGTTAGTTCACTATAATGCTCCTCAGATCTCTGTAGCACTGTTATGGCTCCGTCACTTTAACAATCATACTGCTAAAAGATGACATCGCCGTACGGGAAGATGTCAAGTATGAAGGGATGCAGATGCTTCACACCTTTCAGCGTCTCTTAGGTTACTACCAGAGGTCCCACACATGTGCAGGAGAATGTCTCCCATAGCATAATACTGCTCCCACTAGCCTGCATCCGTGGCACGCTGCTCGTTTTCGAGCCGCCGTTTACCTCGATGACGGCGTTTGTGGAAACGACCATCGACCTAGTGTAGCAAAAATGTAATTCACCCGAGGATCCGACACGTTTCCATTGATCGACGGTTGAATCCCGGTGGTCTCGTGCCCACTGCAATCGGAATTTACGATGTCACTGAGTCAACGTGTGAACACGTACTGGTAGTCTGCTGCAGAGCTCCATATTCGACAGTGTACGATGAACGGTGTGCTCTGAAACACTTGTGTGTGCACTAGCATTGCGCTCTTCCAGCAGAGATGCCACAGATCTCCATCTATCCTACTTTACGGAGCTGACAAGCCTCCGAGCCCCGCCTTGACATCTAATTTTTCCTCCTTATCCCAGTTCTACCCCCTCCTCTGCCCTCCTGTGGTTCCCACGCCCAGCTTCTTGGGCATCTACCAGTGGTTGGGTACCCTCCTGGACGCCTCCCCCTGGCGCCTCCCAGACAAGAGGGCTGCTACTACACTTCCACTGTGGGTCCCAAGGTCTCCCAATCTCTCTCAGTTCCAAATCTTGCTGAAGCCTGCTATCTCTTTCTGCCGTGACATCCTTGACCTTTGAAAGAGAAAAGGAATAAACATAACTCTTAGGACAGGGCACCTCCAGTGCCCCCAGAGGTGCCGACTCCGCTTCAGAACCTAAGTATGACCTCTTGTTTATGGATGTCACCTGGTACTTTTTGGTGATGGATGGTGACCTGGCGCCATTACAGGGTTTGGTCCATTCACATCCCATTTACATCCCCGTTCCATGCTTATTCAAGGGAATTGTAACAGATACTACTGTCATCTTCTGCAGTTGCAATCCGTTATTTTCTTCTACTCTGCAGCTTGTGTCATTCTACAAGACTCTTATTTTACTGATGCTCACTCACCAACCGTTTGTGGATTCCATGCTTTCTGTTAGAACTGGGTCATCCCTTTGAGGGCTTTTGGTGGCGTTCGCACATTGGTCTATAGGACGTTGTTTGTACATGGATCCTCCTTTGTACCACATCAGAAGCAGTTGGCATCTGTATCCACTTGGACTCAGCGGTGACGTGTTGCAATCTCTATCTCCCTTCTGTCAGACTACCTATGTCCGCTGTCCTAACTACCCTCCTTCAGCAACTCCCCCCCCCCCCCCCACACTTTCCTCCTCCTTGGGGATCTTAATGCCCATCACCCCTTGTAGGGTAGTACTTTTTCATCTAGTCACAGGCTCCTCATAGACCAGCTTCTTGCGGACTATGCACTGTGCCTTCTTAATTATGGTTCCCCTGATAATTTTAGTGCCACTTATGGTACTTCCTCTGCCACTCATCTGTTGCTCATTTCCCCTCTGTTTCTCACTTCGTTACACTTATCGCCACTTGATGACCTCTGCGATAGCTACCACTTCTCATTGATTCTCTCATTCCCTTCTCACATCCCAATGGCCAGGTTACCCTGTTGGGCCTTTCATTGCGCTTATTGGCCTCTATATACCTCCAAGGTAGTGTTTATCCCCGGTTTGTCAGGTTGTATCTATGAAACCGTCCATGACTTGTCTGATACGATTATTCACGTTGACAGCATTGCCATCCCCCAATCAACAGGCCATTTTCGTCGGCAACCAGTCCCATGGTGGAGCACATCCATTCTCATCGCCATCTGTGATCGCAATCGAGCTACTCAGCACCACCGCACCAAAGCCCATTACTTAATCAAACAGAGCAAGCAGATGTGTTGGGATTGCTTTGTCTCCTCCCTAGGTTTTTCTGTCCCCTCGTCACAGATGAGGGCTATACTCTGCACCCTACAAGGTTGCCTATGGCCATCTTCCATCCTGGGCCTTGCCCTCACATGTTACCTTTATCCTTGTATGGATCCACCGGTTCTCATTGAGCACCTTTCAATCCATTTTGTGATAGCATCAGCGTCAGCCTCCTATCTGGGCACCTTCCTCCTCCAGAAACAGTGTGCTTAAGCTTCCCACTTATGTTTTACCCCTTGTCATTTGGAATCCTACTATGAACATTTTACTGAATAGGAACTTCTTCTGGCCCTCTCCTCTTACCATGATTCAGACCATGGCCCCAATACCATCCATAACCGACTGCTTCAACACCTCAATCATTCGCAACTACAACATCTCCTCCAGGCTGTTTTCCTCTCTCAGTGGAGAGAGAATATCGTGGTTCCTGTCCTTAAACCCAGCAGATATCCGTCGTCGCGCGATAGTTAGTAGCCGATCAGTTGACCAACATACCCTAGAAGTTATTTGAATCGATTTTGGCTCATCAGCTCTGTCTGGTACTCGAAACTTGGGACTTTTTGTCTCCTTACCAGTGTGGTTTTCAGGATGGATGGTCTCCAATCGATCATCTGCTTCAACTGTAAAATGCAGAATTGCAGGCCTTTTCTCAGTGCTGCCATCATGTCACAATTTTCTTCAGTCTTTGTAAGGCCTACGATACGACTTGTGGCCATTACATCTTACTTGAATTCCATGACAGGAGTCTTTGGGACCCCCTTACCGATTTTTATAGGTCAATTCCTGTTCCACCGGTCGTTTCGATTTCGAGTTGGTACCGTTCTTAACTGTCTGCAGACCCAGGAGAATGGCGTTCTATAGGTTTCCATATTAGATGTCTTTCTTTTCGTCATCGTTGTTAATAGACTCACGGCCTCCGAAGGACCGTTGGTTACCACTTCTTGGGCTAATTCCAATTAGGTGGCCTCTGCAGAATGATAGCTTGAGGGTACCATCTGGCGCACTTCCATTTGGACTGTCTCACACGATTTTCAATTCTCTCTCTGGGTCTTCTGTTTGAAAACAAGTTGCCTATTTCATTGCTCCGTGTATGCCTCCTGGAGACTGGCTGTGTCTGTAAACTCAATGTCCTTTGCTTTCTTGCTCACACCTCTTGGGGCACAGATCATTTAACTCCCCTCTGCTTTTATGAGGCTTTAGTTCCGTACCATCTAGACTATGGTTGACAAGTTCATGGCTCAGCTGGCCATCCTACACTGCTCCTCTTGGACCCAGCCCACCATCGTGGTAACCATTTGGCCGCTGAAGCTCTTTTGACGATCTTCTGACTGGCACTGGGATTCCCCCCTCCCCCCCCCTCCCATTTCGTTTCAGCAGTCCCAGCTCTTGGTTTCCTACACCATTGCTGTCTGCTCTTACCCTGCTCAACCCTTCTATTCTATTCTTTTAGCAGTTCCAGCACGTCGCCCATCCACTGCCTGCCCCTGATTAGGTATACCAGTTGAGCTCCAGCTAGCTTCTCTTTGTCATTTTTTCCATCTTCCCTCTTGTCTCTCCCAGACAACATCCCCCCCCCCTTAGTTACGTCTTCTTCCCTGGATCCGGATGGATCCCTTCCGGCGTCTGGAAACCTTGATCATTCCAATGGTGCCCCATTGTTTGTTCTGTAAGAATTTACAGGAGTTTTGGGATGTTATTGCTTTTTTACATCAATGGCTCTAGATCCGCCAATCATGTGGGATATGCTTTCACATTCCCTGTTGGCAAAGAACACCATCTCCTTCCTGCCACATATGACGTGTTTACTCCAGAAGTGATGGCCATTTATCAAGTACTTTACTTTATTGAATAGTCATTCCTCCCCCTAGTTTTATTATGTATGGGCTTCATGAGTGGCCTTCAGTCTGTCGACTGGGTTTCTTCCTGCCTCCCTCTGGTCTTTACATCCACGACCTTCTCACTGATCTTGAACATGCTGCTTGTTTGGTTGATTTCCTTTGGGTTCAAATGGTTCAAATGGCTCTGAGCACTATGGGACTTAACATCTATGGTCATCAGTCCCCTAGAACTTAGAACTACTTAAACCTAACTAACCTAAGGACATAACACAACACCCAGTCATCACGAGGCAGGATTTCCTTTGGGTTCCCGGCCTTCTGGGTGTCCGGGGTAATGAGCTTTCCCATTGTCTGACTGGGATGGTAGCCACCTACCCCTCCACCCTCCATAACCTTCCTGGGGGCAGATTTGCAGCTTCAAATCAAATTCGTTTTCGCTAAGTCATGGGCAGACCCTTTGGGTGCCACCCCTCTGTCTAATAAACTCTCTGCAAATATGGGAACTCCCGCCAAGTGGCATTCTTCATTCCGCCTCTCCTGACGGCATTCTGCCATCCTCTGCCGTCTTTGCATTGGCAATATGAGGATGACCCACTGTTTTTTACTCTGTAATGAACCACCCACACTTTGTAGTTGCAGGACCCTCCTCACACCCACCCATTTTTGCTGGACTGTCCCAACCCCTTGGCCTTTTACACCAAATACACCCTCCCACTCTCCTTGTCATGGGTGTTAGCGGAAGACCCTACGATCCTCGTGTAGTTACGTCCATCCTTCGTTTTCTTCGAAAAAAGTGGTTGGTCCTCCATGATTTAAGTTCCTGAATGTCCGAAACTGGAGTTCCTCGGTTAGCATTGGCTTTGGTCTGGGATGCCTTTGGCCTTGCCTCCACACCAGCCAGGTTTCTTTTGGGATCTGATATGAGTGTTTCGTGCCTTCTGCAGCAACGTTTATACTGACTGGAAGAACAGTCTCTGAAAAGAGCCCTTGCGTAAATTTCACACAGTTAGCTATATTTTTACTGCCTCTGGTTTAACATAGCCCTGGCTCGTTTAGAGGGCCAAGCAGTGTTCAGTCTGACGTCAATGTAGGAAGTCACATCCTATATTGTTAGAGAACCCGCAAAGTCTCTGCTTCAAGATTTCTACTCGTTCTAAAACCCACTAAAAATGGAAACGTGTTTATATGACCATTTAAATTCAAATTTATCCGTATCATAGTTCCTAAAACATTTGAAATGCCTCCTGAAATCATCTGTATATATGCCCAATGTGACAATCTGAGACACGATAAATCAGCTCATAATCAGAATGAACAACAGCAAGTAGTGAATAATATGTAATCAACCATGAGACTAGGATTATAACCTTTGTAGCTATAAAAATGACGAAGGAATAATGGTGCTGGAACCTTATTTTGCATGTTGACTGACACGCAATTGAAGTAGGTTAGCTGCAAATGGGCAAGGAACTGTGGTGGCAAGAGACTCTACATAGGTAGTTTGATAATAAAACAAGTCTTAGACCAAAAACACCTGCCTGCTGCATCGGTCAAGAAGCAGCCACAATTTTCAGTCCACCCTTGCTGTCTCACCTGTCTTGCGAGACTTATGGATTCCTTGTTTCATTATTGTGGAGCAGAACCAGAAAATACAATACTTCAAGAGAAAAAGTGTGGTGATTAAAACACTGGACTAGCATTCACGAGGACCGTAGGATAAATCTCTGTTTGACCGTGTATACAGTGTGCCGAAAAAACAACTTACAATAAGATTAGAACAAAGTATTGAACATCGAATCCAACAAAATTTTTTCGGGTGGGGTTTCAAGTACTCTGAACAGAAGATTAGAAGAGAAACGTTTCATGTATGGGAAGTATGTGCAAGAGCCCCACGGCTTACGTCCAAAGAGATAGGAGAACTATCAGTGAACCGCTGAATGAGCAGTCATCCAAAATTTTATATATCAAAACAGCTATGGGACATGCGATGAATCGTCTTTGTTCAAACGGACCATTATCAAATTACAGGGATAAGCTTCATGGCTATCTGTTAACCGCCGACAAACGTCAATTGAAATTGGAACAGTGGATACACAAAAAGCTGATGCAAAACAGTTCGTCAGTAGGCAAACAGCACGATACACACATTTGTAATTTACATCGATATCTACAAGCTGATTTAGCTAAATGGGGAAAAATTGCAGGAAACAGTCCCTGAGAGAATAAGGAGCAAAAGTGGTCATAGGGCAGTAAATGTATTTCAAGGAAGGTATGACCACTTGAAAGTGGGGATGAAACATCTTTGACAGTGGCCCTCGTATCAGCACCAGGCAGGTGTCCCACAAGCATGGGGTAAGCCAAATGACCATCTGGAACATTATCCAAGACTACTGCCACTACCAGAATCACTTACAACGCGTGCAGGCACTTGAACCTAGAGGGTTCCCTCAGCGATGACGGTTTTGTGGCTGGTTCGTCTCACAGGCCACCACATTACTGGGATTTCTGTCACCAATTCTATTCGCAGACGAGGTCACCTTTCCAAGGGGCGGTATCACCCGCTATAACAACAAGCACTTGTGGGCTACGCAAATTCCTTATGATACGGTGGTAGAGAATCATCAGCACCAGTTCAGCCTTAATATGTGGGCGGGGATTATTGGCGACCGCCTCCTGGGACAAGTCATCTTTCCGCAACGCCTCACAGGCAATGCATATCCGCACTTTCTGCAGCTGACCCTAATTCTCCTGCTGGAAGACGTACCTTTGCTGGTACGATAGTTGATGTGGCTACTACATGATTGTGCTACAGTTCACTGCCCTTTTGAGTGCGGAGTTAAAACACTAGTACAGCCAGAACATTCCCATTTGCGTGGTATGTTCTCATGTGTACCATCAATAACTGAAACCAACACTGTCAAAGATCTTTCATCTCCAACTTCTAGTGGGTGTACATACCTCCCTTGGAACTCATAGCCGGCCATATGCCCTTACCCTGTCAAGGATCTTTTCCTGCAGTTCGTCCACATTCAGTAAAATCATCCTACCCTGTATATTTTGCAGGACACTTCTCAGTGTGTGGTGGAGTTAACTTCTGATACCACCATGATTTCCCACCCACACCTCTCTCCCACTCACCCCTCCCTGTTCCAGCACAAGTGATGAGTAGGAAGAACGACTGTCGGTAAGTTCCTCATGAGCTCGAATTTTTGTGAATTTTTCAGCATCGGAAAATTCATTTCGGTATCATATTCAAGAAAGCACCGCAATTCACAGATATGCTTTTCTGTCAGATAGATATCGCAATGAAGGTCCTTCAGTAGTCAGGTCGAGTCCTGAAGATGAAGCTGTGCTTTCAATTCAGCAATAAGTAATAAAATAAGATATAAATTCAATTGGTAGATATTAATATTAAAATACTTTAAATTTAGAGTGAATTTGATTATATCATGCACATACCTCTGAAACTGTTGTATGAGGTTCTTCTGCGTGATGAGGTACGTGCTGGGACGGGCACAAGCGAGAATGTCGTCCGTCACCCTGCAGACAAAATCAACGATGTAAGTAAGCGGAGCCTGGGCCAGCAGTTGCGCAACGCTTCTCAGCTATTCTGTTGGGCATGTGCTGAGAGGTCCATACAGGGCACCTTCTCTATTCATGGGGTGCCGTGGCGTGATGGGGCGATGATGGTGCGCTTGCGTGATCTGCTCATCCAACGACTAGTTCATTTATTCAAGCAATCGCAAACATTTCACTCACGAAGCCTGCCACAGATCCCTGTGTAAGTGAATCAATACGTAAGAAACGATTCGTAGTCCAGAAACCAAAATAAACGATATCAGAATCTTGTGTCACTGTTTGTAATGTAATGTACTAGTAGAACAGTTTTTGCTTGTTAGCTGTGTACGCACTGGTACGCACTCAGTGACCACAGTGTGCCGGCCGGAGTGGCCGTGCGGTTCTGGGCGCTACAGTCTGGAACCGAGCGACCGCTACGGACGCAGGTTCGAATCCTGCATCGCACATGGATGTGTGTGATGTCCTTAGGTTAGTTAGGTTTAATTAGTTCTAAGTTCTAGGCGACTGATGACCTCAGAAGTTAAGTCGCATAGTGCTCAGAGCCATTTGAACCACTTGAACCACAGTGTGTCTAAACATTTCACTGAATGATTTATAACGCTGTAAAAGAACATGAACAGTTACAAGCACTGTTCATCTGGCCTGTCCAATAGTTTTGTAAAAAAAAAAATTTAAAAAATGAGTATTTAGAAGCACTTGCTTCTCATGCGATGCTCAATTTCGGTGCATTGAATGGTATGTGCCAAGTTATGTCAGCATCAGCATTTATGAACAATCTACGATCAAAGCAGCGTTAATCTTGTGGAGTTACTGCACGCGTAAAATAGACGCCAATATGCGTTAGACAAGATATAGATGGTTCAAATGGCTCTGAGCACTATGGGACTCAACTGCTGAGGTCATTAGTCTCCTATAACTTAAAACTAGTTAAACCTAACTAACCTAAGGACATCACAAACATCCATGCCCGAGGCAGGATTCGAACCTCCGACCGTAGAGGTCTTGCGGTTCCAGACTGCAGAGCCTTTAACCGCACGGCCACTTCGGCCGGCCAAGATATAGAACTCGGTCTTTTTTCCTGCTGAGTCCGCAGCTCGTGGTCGAGCGGTAGCGTTCTCGCTTCCCACGCCCGGGTTCCCGGGTTCGATTCCCGGTGGGGTCAGGGATTTTCTCTGCCTCGTTATAACTGGGTGTTGTGTGAGGTCCTTAGGTTAGTTAGGTTTAAGTAGTTCTAAGTTCTAGGGGACTAATGACCATAGATGTTAAGTCCCATAGTGCTGAGAGCCATTTGAACCATTTTTTCCTGCTGAACTGTTAGGACGCTAAGTGTGAGGGTAAAAGTGAGTACTGGAGTAAGCAGCTATGTTACGGAAATGTATGTGCTCCACAGGAAACGAACACGAGAGCTATTAGATATTGTCTGTATTCGTTATTGAGTAACGACCATGTCACGAGACTCTCATTGCAGTTCCGTTACTGCCTGAAACGTTTCATTAATCGCATGTTTTTTCTTCTCCGCGCGAAGTTCGTGCCATTCTTTCAATTCGTTACCCTCAGCGGTCTTCGAATGATGGAAACATTTCGTTATTCGTATATCTGCTTCCCCATACGTAATTTGTGCCGATTCGGTAGTTTTCCAGTTCCTCCGACTGCTTATTCTCAGTGGACCAATTCGGTAGTGACACGGAGTAATAAATACACTTTCTCACTTGCTACGTTTTCTTCCGCGTATGCTGTTCGTGTCCATGTCGGGCCGAATCGGCAGTATTCGTGTCTCCAATTCCTTACTATCGGATACGTTTCACCCGTGTCCTGTGACTTCAAACGTCGTGCACGATCGATGGACGGCGTGAATGACTTGTCCATGAACAATATATGTTTCACAATAATTGAGGCATTGACATGGGAAAGATCGTAACTCAAAACAAATCATTTTTCATATTTATTATGGAAAAGGTAGTTAAAACATGTCGACAGGGGCATAGAAGTAGCAGAATCTCAAAGTAGTGAGCGGATGCGTTCTTACAATCGACGTAAGGTGGCAGTTGAAGTAACATCACATGATATGGCATGGATATGGGAGTAAGTCAACAAACCACCGAGTTGTTAGCGTGTACTCTGTGACAAATTGTTCATTACTGTTTTATTGATTCGCTGGTAATGTTACAAGGAAACCTGTTCCTTGAAAACTGGTAACTCGTATTTTCCGTTTGCGATGAAATTTACAGTGCGTGGTAACACCTAGTTTTGTGTTTTATTATGACCTAACCGATTCGCATACTAACTTTGTGCAAGCTACTTGTAAATGTAAACACAACTGCCATAGTCTTGAAGAGAAGCACATACGGAAGCTGCGTTCAGAGTTTTGGAGCCAAAATTATATAATTGAATATAATTTTCTTTTTCGTTTAATCAGCACGTTTCAGATAAAATAAAGAAGGTTGCAGTAATAACAACGATCCTGCCTTGAGCAGAAGACAAAATATCTGTCACTGATTCTGACTGTGTGTTGTGACAACTGGGGTGGCTAAAATGAATATCGGATGATTCTAATGGATTTAATCTACGCAGTGGTAAACGGTGTGGTTGATAATATCAGTTTGAAGTTTCTCGTGTCGGGCCATGCGTACATGCTTTGTGAGCGAGATTTCGGCATAATAGAGAAGAGAAAGGTTTCACAACCAAAGACTACTGACGAAATAGCTGAGGCGATTAGAGAAGCAAAAAATGTACAACTATTCAATGTTGTAAGGATGATGGAAGAAGATTTCTATGATTTCGACTCGGTATGCGATACAGTATTGCATACAGCACCAGTGAAGATCAGTTCTGCTTCTTGTATTAGAACTGTAAGGGATAACCAGCCCATCATAGACATAAAGATTCGTTCAGTGAATTGGAACCGTGGAGGGAGCACAACATTTTGGAAAAGGATAAATCTGTTAAGAACATCTTTGCAATTCGTTCTCTACCACCAGTTGGACGAAGGCCCATCATTAGTGATGCTAAAAAAGAAAGACCTCCTGGCTATGTTGGACTACGTGGACATCAAATACATGCATTTCACCGCAGTCTTTCTTATTTCTGTCATAGATATGACAGCTTGCTGTGAAAGTTTTTTTTAAGTTAATTTGGAGTTTTTGTAACCAATTTGTGTACACAACTTCGTATTTCGTAGTGTCAACCTTGTTTTTCGCTTCTCCTGTCAAATTGGCTGTTCATGACTTTCTCCCTTCCCCACGTCAACACCTCAGTCAGATCTATGTATGTTTCTTACATAGTGTTCATTTCGATCGTTGTTATATTATTCATATGAGTTCACTTTAAAGCTGCCCTCACACGGGACGTGTTTCTCATAGTGAGGTACGTCAGACGTGATTTGTATTGTGGTTGCTGAACGCTTAGGCCGGTATTACATTATCATATATCTTTGACAAAGATTTTATCAAAGATATGATCAAATATTCGTCAAATTTGTTTGACGAAGACATTTGACGTCGCGCTAAAAGGGGATATTACACTGTCGTCATATTTTTCATCAAATTTCAAGATGGCGGACAACAACCTCTTATTCTGCGTGCAGTAGGTAGAACCACAATTGCACTGTGTGTGTATTTGGAAGAAAAGCGGCGGAAAAAAAGGAAACATACTTGGATGAAGCCATAGGTATTACGTCGAGATAGTAAAAGCATTCAGCAAAATGTGTTACGAGAGCTGCTAATGGAGGACGTAAATTACTTACGAATGGGTGAGAGTGTATTTCAGTATTTGCTCAGTAAAGTGGCTTCTCGTATTACAAAAGGGAATACTCTTTTGAGAAATGCTTTACGTGCAGAAGACAAGCAAACTATGACACTGGGATTTCTTGACACAGGAGAGAGCTACTCTAGTTTACAACACAGCACTCGAATATAGCATTGCACGTTAACCAAAATAATTCCAGAAAGGTGTGAAGCGATTTATAAAGCTCTAAACGGGCAATATGTGAATGTAAATAAATGTTTAGTACACTATATGGGCAATAAGAACTATTTTTAATTTTGAATTAGTGATCCAACAGCTACAAAATTAATAAAAAGTACGAACAAATGAAGCGCCTTTTAACTTCTGGCATCTAGAGTTCAAGGATAAACAAAGTAGGATGGAAAGCTAAGAAAGAATTTTTTATTTTCTATTCTCTATTCCGGTTCGCTGAAAAGGTGCCTGGATGTTTCCAGATGTAGAGGTGGATGGCTGTAGCTTTGACTGTGGAAATGAAGTCGTCTGCAGCATATTCCACTTGCCCATCAACACACAATTAATAGCATGCACTGTGTCCCTTGCTCACTCCCAGCCATGTCGAGGCAAGTTTATTAAAAATATTTAAAAAAAGGGTCGAAGGAATACACCAAATTTTAAGCCATATTTACAAACACACAACAGAGACGTCAAATAGCTGTAGCGATACTAGCGCTCCAAGCGGTTACATTTCACATTGCAGTGAACAGAAGACAAAACACTTTTGTGATCACATCTACGGAGTGGCCCTAGATTTGATCATATTTATTTGACGACAGGAGACATTTGACAAAGTTCCCTATTACACCATCAAATTTCTTTGACATAAATATTTGACATATCAGCTTCGACAAACAAATTTGATAGTGTAATACCGGCCTTAGTAACGAGCAGGAGCATCACATGGAACATGATCCTCATTCTGTGATTTACGATAGGAGCGCTTTCTAGCGGCAGTTGTCGGCTGTATCTGGCTCGCATATCACACACTGTGTTTACGAAAATAACGTGCGTAAAATTGTAATGTTACCTCTGCCAAAACGCACATTTCCTGCCTTGGCCATACGCTAGCCATGTTGTTCTGTCTGTAGAATATATAAATAATAACTTCAACAGCCAGAAAAATGATATAAGGCAAGAAGTAAAGCTCCACATCCAGAGAGTAAGGATTTTTGAACTTCCATAACACGTAGTGTGATACAAATTTACAGCAGTCTTGCACGAATGATACAATTATTTCATCATTATTACTTTTTAAATAACCCTAAACTCATTCTTATTAGATCACGTTTTCTATTCAGTAGCAGAATTTTTCGAACATGTGAAATACAAGACTTAAGTAATCTCCTACTGCACGTAGTGGAAGCTCTCTTGTAAGGCTAAAAAAAAATCATTCATTTACTGCAATATTACTCTTAAATTTTCTGCACATTGTGTGTGTGTGTGTGTGTGTGTGTGTGTGTGTGTGTGTATGTGTGTGTTCCAGTTCCTTCGCCTACTTATTCTCAACGGTCCAATTCGGTAGTGACATGGAGTCCCTGGTGGATCTGGTCTGTTGGTCAGGTGACACCCAATGACTAGTCCACGTTCGAAAACATGATCTCTCTTGACCGATCCATTCAGATGTTATGGCTTCTCTACTGACAATACAATACTCCCCGCCTTCTTTTATGGCCTGTAGTGGTCAATTCTGCGCTACATAGGGGGTCCGGATAGTTTTTGTCAGACAGGGTAAATAGGATACACACTGTAATGGCATATTCGAAATCCACGCCCGTGTCATAGACGTCTCCGCTTTACAAGGCAACGACTTTACGCGAGTTTATGGAGCCTGATAGGCGCCACTGAAGCGCAAGGCGATCGTAATTTGTAAACATAAAAAACGAAGGGGCAAAATATAACGGTAGGTATCTGTCATAGTGAATGTCGAGTTCGTTCTCGCGTTGCATTAGCTATTCGTTCTGCCACACACATCATTTGTAACTGAATATGTTGTGACGCTGCCACATTAATCTTTCCTCGCTGTAGTATTCTGCGTTATTTTGACAGCATGTTGCAGGGAGAGCGGACTAGGGTGCTGGTGGAAGTACAGGCTGACCCAGTTTCTTAATGGGACACGCCGAGTAGCGCCACACTTCGCGGCTGTGATGCTGGAGTAATTAAAGCTACGGGTTTTCTTTTCAAAGATTGCTGGCCATCCCTAGCAAGGTACATTGCCAGTATAAAATGTAATTAAAAAGCAGTGCCTGTGAACTGAGCGCTCAGTTTATATGGGGAGGTGGACTGGGAATATAAATTCTGCGCGTGTCACACTCTCTCTCTCTCTCTGCCTATCTATCTCTCTCTCTCTCTCTCACACACACACACACACACACACACACACACACACACACAGAGAGAGAGAGAGAGAGAGAGAGAGCGAGAGAGAGAGAGAGAGAAATGCTTAGTTTCTTCCTTTCCTGTGTACATATAGTTAAGAACTGTTGACAAACGAAAATTCATACTATAGTAGGAAGCTAGCGGAGAAAGACAATTCTCCTGTCGGTAGAAACATGCAGGTAAATACACACTTGAGCCTGTACCCAGTACATATTTATTGAGCAACTTGTTTGATTTATACTTGGTACTTCGATACAGGTCCTGAATGATACAGGCACTGTCCGATAAAATTACTATTCACGACGGTATCAGGACGATAAAAATTACGCTTATCTGTGCAGGAACCTAGAGTAGATTTACGGCACGACCCAAGACACAACGTTGCTGAAATCAGTCAACAATGGGAGTATTTTTACAACAAGTCTAACCCATTTATTATAGTCTGCCTTCGAAGCGCTTCCACCGATGCTGTGTTTCCACAGTTGGTTATCGGCTGCTGCTGATGAAGCCGATTTAGATTTGCTAAACTCTGTACACTGACTGAGAATTTTGTCTCTGTGTTTAGCGCTATGGACGATGATTTGAAGTTGTTCTATAAAATTTTCGTTATGTTGAGAACTCTGAATGATGCCTAGGAGTAAATGGCACATAGGTCATGATTATGTTCCAGGGAGTGACCATCGCAGCGTCACGTGTCCAGCTCAGTAAACAAAGTGCTAAGAAATATATTTCTATTGATATTACATCTGTTTCTTGGATAAGCATTAATCAAGAATTTAAGGATGTTACTCTGTGTTCAGTCTCAAACGTCTTGTAAGGAGCTTTATA
Source organism: Schistocerca serialis cubense (assembly GCF_023864345.2). Taxonomy (NCBI): domain Eukaryota; kingdom Metazoa; phylum Arthropoda; class Insecta; order Orthoptera; family Acrididae; genus Schistocerca; species Schistocerca serialis. Next base: position 374,013,423 of record NC_064640.1, read on the forward strand.
AACAACTGGACATAATGACGTCAGGCATACATTTCATTTATAAAATTTTCTGTTAAAAACCAATCATAATTTAAAACTAATAATACCTCACATGAATGTCAGACTAGAAAAAAGTACTCTATCCATCAGCATTACCATGTCTCAAAAAGAAATATCTCTAGGCATTTATCTGGACAAAAATTATTATGGGTACATACTTGTTTCGCCGGCCGCGGTGGCCGTGCGGTTCTAGGCGCTCCAGTCCGGAGCCGCGCTGCTGCTACGGTCGCAGGTTCGAATCCTGCCTCGGGCATGGATGTGTGTGATGTCTTTAGGTTAGTTAGGTTTAAGTAGTTCTAAGTTCTAGGGGACTGAGGACCACAGCAGTTGCGTCCCATAGTGCTCAGAGCCATTTGAATCATTTGAACATACTTGTTTCTTCCTGCAGCATGTTAATTCTGTGTGTGCGGATAGAGCGCGTCATATTTGTTTTATAGGAAGATATCTATAATAAGTACTGTTGCTTTGCAACTATGATTGATTATAAACAGCCATCATAAGAGAATAAATGTACCTGCATTAGGTTTCAGGGTCTCCTTCTCTCATGATGAACAACGCAAACACGACACCAAACTGTAAACGTGTTAATCATAGTCATCTGCCTTGGACGGATAAACTTATGGCCCAACACTCACACTTCCAATAGAGAAGAGGCGATTGTGCGAGAAAAAAGAAAATCTTTCCAATTATGCTCCTGAACTACACCTCGGTGTCTCTCAGTCAGCAATCTTTACTTTTATCACTTGCCCAATGCTGAAAGCTATAGCGGATAATGAAAATAATTTAAAAGCAAATTAAAGTAATATGCCTGTGACAACTTCGTTTAATCTGTAAGTTATTTTAAACTAGATATCTTACGTTAAATAGTGTGTGTGTGCATTATCTTGTAATGCTAAACCTACAGTTCTGTTCATACAATAAATCAGCTTAGAACAGGTATAAAAATGGCGAGCGTATTGTCAGCGATTCTCTTGAAAGGTGTATCCGATACATTGTCTTTGTGACTGGATATACTGCTTTCGTAACTCATCACACGTTCCACATCATAACATATTGTCATGATAAGATCCATGGGAAAAAGAACAAAACTAAAGAAAACCAAACGAAATCGACAGTTCTGTAGATGATATTTGTCTGGCTAACAGCCCGTGCTCCTCAACTAAATTTTTACATCGGAAACTGATATTTCAGTACAAGAGTAGAAAAACGAAAAACAGACAAAATTTTGTGAAACCCTAGCGTGAAAGTTTTAAATCCAAATGGAGAGCATTTAATTAATGTCACCGTCCTAAATGAGTAAAAACTAACGAAAACTATGTTCTGGACTCTACATCGACATGGACACACTGAAAATCACATTTAAATGCCTGACAGAGTGTTCATCGAACCACCTTCACAATAAGTCTCTATTATTCCAATCTCGTACAGCGCGCAGAAAAAACGAACACCTATATCTTTCCGTGTGAGCTCTAATTTCCCTTTTTTTTGTTATGATAACCGTTTCTCCCTATGTAGGTCAGCGTCAACGAAATATTTTCGCATTCGGAGGAGAAAATTGTCAATCGAAATTTCGTGAGAAGATTCCGCATAAACGAAAAACGCCTTTGTATCAATTATGTCCACCCCAAATCCTGAATCATTTTAGTGTCACTCTCTCCCCTAGGTCGCGATAATACAAAATGTGCTGCCCTTGTTTGAACTTTCTCGATGTACTCCGTCAGTCCTATCTGGTAAGGATCTCACCCCGCGCAGCAATATTCTAAAACAGAACGGACAAGCGTAGTGTAGGCAGTCTCTTTAGTAGACCTGTTACATTTTCTAAGTGTCCTGTCAATAAAACGAAGTCTTTGGTTAGCCTTCTCCACAACATTTTCTATGTGTTCCTCGAATTTAAGTTGTTGGTAATTGTAATTCCTTGGTATTTAGTTAAATTTACGGCCTTTAGATTTGACTGATTTACCGTGTAATCGAAGTTTCACGCATTCCTTGTAGCACTTATGCGGATGTCCTCACACTTTTCGTTGTTTAGGGCCGGTTGCCGATTTTTGCACCAACAGATGTCTTATCTAAGTCGGTTTGATCTTCTGATGACTTTATTAGTCGATAATCGATAGCATTATCTGCAAACAACCTAAGACGGCTGCTCAAATTGTCTCCTAAATAGTTTTTATAGAAAGGAACAGCAGCAAAGGGCCTATAGCACTACCTTGTGGAACGCTAGAAATCACTTCTGTTTTCCTCGATGACTTTCCGTCAGTTACTACGAACTGTGACCTCTCTGACAGGAAATTACGAGTCCAGTCACATAACTGACACGATATTCCATATGCACGCAATTGCACTACAAGCCGCTTGTGTGGTACAGTGTCAAAAGCCTTCTGGAAATCTAGAAATACGGAATCAATTTGACATCCCTTATCAGTAGCACTCAACGCTTCGTGTGAGTAAAGGGCTAGTTATGTTCCACAAGAACGATGTTTTCTAAATCCGTAATGACTGTGTGTCAATAGACCGGTCTTTTCGAGGTAATGCATAATGTTCGAATACAATTTACTGTATGTTACAAAATCCTGCTGCATATTGACGTTAATGATATGGGCCTGTAATTGAGTGAATTATTCCTACTACCTTTCTTGAATATTTCTGTGACCTGTGCAACTTTCCAGTCTTTGGGTACGGATCTTTCGTCGAGCGAACAGTTGTATATGATCGTTAAGTATGGAGCTATTGTACGAGGGTTGAATGAAAAGTAATGTCTCCACCTTCGTTAAACCTTCGTTAACTGGGTTTGAATGGGAATATTTTAATAAATCAAACGCATAAATAATCCTTAGAATGTGATCTTTAATTACCACTATTCACTTTTTTAGATAATCACCAGCCAATTGGATACATTTCTGCCAACGATGAACAAGTTTTATGAATCCGTCGCGGAAGAAGTCGACACTGTCTCCGCGTCTTCATCAGAAGCATAATGACGTCCCCGCAGATCGTCTTTTGTTATCGGGAACAGATGGAGGTCAGACGGTGCTAAATCTGGACTGTACGGTGGTGAGATTCAGTCTCTGAAGTTCTACTGTGGTGGCACGTAAAGTGTGTGGTTTGGTATTTTCATGCTGCAGGAAAACATTTCACTTTTCCGATTTTGCCGACTGTGCTTGCTATTTCTCTCTGAGTGATACGACGATCGTCCTGAATCAATCTGTCAACATTTTGCTTGTGACACTCGGTGGTTGCTGTCACAGGACATCCAACTCTTTGTCACGCAGGTCAGATGTTCCCGCCTCAATATCTTTAAGCACACTCGCCCAACGATGCACAGTACTCACATCGACACAATCACCATAAACTGCTTTCATTCTCTGATGAATCTCCTTTGGTGTGACACCTTCTGCTGTCAAGAATTCAATGACTGCACGTTGCTTAAATCGCACTGACCGACCGTTTGCGCAGGGTTCCATACTTTACACTGTAACAACACAACCGTTCAATGCTAAGGCTTCCCATCAACTGGAGCTGCAGAGACGAGGCTACGGAACAAGCCAGGACCTGCCGCATACCAATGCCACCAACTGTTGAAGAGTTACGAAGGTGGACGCATTACTTTCCAGTCAAACCTCGTATCAGGATACTCTGAACTTGTATACAGTCTGGATCGGAAGTCTTGCTTTTGTCAAATGATTTAAGGTGCTTCACTACTTCGAGGATATATTTTCTACGTTACGCGTGTTTGCAGCTGTTCTTGACTCGAATTCTGGAATAATTACGTCGTCTTCTTTGGTGAAGGGATTTCGGAAGGGTGTGTTTAGTTAGGAAATATGTACGTTCACAATGAGCACAAGACGCAGAAGGTGCCTAACAGTATTCTGGTGAATACTAAATTCTCAATACGGACTAAATATGCAAGGGAGCATATGATATCTACTCAAATCATTTTATGAGAAAGACGAAGTAGTGAAGAGAAGATAGGTGGTGTCTCAAGAGCTTCAAGAAAAAAATTTCCTAAAGCGAAAGTGTAAGAACCCTTATTGTAGTAACTCGAAATGTAACATTGACAATAAAAAAACTGTAAGACTTAATTTAAACAACGGAGGGGAGGGCTTAAAAGAGCTGTAGTGAAAGTTGCATGAGAAATATTAGAGCAAAGGAAGAAACGAAGATCCAAAAACGGACGTTAAGTGTGGAATGAAGAACGGCGGAAATCATAAAAAGCAGATGGAGACATTTATGTCACCTATGGATAGAATAGACAATAAAAAGAAATACGCCAGTGGCAAAACAGAGATATAAACACTGAATAGGAAATCGTGGGACAGATACTGAACATTGAACACTGTGTACATGGCGCACACACAAGAGTATATAAGATACAAAGGTTCTGACCCAGATAGAAAATGATCATTCCTTAATCGGTATAATAAAACAGGAAACTTTGTTAAAATATTTTAAAGAACTGTGAGCAAATCATGGTGAGATATGAACTGACTGACACATTGATGACGAAATATCTGTGGATGCAACAACATACGAAGATTGTAATATTAGAAGAAATATTTAAGACCGAAGATTGCATTTAAATATTTATTTGAAGTGATGACCTGTTTAAATGGTACTTTGCTGTTATCTTCGGATCTGCAATAAGACACACACTGCATTTGTAAACTTTTTTTCTATGACAGTAGTAATGAGATACATAAGTATAGTATTTTACATATAGGTAACATACCTCATCTTTTTCAAAATTATGTCTTATATTCTGACAATGTTGAAAATTTAAATTTTGTTCCTACGGCATAAAAATATGTTTACAAATTCAAAGTGTTTCATATCTTATTGCAGATGCAAAGATCACAACCAAATACAGCTGAAACCGGTCATCAACTCAAAATAAACATTTAAATGCGATCTTGGCTCTGAAGTTTTTTTTCAAACATTACAATCTGTAGATCGCCCGCTGATCAGTATGTCTGTAATATATACTATAAGAAGAATTTAAAAAAAAACCCTCAGAACAACTAAAAATAGAAAAGCTCCTAGAGAACATGGAAAAAATACTGAATTAATTAAGTATACATCGCTGGATGTTAAATATAGACTGTTGGACGTACCGAATGTATTTAGAGTGCTAGGGGAATGGATAAAGGTTTTAATACGCCCAACATTAAAAAGAAAGAAAATAGACACAGATGCCAAAACTAGCGTGGAATATATGTACTGAATTCTGCATACAAAATGGAGGAAGATTAGCGTTTAGCCTCGCGTCGACAACGAGGGCATTGGAGACTGAATACAACCTCGGGAAACGTAATCTGTGATGTTCTTTTGAAGGAACCACCTCGGTACTCGCCTTAAATGGTTTAGAAAAATAATCGATGACCTACATTTGGATGCCTGGACGGCGATTTAAACCAACGTCTTCCTGAAAATGCGGCTAGTATCTTACCAGTCCGCCATGTCATTCAACCGGAATACATAATATACGCAAACAGAGTGACAAGAAGATTAAATTCAATAAAGTGAAATTAATTAAAATATTAGACGAATACTATATACAACTCTTGGCTCTTCAAGAAACTACATACGCTGAAGAAGACATTGTAGAATCAGAGGGATGTAAGATTCTCAAAGGAAAGAAGAGTTTAAAACCAATGGGAAAAGGCATACCACATCTAGGAACAGGATTCATCATACACAGAACAATAGTAAGTTCGGTCATAGATTTTTATTCTCCAAGTGAAAGGCTCTCAATTCGTACTCTGCGGTGTGAAAGTAAGTCTCTCACCTTAATAAACAGCCATGCTTCAATAAACGAGGACAATAAAAGCAACTCAGAGAATGTCGAGAGAGTCTGGGAATCACTAGAACGTGCACTGTCAACGTTTCCATTAAATAATGCTAAAATTTTATTAGGGAACTTCAATGCACGTATTAGAAGCGAAAGAAATTTCAGAAAAACTATTCGAGAGTATCCAGGATACAAAAGAAAAAATGAAAATGGGAAAGTATAATAGAAGTACGTAGAGATTTCAACCCTAAATTGTCAACAAATGCCGGCCGCGGTGGTCTAGTGGTTCTAGGCGCGCAGTCCGGAACCGCGGGACTGCTACGGTAGCAGGTTCGAATCCTGCCTCGGGCATGGATGTGTGTGATGTCCTTAGGTTAGTTAGGTTTAATTAGTTCTAAGTTCTAGGCGACTGATGACCTCAGAAGTTAAGTCGCATAGTGCTCAGAGCCATTTGAACCATTTGTCAACAAATTTTAAGAAACTGCTGAGGAAACAGAAAACTTGGAATCATGTAATACTCGTACAAACTTGGAGAATTTCAGATCGACCATTTGGTTATATCTACATCTGCATCTACATAGATACTCCACAAGAACCGTAACGGTGCGTGGCGGAGGGTACGCTGCTATATCCTTTAACAAAAACAAATTATGAGCATACAAGTTATAAATGGTGCAAATATAGAAACAGTTCACTACCTATTGGCAATAAAAATGAAATTTATTCCACGAGAAAGGATTCGAAGGCAGGGGCAAAAGATTCATAAAATTGATACTGAAACTCTGAAAGTGAAGAAAAGGAATTTCAGGGACAGCTAAATAAGGACTCAGAATACTGGGACGAGATTAAAACAAAATTAGTGAAGACAGTCCTTGAAGCAGCATCACTTAAACAAACAAAAACACGGGTGGTGGAATGGCTAGCGCGAAGAAACATTATTGCTTAAAAAACAGACCTGGCAGAAATGGTATTCCACCAAAAAAAGTGAAGATGTCAAACATAAAAAACGATAAGTGCAACCAAAAGGAAATTTGAAAAGAACTAGCTATCAATAACTGAGAAGTTCTACATAATCTCGAAACAAAACCTCCAAACTTACCAAGCACCTAACATGTGATTAAAAAATGAAGACGGGAAATTAGCGCTAAACAACCAAGAAAACTAAAACATTAGGTAGCTATTTAAAGAAGTTGATACATTGTGAGGAACCAAGAGCAAAACTTCGAGATATAAAATCCAGGACATAAACTCAGAACGCCCCAGCATGGATAAAATCCGAAATATCATTAAAGATTTTAAGAATAATTAGGTCGCCGGAGGAGATACCGTAACTGCTAAAATGTGGAAAATTGCAGGTGATGGAATGGTCAAGAGGCTATATGGAGTCCTTAAAGAAGTCTGGGAAGTAGAAGCTATACCAGAAGATTGGAAAACAGCAGTAATTCACCCAACCCACAAAAAATCAGAGAAAACTGAGCCGAACAACTATAGTGGAATGTCGCTTCTTCCAGAGACTTACAAACATGACAAAACAGGCTGGAAAGCCAACTGTCACAGCTATAACGAGGGTATCCAGATGGGCTTAGAAAAGAACGATCCTGTGTGGAGCAGATTATGAATCTGAAACTTGTGATCAGATATAGAAGGCCGGGAACCAAAAGCATTTATATAACGTTTGTAGGCTTCAAAAAAGCGTATGATTCGATTGACAGAGAAACGTTATTCAACAGCTTCAAAGAGTTTGGAGGTTCCAACAAATCAGAGACAGTCGTAAAAGACACACTAACAAATAAAAAATGCAAAATTAAATTTTTAGTTGAAACCTCCAAGGTTTTTGAAGGCAAACCTGGTGTAAAACAAAGAGATAGTGTATCCCCACTGCTGTTCAGTTGTGTAGTAGAGAAGGTAGTCAGGGAATGGAGGAAGAGAACAGAAGAAGAGATACGAAAAATCACAGTTCACAGAAAAGGTGATAATCTGAATACTGATTGTTTGGCTTCTGCAGTTGTTGTTGTTGTTGTTGTTGTGGTCTTCAGTCCTGAGACTGGTTTGATGCAGCTCTCCATGCTACTCTATCCTGTGCAAGCTTCTTCATCTCCCAGTACCTAATGAAACCCACATCCTTCTGAGTCTGCTTAGTGTATTCATCTCTTGGTCTCCCCCTACGATTTTTACCCTCCACGCTGCCCTCCAATACTAAATTGGTGATCCCTTGATGCCTCAGAACATGTACTACCAACCGATCCCTTCTTCTGGTCAAGTTGTGCCATAAACTTCTCTTCTCCCCAATCCTATTCAATACTTCCTCATTAGTTATGTGATCTACCCATCTAATCTTCAGCATTCTTCTGTAGCACCACATTTCGAAAGCTTCTATTCTCTTCTTTGCCAAACTATTTACCGTCCATGTTTCACTTCCATACATGGCTACACTCCATACGAATACTTTCAGAAATGACTTCCTGACACTTACATCTATACTCGATGTTAACAAATTTCTCTCCTTCAGAAACACTTTTCTTCCCATTGCCAGTCTACATTTTATATCCTTTCTACTTCGACCATCATCAGTTATTTTGCTCCCCAAATAGCAAAACTCCTTTACTACTTTAAGTGTCTCATTTCCTAATCTAATACCCTCAACATCACCCGACTTAATTCGACTACATTCCATTATCCTCGTTTTGCTTTTGTTGATGTTCATCTTATATCCTCCCTTCAAGACACCATCCATTCCGTTCAACTGCTCTTCCAAGTCCTTTGCTGTCTCTGACAGAATTACAATGTCATCGGCGAACCTCAAAGTTTTTATTTCTTCTGCATGGATTTTAATACCTACTCCGAATTTTTCTTTTGTTTCCTTTACTGCTTGCTCAATATACAGATTGAATAACATCGGGGAGAGGCTACAACCCTGTCTTACTCCCTTCCCAACCACTGCTTCCCTTTCATGTCCCTCGACTCTTATAACTGCCATCTGGTTTCTGTACATATTGTAAATAGCCTTTCTCTCCCTGTATTTTACCCCTGCCACCTTTAGAATTTGAAAGAGAGTATTCCAGTCAACATTGTCAAAAGCTTTCTCTAAGTCTACAAAAGCCAGAAACGTAGGTTTGGCTTTCCTTCATCTTTCTTTTAAGATAAGTCGTAAGGTCAGTATTGCCTCACGTGTTCCAGTATTTCTGCGGAATCCAAACTGATCTTCCCCGAGGTCGGCTTCTACTAGTTTTTCCATTCGTCTGTAAAGAATTCGTGTTAGTATTTTGCAGCCGTGGCTTATTAAACTGACTGTTCGGTAATTTTCACATCTGTCAACACCTGCTTTCTTTGGGATTGGAATTATTATATTCTTCTTGAAGTCTGAAGGTATTTCGCCTGCTTAATACATCTTGCTCACCAGATGGTAGAGTTTTGTCAGGACTGGCTCTCCCAAGGCCGTTAGTAGTTCCAATGGAATGTTGTCTACTCCGGGGGCCTTGTTTCGACTCAGGTCTTTCAGTGCTCTGTCAAACTCTTCACGCAGTATCGTATCTCCCATTTCATCTTCATCTACATCCTCTTCCATTTCCATAATATTGTCCTCAAGTGCATCGCCCTTGTATAGACCCTCTATATACTCCTTCTGCAGACGGTTTTGAAATCTTAGCTGAATCTACAAAAGATGCAACAACGCAGATAAATCTCCTAAAAAAGACTGCTTCAAAAGCAGGACTGCGGTTATCTTTTGAAAAAAACAGAGTGCATGACAGATGCAAAGGGGACACTGAAATCCATAGAACCTGATTAGAATAAAAAATGGCTACAAAACTTAAATATCTAGGTGAAATAATACAACCACATTCTTTGTCCTTCGGACATGCATTTATCACATGCAGGCATGCATTGCATAGTTCTTCTTAGCAACACAGGCACAGCAATATCGTATTTATCCTTTGATACCAGGCAGCGACTTTTAGTTAAAATGCCTTCCCTGTAATTACATAACGTTTGTACGACTACAGGCTGTGATACAGGAACGACCGTCTATGGAAGTCTGAGTCTAGTCGTGAGTCGTGCACAGATAGCCAAATTGGATAAGGCGAGCCCTCGCGTCAAGCGAGAAATCGGATTCGAGTCTCGGTCCGCCAAAGATTTTTGTTGTCGTCGTTCCCTTACACAGCTGACGGTTGTTCGTATTCGCAACTTCGAATACATTTCATGTACCCATTGTTTAAAGTCTGGCAAGAAGAAAGAAGAACGCCACCGAGTCATGAACACCTGGGGAACTCGTGCAAAGCACAGACATTTTACAAACAAGCAGGTTTGTTGGTGGGTGGTTGCTTTCTCGACAACTCAGAAATGCAGACAAATACTTGAATCAACATGGAACACTTGAGAACGAAGTGGGAGTTCTAGGGTTACATGCAGTTGCTGTATGACCAAACATTTTCACCTTTGAAGTCTGGGGGGCATGGCTAAACACCATCGATGTTTCATCCGGTGGGAATGCAGATTGAGCCCACCACTGACAAAGACGATAGAAATTTAGTTAGGTTTAAGTAATTTTAAGTTCTAGGGGACTGATGACCTCAGCAGTTAAGTCCCATAGTGCTCAGAGCCATTTGAACGTTTATCTGTTGTGTTTATTCAAATGGTTCAAATGGCGCTGAGCTCTATGGGACTTAACATCTGAGGTCATCAGTCCCCTAGAACTTAGAACTACTTAAACCTAACAAACCTAAGGACATCACACACATCCATGCCAGAGGCAGGATTCGAACCTGCTACCGTAGCTGTCGCGCGGTTCCAGACTGAAGCGCCTAGAACCGCTCGGCCACAAAGACCGGTGGTGTGTTTATTAAACTTATTGAAAAACACTACGAAATTACTCATCAACCTAGTAATAACAAACGTAAATGTTTCCGTGTTTTCATCTTTTAATCAATTTGTTTTCGCCGTGACCTGATTTGTATATCAGTTTCTTAATGTACAACGTTTTCGAAGACAAGTGTAGGGCCATTTCATGTATCAGTTCGTAATTACATACATTTTTGATGTCATCTATTTGTCATTACCCAAAAATTTGTGATTACTACAGCTTTGGAGCCCACCTAAGGCATCCTCATTTGTCATTTATCTTTTTCAGTTTACTTCAGGTAGGTGAACACAGCTTGGAGGAAAGGAATGAAAGAAGAAACTGTCTAGTTGAGTTCTACGCAGATCATATATTTATCGTACCTAGTTCTTGGTTTGAGAATAACTAAAGGATGTTGTATACATGGTAGACGCCTGGGTCACTGGAAGACTTCAGATTGATAAATTAACAGTAAGATAGAGATTTCGGAACCAGATTTTAAGCTGGAAAACATTTCCTGAACCAGATGTACTCAGTGACCACAATACATTGATTATTAACTGCAGATTAAAACACATACAAGTCACCTCATTCCGGGGAGGGGGTGATGACCTCGGACGCCACGTTTATTCACATCCCATATGTGTTCCGTCGGGTTCAGATCTGGTAAGTTGGGGGCCAGCACATCAAATGAACTCGCCACTGCGTTCCTCGAAATACTCCATCACACTCCTGGCCTTGCGATATGGCGCACTGCCTTGTTGAAAAATGACACTGCCGAAGGGAAACATGAGCGCCATGAAGGGGTGTCATTATCTGTAACCAATGTACGATACTCTTTGGCCGTCATGCCGCCTTGCACGAGCTCCACTTCACCCATGGATGCCGACGTGAATGTTCCCCAGAGCGTAATGGAGCCGCCGCCAGCTTGTCTCCGTCCCGCAGTACAGGTGTCAAGGAGCTGTTCCCCTGGAAGGTAACGGATTCGTGACCTCCAATAGGCATGATGAAGAAGATATCGGGATTCATCAGACCATGCAATGCTCTGACACTGTGCCAACGTCCATAGCCGATGGTCATGTGCCCATTTCAGTCGCAGTTGCCTACGTCGTAGTGTCAACATAGGCTCATGCATGGGTTGTCGGTTGCGGAGGCCTGTCGTTAAGTGTTCGGTGCACTGTGTGTTCAGAAGCACTTGTACTCTTTCCAGCATTAAAGTCTGATCTTAGTTCCGCAACAGTTCGGCGTCTGTCCTGTTTTACCAGTCATCTCATCCTACAACGTCCCACATCTGTAATGAGGGGTGGCCGCCCAACCGCACGGCGTCTGGACGTGATTTCAACTCACTTTCGCCGCGTGTTGAAGACACAGACACCACACCACACCTCGAACACCCGACAAGTTGTGTAGTTTCCAAAATGCTTGTGCCGAGCCTCCGGACCATTACAAACTGTTCTCGGTCAAACTCAGATAGATCGCGCGCCTTTCCTATTCTACACACGGACAGCACGTTCACTGATACTACACGGAAGCGCCAAAGAAACTGGTATAGACATGCGTATTCAAATACAGAGATATGTGAAAGGGCAGAATACGGCGCTGCGGGTGGCAACGCCTATATAAGCCTACAACTGTCTGGCGCAGTTGCTAGATCGGTTACTGCTGCTACAATGGCAGGTTATCAAAATTTAAGTGAGTTTGTATATGGCGTTATAGTTGGCGCATGAGCGATGGGACACAGCATTTCCGAGGTAGCGATGAAATGGTGATTTTCCAATACGACCATTTCACGTGGCTACCGTGAATCTCAGGAGTTAGGTAAAACATCAAATCTTCTAAATCACTGCGGCCGAGAAAGATCCTGCAAGAACGGGACCAACGACGACTGCAGAGAATCGTTCAACGAGACAGAAGCGCAACCATTCCGCAAATTGCTGCAGATTACAGTGCTGAGCGACCAACAAGTGTCAGCGTGCGAACCATTCAACGAAACATCATCGATGTGATCTTTCGGAGCCGAAGGCCCACTCGTGTACCCTTGATGACTGCACTACACAAAGCTTTATGCCTCGCCTGGGCCCGTCAACACCGACATTGGACTGTTGATGACTGGAAACATGTTGCCTGGTCGGATGAGTCTCGTTTCAAATTGTATCGAGCGGTTGGACGTGTACGGGTATGGAGACAACCGCATGAATTCATGGACCCTGCATGTCAGCAGGGGACAGTTCAAGCTGGTGGAGGCTCTGTAATGGAGTGCGGCGTGTGCAGTTAGAGCGATATGGGACCCCTGATACGTCTAGATACGACTCTGACAGATGACATGTACGTAAGCATCCTGTATGATTACCTGCATCCATTCACGTCCATTGTTCATTCCGACGGACTTGGGCAATTCCAGCAGGACAATGAGACACCCCACACGTCCAGAATTGCCACAAAGTGACTCTAGGAACACTCTTCTGAGTTCAAACGTTTCCGTTGGCCACCGAACTTCCCAGACGTGAATATTATTGAGCATATCTGGGATGCCTTGCAACGAGCTGTTCAGAAGACATCTCCACACCCTAATAGTCTTACGGATTTATGGACAGCCCTACAGGATTCATGGTGTCATTTTCCTCGAGCAGTACATCAGACAGTAATCGAGTACATGCCACGTCGTGTTGCGGCATTTCTGCGTGCTCACGGGGTCCCTACACGATATTAGGCAGGCGCACCAGGTTATTTGGCTCTTCAGTGCATATCCACCGTGCGAGTGTCTGCTTAGCAGTCCTTCCTCGTCAGCTGCAGCTGCTATCGCATAGGCGTTGTTTGTATTGATAGTAGGTCGGTAGGCATAATGTTCTGGCTGACCAGCATATAGAACGGCTACACAAGGGAAATGAACTTCAAGGTGATGTTATAGACAAAGACGAGGAAGTAAATGTATATGATACTGCGAGATTAATTTGACAGAGCACCGCCGCGCGGAGTGCCCGCGAGGTTAGAGGCGCCATGTCACTGATTGCGCGGCCCCTCCCGCCGGAGGTTCGAATCCTCCCTCGGGCATGGGTGTGTGTGTTGTTCGTATCATAATTTAGTTTAAGCAGTGTGTAAGTCAAGGGACCGATGATCTTGGCAGCTTGGTTCAAATGGCTCTAAGCTCAATGGGACTTAACATCTAAGGTCATCAGTCCCCTAGACTTAGAACTACCTAAACCTAACTAACCTAAGGACATCACACACATCAATGCCCGAGGCAGGATTCGAATCTGCGACCGGAGGCAGCGCGGTTCCGGACTGAAGCGCGTAGTACCGCTCGGCGCACAGCGGCCGGCGGCAGTTTGGTCCCATAGCAATTCACACACATTTGAACATTTGACAGAGCACCGAGAGATCTATGTCGAAACAAGGTCCCTGGAATAGACAACATTCCTTCAGAATTACTGAGACCGTTGGGAGATCCAGCCATGACAAAACAATTTCACCTAGTGTCAAGATGTGAGACGGGCGCAGTACCCTCAGCCTTCCATAAAATCCTGAGACGAGTGATTTATAGGTGAATGGGAAAATCAGTACAAGCCAACCTCACGGAAGACCAGTACGTATTCAGGAATCACGTAGGAACGCACGAGGAGGTTCTGCTTCGAAGAGTTATATTACAAAAATAGTTACAGAAATGTAAACACCATTTGTATATGTAGAGAAAGCTGTTGACATTGTTGACTGGAATGCACTTTTTGAAATTCTGAAGGTACACATACACTATGTGATCAAAAGTATCCGAACACCTGGCTGAAAATGACATAAAAGTTCGTGGCGCCCTCCATTGGTAATGCTGGAATTCAGTACAGTGTTGGCCCACCCTTAACCTTGATGACAGCTTCCACTCTCAAAAAAAAAAAATGGTTCAAATGGCTCTGAGCACTATGGAACTTAACATCTATGGTCAACAGTCCCCTAGAACTTAGAACTACTTAAACCTAAGTAACCTAAGGACATCACACACATCCATGCCCAAGGAAGGATTCGAACCTGCGACCGTAGCGGTCACGCGGTTCCAGGCTGAAGCGCCTAGAACCGCACGGCCTTAGCGGCCGGCGCTTCCACTCTCGCAGGCATACGTCCAATAATATACTGGCAGGTTTCTTGGGGAATGGCAGCCCATTCTTCACGGAGTGCTGCACTGAGGAGAGGTATCGATGTCGGTCGGTGAGACCTGGACCAAGTCAACGTTCCAAAACAGTCCATAGGTGTTCCATAGGATTCAGGTCAGGACTCTATGCAGGCCAGTCCATTACAGGGATGTTATTGTCGTGCAACCACTCCGCCACAGACCGTGAATTATGAACAGGTACTCGATCGTGTTGAAAGATGCAATCACAATCCCCGAATTGCTCTTCAACAGTGGGAAGCAAGAACGTGCTTAACATCAATCTAGGCCTGTGCTGTGATAGTGCCACGTAAAACAACAAGGGTCGCAAGGCCCCTCCATGAAAAACCCGACCACGCTATAACACCACCGCCTCCCAATCTTAATGTGGGCACTACACACGCTGGCAGATGACGTCCACCAGGCATTCGCCATACCCACACCCTGCCATCGGTTCGCCACACTGTGTACCGTGATTCTTCACTCCACAAAACGTTATTCCACTGTTCAATCGTCTAATGTTTACGCTCCTTACACCAAGCGAGGCGTCGTTTGGCATTTACCGGCGTGATCTGTGGCTTATGAGCAGCCGCTCGACCATGAAATCTAAGTTTTCTCACCTCCCACCTAACAGTCATACTATTTGCAGTGGATCCTGCTGCAGTTTGGAATTCCTGTGTGATGGTCTGGATAGATGTCAGCCTATTACACATTACGAACCTCTTCAACTGTCGGCGGTCTCTGTCAACCAACAGACGAGGTCGGCCTATAGGCTTTTGTGCCTTCACGTTTCCACTTCACTATCACACCGGAAACAGTGGACCTAGGGATGTTTAGGAGTGTGGAAATCTCTCGTACAGACGTATGACGCAAGTGACATCCAATCACCTGACCACGTCCAAAGTCCGTGGGTTCCTCGGAGCGTCCCATTCTGCTCTCTGACGATGCCTATTGACTACTGCGGTCGCTGATATAGAGTACCTGGCAGTAGGTGGCAGGAAAATGCATCTAATATGAGAAACAGAGGTAGGACTGTCGGATGTCACCGAAAAGTTCAAAGAAAGGTGGCCCATTTCATATTATCGCGAACTAGGGAAAAGGGTGTCACGGATGTGCTATGCGAGTTGGGGTGCAATCATAAAATAAAGGCGTTTTTCATTGTGGTGAGATCTTTTCACGAAATTTCGGGACGGAAAACGTAAATATTTTATTATGCCCGCCTATATGTGCAGAAATTATCTTCGTAATAATATAAGAGAAATCAGAGCTCACACAGAAAGACTTAAGTGTTCCTTTTTCACGTGCGCTTTTCGAGAGTGGAAAGGTAGAGAAGTAGCTTGAAGGTTGTTGGATGAACTCTCCCCCAGGGTGTTATTCAATCTATACATTGAGCAAGTTGTGAAGGAATCCAAAGAGAAACTGATGCTTTGATCAGATACGATGACGCTGTATTTCTGCCAGAGATGGAAAAAGACATGAAGAGGCCGCTGAACGGAATGGATTGCACCTTGTAAAGAGGTTAGAAGATAAACATAAACAAAAATAAACAAGGGTAATGGAATGCAGTCGAATCAAATAAAGCCATTTCTGAAGGATTTGGATTAGCAAATGGACACTAAAAGCAGTAGACGAATTTAGCTGTTTGGGTAACAAAATAAGTAATGATGGACGAAGTAGAGAGGATGTAAAATGAAGAGTGGCAATAGCAAGGAAAGCGTTTCTCAAAAAGAGAGATTTGTTATAATAAATATAAGGAATACTTCCCTGAAGCTTTTTCTGAAATTTAGTCTTGTATGGAACTGAAACGAGGATGACAAGCAGTTCAGACAAGAAGGAAATAGACGCTTATGAAATGTGGAGCTACAGAATAATGTTGAAGGTTCGATTGGTAGATCGAGTTACTGATGAGTAGATACTGAGTCGAGGTGAGGCACAAAAAGAATTATGGCGCAATTTCATTAAAGAACGGATCGGTTGATAGCACACATTCTAAAGCATCAGTGAATCATTAATTGTGTAATGGAATGAAGTGTTTCAGGATTGGGTGGGAGAGGGGGTAAAAATTTAGAGGGAGACCAAGGTTCGAATGCAGTAAGCAAGTTGAATTGGATGTTGGTTGCAATAATCATTCAGAGATGAGGGGTTTTCTAGGATGGTCTAGCGACTGAAGATTTGCATCAAACCTGCCTTTGGACTCAAGACAACAACAACAACAATATGAAGATACCAGTAAAAGTTGAGACTGGATAAACTAGCATAAAGCACAAAATGGACGTACTTAGTATGTACACAGACATCTTCACATGGGCGTAACGAAACAGTGTGTCAACTAGTTTTGAAGGAGATAATGCGATTTTATATACTCTTTTAATTTTCAAATGACCAGGTTGTTTAATTATTCGAAAGATGACCTCTAATAAGCAGCAACTGCATTGGAAAACATGTCAAAAATTTTATATAGAAGCCATCGGTAGCGAAAATCATCTCGGGAAACGACATTTCACGCATAAAGTGGTCCTAAATAATGGACAATAAAATAAGCAAACTTCAAAGAATGTGTGCTACAATGGACAGGGAAATAAGGAAGGAAATCCAGAAATCAATAAAAATAAAGTCATAACGTGATGGCAGATCCCGTGTTAACCAGCGGCAGCGAGATCTAGTGAACGAACAAATCAGACAAGAGGTGACTCGAAGGTGCTAAAATGAAGTTTTTGAGATCTTTCGAGCTGTACATTCCTGGACAAAAAGCGAAGTATAGATGTATAGAAGGAACTTGACATTTTTATATAAATTATAAAATATAGTACCATAAAATAAAAAGGAAAACCATATTGAACGAATGGACAATAACAGAATTTTTAAAAGTTCTGCTAAAGTACAGTATAAGCCAGTAGCACGACGGAATATGCAAATGCCGCACACCCCATTATGATGATGATAATGATGATGATGATGATGATGATGATGACGATGATTGATATAGAAATTGAGTAACACGGCTAGTCCCGGCGGACGTTCGAGTCATCCCTCGGGCATGAGTGTGTGTGTTTGTCCTTAGGAAAATTTAGGTTACGCAGTGTGTAAGCTTAGGGAGTGATGCCCTTAGCAGTTAAGTACCATAAGATTTCACACACAAATTTGAACAACATTTTTGAGTAACATGATGATTCTGATGATTACCGTCATAGAAATTTACATCATCTGCAGTGGTGTTTGAGTTTTCTCCGATATATTTTTAAAAATGTAAATTCCGCTCTATCTGAATGCCGGTCGTTGTGGCCGAGCGGTTCTAGGCGCTTCAAACCGGGACCACGCTGCTGCTACGGTCGCAGGATCGAATCCTGCCTCAGACATGGATGTGTGTGATGTCCTTAGGTTAGTTAGGTTTAAGTAGTTCTAAGTCTAGGGGACTGATGACCTCAGATGTTAAGTCCCATAATGCTTAGAGCCATCTGAACCATTTGAATCTATCTGAATGCACAGATATAATTGGCGTCTCATATTTATGTGTTACACACGATGTCTCCAGTCGTTTGTAGTTGATAAAATCACTAGCTGTGCTGTGTGCAGTCTGTGGCTGCTTTGCATTGTTGTAATACTCGCCACTGTAGTGTTAGGCAGCTGGCTGTGAACAGCGCGTAGCGTTGCGCAGTTGGAGGTGAGCCGCCAGCAGTGGTGGATGTGGGGAGAGAGATGGCGGAGTTTTGAAATTTGTCATGAACTGCTATATTTATATATGATGATATCAAGGTAAATACATTGTTTGTTCTCTATTAATATCTTTCATTTGCTAACTATCCCTATCGGTAGTTAGTGCCTTCCATAGTTTGAATCTTTTATTTAGCTGGCAGTAGTGGCGCTCGCTGTATTGCAGTAGCTTGAGCAGCGAAGATTTTTGTGAGGTAAGTGATTTGTGAAAGGTATAGTTTAATGTTAGTCAGGGCCATTCTTTTGTAGGGAATTTTGAAAGTCAGATTGCGTTGCGCTAACAAAATATTGTGTGTCAGTTTAAGCACAGTCATGTATAATTGTTCAAAGGGGACGTTTCATATGGCGACCCTGCCAGTATACATCACTGGAATCTTCTGATTTTTTCTTGTAGTTTGTGTAATTAGTGTAGCTATTGTTTATTGCTAGCGCGTAATTGTAGAGAAAATCTCCTTTGTAGTTGCAGTCTTTCATTGTTGTACAGTAAAACAGTTGTGGCATGCATGTAGATTTGCACCAAGTATTTCGCAGCTGCAATTAACTAGATATTATTTTCAGTGCTATGTTAATGTGTTTTCTTATTTTTGATCTTCAAATTGTGTTTTTCTGTGTTGTCGTGTGAAATACTGTGACAATAATGGCGTGTGAAAAACGTAATACTAGGCTCCAAAGTAAACTGAGAAATGACAGTGAAAATGAAAGCAGTGTGTTAGCGCCACCGAGTAATGAATTAACTGATGTTCAAAGTAGTAATTTGGTAATTGTGCATAGGGAAATGGAGCGGGCTGCAAAGAATGGTGTAGACAGTGAAACAGGTAGTGAACAGGGAAGCATTATCGATCGATCGGTCGGCAACAGCTCGCCTCTGGAATCCGAAATGACAGGAAACAATCTCGCAAATACTGTAGATTCAGGTTTTGGGTCATCACCGTTTTCTCAAATAAGTCAAGACACATTTTCTGCTTGTCAAAATGTGAATGTTGCCGGCGCAAATGCACTGCCGAAAAGCGTAGAGAAACAGATTCCAGACACTAATACATTATTATTGCAATTAATGCAACAAATGGAACAAAATCAGAGACAAATGGGACAAAATCTTAAAAAGTTAGACACAGTGGAACAAAATCTTAAAAAGTTAGACACAATGGAAGAACATCAGAGACAAACACAGCAACAGTTAGACACAATGGAACAAAATCAGTGACAAACACAGCAAAAGCTTCAAAAGTTAGACACAATGGAACAAAATCAGAGACAAACACAGCAAAAGCTTCAAAAGTTAGACACAGTGGAACAAAATCTTAAAAAGTTAGACTCATTGGAACAAACACTTGAACAAACACGTGAAGATTTAACTACTGAGTTACATAACATTGAATCGAAATGTCAAAAAGTCTGTAATGACGTAAAAACACAAATTTGTGAGCATTTTCAACCTATTTTTTCGCGGCATGAAAATGCATTACAGAATCACGAAGCAGCCATAAAAGAACTGCAAACCATTGTTCATGAAAATCATGAGACCTTGTGGGCTAAAATTGACTCAGTTGCATCTACCGATTCGGTTACGCAACTTGCAAAAACTCAGGAAAACTTAAAGGACACAGTAGATTCGATTTCAACACAAATGGACACTCTGAAACTTGGTTAAAAAAAACACACTGAGGAAATGTGTTCACTATCGGAGAAAGTAGCCGAACTTTCGGATCAGGTCACTAACTTATCTACAAAGGTAGATGATGATCTGAATGACACAAGACCTGTAGCCTTCACTGACACAGAAGAGTATGAACAAATTAGAAAATTCAAACAGAATCAAAATCAAATCAATACACAGTACAAAAGAGAAATCCGGGAAGTACAAGATCAGCTGACACAGGTAATACAAGAATTACGTATTTCAGAGGATACTCGCGCCCCAATACGGGAAGAGGGACACAGAAATGTGGAACAGCCACAAAATAATAACACAGGGCATTTCGGAAGTTATGAAAGAAATTGGCAATGTGCACCGAATTTTGAGATGGAACGGCCGACACGACCTAACAATGACCGATATGCGACTCGGCGACATGATGATTTTGACTATAAGCTGTTCATTACTACACGTAAATTCAAAACATTTAAGAATTCTGGCAACAACATTCATCCACAAGCATGGCTCCATCAATTCTCGCATTGTTTTCCTCCCAACTGGTCGTTAGAACACAGATTAGAATTTATGTGTGGCTACTTGGAGAATGAACCAGCTGTAAGAATGCGATCGGTAATTCACGATTGCCACAGTGAAGGAGAGTTTTACCATGCCTTCCTCTCAGCATATTGGTCTCAAGCTACACAAGACAGAGTAAAACATAGCATCATGATGATGAAACACTTTGAACAATCTGAATTTTCCAGTCTTGTCAAATATTTTGAAGACATGTTGCATAAGAATCAATATCTTTCAAACCCATACAGCCCCTCAGAACTCATCCGCATTTGCCTAATCAAATTACCTGAACATTTGCGACATATTATTTTGGCAGGACGTTGCAAAGACGACATTGAAGCTTTTCAGGGACTCTTACAAGAATTAGAAATTGACACAGACAGTCGCGGGATGCGAAAACAGGAAAACAATCACTACAGGTCACATCCGTCACAATTCCGTGACGACAGAAGCAATAACTGGACACGACAAGCCTATTCTTACAACGTAAATCGTGACCAAAACAGACACCACCCGTATGACAACCACTGGCAGAGTAATAGTTACAGAGAAAGATCGCATTTCCGTAGTAAGGAATATGACAGAGACAATCATAGAAACAGACAATTTGGCAACCAGAACTATTATTATCACGGGAGACAGAATAACTTCAGACGGAACGGTCCACCATGCAGTGATAATTCAGGGAGAAATTCTCCACCACATGACCGACAAGAAAGAAATTATGAAATCTACCGACGTGACGACAGACGAGATAATCATAACGACAGACATGAATTTCATCACAACTGGCGGGATTCAAACAGAGCAGGGCACTTTCGACAACGTGAATTTGTAGAAGCTAGGTCTCCTAATCCCAATAACGACGCGCGCCAACAAAGGGACAGACAATGACTCGCACCGCAGGCAGCCGCTTGCGCCGGCTGGCTCGGAGAAAAATGACATAGACGCTAACCTTAAGAAAAATTCCAGTATTGTTTAACGACGTATACCGCATGATAATTGCGTTGAAGTTGAAACTCTGCGTACTAGAAAGAGTAAAGGTTTACACCACATTTCACATGTAAAACCGTTTATTGAAAGATAATCTGCTTTTTAACTTTGCCTTTGCCATAAAACTTTTCACTTCACATTTCTAGTATGCTTTGTCAGACTTAAGAAACTGTTAACATGCAACAATGTTTGAAGTTAAATATCCAGTCTAGAACCTAGGGAACATTTTTAAACAGAAATTACGAATGCATTGTTATAGTGAACAGACGACACAGTGTTGTATTTGTACATTCTTGCTTGTTAGTTGCACGATTACGTAACGACTATCAGGCTTACATACTTAGGACACATACTGGTACTGCTAATGAGATTTTAATGCAACATTTTGGTTTACTTGAAAATACATTCTGGGTTTAATGTACTTTCTGTGAGATACCAGACGACACAGTGGTTAGTTTAAGTGACAACTACACGGTTTTATCACGACGCTACTAATGAGTGACAATTTACAATGTTGCTTTTGCGGTGTATCTGTTTTATATCTGCACAGTTTTTCTGAATTCTTCTGGAAATCAAAACATGTTTTATTAGTAACTTTTGTGGTATAGCTACAAGGAGACAGCCTTTTCCATAGCACAACAATACGTTACAGCACAGTACTTTCATCATCACAACAATAAGCGTAATAACTAAGATATCTCTACGCAAAGCATTTCACTTTTGTTTATCATGAGGTAAGTACATTGGTTTCTGCAGAACTTAGCTTTCGGAGGAAAATAACTACGACACTTCCACAGAGATTATCTTACAACAAGATGCACATTTAGCGCTACAGGACATGCATTTCAGTGATTAATTTTGTACTTAAAACATTTATTTTTAAAGATTTTTGAATTACAAAGAAAGTTTTCCGTGATACATTTCATTCCATTGCTGTAATCTGTAACACCTGAGGGTATAATTACATTAATCCCCAGAGGGGTACATGCTTACTTTGTGTACCATGTGTGTGGCAACCACAAGGAACCCTAGCTAATATGGTATTTGCTTATACAACTTTACACATCGGTACCATATTTCTCTAACACACAAATTACACAGCTATCTGATCATTTAACTGAGAGATAAACATTTTTTTACTACATCAGTGTCACATGTTTACGCAATACACAGTTGGGTAACTTCACACTTATGAAACTGTATTTTGTCTGTACTTTGTAAACTGTTCATATTTTTTCGGAACCATTGTGATACTATGAGAGCTTTGAATGATATATTTGGTAAGGGAGCATGATTTTAAAGTACGTTTGAGGTAGATGACACTATTGAAATGAGCAGAGAATTTTTTTTAGGTTTTGAAATTATTGGAGGAAGCTACGACGATTTTGAGAATTGACTGAGATGTTATGATATTATTACGACGACGATGTGTACTATGCTGTTGAGATATGTTTATGATCAATAAGATGATGCTACCATATATGAGGAATAAGAAGTATGTTGGAAACCAAGAAGCGTACTTTAAGAGTTATGAACTGCGCGTAAATGCGTGACTGTATCACAATGCTGAAGAATATTTTATTTGGACACTTACGTTTATAGGATTTTCTGTCTACAGATTTGCAACGCTAATTCTTGACCTGTGAAATATTTTTATGTGAGACTGTCACTGTAGCGGAAACTGCTGTCGTAAATATTTCCGTAAGAAAGTTAAGTGACCACCTGCACGTAATGTGTCGCGGGCACCCACCTGGGCGACAGCCGCCCGAAAAAAAGCCATTAGCCTTTCAGCGGCACAGGTAGAAAAAAAAAAGGGGAGGCCATTATCCTCGTTATTGACGTTCCTTTGTAGAAAGCACAAGTGTCTTTCTACGAGAGTTGAGAGCTACTGACTTACGAAATGCCACATAGCTATTGAATGATGTTTTTATGCTTTGGTTTGCGTAATTGCTTATTTCATTTGATACCTGTTTTCCAGCTGTGTTACAGCATTAGTTTTATAAAATAAACTTAGATGCATTTGCTAATGTGAACACTTTCTGTCAACAGATCTATTAAATGATAATTTTGTAATCCACATTCTTTAAAAAAAGGAGCACTTGGAAAGGAAAGAACAATAAGAAGGGACTAGTAACAGTAACTGGACACATAATTTTCTTTTCAAGTACATGGTAATATTTTTTTTACAATAAGTTGTTGTGGTGAACCACTTTAATTACTTAGACATTAAGATGTGATTATACATTTCCCTTATCTGCATTGTTATCTTTAGTGTACTATTTTTTCTGCTTGAGCTATGTCATGTTTAGATATAAGCTGCTGTTTGCCAGGCATAGTGCTACTGAACTTTAATTTGTGTTACTCTGCTAAGCCAGATTTATTTTTTTGTTTGCTGCGCATTGCCTCATATTAGTTGTAATGTTCAATTGCTTGGTAATTTAGATTTACTGTAGCTTGCTTTGCGATTTTCCATTTTTTTATTGCTGTTTATATTAATTGTTTTATGTGCTGCTGCATTGTCTCGTCCCTTAGTTTAGCATCTGAGCTCAGTAGATTTAAGTTAGCTTAAGAGGGGGTAGCCTCTAAGAGAATGAGTTGCGATGAATTGGAAGAAATGCATTGAGAAGTTATACGAAAAAAAAGTACAGAAAACAGGTTTAGGTAGGATTTTCTTGGAAATAAATGTTGAGGTAAGAAATGTGTGAACATATAAATACAGAAAGCATGCTTAGATAGAATTTTTTTGGTGGAAACAAAGCATGAAATAAGAGGAAAGATATATGAAGTTTTGGGTTGGACTGCAGTACCACATGTTACACTGAAAACGAACCCTGTCCTTTCCTATTGGTGTTATCCCACTATGTGTTTGTGTTCCCTTGAGTATTTGTTTTCTTCCTGTCTCTGTGTAGTTTCATAGAATTTTTTCTTCTTTTAATATTAAGCTACATTCACTATGATGAGGAATACTGTTATCCTCAAATATAATTGGCATTAATAATATGTTATTTTCTTTATAAAGATGTTTAGACATTATTTATTCTGTTTAGTTTTAATGCTCATGTGTAAAGTTGATGTTCCAAAAGTTATTCTGATATTTTATGTATCTACTTATCTCATAATTCCTGTAACACTGATGTATATGTTTATTTCGATTCTTTTGTAAAGCCCATATTACTACAAATGTTATCTGTACTATTATGTTCTTTAATGATGTATTTTGTACCTTTGTAATTGTATTTTCATGTTGTAAATTTATAATTGTATAGACACCAGTTCTTCAAATTAAGTTACATTTCACTGCACACATTTCTGTTGGTCATAGTATATGGACAATATGTGAGAAGTAGGGACTGTTAGTGTTTGCACGTGTGTTGATAATTCAGCAAGGGACTGGATAACAGCATTGCTCGTTCTAAGGACAATTCCAAAAAACTTTGTGAGTGCACAAGTGGTGGTTTATGGACTTGCTATATTATCCGCAAGACTCTTCACTGATGATTGTGCACCTGCACAATCACTACAGATGGCTGCTGGTCATCTCTACCAGGACTACAGTGGGCCTGTCCACACTTTCTACAAGGACTGCAGTGGGTCTGCACCTCTGGTGGCCCACCAATACCATACTCTCTACCAGGACTACAGTGGGTCTGCTCTGTGATGACCTACCTACCAATATTCTTCCAAACTACGACTGACTCTGCTGTGGGTTTGCTCTATTGTGGCCCATTACCTGTCAGCATGTCAAGAGTCAGCACTGTCTTTCCGTTGGAAGGACAACACTACTTCTTCAAGACTGCATGGAAATCCACTACTTCTGTGTGCAATTTCTTTTACTAATGAGACTTTGTGAAAAAAACCTGTAATTACTATTATGATGAATGATCAGGACTATCTTTATGGACTGTGAGAAAATTTTAGCTTTTGACCAACATTGTATCAATAAGTGTGTGCATTTGATTTCTTTGTTATTGTAATTATGAAAAATTTTTTTCAAATCTGTATTGGCCACTGCCCAATCCAATTTGTAAAATTTTTTGTGGGGAGCATGGGTGCTATGTAAGTAGGCTGTTTAGGTTTTTTTATTGGTAACGCCACCTCTGTATGAAAATCACTGGGTGTGCTGTGTGCAGTCTGTGGCTGCTTTGCATTGTTGTAATACTCGCCACTGTAGTGTTAGGCAGCTGGCTGTGAACAGCGCGTAGCGTTGCGCAGTTGGAGGTGAGCCGCCAGCAGTGGTGGATGTGGGGAGAGAGATGGCGGAGTTTTGAAATTTGTCATGAACTGCTATATTTATATATGATGATATCAAGGTAAATACATTGTTTGTTCTCTATTAATATCTTTCATTTGCTAACTATCCCTATCAGTAGTTAGTGCCTTCCATAATTTGAATCTTTTAATTAGCTGGCAGTAGTGGCGCTCGCTGTATTGCAGTAGCTTGAGCAGCGAAGATTTTTGTGAGGTAAGTGATTTGTGAAAGGTATAGTTTAATGTTAGTCAGGGCCATTCTTTTGTAGGGAATTTTGAAAGTCAGATTGCGTTGCGCTAACAAAATATTGTGTGTCAGTTTAAGCACAGTCATGTATAATTGTTCAAAGGGGACGTTTCACCAGAACTAATTAAGTGGACAAATTTTAACACTGTATCCAACCAATCCTTCCCCAGAAAGAGTGATGTACGTAAGCAATACATTTCAAATGGAACGACATTGTATGCGTTGCTATCTCACCAATTTTAACACTGCGTTTCACCAAGTCACTTGTCGTCTCCTTTGTGCTAACCAAGACGATGATTCATATTTTTCCGACGAATCAACTTTTTGTATTGCTCACTGCTGTAGAGATGGATGCAGTCGTCATCGAAACACGACAGTAAACCTCGCCGTCACCTTCGGGTGCTACCTAATACCTCCAGATATCACCTAAAAATGACTGCTAGGTACGCTGTCGAAATATCTTATTTCGTTCATGAGTGCACTCGCTTCGACACCGGAGAGCGGTACAAACGCGCACATACGATTTACATTTAACAATTTTCTTAAAATGTGAAATTTCCGATGACACCTGATAGCATCTCATCCATAAGATAAATTAAGGATAACTTGTTCCTAACTTTACATGTGGCTGTAGAATACTTCATTGGAATAAGGGACAAAGTGTTCCATTTGTAATGAATGTGAATATATCTAAGTTACCCTATGGAGCTATAACTCAAGTGTTAACAGAAAACTGTAGTTGTTTTTTAAGTGGTTAGCATTCACTTTGTTGCTGCTGTTACCAGATTCCGTCCATCAAAAATTGATGTTGTAACTTGCTGCAGCAATATTCGTGTTCTGATATTTTATTGACGATTGCATCGTTCTACGTGATATTTCGACGACTGAGGTAGTTGCCCTCGTTGGGTGCTGCGAAACTCCAACGAGAAGAATCGAGTCGTCAGATAGAATGGACACCGAAAAACGTACCATATACCAGTCACGCTGGGGAACTTAATGCATGACGCAATCGGGAGAACGTTATACCGGGTGATTCATTAGGAAAGGTACATGTGCGTATTTTGAGGGGCGATAGCATTGGTGATTCTGAACAAAAAAGTTTATATGGTTATGTGCTCTATTCCGAATGGTTTCCGAGATAGAACGCGTTTAATGTATAATGTTATTTATTTTCTTAATTATTCGGTACATTGGCATTGTTTACAGCGTTCCATAGTAATGTGGAGGAATTAGAAACCAACAGTCTCGTACAGGTTGCTTGTTGCCTGTCAAGTCGGAAAACTACTTCGAATTGGCCTACAAAAACTACCTAAACTACAGTGCATGCGAGTCGCGCGAGGTTTTCAATATTCTCTCGCTCTCCTCGCGTGAACTATTACCCATAGAGAGAAAAATTAATACTACTATTTTGTAGGAAATTTAATTTAGTTTAATGTTTTACTACGACACGATTTCGTTAGTGGCCGCGGTTTTCGAGTTATTCAAGAAAAACGTACAAAACTGACATTAAAGGGGCAGAGGTGGACTACCGCGTTATCGAGTTGCTCAATTCGTGAAGCTATTCCTCCTGAATAAATTGTTCAGTTTTTCTGAAATTTTAATAATATTTTTGACTGCACATGTACATCACATCTGCCGATTTCCGTCCGATTCGTATAATTATTTCGTGGTGTGTCGTTCTTTTTCTTTTTTATGTCTTAGAGTGTATTTTTAAAAAATTTAAGTTCCTCTCCATCTGCAAGCACAGATATAATTTACGCCTCATATTAATGTGTTACGGACGTTGTCTCCAGCCGTCTGCCGCTGGCCACTACTGAAAGAGTTTGAAACCATTCGGAATAGGTCATATGTTCGTATGAAGTTTTTTTGTACAGAATCACCAACACTGTCACCCCTCAAAGCACGTACCTTTCATCCTGACTCATCCTGTATTGTAAACACTTTGACGTAAAGCAACTGATAAATTATTGATCTGGCAGTTTACTGAACGAGTGTGCTGTGGTAGCGTACCGCAGTGCATTTTCTACGAATTCCAAAATTGAGTATGTGAAAACTACAACCCCTATCAGTCGTAGTACGATTGCAAAAGTATGTTTGTAGCGATGCAGTTCTCATAATGTTTTAAAGCGCGCTTTAGGGACTACTTTTCTTCGTAGAACATTGATGCACTAACCCAGTACCACAAGTTATGAGAATTGAATACTACAATTAATAGACACTGAAACATTTGAAAGAGTTTCCGTTGTCCGAAGCCGGTTATAGCACCAACAAATTGAGAGAAAACTCATAAAAAAGGGATTGGTAGCGGTAGCTTTAAAGGTGTAGGGTGAAGAATATGACACAAATTTCGGAAGAAAATGGCAGACACATTTCAGTATTTTTCCAGAGTAATTCTGGGACACGCAGGGCTACCTATGGCCATGTGGGTAAAACACATTGCTGACAACTGGTCGTTACTTAAACATTTTCCCGATGCTTCTCTCGTTTTTGTAGGTAATTAATAATTAATGATAAGGTGAGAGATGTGCTGACCTGCTCGTATGGATTAACGTGGCGTGAGCTAGATGCTGGTCTGATTTCCAGTCTCCACCTCAAAAAGTTCGTTACAGTTAAATATTCGATAACACCCAGAACAAAGTTTTCAGGATTTACAGAGAAATCGCGTACACGACTTCCCTCCCTTAGGTTAAATGACAACAGTGGCGACAGGAAAGGCATCCGGCCATGAAGTCAGAAAATAAAATAAATTTGCTAGATCATTAAAACACTGGACCTCGTAAGACGGAATGAACGCTAGGCGTGAGAGTGAGACAGACGAGGTGAGAGCAGGCTCTTTCTGTGGCTGAGCGTAGCTTAGTTCGCGTGCTTTGTTTGCTGCACAACCCCCCAGCTCCGCTCCCCGATAAGCACACAGTAATCAGCGCCCGCCGTGCTTGAAATCAATGCAGCGCGCTTCCGCCAGCTCTTGCCGACTCAAATGACATACAGAGATTCTCGCACTTCTGTTTGGAATGGAATGCTCGCCGATTACCGGTTAACAGATAAGCGAAAGGTCCTGCTCTGTTGAATTATAATCCTCAGCATTTGTAACGGGAAAGGGCTGCTACACGTTCTGCTTCGAAGCACATTCTGCGGACTTCATCATCCGGATGGACAAAATCTCGAACAAAGCAAAAGTAATTCTGGCGTATCTCTGCGCATTTTACGTGAAATTTACAAAAACTTTCTCAAGAATTTTCTTCATTGTGGGCGTTACAGCTATAAATTTGCTGAATGAAGGTGACATTTTTCCATTTGGGCTCTTACATTGTACTTAGACAAATATTTTCGGCTCAGAAACTCATTTTCGAGTATTGTAAACCGTGATATCGTAGCACTTCATGCGTGGTTGCTGTCATTTTGATATCTGTGGCACCTTACTCTGTGGACACTCTCGAAAATGGCTTTCTCAGTCGAAAGTAGTTGTGTAACTAAGAAGCGGCATAAATGAAGAAGCCTAAATGGAAAAGTGTCACCTTCGTTCAATATATCAACATTAACGGGTCTCTAAGAGACATTAATTCAAATATCCAAAGATCTTTCTCAAAAAGAACATAATTTTTTACAATAATATACAACTAAATGCTTTAAAATGAAGCATTAATTACTTTACAATCAATTATCCTTAATGTTGAAACTATTCTGACATTGGCTAACGTGCTTGTAAGGAAAGAGAAACATCGTTTTCAAGTTGCAAAAATATGTTTGCGCATAACTGGACCCACTCTGAAAAAAAAAACGCTCAAGACAGCACAGAAAGTCCTTAAGCATGTATAGGTCAAATGTAAATAAATAATTATGGCTTACATAAAGGTCAAGTTTTAATCATTTAGTTCTGAAATGTTTTATCAGCAAATAAACAACTTTTCCTCCACAGTTCATTTCTGCATACACACAAATGTATTATTAGTTCCTATTCATTTGCAGGTACATTTAAAATAATATTATACAAACTTTCGTATGTAGTGTCCTGCTACAATCAGTGCGTGGTGCCACAGTGGCAGTCGTCTTCTTTTCCGTTTCATTTATTGACGTTGTGTGTGGAAAGAACGATTAACTTTACGCTTCCGCATGTTACTAAAAACGTTTAATTCTACTGCGGTGACCATTATGCGAAATGCATGTAGGGTATAACAATAAGACGTTCTCTGACAAAATTACTCGTACATTACGCAGGAAATACGTAGATGAAATTAAATCTACAAGATACTCACAGAACGTAACGTCGGTGGCAAAAGTAACAAGCGTCCTGTTCAATTCCATGTAAACATCCCTCACACTGAATACCACCGTCACATGCCTCAGCTCCGCCCTGTAGATAAACGGGACGCCTGTACTGCCACCCCTCCATAGACATATAGCGAAATGTGTCGCTACTCATCAGTTAAAGTGATAATTTTCCAAGCTTCCAGAGCCCAGTTTTTGCGCACATGCTAATTTCTACGCTCTTTGAAGTGCAGTGAACAGGGGTAATTGTGTGCGGCTTAGCTTCTGTAGGTCTATTCCATAGCGGGAAGTTGGTTCTAGATTGTATGACTACTTGCTGGTAGTTGTTATCCTTTATTGAATTGGCACCTGATTTATTAGACTGTAGCCCGTCTATCCGGTGTTACAATCTGCATCAATCGACGACGACTCCGTCAGAAACGCTTTGTTGCCCATTGTAGTTGAATCTGATGGCGTAGTTTTCACCGAACTGAGATATGGACGATACTAGTTTGACACAGTAGCACGGGAGAAGTCCATTATCTGCACAACTTCGATGTTGGAATTTTACTTATATGAGGAACTCACGATATGCTCCAAATCAAATGTGCTGATACTGCATGTCTTGTCCACCGTATGCTTGACTGTCACGATGATGGCCTGTAGAAAGTCTGACGGCGTCCGAGTCGCGCTGAAGGCCGAACTATAACGCGGGACGACGACTCTCTCTCCAAAATAGCAGCTATCAGTAACTCAGTTGCTCATGAGCGGATATATGAGTACAAATCACTGCAAGCTGGCGTTGGAGTTAATTTAGTTAGCGTTAAACGTTTCGCGAAAGATCACTTCGCCTCATCTCCATGAAGTAGGGTATACCATCAATTATGGTGTTCGAACGCAAACGAGTATTCGGCCTGCGTGATTGTGTTTTCGTAGTATCGTGTAACTGTCAAAGATGTGTAGCAAATAGAATGTAATGGACCTCAAACCTCGCAGTGGACTATGAACTGTGCCGTAAGCATACTGCATTCGCATGATTATTTTGGACCCTAAATTTCGAGTCAGCTTAATAAGAACAATGGAACAACGCTACAGGTGTGCCAGTGCCTGTCTCTGCCGCTCGGAAATGTTTGATAATCTGTTGACGATCTGAACGTTTTGCTTTGCATGGGGTACCTTTGGCAACTAATAAAGACGTCTCGGGGTGCAGTCGCCTCATAAACGCCAATAATGGCGTATCGAGTGACAAAATTCTGATTTCCTACGGGTCTTGATTCAGTCTGAACTATATTTATGACAATACGTGGGAGACTCTGAAGAAATAACTACCATCTTCCAGAGGGCATTACCTGACACCATATCCAACAAACACCTAGCGTGGTGATTTGAGGTGCAACTGTGTGTTTTGCGCTAAACACAGCGTTTCCGAATTACGGGGACATTCGAGAGCGACAGCTACACTGTTAATGGTTCTGAGCCAAAATTTGTATCATCATTTCAACACAGTTTTGGAATTGTGTTCCAACAAAACAATTTTCAGCTGCATGTCTCGAAGTATATTGAATATTTCCATGGGTGCCTACTCATCTTGTAAAAAAAACCAACTGAAGAAGTTTGCAAGCTCTTTCATTATCGAGAAATTCGTCTAACAGTAAAGAAAAGTGAATTTGATGTATGATAAAAACAATGTCAGTAAAAAAGGTTAAATTTTAATCGTCTTTGATTCAATACCACTATACAGGGTGATTCAGTTGAACCTATCTATGCGTTTTACGCAACCCTCAATACCCTCAAAAATGACGCGTAAGATTTTCATTTTCTTTCGCTCGCTACACGCAAACTATTAGTCTTACAGAAAAAATGAACAGGACTTTTTTGACGAAATTTAATGTAGTTAAATTTTGTAGTGGGATATGTTTTCGCTGGAGGGCACGGTTTTCGAGTAAATCGAGAAAACGCGTCTGAAGGTCATTTTTGTAGGTTTTACTTGAATATTTCGAAAATTATGGCCTGTGGTGAAAACGTATCCCAATACAAAATTTAACTACATTAGATTTCCTACGGAAAGGTCCTGTTCATTTTTTCCTGCGGAACTAATAGTTTGTGGTTAGTGAGAAGAGAATATGAAAATCTCATGCATGGATTTGAAGGGATTGCGGGTTGCATAAACCACATAGGTAGGGGCAGCTGTGCGTGTTATGGTTTTATTTGGACCCTTGTACGACATATTTAACTAACTTTCATTCGTTTCTATGATTTCATTATGACGTTGCAGATTTTGTAACCTACAGTGCGCAGTGTTTCACAAAATAATATGAACATCGTGGCAAAAACACCATACTTCCGAAACGTGTGTCCTCAGTTACCTACAGCACAACTACTCTGTCTTTTGTTTTCACGTTGTAATGCGAGTGTAACGTCTGAATATGCTTCCTGCATCTGTAATGCTTGTCGCAATCTTTTGATCTGAAATATTGTCAGACTTCAAAGACTTCAGTTAAGAGAAACTGTCGGTGTCTCTGAAGCGACAATTGTTATGGTTGTTAATGGGGTCAGCAAACCGCTCTCTGGCCGATGTGGGCTTTCCGGATCTTGGAGCCGCGTCTTGACACTGAGACAGTCTCATAATTGGCATCACGAGGCTGAGTGGCAAATGAGTGTATCTAGCGCTCCTTATATGATGTCATAATAGCATACAGTGTTAAGGCCATTTTTTTCTGCTAAACACCATACAAGAAGAGCGACTAAATATATTCAGATAGGAGAACATTAAAGAGAAATTATATTTAATAAGATCATTACTGCTCCAAAACGAGCACAGATGCTACAAATGGGGCAGCACGATCAGTAAAACTGTTTTTAATGTCATCAGCCATTATATGAATTCTCAAACAACTGTTCGTCTCCATAAACTTATTTGTTCGAACTCATTTTTTATCGGGACATAGTACATCTGAAATGTCTGAGAGGAAATTTTTAGTCACTGGAAAACAGCCGAGTTTTCGCACTGTGTCCTAGGATTGGCAAACATACACTGTCCAACAGAAATTAATATTTTACTTTTGTATTTCCCCAGTTCCACTGTAAGCTGTACTTGGGCAATGTGTTTCGTAGCAAAATACCTTTTCCTATTGTATTCCTTCTCAACAAATAGTGATCCACTACACAGCAAGCAAACAGGTTTACATTTGTACGTAGTAAAGAAATAATCCTCCGTCCATTTCTCCTGGAACTGATGACATTCAGCATCTATTTTTCTGCTCTTAACACCAGACTTTCTTGCAAATAAAGTCCGTAAAGACGCGCGGGAACACTTGCTCGAAATTAACAAACAACTAGCACAGAACGTTCGGAGTGAACTCAGGTCACCAAGTTATGGCCCTGATGCAGCTGTTCAATAGGTACATTTCGCGACTTGCCGGTAATTTTCGTGCCATTGTAGCCTCATACCAACATTTGCAATCTATCAGTGTGTAGTACAGACGTAGCCAGTAAGCAGTAAGCACTAATGCATAGGCCAAAATACTTCTCCCCACACCCCTTCAAGGTAATGAACTATTTCCCTCACTGTCTACACACATATGACCACATTGGTCATAACTTCGTACTCAGAATGGAAATGTGCTTCTCTTTATGGCGCATGCGCATAGTAAGAAAAAATTTCAGTGATCTGCGTCATGAGCTGAAAACCCGAGGCGAGCCGAGCGTCAGCGGAAATGCAATATCGGAAAATGGGTCCCGGACGCCTCACTCACGAATTTTTTCCATGGGCCGGATTGAAAACAATAGCTGGTCGTATTCGGTCCGAGGGCGGCCAGCTGCCCACCCGACCTCCATACAGTCCAGAA
The DNA here is from genome assembly GCF_023864345.2 of Schistocerca serialis cubense. NCBI lineage: Eukaryota > Metazoa > Arthropoda > Insecta > Orthoptera > Acrididae > Schistocerca > Schistocerca serialis. The sequence goes on from NC_064640.1 coordinate 374,047,720, forward strand.
CTGGCCTCATCCGATTTTCAGGTGTCTCCAAAACTTAAAGAAAACTTTCGAGTGCTTCACTAATGCGGTGCAAACAAAGGTAAAGTTGTGGCTCCGTCAAAAGACTGGAACATTCTACATTGATGGTATCTGAAAACTGGTCTCCCGTTGGGAGAAATACGTTCGTCGACAGGGTGACTATGTTGAGAAATAAATATGTAGACTGAAACATTAAGATGTAGAAGGTTAATAACGTTTGTTTCATTCAAAAAGCTTTGTTTTCACATAAAACATTCTGAGATATTACTTTTCAGCACGCCTTCGTAGATGGCACAGTCACAATGGTTAACCACATAAGCTTCGTCACGAAGTTACAAAAATTAGAATATCATAAGCACCGCTGCGTCATACGTGTTGAAACATCGAGAAAACAACTTGTATAACTTGTTTTCTCAAAGTGTCAATATTTATGTCGTGGCGGTGCTTACGGGGCTCAGATTTTGTCACTTTGTGACGAAGTTTCTATGCTTAATCGTTGTCACTGTACCATCTATACATTAACGGCACGTTATGTTTAGTACACTGCAACTATTCAGATCTGAAGATGATAATCATTGACTGAAATTAGTAACTTGATTGATTAACGCTCGTGGTTCGTGACTGGAATTATAATAAAATAAAATTTGCAAGATCGCTGGAAAACTCTACTGTGACTATGTAGCAATTTTTGACTGTAGAACCGTTTCACTGAATGCTAAACACATCATTTCTTTCATATGGCCGGATTACTTTAAATCTCTTCGGCCAGGTAATCTAAAATATTTTACTTTGCTCATTTCATTGTATACAAATTACTTATATGTGACGTATGGGAAGTAAACAGAATGTGTGAATGAGCCTGTAACCACTGAAAACAGAGCTACAGATTACCCAAAACTCGTATCCACAACACACACACACACACACACATCTTATTAATTTACATATATGCACCTGATGATGGAGTTTTAAACTACTGACAGGCGTAGTGGAAATAGAAATAATTTGTGAAACTTCCTGACAGCTTAAAACTCTGTGCCGGACAGAGACTCGAACTCGGAATCTTTGCCTTTCGCGGGCAAGTGCTCTACTGACTGAGCTACCCAATCACGACGCACGACCGCTCCTCACACTTTTACTCTCGCCAGTACCTCCTTCCCACCTTCCAAATTTCATAGAAGCTCTCTTGCGAAACTTGCGAGAGTAGCACTCCTGGAAGAAAAGATGCTGCGGAGACAAGGCTTGGCCACAGCCTGGGGGATGTTTCCAGAATGAAATTTTCACTCTGCAACTGAGTGTGCTCTCATATCATACTTTCTGTCAAATTAAAACTCTGTGTTGGACCGAGACTCGAACTCGGGATTTTTGCCTTTCGTGGGCAAGTGTTCTATCGATTGAGCTATCCAAGCATGAAGTTTTAATCTGCCAGGAAGTTTCATAGCACACTCCGCTGCAGAATGAAAATTTCATTCTAGAAATAATTTGTGACTGCATGGTTCGCAGGAGAGCTTCTGTAAAGTTTGGAAGGTAGGAGACGAGATACTGGCAGAAGTAAAGCTGTGAGGACCAGGCGTGAGTCGTGCTTCGGTAGCTCAGATGCTGCCGGCACGGTAGCTCAGCGTGTTCGGTGAGAGGGTTTAACTACCCCATGTAATAAAAAAAAACTGAGTGAACGGATTAACGAACACGTGAACGAGTGAAATCGGACGTCCGCCACGAACAAATTCAACAAACAATATAGAACAAAATGTAATCTCAAAAAAAAAAAAAAATGGTAGAGCACTTGCCCGCGAAAGGCAAAGGTCCCGAGTTTGAGTCTCGGTCGGGCACACAGTTTTAATCTGCCAGGAAGTTTCAATTTGTGACTGGTTACAGTAAATTAGTAGTTTGAAAACAACGGTTACCTATAAGTCTTTCTGTATTCAGCAAATATTTTACAGAGATACAAAATCACTGGGTATACACCATCGCCCGCAATAAGTCCCCGACAATTTCTAATTTCAACTATTATATCATTTACAAATATCTAATACAGTAAAGATTCTGTCACACTCCATTATGTATACCTTCACATAGGATCTGATGAAACGCTGTAGGGAGCATAAACTCTCTCTCTCTCTCTCTCTCTCTCTCTCTCTCTCTCTCTGTGTGTGTGTGTGTGTGTGTGTGTGTGTGTGTGTGTTTTCGGCCGTGCATGATAATACGTGGACAACTAAACACTGAGAACATGCAGCATGCAGTATGAAGATATACGCGCAGGGCTTTCGTGAGTAGCTGTGCTGCTGCGTTCAAAAAAATGGGAGATAACAGCAGCTGTCAACTGGGACTAGTGTATGTCAGACACAGCGATAGTTTTCTGCTCTCTACGCGACAGCCAATATTGACAAGTATTGTCAAGAGGATCGTGGTATGTACGGGAAAACTGATGCTACTGTAAATAAAGGAAAGTAACTCCAGAAAAAGCACCTAGACTGTAGAAAATCCATTCCCGCTACAATTTTATATCAGGAGCGCTATTACTAGCACACTGAAGCTTGAGGCTATACAGCCTCTGCTTTCTAAAAGGAAGAATACACAACTATTGACTAACGACTACATAAAAGCATTTTCGAGGTTTTACTAAAGCACTGATTACGACCCCCGGTCTAAGTACCAGACCTGTATTCTGGAGGAGACAGAAAAAAGTTTGTGATAAGGTCTTATGGGACCAAACTGCTGAGGTCATCGGTCCCTAAGCCGACACACTACTTAATCTAACTTAAACTAACTTACTGTATGGACAACACACACACCCATGCCCGAGGGAGGACTCGAACCTCCGACGGTGAGAGCCGCACGGAGAGTAACAAAGCGCCTCAGACCGCATGGCTACCCCTCACGGCGAAGGAGACGGATTTCATTTTCCTACCCATCCATCAAGATTCAAGTTTTCCGCCGTTAAACATAAACCACTTGAGGCGAACGCCGGAATGATTTCTTCAAAACGGCAGAGGTCGATTTTCAGTATAACCCTTCTCTAGTCCCAGATAATTCTCCGTCTCCAGTGACCCAGAGGTAGACGGGACCTTAAAAACAATCATTTCTTTCCTGTGGAGAAGGTCATGGGCAGTTTCGTCTCCTGTCTGAATCCAGTTACATCTTGTGCGCCATGTCTAGTGACCTCATCGAAGAAGTGGCGTAGTAGTAAAACATAGACATTCGGATAGATGGTGGTTGAAATCTCTGTCTGGCCATCCAGATGTAGGTTTTCTGTGGCATCCATAAAAAACAGTTAAGGCAAACGACAGAGAGGTTTCGTTGTATTGCCCTTTCCAATTAGAACTTGTGCTCCGTCACTAATGACATCTATTTCAGTCTCGTTCCCTAATGCTCACTTTGAAACTCTCCAGAACCAAAGGCTCGTTCAGTTTACTCACAACTTATCTGCTTATATTATTACCATTATTAATTTTTTTCAGTTCAACCTGGCAGATCACACCGAATAATTTGTAGTCAGAGTCCACATATGGCCCTGAAAATGTTGTACAGTTTGAAATCTGGTTCTGAAATTTTTGTCTTACAATTATATTATTTTCCGGTGTTTCCAGGTGTCTTCCATATATAGGACCCTCTTTTGTGATTCTTAGAATAAGTGTTAGAAATTATAACATTGTTATGTATTTACTCGTTCGGCATTAAAAATGCTTAGCACAATATGTTAACTACAATATCCTTATAGCTGTGTTCGAAATTACAATATTCTTTACAAATATTCTTATAATTCTACATTCTATAACAAATATTCTTTAACCAATTTACGGCTGAGTAGAATCTGTATACGTGCTTCACTTCACACACAAAGAAATGTGCCATTGATTGGATTTCACAGCACTCATATTCAGGACTTTGCGACAGACAGATTACCGTTTGTATTATTATCTGCGTCGGATTCTAGCAAGCAGCTTCCTCTTTCATTTCTTTCCTCCAGTCCATAATCTCCCACTATTTATCCTTCTCTTCCTTTTTCTGCTATCTAATTACAGTCTCCCATCACAAATGGGGACCTGGTATGCGTGAGTGTTGGCTCTGTATCTATCTTGATTACGATAGTGTATTCACTACGCCAATCGCAGTAGTTCACCAGCATTCCTATTTTCTTATTCATTATTAGACCTAACCCTGAATTATTGCTATCTGATGTCATGTTCATAAACGTCTTCTCACTTGACCAGAAGTCCCATTCATCCTGTCACCGCACTTCACTAATTTCCATTATACCTCATTTCAATGTATCCATATTTTTCCTCATACAATGTAGGATCAACACATCAGATAGATAATGTTGTGGGGAAGGTAAACCAAAGATCACGTTTTATTGGCAAAACGCTTAGAAGATGCAACAGGTCTACTAAAGAGACTGCTTCAACTAAGCTCCATTCGTCGTCTGCTAAAGTATTTCTGTGCTGTGTGGGGCCTTACCAGGTAGGATTGACAGAGAACATCGAAAAGTTCAAGGAAGGCAGCTCGTTTTGTATTATGGCGAAACAGGGGAGAGAGTGTCACGGATGTCATACTCGAGGATGTGATAAGCGAGTTGGGATGACAGTCATTAAAACAGAGGCGTTTTTCATTGCGGCGAGACATTATCAAGAAATTTCAATCACCAACTTTCTCATCTGTATGTGAAAATATTTTATTGTCGCCAGCCTACACAGAGAGAATCCATCATCATAATAAAATAAAAGCAATCAGACTTCGTACAGAAAGATTTGTGTGTTCATTTTTCCCCCGCGCTGTTACTGAGTAGAACGGTAGAGAAATAGTTTGAATCCGGCTCGAAGAACCCTCTGCCAAACACTTAAGTGTGAATTGTAGAGTATTCGTGTAGACGTAGATATAGATGTAGATTTGGATGAAGAGCTAAAGCATTATGACAACCGCCCATCTCGTGATTGATTGCCACTTGGTGACGTTGCGGGCATGTGACGCGGTAAGGAAAGTATGTATGGTGTTTATAAATTGGTGTCCATTAATGTAGCAATGAGTTCCTGACACCAAACCATTACCAAAAATCTATATGAACATGGGCCCGAAAACCCTTGATTAGAGAGCCCGGATTATGCAACCCATCTCAGACGTCCATCTCTACTGACGTTCTTCTTACAGATGGACTCGTCACTTCTTTCTAGTTTGTTTGATTGTTTTTTGTTCTGTTTTGTGTACGTCAGAGTAACTCTGTTGTTTTCACTAAATGTCTTTTGTTCTTTTATGCTAATTTTTGAGTAACTTGCATCACATTACAAAACGATGTACTCAGCAAGTGAAATGTCGGATATGTAGTGCGTGTATTGATTTTTACGCCGAGAGCATTTAAAAACTTTGTTGTACTCCACTGCTGTGCCTAATAACGATATTCTGAGGGAGCGTATCCAGAAGGGATTTGACCAGATACGACGCACTTCAGGAATTTTCAACTGAATATGGCAATGCATGGAACGCAGGTTCAGGGTATGCACTGAAGCAGGAAGCAGTCATTTCGAGAGATTTTTGCAAACGTACATTGTTAAATGTATCCAATGTGACTTAAGCAATAAACCCATGTAACTCCATAACGAGAGATTCTGGCATACATGTTGAAATGTAAGTTTTGGAATGTTTTGGTTTCACGAAAATAGTTCTATAAAAATGGGACACAAATTTATGAACGTCCTGTATACGCAGAGCAGTGACGAATGAGGAATCATTCTAGCGGCGATACGGATCGCAAATGAGGAAATCCACTGACATAAACGACCTTGACATAGGGCAAATTGTTATCATACAGTATATGGGAACGAGCATCTCAGAAACGCCGAAATTCGTCGGCTGTCTGCGTATTACGGTCGTGAGCGTGTGTGAAAAGTGGTTGAAGGACGGTGTAACCAGGAGTAGACGACAATGTGTTGGACGTCGAAGTCTTATCACAGAATGTGGGATTCTAACGCTTGCCCGCTCTGTAAAGCAGGACAGGCGACGACCTGTGGCAGATCTGATGACACAGCATAATGCTGGAGTAGGCACAATTGCATCGGAGCTTTCCCATTTTCACCCAACGACATCGTCAATTACCAAGGCAATGGGAACAAGGGTATCGAGATTGGACTGTATGTCAGTGCAAAAGTGTCACTTGGTTGGCTGAATAAAGTTTCTTGATACACTAATCCCACGGTTGTGTCCAGACAAATTGTCATCCACGAGAACGGCTGCTGGAAACATGCATTTTGACATGGACGCAGGCTGGTGGAGACAGTATTATATGTGGGACGCTGACCTGTGCTTCAATGGGATCTGTGGTAGTAATCAAAGGCACCAAGAAAGCTGTGGACTGCTTAGATCACTTGCATCTCTTCACGTTTGACGTCTTCTCCAACAGCGATGGCGTCTTCCAGCAGGATAACAGTCCATTTCACAAAGCCAGGATCGGGCTACAGTGGTTTGAGGAGCATGATAGTGTACTCATGTTGATGCCCTGACCATTAAATTAGCCTGATCTAAATCCAAAGGAACACATCTCACTCACAAATCACCAGCCCATAATGGATGGGAAAAGTGTGTGATGTGTCCATAGACATCTGGTGCCACATATCTCCATAAATCTAACAAGGACTTGTCGAATTCCTGCCACGCAGAATCGCTTCCGGATTGCACTCCAAAAGTGGACCAACACGGTATTAAGCAGTTGGCTATAATTTTTTGGATCATTTGTGTATCAGCTGCTGACAATGGCCAGACCAAAGGTGTAGTCTCCAGTCCGTAGCCTTCTGTTAACTCCTGCGTGTACTAGAAGACATGTATTGCTGACGAGTGGCGTGCAGACATTTTCGCCCACGAAAGTATGTCCATCTCCAGATGACCATCGTACACGAATAAAGAGGCCTCCTCTAATAATATGGACGGCGGGGCATTCAATAAGTAATGCAACACATTTTTTTCTGAAAGCAGGTTGATTTTATTCAGGATTTCAAAAAAATTGTTCCAATGGCTCTGAGCAGTATGGGACTTAACTTTTCAGGTCATCAGTCCCCTAGAACTTAGAACTACTTAAACATATCTAACCTAAGGACATCACACACATCCATGCCCGAGGCAGGATTAGAACCTGCGACCGTAGCGATCGCGCGGTTCCAGACTGTAGCGCCTAGAACCGCTCGGCCTTCCTGGCCGGCTCGGGATTTCAGCACACCATATTATTTCCCACTCTTTTGGCTACAAAACGCAATTTCTCAAAGTAATCTCCGTTCAATGTGGCAGCCTTAGGCCACCTTACTGGGAGGGCCCGTATACCCGCATATTACCACTACCGATAGACGACGGAGCAATCGTTTTGCTGCATCAATCAACAACGTCCCCGTCATCGACGTACTGCCTCCCTCATCCTTCATTGGGCCAAACAGACGGAAGTCGGAAGGTGCAACATCTGGACTGTATGGTGGATGTGGAAGAACAGTCCATGAAGAATTGTGAGCTCCTCTCGGGTTCGGAGACTTGTGGGAGGCCTTGCATCGTCAGTCATGGAGAAGGAGAAGTTCGTTTTCATTTTTGTGGCGACGAACATGCTGAAGTAGTTTCCTCAGGGTAGTACAATACACTTCAGACTTGATCGTTGCTCCATGAAGGAGGATATCAAACAGAATAACCGCTTTAGATTCCCAGAAGACCGGCGCAAAGACTTTACCGGCTGATGTTGTGGCTCTGAACTTTTTCCTCGGAGGAGAGCTGGTATGGCATCACTCCATGCATTGCTGTTTTGTTTTAGTTAGAAGTGATGAAAACATGTTTTCTTCGGCAAAACATTGTAACGATCAGCCTCGTAACGCGCAAGCAACTCTGCTCAGATGGTTATACATTGCTCTTAATGGTCTTCTGTTAGACGACGAGGAACCCTGCGGGCACACACCTTTGAGAACCCCAGCAACGAGGAGTTTCATTGTGATCCGTCGATCACTTCAGGTGTGTGTGTCCGCACGTTCCCCAACACTGCACGAGTCACAGGTGTGAGGAGCGGCCGGCGGCTGGCAAGCGGGAGATCGGCCAGGTTTACGCGACCTTGTCGCGATGACGACAGACGCCTCGTCCAATGACTCACCGTGCTTTTGTTTACTGCCAGGTCTCCGTAGACATTCAGCAAGCGCCTATGAATACCTGCGATGCTCTGGTTTGCCGCCAAAAGAAACTCAATGAGAGCTCTCTGCTTGGAATGGGCACCTCCTTTATAGACGCCATTTTCAAGACTACGTATAGCGCCACCACCTATCGGAACTTCATGAAACTACAGGGGTTGAAGTGGGATGTTCCACGATATTCCACAACAAATTCCGCTTTTTTCAACAGAAATTGGCAGAGTTTAATTCGTTGCATTACTTATTGAACGCTCGTCGTAAATGATGATCGTGGAGTCTTCATTCAGGTTAATGATAAATTGCTTATTACTACTCTCATGGTGTTAACTGTTTTACTGCAGCGCTTCCAGTTTCTGGCTTGAGCCTATCGTCAGGTACAACAGTAAAGGAAATTGTTCAAATGTCTCTGAGCACTATGGGACTTAAAATCTGAGGGCATCAGTCCTCTAGAACTTAGAACTACTTAAACCTAACTAACCTAAGGACATCACACACATCCATGCCCGAGGCAGGATTCGAACCTGCGACCGTAGCATTCGCGCGGTTCTAGACAGAAGCGCCTAGAACCGCTCGGTCACAGCGGCCGGCTCAGGAAATTGTAACTTCAAGGTAAATAGCTTGAAAGTATTAACAGACAGCGAGATTTTATGTGCAATAATGGTTTTTCATAGCTATATGCTTTCTACAGCTGTTGAATTTTCACACATCCTACGGGAGAATGATTGCATAAATGTTTAACCTTTTGTTTTCAGTGCAAGATTACGGGATATGTGTGTCAGCTACAGATTAAAGATGTTTGTTGGTTACCAGCACTTGTCGGTAGATGACTTGGTAGCACATCAGGACAATTCTTCTTTGGTAAATTTTCATTACAATTTTAACTATTGTTTTTTAGTTTTTGGTAAATCCTAAATTATATCCTCGTAGGCCCCTCGGCCAACATTATTGCTCTGTTCTGTTGCCAGATCTATATACAACCTGCCCGTAACAACGGATGGCCGACCCCGTGATAGACCCAGCCTGCTGCAGCAGTATGCCATTTACATATATATGAAAATTATTTGTCTTTTCCTATAAGACACTAGTGATTGATAAAAGTGGCGTTCCAAGATCCTTGGAAGATGACCGTACTGTAGTCTGCAAATGATAGTTTGAAAAAGATTGTGACGCAACTCTTTTTGGTTAATGATTAACCCTCCTCACCGTGATGCAGGAAATGAATTTTTGTTCGTAGTTCGCATAATGCGGTAATGTGACGTTGGAACTAGTGAAAAGTCTTCGACTAGGGATTTATCGAGAGAACCACATCAGGTTTCCACACAACCATCATGTTCACTGTGGCCTGTGCATAAATACTGTCATGCAACGTTACGTTAATCTTGTATATGAAGCACCTACGTTCACAAAAGCACGAACTGACGACGCAGATACTTGTTAGAGGGTTATCCGAAAGATGCTGCATAGTGAGTTAAACCATGTAAATCTGACGTAAGGTTGTACGAGAAGAAATGTGCACGTACTAGTCATTTCAGCCAGTCTTTAATGTTTCCAAGCTGTTGAGAATAATCAAAAACATGGCGTCAGGGGAAGCCGCCAAGGCGCACGGAAGCAGCAGGTGCACCCGCGAATCGATGTTTTGCGGTCGATGTGTTGAGAGAAAACCGCTGCCCATTAGCCACGCCTCCTGTCACTCACTGGCTCCCGCGGCAACCGCCTACACCGTTGCTATATAATACATTGTCGCAGTCCGTGCAGACGCTAGTAGGCGCAGTGGTTAAGAAACCCGGTTCGTATTGGAAGGATAGAGATCAGCGCTCCGTGAACGTAAACGTCACTAAGTGAGGAAGTACTTGCTCGGACTGGACTAGGATGGCTAAGGAAATCAGCCTTACTCTTTTTAGAGGGACTATTCCGATGTTCGCCTTAAACTATTCGGTAAAGCAATGAAAAACCAAAATCGTCGGAAGAGTTTTTCAATTCTGCGTCTCTAAATTATCAGGCCTGTTTCTTAACCGCTGCACCGCCAGTCAGAAGGAAGGATCTGTGTTAAGGAGGGGCGCAACCGAGCCCCACGTGATAGACAGCCTGAAGGCTGAGACAGATTCTAGCCGACGGCTAAACTAGACTTCATCTAGCCTGTGTGTTATGCACAGGCGCGACTGTGCCAGCAGTGCGATTTACAGCACAAAATTTTGGAGCCAAAGGCATGTATTTTGCAAACAATGTGGATTACATCATGGCTGTGAGAAAACTAATAGAGGGGCTACAGAAATTACGAACACTCTTCAGCCAAATTACCTTAAACACAGCTAAGCTGCAGGACGATTTCTAAAAATTTTCTTAATTTTCAAACTTTTTTTTAAAATTTGCAGTCTTTGAGCTTGATATAACATCTAAAACACAGCTATTATATCACGCTGCACTGAGAAATAAGCGTTCAGGAGAGAAAAATAAAAAAGAAGACACATCACCACAAGTAAATTTGCATTTACTTAAAAATGTAAGTCACCTCCTTCTACTATTGTTTACAAGGTTGTTGTTCCTTATCTTAGAATAATTATTTGTAAAAATGTTTCCCAAAATGTGATATGATTTTCAAGTCATTTCCGTATTTTTACCACAAGTACATGTCTAAGAAAAGCGAATGTATTTGTCATTTTCAGTAAGTGTCTAAACATTTCCCTGCGATTTGCGCATTTTCGTTAAGAACTTTCAAAGTAATCACACATACATTTTCAAAGAAAACGATATCCTTGAACCAAAATTTGAAATATTAAATCAGGTGGTTACTTTAACGCTCCTCTACATACAATTTTTCGTCAGGCGTTTCTACACAACTCAGTATCAGGTCTTTTTCACAGAAGTCCCCAAACAATGCATATCTCATTTCAACACACTCCTTATTTTCAGTTTTTTTTCAGACTGTAGGATTTGCGATGCTGCCACTTGGCAACTTGCACAATACATTTTTCCATACGGATTATTCCCTGTTGGATCTGTCTGGTATGAATACAAACAGATCTAGGAAAAACTTCAAATTAAGCATAAACGTAACCTACGTTCCTCATATGGCCATTATACCTTTACTGAAGGGATGGAACCCACAGCTATAGCCTACGGGATTAGGTCTTGGTGTGACACGGGTTTGGTGACGCCACGCGGGCTGCCAGTCAACTTTCTCAGAATCTGTACCCGTCAGGTACGGCGGAGCTCAAGATTTCGTCTGGTCGTTCTGATTTAGGTTTTCCATGGCATTCCGAATTACTTCAGATGACTGTGGGATGTTTCTTTCAACAACAACATAGCATACACCGTCAGGAAGCCTCATTTCATAAAGTAAACTCATAGCGAAGAGTTCCGAAATTATGATGCAGTCAGCTGCTCAATCAAAATACTAGTCCCTCCTGATAACACTTCACAAGCTGTAACGTCACCTCTGCTTCTCATAAACGCTTCATTGCCGTTTGGCAATGACTTTATGAGGATTTTAACCTAATGCAGAGTATCCTGCAATCACACGATTTCTTGAGAGTCCCAAGGATTCATTAGCATACGTATATTTCATGTCACGTACTTAACTCGTTACCCCACTCGGCCCCATTGACGTTTTTATTGCATTCAGAGAAAGAAAAGATTAGTGTAAATATGAGGTAAGAGAGATGAATCGACTGATTTTCGTACTATGCAGGGGGATTACGAGCTCAGTGCCCTTGGAACAACAGAAGCACTTTAGTGTGTGCTACATAGAACTAGCCTTGTTATTTGTCATGGCAAGCTATCAACGTTAGTTCGAAATTTGTGTGTATTTGTGCAAGATTTCCTCTTGCTATCGGAAGAACCCCACGAGCTGCAATGTAGGATCACACCTCCGCTGGATCTACATTGTCTGGAAATTGTTAAGGAACAGTAAGAGACTTTGTTGTAGTTTTTGTTAACATTGATAGTGAAACATCAAAAATCATATAAACATCTACTTAATTATTTAAACGATTCTGTGTGAATTTCTCGTTATAGAAGGACATATATCAACAACAAAAACCAAAAGCTGCGATGACAGGAACTGTAACCAGCCCACATACGTCAAAAGGACAATAAAGATCGTACCTACGGGAACAGAAGATCAAGAGTGGACCCTGCTTGGAACACTCAAAAACAGTCTGTTCACACGGTCAGTAGGCAGGCCTGAGATGTCTCAGTTTCCTTCAAAGTCATTTGCAGGTGTAACATTCTCTGCTTTATACATCTCCACGTGATTCATAGGATACATTCTGCTATTATGCAGACCATTCTATAAAATTTGTTCCGGCGTAACGTCAAGCGCCGGTACGTCGGCCAGGAACACTACAGCAGAGAGGGATGTGAGAAGACGTCAGCCTGTAGTACGCTGAGTGACCCATCTGTAAGACAACGAGATGGCAGTGCTATTTACACGGGAGGACATAAGCGCTGTGCCTCCTGGCCGCGCTCATTTGAGGATTACAGCAGTGACTTATGAATTGGACTTGTATTGGAATTATATATACTGAAGGACGTTGATTATTTGCATGTCGCCCATTGCTTGCGACATCGCCATTGTAAAGTCTCAAAAGTTAAGTATTGTCATTTACCTTACTGTAATAAAAAAATCATTAATACAACTTGCTTGAATTGTTATCTAGCGATCCGAGAAGGCAGATTTCCTAGGCACCCTATTAGACGAGTGGGCAGAACACAACATTGGCGACGAGGAGGTCTACGGATTCCATAGTGTCAACCCCGTGCCTAGTTGTCACAACTTTTCTTTTGTGTTTTGCTGGCGCTTTAATTCTCTCTTGTCTTTCCCTTACAGGGTTATTTACTTGCTTTAACAGTCTCTTCCAGGGTTTTTGCTAATCGGTGTTTTCAGGTAGGCGTTGCAGAAATTTTCTTTGCTTTTGTTCTTAGTTTTCTTGCTTGCTTAGTCTGTTTATTGACTTTGTCTATTCTGATGCGAGCCACCCATCTCACAGCCCTCCCCCCCTCCCCCTACACAAGCGCCTCAGCTACAAGCGTTAGATGCAATGCAGCTAACACAGATGTTGCACTTACAGACAGTTTGACTAGCTTGCTGCAATAATTCCCTGGCTCTTTTTGAAAGTTTAGGCAAGACTGACAATTTTTTTTGCACATATGACTCTGAAAGACAATGTTCTGCAGAAATTTTGCGGGGGCAGATCTGTTCACATTGCATTACGGGACAAAGTCGCTGCTGAACTTAAAGAATTGCAAGATAGCGGAGCTGTTGGGCCCATACAAGATAGTCAATGGGCAAGTCCACTGGTTTTGCTCCCCCATACCTGCAAGTCACATTCGCCCCTATGTTGACTTTAAGTCTACAGTCAACCCACAAACCGTGATTGATACTCTTCCATTGCCACGCCCAGAGGATCTTGTGGACAGATTAGGCGCTGGTGACTACTTTTCAAAAACTGATTTGCGCGATGCATATCTTCAAATACCACTAAATAAAGAATCTCAAAAAGAGTGTGTTGGGAACACTCATTTAGGCTTGTTTAAATATTTGAGTTTGCCTTTTGGCAGTGCTTCCGCACCCGCCATTTTTCAGTGGTATTTGGATCAGCTGACTGCTCAAGTACCAGACTGTTCAAACTATTTGGACGATACTGTCGTAGCAGGTCGTACACCTGAAGAACGCTTTGCGAATTTGCGTGCTCTGTTTCGTTTGCTATTTGATACAGGACTGAAGTGTAAACTGGACAAGTGTGATTTTCTTAAACCTGAGTTGCAGTATCTTGGTAATGTCACAAACAGTCAAGGTGTACACCCTATACAGTGACATTTTTTAGCCATACGAGATTTGTCAGTTTCTCGCAATGTCACAGAATTGTAAATTTGTATAATACCTTCAGGGTGTGTCGTTTTTTCTGTCTTATAAGTAACCCGGGTGCGAGATTGCAGGTACAGTCTTCAAAAAGGATCATTTGAAAGTGTTGTGTTAACAGTTATGACAGGAAAAATGTTAGCTGCTAATGACCCACCATGTTCATCAGGAGGGCGACAGAAAACGAGTGTCCAGAAGGTGCGGAGATCAGCCTTCTATGGGATTTATGTATTGCACTTCAGGAAATGGACATCGTCAACCTTCAACAACTGTTCAAAAGAAACTATTAGCTTGCACCATGAACACTGATTGAAAAATGGCGTCCCATGCTGGTCACAAAGGTTTGAACCATCATGACTGAAGACGAACTTCTTGGGAGTTGAAAACTGTGCACGACGTTCAGGTAAGTATCCATTGTTAAAGAGTGCATATGGAATCATGTTGTTGTAATAGGGTAATGAGAACTGTAGGCATTTGATGGCATGCAACCTAATGTGAAACAGTCCGTCATGGAGCTTGTCGTGAAACTGGCTACCCTGCAGATAGTGCGATAATATGTTTTGTAGGCACGGAAAAAACAAACATCCAGAGACTGAATTTATCCATTGGTTCCAGATGGTATGAATTGTAATGTCACACACTTTTCAGGAGGTATAGTTTGCTCTAAGCGAGTGTGATTTTTATACGCAGAGCAGGAATCAAGCAAAAGCAAATTATTTTGATTAGCTATTGGTCAAAGGCAGTGCTCATACCACATTCGCAGTTCTCTTACGCCCGATTTCCCACTCTTGCTTGCTGTGGCGTAAATATTCCCTACTTGCACGATCACGCACACGAGAAAGAGTCGTAGAGAGCTGAACACCTCCAATTTCTCGCAGCACAATAAACAACTTTCCTGCAAAATTACCGTGCAGATTAACAGTCAGCATAATTGTATACTAATGCGTTAAGGCATTGACGTTGGTTGGTCTTGATACAACTGTCTTGGCATCTCTAATCTCCAGTGTTGCTTTCGTATGCATTTCATCTTCCAATCCTGATTGGTCGAAGTTGAAAACAAATTCCTTACTGAACGACTGGATAAGTTTGTTTATCTCGTCTGCACGTTTTCGGGCAGATTTCCCAGGTTGCTGTGCGTCGTCAAGTTGGTGCTTTGTTTGAAATTTCGTTATCTTATGTCTTTCAATTCTGTAGCACTGTTTCAAGTTGGGAAACCATCCACTGCTTCCCTTAAAGTCACTGTAATCTATGTCTCCGTGATTTGATGTGTATAACATAGTAGGTCCCTATTATGCACATCCTGTAAATTGTATCGAGCTACCTTCAAACACACAAATACCAGTTGTTGTAACAAATGCGACTTGTCCTCCCTCAAATATCCGCCGTTCTTTTTATACACTACGCTGTCACCCTCATGTTGTTACGGACTTATTCGAAATCTGTTCATAATTATATTTTTACTATGTTGTGATTGATTTTTCATGTACGTAATTATGTTTAGTGCCCACTCCTTGAACAACGATTGTCTTTCACTACGTTTCACTGGAGAAGGGATTTTTGGCTCCCTGTCCGACAAGGATGATGAACTACGTGCCTCGACACCTGTTTCAATATCACTTTCATGTGTTAAGCATGTATCATCATTATCGTACACCTCTCGGTCACTGACCCCATAGTCGAGCGCATGCAAGAGCACATATTCCACCGACCCATCTTGCAGAAATGCTAATATTTCATCTGCCACTACTTTCTCACTCTGTGAAACTCCTAGGGTTTCTTTCTGAGGATACGTCAACTCCGGCAGCTGTTATTGTAGATATAGTGCAGGGTTTGCGTTGTTTATCGTTGCCATTGCTCTGCTTTCTATCAATACAACTAGCACTGTAGCACTGTTATGAGTTACTCGTCGACTAAGTATTTCAACTACGCTCCCTAGCCTCCTGCTATGCTTATCGCTAGATACCTTCAGTCCTGTCCCCTGTTGTAATTAGTAACCATTATCGTGGTTGCCCCCCCCCCCCCCCCCCCTATGAACCATAGACCTTGCCGATGGTGGGGAGGCTTGCGTGCCTCAGCGATACAGATGGCCGTACCGTAGGTGCAACCACAACGGAGGGGTATCTGTTGAGAGGCCAGACAAACGTGTGGTTCCTGAAGAGGGGCAGCAGCCTTTTCAGTAGTTGCAGAGGCAACAGTCTGGGTGATTGACTGATCTGGCCTTGTAACACTAACCAAAACGGCCTTGCTGTGCTGGTACTGCGAACGGCTGAAAGCAAGGAGAAACTACAGCCGTAATTTTTCCCGAGGGCATGCAGCTTTACTGTATGGTTAAATGATGATGGCGTCCTCTTGGGTAAAATATTCCGGAGGTAAAATAGGCCCCCATCCGGATCTCCGGGAGGGGACTACTCAGCAGGACGTTGTTATCAGGAGAAAGAAAACTGGCGTCCTACGGATCGGATCGTGGAATGTCAGATCCCTTAATCGGGCAGGTAGGTTAGAAAATTTAAAAAGGGAAATGGATAGGTTAAAGTTAGATATAGTGGGAATTAGTGAAGTTCGGTGGCAGGAGGAACAAGACTTCTGGTCAGGTGAATACAGGGTTATAAATACAAAATCAAATAGGGGTAATGCAGGAGTAGGTTTAATAATGAATAAAAAAAATAGGAGTGCGGGTAAGCTACTACAAACAGCATAGTGAACGTATTATAGTGGCCAAGATAGACACGAAGCCCATGTCTACTACAGTAGTACAAGTTTATATACCAACTAGCTCTGCAGATGACGAAGAAATTGAAGAAATGTATGATGAGATAAAAGAAATTATTCAGGTAGTGAAGGGAGACGAAAATTTAATAGTCATGGGTGACTGGAATTCGACAGTAGGAAAAGGGAGAGAAGGAAACATAGTAGGTGAATATGGATTGGGGCTAAGAAATGAAAGAGGAAGCCGTCTGGTAGAATTTTGCACAGAGCATAACTTAATCATAGCAAACACTTGGTTCAAGAATCATAAAAAAAGGCTGTATACATGGAAGAATCCTGGAGATACTAAAAGGTATCAGATAGATTATATAATGGTAGGACAGAGATTTAGGAACCAGGTTTTAAATTGTAGGACATTTCCAGGGGCAGATGTGGACTCTGACCACAATCTATTGGTTATGAACTGTAGATTAAAACTGAAGAAACTGCAAAAAGCTGGGAATTTCAGGAGATGGGGCCTAGATAAACTGAAAGAACCAGAGGTTGTACAGAGTTTCAGGGAGAGCATAAGGGAACAATTGACAGGAATGGGGGAAAGAAAAACAGTAGAAGAAGAATGGGTAGCTTTGAGAGAGGAAATAGTGAAGGCAGCAGATCAAGTAGGTAAAAAGACGAGGGCTAATAGAAATCCTTGGGTAACAGAAGAGATATTGAATTTAATTGATGAAAGGAGAAAATAAAAAACTGCAGTAAATGAAGCAGGCAAAAAGGAATACAAACGTCTCACAAATGAGATCGACGGTAAATGCAAAATGGCTAAGCAGTGATGGCCAGAGGACCAATGTAAGGATGTAGAGGCGCATATCACTAGGGGTAAGATAGATACTGCCTACACGAAAATTAAAAAGACCTTTGGAGAAAAGATAACCACTTGCATGAATTTCAAGAGCTCAGATGGAAACCCAGTTCTAAGCAAAGAAGGGAAAGCAGAACGGTGGAAGGAGTATATAAAGGGTCTATACAAGGGCAATGTTCTTGAGGACAATATTATGATAATGGAAGAGGATGTAGATGAAGATGAAATGGGAGATATGATACCGCGTGAAGAGTTTGACAGAGCACTGATAGACCTAAGTCGAAACAAGGCCACGGGAGTAGACAACATTCCATTAGAACTACTGATAACCTTGGGAGAGCCACCCCTGACTACCATCTGGTGAGCAAGATTTATGAGGCAGGCGAAATACCCTCAGACTTCAAGAAGAATATAATAATTTCAATCCCAAATAAAACAGGTGTTGACAGATGTGAAAATTACCGAACTATCAGTTTAATAAGCCACGGCTGCAAAATACTAACACGAATTCTTTACAGACGAATGGAAAAACTGGTAGAAGCCGATCTCGGGGAAGATCAGTTTGGATTCCGTAGAAATTTTGGAACACGTTAGGTAATACTGACCCTACGACTTATCTTAGAAAATAGATTAAGGAAGAGCAAACCTACGTTTCTAGCATTTGTAGACTTAGAGAAAGCTTTTGACAGTGTTGACTTGAATACTCTCTTTCAATTTCTGAAGGTGGCAGGGGTAAAATACAGGGAGCGAAAGGCTATTTACAATTTGTACAGAAACCAGATGGCAGTTATAAGAGTCGAGGGGCACAAAAGGGAAGCAGTGGTTGGGAAGGGAGTGAGACAGGGTTGTAGCCTCTCCGGGATATTATTCAATCTGTATTGCAAGCAGTAAAGGAAACAAAAGAAAAATTCGGAGTAGGTATTAAAAGCCATGCAGAAGAAATAAAAACTGTGAGGTTCACCGATGACATTGTAATTCTGTTAGAGACAGCAAAGGACTTGGAAGAGCAGTTGAACGGAATGGACAGTGTCTTCAAAGGAGGATATAAGATGAACATCAACAAAAGCAAAACACGGATAATGGAATGAAGTCGAATTAAATCGGGCGATGCTGAGGGAATTAGATTAGGAAATGAGACGCTTAAAGTAGTAAATGAGTTTTGCTATTTGGGGAGCAAAATAACTGATGATGGTCGAAGAAGAGAAGACATAAAATGTAGACTGGCATTGGCAAGGAAAGCGTTTCTGAAGAAGAGAAATTTGTTAACATCGAGTATAGATTTAAGTGTCAGGAAGTCGTTTCTGAAAGTATTTGTATGGAGTGTAGCCATGTATGGAAGTGAAACATGGACGATAAATAGTTTAGACAAGAAGAGAATAGAAGCTTTCGAAATGTGGTGCTACAGAAGAATGCTGAAGATTGGATTGGATTAGATGGGTAGATCACATAACTAATGAAGAGGTATTGAACATAACTGGGGAGAAGAGAAATTTGTGGCACAACTTTACTAAGAGAAGGGATCGCTTGGTAGGACATATTCTGAGGCATCAAGGGATCACCAATTTAGTACTGGAGGGCAGAGACCAAGAGATGAATACAGTAAACAGATTCAGATGTATGTAGGTTGCAGTAGGTACTGGGAGATGAACAAGCTTGCACAGGATAGAGTAGCACGGAGAGCTGTATCAAATCAGTCTCTGGACTGAAGACCACAACAACAACATCGTGGTTACATAGTAGACAACATGTGGGGCGTCGAACGCCGTAAACATCATTGGCCTTTTGCGACCTAGCACTCAATTGATTCCTTGTCAGCAGGAAGAAGATATTTCTGAAATGCACTGTTATTGTTGTCCAGTACGAATTTGCGAGTTTTCACCACCTTTGACCGCCTCTGCGCAGTTAAATCCACAGTAGTCGACTGCGAACGTGGTCAACAACAAGTTCTTTCCCACTGTAGTTGACTCTATCAGTGACGGTCAGTCAGATGTCTTAAGTGGTTTACAAAGTGAGTTATTTTAGACACTACTGGTTAGCATATATTAGCAACTGGGAATGCGCGACGGTCTTCATATACAGATGACTGTCTTTTAAATGAAGGCACACTTAGTACCAGCAACAGGAGTTTGTTCTCTCGAGTCAGCACAGTCACCGACTTATTATAGTTATATTATTAACGATCAACGGTCTGACACATCAAGCGGCCTCCTTGGGGTCGTAACTACGTCGCGCAACAAAATTAAAGGATCACTTTCTTGAAGCTCCGCAATTGTCTCTCATTGGAGGCATTAGTTTGAAATTTGGATCGAAGGTGCCTACGACCTTCCTCTGTAATGGTGCAAAAGCGTGCCGCCCTACATCGCCCTCGGGCTCTGTGACACTTCAAACAGCAAGGTGACGACACTTGCGAAATAAAGACCACAGCTCAAAAGTTCATTTCAGCTCTAATGTGGGTTAATACGTCAGATTGGCACTAAGTTTGACTAAAATTCTGCCCGACACCATCATGGACGAGTCACACGACGAGAAGGTCGTTACAACCCCTCTTACCCACATTTCACTCCTTCTTGTGACGTCTCGCGATGGAGGTCAGAACCGCGACGCCCAGCTTTAAAATCACGCAGTTTTCTTATGGGTGGCCGAGGAAAACGTTTCAGACACATCGACACGAAAAGGCCTCAGAAGATGACATAACGGTCGTCAATGAAACTACGCCTTGGGGCATTGATTCTCACACATTCCGCAGTCGAAAGCGACAGTTCACAGTGCGATGAGCAACAGGAAGGTGCTCTCGGCAACCTTCGACATTTCTGACACCCTTGGACGTTTCAAACCCTCTCTTAACACATTATGGGGCTACATTCTCATCGAACGTGATCACGCTCCTTTGGAGGGCAGCACGACCTGTTTTTGCTCTCGTTTACAGGTTGGAACCACTAGGGACCGTTCAAAACCATTCGACGAAATTTGAACGAGATCCGATGTATCAAAGGACACTTATTCTTCTACAGCCCTCTTGTTTTTCGCCCTCCTGCGGCGATCTAGAGCGAGTGCAACATTAACATGTACGTGAATAAATCGGCAAAGGGTCTCACTAAGAGCCCTCCAGTTCGGCAGCATCCTTGGTGAAACCTACACAACTTTGTTCAGCACGTTAGAAATGTACCTTCAGAAATTTCGATGCAAAATCAGTCTGGCAGCTGCTCTAGCAGCTGAGGGCTAGACAATCCTATCGACACCCCTTTGGTGCGATTTGCCTACCTTCTGGCGCTAGAGCATCCGCCAGGCTGAATTGGTGTCGAAGTTCCTGACATGTATACTTGTAACGTGCTCAACATATTTGCACCAACAGTGTTGCCGAACTCAGGGGTCCTAGACGAACTCTTTGTCGTTTTATTCATCCACATGTTAATGTTGCGCTCCCATGATTCACGCAACAGGAAGGTTGAAAAAGCGTAAGTACCCTTTGACGCTTTGGATCTCGTTCAAATTTCGTTTAGAATGGTCGCTGGTGGTTACAATCTGTACATGAGAGCAAATATTGTGGTCGCGCTGCTCTCCAAAGAGGTGCGATCACGGTCAGTGGGGATTCAAACGCACAGTATCCTGCTGCCATCTTCCTCAAGGGTGTCAGCAGTGTAAAAGGTTGTCAAGAACTTCTTACAGTTGTTCATCGCTCTGCCGACCGTCGTTTCCACCGTGGAAAGTATGGGTATCAACGCCCCCAGGAAAGCGGTGGTTTCATTGTCGTCCTTTATGCCACTCCCTGAGTCTTTTCGTGTCGATTCTTAGCAGTATTATGTCTGAAATGTTCTCCTCGGCCATCCATAAGAAAAGCGGATGCTTTTAACGCTGGGTGTCGCGATTCTGACCTCCATCACCGAAAAGTCAAAAGAATGGGTGAAACGTAGGTGAGAGGGGCTGTGACGACCGTCTCATCTTCTCGTCTTATGACACGTCCAGGGTGGCGTCGGGCTGAATTGTGGCGAAATTTGGTGCCAATATGACAGCATTAACCCACCTTACAGTTCACAAGGACCCCCGAGCTGCGGTAATTTTTTCGCATGTGTCAACTGTTTGCTGTTTGAAGCGTCACGGAGCCCGAGGGTGGCGTCGCAGGGCGCCACGCTCTTGCACCATTACACAGAAAGGTTGTAGGCACCTTTGAGCTAAATTTCAAACTTATGCGTCGCAGTGGGAGACAATTACGGAGTTTCAAAGAAGTAATCCCTTAATTCTGTTGCGCAATGTAGAATACTTAGACACATAGACGGAATTCTTACAATAAGATAATAAATACTGAGTCATAGAAGACATTAATTGAAAGATTGGAGATATTATTTTTATAGAAATTGGAGAAAAGTTGAAAACTTCAAAACGCACATTAACATGATAAATTGCTGCTGAAGAATAACTGTGCCATCGAATGCTGACGTTTCAAATCACCTCCAACAGACATTTTCTTAGACTTATCAATGATAACAAATCCACTCACATGGGATACGTCTGGGAACAGTTTTCAGAAGATTGGACGGGTGTTTCTAACCTTTTTTTGGAGCGGTATGGGAAGACTATTGACCAGTTCATAAGCGTAGCCTTATTTTTGCCTCATGACTGTTATTCGGGAGCCATGACACTGCTATTATAAAATGAAAATTTGAAATGGGACAATTATTTGGGTCAGTTGTCTCAAGGCATTACAGTCTGAACTATAAATAAGTCGTCTGAATTTTATATCGTCAGAATACTAAATTACGCAAGTACCTCTACATGATGTTGTTTCCACTGGTATAATCTCCACAATCTGAAAAGCTTTTACCATCTAACAATTTTCCACGATCCCCAGGAGGTGAGAAAATGAAGTTTCTACGTTATTTACTTTAGGTTGCCTTAGATTAACATTCCAGATGATGGAATATAAAAGAAAAACCGAAAGAAAGAACGAACCATAGAAATTCTTTAACTCGAAGAACTCGCTGCATGGCAGTCAGACTCGCTGACCACTCAGCTAAGTAGTCGGACTTTAAGTGGTAGAAGTATGGAACAAAACAGGAAATAAACGTAGCCTTTAATATATATCTCAGACACAGGAGACAAACTTAGAAACGACTGAACTTTCGTGCAAGTTGTTTTACGTTTTTCTAAGTTACTGGTAATACGTTCTTTCTTACTAACTTTCTAAAAACGAGTACGCTTTTAGTGATGAGCTATTCTTCTCTTTGCTGCATAGATTGCCCGTTATTCTTTTTGCATCATTCATATTTTTCTGCGGATGAAAACATATACTGACTAGTGAAAATTCCTTAAAGCACCAGTTTTGTCCGCTTTCATTCTTGTGGCAGACGCTTGATTTAAAAAAAAAAAAAAAAAAAAACGAGGTATTACAAAACAAAACTATACCTGTGCGGAAGTGGAAAGGTAGTAAAAGAAACTTGTAATTGGTTGTTTCCCAGAACTTGCACATAGACGAAATTAGAAGATACTCTCACAAGTGGAAGTTTCCTACATTTTTCATTAAACTTCTGAGTATCTGAATATTTTGCGACATTGCCTTTCAGCATTAGCAGTGGTAACCAACATGGAAAACGAAAAGCGATGAGTCTGAATTTTTTCAGATCTTGGTTCTATGTTTTGCCAGTGAAAATAATATTGTATGGTAAATAAACGAGAGCTGCTAAAAAGGTTATGCTGGCAGCGCCAGAGGCCACTGATAGTATTTTCCTCTGGGCGGCTTGGAGGGCTGAGGTCCCATTTAACTTTATACCTCAGCCCGAATAAGGTAGGCAGCAGTACGCCGACATACCTGTAAATATATTTCCACCGGTGGCGTCATACAGGCTGTTTGGCGTACGGTACAGAATTGGTAACAAACCCACGGAAACCTAAGCGGACCATTTTAAGAGAAATTGTCTTTAAATTAAGTTTCAGGTATTAAGTGAACGTTCCCTGGACCGTGGAAATGAAAAAGGTTAAATGTAAGTTGCGTTAATTCATGACGTTTGAAAACTAAGCTACCCACCCCAAACATAATAGTAAATGTGGTTTATTTGTTTTGATATCTTCAAAATAATAAAATAATTTGGTCTAGAATACCGAAAATTTCACGTAATTCAAAGTACTTTTACTACTACTGCTGAAAAAATGAGCAGTAAAATATCAGTTATGGAAGATACATGATCACACACCTAAATTAATGTAGTACGTGATCACGAAAACTAAGTCGTAGTAATTGTAAACTGGTCCTAGGGTTACCATGCTGTATCTTCATATCTAGCATTCTCGCCGAAGTAAATGTCTAGATTTATTTGGTCAACAACTACAGTAAAGTTGATTTTCTCAGTTTTCGATGCAGAAATCTTCGCCAGGTGAATACACGAAAACCATGTTAGCAATTGCATCGCCCTGCTCGATGTATAAAGAGAGGAGGCTTTTGCAATAATATATTTAGTTGTTAAACGTGCGCTACGTGGATGGAAAAATAGTTTAGTTGGTGCATATTAAGAAATAGTTCGCATCCCGATATCTTAGAATTCTTATACAACTAAAATACGTGCGTGCTATAAATCGTTGTGATTTCGTAAACAAACTGGAGTACAAAACTTATGGACGAATGTAGTTTCTGCATGATGTGTCACTGTCAAGTAACATAGCTCTATGAAACTTGGACCGTACATACAAAGAACGTCTACAGTACAGCACAGAAGGTAGCTGAAAGAAATACTCAATGATATTAACAGAAATGACAATTTTATTCAATGACAGTAATAACGCCGAAGTCAACGCGATTTTTGATGATCGTCTGGACATTTAAAAAAGCAGGTCATGGCCTTGAGTGTGTGACCACCAAGAACAGAAATGCGTTTTCTGCAACGTGCTCCCATGCTGGTTGCACGTTTTACAACTGCTGGGTTTTGTGTTGTTTATGGAATTTATGTCGGTGATACGAGCAGGAGAGCCCATACGCCGAATATCCTCTCGTTCCAAGAGCTCCACCACCCGCGTAGATCAATGCGGTCACACATTGTCATCAAGTAAGTCAGGGCCGATGGTAGCTCTGAAACAACGCCTATGGCGAAAGGCTATAGTGTCACAATAACGTTGACGGCTGAGTGCACTGTGTTCAAAGATTTGGACGTCAGTACGCCCATTTAACATTATGCTTCCGCATATCATAACACCAGGACCACCAAAACGATCATGTCCGACAATTTTGTGGCCATATATGGCGAGAGGTGGGAACACGAAATGCACCCAGGAACATTCTCGAATATGATTGTTTTGGTTGTCCTAGTGTTATGGCATGAGGAGGCGTAACGATATACCGCACTGTCCTCCAAATCTTTGAACACGGTACACTCACCGGTCAAAGTTACTGTGACACAATACTCTTTCCCCATGTGCGTCTTTTCAGGGGTGCATGCGGCTCTCACTTCATATTTATGGATGACAATGAGCGACCGCATCGAATTGCGCTGGTGGACTAGCTCTTCCCCTGACGTAAATCCCGTCGAGCAAGTGTATATGCGTTTCGGAGACATACAGCAGCACGTTCACATGCGCTTACGACCATTCAGCAGGTGTGAACCTCGCTGGTGGAGGAATAGAACTCCCTACCACAAAAAGTCCCTACCAATCTTGTGACCAGTATGGGAGGACGTTGCAGAGCATGCGTTGCTGTCCATTGTGATCACACATCATGGTAAGAACCATGTCCCACCGCTTGAAATGTCCAGGGGACCATCATCAATAGCTGTCGCTTCAGTGTAATTAATGTATTTGAATAAAAGTGTCATTTCCGTTCGTCTCATTGCGTATTTATTTTCAATCACCTTCTGTATTATACCGCAGCAGTTCTTTTATGTATGGTCTAAGTTTTATCTAGTTATGTTACGTAGCAGTGACACATCACGCGAAAGCTACTTTCGTCCTTAAGTTTTGCGCAACAGGGTAATCTCAGCATCCACTGAAAAGTATTTGCTTAGATACGAGACCAACCATGTTGGTCATCCTACGAAACATCTCACCACACGTACTACTGACAGCAGCAGGGTAGCCAGACGATGAAATCACTTCCCGCGCATCACCGAGATGGGAAACATGATACGATGGACAACTGAAAGATGATTGACCTCTGAATTAAAGCACAAAGACAGTTTTTCAAGATGATACATACAATTGTCTTGTTGAACAGTGACGTGTTTTAGAGACTTCACCAAAACTTTCTATTTCTACGTTGTCTTTGAAATTTGGTTCCGACTTCCTATTCCTACGCTATTGTGCAAAGGAAAAAGTGAAGGTGAAGTATTTATGAAGTAATAACGTTCAATAATTTTCATGCGCGTCCTTTATCGGTTCAGATTTACTAGTACGTTTTGCGACATTCTAGTCACGTTTAATAGCGTTACCTCACTCACACCGTAAAAATAATAACCCTTTACCATTATGAAAAGCGTTATTCTCTGAAAACCATGTACATCGAGCGTATAGATATGTCTCAGTGAGTGGAACGAATTTCTTTGCTCCCATGTCTTTGGTCTTCCTAGAGACTGTTCACAGACATAATTCGCGCTCCTTAATACCATGTTAAAATATGTCACATTAAACGAACTTAGGAAGGGAAGATCGTTAGAGTTCAAAGACATGTCAACCTCGAGATCATTAGAAACACAGCACTGGCACAGTTAGACACGAAAAGGAAATGAAATTGGTCATTCCTTATTTAAAGAAACGTCCTGGCATACATGTGAAAGTATTTAGGCTACCTATTGGAAACCTATTTCCAAAACATTACGCAAGTTTAATCACAATACATTTAGCGCACGACAGTCCCCAACATATACCTTTTAAATAAGACACTAAAATAGAAAAATTTCCTCGACAATAGCAAACCAGTTAATAGAGGATGTGATTATCATTACAACCACCCATGATTGGAACTGACGTGGCATACCCATTATTGAGTGCCTCAATAATTTTATGGGTAGTCGAACCTATTTTTGACAGTCTTTGGTGGCAGCTGGTGACCTGCTGTTTGTCTCATCAACGCTGCCCAGCATGATCTGTAAAATTCAGATCCGGTTATCTCCATGGAATGGATTGCTTGACTTGAAAGAAACTCTGCCACCAGAACAGTTAGTTGTGGAAGGTCGCTTTCATTCGTGGAGTAGTAATCTGGAACAACTGAACTTTACACTTCTGAAAAATCACACTTATGAGCGAAGTGCCACATCTCCGTGCATCAGAGCGTTAATCTTCTCATGGTTAAAATTTATTTAGCATATATTTGAAAAATAAATGCTCGAAACCGGTCTTCCTTCGTGATAAATAATACACTTTCACTACCAAAAACATTTTAGCTAACACGTTTTGAAAATCGGTGGAGTGGGAAATGTGTGCCCCATGAATCTAACTGGATCCATGTTTTGATATGAACCTCGGATTTTCAGAGTTAAGTTCTTAGTTTTAGAATGATTTAATCAGGATGGATGTAATGGATAAAGTGTAAAAAATCAGTGCCAAAAACATTTATTCTCCAGACAGTGAAAAACATAAAATATTGCGCACACGCTTTTAACATAACATCTGAAGATGGCTTTGACATACCGCACACCAATGTTTTCTACAGTCTGTGAGGTTTTCTGGAGCATATGCACACATCAAACAAAGTTTTGCACCACCCCAGTTCCCAGAACTCCTGAAGATAGACGTTGACTGTGGATATTGTATCACAGACACAGTCCCTTTGACTGTTAAGAGATGTCACTAAACCCACCCAAACATGTAAACAACCATGCATGAGCGTCGCCTATTACACGGATAGGGTCCGACAGCCGATCAGTTCCAGTCATTCCACTAGGAAGGAGGAACACGGCTCATGTTGTCTGTAGTTCAACCATGCCCACACGGTCAATACCGCGGTTCGATAGCGTCCGCATTGTTACTTTGTGCTAGGAAGGGCAGGATGTAATATACTGCGTATGCATCGCAGTACTTTTCTTTTAGGCTTATTCTAGCTTATGGTTTAGGAGATCACCTAGACACACGCCTACTTACCGCAAACGTATCACTTTCGCGATACACTTTCCATACTTACTGCTTGGTTGGAATTCGTTACGGTATGTTACATCAGATTCATAGTTTGATTCACTAGAAATGTTTTACTAAATATGTTGCATCTTATGAATTTGTGATACATAAATTGCACTGATGTATTTTTATTTCCTCCTTTTGTTAGTTATTAGTAGTACATGGACGATGATTATACAGATAGTTATGGGGTTGACCTCCAGTAAGTAGTAGATGTGTTAATAGTATATGACAGCATGTAATCAAATGTTTCATATTCAGTCTGTATCCGTCAGTATATAACTATATTACTTTACTCCAGTTGTTTCACGGGCATTGCGTTATGAATAACATGAATTATTTACCTCCGTTTAGTAGGTTCCTTTTTAACGATTATATGACGTATATACGCTGCTCGCTAGTTTAAGTTAATATGTTGAGCAATTGTTCTCTTATTTTATTCCTTAATTTATCTGTAACTTCATGTAACTGGCTCTGAGCACTATGAGACTTAATAGATGTGGTCATCAGTCCCCTAGAACTTAGAACTACTTAAACCTAACTAACCTAAGGACATCACACACATCCATGCCCAAGGCAGGATTCGAACCTGCGACCGTAGCAGTCGCGCGGTTCCGGACTGTGCGCCTAGAACCGCGAGACCACCGCGGCCGGCTATGTAACTTCCTGTATTGGTTGGTATTTTTATGTCATTACATATTCCACTGTATGTAAGAATTGCACCACGCTCCCTCTTTTGGTTATCTATTTCATAATGGTACCATTGTTGTCTGTACACAGGGCCTGAAGATGGCGTAGTAAATGGCCGAAACTGGTAGCCAAATAAAATAAATTTGGAAGCTAGACGGCTGAAAGGTGTTTAATGTGACAACCTGTTTACAATTCCAGTCCGCACTGGGTCACAATAAATTACAGAACACACCAAGAGAATGATTTAGATAGTCCATGGTCCAGCATATCCATCAATAACTCACAGAATAGCATCCCAAAAGGTAGTCGAGTTGACATCCAGTGAACAGCCAGATCACGAAAGTTTGGTGTAAGCGAGGTAGGTTTTTAGCATCCTATGCCGGCCGAAGTGGCCGTGCGGTTAAAGGCGCTGCAGTCTGGAACCGCAAGATCGCTACGGTCGCAGGTTCGAATCCTGCGTCGGGCATGGATGTTTGTGATGTCCTTAGGTTAGTTAGGTTTAACTAGTTCTAAGTTCTAGGGGACTAATGACCTCAGCAGTTGAGTCCCATAGCGCTCAGAGCCATTTGAACCATTTTTTTTAGCATACTATGATTCGAAGTACCTTGCAGTAGCCCGGCGACCGGGTTTTTCCTCTCGTTTGACGTCAGCAGCTAGGTCCTTTGACGGCCCTCTGTCGTCTCTTAGCGGGTGCCAGATGGGTCGATAACACACAAAATGGTTCAAATGGCTCTGAGCACTATGAGACTTAACTGCTGTGGTCATCAGTCCCCTAGAACTTAGAACTACTTAAACCTAACTAACCTAAGGACATCACACACATCCATGCCCGATGCAGGATTCGAACCTGCGACCGTAGCGGTCGCGCGGTTCCAGACTGTAGCGCCTAGAACCACACGGCCACTCCGGCCGGCGATAACACACATCGCATGGTATCGATCTCACTGTCGGATGACAGAGGTATAGCCACTTATACTATTATGACAAAAAGTATATGAGAATAGTGTTCGACATTTAGTGATATAATAAGTAATTTGAAACTCACGGTGTGTACAGACCGTCAGGACAATGCAGTGGTAAGAAATAAGGCTTTCTTTTGATTTGAAAGGACGATGAATGTTGTAAAGCTACAGCATTCCATGACGCTATTGAAACAGCGTCAGTGATGCCAATTGACTTAACAGTAACAACGTTATTTTTTCCCAATACGCAGAAAAATGAAGGGGTATCCACATTCAGAGAGCAGTTACGTCAATTTCACACACTGACTGCTAGAGACCGTTCAGCGGTGAACAGTACTGGGCTAAGAAACCAACAGTTATCTGCCATCGAGCTCCATGTACATATAAGTATATTGTGACCTGTTCATAGTATTATGATATTTTGCTGCACACAGCTCCTCATAAACCACACAACACGTAAGATAATTCAGGTTTCTGCCTGACGTGTTACATGTAGCCAAACCAGTGCGTAACAGGGCAATGGAAAAATTGTATGTAGTGTGTTGAATGCCCTTGTAAACTTGCAAATTCCAGTGAATGTGTTGGTTTTCAAAGTGGCTGTGTAAACAGCATCTATAGATCTATGAAGGGGCTGAGTGAAATATCGAGATGAGAGTCCTCCACTGCGCTAAATTCAGCAGGGCGTGTGATTGTCCTGATTTTCGTGTCCGTTCGGGCCCATTGCTGAGCTAGAGTCAGGATCACCCTGGACAATGGACTGATTGGTAGGCCCGCGACACACACAGTTATCCGAAATACAGGATGAAGCAACGAGTTAGTAAGCGACGAAACCTCAGTTTCAATCTGGTCAATAAACTTACCGAATATGATACAGCACATAGATAGCTAGAGGTTATCACTCGATCACTTGTTCATTAGTGTAGTACAGCGAGCTAGACATCCAGCACGCCGTGTCTACGCGGGTGATCCTGACTGCACCTCAGCAATGGGCCCGAACGGACACGAAAAGCAGGACGATCAGACGCCCTGCTGAATTTAGCGCAGTGGAGGACTCTCATCTCGATATTTCACTCAGCCCCTTCAAAGATCTATAAATGCTTCTTTAGTTTACCAATTTCGCAGGCCAACGTGAAAACACTTTAGTAATAAAACTCGCTTGTTATTGTTGTTTTGAGAGCTCTAAATCCGAATACGATAACAAAAAAGCATTATCATACAACTTTTGTTTAATTTAACAATAAATATGTTAAAAAGTGCTTCCTTTTAGATTTTAATGATATGTATTTCATATACCATTATACACTCCTGGAAATTGAAATAAGAACACCGTGAATTCATTGTCCCAGGAAGGGGAAACTTTATTGACACATTCCTGGGGTCAGATACATCACATGATCACACTGACAGAACCACAGGCACATAGACACAGGCAACAGAGCATGCACAATGTCGGCACTAGTACAGTGTATATCCACCTTTCGCAGCAATGCAGGCTGCTATTCTCCCATGGTGACGATCGTAGAGATGCTGGATGTAGTCCTGTGGAACGGCTTGCCATGCCATTTCCACCTGGCGCCTCAGTTGGACCAGCGTTCGTGCTGGACGTGCAGACCGCGTGAGACGACGCTTCATCCAGTCCCAAACATGCTCAATGGGGGACAGATCCGGAGATCTTGCTGGCCAGGGTAGTTGACTTACACCTTCTAGAGCACGTTGGGTGGCAAGGGATACATGCGGACGTGCATTGTCCTGTTGGAACAGCAAGTTCCCTTGCCGGTCTAGGAATGGTAGAACGATGGGTTCGATGACGGTTTGGATGTACCGTGCACTATTCAGTGTCCCCTCGACGATCACCAGTGGTGTACGGCCAGTGTAGGAGATCGCTCCCCACACCATGATGCCGGGTGTTGGCCCTGTGTGCCTCGGTCGTATGCAGTCCTGATCGTGGCGCTCACCTGCACGGCGCCAAACACGCATACGACCATCATTGGCACCAAGGCAGAAGCAACTCTCATCGCTGAAGACGACACGTCTCCATTCGTCCCTCCATTCACGCCTGTCGCGACACCACTGGAGGCGGGCTGCACGATGTTGGGGCGTGAGCGGAAGACGGCCTAACGGTGTGCGGGACCGTAGCCCAGCTTCATGGAGACGATTGCGAATGGTCCTCGCCGATACCCCAGAAGCAACAGTGTCCCTAATTTGCTGGGAAGTGGCGGTGCGGTCCCCTACGGCACTGCGTAGGATCCTACGGTCTTGGCGTGCATCCGTGCGTCGCTGCGGTCCGGTCCCAGGTCGACGGGCACGTGCGCCTTCCGCCAACCACTGGCGACAACATCGATGTACTGTGGAGACCTCACGCCCCACGTGTTGAGCAATTCGGCGGTACGTCCACCCGGCCTCCCTCATGCCCACTATACGCCCTCGCTCAAAGTCCGTCAACTGCACATACGGTTCACGTCCACGCTGTCGCGGCATGCTACCAGTGTTAAAGACTGCGATGGAGCTCCGTATGCCACGGCAAACTGGCTGACACTGACGGCGGCGGTGCACAAATGCTGCGCAGCTAGCGCCATTCGACGGCCAACACCGCGGTTCCTGGTGTGTCCGCTGTGCCGTGCGTGTGATCATTGCTTGTACAGCCCTCTCGCAGTGTCCGGAGCAAGTATGGTGGGTCTGACACACCGGTGTCAATGTGTTCTTTTTTCCATTTCCAGGAGTGTAGTTCAACTAAGCGCAGCGTTCTTATCGTATGCACATATTTTAAAGACATATCTTTCAGATCCACTGAAATTTCAATTTCATATACAAAATTAAATATTTTTCCTTTGCTGCTGCGAAAAAAATACTATACCGCCTCTAGATATTAAGTTGTGCCTGACAAAATAGTTTATGAAAGCGCTACCCAAAGATGGAAAATGTTTCAAATATCTCTGAAAAAATTTCCTCGTCTATCAGAAACGATATTGTAAGAAGAGGTGGAACATACTGCTAAAAAAAAGAGGAATTAGGATTTAACGTCAGTCGATAATGAGGTCATCAGAGACGGAGCAGAAGCTCGGATTACGGTTGGATGGAGAAGAAAATCGGCTATGTACTTTCGAAGGAACCATCCCGCCATTTGCCTTAAGCGATTTAGGGAAAGCACGGAAAATATAAATCGAGATGGCCGAACGGGGATCCGAACCGCCGTCCTCCAGAATGTGAGTTCACTGTGCTAACCGCAGCAAAAACATGCTCAGTTAGGTTCGCGGCAGACTGAAAATGTTTGCCGCACTGTTACTCGATTCTGGAACCTTGCAATTCGTAAGGAATGCAGTTATTGACCGATAATCCAATAATCCAGGCACGATTCGTCCTCATAACTTTAATTCTGCCAGGACCTCTCTCCTACTTTCCACATTTCACAGAGCCCCTGCATACATTGCTGAGTTGGCACTACTTGAAGAAAAGTTGTTGTGGAGAGACTTTAACTCTGCCGTGGAATGTGTGTTGATAGTTCAGTCGGTAAGAGTATTGGCCGTGAATAGCAAGGTTCCGGCTTAGACTTCAGATTCGGTACATAGTTTTAATCTGCCAGGAAGGTAAAAGAAGCGCACACTCTGTAGCAGATTTGAAGATTGATTCTAAAAGGAAGCGTGTTTGTTGACTCGACGTTCGAAAAATGTTGTTCCAACTTTGAATCAGAAATTACTGTGAGTGAGAACGCGGTTTGGGTATCACTCATGGACTTTGTTACTAAATTATTACGCCACAAACAGGATCCACATTCTATTTTCGTAATAGACAACATGCTACAAGAGTTCAACACGTTAGCCTGTTTCATAAGGCTCAAAATCTACGTTGTCAACAACCACCTTGAATATTTCCCTGAACATTTGGATGACTTCAGGCAAGGAAAAATGGGAGCGTTTTTATCGAGGAGTCAAAGTGATGAAAAACCGGTATAAGTATCACTGGAGTAAAAATAGTCCGAATGCGCAAAAATTGTCGAGAGTCTATTAATAAAAAATAGAGAAAATTAAGCTGGCAGTGTCAGTGGTTCAGGTGTTCTACATGGTCTCCTCCCCCTCATCCCCAACGCACAGGACGTTCATACAACCATGAGAAACTGTCTGAAAAGTCCTTTTTTGAGATATTGTTCATCTCGCGCGTTACATTTGCAACTTCTATGGTCTTGGTGAACCATCAGGGACCAGTTCTGCACTTTGTCGTTTTGTGGTAGATACGTCTTGATATCACAAAGTCTCGTCAACCGTTATGATTTTTCCCGTTGTTTTTGTTCGGGAGTCAAGGTGTGTCGGATAAACTTTTCACACACTTTTCTCTCCTTCGAAACATTTTGGAGACTGTCTTGAACACTGAATTTCGAGATGTTGCTCTATTGTGTTTTGTTGTACAATAGTGTTGACACACTATGGCGGCACATTCACTATGTAACACTGCCTGCTTACAACTGACTGGTCGAGTGCACATCTGTTGTTACAGTTGTTAGTTCAAGCTGCATCAATAGTTACTGCGCAGAGGGAGCTTATACGGCGGGAATAAAACCAGTCTAGGAAGTTTTTGGACAGATTGTGTGTGATGGGAGACTTTTATTGGCCATTTCACCGAAACATATAGTGGA
Organism: Schistocerca serialis cubense; assembly: GCF_023864345.2. Classification (NCBI taxonomy): domain Eukaryota; kingdom Metazoa; phylum Arthropoda; class Insecta; order Orthoptera; family Acrididae; genus Schistocerca; species Schistocerca serialis. The sequence continues at coordinate 374,081,663 of NC_064640.1, forward strand.
CAGTTCATCGGAGAAAAACCTATATTAGATGTTTTAAGGAGAAGAGAAAAAAGAAATATAAGTCAATAGACACAATTCCTATGCAATAAAGATATGTTTTCATGCTTATGCCTCAATAAAACTGTACGTGATAGAAAAATAAACTGAGGTCAGATACAGAATTAGCGCCGAAAAAGCCGTGAGATCATGCTGTTACCTAACAAAAAGTAACCAAGAAATAATTTTTCTTTGGCCTGCGTTATTATTCTTCTTTTGAATTTCACGCTACAAGACGGTTTATGTTCTATGTCACTGGAGGAAAGAAGCAAACAAAAGATTTATCTTACAAGTGAGACATTGCAGATTACTAGAGACAGGCCTTTAGACAGATGTAAACTAGATTAACATAACAACGAAAGTGAGGCTTGATTTCGCTTTAAATTCGTCGATTTCAAGAATATCTCGCGCAGACAAAATGGAAATTAGTAAGTTAAACTCCTTCATATTCAAGTTGTTTCTTTCTCCCTTATACTGGGAAGTGACATCACGATGTTTATTCGCCTGTTGCTGTCATGCAATTTAGCATTCTGGTGGATGGCAAGCTTCTCCATTAAGAAGGCGAGGTTTTTGGTTGACCAAACACAAGCATTTGCTTCCTAAACTAAGTTGACTCCGATAATGTACCTAAAACAGATGTCTCGAAGGTTTAGCTCATCACATTGTTGAATTTCACAACAGTTCTCCTGTTTTACTTTAACGTAAGCATGTGTCACTCCAGTATCATGTAGATTTTCTGAGAACTGTCCAGAAATGGGAGAGTACAGCGATTATCTAGACCTGACGCACACAGTCTTCAGCAAGTATTAATAGAGATATTACAACAACGATTAATTACAGCAGGTAACTTTAAATGTTAAACGTAGTTATCTAACGACCTACCGGAGGATATACACCTGTTTACAGTCAGAAGAGACCAGTGAAGAAGTTTGACGTTTGTTGTTTTTAGATTATTAATGTTTGTATCGTTCTGAAATGATTTTCTTACTTTAATATAGCGACCTCCTTTGTCTTCTGAGGAAATCTACACGAATCTGAAAACCTATGATTGAAAAAGGCTGTGCTGTGTCTCTTTGCTGTGGTGATGCAGACGGATACAGGTAACAAATCTCATAGGGACTCTGTGCTCTATGACTTCCCATAAGTGACACCTACTTCGATTGCCGTTTCTACGTGTACGACTTATCTTTATAACTTAACAACTTAGTAAATCATTCTAGATGAGAATGTAACATATGCATACTTCGCATTAAACATCTTCACCGACTTTCGATGAGCTAGTGCTAATCACACAATGCAGCAATGTTAATCACCGTCCTTATGGCACTAGGAGATGCTTCGAAACGACGCAAGTCAGTCGACGTAATGAAAGGAAAAGCTTCGATGTATCCGTAGTGACTACGTTGAACCAACTGCATAGAACTTGAACCACTCAGGTTATTCAAACGCGGGTCACTAATTCGACAGAGTTATAGGGAAGACACACTTCAACTCACTGAAAAAAACTAGTGGTGAGCGATTCTTTTATCAACACGAGAATGCTCAAGGGACGCTCATTCTCCTCAGATGGGAAAAAGCATCATTCCTTGTTACAAAGTCATGACTCAGACTTCGAGAATATATATCTAGTGAGTATCTGATTATACTACTTTCTGCAGTCTGTTTTTTTTTTCAGTAATCGTAATTTGAAATTAAATAAATTTGCCCTTATGTAGAGTTGACAAACGAACTAAAAATTCCTAAATCTTTCGGTAGCTGGAGTAACGAAACGGGTTGACTACAGTGGCACAAGTGAGTTACATTGCCGGCCGAAGTGTCCGTGCGGTTCTAGGCGCTGCAGTCTGGAACCGCGAGACCGCTACGGTAGCAGGTTCGAATCCTGCCTCGGGCATGGATGTGTGTGATGTCCTTAGGTTAGTAAGGTTTAACTAGTTCAAAGTTCTAGGGGACTAATGACCTCAGAAGTTGAGTCCCATAGTGCTCAGAGCCATTTGAACCAAGCCAAGTGAATTACATTATTGATGGTGTTATTATTTGTGGATAAATGTAGATGCAGCTGTGGAAGAAATCCCAAAATCAAACAGAAAACGCGGATAGCCCTCACTACCTCAGTAAAGTTATTTCAAGACATTGAACGTGTTTGGGACCCTCCAGTTTCGATGCCAACATTCAAATGTAATTTCTGAATGAGAATCTCGCTGAGTAATCTTTCCTTACATGCAGAATGTAGACGGCATTGCTCCTAGGTACTTTGTGCAGTTGTTTCGAAACTCTAATCATTCGCATATTCAAGCATGTAGCGCACTTGATGCCAATTCGTCATTTGTTGCATGCCATCTTCATGGTGCTCCAATTTTAATGGTTAGCAGTGTATAATTTTTACTTTTCCCCTCCCAGCGGAAGTGATTTGTAATGGCGTCCATTAACGCTACTATCCCTGCCAATCGCGGCGCAAGGACATTCGTTTGCTGTGTGCTTCACAAGCAAAAAGATAAACCTACCGGAAGTTTACAGAAAACTTTTAAAGTACCACGCTGCCCAGCAACTGGGCGCCGGACTTCCTGTCTTCCAATTAGGCGCCTCGTCGGTAGGCCACCAGCTCAGGCCGTCTGAGAGAGCAACCAACTACTGTAAACAAACGAAACGAGCAGGGATACGTGACTCACTGCCCTTTGTATAGTCAAGCCTGCTGCTGCTGTGGGTGCTAGCATCGGTGCCGGACGCAATGGAAAATCTTTCTCGATGCCTCAGTTACAAGGAAATAAAAAATGGTTCAAATGGCTCTGAGCATTATGGGACTTAACTGCTGTGGTCATCAGTCCCCTAGAACTTAGAACTACTTAAACCTAACTAACCTAAGGACATCACACACATCCATGCCCGAGGCAGGATTCGAACCTGCGACCGTAGCAGTCGTGCGGTTCCAGACTGAAGCGCCTAGAATCGCTAGAAGGCTACAAGGAAATAAGATTTTAAAGGATTTTTATCTGTTATAGTGCGCGCACGAGTGCGAGCGCTCGCGCACCCGTGTGTGTGTGTGTGTGTGTGTGTGTTTGTGTGTGTGTGTACAGTTTGGCTCGTGGATCGCTGCGGGGCGCAGTGGTAAACCTTTCTCGATATTTCAATTCCGAGAAAATAAGATTCTATAGGAATTTTGTCCGTTATAGTGTGTGTGTGTGTGTGTGTGTGTGCGTGTGCGTGTGTGTGTGTGTGTGTGTGTGTACGGTTTAGCTTGTGGATATAGTTCTACAGCTGGGGTTTTCGAACAGTGCAAGCGGCTCCCAGGGTATTATAGTAGGGACGTCGCAGTGGTTCCATAAAAATAATAATTTGGTTTGTGTGCTTTCTGAGTAATGGAACAACGTATGTCCTAGTACTGATATCAAGAGGGCCGACAAGTATGTGTTGTTATTATGCGCCGGCCGGAGTGGCCGCGCGGTTAAAGGCGCTTCAGTCTGGAACCGCACGACCGCTACGGTCGCAGGTTCGAATCCTGCCTCGGGCATGGATGTGTGTGATGTCCTTATGTTAGTTAGGTTCAAGTAGTTCTAAGTTCTAGGGGACTTATGACCACAGCAGTTGAGTCCCATAGTGCTCAGAGCCATTTTTTTTGTTATTATGCCAGCGTAGTAAATGTCAGTAAATTCGTACTATGTGATTCGTTTGTTTGTACTCAGAGCAGTCCGTCGGGCCTAGTGGTCAAGTGGTGAAGCGTCTGCCTCGAAACAGAGAGGTCGTGTGAACGAATCTCGGTTTGACCAAGTATTTTTCAGTCTTCGTTTTCACCTAACCTTCACCTCTCAAAGCTATGAAGAGTTGCCAGAAACAACACGTGGTTCAGATAATACAATAATAATAATAATAATAATAATAATAATAATAAGCAATCCGTTTGAAGGTTAGTTTTGTCGAGTGCAGATTGTTTTTAATTCTTGTTTGTCTTCACTAATTTTTGTTTCTCTGCCAGCATGAGCGGATTTTTTAAATTTAATACAAGTACAAAATGTGATATTTAAAATGTGTCATGCAGTTCTACAGACATGAATAGACTGAAATGCACGATTTATGGCAACAATTACTCAAATTTCGGTTTTAGATATACTATTGTTTGAAATGATTCAAAACAGCAGTGTGACATTTTTTTCAAAACCATAGATACTGAAAGCATTCTTTCTAATAAAATGAAACGACATTTAGAGTCAGATCACGGTACACGGTAATTTGGCAAAAAAAAACCATGGGAATACTTTTCACACAAGTTAAAAGAAATGACAGAACAAAAAAATTTAACTAAACAAAGTGCGATTCTTACAAAGACTCTTCTTTCATCTTACAATGTTGCGTACCATGTAGCAACGAGCAAGAAACCACGCACCAAAGCGGAATACGTTATTTTAGCTCTTGCTCTGGACATGGTATCTGCCAAGCTACTGACAAGTGTGCGTTTTTCAGCCACCACTATTAGTCGTGAATAATGGACACGGCTGACAACACTAATGATCGGTTGGTTGAAAATCTCAGAGCCAATGATGATTTCGCTATTCAGTTGGATGAAGCTACAGACAACCACAATGATGTATACCTCATTTTTTACGTGCGGTTTGCACATGACAGTAAATTTCACTGTTTTCTCTTCTGGAGGAAAACAATTATTGGAACAAAGCAACAGAGGTCTTTGATATACTACACCCTTTTATAGAAGAAAGCAGCATTGGGAAAATTGTGTAGACGCTTGTACAGCTGTAGTTCGTAGTATGGTTGGCCGTTTCACCGGATTGCGAGCTATTATTAAAGAGGCTTTGCATGGTATTTAGACTCACTGTTTTATTCACGAGAAGTACTGGCATCGAAAATCATGAGCTCCGTCCTTCATGGGGCTCTTCAGTCGGTGATCGAAATGATAAACTTAATTAAAAGTTGACCACGTAAGTCGAGATGTTTTCCCTAATTTATTACAGTAGCTCTCGCTGGCTTACATGTTGGATTTTGTTGAAAAGGATGTGTGAACTTAGGAACGAAATTTACTCTTAAACTGTTCGAGGGAAACATTTCAGTTCCGAGAAATTTGTAAACAGTGACTCGGAGCTGGCGCTTCTTTGTGATATCTTTGAATTCTCAGTTCATTGAATGTATCCTTTCAAGGTAATGAGAGGGACATTAAACAACTGTCAGTCAAAGTTTCAGCTTTCAGAAAGAAACTACTGTTGTGGAAAAGGAGACTGGGCAATAAAGATATACATTATGTTTTCCCTGCTCCTTCCGCGGTTTTAGAAGACAATGTTTTTTTCAGTTAAGTAAAGAATTGAAGTCTGTGGATCATTTAAATGGACTCAGTGATAACTTTCTGAAGTACTTTTCCCAGAGAAGTTCATCTACAAAACTGGATCAAAGACCCTTTGATTTTAACTGATATATTTCTTCAGGCTCCACACTGAAATTAAATTTCATTTCCTCATCACTGCATAAGCTTTGAAACTTGGTGAAACAGGACTGTCCGGAAGTGGATAACAAGACTTTACGAGCTTTCATGCCTTTACCAACATCATCGTTATATAAGTCAGGTTTCTGAGTACTGGCAGTCATCAACATGGAGTATAAATCGCGAATGAATGTGGAGAAAGAGATACGAGTTACAGTTTCCAATGTTGTGCCAATATTTGAGGAACCGATAATGAAGAAGCAAGCTCGTCCTTCCCACTGATTTCGTAGCAAGAATAAGATGTAATAACATTAAAAGCTTATTAAAATGTGTTATGTCAACAGTTAATAAAGAAATAACTACTCTAATTCATTTATTTTCCGAGAGTTTATTTACCCCACACTTAGAGTCTGATGTCATGTGCGTAATGAGCAGTGGCTGTTTATGATTGGTTAAGAGACCAGTGGAGCCAACATGTTTGAAAAACATTGTTATAGAGCGTTAAAATATTTTATAAATTCATGGTCGCTATCCCATTGATACGATTCAGTGCAGCTAACATAGCAGTTGTTCATTAGCAAGAACCATCACGGTCAGAATGAAGTTGCCACAAGTTCAGTGAATTGCACACATACAGTCTGTAAAGGAATTGTACACAATCCTGAACTGCCGTCAGAAAAGTTTAGTGGCATTTTTTCACATAGCTGTACTTATGCGTGACGGCGATAATGTGGGAGGTAACATACACAAAATTTCGTGATGTAGATGTTGCCACTGATGATTGATAATGTTCAAGTCAGATGATACATATGTTGCTCATACGATGCTTCAGCTTAGAGCTAGAAGTTTGAGATTTATTAATTCCGAACACTTCCTTGAAACGAATAGTGTTTGTACCATAGTATGCAATTGATTGCCTTATGTATCTACAGCAATGTCAATAATTCGTAGTAGAAGAGTAGCAATAAGATACATAGAATGGTATGAAACGGAGCATACATCGTCCCACCAGTGGACTCGCATTCGGGAGGACGACGGTTCAAATTCGCGTCCTGCCATCCAGATCTAGGTTTTCCGTGATTTCCCTAAATTACTCCAGGCAAATGTCGCGTTGGTTCCTTTCAAAGGGCACAACCGATTTCCTTCTCCATCCTAGACACAATTCGAGTTTGTTCGCCGTCTCTAATGGCCTCGATGTCGACCTGACTTAAAACCTAGTCTTCCTTCTTCCTTCGCCCCACCAATGTTTACATGTCTAACAGTAGGAAGTTAACAGTATCGCATATATATTTCATTCGGTTCTGCCTTACCCTAGGACAATCTGTTGTTGGAAACCCTTCGTTGAGTGTCTCAGCTGATCATATTAACATCCTACTATTGACAGTGCTCCACGATTTACTACCTCAACACCATTCCCATCATACTACTTCTTTCTTGTTAACTGCCAGTGAAATGCCGGACTGTGGCTCACGTTCTTGAAGCCTATTTAATATACCACGAACGATGAAGGCTTACGATAACTCTTAGTTAATAGTGGCAATTTTATAAGATCATTGTTGGTCTAATAAGATGATTGGCTCTGCCAATGAGGGATTTATGATGGGTCTCGTAGTCAGATGAATATTGGACGGAGTAATGATTAGCGTAAAAATACGGAAGGTTTCGTGTTTTATTATTACTGTCGACTACCCCAATAGTACATAGCCTTTCATAGTACGATATTTGTAAATACTCAAACAACAAACGTTTAAATGCAGACTTACTGAGAAAAAAGAAGCTATTATGATTCGTATCGTTATGTACACCTCTGTCCAATAGACAAAATACGTGTCTGTATTTGAGTTTGAGGATACTGAATAACAGCACTTAGTAATATAGTTGTAAGCAGGTAACAAGAAAGTCCAAAAGTCACAAAGAATTCACTGTGTCATATTTCACGATGATCTCAGTTTTTATATTTTCCTTCTGTGTCATGTTCAACGACCCTAAGTACCTTTCCTGTGACTTAACTGATCTCTCCCGTACCTAGTGGGCTCTAGTACAACACACATTAGGTAATATCTGCAAAAGCCACACAGACACAGCATATCTTCTGAGGGAAGAACAGACGTACGACGGGGTTCATTCCCGAACTGCCTGCGTTCTCGTTGCTTTGTAAGGCGTTCAGAATTTCATCACAGCAATTTTCGTATTTGTGTATTATGATATTTGCTTCGGGATAAACAAAAACAGGTCAGTCAACAGCAATAGTTTACATCAATTGCCATATATCTAAAATCTCAAGTTCGAGAAGCCAGAAATACTCTTTGAATTGACACAAATGGAGTCTAAAATACAGCTGCATATCAATGACCAAAAACTCGGCGCCTAGCAACGTCTCTGCAGCTACACCAGCACGCTTATTTTACAAGTCAATATAAGGTGTGCACTAGATGTGCTGCATCTCATTAGCGTGTGTTAGCGGATAACATTGTGATTTAAGGTAATGTCAAGTCTGGGAGTGAAGCGGATACATCTAATTTGAATCTACTTGTCCACAGAGATAAGAAAGGTCATTCTGTGTAGCAGATGGTGCTGCATAACTTTGTATATGTGAATAGTGGTGTCGATGTCTCATAGGACGTAGGAAGGACTAAATGGTGGAAGTATACGGTCACAACCCTATACCGCATACTACTTAGTCTGTGAACGGCCAAAATCAATAGACGTGCACGCATATTAACTCGTGCTTTTTTAGGATATTACATTTAGCCAGAAGGAATCAGACTGCACGAAATAACTTTTATATAATTTAACGTATGATTACTATGAAACGAGAAATTTAGCACGTTTAGCACCTAAAAATCGACCAGTTGTTCCCAAGCTCATAGTATTGCGTCGGGCACTGAAATGCTATTGCTGCCACTGCTGAAGACGGTTTCACCATTTCTCTCCAGTATAAATAAATATTCGCTTCTCACACTGCAGCAATGGGTGTGAAGAGAAAGCTTAATTTTGTGTCAGTTATGAAATGAGTGTGTTTATGAAGCTATAAATATCATCTGACAGACTGAGTCATCAAGAAAGGAAATGTCTTGAAATGGAAGATCATCTCAATTAAATTTTATCCTTGCGTGACTGTTGCTCAAGATGGTACGAGTACTAGTATTTGCAATGAAAAAAGAAATGATAACTAAACAGTCGTTAGTTCAAATATCTTGAAATCGGGGTTACAATTTTAACGAGTCTTCTAATTTTATATGCCATGTCCTCCTCTGTTGACTTACGGGTCGGCTTAGAGTATGTGTTAAGCTGATCACAAGCGTTCAGGGGCCGTTCATTGTTCAATTATACGAGCTGCATGGTAAAATACCACGGTACATCACAGGAAACGGCAAGATAGCTAGGTTTCAATTATTTCTGCCGCCCGTCCTTACTAGACGAATTTGTATTTGAGAATGACAGCACAGACAGTGCAAGATCTAAGGCATTTGTTTGTGCCTGTAATTGACTTTTGGCTGTAAAAGCCTTCACCAGAGACTTATTGTCGTTGGAAACGACAACATAAAGGCGCTAAGGACTTTGAATCTGGATCTTTTAACAGGGCAATTCAAGGGGAATAATCTACTTCAAGCTAAGATACTCAATCTAAAATCTAATTTCATAAAAAATATCTGACCATAAACAGTTACTAGGTATGTTTATGAATGTTTTGTAATATTTAGCAGTGTTCAACAGAAGCACGGAATGTGTCTTAAAATGATTCAAAATGATATTCACACTAATTAAATGATTAATTATTTCGTTAATGACATTCATACCCGTCTCAAAACATGTACTTTGCGTAAATTCGAGAACAGAAGTGACTAGACATATGCTGTTACTCACAAAATATCCATTTCTGTTCTGCAACAATTCCAGCAAAGATTCATTATTCACTGTATCACATCGTGTTGTTTATTCATAAAAACACGAAAAATAGAAGGAAAATCAATGCAATATTCTGTAAATTCGATGTTATGCAAAATGTGAACAAGAATAGTAAATCAAAAGAACGATGTGGTTTGAATGTCATTTTTACAACCTACATAAATTTCATGACTTAAATATATATTTACAGCTATATCAACCGACAACAATGTATTTGATTTAAAATGTAATAGCACAGGTAAAGAGTGGGATGACAGTTTTAATAATCTGACGACTCCAGAATGTTAACTTGTACTAGAACCTCCGGAGAGTTCATAAACAGCAGTACGAACAGTTCGCGAGAGACCTGCTGGATTCAGTTCAGTATTGTGCAGACAGTGTCACAGCTGATATATGCTCATTGTGTGATGCGCATTTTTCAAAGAAGTAGAGTCTCTGTAAAGATGATGTTTGGCATATGCGAAAAAAGACATAGGCAAGATGGCGGAATTATGTGTCATATGTTCCACTTGACTGAAACGGAATAAACTGTTCACAATCTGAAATTACAATTTATATTATTTCGTGCTTTATAAAAAGAAAAAAAAAAGAAGAAATACCTGTGGATCTCATATAAACCCTAGGACAAAGAGAAACGGGTTACAACTTTCAGAAAAAGCTAAGTTAAATATTATTTAATACTGAAATCGAGACACTTACACTTACTGCTGACATGTATTACGTACACAATGTGATCAACAGTATCCGGACATCTGGCTGAAAATGACTTACAAGTGCGTAGCGCCCTCCATCGGTAATGCTAGAATTCAATACGGCTTTGGCCCACCCTTAGCCTTGATGACAGCTTCAACTCTCACAGGCATACGTTCAGTCAGATGCTGGAAGGTTTGTTGGGCAGTCCATCCTTCACAGAGTGCTGCACTGAGGAGAAGTATCGATGTCGGTCGATGAGACCCTGCACGAAGTCGGCGTTCCAAAACATCCCATAGGTGTTCTATAGGATTCAGTTCAGGACTCTGTGCAGGCCAGTCCATTACAGCGATATTATTGTCGTGTAACCACTCCAACACAGGCCGTGCATTATGTACAGGTGCTCGATCGTGTTGAAAGATGCAGTCGCCATACCCGAATTGCTCTTCGACAGTGGGAAGCAAGAAGGTGCTCAAAACATCAATGTAGGCCTGTGCTGTGATAGTACCACGCAAAACAACAAGGGGTGCAAGTCCCCTCCATGAAAAGCACGACCACACCATAACACCACCGCCTCTGAATTTTACTATTGACACTACACACGTTGGCAGATGACGTTCACCGGCCATTCGCCATACCCACACCCTGCCATCGGATCGCCACATTGTGTACCGTGATTCATCACTCTACACAACGTTTTTCCAATGGTCAATCGTCCAATGTTTACCATCCTTGTACCAAGCGAGGCGTGGTTTGGCATTTACCAGTGTGATGTGTGGCTTATGAGCAGCCACTCGACCATGAAATACAAGTGCCGCGCGGGATTACCCGAGCGGTCTCAAGCACTGCAGTCATGTACTGTGCGGCTGGTTCCGGCGGAGGTTTGAGTCCTCCCTCGGACATGGGTGTGTGTGTTTGTTCCTTAGGACAATTAGGGGTAAGCAGTGTGTAAGCTTAGCGACTGTTGAACTTAGGAGTTAAGTCCCATAAGATTTCACACACATTTGAACCTTTTTGAAATACAAGTTTTCTCACTTCCCCCCTGACTGTCTTAGTACTTGCAGTGGATTCTGATGCAGTTTGGAATTTCTGTGTGATGGTTTGGATAGATGTCTGCCTATTACACTGTACAACCCTCTTCAACTGTTGGCGATCTTTACCAGTCAACAGACGTGGTAGGCCTGTACGCTTTTTTGCTGCACGTTTCCACATCACTATCACATTGGAAACAATGGACTTAGGGATGTTTAGGAGTGTGGAAATCTCGAGTATAGATGTACAACAGAAGTGACACTCAATCACCTGACCACGTTCGAAGTCTGTGATTTCCGGGGAGCGCCCCATTCTGCTATCTCACGATGTCTAACGAATACTGAGGTCGCTGATATGGATTACTTGGCAGTAGGTGGCAGCACAATGCATCTAATATGGAAAACGTATGTTTTTGTGGATATCCGGATACTTTTGATCACATTGTGTATGTGCTGATGACATATGTAGAGTATACAAAATGTGCTTTTAAGTAAGGATACGCCAATCAGATAGAGGAAGGGACCGTTTCGATCTACTGGAACTCAAATCTGAAACGAATAATTACAGAATTCTGCCAATTGGGTTTCTGGGCCAGAAGAGAGCGATACCCAGCTCTCTACCTGCCTCAAAAGGAAGGAACTCGGAATAACCATATCTGCGAGTATTTACACTTCCCCACAAAAGAAATGAGGCACACAGAAGACACGGTCTGATGTCAGTATATGTTATTACTCCTACACACCATTGGCGGGTGTGTAAATGATTAGAATTGCAATTCCCTCTGACAGATACAACAGCCATCACACTGCATTAGTGTTTAGTGTTGTTTCAAGGCTTGGTAGGGTATTTATAATTGGCGTGAACAGCATTAGAAGTTGAGTGATCACTTTGAAGGATATGGAGATGCCGCGCACTCGTGTGAGACAGCGTTACCATCACCTGACAGTTTGAAAGGGGCCTCATTGTGGGTCTCCATTTACCCGACTGGTCGAATCGTGCAATATCCATATTTGTGGTGCATTCGGATATGACAGTGGTCCGATATTTCTTCCTCCCCTTCTAGGTGCTTCACTTTTTAGGCCTGAGACTGCGAAGATCACGGATTCAAATCTCGCCTCAGACATACATGTGGCCATTAAACGTGCTTTTACTGTGCGATTCTCCTACTGATACGCAATCCTAGATGAAATACGTAAATCCATTTTGTGGTGAGTATATCGGAAAAATACATGAGATTTCACCTCTGATATAGAATCTAGAAACCAAAGGTCAATTTTGATAGGTCTACACATGTACTTAGCAATGAGCAGCATTACAGGGTTGCAAACATTGTGGTTTCTGGAATGTTGGTGTGTCGTTTGTTACTACAGTACAATGTCCCTTTATATTGGCAACTCCGTGTAACTTTTTGTTCAAAAGCAGAATAAAAAATGTATCACGCAAACAATGTTTAGCTGCTGGGGCGACATTAACCACTATGATTGCCTTTCTTGTAACCTCGTTTATTATCAAGATATGAAAAGGTGTATGTCTCTTTTTTTAATTTTGTACATAGCACCCTATGTTTTTTATTCGGCAGTCCACTTCCTCTTCTCAAAATCTGTTCAAAAAGGTATCCCAGTGTACCACTCGCATAAACATGACTTTAGTAAAAACGTAATACAAAACTTGCTTCGACTTTCTTGTACTAGTACTCGCAAGGGGACCGTGCGAACTTCCCCTCACCGATTTGATTCTTACTGGCAAGTTGTGTAGGGCACGACTAGAACTTCAAGATACGTCCACAGAAAGACGCAACTTTCACATGTTTTCGAGAATACCAAGTTTGAAAGATTTGTACTGTCGCCAATGTTGAAGAAGTCCGTAGCTGAGAGAGAAAACGTTTAGCTCCGTAAGTCCGACGACTCTGGATTGAATCTCGCTGCTGGTACCTTTTATTTCGTTCCCGCGTAATCCTCACAACTGATTTTGTATCACTGAACAAGTTTTCAGCATTTAATAATTCATTTGTTAGTTTCATAATCGTTACCTTGAAAAAAAGAAGAAAAAATTTTCTTAAGGAAATTGGAAATAAAATCTAGAACTTTCACTCAAATTAGTATAGTCATTTTTATTTATTTGTTTCATCCACGTCTGTAGCAAGTATACAGTGTAACCTTTGGAGCAGTGCACGGATCAGGATGATACCGATTGTAGAAACATGGAAAATAATAATTAATGCGACGTACGGCGCTTGTAATGAATTCGGTGCCGAGATTTTGCGTGTGCATTGATTTTTCGATGTGTCTATTGCAAAACAAACATGGTTTACGTTCATAAACGGCTCTCGATCAACACTCAGATTCATAGCGTACCAGGCGTATCAAAGCTTATCAACGAATATTCGTGCAGAAAACTGATGATGTAAGACTGACTGAATTTTTATGCAATCATCTCTAGAAACTATCTCTGAATTTTGCAGTCATTTTAGAAGATTCTTCACCTGCCTATAAAATTAAACGTCGCAAGGCTGGACCGGGGCAGTAAATTTTGGAGGAATTTCTTCAAGGCTGCACGTTGACAGACCCTCACCATATTGAAAGGTTTAGTCGTACAAACCCGGGTTCGTTTGCCCTCCCCGTGAATCGAGGAGCAAAAGAAACTGTTCTTCTCTCATGTATGGCTTCAAGATGTCAGCCAGAAAATTCTTGTACAATGCTAGTGTGAGTTTTCCGAATATTATCGTAATGCTTCTGTATTTACGTGCGTTCCCATCAAGTAATTTTTTCACCCTAGGTCCAAACGAGCAAGTTGTCTCTTGCACGCAAAGGAAGACCATTGGCAGTAATTTTCTGTGAGATTCGATCCACAGTCCTTCTGCTTATGAAACTAAGCGCTTTCATGCGCGGATGCGGATTCCCTGAATACTATCGACGCTACAAAGTATATAACCACGCCAAAATTTTTCAAATTCGATTTTCTCGAAAACATTTGAGAGTTGCGTCTTCCTGTTTACATATCTTGCAGTCGTGCCTTGCACACGCAGTCAGTATGGCCGAGGTAGCATAACTTGTCAACTTCCTAAAGCTGATAGTAAACAAATGGAAACACAAGAAAAATACAATCAGACATTCAGTCAAACGTCTTCAGTTGTAGATTTGTGTGAGTGCAACGTACGCCAGCAACGAGAAGGTAAGGTAGAAATGCTACTCATCTACGCAGAAGCGCAAAATATCGTTTCCAGGTATCAGCACTGCACCACGTGTACCCGTACTGTAAATGAGGAAACATTATTATAATTGCTGTTCTGGTAACTTAAATACTTCGCACATGAGAACAATTTTTACCTTATCTTCAATGGTGTAAATTTTTCTCACATAGTCCTTCAACCGAAGACCGTTGACTGGATCCAAGTGAGCATTTTCCTTATGTTTTCATTTATTTACTGTCAACTTCAGTAAGTGGACGAGGTAACGCACCCCGGGTATCAAAAATGGCTCTGAGCACTATGGGACTTAACATCTATGGTCATCAGTCCCCTAGAACTTAGAACTAACCTAAGGACATCACACAACACCCAGTCATCACGAGGCAGAGAAAATCCCACCCCGGGTATCGTCACTGAGTGATCGTACAGGAGAATCATAGTGAGTTTTGTGTCTTGCTTTTAATGACGTCAGTGGTACACTGTGATATGTTTTTAAACAGGTCTTGAAGACAGGAAGCGAATTTCAGACTAAGAAATATCAGGTGCCATTTAAAGAAAGTACTGCTGCTCACATCTCCGTAGTGAATAAAGTTACGAGAAATGTGACGTTAGATTCCCCCTGCTCATCAACATTAGCCTAATACATTTTTTTATTTTTTTCTGGCAAAAAGTTATTTGAGATGGTCAGGATATGCGAGATTGCACGTACGTGAGGTTGAAAGTAAGAAGATGCTTAATAGATGAGT
Organism: Schistocerca serialis cubense; assembly: GCF_023864345.2. Taxonomy (NCBI): domain Eukaryota; kingdom Metazoa; phylum Arthropoda; class Insecta; order Orthoptera; family Acrididae; genus Schistocerca; species Schistocerca serialis. The sequence continues at coordinate 374,096,682 of NC_064640.1, forward strand.
TACAAACAACAGTTTAAAACCAATACACTTCGTCGAGGCCGGTCGGTGTGGCCAAGCGGTTCTAGGCGCTACAGTCCTGAACCGCGCGACCGCTACGGTCACAGGTTCGAATCCTGCCTCGGGCATGGATGTGTGTGATGTCCTTAGGTTAGTTAGATTTAAGTAGTTCAAAGTTCTAGGGGACTTATGACCTCAGCAGTTGAGTCCCATAGTGCTCAGAGCCACACTGAACTTCGCCGAGTTCTCGTTTGTATATCATATCGTTAGAGTTAAGGACTGGCTTTTTTGCCTCATATTTTATCTGATTTCTTACTGCCAACCGGGTTCATTCAGCCGTTGCGCTTGACACTGAGGATTAACGTTACCAAGAGGTTATTCCCATCCCATACTGCCACGCCTGTCATTGGCCGTCCTCGGCTACGATTTTTTTAATGCAGCATTTGTACACTGCCTGACAAAAATATGCATGAATGAGGCAATTAGAATAACTGGTTTTTAAATAGAGAAAAATTTTTGGAAATTTGTGTTAAGTTCCTATGAGACCAAAATGCTGAGTTCATCCGTCCCTACGCTTACACACTACTTAATCTAACTTTAACTAACTTACGCTAAGGACAACACACACACCCATGCCCGAGGGAGGTTCAAAATGGCTCTGAGCACTATGGGACTTAACTGCTGAGGTCATCAGTTCCCTAGAACTTAGAACTACTTAAAACAACCTAAGTAACCTAAGGACATCATACACATCCATGCCCGAGGCAGGACTCGAACCTGCGACCGTAGCGGTCGCGCGGTTCCAGACTGTAGCACCTAGAACCGCTCAGCCACTCCGGCCGGCCCCCGAAGGAGACTCGAACCTCCGACGAGGGGAGCCGCGCGAACCGTGGCAAGACGCCCCAGAACAAAGGGCTACCCCGCGCAGCTAGAGAAAAAAAGAAGGCAGCCTAGAGATAGGTATTTGATTAGAGACAGAATGTAATAGGTACAACGAGCGAGGTGACGCAATTGTTAACGCAAAGGACTCGTAGTCCTACGGTTCAGAAGAACAATTGTGTCCTGCTGTCACAACCATCATTCTTCTGTAATTTCGTTAAACCATTTCACTCAAATATAATGGCGGTTCTTCTGACAAATTCACTCCAGATATCCTCTTATACACTGGTCCACTGAGATAGTGATCAGTCTCCAGACATTTACACGTGGACGAGGCGTTAAGTCCTTCCCACTAAGCGATAGGAACTGAGCGTGAGCGCCTAGAGCATTCTGGAGCTCGTCATTCCGACAGTGGGAGATAAGAGGGCGAGGTGTGTGCGCCCCTGCCGCGGCCCCGCCAGCCGCCACACACCAGAGGCGCCTTCCTTCCGGCGGGCCGCTCAGTCTCTCGCCAGCGTTCATCGCTGTCACTACTGACGCAGACGCTCCGGCCTCCGGTAAGGCAGCGCTCCTCCACTAATTGTCTCTTCGTCGTTGCTAGGTCCCTTGTATACATTTCCAACAGCCCACTTTCAAAGACTTCAGCTTCCTATTCAGTATTTCGTATTAAACGTCGTGATCCTTTGTGTAACTTTTTTTTTAATTTCAAATCCTTATGGGTGTGTGACTGCGTCGTATGTAATAAAACTACCAACGTATCGGCTACTATTGCTGGCAGTCTTCATCAGGGTGACTACTGCGGTTTGTTGTTGCTGCTTTATATTATTTTAAAATTGCTGGGCGTTTTGGCAAACCATACTCTTTTATTGGATGACAGGTTCAAGAGGCAGGGATATCATATGGTACTGCTGGGAAATTTGACTGGTTGTTGGCTCGAATCAGGTAGTAACTGCCGTGATGACGTAGTGGTGCTTATGTAGTGGCTAGTGCCTCCTGAGGTCTGACAGTACCTCCGGTTGCTTGCATTGTTCTGTTTACGTCGAGCGGTGGGGCAGCTCCGATAGCACGTGGCCTGCCAGCCTGCAGTAGCTGATAACCGAGACGGCGAGAGTCTATAACCCTCCTCGTGGTCCATGTTGGGCAACATCTTTGGTATCTAGACACCCTCTCCGATTTCTCGCCTAGCGGTGAGTTGCTGCCTAGCGTAAACGTGGGCCGGTGTAAACTGTAGGGTCCCATCATATTTGTCTGCATGTTCTGCCCCCGCTGATTTAGTATGATGACCGAGCCGTATGTATCGATCGTGTTCCCCAATATGTGTACTGATAAGGTGTTCCGTCTCACCAATACAGACCTGTTCAAAATCGCAGCTAAGTTTGTTTACCCCTATAGCGTGAAGTTTGTCTACGGGGTCTTTAATGGCTGGTTCAAATGGTTCAAATGGCTCTGAGCACTATGGGACTTAACATCTGTGGTCATCAGTCCCCTAGAACTTAGAACTACTTAAACCTAACTAACCTAAGGACATCACACACATCCATGCCCGAGGCAGGATTCGAACCTGCGACCGTAGCAGTCACGCGTTTCCGGACTGAGCGCCTTAACCGCTAGACCACCGCAGCCGGCGGTCTTTAATGGAAGTGAGGAAATCTCTTATTTTTGTTTTTTCTGTAGAAAGGGGCTTTATTCTCTACTGAACAGAAAATGTTGGTAAGTGCTATTTTGCCTAAAACTGACATGGGGAGACCGTGGCTGTGTACAATTAATGTAGGTTGATTCTTACAAAGAAGAAGACAGCAACTAGCCACTATTAATAATGCTATTTATTTGAATAAATAGCGCCGTAACTGGTTTAGAACTGACAAGTTCATCATCAGACGGCTGTTCACAAGATTCACAAGATGCACTTTACATAATAGTCAGTTTTAAATTTTTAATCTCCCACTGTAGCGAAATATTCTCGTTGTGTTGGTGGCCTACGGTAGAAAACAATGTTAGGAGGGCCCTATGTGACCATAACTAACGTTCAAACGATGTAATACAGAGTAAACAAATATGCGAATTTAAGTGGTTATAGTACTTACATCGAAAATTCCGCGAAATTTTGTTGAGAAGTTGCAGGATTGTATTTTTGAAATATGATTTGTCCATCACCATATTGTGCAAAGCACCACACACACACACACACACACCGAAAAGTATTTGCCACTTGTGAGGTTGACACAAAGATTGCGGTTTCACATATACAACAGTGCCAGAGATGTTCTCTGTCAGGGATATTACAATATATAGATTACTTTGATTTCACAGTATGAATGTTTATACAGAATAAAAGTCACATCATGAACAATTAAAACAGAAAGATTAACCTTACACTATGACCATATAATATTACAGTTGAAGTTGACAGATGTAGTAACCAGTTTGTGTGCGTGATACTTACATGGTATTATGTAAATACTGTGCTATATACAAGGAACAACATAGAGGTGAGATCAAATGAATAATATGACAGTATTATATTAACATCGTATGACGCACTGTAATTTTGTATCAATTTTACAGTTGCAATAATGTGTGACTGAGCATGCAGCTATATTTTGGTGTAAAGCAGTGCCAAGGAAGTTCATGTATTACAATATATACATTGCTTTGATTTGACTGTGGATTTTTTTTACAAAGAATCGAGGTAACAATACAAGCATTTATATTACAAAGAATAAACGTTACATTGTGAGCATACAATATTCAGTGAGAATTAATTCGTGATGACTGGGTGTTGTGTGATGTCCTTAGGTTAGTTAGGTTTAAGTAGTTCTAAGTTCTAGGGGACTGATGACCATAGATGTTGAGTCCCATAGTGTTCAGAGCCATTTGAACCATTTTTTTGAGAATTAATTACAAATAAATTCGGAAAATTTATGTTTAATTAATGCTCACTGAATAGCGACAATAGATGCTCTGTAAATAGCCATTTGAATTGAAAGCGGTTGGTGTTATACTTAGTATTCTACAGTAACAGTACTATAACAATGGAACCGTTAATAGTTTCCTCATCGAATCAGCCAGTTTCTTCACCATTAACTCTATTAACGTGAGTAAAATATTTCGTAACCTGTCGTGGACTCAGGGCGTTAATAAACAGGAAACTTATACTGATGACAAGGTTTCTTTTTCAGGAGCCTCGGCGAACACCTTCATAAGTACATTCATTTCGTTTTCTTTTTAAATCAATCTAACGCAGGGCTTCCCAACGTGTGGTCCGCGGACCCCTTAGGGGTCCGCCGTCTGTTTCTAGGGGGTCTGCGGCCACCCTTCACCAAATCGTGTAAAATAATGAGTAAAATTATTGAATAACAATGTGAAAATCAAATTCATCACTATTTTTTTGTGTGAAAAAAATGTGTACTTTTACTTCAGGTCGTATTCCCAAGCAGCCTTTGCGGTTTCTGAGTGAGAACGCATCACTGTTTAGTGCCGGCGAATGCGGCTTCTCTGATCGATTGTTTCGCAACAATACGGGGGTCGTTTGTGCACCGGCCCACGGCGGTAGGTGCGCTGAAACCTTTTACGCATGCGCGGAGAGAGCTTTGTCGACCAATCACAACACTCGCTGGCAAGTATGCGACCCCAGGCATCATTAAATGTTAAACTTGCTTTGTCAATGCACTACCTATTTCATAAGCCGATTTTTGACCTTCAAGTTGTTTTCATTCATCTCTAAACCAAAGACTGTTGATACTTCGGGTGGGGGGCGGGAGGGGGAGGGGGGAAGAGGGAGGGGGGTGTCATTGGGAACAGACTAGGGGTCTGCCATGGATTTTCGACTGAAGAAGGGGTCCACCAGTTGAAAAGGCTGGGAAGCCCTGATCTAACGTATTCAGTTTCAGGTCCATTCATTTTAGGTAGAATTGTACATAAGACATGTGTTTCTAGTCTTTCTATTTCACTGTTGTTTTAACTAGAAGCAATAAGTGATGCATTCCAGAGGCCGGCAGTTTAGAGTCACACCAGGCCATCCAGATCAAAGTTTCTAGCTTAAGGCAAATGCTGTGATAATGCGTTCGGAAAGAAACAGGGCTTGTACTGCGTATCAAATGACCTCGTCGTTGTTGGTACATCAAACCATTATCTTCCTTCATTCACAAGCAAGAGACGATTTATATGGTGTAAGTTTACGAAGAACATCGTCGGAACTTACCTGCGCGATTACTCACGGCTGTTTCCCAGAACGTTACAACTCATACAGCCTTCACCAGTGACACATGAAAGCTTTGCTACGAAGAAATTTATTCTAAGTAAAATCGTTATAAAGGATATAGATGTTTTACTCCTCCAGCCCATTTATATGTTAGTTATGTCAATGAACAAAGAGAGAGTGACGCCAGTCATCCAAACACATTGGTTATTCTCATTATAAGCAGGACTGTATAATTTGAGATACAATACTGCTGAACTTTTGCACTACCACGAAATGATTTTGCACCCTGGTCGCAATTATATTGAGAACAGTTTATTTACCAGTTATGCCATGTCCACAGATCACGAGAACGGGAAAATAAAAGTATGCTTCTGGTCAAAGCAAATTATCACTGACTTAATTAGATGACACTCGAACGTCTGCGTGACGTCAAAAGCCAGCACGCTGCAAGTCCTTTTATCGACATGATACTTTCAAGAGGCTGTATTAGCAACTTGAGTTAAGCAAATTAGGTTCCTAGTCTAGACAAAAACATTATAGCAAAAAAAATGGCTATGAGCACTATGGGACTTAACATCTGAGGTCATCAGTCCCCTAGACTTAGAACTACTTAAACCTAACTAACCTAAGGAAATCACACACATCCATGCCCGAGGCAGGATTCGAACCTGCGACCGTAGCAGCAGCGCGGTTCCGGACTGAAGCGCCTAGAACCGCTCGGCCACAACAATTATAGCAGAATCTCTTCTTTTTCCTTGCGTTTGTCCTGTCTAGTACAGTATCCACTTTTTCAGGCTTTGGCAAATTTTATTATTTTTCGGTCGGATACACCTCTTGACGCCACAGTCATCAAGGTAACCTAAGGGAGGGAAGTTTTATGAGCCACCAGTCTGTGAAGCATGTAAGCTATGCTCTGTATGTTATTCTATTTCAACAGTTTGGGGAAGTATTTGGGTACCAGCCCAGCATTGTCCTAAACGAACATGGGAAACCGCCTAAGTGTCATAATCAGTGTGGCCCGTGTACGAGCCCACGGTGGCTAACCCACCGTGCGGATGCAATCTGGGTGTGACTTACCTTCAGGTCTCGCAAGCTAGTGCAGTGCACGATACGCTATACGGACAGGTCATTTTAACATATGACAAGTTAATATATATTTAACATGAAATAAATAACTTGCTCTATTTAATTCTGCACAAAGCAAGTAGCAGCTTATTTACTGGTGTGAAAATTGTTCACTTGGCCCCGACGTCGAATCCTAGTCCGGTCCCTTTCTGGTTACACAAATTGACACCTAGCTCATAACATTATTTGCGTGTGTTACCCGTGTGCTACACGAAAGAAAATTGTAACGAGTAGCTGACATATTAATCAACAAAACGTGTATTAGCATTGCACTTCATCAGATGAAATGTAACACTGAATTTTTTTGTGTATTGCAGACCACAAAATGATTTTATAGCGCATTTATTTCTAAATTTCTGTATAATATTCCCGACAGCTACATCCCCCTCTAGTTTGTCGCTGTCGACGTAATTTAGACCAAACCGCACTTTTTACTGCAACTCTTTACACCACACTTTGCTATACGTAGCCTCAGGAACAGAAATCAAGGGACAGACCTACATTTGCGTTACCCAAATAGTTGTGAAACTTAGAAGGAAAGCTTACAGGAAAGTCCACAAGTCATAGCCGTTATTAGGAAAAGCATTTCCTCGTCGAGACAATGATAGAGGAAGGAATCGGCAGTGGTCTTTCTTAATTAACCATCCTGACATTCACCTCAACTAATTCAGAGAAATGACGGGAAGGTTATACGTAGGTGCTGAAACGGGGATTTGATCGTCTATCCCACCAAATATTAGTTCAGAACGTTATCACTGTGGTATCTCCCTCGATACAGGACTGTTTATTTGATCCATTCACCCACTTACATAACTTGTAATCTACATCACGAACTATATAAGCTCAGCTAATAGTCTTAATCGTGAAGAGAGAATTAAGGTGCATTACGACACATCCGAGACAGATTTGCTAGTCGAGGAGAGAAATCAGTGGCCGCTATTCGCTTTATATGATAAAACACAAAACAATTACCATATCTTTTGGCTATTAGATAGTAAGTGATGCTAATTTTATGCTACTGCACATGACAGTTCGAACGCCATGTGTTTCCAACAACAACAACAAAAAATGGTTCGAAAGAGCAGGAAAATTCGTGAGGACCATGCAGATTGAGCTTCAGACGGTTTAGAAAACGGTTTGTAACTTGCAAAGTATACGTTGTCCTCGGAGTAAAAGTTTCACAGATATGGATAACTTACTCAGGATATACTTTCCATCCAAAATAAACGATCGTGATTCACGAAACTCAGAACTTTATTCGTGACTTTTTGATTCGCACCACTGAAAAGGGGTGGGAAATCCGGATGGGTCAACAGGTTTCGAAGTCCTGCTTTACTGACATCTCTGTGAATTTCATATCACGGCGCTCATCAAAGAGCAAATTTTCATGCCAATTAAATTCAAGCTAATGACTCGGAGAAATGAGGGGTACTCTCACACGTCGTTTCTTTTCCTCGTTAGTGTGGCAACTGTGTACCGTTGTTTTATCTTGAGATAGGTGTTGGAAACAAGCCTCTGATTTCACTACACAGAGCTCAATGAACACGCAATTTCGCAGAGTAGTTTTCAGAACTAACTTTATTAGCAGTTTGATTCTCAATTATCCATCAAACAGCAACTAAAACTAGAGTCGTTTTTGCACAGTAGGTGTAATCATCAGTTGTTCTCCCTTGTGACCTTCAATTATATTGGTCCGGAAAGTATTTCAGAAGTAACTGGTACGAAATAGTGCGATATATAACTTGAAAATCTATTGCTGAGGCCTAAGTCTAAGTCAATGACAACGTGCTGGCACAGTATTCTTCCACTAAGAGACAAGTGACTGTCGTTATTGATTTAATGAAGTGTTGTCAGTAAAATATTGTTATTAAGAAAATTGGAAACTACGGAGAACAGTTTAAAAGCAACAATGCTTACTGTCGCAATCAAACAAGGTGTGCTTAGCACACGTGGAACTCCAGAGGGCTCAATCCATATATTATACAATTAGCTCCACTTGCATTTACTGAAAAAAAGCCCACAATAATCCAGCAGAACATTGACGCTGAATGTCTTTTTCTTCTTTTAATTTGTGACGAAGATTTATAAAAAAGTGTAATTGGAGGCAACTGCATCCGAAAACATGAAACTCAGTGATTTGGTCATGTTCAGATATGAAACCACCATAGCAGAATACGTCAACCATATACACTCCTGGAAATTGAAATAAGAACACCGTGAATTCATTATCCCAGGAAGGGGAAACTTTATTGACACATTCCTGGGGTCAGATACATCACATGATCACACTGACAGAACCACAGGCACATAGACACAGGCAACAGAGCATGCACAATGTCGGCACTAGTACAGTGTATATCCACCTTTCGCAGCAATGCAGGCTGCTATTCTCCCATGGAGACGATCGTAGAGATGCTGGATGTAGTCCTGTGGAACGGCTTGCCATGCCATTTCCACCTGGCGCCTCAGTTGGACCAGCGTTCGTGCTGGACGTGCAGACCGCGTGAGACGACGCTTCATCCAGTCCCAAACATGCTCAATGGGGGACAGATCCGGAGATCTTGCTGGCCAGGGTAGTTGACTTACACCTTCTAGAGCACGTTGGGTGGCACGGGATACATGCGGACGTGCATTGTCCTGTTGGAACAGCAAGTTCCCTTGCCGGTCTACGAATGGTAGAACGATGGGTTCGATGACGGTTTGGATGTACCGTGCACTATTCAGTATCCCCTCGACGATCACCAGTGGTGTACGGCCAGTGTAGGAGATCGCTCCCCACACCATGATGCCGGGTGTTGGCCCTGTGTGCCTCGGTCGTATGCAGTCCTGATCGTGGCGCTCACCTGCACGGCGCCAAACACGCATACGACCATCATTGGCACCAAGGCAGAAGCGACTCTCATCGCTGAAGACGACACGTCTCCATTCGTCCCTCCATTCACGCCTGTCGCGACACCACTGGAGGCGGGCTGCACGATGTTGGGGCGTGAGCGGAAGACGGCCTAACGGTGTGCGGGACCGTAGCCCAGCTTCATGGAGACGGTTGCGAATGGTCCTCGCCGATACCCCAGGAGCAACAGTGTCCCTAATTTGCTGGGAAGTGGCGGTGCGGTCCCCTACGGCACTGCGTATGATCCTACGGTCTTGGCGTGCATCCGTGCGTCGCTGCGGTCCGGTCCCAGGTCGACGGGCACGTGCACCTTCCGCCGACCACTGGCTACAACATCGATGTACTGTGGAGACCTCACGCCCCACGTGTTGAGCAATTCGGCGGTACGTCCACCCGGCCTCCCGCATGCCCACTATACGCCCTCGCTCAAAGTCCGTCAACTGCACATACGGTTCACGTCCACGCTGTCGCGGCATGCTACCAGTGTTAAAGACTGCGATGGAGCTCCGTATGCCACGGCAAACTGGCTGACACTGACGGCGGCGGTGCACAAATGCTGCGCAGCTAGCGCCATTCGACGGCCAACACCGCGGTTCCTGGTGTGTCCGCTGTGCCGTGCGTGTGATCATTGCTTGTACAGCCCTCTCGCAGTGTCCGGAGCAAGTATGGTGGGTCTGACACACCGGTGTCAATGTGTTCTTTTTTCCATTTCCAGGAGTGTAATTTCAGATTGCCTACACAATAAATGTTTCATGGTAATATGCAAAACATTTGAACTGTGCAGCTTATCTACAATAATATTGATATACAAATACAATACCGAACTTTCTATATTTTCTCCGTTTTAGATGCACAATATTATTTTCTGTTGTACAATTTAGTCACATCTGGGTCATCAAATCTTCTAAAATAATTATTTTTCAACTAAGTCGCAGCATTATATAGACGAAACTACGTTCAGACATACTAGCTGAGTAACCTCGTTAATGTATCTGATAAAGATAAGTAGTGTATCAAAATCGTGCAATTGTTCGAAGTCACAATCCCTCAAAAAATTACTCACGAAAAGAAAAGTAATAAGCATTTGAAAATTAACAGTTTTACCTTGAAATATTGCATCACATCTTCTTTAACTGTACCTTGGAGTTGCCCACTTAATCATGTGGGAGGCATATGGGTGATATTTATACGCGTAAAAATCGGCACCTACTGATGAATACGATTTTTTCAAACAGAAGAGTGCAAAGTTACAAAGCCAAAAGCAAGTATTAAAAAGAGTAACAGGTCGAAGAGAATGTTTCTTGTTTCCATGATTTAATTACCTGTGGCTGAATGCAGAATCTGCTCATTCATCAGGCGATGTTCACTGTGACTAAAGTCACATTGAAGGCGCATGCTCATTTCTGTTATTCTTGCAAGCTGAAGTAACTATTGCAAAACACTGATGACTGTAACAAATGGCTCAAATGGCTCTGAGCACTATGGGACTTAGCATCTGAGGTCATCAGTCCCCTAGAACTTAGAGCTACTTTAACCTAACTAACCTAAGGACATCACACACATCCATGCCCGATGCAGGATTCGAACCTACGACCGTAGCGGTCGCGCGGTTCCAGACTGAAGCACCTAGAACCGCTCGGCCACTCCGTGACTGTAACAGCTCAGACACATGCTACTAAAACACGATCATATTAACAGCATGAGGGAGATTGCTTGAGCTGAAGTCGTTAGTTCGGAATGTCTACATGCCTGTATTTCTTGATGTAAGATATCATACCGCACTGAGTCGTACTTTTAATTACAGCTGAAAAACGACAGCAAAGATAGTTTCGTCGCTGTTATTACTAACGGGGCTGAAACACAGTTGGGAAAAAGCCTTTATGTGAGCATATTAGCATCCATTAATTTCGGCACAGTAAATGTTCCAAAAATATTTTGTAACACTTATTGACAAGTGAGTGTGTGCACGTTTACATTTAAGAGAATGGAGTAATAAGCATTATGAAACGAAAAATATAACGTCACTATGAGATAAAAACAATACAGTAACCTCAATAATGCCCGTCTGTACACATAACTCACGTTTGTAATAAAAATCTGCTATTAGATAACAATAAGTGCTGTGTCGCTCCATCGCGTGCATTCTTCAACATACTCTGTGTTCGAATATAATAAATTTCCTTGAGAGAGAAAAGCTCCTGTCCACAAGTCAGCATGGATTTAGAAAGCACCGCTCGTTCAAAACTCAGCTTGCCCGTTTCTCAAGTGATGTCCTACAAACCGCGGATGGAGGAAAACAGGAAGATTCCATATTCCTAGATTTCCAGAAAGCGTTTCACACGGTGCCCCACTGCAGACTGTTGGCGAAGGTCCGAGCAAACGGATTAGATTCCCAGATACGTGCGTGGCTCGAAGACTTTTTAAGCAATAGAACCCAGTGCATTGTCCTCTACGCCGAGTGTTCATCAGATACAAGGTTTTCCCTGCCCGAGTAATGGGTGTTTGTGTTGTCATCATCATTTCATCATCACCATCATCATCATCATTCGTGACAGTGGCTAGACTTGACTCTGCAAAAAAATTGGTCTGTGTAAAAATTGGGACTTTGTACGGGCATTGATGACCGGGCAGTTGAGCGCTCCACAAACCAAACATCATCATCAGATACATGGGTTTCGTCAGGAGTACCTCAGGGAACTGCTATAGAACCTTTCGTATTCTCTATATACATAAATGATCTGACGGACACGGTGAACAGTAATTTACGTCTGTTTGCTGATGACGCTGTGGTGTACGGAAGGCATCGTCCTTGAGTGACTGCAGGGAGACACAGGATGACTTACACAGAATTTCTAGTTGGTGTGAAGGATGGCAGCTTGTTCCAAATGTAGATAAATGTAAGTTAATGCGGACGAGTACGAAAAACAATCCTGTAACGTTCGATTACAGCAGTAGTGGTGTGCTGCTTAACACAGTCAAATCGATTGAATATCTAGGCGTAACGTTGCAAAGCGATATGAAATGGAACGAGCGCATCACGTTGGTAGTCGGATGGACGAAAACTCGACTTCATTTTATTGAGAGTATTTTGAGGAACCGTAGCTCATTAATGAAGGAGACGGCGTATAGAACGCCAGGGCCACCCATTCTTCGGTACTGCTCGAGTGTTTGGGTTCCACTGGTAGTTTCGATCAGCACGAAAGTATTACGGAAATGCTTCGTGAACTCAAATGGGGATCCCTGGCGGGAAGGCGACGCTTTTTTCACGAGGCATATTGCGGAAATTTAGGGAACGGGCAAGTGAGACCGACTGCAGATCGATTCTACTGCCGCCAACGTATATTTCACGTAAGAACTAGGAAGATAAGATAGAAATTAGGGCTCGTGTGGAGCATTATAGATAGTCCTTTTTCCCGCGCTCTATTTGCAAGTGGAACAGGAAAGGAAATGGCTAGTAGTAATAGCTGGTACACCCCGCCATGCACCGTGCGGTGCCTTGCAGAGTATGTATGTAAATGTAACATGGTTGGGGCGATCGAGACGTTGCTGCTCACGCCGGTTCCATTCTTCGACGGCAGCCCTTCTAAGCCCATACAGTGTGTGAGGAGGGTTCTTACGATGATGCACCTAGTTTCAAGGTGTCATATAAATTCTGCAGTCGTCGGTAACAAGCACACATCGCGACTCATCCAGATTTCATTCCAGACGTTTCCTAAACCACTTTCTCTGCACACCACGGTACTGGGGGTTTGTTCTGCTGCACATAATGGACGCACAGAGGATAAAGTGATGGCGGGGATAGATTGTGTGTTTCCTGGTTCGACACAAAATGTAAATGAGCCTCTAAAAAGGCGGGCGCAGTAATTGTGCACTCTCCTCGGTATACGTGCGAGCCACAATTTTTAGGCAGCGGCCATCAGCTTGTGTTCTTGACCGTGGGCAACAACTACGGGGCAGATATTCAGTATGTTGTTTTCAACGATAGCGGATGAGTATTCCAATAGCGTTGCTGTGGTGTACGCCTGTTTCACGAGCAACTTACCATGATTACTGTAATTTTTGCCATTATGTGACAATGAGTACACGGTATAAGTTTGCAACATTCTTCGATGTATGTTAACAGATTGAACATGTACGGAAGTCGCAGTGTCCTGTTCATAACTGGAGACGCAGTGAGCTATACTGAACTGCACTGAGAATTCGGCTTTACTTTTACCTTGGTTAAACAGATGGCTGCACATATCGACTTCCACTATTCAAAAAGAAGATTGAGAAGAACGATTAAAAAAAAAAAAAAAAAAAAAAGCGGGTAGGGAATTCCGCCGTCCTCTACCACTAACATTCCCAGATCCAATAATTAACATCCTGCCCCCGTGAAGAAACGAGATAAAGGCCACGTAGGAAGTTTTGCGTTCAACGTCCTATCAGCAACAAGGTCAATAGCAATTGGAAAACTCATCCGCTATCGTTGGAAACAACATACAGAATATCTGCCTCATAGTTGTTGCCCGCGGTCAATAACACAAGCTGATGGTCGCTGAATCGCGCATGACCGTTTCGAAGGAACAGACCTACCATCTGCTTAGAGAGATTTAGGAAAAATTGAAATCAGGATGGCTGTACATTCATTTGAGTCCCGCGTCTTAATTTGGAGTAGGTTACTCTCGCAATTTTGACAAGCAGATTTGTAAAACAGTGTATATGGAATGTATTTCTGTAGTTACTTAAGAGTAAAGTTTGAAATTTTTAGAAATATATGTAGGCTCTGTAAACCACTATTCATTTACGGCCTAGTAAAACTGCGACCGACAGAAGGGGGAGACACAATGCTCGAAAAACTTGTCCGTATCTCAGAGAAATCGAAAACAGTTTTTAGGTGCGGCCATGCTTATGTTTAAAGTTATCCCAACCATCTGAAACGAATGCAGGTTTTGTGAACAAGAGAACGACCCATGTTTCCTCCCATCTTTGCCCTTTTTAATGCAACAAAGATTATGGAACTGTGAAATGCTTGAAGCCAAAACAGTAATTGTGCTGTTTATAGGATGAAACTAAAAAAAAGGTGAAATATGTTAAATATTTGGTATACAAAGAAGCATAGCCACTTTGTGAAAAAATAAGAGAAACGTAACAAAAAATTATAAGTCAGGAGGCTTTCATGGCCCTTTTCATTCGTAATAAATTCTTCTGAGCCGTTAGGCCGCGTTTCATTCTTCCAAATTCTTCACTGTTCTTCATTTCGATCACTCTGCTGGGATCTTCTTCAGGACTCCACTTGTGTTCCTTGATGACTGACCGCTGTCGAAAGACAATATCGCTTTCACTTATAAAATGCTATTTTCCCGCGCTTTCAGTCCCTACCCAATGACGACGATCCACCAATAACAGCAAGAAAATTTTACCCAGTAAGTCCACTTCTCCAAAAAGTCAAGGGAAAATAGCCTTTAATAAGTGAACGCGACACTATCTTTCGATCCAAAGCCAGCTGAATATCTTGGTCGATTTGAATAATACGTGGGAACTTCAAGTACAACCAACTGACTAACAAAGAAAAGCATTTAGGACTAACCTTCGACAGAAAACTAACATGGAGTGCACACCTCCTTACAATCCAACACAAAGCCCGAAACCGAATAAAACTACTAAAACTAAATTGTGCTCTACATTTTCTACCGTCATCCTCACCTACGCCTACGATGCGTGTATCTCCATCTCCCCTAAATTCTACAAGTCCCTTGAAATCCCGGTAGACATGCACTCCGTCTCACCTTCCGCACACGCCTACCCTCACCAACTCGTGTCCTATACCAACTGGTCCACTTCCCACATCTTCTTCTCTCCCCAGAGGACGTTCGAATCCAATACATTAATAGTAAAACACAATCCTGGCATCCGATGTCCCACCCATTAATCACCAATGGACGTATCCTGCTGCACCCCACATTCATATTCCACCTTCCACTCACTTTCATGTCTTATGCATCCTCTCCCGCCGGAATTTCAAGCAACTCCCATTCCCCAACGATGGAATATGGCCCGCGATAAAAACCCTCTTTCCAGCCATAGTCACAACGTTCTACCTCACATAATCCCTAAATTTTTCTCCGTCCCCCTTTCTCCACCGGGCTGATTTTTAATACCTGCTTGCAGTTTTGCAGGGCTCTATAGTGATACTCATCGTTTCACTTCCCTTATAACCATGATTGTTTTCATGCGTCACCAGTGTCATCTTACAAAATAGCATCATTCATCATTAGTGGCTACATTTGCACTTTAATATAAAATCATGATTAATATTTTAAAAAGCAATCAGTATTGTCCACCGCGGTGCTTTAAAAAAACATTTATTAACATATATTTTTATGTAAAAATCGTAAATATTGTCCGCCAATATGTTTTTACAAAATTCATTTATTATCATCTGTTTTTAGGTATATTAAACCATCTGTTCTATTGTTAAGTAACTTCGGCTGAAGAGCGATTTTTTCCGCTGTCATCCCGCCCCTTCATGGGGAACTGAAATAATAATAAAGAAAAAAACTGCCTTTTGACGGTGTTATACATTCTAGGAATACCAGTGAAGTTTTGAAGGTTATACCAGTAGAGGGATCGAGACGTCGACCAGTGAAGAACTTTGAAGAGGAACATGATGCAGCGTGAGGACTCAAGAGATCTTATTATCAACAGCGAAAGACATCTGCGGTTTTAAAGTTCAGATTTCAGTATTTATTCGTGTCACAAGTGAATTTTCATCTGCGTTTCTGTGATGGGTAGATCAAGTTAGCACAGTTAAACGTGACACCAAAATTGTACGGAAGTCGGGGAAAGCAAGCTGCGAGTCGGCAGCTGTTACAGAGGAACCCGGTTCCCAGGAAGGCGCACCTTTAATTGTCGCACGCGCTTCTCACGCTGCCGTGAAATGCACAGCACGTAACTGAAGCACCCAGCTCCGTCCCAGTTTTTTGGGGAGAATGTTGCAGGTAGCAGCCTCTGTGAGCTCAATAGCTCGCATCTGTAAAACGTTTCTGTTGTGTACTTCCCGGTCAGTGTTTCCAGCTGTCATAGTATAAATATCAAAGTATGGGGTCGATGCATCGCCTTTGCTGTTACATCAGTATTCAGGTATACTGGTGGGTCTGCTATAAACTAACGAAAGATAACTTCAGCTAGCACTGAGCCTCCTGGTACCACTAATCCAACATGAAAACAAACTGCAGTATTCCACTCAGTCTTTAATTTTCATTTCAAAATATGCCGCTTCAGCCACCTAATTCGACTCGGCGCATAGCACATGTCTTGGTTATTATTCTCCGCTTATTTAAGTGCCCTAAGCTGGATCCTGTTACGTTGATCTGTGCTCTCCATTACAGAGCTCTACACACGTGCTGGCGGAGCTCCCTTATCATAAGAAGATAAAATACTTCGTCCCGTGAGTAACTTATTCCCCAACAGGCTGAAGCAACCGGGCCTCATCCGTCACTGTCTTCTTCGAATTTTCTGCTCGTCGTTAAGGGAGTGGTAGAAAGTGTTTCGCTTCTCTTACATACGATAACCTGTTAACTGCATTCCAGAAATTTGAGATAATCTTTATCGAAGTTAGAGAGTATCCAAATACCTCTGCAGCCTCTCTTCCACCGACTGATGTGTACGCTGACCACACATTCCCTTTGGATATTATCTGTACAGTTTTCTGATCCGATGAATATAAATTACTTACTGGTACAATTCGAACACATATTGTAGCTGCCCGCATCTCGTGGTCGTGCGGTAGCGTTCTCGCTTCCCACGCCCGGGTTCCCGGGTTCGATTCCCGGCGGGGTCAGTGATTTTCTCTGCCTCGTGATGGCTGGGTGTTGTGTGCTGTCCTTAGGTTAGTTAGGTTTAAGTAGTTCTAAGTTCTGGGGGACTTATGACCGCAGCAGTTGAGTCCCATAGTGCTCAGAGCCATTTGAGAGCCATATTGTAGCTTCAAGTGAGTCGATAAACTAACATAGAGACTATATAGCTCACAACGAATCTAGGTTGTGTGTGTGTGGCGGGGAGGCGCGGGGGGTTCTTCGCGAGTGTGTGTGTATTTATGTGTTTGCTTCATTCAGTAAAACGGCCACATAGAACAGCAACTGATTCTAGTAATCTTCAGAGCGTCGTGAACGTCTGGAAGACCGTGCCAGTCGAGATTGCTCCCGATATCTACCTTTCTCGCCGAATATTATTATTATTATGTTGCATTTTTCGTTAATTTCGAAACATTTAATTTTCGTACACATCTCGATGCAGTTATGAAACTTAAGTTTTCTGATCGATATTTTTTTATGGATGTACCTTTTATTCCAGTTACTAAATATGAAGGAAGATTAGGGTTCAATATCCCGTCGACGACGATGTCATTAGCGACGTAACACTGGATCAGAACGTGCGAGGATGGCCAAGAATTCGGCCATGCTCTTTTGGATGGAACCACCTCGGAAATGAACGTTCAGTGCCTTAATTAGTGCACCACCTCGCTCGGTTGCAGTCCCTATGTAGCTGAAGGGCACCACACACCGCACTTACTCGCTCAGCCAGTGGTAAGCTATGAGTCACAGTCAGTTTCATACTCAGGAAATGAGTGTTTAGTACAAAGCAGGAATCATAAGATATAATCCTGGTCAAGGTGCCAGTAGAGGTGGTTTGCCTTTTCCTTCGTCTGCTCTGTCATGCGTATCTGCATCGCGTGGCTAACTCTGATGAGTGCTTTTCTAGTGAAGTGTTGCAATTTTATTCTTAAGAACCAGAAAGGAATGAAGAAAAGTGAGAGGTTGAAACTTCTGGCTGGCGGATACCCTACCCTTCTCGAGTTGAGCCAAGGGATCCACAAAACTGAAGTTCTCGTACTATGAGCGAAGTGTCAAAAGCAGTCACATGCCCTCATTTCAAAAGATAACACGGAGGTGACCGGTATTTAACACAGAAAATTGATGATAGGTCAGGCGACGAGTAAATTTACGCCAATCCTCTCCTCCGTTGTTTGCCGAGGTGGGAATTTCCCCCACCAAGAGGATTCGGATCGACTGTCTCTAAGTTGAGCGCTATGAAGCTAGCGTCCTTCAGCGACATCAACTGCAGAGGTGGATAAGTTTTTTGTACTTTAGGAAATCACGTTGCCAAAGGAATAACGGACATGGAAATCTGGCAGTTATTTTTGTTTGGCAATATTAATCCACACAGCAACTGAAATCGTTAACTTCAGCAGGCATCTGAAAACAAGTTTCATATAGGTCTGCTGTGTTGTTCTTAAGTGATCATCGGATATTAGTACCACTATATATTTTAAAAATTAAAAAAATGTGTATCGTGGAAGAGGAGAAGTTAGCTCAACTTTCTTCAGCATCGACGTTATTGGAGATGGAAAACTGTGTAGCACTGCCCCATTTAATCTCAAAATATCATCTCTTACACCTCACACATATGAACTGTCACTTGTAACCTTTGCCTCAATACCAACGAAATTTTTCATCCTTATCTGTTGATAAATTCGAAAGTAGTTGTTTAAGTCAGTGACACCTTGTGCAAAGACCATATCATAACATTGTCACTGCTCACGTGGACTACATTCTCATAACTATTAGATTTCCGTCAATATGCCCCTCGTATTTCATTGTAATCATACTCCTGCATAAATCCATTAACTGGTCACGTAAAAACTTTATATATACAGGACTTGTATAGAACATGGCGTACTACTAGTTTTTTGTGTAATATAAGAGGAATAGGTTGCGAAGCTGAGAGGTGGCATTTTGGTTTCGTTTCTTCCATAATATATTTCATATTTTAGCCATCTCTATTGTTGCTAATACAACCTACAAACTACTATCGACTGCATCCCCATCTCAGTAATGAATATAAAACAATAAAATAGGAGGAAGAGGACGAAGGGGAGATTAATGTTCAACGTCCCGTCGACAATGACTTCATTAGAGACGGAGCACAAGCTCGGTTAGGGAAGGATGGGGAATGAAACGCGCCGTGCCCTTTCAAAGGAACCATCCAGGCATTTGCCTGAAGCGATTTAGGGAAACTACTGAAAATCTAAATCAGGAAGGCCGGACGTGGGTTTGAACCGTCGTCCTTCCGAATGTGAGTCCAGTGTGCCAACCATTGCGCCACCTCTCTCATTAAAGCAATGAAATATGCTACGGCACACACGAACATTAATATTGACCGATTTGGCGGAAGATTACTATGGGATATGTGTTCGCTTTCCTGCAAATAATTTCAAATCACAAGATGTGACAAACAGATCAGATTTATCATTATAGAAACTTAGAAAATTACGTCATAAACATATACAAGTATCTAATTCTTCTGCTAGTTGTTTAAAAAATAATTGCTATTCACATTGTGTTCTTAAAAATGTAACGTCTTTGATGTTACACCTCAGACGATATTACACCAACATTTATGAATAATATCCTTTCAATAAATAACACCCTTAATATTTATTTTGTAATATTAAGAACTAAGTAAGCCTTAGTTCTTTACCAATTAATCGAAACGGGAACCGCTATATTTTCCTCATTTATCCGTACCAGCCTGAGACCCCTTTGTCCGAAGCGGCCGTGGTGGGTGAGCGGTTCTAGGCGCTTCAGTCCGGAACCGCGAGGCTGCTACGGTCGCAGTTTCGAATCCTGCCTCGGGCATGGATGTGTGTGATGTCCTTAGGTTAGTTAGGTTTAAGTAGTTCTACGTTCTAGGGGACTGATGACCTCAGATGTTAAGTCCCATGGTGCTCAGAGCCATTTTTGAACCCTTTGTCCGAACCCAACCACGGAAGTAAAATCCTTGGCAGTAGCACAAATCTAACTTAGCATCCCCAGAGTGCTGATCATTAAAAAAGTCGTAAAGCATATGTACGAATTATGTCGAGCCCTCCGCCAGGCACGAAACCAGTGTTAGTGCAAGAAAAGCTTGGTTGCTGGTCTTCCATGTGACGAATATGTGTTCTCAAATTAAAACAATGCTAAGAAGAATGACAGCATACACTTGTAAATAAGAAAAAGCGATTTATAGACAAATCTAGAACAAAACAATTTTGAAAAAAAAAGAAAGATACGACTGTAGGCTGATAATTTCAGGAATATTAAAAAGTTTGATTATTTGAAGTATATAAACAAAATAAGTACTTTTCAGTGCCTAAATCATCGTGTACAAAATAGAAGGCTTATTTGGGTCTTTCTCCAAATTTCCAACCTCTCCGCGGGTCCAGCTAAATGCCGATACCGATATTGGAAACGACGAACGTGAACAACATGCACTATCTACCCACGTTAGCGGAATTTCACCGTTTTACAATCTACCGAAGAAAGAACTGTTTGGTCACTTTAAATAAATATGTCTCTTCCGGTGATAAGCGTGTTTGATGTGTGACGCTGCGCTGTTTATGAACGCATCACACTAAGGTATCCGGCCGCGTCCTCTGACAGTTGATAAAGATGCCCTCCACGTCTTATCGTTTACGGTACTAAGTAATATTAACATTACTTTGTCTCTCTTCCAAAGGATCTTTTTTTTCAAACTTGTTTTCGGTGTCAAATCAGATGTAATACACTAATACATATATATCATGAAATAACATGTATCATTTTGAGAAAATATGTTCAGATGTGTGTGAATTCCTAAGGGACCAAACTGCTGCGGTCATCGGTCCCTAGACTAACACACTACTTAAATTAACTTATGCTAAGAACAACACAAACACCCATGCCCGAGGGAGGACTTGAACCTCCGATGGAAGGGGCTGCGCAATCCGTGACGTGGCGCCTCAAACCGCGCGGCCACTCCGCGCCGATGTCATTTTGAGTTCCAACAGCTGACTGATGTTGATGTTAATGATTAATGAGAACCTCTATATCTGCATTCACAGTATGCCGTGTCGCAAGCACTTGATACTCGCCGTGCTTCTGCCAGGCAGTCGGCAGAATGTTTAATATGTGATCGTCATTACCATAACTTTGCCTTTAACTTTATATAAGTCAGCCAGACTTCTTAAATCACGATATTGGCACAATTCGGCAATGTGACGACGATCTAACGACAGAAATCGGCAGAGACACAATAAATGTGGATCAATACAGCGGTGCTGGTTTTCATTAATATTACACACAAAACTGACGTGCTACGATGCATTAATAGGCCAACTTGGAAGTCGTATTGCCATTCGCTAATCATCTAATGAAGACTTACATGTAATCCACGCAAACAGTGATATATGCATTTTATCAACACACCCTTTCGTTATTCCTACGTTTTTCAGGCCCGCACCCGCCTTATCATTGCATGTTTTTCTGACATTTCAGACTGAATTCTCCTAGTCACTGCTAAGTCGAGCCGAAAATAATAGATCATTCGATCACTTCTTATTAATTTTCTTTTCATTTGATATTACACAACTAGAGCACGAACTCGAAGCCAGTGTGCTTAGTTGTTATGAGGAGCAACTGAGATGGCTAGTGGTTTACACTTTGAAGTCTGGTGTGGGACGAATTTGGCTTAAATGACAATCCTGCAGTCGTGATTAACGGTTTCGCTATATAACTTATGCCGTTGTCCGCACAGTCCCTTCAGTAAGGACCGGGGCGTCCTCCTGCCCTGTCCTTAGACAACTGACCTTGTCATAGACTGAACACAAACTCTGACATTCATTCCTTTTTTCTGTACTTAGGTATGATGCTTCAGCATTTAAATTTGAATCGCCCAGTTTCCACCTCATCACTGTTAACACAGTTCACATCAATGTTCCTTTATCTAGGAGAGCTTCAGAGTGCCCAAGCGACATTTATGCCTTGATCTCAGATAGTTCTGGTTTGCTCTGTGGGAGCTGGCCAACAAAAGCTTTGAGGAATATACCAGTGCTTCAAGGAGCTACATGTACAGTCGATTCTACATCTACATCTACATCCGTACTCCGCAAGCCATCTGACGGTGTGTGGCGGAGGGATTCAAGGGCTGTCACCACTTTTTTAATTATAGGAGATGTAAAAATATTTTAGCCAGTCATATGATATCATACATTTTAGTTTATCAGCTTTGAGGAGGTTCAGAACAGAAGTGTTCGTGACTATATCTTTTTTAATCGTTGATTATTATAATATAATTAGTGTTTTAAGTTTTATAATGTCATGTGCATGGTATTATACACCAAACATGTAGATGTTTGTGTGTTTTGAGACACTTACCACAAAATGCATCAGCGACCAAATAAGTGAAATACGTACATGAGTGGCAGAAAAAAACTCGATAAAAAACAGTAACAGAATTTCTCTTTTGTTGAAATGTAATTCTGAGAACTCATTTTAACCCATAACAGATGAGTGGTACGTAACCCACAAACACATAAGCAGACACAACTTAGTACTAATTTTGCATCTCTGTTTCATTATAATTAATAATAGAAGACAAACAAGAAGTTTGAAATAACCCTTTAGAATTTCCATAGTGCACACTCGTTGAATGTTAAGTATAGCGACGGACGCAATTTAAGATTCAAGGTCAGGTAAGATGATGGCGACAGAAAAGGTATCTTGCCGCAAATAATAACCATGCAGACCCCGTGTAGGTGCGGGATAACGGTAAAAGAAGAAGAGGATCGCATATAAGTTGTGAGAGGCGATATATGCGTAAGAAGCTCCGCTTGTTACTTCACCCCTGCCCCCCCCCCCCCCCGACACACACACACACACACACACACACACACACACACACACACACACACACACACACACACCACAGAGAGAGAGACGGGGGAGAGGGAGGGAGGGAGGAAGAGAAGAAGATAGAGAGAGAGAATCAGAATGTCAAACCATTTACAGTACACTAGTAATATCCGAAAATAAAACGCTAGTTATAGAGCTTCTTTTAACCGATACAGCTACATATGCGAGTATTAAATCCGGGACTGTTAAGGAAAGGAAGGAAAACTAAAGACAAATCTCTACTTGAACTGGGGAATGGATTAATTAAGAAACCTGAAACACTACATTTCCACAAACCGCACTTATCAATGACATTCGTTAATAAGAATACTGTGTAATACAGTGCCATAGTGAAACACTACACTTACGTGTGAGGGACGGTGCTATGCACATGGTACGATGGCTTTATTAGAGTTCAAGGTGAATATCTGTATAGTTTTTCGAACGAGATAAATCTCTTATTTACCTATGCCTCGCTCAACATGTATACGTCTTTCGAGATTTTCATCTGGTGACTAGACCCCTAACTTCTAACCCCCCCCCCCCCCCACTCCTCCAGAGAACTAGGTATATATATATATATATATATATATATAGTATATAAGCCATGTGATCCTGTTCAGGTAGACATACAAATATGTTCAGTTATCATTCTAAGTGAAGTTCTCTACTACTCACCTTAGGGACAAGGAAACAAATAACAAATGTGTTGAAACTTCCTGGCAGATCAAAACTATATGCCGCACCGAGACTCGAAACCGGGACCTTTGCCTTTCGTGAGCAAGTGCTCTGCCATCTGAGCTACCCAAACACGACTCAGAACCCGTCCTCACAGCCTTACTTCCGCCAGTACCTCGTCTCCTACCTTCCAAACTTCGCAGAAGTTCTCCTTCGAACCTTGCAGAAAAGCTAGGAAATAGGATTGTATAAAATGTTGGTAGCTGGCTACAGGATACGAAAAGCCATACAGTATAAGTATACCATGATGAACAGTCTGAATTCATGTGATTCCCGTAACAAATGAAATTTAAGTCCTCCGATGGTCATCTGAATTAAGATAGTCCTATCACACGCGAAAATGGAATGGTGTCGTATCGCACTTGACCGTTATTTCGATGACGCTATCAGTAGTTATGTAGGAGACGGTCGCTCACGATGTGGGCAAAACGCAAGATCTGAGTTTGAACGTGACCAGATGCTTACAACACTTAATCTCTGAAGTTCTGTGAGCACTGACATTTGCTGCTGGTTGATTATACACTGAACAGGCAATCACTGCTCACCTGGTGGCGTTGCAGACATGTGATGCGATAAGGGAAGTATACACTGAAGTGACAAGAGTAGCTAGATATACACTACTGGCCATTAAAATTGCTACACCACGAATATGACGTGCTACAGACGTGAAATTTAACCGACAGGAAGAAGATGCTGTGATATGCAAATGATTAGCTTTTCAGAGCATTCACACAAGGTTGGCGCCGGTGGCGACACCTACAACGTGCTGACATGAGGAAAGTTTCCAACCGATTTCTCACACATAAACAGCAGTTGACCGGCGTTGCCTGGCGAAACGTTGTTGTGATGCGTCGTGTAAGGAGGAGAAATGCGTACCATCACGCTTCCGACTTTGATAAAGGTCGGATTGTACCCTATCGCGATTGCGGTTTATCGTATCGCGACATTGCTGCTCGCGTTGGTCGAGATCCAATGACTGTTAGCAGAATATGGAATCGGTGGGTTCAGGAGGGTAATACGGAACGCCGTGCTGGATCCCAACGGCCTCCTATCACTAGCCGTCCAGATGACAGGCATCTTATCCGCATGGCTGTAACGGATCGTGCAGCCACGTCCTGATCCCTGAGTCAACAGATGGGGACGTTTGCAAGACAACAACCATCTGCACGATCAGTTCGACGACGTTTTCAGCATCATGGACTATCAGCTCGGAGACCATGGCTGCGGTTACCCTTGACGCTGCATCACAGACAGGAGCGTCTACGATGGTGTACTCAACGACGAACCTGGGTGCACAAATGGCAAAACGTCATTTTTTTCGGATGAATCCAGGTTCTCGTTACAGCATCATGATGGTCGCATCCGTGTTTGGCGACATCGCGGTGAACGCATATTGGAAGCGTGTATTCGTCATCGCCATACTGGCGTATCACCCGGCGTGATGGTATGGGGTGCCATTGGTTACACGTCTCGGTCACCTCTTGTTCGCATTGACGGCACTTTGAACAGTGGATGTTACATTTCAGATGTGTTACGACCCGTGGCTCTACCCCTCATTCGATCCCTTGCGAAACCCTACATTTCAGCAGGATAATGCACGACCGCATGTTGCAGGTCCTGTACGGGCCTTTCTGGATACAGAAAATATTCGACTGCTGCCCTGGCCAGCACATTCTCCAGATCTCTCACCAATTGAAAACGTCTGGTCAATGGTGGCCGAGCAACTGGCTCGTCACAATACGCCAGTCACTACTCTTGATGAACTGTGGTATCGTGTTGAAGCTGCATGGGCAGCTGTACCTGTACATGCCATCCGAGCTCTGTTTGACTCAATACCCGGACGTATCAAGGCCGTTATTACGGCCAGAGGTGGTTGTTCTGGGTACTGATTTCTCAGGATCAATGTACCCAAACTGCGTGAAAATTTAATAACATGTCAGTTCTAGTATAATATATTTGTTCAATGAATACCCGTTTATCATCTGTATTTCTTCTTGATGTAGCAATTTTAATGGCCAGTAGTGTATCTTAATATCGTGTCGGACCTCATTTTGCCGGTGTACTGCAGCAACTCGACGTGGCATGGACTCCACAAGTCGCGGGAAGTCCTCTGCAAAAATTTTGATCCTTGTTGCATATATAGCCGTTGATAAGTGCGTAAGTATTGGCGGTGGACGATTTTGCGCGTGACATGGCGCACTGTCACCCATAAAAATTCCATGTTTGGATACATGGAGTCCTTGGATGACTGCACATGGTCTCCAAGTAGCCGAACATAAGCATTTCTAGTCAGTGATAGGTTCAGTTGAACCAGAGTACCCAGTCCATTTCATATAAACACGGCTCACACTATTATAGAGCCACCACCAGCTTACACAATGCCTTGTTGACAACTTGGATCAGTAGCTTCGTGGGGTCTGCACTACACTCGAACCTTACCATCAGCTCTCACCAACTGAGATCGGGTTTCATCTGACCAGGCCACTGTTTTCCAGTCGTCTAGGGTCCAACGGTAAGGTCAGGAGCCCAGGAGAGGCTCTGCAGACGATGTCGTGCTGTTAGCATAAGCACGCGCGTCGGTCGTCTGCTGCCATAGCCCATTAAAGCCACATTTCACTGCAAACGAATACATTTGTCATACGTCCCACATTGATTTCTGCGTCCATTTCAAAATGTGTTGCTTCTCTGTTAGCACCGACAACTCCGCGCAATCGCCGCTGCCCTCGGCACGTAAGTGAAGATCGTCGGCCACTGCGTTGTCCGGGGTATGAGGCATTGCCTAAAATTTGGTATTCTCAGCACACTCTTGACACTGTGGATCTCGGAATATTGAACTCTCTAACGATTTCCGAAATGGAATGTCACATGCGTCTAGTTCCAACTAACATTCCGCGATCAAAGCTTGTTAATTCCCGTCGTGCGGCCATAATTGCGTCGGAATCCTTTCCACGTGAATCACCTGGGTTCAAATGACAGCTCCGCCAATGCACTGTCATTTTGTACCTTGTGTATCCGATACTACCGCCATCTGTATATACGAGTATCGCTATGCATGGCTTTTGTCACCTCAGACGCTCCAGACCCTACAAAATTAAGAGCTGCGGAGGATATTCCCCGTGCCGTCATACTTCCCTTCACGCTACTTATACGAAGCTGCCGGAGAGCTGGTAGTCCCCGAAAGTTTTAAGAACACAGCTTGAAATTCTACAAGCAGTCCTACGACCATTTTATATCACAAAAAAAGAGCATCATGAAATCAGGAGTACGGCATTCAGACAATTTCAGTCTCATTAAGCAGTAAAAGACAGATGGTGGATTACGTTTTCAAATAATAAAGAACGAGCTCTGGTCATATTTCGACATTATAACGCGAGTTTTTCCTCCGGGTACCATATTACGACCATTTCTTTTCTTGACATATATGAATGACATGCTTTGGGAAGCAAAAGCAATGGCAAGGCTGTTTTCTTTGCAAATAATACAACCTTAACTGATACAGATTCACGTCATGAATAATATAGTAAATCATTTTATGGAAAGAGCGAAAGAGTTCTTCGTTGCTCATAATGTGGGATCTCAGTTACAATAAAACACCATGTACCCAGTTCCTTACACAAAATTCAGTCTACACTGACATCGGCTCTCCCATGGCGGTGGCACTGTTAGAAAAGCAGAGAATATCAGATTTGGCGAACTGGATGGAACTGGAAAGCTCTCTCGGATGGTACACATTAAGGCCCGTCTGCATACGTTTTGGAGATTTTAATATTATCCGTAATCAGCATCAGCGATACTCAGCAGTGTGTTAACGTTACATGACTTCATTTCTTGATGTTATATGGGATAAAATTTGTGGGCAGCTCAGTTGAAGCACAAAAAAACATTCAGTCCCAAACGGAACTGTCAGCGCCATACGCGCCGTCGTTATTTAAGAATCTCATATGAGCTGCTATTTTACAAGCTGAGGATTCATCTACTTACATGCAACACATTTATACGATTGAGAAATTTCTTTAAAAGTATGAAACGTCCCCTTTGAAAAATTAATGAATTATTGTGGTGATAAACCCCTTACGTCATTTGATTTTCAAACAGGTGAGCAAAACTGATCGTACTCAGACGTTACTCTCTTTACTTATTATGATCAACACTAAACTGACACACAATATTTTTAGCGCAACGCAATCTGACTTTCAAAAATTCCTACAAAATAATGGCCCTGACTTACAATAACCTATACTTTTCATGAATCTCTTACCTCACAAAAACCTTCGTTGCTCGAACTACTGCAATACAGCGAGTGCCAATACTGCCAGCTAAATAAAAGCTTCTAACTACTGAAGGCACTAACTACTGATAGGCATACTTAGCAAATGCAAGATTTTGATAGAGAACAAACAATGTATTTACCTTAATAGTGTTCAAAAGTCATAATATATATGTATCAGTTCATGACATCCAATCTTACAAATTTACTGTCTCTGATGGACACACGTCCAGCTCATCCTCTCTCAAAACTCTGCCATCTCTCTCCCCACATCCACCACTGCTGGCGGCTCACCTCCAACTGCGCAAACGCGCTGTTCACATATAACTGCCCAACACTACAATAACAATGTTCCAACAATGCAAATCAGCCACAGACTGCACACAGCACAGTCAGTGATTTTCATACAGAGCGGTACGTGGCGTTACCAACATAAAAACCTAAACAGCCTACTTACAAAAGGAACAGTAGAAAAATGGTTCAAATGGCTCTGAGCACTATGGGACTTAACTCCTAAGGTCATCAGTCCCCTAGAACTTAGAACTACTTAAACCTAACTAACCTAAGGACATCACACACATCCATGCCCGAGGCAGGATTCGAACCTGCGACCGTAGCCGGCACGCGGTTCCAGACTGTAGCGCCTAGGAACAGTAGAATCCTTTCGGTGCAGACAAGACAGAGAATGATTTTGATATTAAAAGTACATTCTTTAAGTACTGCGTAGTAAAGCGCGCACTACTGCAAACACTCACTTTCATTAGGCTCCTATAAAATTTGAGTGCATATCTCGACTAACATCAGGCTGTTGAACCCACGTTGAAGGTCTTTCTCTTGGATACCTAATGGACTATAATACAGGGAAAAAAATTCATATAATTTTCTTCTGTGTTAACGGGTAGAGAAAAACATACCTAAACGAATATGCATCTCATTGTCACGTCCCTAATTGTATGTAGGTCTTCTGAACAAAAAAAAGTGTTTCGTGTTTCCCCTGTCTGTCATGCGAAGACTCAATTGTACTCGACACGTGTAGTTTTAACGTTAGTCTGCTAAAGAGAACCTAAATATGCGGTGACGGGAAGTTCTCCAAGTCAACAGTCGGGGCAGTGTCTTCGCTGGGCCCACTTAAAAGCACTTGAGTAAGTGACAGCATGATTTAAGCCTTCTAATTACGGAGAAAACGGTGCACTGTCTGGGCTGTGGTAGGCAACTCAAGTTGCGGCCAAGGACACTCAGACACGGCACAAATATGTTGATCGGCAGCCATACACCAAGAAATCTTCTTAACGAGACAAAAAGAATCTTTCATCTGCAAACTCTGAGTTTTCCTTCACAACATGCGAACTAACGCACACGTGCTTAATTATTCTTCATGTTACCAATGGAAGACAGTGAGATCTGTGAAAATATTTGTGATTAATGCTAAAATATGGTCGGGAAGAGTTTTGTACCTTGGTACTTTTCAGACTTTCACCTCTTGTCAGCCCTGTAATATAGGTTTAATATATTTTGTTATTCCATTTTTAAACGATGGCATTCCCTTTTTATGTGCTGTAGTATTTTTTTGAAATTACAAAAATTAAAGTTTTTCCAAATATAAGCCGGCCGATGTGGCCGAGCTGTTCTAGGCGCTTCAGTCTGGAACTGCGCGACCGCTACGGTCGCAGGTTCGAATCCTGCCTCGGGCATGGATGTGTGTGATGTCCTTAGGTTAGTTAGGTTTAATTAGTTCTAAGTTCTAGGGGACTGATAGCCTCAGATGGTAAGTCCCATAGCGCTCAGAGCCATTTGAAACTTTTTTTTTTTTTTCAAAATATGAAAACTTTTTCCGAGCTACAACGTAGTCAAGTACCTAGGAGAAAATATTCTACTGAAATTTAAAAGCGTTGCAATTGAAAATTTTGTCAATACTGTATTTAATAGTCTACCTGTTATATTATTCCTCTACTACACACCAGTAGTCAGCAAGTGAAATCAAATTAACCAGAAGTAATATCAAAAGCCAGTTACAAGTTAAATACATTTTGAAATAGAGGCTATCAGAAACTAAACGAATTTTCATTTTAAAAATAGCTAAAACTGTTAACACGTTAAAGAAACTCAGTTCATTTGCAAGTGTCACATGTTCCATCGTAAAAGTCTTTCTTCTGTTTCCAGGTACAAGATGGTGCACGATTTTATACAGGGTGAACATTAGTAAAACCGACAAACTACAGGGCCGGATTCCTGACTGAAAATGGAGGAAAACATGTGTCCGGGAACGCATCGTTGCCACGGTAGATGGCGCTGACGAATGGAAGTTCCTCTGACCACGTGTCGTGTCTGTAGCCAACAAATGAGGATTATGCAAATTCAAAATACCAGTTCTGGCAAAGGTTGCTTCGTCGGTAAAGAGGACGGATGACAGAAATCCCATAATAGTGATGGTCTGGTGCAAAAAACAGCGACAAAATTTTTCCCGCCAACATTCTGTTGGCACCCACCTACATAGGGAGAAATGACCATCACCATAAAATAAGAGAAATCAGGGCTTGCACAGAAAAATTTAAGTCCTCGTTTTTCCCGCTTGCCGTTCGAGAGTGGAACGGTAGAGAGACAGCTTGAAGATGGTTCATTGAACCCTCTGCCAGGCACTTTACTGTGAATAGCAGAATGTAGGTGTAGATGTAGATGTAGAAATCCGCTGCTGATAACCCTTGCACTCGTTGCAGGTGATGCGGACAGTAGCGGTTGTCATACAAGATAATCATAACCGTACTTTGGCTTACGCCTTATTGGCGGGCCACTTACCTGGATCTTGTACCAAGGTTCGTCTCAATATCCTATAGAACCCCGGCCTCCAAAGCTGATGTACGCGTAGTACGCCGCCACCCTGCACTTTCGTCCGTCTGAAAGGACCCAAGATCACACAAACGCCCAAAAAGCACTATGGGACTTAACATCTGTGGTCATCAGTCCCCTAGAACTTAGAGCTACTTAAACCTAACTAACCTAAGGACATCACACACATCCATGGCCGAGGCAGGATTCGAACCTGCGACCGAAAGAAGTCTTCTTCGAGTGCAAATCGTTTGTCAACCATATATTCACCAGGTGAATGCTGCAATTGTGTTTGACGAATTCCATTTTATTAATTACAAGCCAGCGAGGGAGGTTTTTTTTTCTGAAGTGAATGAGTTAAAAATTCCGAGAGGCTGGCACAACGATTAATACGAAGTTCACCAACTGACACCCTAACTCGTTCTGATTGCACTTTTCTTGGCTAAGAATATCCTTGGTGTAATCAGAGAGTTGCCTGAAAATATACTTAGAAAACACGAGAATGCAAGTAAACAAAGTAAACAAGTTTTCTTGTTTCGTTGTCAATAACCGTGAAGATTATTCTTGTAGCAAAACTCAGTTTCTGGACTAGTTGCTGGATGTGAAACTTCCAAAAACTTTATCCATTCTCAGTCCTAAGAATTTTAAACGATCCCCTTCTCTGATTATCAGTTCACCTTTTGGAGATAAAATACCTCCTTTACAAGAGCCTATCTTTTTGGAAGATTGTATGTCATTTATTTTTTTGGCAGTTTCCGGCAATCTCTTTCTATAAACAATAGACTGATGTTATTTCACAGTAACACGTATGTCATCTGCCAACAGAATTTTTTAAATCAACTGACTTTAGTGTCATGTTACTGGCAAATACAAGAATCTGCCACTCTGTTCGCTAGATTGAAAAACAATGACCGATACGCGCTTCCCTTAATTCAACAAATACTCGGTAAGTACAGATAATGTGCTTCACAAAATCAAATGTTTTCACTACATCGAATTACTATACTTACTGTCCTCAACTTGCCATTTAGCCCTGCAGATACCTCACACACAAAAGAAAAATTACATTCCCTATTGATAGTCGTTACTATATGCGAAACTGTGAAAGTGACAACTAATGTGACAGACACATTTGCTGCACTACCCACCGTACCGAGCGAGGTGGCGCAGTGGTTAGACACTGGACTCGCATTCGGAAGGACGACGGTTCAATTCCGCGTCCGCCCATCCTGATTTAGGTTTTCCGTGATTTCCCTAAATCACTCCAGGCAAATGCCGGGATGGTCCCTCTGAAAGGGCACGGCCGACTTCCTTCCCCATCCTTCCCTAATCCGATGAGACCGATGACCACGCTGTCTGGTCTCCTTCCCCAAACCATTCAACCAACCAACCAACCTACCCACCGTTTTCAAATTCACTCCGATATTGTGACCTCAGACAGATGTGATGGAAAACTCCAGATTTCAATTAGATGCGTGGTTTAACAATTCTCATCCACACTCAGTTTTGAGTGATATGTTCTCCTGTCATTTTTACCCTAATAGGCACCTGCTATGTGATGTGTTGGCAGAAGAGCCAACACCGTGTTGCTAGAGAAAACCGAAATGCACGCGTTTACTTACACGCAGACTGGCGTGAGGTCTGGAACAGGTCAGAGAAATAAGACTAGCAAAACAGAAGGTACTGGTAGAATACTTAACTTTAATCCACAATTGGAGAACATCGCTCTTGTTAGACATTATTACACTGAATATAAACTGGTAATGGCGCCTTGCTAGGTCGTAGCAAATGACGTAGCTGAAGGCTAAGCTAACTATCGTCTCGGCAAATGAGAGCGTAATTTGTCAGTGAACCATTGCTATGAACGTCGGCTGTACAACTGGGGCGAGTGCTAGTAAGTCTCTCTAGACCTGCCGTGTGGTGGCGCTCGGTCTGCAATCACTGACAGTGGCGACACGCGGGTCCGACGTATACTAACGGACCGCGGCCGATTTAAAGGCTACCACCTAGCAAGTGTGGTGTCTGGCGGTGACACCACACTATGTCTCCGTGTAATTTACTTTGCTGGTGCAGTGAACACATAGAAGAAGGTGTAGTTAGATGAATGACAAACACTAACTTCACATGACGAAGGTTTATTCAGCACTTGCACATACAAGAGCGCGGAGCGAACTGCCTCCGGCCAGTATAGATACAACTACAGAACATATCAGTACAATGAGTCGTACTATTTGTGGATACTTCTAGAATGTACTCTAACCGAATATAGAAGTTAAAATTGTACAGTCCAGGGGAGTTTTGAACTCGCTACGTTCCATGCAACAGTTTAGTATCATAACGACTACACCATGGTGCTACTCAGCTTCTTCTGCCACATTGCTCCCTGCTTAAGAGAACAGCATTTCGTTGCTACGTCCTCCTAGTCCGGGAACGAGTCATCGGTTCTGCATATTCCGACTCCCGATGGCTGATGCTCGCTCTGGCGGTGATCTTCTTAGAACTTCCTTTGCCGCTACGCTCTTCGTCACCTTTACGCTTGTTGCCTGTCGCTGGAGCTTCGAATTTACCCCGGGTGGCAGGATTCTTGTAGGGCTTCATTCGAAGGACGTGGACTGTATCTCTGATCTTTCGTCGTCTTGCGTCGGGGTCGAAATCTTCAGCTTCATAGGTAACATCAGACAACTGTCTTACAACCTTATAAGGTCCAAAGTAGCGCCTGAAGAGCTTCTCAGAGAGACCAACCGTCTGAACAGGAGTGAAGATACAGACGAGGTCATCAGGCTGGTACACAACATTGCGGAGGCTCGCGTCGGACCTTCGGCGATCGTTTTCTTGAGCCTGCAGCGTGCGGAGTCGAACTAATTGCCGGGCTTCCTCAGCTCTGGTTAACGCCTGGCCGATGTAGTCGTCGTCCACGTCATCAGGATGTAACGGAAACACAATGTCCATAGTCGTAGTCGCCTCACGCCCATGCACCAGGAAAAATGGCGTAAATCCTGTGGGGTCTTGTTTGGTGGTGTTGTAGGCAAACATCGCGAAAGGTAGAACCTCATCCCAGTTGCTCTGCTCAACATTGACGAACATTGATAGCATGTCGGCCAAGGTCTTATTAAGGCGTTCAGTAAACCCGTTAGTTTGCGGATGGTAGGTAGTCGTCATGTGATGAGTAATGTTGCACCGACGGTTTATCTCTGTCACAGGATTCGATTGAAAAACTTTCCCTCGATACATAATTAACGACCTTGGGGCACCGTGTTTTAATACATTATCTTCCGCGATGAATTTGGCTACCTCGGATGCTTCGGCTGTTTACACGGCTTTTGTAATGGCACAGCGTATCAGATAATCAGTGCAAAGAATAATCCATCTATTGTCATAGCAGACGTTGGAAATCGTCCGAGGAGGTCAATTCCAACACGCTGGAAAGGCGTTACGGCTGGTGGAATTGGTATGAGTCGGCCAGGTGGTTTCTGAGGAACTGCCTTTCTCCTCTGGCACTCTCGACAGTGTGACACATAGTGACGGACACTCCTAAATAAACCTGGCCAGAAAAATCTCTTGCGGATTCTATCGTAGGTCTTAATAAATCCTAAATGTCCGGCCTCAGGTGTGTCATGGAATTTCTGTAGAACATCTAAGCTCATGTGTTTAGGAATCACTGGTAGCCACCTCTTTACAAACGGATCGAAGTTTTTCTTGCAAAGTAATCCATTAACTACCTTAAATTGTCATTTGACATCCTCTGACCGATTTAAGGCAAGCATAATTTGAGATATCTTGGCGTCCTTCTTCTGCTCAGCAGAGAGATCCTGGAGTGCAGCGAGACAGCCACTATTTTCTTCAAAGTCTTAATGGTCTTGCACAGGGTTTCTTGAGAGACAGTCGGCATCTTGGTGTTTTCTTCCACTTTTGTACACTATGGTAATGTCATACTCTTGAAGACATAGTGCCCACCTGGCGAGTCGTCCTGTCAGCTGACAAAGTGAATGGCCTTCCATAGAGGTACTGTCGAAATTTGCACATGGCCCAGATCAGAGCAAGACATTCTCTTTCTGTAGTTGCGTAGTTTCTCTCGGCTTTTGTAAATGTCCTAGAAGCATAGGCTATAGCCTTTTCTTTTCCATCCGAAATTTGCACCAGAACAGCACCGATCCCGTACCCACTGGCATCTGTGTGTAGTTCTATAGGTGCTCTCACAGAGCACAGAGCAAGTACAGGGTCAGTCGTCAGAGCTTTTCGCAACACATCGAAAGAATCTTGTTGAGCACCACCCCAGATAAATTTAGCATCAGCTTTTAACAACTCTTGGAGTGGCCTGATTTTGATCCAAAAGTCTTCGATAAAACGACGGTAATAAGAACATAATCCGAGGAAGCTTCTCACACCTCTAATACTTTTAGGAATAGGAAATTCCGTTATAGATCTCACCTTTTCTGGGTCTTTCCGCACACCTTCGTTTGATACAAGGTGCCCAAGTATTTCGATTTCTTTTGCTCCAAAGAGACACTTTCCTGGATTAAGTTTCAGTCTGCCTTGTTGGAGACACTTAAGAAAGGCCCTCAGTCTTTTTATATGTTCATCAAATGTCTCTGGGAACACTATAATGTCATCTAAATAACAAAGACACATCTTCCTCTTCAGGTGACGTATAAGATTACTCATCATCCGTTCGAAAGTTGGTGGTGCACTACACAAACCAAACGTCATTACCTTAAATTCATACAGGCCCTCAGGGGTGACGAATGCAGTTTTCTCACGATCAGCCTCATCTACTTCGATTTGCCAGTATCCCGAGTACATGTCCATGGTTGAGACAAACTTAGCCCCCTTCAGACAATCTAGCGTATCGTCAATTCGTGGAAGAGGGTAAACGTCCTTTTTAGTTCTCTTATTAAGCTTCCTGTAATCAACACAAAAGCGCCAACTGCCATCCTTCTTCCCGACGAGGACCACTGGAGAAGACTATGGGCACTGCGAAGGTTGAATGATGTCATTCCTCATCATTTTCTCTACCTCGTCGCGAATTATTCGACGTTCCGTTGCTGACACACGGTATGCTCTCTGGCTCATTGGTTGATGGTCTCCAGTGCTAAACCAGTGCTTCACCGTCGATTCGTCTAATTTGTTCTTCACCTGTGAATTGAAGCATTCAGAGAACTCGTGAAGAATACAACTAGCTTCTTTTGTTGTTCCTTAGTAAGATCTGGTGATAGTCGAGCTAGAAGATTTTGTCTCATAGTGGTAGCGCTAATTTCGCCCACAGACTCGGCACGGGAGGGTCCTATGACGCTAGGTTGTTCTTCAATTAACAGCTTAGCGTTTTCTACGCATATGCGTCTTGGAAGGATCTGCGGTTCTCAGCGTCAGTTAACTATCCACAATTCACCGAATCCTGTCTTAAATGAGACGACAGAGGCTTGGATGACCAAGTTATTCTTCAGTGGTACGCTTCTCTTACATTTCACTACAAGATCCATGGGTTGATGATGCATGGCATGACACGTGACAGTTACCTTTCTAGCGCTGACTGCAGGAGTGATCACTTCATCCAGCACACTTACTGTGCTGCACATGTTAGCCCTGAATTTAGCCATATTTGTAATTTTTCCTTTAGGAATGGTCACTTTCCTGAGCGATTTAAGTACCTAGTAGTAAATGCGCTTTATAAAAAAGGAGAAAGGGATAATGTAAATAATTTTAGACCTATTTCTATGCCATCAGTGTTTGCAAAAGTTATTGAAAAGGCTGTGTATGTAAGGATAATTGATCATTTTATATCACACGATTTGCTATCAAATGTACAGTTCGGCTTTAGAAGTCGTTTAACAACTGAAAATGCAATATTCTCTTTTCTCTGTGAGGTACTGGATGGGCTAAACAAAAGGTTTCGAACGTTTGGCATAATTTTTTAATTTAACTAAGGCATTTGACTGTGTTGATCACAAAATATTCCAGAATGAGATTTTCACTCTGATATGAAACTTCCTGGCAGATTAAAACTGTCTGCAGGACCGAGACTCGAACTCAGGACCTTTGCCTTTCGCGGGCAAGTGCTCTACGAACGGAACTACCCAAGCACGACTCACGCTCCGTCCTCACAGCTTTACTGCCGCCAGTAGAGCACTTGCCCGCGAAAGGCAAAGGTCCCGAGTTCGAGCCTCGGTCTGGCACACAGTTTTAATCTGCCAGGAAGTTTCACGAAATATTGCTCCAGAAGTTGGACCATTACAGAATACCGGGAGTAGCTCACAATTGGTTCACCTCTTACTTTAGCAACCGGCAGCAAAAGGTCATTATTCACAATGTTGATAACGGTTGTGATGTGGGGTCTGAGTGGGGTACTGTCAAGTGGGGGGTGCCACTGGGATCAGTGTTGGGGCCACTCCTGTTCCTTATTTATATAAATAATATGTCCTCTAGTATTACGGGTAACTCTAAAATATTTCTGTTTGCTGATGACACTAGCTTGGTAGTAAAGGATGTTGTGTCCAACAATGGCCCCGTTTCAAATAGAGCAGTTCATGACCTAAGTTCATGGCTTGTAAAAAATAAACTAACGCTAAATCACAGTGAGACTCATTTTTTTACAGTTTCTAACACACAATTCAACAAAACCTGACGTTTTAATTTCACAGAACGGGCCTATGATTACTGAAACTGAACAGTTCAAATTTCTAGGTGTTCAGATAGATAGTAAGCTATCATGGAGCGCCCACGTTCAGGATCTTGTTCAAAGACTTAATACTGCCATTTTTACTATTCGAACGGTATCAGAGGTGAGTTATCGTTCGACTAGAAAATTAGTTTACTTTACTTATTTTCATTCGCTTATGTCGTATGGTATTATATTTTGGGGTAACTCTTCCCATTCTAAAAGGATATTTTTGGCTCAGAAACGGGCGGTTCGCGCTATCAGTAGTGTGAGTTCACGAACCTCTTGTCGACCTCTGTTCACGAGTCTGTGTATTTTGACATTGGCTTCTCAATATGTATATTCCATATTGTCGTTTCTTGTTACCAATATTAGTTTATTCCCAAGAATAAGTAGCTTTCACTCGGTTAATACTCGGCAGAAATCAAACCTGCATTTGGATCGGACTCCCTTAATTCTTGTGCAAAAAGGTGTGCAGTATACTGCTGCATCCATTTTCAATAAGCTGCCACTCGACTTCAAAAATCTTAGCAGAAATCCAAGCGATTTCAAATCGGAACTGAACAGTTTCCTCATGGGTCACTCCTTCTATGCTGTCGAGGAGTTCCTTGAAAAATTTAGCTGATTCTTATTGTATTTCTTATAGCGTTTACTTAAACTTATGGTCTGACTTTTTTCAGGTTCATGAACATTTATTTTTATCTGTTATTACTTTTATGTTGTAATTTCATATACTGACACGTCCCATGACCTTAGAGATTTGCTCCTCAATTTTGTCCTACGGAACTTGACGTGTAAATAAATAAAAAAATAAATAAACATAGTCTCCACACAGTCGGATGCGTATCTTCCTGTCCACAGTATCTCATCTCGTCTAGCATAATCTTCGAGCGACCACAATCTATAATTGCCTGAGAAGCTTTCAAGGAGTCCCATCCGAGAATAACGTCATGACTACACTCTAATAACACGATGAATTCTAAGGGTTGTGTATGGCCACTTATACCCACACTAATGGTACATCTTCCTGTAGGTTTTACATATTTCCCATTAGCCACCTTCAGCAGAGATGTTTTGCTGTCGATGAATACGGTTTTCTGCAACTGGCTACGGTACTTCTCCGAAATGACTGAATATGATGCTGCAGAGTACACAAAAGCTTGGGCTGGTCGGCCATCCATGAGGATATCGATGTAGTTTCCTATCATTTTTGCAGTGATCGACGGCGGAGGATTTTTCTCTTCGGCGGCCTCACCTCCAAGGAAGGTCGCAACCTTTAGTTTTCCAGGTTGCGGCGACTAGGTGATCGGCTGGAGCTTCTAAACGGTGATGGAGACCTTGATCGGCGTGTTGGGGAGCGTCCTCTCCAGCGGCTAGCTTGCGGCGATGGTGACCTACGTCGTCCTGCACTCACATCTTCTTGTTCATCTTAGTCGTCCCGGAGTTGGCGTCGGTCTGCTGTCTTGTGGCGCGAGTGTCATCAAATATCCGCCGCCTTTCTCGACTATAGCGCAGCACATGTCCCGTCGTCCTCAGTGGAAACATACTGGTTGGTTATCCTGGGTCCTCCAGACGTCAGTCTTCCTTGGTGCCCAAACAGGTTTCTCATGCGGCATTGTCGGAACATAACCCCACCTGGGTCTCGACTTCTTCACCATTTTAAAGGGAAATGAAGGACGAGAGATTGGGTTGAATGTCTGTTCCACTTCCTCCCTTATGACCTCTTGAAGCGTCTCGGTTTTTTGCTCGCCGTGCAATCCAAGTGCCTTCTGAACTTCCTATCTTACTATCTGACGAAGAACACTTGTGAAATCAGTTGCTTCCTCCATCACAGACATCTATACGACGTTTGGAAGCCGTTCAAACTTCTTGAGTGTAATTCTTTTTTGATACACTGTCTCGATATACTGGCACCATTTTATGAAGTAGTTTGCTGTCGAAACCTCCATCAGGAGTAGGGCTTGATACATGTCCTCAGCAACACCCTTCATGAGATGTGCAACTTTATCTTCCTCCTTCATTTGAGGATCCACTATTTTACACAGCTCCAAGACGTCTTGAATGTAGGATGCTGTAGTTTCTCCTGGGCGCTGTGCCCTGCACTTTAATTTATCTTCAGCCTTGCACTTCTGCCGTTGTGTGTCGCCGAAATACTTGCGCAGATCCGCCCGGAATACTTCCCAGCTTGTGAACTTCTCCTCGTTGTTCTCCTACCAATGCTTGGCAGTGCCCTCCAAGTAGAAAAACACTTTAGCCAAACACACGGTATCATCCCATTTGTTAAATTTGGTGGTGGTGGTTAGTCTTTAACGTCCCGTCGACAACGAGGTCATTAGAGACGGAGCGCAAGCTCGGGTTAGGGAAGGATTGGGAAGGAAATCGGCCGTGCCCTTTCAAAGGAACCATCTCGGCATTCGCCTGAAACGATTTAGGGAAATCACGGAAAACCTAAATCAGGATGGCCGGAGACGGGATTGAACCGTCGTCCTCCCGAATGCGAGTCCAGTGTGCTAACCACTGCGCCACCTCGCTCGGTGTTAAATTTGGCTATACGCCCATATACCTTCAGCTTGTTTGGATCTTGGCCATCGTAACCAGAGAACCCGGAACGATGTCTCATGTGGTGGCACACAGTTTCTGTTATCGTAATGTCCTCTTCTTCTTCTGTCTCCAGTAGATTGCGATCTGTTGAATATGGCTCGAACTCGGTTTTCTCAGCACGTAGACGGCGGCTCTGTCGTGGCCTGATGGGAGCCACTGTGTCGTCGATAATGTGCGGTATCGCAAGTTCCAGTACCCAGTGTCTCTACCAGAATAATGTCACGTAGAAGGAGGTGTAATTAGATGAATGACGAACACTAACTTCACTTAACGACGGTTTATTCAGCACTTGCACATACAAGAACGCGGAGTGAACTGCCTCCGGCCACAACACATACAGTATATATACAGTTACAGAAAATTCTAGTACAATGATTCTTGCCAGTTGCGGATACTTCTAGAATGTAGTAGAACCGACTATAGAAATTGAAATTATACAGTCCAGGTGAGTTTTGAACTCAGGACTCTCCATGCAATAGCTTAGTATCATAACCACTACACCACGGTGCTACTCAGCTTCTTGTCCCACAAAATGCAAGAAGTTACCGTTACTAACGCGAAAATTTGCACCACCTATTTGTACGATTTCAATAGTGCAGTGAGTCATTTTATATTCACAACATTAAAGAAATCATTGCAGCTATGATTCACAACTGAAAGAATTTTTATGTACCTTGTTTTGTTTGCTTTTCGTTACTCTAAAAGTTTGAAACATAAACCTAGAAATGTAAATTTAATATATATGCTTTGACTACATTCGCATGATTTTTGGAGTTTATATCTTAAAGTTTTAATCGTTGGTTCGTTTTATTTTGAATATGATATGTTGTATATGCAGCGATAAGGAAGTTTAGAGTTTCACATCGATAGTAAAGTCATCAGAGACGACATACCAGCTCAGTTGGGTAAGGCCAGAAAAGAAATAGCTACGGTCTTATATAAGGAACGATCTCAACATCCCCCAGAAGGGATTTACGAAAATAACTGATGAGATGTTTGCACAAGTAACTTTTCAGATCAGCATGACCTATGCTCTCTGACAGCATTCAGATAACCGCACATATCAACAGCACAGCTGAAATTTCCACGCGCAATTTCTTAATTTTGATTGCACTTTAAGAATGGGGAAAAATACGCGTACAAATACCACACACCGAGCGAGGTGGCGCAGTGGTTAGACACTGGACTCGCATTCGGGAGGACGACGGTTCAATCCCGCGTCCGGCCATCCTGATTTAGGTTTTCCGTGATTTCCCTAAATCACTCCAGGCAAATGCCGGGATGGTTCCTCTGAAAGGGCACGGCCGACTTCCTTCCCCATCCTTCCCTAATCCGATGAGACCGATGACCACGCTGTCTGGTCTCCTTCCCCAAGCAACCAACCAACCAACCAACAAATACCACAACAGCCAGTGCATTTGCGTATACTCCCGCCCGCATGTCAACGCACACGCACACGCACACACACATGCCGGACTATGAACAAAAGTGCATGTACCTCAGTGTCGGACCAACTTTCCTTGATGCTAGAAAATATGACATAGACGGGAAGGCCGTATCATAAAAAAAAGCATTGTGGAAACGTCTGCTTACGTAGACGCATGGTAAGTCGCAGTAGATCAGTCTTAAAGGCACAATTTAAATGTGAAAAATTTCTTTGCACCTTGTGCAATGAACTTGAACGTCTTATTTTGATTTTGTTCTGTTATTAGGCCTCCATAAATATCCATCTTCATAAATGTCCATTTACCGTGATACTCTCGGTCTCCTGCCAAATTGTGCTTCACGTAGATAACGTTTTGGCCGCTGATGGGTCGCTAACAACAAAACGTAGAATTTTCGTTGAACTAAAAGACACCATGGCTTCTGAAAAACAGAAATGAATATCATTTTCTTTGCGTATAGATTCCTGCAACCCATCTGAATATTCTACTTGGGCTCTAAAAGAGAAGCGACATTCATCTAATATTTTATTTAACATATGCATATGGTTAATATGAGAAGCGTTTGAAATTTATTGCATATTCTTATGGATACTCATATCGTACAGTTTAAATCTCGTAATTAACATTACTTTTTTGTTCACAACGCATGCCGTCTTATGCATCCATCTTCGGAGAAGACTCTGGTTCTGACGTAATTACCAGTGAGACCTCTGCTGTTCTTACTTTCCTCTACAACTTGCATCTGTGCCGTCCCTGGTTTCTCTTTCCCCCGACTAACTGTGTTTCAGTCAGATATTTCTAATACTCACCTTCAAATCATATTATTCTACAGTTGAGTACCATCACAACGTTTTCCTGGCTGATTTATCGTACCTTGGGGCACCTTCACTCTTCTCTTTATAACTGGCAGTGTGTCATATCTCTGGAGCTTCTTCTTATTGCAGCCATTTGTAACCTTAACTTCGATCTCTTGTTTTCGATAACTGTTAATATTTCAGAAACATACAGAACAACACCATCAACAATTGTACTAACTTTTGAAAAATGTCGTGTTACTGCCTTGAGCTGCTGGTAAAATACTTTAATTACACAACCAGTTTCAGTCGTCTGACTATCATCAGGTTCATAAAGTACTAACAGCGTCATTTTAGGACAAACATAAATAGTGGCACTGTGTGA
This sequence comes from Schistocerca serialis cubense, assembly GCF_023864345.2. Taxonomy (NCBI): domain Eukaryota; kingdom Metazoa; phylum Arthropoda; class Insecta; order Orthoptera; family Acrididae; genus Schistocerca; species Schistocerca serialis. The sequence goes on from NC_064640.1 coordinate 374,139,209, forward strand.
TCAAGAGTATCCGGACAGCCCCAAAAACATACGTTTTTCATATTAGGAACATTTTGCTGCCACCTACTGCCTGGTATTCCACATCAGCGACCTCAGTGGTCATTAGACATCGTGAGAGAGTAGAATGGGGCGCTCCGCGGAACTCACGGACTTCGAAAGTGATCAGGTGGTTGGGTGTCACTTCTGTCATACATCTATACTCGAGATTTCCACACTCCTAAACATCCCTAGGTCCACTGTTTCCGATGTGACAGTGAAGTGGAAACGTGAAGGGACACGTACAGCACAAAAGCGTAGGCCTACAAGCCGACCTCGTCTGTTGACTGACAGAGACCGCCGACAGTCGAAGAGGGTAGTAATGTGTAGTAGGCAGACATCTATCCAGATCATCCCACAGGAATTCCGAACTGCATCAGAATTCACTGCGAGTACTATGACACTTAGGCGGGAGGTGCGAAAACTTGGGTTTCATGGTCGAGCGCCTGCTCACAAGCAACACATCACGCCGGTAAATGACAAACGACGTCTCGCTTAATGTAAGAAGCGTAAACATTGGACGATTGAACAGTGGAAAAACGTTGTGTGGAGTAACGAATCACGGTACATAATGTGGTGATCCGAAGGCAGGGTGTGGGTATGGCGAATGCCCGGTGAACGTCATCTGCCAGCGTGTGTAATACCTACAGTAAAATTCAGAGGTGGTGGTGTTATGGTGTGATAGTGTTTTTCATGGAGGGGCTTGCACCCCTTGTTGTTTTGCGTGGCACTGTCACAGCACAGGCCTACACTGAGATTTTAAGCACCTTATAGGTTTGACGAACACTCAGGCACGCTTTTGAAAGTCGATTGGCCCCCTAAATCAACCGATCTTGCACTTTTCTGTTTTCTGTTGCAATTTTCCAGCGTCGAAACAACACTGTCTATAAAACTGTTCAGTCGGTTGCAGCGATGTGGGGAAGATGGCCACGTGGTTTAGTAATTGCTCGTCGCTCGCCTCCACTCCGTTAGCTCCAAATGTGCTTCACTATCGAAAATCCGTAGCCTCGAGACTAATAATTATCTCAAAACAGTCGAATACATAAAATACTGTGTCTGTTTCGCTATTTGAGTTATTATCCTTGTGTTTTTAACAATATAAAATGTTGTAAGCAATGCCATCTCGTTACTGGAATCGTCAAACTTGTAAACAACTGTCAATTTCGAACTTGACGATTATGTGGCTTTTTTATTTTATTAGCAAAATCGAATCAAATTTTGATGTTTTTTGTAATATCCCTTATTTTCTTAGGTTCTAATCGATTATTTACAGAAGTAAACAGTACTCAGTCACGTTCTGTGCTCCACACTGAAACATAACTCAAACAGATGGAATATTTAAATGAATGGGGTACATAAAGGTTGCTAACGCTGTTGAAAATTTATGAGTTAGTGGTTTTGTCGATCCGTACCAGAGAAAAGATAAGCACCGTAGTTTCTATTGAGCACAGCAACATAGAATCAGTGAGATCAATGAAGCTGTGAAATGAGACCTCAAGATGACACCTCCCAGAGACAGCCACTTACAGCCGATTCACATTGACAACCTTCGTGCTGCGACACTAAACTGTGAGGTCCAGAAAACAAACCTGAATCTATTTTATTTTCTCGCTTTTACGTTCTCTGCATCCTTGTTTCATTTTGTTCGTAAATTTATCACCCTCTGAAGCTTGTTACCCTGGTCTCGGGCCCCAGTTCTATGTCTGCCTGCTTATTTGGTTTGTTAGCTCAACAATATGTGCTTTCTTTTAAGTCTACGAATATCGCACGGGTTTCCACATTCCTCTCATGCACTTTTTTCTACTGTGTGTCTCAAACAGTAAAACGGCGTATTTAAATGATATCTGGCCAGTATTTTTCGATTTTATACATTGTTATTCGTCCAAACAGATTCTGAAATGCGATGCTTACACTTTTTGTTAAACTATTTCACTAATTCTGTCTATCGAAAACTGTTGTCGCTTAGAAACAATGGTTTTCGTCTTATTTATTTATATTTCGTTTGCACATTATCCGCGAAGTTTTTCAAGTTATTAAGCAAACATGTTGTACATAGTACCTGAACTTCATACAGCAATTGATCCAATGAATGACTGTCCAGCTCTCCGTTACGGACATTCTCTGCGGACACTCTATATTAAAATATTATAAAGAAATGGTTTTGACAACTGCATCATGAACAGGATGCCCATTATGCATGGTCCAGTCAGATTAATGTGACCACCGTCCATGCTCGACGTCAACGTGCAATAACCACTCTTAAGTCGGCAGGTGGCAGCACTAGCAGTGGAGGGTACAATTATTTGTAAAGCGTGTCGTGAAAACGCGGAAAACAGTGCAGTGCTTGTTGTAATGCAGGAATGGGGCGATTTATCTGACATCCAAAAGGGCACGATCATTGGTTTTCGGGCCAAGGATGGAAGCATTTCCGAAATGGCAAACAGCGTATCCTCAACGACCGTTCAACGAACGTTGCCGCGTATGGAGCTCGGTAGCAGGCGGCTTGTTCATGCACCCATGCTGACTGTTGTTCATCAGGAACGAAGGCTGGAATTTGCATGCCAGTACCGCATCTGGACATCCACTGAATGGCGACAGGTGGCTTTTCACTGGAACCAAGTTTTTTTATACTCTATCCGACAGATGGCCGTTGGCGTGTACGGTGCGAAACCTGTGAAAGCAAACACCCTGCAACGATCGTCGAAAGGGTCCAAGTCGGAGGTGAGAGCTTTGTGGTCTGCGGAATGTTTTCGTAGCATTCCCTGAATTATCTCGTCATTCAGGCAGGTACAATGGATCGAGACAAGTATGCATTTATACCTGGGGACCATGTCTGTCCGTAACTGTAGTTTGTTTCTCCTCGCCACGATGGCATCTACCAGCTGGAGAACGTAACGTGTCACGCAGCTCGCAGTCTACGTGTGTGGTTTGGAGAGCAGCCGGATAAGTTCGCCATACTGCCCGGGACACTAATCTCTCCGTATTTAAACCCAATCGAGAATCTATGGGACCACCTCGGCCAGGCTATTCGCGCCATGGTTGCTGAGCTGAGAAACATAGCGCAGCTGGCCATGGGACTGGAGTCGGCATGGCTCCACATCCCTGTCACAACCTTCGAGAACCTCACTGACTCTCTTCCTGTAAGTGTCGCTGTGGTTATTCAGGCTTTTGGCGGGTGGTCGCAGTAATGACACTGGACAGTGTATTATCAGCGGCATGACATACGGTGTCTTCAGAAACAGTCTGAAAAGCTTGTAAGGGTGTTGCAGGGTAGGTTGTGCTGAGAAATAATTGTTATGAAACAAATTCGCTACGTTACGCCCTATCCGAGTTAATCAGCACTGAAGTTAGCCAACCAGGGCGTTGCGCGCGCAAATTCAAGCGACCCGCCAGTGACATTGTCGCTAAACGTGTTCTACCTACGGCTTCCTAAAACCGAACGAGAGAGCAATACAAAAATAAGACATGGGACGGTAATTAGGATCGAACCCGAGCCACAGGCTTAGCAGTCTCGTGCGCTATCATCTACGCTATGAGAACAACTGACGCTAATTGTTTCTAACTGGCCGCTGGAATTTACGCGCGCGACGGCTTGATTGGTTAACTGCAATGCTAGTTAAGTCAGAAATTCCGCAACGGATCGAATTCTTTTCTTAACAATTATTTATCAGCAGAACCTACCTTGCAACACTCTAACAAGCTTTTCAGATTATTTCTGACCACCTTGTATATGTGCCTATGAGATGGAATGTTAAGGCTGGGGACAGAAACAAAATTGTTGCGAACATAAAGATTACAATTTGTATTATTTGTCCACAAAAATTCACGATTTATAGTCCGTTATGAGTGTGCCGGATTCATTGTGAATAAGGTCTGGTTTACATCTACTAAGTAATACGAAAATTAAAAGATGGCTGTTCCAATCATCAAAAGAATATGTAACCCAGTAGGCCCACAACTGCGGAACTCCGCATCTCCTGTTATACAGTAATATGGCTCAACAGAAAGAGGCAGGTCTAGTATGACTCAGTCGGCAAGGCGTACCCGGATGACTCAATCGCAAGAACTCTGGCCGTCAAACGAATGGTTCAAATGGCTCTGAGCACTATGGGACTTAACTTCTGAGGTCATCAGTCCCCTAGAGCTTAGAACTACTTAAACCTAACTAACCTAAGGACATCACACACATCCATGCCCGAGGCAGGATCCGAACCTGCGACCGTAGCGGTCGCTCGGTTCCAGACTGTAGCGCCTAGAACCACTCAGCCACCCCGGCCGGCTCGAACGAATGGGTCACGGTTCGGTTTGCTGTCCACTGGAAAGATTTAAGGCTTTTTAATTATTCAGTACATCGAATAATCCACTAGGAGGCAAAGACTCCAGATTTACAGAGGCGGTAGAAATCGATTTGGTAGATATCACCAGCTGTAACAACAGGTCTCCCTGAGATAATTATGAAATACAGAAATAGACAAAACACAATAAGGTTTACAATCATAAACATATTCGCGTAAGTAGTTAGACCATCCCTCGAGGGGCAGAATTCCTTATGAGGCAAACTGAACATTGTGGCTCACATAATTTTCACCAATTAAGTATTTTTAGGGTGCAATAAAGATAAACTCTTTTTTTCTATCCTTGTAATGTCATGCAATACTTAAGCTAACCTTTGGTTTCACAGTACTCACAGCTGTTTCATATGAATATTTATGTGCATTTTTCCTTCACAATGTTATTTCAAGTCACCCTCATAAACAAAACAGTTTTTTCCGTTTTTTCCCACCCAAAAATATTCTGATTTTGGTATACTACTAACACTGGATTCCCTTATGTGCATAAGAGGTCGTTTCTCTTAGATAAGTACACGCTGATTTCGATATAGGTATCATAATTTATTTCTGCAATGAAGGTTTACATGAACAGGTGGTTGTACACGGGGTTATCTGTTATACTTGGTATAGCCATTCTTCCTGTGTAATTCGACATGTGCAGCTAAGTTTTATTCAGTCGAAGGGTATTTTTCCGTACCGTTATTTTTGTCTAAAAATTATATACATAAAAGATGATATCTGTTATTGCTTTCAGACAGTCATTGTTGCGGTTTGATACTTAAATTGATGAGTAAATTTACCTCGGATCTGAGTAGCTATGTACGTATAATGTAGCGAAATCGGAAGGTATAGTATGTAACCAGTTGCGACTATATAAACGGCCAGTTTAAATAAAGGTTGCAGCCGTCCGCTGTGGCCGAGCGGTTCTAGGCGCTTCAGTCCGGAACTGCACCGCTGCTACGGACGCAGGTTCGAATTCTTGGGCATAGATGTGTGTAATATCCTTAGGTTAGTTAGCTTTAAGTAGTTGTATATCTAGGGGACTGGTGACCTCAGATGTTAAGTCCCATAGTGCTTAGAGCCATTTGGACCATTTTTTAGATAAAGGTTGCAGTTTGTCATCCACAATGGATGCTTAGTTAGAGAAGTCTTTAAATGGGAGAGAAAGGAACATTAGTTAGGGGTTAAAGTCTCGTCGACGACGTAATCGTTACAGATGGTGTACGTGCTCAAAAATGTTCAAATGTGTGTGAAATCTTATGGGACTTAACTGCTAAGGTCATCAGTCTCTAAACTTACATAGTACTTAACCTAAAATACCCTAAGGACAAACACACACACCCATGCCCGAGCGAGGACTCGAACCTCCTCCGGGACCAGCCTCGCAGTCTATGACTGCAGCGCCTGAGACCGCTCTGCTAATCCCGCGCGGCTGGTGTAAGTGCTGGGATTGGGCACGGATGGAGAAGGTAGTGGGCAACTAAATTTTCAAAGGAATCTTCCTGGCATCATTTTCTGTAAGTGATTTCGGAGAACCAAGACAGAGTTCAAATGGTTCAAATGACTCTGAGCACCATGGAACTTAACATCTGAGGTCATCAGTCCCCTAGAACTTAGAACTACTTAAACATAACTAACCTAAGGACATCACACGTCCATGCCCGAGGCAGGATTCGAAACTGCGACCGTAGCGGTTGCGCGGTTCCAGACTGAAGCGCCTAGAACCGCTCGGCTACCCCGGCCGGCGAACTAAGACAGAGCTACATAGTGATGCTCAGACGCGAATTTTAGCCCCTAGCGAATGAATAAAAAGATTATAATTTTTTTATTTTTACCGTTTAGTTGCTAATTGTGATCGCTGTCGTGACTGATTTATCACGTTATGTGCGAATGCAAAGTATTCTTTTTTTCCTTAAGTATGAGATCACTACTATAGAGTGCTCTTACATTTATTTCGCTGAAAGTGGTAAAATAAAAGTAAATTAAGGCTGATAATCAATAAAGAGATAAATAAAACTTGTTATGGAAAAAAATCGAGCACACAGGGTAAGACAAAACCCTTGCCCACTGAGGTGAATGTGAGAGACATCGAGAGAATATTGAGAGGAACAAATTCGCTGTAGCTGAAAAACCGAGAGAGCCTCAATCCTTTAATGAAATTGTGGAACTCGACTTAATATTTCAAACTGTAGCCAAAAAAATAGCTCGTTTTTGTCGGTGGGGACCTGTACATCTCCCTGTCATCGCTTCGCGCAACTTTAATGAATCTGCGAGACTCTGCAGCTGCGGGGATCAATTTAATCAGCAGCAGCATGTGCATTCGATTAAGCGGCATCAGTAGACACGCGAAGCAACCATTACTCGGAGACTGCCGCAGTCTGCCACGAGGTCCGGCAAACGGCGCTCTATGGCATGCTACCCCAGCAGAACCTTAGTCTCAGGGGCATAGTTTCCTTGAATCCGAACATACAACCCGATGCAACGTCCACCAATAAGCCTTGTTATATACATTTAGGGAAGCGATTCACCTGTCACAACTGCATGGTGAATTTTCAGATAAAGCCGCCCAAACCACACCATTCATAAGAATATTCTCGTTCAGGCAGATGCATTTTCAGCTACCTAACTGAGGAACAGGACATTCTTCTCTGCCTACAGAGAATAGCGACATAACTATTTATTCTGATGAATATTGGCACTGGTACGAGTAATATTCTCCCCTATCCCCGATGTTATTAAACCTGTACATTGAACAAACAATTTAAAGGCAATAAAAGGAAAAAAAATTTGAAGTACGAATTAAAGTTCAGGGAGAAGGAAAAAGCTATTAGGTTTGCCGATGACATTCTAATTCTGTCACAGAGAGCAAAGGTCTTGGAACAGTGTTTTCAGATGAATAAGATAAACATCGACAAAACCAAAAAAAAGGATAATGGAATTTAGTCGAATTGAACCATGTGATGCTGAGGGAATTAGATTAGGAAACGACACACTTAAAGTAGAAGGTGAGTTATGCTATTTGGACAGTAAAATAACCAACGATGGCCGAAGTATAGAGGATGTAAAATGTAGATTGGCAATTGCAAGGTGGTTAGGTGGTTAGTGTTTAACGTCCCGTCGACAACGAGGTCATTAGAGACGGAGCCCAAGCTCGGGTTAGGGAAGGATTGGGAAGGAAATCGGCCGTGCCCTTTCAAAGGAACCATCCCGGCATTTGCCTGAAACGATTTTGGGAAATCACGGAAAACCTAAATCAGGATGGTTGGAGACGGGATTGAACCGTCGTCCTCCCGAATGCGAGTCCAGTGGGCAATTGCAAGGAAAGAGTTTCTGAAGCAGGGGAATTTGTTAACATCGAATATGTTAGAAAGTGTCTTCTGAAACTATATGTAAGGAGTGTAGGCATATATGGTAGTGAACATGGACAATAAATAGTTTAGACAAGAAGATAATCGAAGCTTTTGAAATTTGGTGTTACAGAAGATTGCTGACAATTATATGTGTAGATCATGTAACTAATGAGGCAGAACTGGGGAGAAAAGGATTTGTGACACAACCTGACTAGAAGTAGGGATTGACTGACAGGATAAGAGGTATCAAAGAATCACCAGTTTAGCACTGGAGGGAAGTTTGGTGGGTAAAAATCGTAGACGGAGGCCAAGAAATGAATACAGAAAGCAGATTCTAAAGGGCCTGAGTTGCAGTAGTTGTATGGAGACGACGAGGCTTGCACAGAGTAGAATAGCATGAGGAGAGGCATCCAACCAGTCTTCGGACTGAAGACAACAACAACAACGAATTAACAAATGTAACAGCCTTAAAAATCTTCATGAAGTATACTTGCTGCACAATATACCGTTTCTCTACATGCAATGATCTCGCAGTTGATGTTTCGATGTAACGATGAGGGACTCCCTGGTGTAGGATTTAGCTTTGTCAATAAGCCCGTGAGGGAAGTGGTTGAAGACACTAGACTGACATTCGAAAGGACTGTGGTTTCAGTCCCCGTCGACTTACCATCCAAAAATAAATATTTCGTCGTTTCGAAAACCGGTTTAGGTGAGTGCTGGGGCAGTATGTTTGAAATGGACTTAGCCGATTTCCTTCACCATCCTTGTCCGACGTGAACTTGGGCTCAGTCTCTAATGATTCCGCCGTCGATGGGAGGTTAATCCGATATATTCATCGCTTCCCCATAGCTTGACTGGGGACTTCTCATTTTCAACCAAGAGAAGAAAATTCTCACTCCTCTTGTAAGCTGCTCTTTGAACGTCGAGTTGATACCGAGATTGTTTGGAAGAAATTTTTAATTCTTTCAATAGCATAGTTCCACCCAATCAAACATGCAATATTATTGTAGTTTCTAGTGCACCTTCCATTCTTTATTTTCATTTATCTGTTATTTTTCTTTTTTACTGAATGATTTTGTAGCTCATTGAAATACTGTGTCAACATATTAACTCGCAAATGGGGGCTAATCGCCACTTTCGAGTTAATCAGATCAACAGCATCAGTTAATACTACGGTATTTACAAATTTTTGCCTCTTGCCTTAGCCTTTCTCTCACTCGCCAAGCTACTTAATAGTGACCTGCAGTCTGTGGCCATGCTTTACAATTTTTCTTAAAAAATTTACAAATCATGCAAAAATTTCTTAGGGTTTTCTTGCTTTGTCTTATAGTTATACTAGCGTCCAGTAGAGCAATCGAGGAAAAGAGGAAAATAGAAAGAGAAGGATTTAGCAATAACTGAAAATGACGATCAGTATCCCCTTCTCAAACCCTCCTCTTCCCCCCTCCACAAATCAGAATTTTACTCGTTGTCAAACTTGCTTCAAATCTGATATAAAAACAGTACATTAGACACGTAATGTTTCAGTTGTTTGCTCTTTTATGAACTACAATTTGTTCGTGAAATCTATCGCTTAATACCACATAAATGATGCATAGATGCCTTGAAGAAGATCAAAGCCGGCCGGAGTGGCCGCGCGGTTCTAGGCGCTGCAGTCTGGAACCGAGCGATCGCTACGGTCGCAGGTTCGAATCCTGCCTCGGGAGTGGATGTGTGTGAAGTCCATAGGTTAGATAGGTTTAATTAGTTCTAAGTTCTAGGCGACTGATGACCTCAGAAGTTAAGTCGCATAGTGCTCAGAGCCATTTGAACCATGAGAAGGTCAAACACAAGTTGCAATACACGGAGGTGACGAAAGTCCTTGGTACCTTGGTACCTCCTGGTACCGTGTCGGAACTCGGTTTGTTCGGCATAGAGCAGCAACTCAACGTGGCATGGACTCAACGAATCAAATGGTTCAAATGGCTCTGAGCACTATGGGACTTAACATCTTAGGTCATCAGTCCCCTAGAACTTAGAACTACTTAAACCTAACTAACCTAAGGACATCACACACAACCATGCCCGAGGCAGGATTCGAACCTGCGACCGTAGCAGTCGCGCGGCTCCGGACTGAGCGCCTAGAACCGCTAGACCACCGCGGCCGGCCTCAACGAATCGTTGGAAGTCCACTGCAGAAATACTGAGCTGCCCCTACAGCACCCCATAACTGCGAAAGTGTTGCCGATGCAGGATTTTTTGCACGAACTAACCTCTCGATTATGTCTCATAAATGTTCGATGGGACGCATATAGGGTGATGTGGGCGGCCAAATAATTCACTCGAATTGTCCAGAATGTTCTCCAAACCAGTCGTGAACAATTGTGGTCTGGTGACATGTTTCGGAATATGAAGGCCATGAATAGCTGCAAATGGTCTTCAAATAGCCGAACATAACTATTTCCAGTCAATGATTGGTTCAGTTGGACAAGAAGACCCAATCTTGTAAACACAGCCTACACCATTCTGGAGCCACCAGCAGCTTGCACATTGCCTTGTTGACAACTTGGGTATATGGCTTCGTGGGGTCTGCTCCACACTCGAACCCTACCATCAGCTTTTACCAACCGAAATCGAGACTCATCTGATCAGTCCACTGTTTTCCAGTCATCTAGGGTCCAACCGATACGGCCACGAGCCGAGAGAGGCGCAGCAGGCAATGTCGTGCTGTTAGCTGCCATACCCCATTAACGCCAAATTCGGCCGCAATGTCCTAACAGAAACGTTCGTCGTACATCTCACATCTATTTCCGTCGGTACTTCACAGTATTGCTTGTATGTTAATGCTAACAACTCTATGCCAACGCCACTGCTCTCGGCAGTTAACTGAATGCCGTCAGCCACTGCGTTGTCCGTTGTGAGAGGTAATGCCTGAAATTTGGTATTCTCGGCACCCTCTTCAGACGGTGGATCTCGGAATATATTGAAATTCCTAACGCTTTCCGAAATGAAATGTCCTATGTATCTAGCTCCAACTACCATTCCGTCTTCAAAGTCTGTCAATTCCCGTCGTGAGGCCATAATCACGTCGGAAAAGTGTTGACATGAATCGCATGGGTACAAATAACAGCTCCGCCAATCTTCTGCCCTTTTATATCTTCTGTACGCGATACTACTGCCATCTGTATATGTGCATATCGCTTATCCCACGACTTTTGTCACCTCAGTGTATAAGCAGTGTAGAATGCGCCACAGTGTGTTCAACCATTATTCAGTAACGCATTAACCAGGTGTGGGAGTGCGACGAGTCAGTTTCTCCAGAACGGCGAGTGGCTGTAATGATCTTGTGGTCGCCGGTGACAACAGTACACCATTCTGAAAAGAAAAACCGAGAGTAATCCAAAACGTGAATGCTGAGGATCGTCATCAGCGTAAAATAAATCCACAATAGCAAACCGAGAGTAGCTGTGTGCGAAAATAACGCTGGTGACCGAAAAGCTTCGGAAACATCAACAAAACTGGACGAGAAAAGCGGGCACTGTTTCCTCCTAGCTTCCGTCGGCAGAGGGTCTTGACAACTGTCGCGAAGACTACACCGCTCGTGGCGCGTACGCGAAGAAGACAAATTTGGCTGGTCAGCACTGATACGTCCATCTTGATTTCGCACCCGAATTCAGAGAGGAAACTAGACACACTACACCAGGAGCAAAGTCATGTCTTAATTACACAGTATATTACAATGATATGTGCAATACAGTTGCCTGTGGAACAGACGGTTTCCTTAGTGTGACAGGAGTATAGCAGTATGTATCCATTATACATTGAGTTGTTGAAGCACCGTAGGCTACCGTAGAGTATCATAAGTATGCGAAGGTGACGGTAGTTGCTTTGGTGTGCTAAGATCGTAACCACGTTACCTGTACCGTGTATTAGGTGTGTCGCGTATATAACGGGCGTGACCTCATTTGTATACCTCTGTTTGCGCATGTGATCAGTACCTTACTAGAATCTTCTAGAAACCGACAGCTGTGATCCGCCTAGAAATTGAGTGAGGATATACGCGCATAAAGGGCAGCATAACTTACAGAACATTTTTGTTCTACATAGTTATCATCCTGTATGTTACTTAAAAATAAACAGTATTTGTAGCACAAGTGAAATTTTCGATGTTTAATTCAAGTTTTATTCGAAAATATTTGATTTGTAACGGCAAAGAAACGGATTTTGCGGTAAAAATAAAAAAAAAATACACTGATTTATCACATAGCACTACAAAACGCAATTTCCTCAAAGGAAGGTAAAATTAAAAAAAAAAACGCAAAACAAGAACATAGCAAAATCACTTCATTACTTTGTCGAGCTTATGTAAAACATGTCTGTTATTCATAAACAACTTTCGCACTTATCAGCAACAACAGGAAACTCTTGCCTTTGATTATAATGAAGAATGTTCTATACAAAATAACAACAATAATTAAATAGATTTTTTTATGTTTCTGCATGTGAACTGTACTTGCATCAAAATTAATTGCTTTGGTTACATAAAAGCGCAGAAGTTTCGCGGTTAACTGATTTTTATTACTTGTAAAATGCAGTTTATATTTTGTAAGGATGTAAAATACACAAAGGACTAACACTGCACTATGGGCGGTTCTAATTATGTGCAAAAGAAACAAACAAACATAAAACAAAGAGAAGTCGTCCGCTCCCACTTTCTGCCAAACATTCATTTTTTTCCCCCTTCCAGTTCTATCGCTAATCTTAATATTTACTACGTGATTTATATGCTGAACCAAAACTACCGAACCATATTTTTGACAGAGCGCAAATCTAATTATACGGCTGTGAAGTGAAAGACTTATTGTGGAATAAAGAGCATCGACACAGAACGGTAAACGAATGTGGGAATGTGCTATAGGGCACACCATTTGTGTGACGAAGCAGCATGAGCGGCTGCAGTTCCCACCGCTTGGTTTTCAAGCAGCCCGGCTACATTCGGCTGACAGTTCTCTATCTCGCCTTCATAAAGCAGAGTTCCCTAGTATGACATAACAAGCGCGTGGCCTACCATGCGGCGACGGAAACATGGTTTATGTTCACGTCACAACGCAGTAAGAGGTGTGCTGGTAAGGAAAGGAAGCGCATCGCATCGCGTCCGTCCACTCTGCGACTTTCGAACCTTTGCGCAAGCGGTCACAGCTTTATAAAATCCACCTGGCGATAAATGCCGAGCACACGGCACTATCAGTCATCTTAGGCAATTCCTGCCAAGCTATGCAAAGTCCATTCGTCCTTCCTCTTGCGCATTGCAGTCGAGTGAAGGCTAGCCACACGCCTGCAGTGCTCTAAGATGCAATTCACAGATGAATTCCGCATCAGTTTGTAGAGCGATTTTCATCGCACATTTGTCTGGGAGGAAATCTGTCACAGGTACATGCTGGAAGGCAACCAGTTTCTTTGTAGTGGTGTCCTGGTGTAGGACACGGCATGATGGGTGAACTCATGGAGCTTCAGACTCGTTGTGGGAATACTGTTGCTGCCCAGAGGTACAGAGATAAGGTACGATCTTGCATGCGGCCTTGGTGGGATGCAGTTGGTCCACACTTTTCATGTATGACAGTGACCTTCTGTACCGAGCTTCTGTAGTGGATAAATTTCTCACAGTTGAAGGTATTCAGAACTGGCTGCAAATGTGGTTACCGTATTTGTATGCTACGTAGAATGTTTGGGATGTTTTGGACCTAACGCTACTGCCACCTGTAGAGATGACGAAGCGGAAACATGATATCTAACACTTTTCAAGACTGAATAGCTACACAGTCGTTCTCCATCTACGATTTTCAGAATAAGAAGACATTATGTACATTCCTCACTAGTATAGAAACTTGTCGATTGCTTACTTTCGATTAGCATTCATTATTGCTGAAACTGGATATAAACAGGGTTGTGATGAATGTAGTAAATACTTTCTCTGTTGGGTAGGTACTTTTGCATCTCCGACTGTCACTGAGACTTCAGTCAGAATTTGGAGGCAGTGAGGTCCCCAATCGTTGTTAGGCCCGACTGGTTGACGTATAGCGCTATATCGTAGGTTTTTTTTGTTATGACCAGTTTTCGATAACAGCAGTAATAATGGAAGGTACTGACGAAATAAAATTTCGCTACGTAGAGAGCGATATTTATGGCACTAGCTTGCTATTTTTTTCAGTGTCAATGCAGACAGTTAATACATCATAAACCATGTACAATCCTGTGTCATACGCGTATCACATTTTAATAATTGTTTCTTCGAATAAACCCACTACAGCTGACAGTACAGAGGAAGAGGGGACAGAAAAATGGCACATAAAACTATGTTCGTTTCACATTCAGCAAGAAATATCCCGTCTAATGGTTACTAATTTTTAGTCGTTGCTCTACTGATTACTGAGTATTTTTCACTTTTGTGAGTTTGATATTTTCTGCTCTAAGAGTATTAACCACAGGTAAGTTTGTTTCTGGATTGATGTGACTGGAGGACATAGCAAGAAAGCGTATTTTAAGTGACAGATCTGTAAATATACTTTTCTTGTAGACATAGCTACCAAGGCCCTGTGTTAAAACTGGGAACATCACGGTAAAAAGGAAATTCTACGAATAATAATTTCTAAACTATATTGGTTAATAAAATAACAAGACCATCATTCCGAGACCCTCCGCCACAAAGCACACTTTGATTATAAGGTTAATCAGCAATAAAGTGTCTGCAGTTGCTGTTAAGTGCAACTGATGTCGGCGAAATCGAGACAGATTTAGTGTTGGCTTTGGAGTGGCGTGGGTGTTAAGTGGCAGTTTGACACACGCAGCCAGTTTGCCAGCTTGCGGTGGCGGGGCAGTGACATCTGCTCCATGAATATTCAGTAACTGAGAGAATTTGCCACTATAATAAACGATGCGGTAGGTCGCTGGGACAAGATGAGCAACAGTATGAACCATGTTGTTTGACCATGTCACTGTCTCTTGTTCAATTTACTCGATTACCATTTTACTTTACCTTTTAACTAGTTGCGTTTATTGTGCGCCGCATTTCCTGACCACGTACATAATAACGTTAGAAAGATATAACAATAAAACACAAAAACGAAAACTGTTCGAAGCTGTTTGTAGATAGTAAGATAAGAGATTACAGCACGTACAGAGCCAGGTAATTATCTTTCCCTCGCTCTATACGAAAACAGGACAGTTGTACTAAGTACCCCCTGCCATGTGCTGTGCAGCGCCGAGGAGTATACAGGGTGTACCCTGATTAATGGTGAAAACTGACACGAGAGGAAGTACAAGGTAATAGAAGCGAAAACTTCCCAGTAAACATGAACCCGCTAACGAGCAGTTTGCGAGAAAATTGCTAATGTGTGGGTACGAGGGGCCACTGACTTCGGTACGAAATATTGTTCTAGTTAATATAACTGTATTTGAAACAAAACTTTTTCGATTAATTGGGCTCAGATTTCACCTAGGTCCAGAGTTTGTGAATGTGGTACATCCACATCTGTATTCCGCAATCCACATTAAAGTGTGTGGAGGAGGGCACTTTGTGTACTACAGTCATTTTCAGCCTGTCCTGTTCCAGTCGTGAATAGCTAAAGGGAAGAACGCTAGCTGATAAGCCTCCGTGTGATCTCGAATCTCTCTAATATTACCTTCATGGCCTTTTCGCGAGATATACGTAGGAGGAAGTAATATACTGGTTGACTCATCTAGAAACGTACACTATCAGAAGTTTAATAGTAAACCACACCGTGATGCAGAACGCCTCTCTTGCAGTGTCTGCTACTAGAGTTGGCTGAGCACATCCTAGACGTTCTTGCACTCACTAAATGAGTCTGTAACGAAACGCGCTGCTCTTCTTTAGATCTTCTCTACTTCCTCTATCAGTCCTATCTGGTACGGATCCCAGACTAACGAGCACTATTCAATTATTGGTCGAAAGAGGGTTTTTCAAGCTGCCTCTTTTGTGGGTGGACTACATATCCTCAGGATTCCTGACGGTCCATCGTCACATTTTGATGCTGCATTCTTATATTGACATCTACCTCGCCAATACGATCCGAGTTAACAGGACGAGCAGGGCCTGTACTTCGGCCTCCATCTCAAAACTTAAGTATACTGCTCTCCCGTTGATACGAATGAAGTGATGGAGTAGCAGATTGCACAGATTTGTCAAAATTTACAAGATGACCTGGGAGTGTTTGATAAATTCACAACTTACTATTAGTACTACAAGTAAAAAACCACTAACAGGCAAAAGTGTACAGTAAATTCTAACATGTAACGTGCTGAAACGACAGGTGAAATACAACCCATTTAGATGGGGACTTAATCGAAAAGTTTTCAAGATTTTTTTAAGAGAAACGAAGACGTCGATCACAATTGGGCACTGAAATAAATTCAATGGTGACAAGTGAAAATAACTGTCGGACCAGGACTTCAACCCAGATTTGGCGGCCGGCCGCGGTGGTCTAGCGGTTCTAGGCGCTCAGTCCGGAGCCGCGCGACTGCTACGGTCGCAGGTTCGAATCCTGCCTCGGGCATGGATGTGTGTGATGTCCTTAGGTTAGTTAGGTTTAAGTAGTTCTAAGTTCTAGGGGACTGATGACCATAGATGTTAAGTCCCATAGTGCTCAGAGCCATTTGAACCATTTTGAACCAGATTTGGCGCTAATGTGAGCAGTCGCCTTAACTCTCTCGGCTATCGTGACACGCTTCCCGTTCAACCCAAATTCTCAAACTGTCACACGTTAGTAATGTCGACTGCCGGTTAACCCCTTTGCTCACAGCTTCTGGCTGAATTCCACAAGAGTTTGGACGTAGACTGCATCCACACTGAAACTATAGTGAGGCGCCTGTGCTTGTAGATATTACTACTGGCCATTAAAATTGCTACACCAAAAAGAAATTCAGGTGATAAACGGGTATTCATTGCACAAATATATTATACTAGAAATGACATGTGATTACATTTTCACACAATTTGGGTGCATAGATCCTGAGAAATCAGTACCCAGAATAACCACCTCTGGCCGTAATAACGGCCTTGACATCCCTGGGCATTGAGTCAAACAGAGCTTGGATGGCTTGTACAGGTACAGCTGCCCAAGCAGCTTCAACACCATACCACAGTTCATCAAGAGTAATGACTGGCGTATTGTGACGAGCCAGTTGCTCGGCCATCATTGACCAGACGTTTTCAATTGGTGAGAGATCTGGAGAATGTGCTGGCAAGGCAGCAGTCGAATATTTTCTGTACCCAGAAAGGCCCGTACAGGACCTGCCACATGCGGTCGTGAATTATCCTGCCGAAATGTAGGGTTTCGCGGGGATCGAATGAAGGTAGAGCCACGGGTCGTAACACATCTGAAATGTAACGTCCACTGTTCAAAGTGCCGTCAATGTGAACAAGAGGTGACCGAGACGAGTAACCAATGACACCCCATACCATCACGCCGGGTGATACGCCAGTATGGCGATGAGGAATACACGTTTCCAATGTGCGTTCATCGCGATGTCGCCAAACACGGATGCGACCATCATGATGCTGTAAACAGAACCTGGATTCATTCAAAAAAAATGACGTTTTGCCATTCGTGCACCCAGGTTCGTCGTTGAGTACACCATCGCAGGCGCACCTGTCTGTGATGCAGCGTTAAGGGTAACCGCAGCCATGGTCTCCGAGCTGATAGTCCATGCTGCTACACACGTCGTTGAACTGTTTGTGCAGATGGTTGTTGTCTTGCAAACGTCCCCATCTGTTGACTCAGGGATCGAGACGTGGCTGCACGATCCGTTACAGCCATGCGGATAAGATGCCTGTCATCTCGACTGCTAGTGATACGAGGCCGTTGGGATCCAGCACGGCGTTCCGTAATACCCTCCTGAACCCACCGATTCCATATTCTGCTAACAGTCATTGGATCTCGACCAACGCGAGCAGCAATGTCGAGATACGGTAAGCCGCAATCGCGATAGGCTACAATCCGACCTTTATCAAAGTCGGAAACGTGATGGTACGCATTTCTCCTCCTTACACTAAGCATCACAACAACGTTTCACCAGACAACGCAGGTCAACTGCTGTTTGTGTATGAGAAATCGGTTGGAAACTTTCCTCATGTCAGCACGTTGTAGATGTCGCCACCAGCGGCAACCTTGTGTGAATGCTCTGAAAAGCTAATCATTTGCATATCACAGCATCTTGTTCCTGTCGGTTAAATTTCACATCTGTAGCACGTCATCTTCGTGGTGTAGCAATTTTAATGGTCAGTAGTGTATATACAGAGTAATTCAGCTACCCATACCTATAGGTTTTCTGCAACCTGCAACGCCTTCAAAAACGCGCAAACTGTTAGTCCTACAGACAAAAATGAAAAGGACCTCTTTGCAGTAAATTTGATTTAGTTAAATGTTGTACTGGGATACGTTTCTGCTGGAGGCTGCGGTTTTCGAGTTATTCAAGAAAAACGCCCTCTAAGGTCACTTTTGCACGTTTTTCTTGAATAATTCGAAAACTAAGGCCCATAGAGAAAATTTATCCTCTTAAAAAATTAAATTACATTAAATTTCCTGCGAAACGGTCATGTTCATTTTTTGCTGTAGGAATAATACACTGAGCCAAAGAGGAGCCAAAGAAACTGGTACATCTGCCTAATATCGACCCCCGCAAGCACGCAGAAGTGCGCAACAAAACATCGTATGGACTCGACTGATGTCTGACGTATTGCTGGAGGGAACTTACACCTTGAATCCTGCAGAGCTGTCCTTAATTCCGTAAGAGTACGAGAGGGTGGAGGTCTCTTCTGAACAGCACGTTGCAAGGCATCCCAGATATGCTCAATAATGTTCATTTCTGGGGAGTTTGGTGGCCAGCGGAAGTGTGGTGCACTCTGTAGAAATTCTGGACGTGTGGGGTGTCGCATTGTCCTGCTGGAATTGCCCAAGTCAGTCGGAATGCACAATGGACATGAATGAATGCAGGTGATCCGACAGGATGCTTACGTACGTGTGACCTGTCAGAGTCGTATCTAGATGTATCAGAGGTCCCATATCACTGCAACTGCACACGCCACACACCACTACAGAGCTTCCGCCGTCTTGAACAGTCCCCTGCTGTCATGCAGGATGCGTGGATTCATGAAGTTGTCTCACATGCCCGTACACGTCCATCCGCTCGATACAATTTGAAACGGGACTCGTCGGAATAGGCAACATGTTTCCAGTCATCAACAGTCCAGTGTCGGTGTTGACGGGCCCAGGCGAGGCGTAAAGCTTTGTGTCGTACCGTGATTAAGGGTATACGTGTGGGCTTTTGGCTCCGAAAGTTCATATCGATGATGTTTCGTTGAATAGTTCGCACGCCGACACTTGTTGATGGCCCAGCATTGAAATCTGCAGCAATTTGGGAAAGGTTGCACTTCTGTCATGTTGAACGATTCTCTTCAGTCGTCGTTGGTCCCTTTCTTGCAGGATCTTTTTCCGGCCGCAGCGATGTCGGAGATTTGATGTTTTACCGGATTCCTCATGTCACGGTACACTCGTGATATGGTCGTACGGGAAAATCCCCCACTTTATCGCTACCTCGGAGACGCTGTGTCCCACCGCTCGTGCGCCGACTATAGCACAACGTTCAAACTCACTTAAATTTTGATAACTTGCCATTGTAGCAGCAGTAACAGATCTAACAACTGCGCCAGACACTTGTTATATAGGCGTTGCCGACCGCGGCGCCGTCTTCTGCCTGCTTACATATTTCTGCATTTGAATACGCATGCCTATACCAGTTTCTTTGGCGCTTCAGTGTGGTTTGCACGTAGTGAGCACGAGACTATGAACATCTTGCACATGGTATTTGAAGGCATTGCGGGTTGCATAGAAAACATTGATAAGGGCAGCTGAATCACACTGTATACTTGTGGTGTCTGATCTGTCGGACATGTTCAACAGAACATACACCGCACATGTATATACGACGTACATACACGGACATCCCACGTAATAGTGTGTTACCTATTGTACGACTGTATCGTGGTGCAATTTTTCAATAGGGCAATGCTCGTCCATACATGGTACATGTCTCTATGAACTGTCTGTATGATATTGAAGTATTTCCGTGTCCAGCAATACCCCCATATCAAGCCGCAATAGAAGATGTGTAGTACCGGCTCAAACGTCAACTCTTCCCAGTGCCATTATCCAGGACGAGTTACAACAGTTGTGTGCCACCCTGCTGCCGGAGAGGTTACAATCGAATTAGTGCATGCATCCAGGCCACAAGAGTTGCAGCGTCATAGTGATGGATGTGCTCATACTGCCATGTTCTTTGTAAATTGCCGGCCGGAGTGGCCGTGCGGTTCTAGGCGCTACAGTCTGGAACCGCGAGACCGCTACGGTCGCAGGTTGAATCCTGCCTCGGGCATGGATGTGTGTGATGTCCTTAGGTTAGTTAGGTTTAAGTAGTTCTAAGTTCTGGGGGACTGATGACCTCTGAAGTTGAGCCCCATACCCATAGTGCTCGGAGCCATTTCTTTGTAAATTCGATTCGATTTTATAATAAATTATATAACATAACATACCCTTTCAAACCGTGAAGTTTCATTTCGTTTCCTCCCCCCTCCCCCCCCCCCCTCCCCCGGCTGCTTTACTTTTTCTCTGTCAGGCCGTACACGTAGATGTACGAGGATCGTTCAGTAAGTAACGAAACAAACTTTTTTTCTGAAAGCATGTTGGTTTTATTCAGGATTGCAATACATTATATTATTCTCCACTCTTTTGACTACAAAACCTTATTTTTCAATATAATCTTGTTCAATGCGACTGTCTTACGCAACGTTACTGGGAGATCCTGTATGCCCGCATAGTATCACTCGACTGGTCGACGTCGAAGCCAACGTCTTGCTGCATCATCTTCGTCTGCTTCCCATGGGGTACATCCTGCATTGGGGCAGACACATGCAAGTCGGAAGGTGAGAGATCTAGGCCATGTGTGCGCAAGAAAAGTGCAATGAGGTTTTGTGAGCTACTCTCTGGTGCACAGACTTCTGTAAGATCTTGCGTCCTCATGGAGAAGGAGAAGCTGAGAAGCGAGGTATTTGGTTGTGATCCGTCAGTCACCTCGAATGAGAGTGTCCACATGTTCCAGGAGTCACAGCTACGGCCGGCACGCGGGAGATCAGACTGGTTTGCACAACCTTGTTGCGACGATGACAGACGCCTCGCCTAACGACTCACCTTACTTTGTTCTCTGCCAGGTCTCCGTAGACGTTCTGCAAGCGCCTATGAATATCTGTGATGTTCTGGTATTCCTCAAAAAGAAACTCAATGACAGCTCTCTGCTGGGGACGCACCTCCGTTACTGACGTCATTTTGAAGGCTACGCATTGCGCCGCCTCCTATGGGAACCTCACGAAACTATAGGAGCTGATGCGAAAATATTCAACGATATCTCACACAAAAATTGTGCAGTTTTTCAACCGAAATTGGCCGAGGAAAAAAAGTACTGCATTACTTACTGAACGCCCCCTTGTAGCTTTGTAGCTTGATATTGATCCCATGAGGTCCGAATTGACACTGAAATGCAAGACTGTCCGTCTCTTCCCGGTGAACCGTTCCAGGATGGTAGAGGTAGTGTAGTGGTGAGGAGGCGTGGCCGTGTCGACGCGGCGCCATTAGGAGCGTGGCGTGTGGCGTGCACGCCAAGCCGCCAATAAAACAAGGCGCGCCGCCTGGCACCGCACGCCACGGCGATTGCATCGCGCCAGCTCAAGCCCGGCTGCCCTTCCGGGGCCTAACCGAGCAATTCCGATGTTCGTACGGTACGTGTGCTACTGTCGGGGACCTCGACACGAATCGCGTTTATCCAACGGCACGGCACAGTACCCTAGCCAGTGCAACAAGAACTGTAGTTGAGGCAGCGTAATATTTCTGGCTTTGCAGCCAAACGGCTACAAGAAGCTCTTTTTAGAGCAGTTGAGAAGGCAGCTGTGGCAAGATTATGTAATGTGGTGTGAGGTACCGATGACAGATGGCTTGTACGATACGGTTATTGAGAGAAAGGCCGCCTGAATTGTGGTCTTTCTCCGCGATTGGCTGTTGCATTCGGAAGTTGCGCGCCAAAAGGACGATCTTCTATTATTACTATTACACAAACTAAACAGCGTATTTACTTGCATTTCATATTTAAATCATCTCTCAATAGCGTGCAATCATTCCATTATTTCACAAGTATTAATAAACAGCAGAATAACGGACAACTGCAAAACGAAAAGGCACACGAAGAAGCACTTCGGTGATAATCGAATCGAGCCTAACTTGGATGGCGGACGAAGTGGTTCGGTTGTAAAATCAGAGCTACTTTGGCAGTCTCGGAGGACGGACATGTTGTCCGCTGCGGTGTCAGTTAAGACTTAATTTGCAATGACTAGTTTGTGAATAGAGCTGGTTTGGCAATGTCGGAGGACAGACATGTTGTCTGCCTCGGTCAATGTTAGTTAAGTCTTTATTAGCAATGTAGGGTTATTTGGACACATAGTTGAAAACTGTGTGATACTAATTACGGAAATAAGCAGTTCATTCATTTGTTGAGAAATAGAAAACATTTGTGACTCTAAAGTGGTAATTAATTGTGTAGTTTCTCGTGTTCTGCTAATAAAAAGCGAGTGGCAACCCGTAAACTGATTGGAAATTTAATTACTTCTAAAATAACAGTTCCTCGCTAAGAGCTCCTAACAGCCTCAAGATTACGGATTCACGACCTAAGTGCTGATTTCTGCGCGGGGAACAACAACTGTAGAATACTGCAGGTTGGTGAACTTTTATTAGAACTTATGCATTCCACTCTGGACAGTGGAAGCAAATGGGCACCTCGCGTGTACTGCAATCTTAGTACAAATGAGATCAGTGACACGTCATCTGTGGTAACACAGAGGAGGTGTGAAGGAGAGAAATGGTTTTGAGGCAAGAGGTTTATCATACGTACACGTATATATTTCTCACTGCCACTCGTTTTCAACTTGCCGTAGCTGTCATCCCCAGAAAGGAAGATTATAGTGCAGCGTCCCGTCGATGTGAATACTGACAAAAAACTAGCTCATTTGAAAAGACATAGAGAAGGGAAGTGGCCTAGGCTCTTTAAAGGACCATTCTAGAATTCGCCTGAAGTGATTTACGGAAACTAGAGAAACTCTAGATCAGAAAGGCTGATCAAAATTTTGACGTCCGCTAACCTCCAAATACGAGTACCCTGTCAACCATTTCGCTATCTCGTTCGGTGTCAGTATTGATGTGAGCCTTTGCGGTCTGTGGAGAAATAACCCACATAAATACTCCATGTAAACCGAGATTCTGAGTAGGCCAGCCCATAACCGAGGCGTTTTCATCCTAAAATAACTGTCCTCACCGCAGTATCAAATGGTGTTCGTTCACGGTGATATGGTCAGGGTCTTTTATGTATTAGTCTTTAATGGTTGACCGGGCTAAAAGTGGTCGCTCAATATAAGCTAGCAAAGCGTAACGTGAAAAAATCATTTAGAAAATTATTTTTATTCCTTCTTTAATACCTTCCAGCATGTTTTTCTTTTTTGGAATTATAGATCATCTGCCTCATTGTCATATTTAGGACCGTGTTTCGTTCCCATATCACCTTATTTAACTACACCCTTGAGAGAACGATTATGAAAAGCCTCATGAAATTTTAACTCTCTCGTATCTGGGACATTCATTCTTCTGCTATTGTGTGGAATTCTAAATCAAATATTATTATTTGAAGTTTTGTGTCAGTATTGTGGTAGATCTTTCAACTCTCATCATTACACATTCGCCAAGATGTTTTAATCTAACTCCGATTTTAAAAAGTTTCTTCGCACGTTTTGTTTATGCCATAGTTTAGGTTGGACTACATCAACACTCCGAATATTGTATGTGACGATTTTGTGGTTTTCTGTTTTGCACACTGTTTGCTGTAAGCTATGTATAATTTGTCCTTGGAAACAGATTATAGGTGCTTAACTATTGTTATTATCGACTTAAGGAACTTCTTTTGAATGGATTGACTTTGTCGACATTTGTTCTACTAATAAGACCCCTTCCTACGCAGTTGAACTTCGAACCGAAGATTGTTTAAGACTCTGGACTCAAGATCAGCGATCCACATTTAGGATTTGTGTGTTTGCACTGAATCACGCCGGCTAGTAACGGGGTTGTTCCTCTGAATTGGCCTCAGCTAATGCCCTTCCCTTTCGCTGTCTGAGTAGTTTCTCCGCCGTCTCTAATGAGATCGACATCGACGGAAGGCTAAACTCGAAGCTTTGCTCTGTACTTCGAGGCTACCTCATAAAGCGTAGTGGAGTTTAACAGTCCCTCTATGACACTGCCTGTTTCATTTGGTATGTGTCTTCACCTTTCCCATCCGTTTCCATACCATAAAAGATTTTGTTCTACCGTTTCTTTATCCTTGTTTCTGTCGTGTAGTGGTTTTACATATATATCTACACTGCTCACCAGGAAAAAACCCATCACACACCCTTCAGAATTAGTGATAACGTGGCACAGTGGATACCCCGTCAAAAACTGAACGCAGATCAAGCATAAAACAAGGAAGGATGTGTACTGAACTGTAAAAAAGGTAGCAAAATCGAAACACTAAACGGTTCAAGCTCAAAATGTGTAACACTGAGCGATTTGCAAGAATCACGCCGTCGTAGTTATATTGTCACGGTGTTGGCCTGCGAAGGGGGAGAGCCGTGATCAAATCTCCCTCGTGCACCATATATTTTCACAAAATTATGAACTGTCCGCCCGGTCATTGACGTGTTTGTTCGCTATATTCAAATTTGTGTTTGTGTCGCAGTGAAACGTCCGTTTGTAACAACGAGGTGTAAGGAGGGGACGTCCAGATGTACGTACCTCCTATTTGTTCTACACAAGAATCACATGTTATGGCTCTTGTGTTCCGTTTTGGAAGTTTAGATTCTTGAATTCCTTTTTCGTAACATAGTTCACACCCGTTTCAAATGGCCCTGAGCACTATGCGACTTAACTTCTGAGGTCATCAGTCGC
This sequence comes from Schistocerca serialis cubense, assembly GCF_023864345.2. NCBI lineage: Eukaryota > Metazoa > Arthropoda > Insecta > Orthoptera > Acrididae > Schistocerca > Schistocerca serialis. The sequence continues at coordinate 374,163,989 of NC_064640.1, forward strand.
CTAGAACTTAGAACTAATTAAACCTAACTAACCTAAGGACATCACACACATCCATGCCCGAGGCAGGATTCGAACCTGCGACCGTAGCGGTCGCTCGGTTCCAGACTGTAGCGCCTAGAACCGCACGGCCACTACGGCCGGCCACAGCCGTTTATTTGTTGTTTTTATTTCTATAATAGGTCTTTGCGGCATAACGCCTGCTCTCATTATTCATCACATTTACTTGCGACGGTAACATATTCTTACCACAGGACTCATAATCTGTGTCCAATGTTTAGTATGACAACTGCCTAAAGACTATATAAGGAGAATAGACACTTCAATGTCCTGACGGAAAGTTCATAATTTTGTGGAAAAAAAATGGGCACGAGGAAGATTTGGACACGGATCTCCCGCTTTGCAATCCCACACCGTGACCACACTAACACGACGCCGTGATTCTTACAATCCACTCGATGTTACACATGCTGAGCTTGGACCGCTCGCTGTTTCTATTTTGCTTCTTATTTCTGTTTTCATGCCTGATCTGACAGGCTATCCATAGGGAAGGAGTGAATTTTTATCTGATTTATAAATACGTATATTTTTCGTTAGTTTTTGGAGGTTTTGGTGGTTAAAATATTCAATCTCGCTACGACAACCCTGTGTTCATTAATCCCTGTATCCGTTTTGGTGCTCGCTATGAACTCAGGATTACTTGTTGTTAAGTCAAGTGTGTTTTCCCAACTGTTTACTATTCGTGTGGGCTCATTAACTAACTGCTCGAAATATTTTTCAGAGAATGTGTTTAGCACAATTTCGGATGATTGTTTTGCGTACCTCCGGAATTAAACATGAATTTTCGCCAGCATATTGAGGGTAAATTAAAGTCACCTCCAACTATAATTGTATGAGTCGGATAAGTGTTTGAAATCAAAGTCACATTTTCTTTGAACCTTTCAGCAACTTTATTATATGAATTGGGAGGTCGGCAGAAGGATCCATTTATTATTTTATTCCGGCTGATTACGGAATCTAGGTAGTGGAAGTTCCCCTACTCTTTGTCACAATTAGTAACAGCATCTTTTGCCAACTTATTCGTCATTTTTACTGGTAGTTTATCTATGTAATTATAACTCGCTGTTCATCATCTAAAAATTTCTGACTGCTTGGATTCTTTAAGGCAACGGCCTTGCCGCAGTGGGTTCACCGGTTCCCGTGAGATCACCGAAGTTAAGCGCTGTCGGGCGTGGCCGGCACTTGGATGGGTGACCATCCAGGCCGCCATGCGCTGTTGCCATTTTTCTATGCGCTGTTGCCATTTTTCGGGGTGCACACAGCCTCGTGGTGCCAATTGGGAGCTACTCGACCGAATAGTAGCAGCTTCGGTCAAGAATACCATCTTACGACCGGGAGAGCGGTGTGCTGGCCCCACGCCCTCCTATCCGCAACCTCCACCGAGGATGACACGGCGGTCGGATGGTTCCGGTAGGCCACTCGTGGCCTGACGACGGAGTGCTTTTTTTGGATTATTTAAAAAAAATGAAAAATGATCGTAAGTTTGGCCGCCGGGTTGCAAGTATCATTTTAAGTGACGCCACATTTGTTGACTTGCGCGTTGGTGATAATGAACGACGATAAGGTCAACACAGCATCCGGTACACGAGCGGAGAAAAGCTCCAACCCGGATGGGAATCTAACCTGGGCTGCTGCATTGTAGGTAAAGTTACCAGTCAGCTAAGCAGGCGGACGCTTGGATTTTTAAAAATGTTCAAATGTCAAAATCTTATGGGACTTAACTGCTAAGGTCATCAGTCCCTAAGCTTACACAGTACTTAACCTAAATTATCCTAAAGACAAACACACACACCCATGCCCGAGGGAGGACTCGAACCTCCGCCGGGATCAGCCGCACAGCCCATGACTGTAGCGCCTTAGACCGTTGAATTTTTATATACAACACACGGCCATTATGGAGTGGGTTGCATGGATATTTCAGTTCTTTTAGTGCTGTTTATAATCTTAACAGTATAACAGTCTTTCAGTTAGCATTTTTGCAGGTGCATTTGACTTCTGTTAAAATTGTTTCTAATTCGAGTAATTTTTCTGAGGACAATTTGTACCTACCAGCGTGTTTAAAGACGCGGTCTATAGGCCCTCAACCGGTATAGTAAACTGATTCTGGAGGTTCTCCCGGCGTATTCGATAATCAAAATATCCACGGGTGTACTGCCGGTCTACAGTGTCCAACAGTGCCCGTTGGACACTGTAGACCGGCAGTACACCCTTGGATATTTTGATTATGGGTATAGTAAACGTTTTTTAATCTGTTTGTGTAGCAAACGTTGGGTGGAAGGAGAGGGAGGATTCTTACGATCAAAACAGATAAATAAAACAATATTGCCTTTTAACATGTTTTATACAGTGTGCCATATCGGTACTTATCGATAGTCACATCAAGGGGCAATGACCTATCCTTGGGGTTTAGCAAGCTCCGGGCGGCTCTCTGGTGTGGTGGTCGGCGGCGAGACGAGTGTGGCAAGCCGCAGGCGTGGTGGGCATGGCGTGGCTGGTGGGCTGAGGGAATTTGTCGGGAATAAGTGGAGTACTCGGAGCCCTGCGGAAACCGTCTTATTGTAGAAGTATCAATGCTTGATCGGAAAACGGGTTAGCTGCATTTTGTGACGATGTAAGCACGTACGAAGCCGACATTTTAGTTAAAGTATGGTTGTACTGTGCCCCTGCCGAGAGTTTACAAAAGAAGACTCTTGGAACTGTTCACTGCTATTGTCACGGTCTATCTCTTGTTCAACGCACATTTGTGATTCGGAGACAAGCTGCTCAATTTAATAGTGATCAGTCCTTTCCAAGGTCAATGGTGTCTTAAAATGAATACAAAAGACATTCTTACAAGGCAGCAAAGTAGTAGACTGTTGTACCTCTAATACTATTGGTAGCAGTCTGACGCTGCTGACCTCATTACGGATACTTGCATATTATCTGTTAAGCTGATGAAATGTTACAACAGTCCGGAACCGCGTGACTGCTACGATCGCAGGTTCGAATCCTGCCTCGGGCATGGGTGTCTGTGATGTCCTTAGGTTAGTGAGGTTTAAGTAGTTCTAAGTTCTAGGGGACTGATGACCTGAGATGTTAAGGCCCATAGTGCTCAGAGCCATTGGAACCATTTTTTTTTAAATGTTGTAGTTTCCAGTGTGTATCACATACATCTACATCTACATCCATACTCCGCAAGGCACCTGACGGTGTGTGGCGGAGGGTACTTTGAGTACCTCTGTCGGTTCTCCCTTCTATTCCAGTCTCGTATTGTTCTTGGAAAGAAGGGCGCTGCTCTCGTTGGATCTTCTCTATCTCTTCTATCAACCCGATCTGCTACGGATCCCACAGTGCTGAGCAGTATTCAAGCAGTGGGCGAACAAGTGTACTGTAACCTACTTCCTTTGTTTTCGGATTGCATTTCCTTAGGTTTCTTTCAATGAATCTCAGTCTAGCATCTGTCTTACCGACGATCAACTTTACATGATCATTCCATCTTAAATTTCTCCCAATGCGTACTCCCAGATAATTTATGGAATTAACTGCTTCCAGTTGCTGACCTGCTATATTGTAACTAAATGATAAGGGATCTTTCTTTCTATGTATTCGCAGCACATTACACTTGTCTACATTGAGATTCAATTGCCATTCCCTGCACCATGCGTCAACTCGCTGCAGATCCTCCTGCATTTCAGTACAATTTTCCATTGTTACAACCTCTCGATATACCACAGCATCATCCGCAAAAAGCCTCAGTGAACTTCCGATGTCATCCACAAGGTCATTTATGTATATTGTGAAGAGCAACGGTCCTACGACACTCCCCTGCGGCACGCCTGAAATCACTCTTACTTCGGAAGACTTCTCTCCATTGAGAATGACATGCTGCGTTCTGTTATCTAGGAACTCTTCAATCCAATCACACAATTGGTCTGATTGTCCATATGCTCTTACTTTGTTCATTAAACGACTGTGGGGAACTGTATCGAACGCCTTGCGGAAGTCAAGAAACACGGCATCTACCTGGGAACCCGTGTCTATGGCCCTCTGAGTCTCGCGGACGAATAGCGCGAGCTGGATTTCACACGATCGTCTTTTTCGAAACCCATGCTGATTCCTACAGAGTAGATTTCTAGTCTCCAGAAAAGTCATTATACTCGAACTTAATACGTGTTCCAAATTTCTACAACTGATCGACGTTAGAGATATAGGTCTATAGTTCTGCACATCTGTTCGACGTCCCTTCTTGAAAACGGGGATGACCTGTGCCCTTTTCCAATCCTTTGGAACGCTACGCTCTTCTAGAGACCTACGGTTCACCGCTGCTAGAAGGGGGGCAAGTTCCTTCGCGTACTCTGTGTAAAATCGAACTGGTATCCCATCAGGTCCAGCGGCCTTTCCTCTTTTGAGCGATTTTAATTGTTTCTCTATCCCTCTGTCGTCTATTTCGATATCTACCATTTTGTCATCTGTGCGACAATCTAGAGAAGGAACTACAGTGCAGTCTTCCTCTGTGAAACAGATTTGGAAAAAGACATTTAGTATTTCGGCCCTTAGTCTGTCATCCTCTGTTTCAGTACATTTTGTTTTGATCCACCTACCGCTTTGACATAAGACCAAAATTTCTTAGGAGTTTCTGCCAAGTCTCTCGCATAGCCCTTCTCACACTACATTTCGCTTCGCGTAATTTTTGTTTGTCTGCAAGGCTTTGGCTATGTTTATGTTTGCTATGAAGTTCCCTTTGCTTCCACAGTAGTTTTCTAACTCGGTTGTTGTACCACGGTGGCTCCCTTCCATCTTGCTTGGCACATGCTCATCTAATGCATATTGTACAATGGTTTTGAACTTTGTCCACTGATCCTCAACACTATCTGTACTTGAGACAAAACTTTTGTGTTGAGCCATCAAGTACTCTGAAATCTGCTTTTTGTCACTTCTGCTAAACAGAAAAATCTTCCTACCTTTTTTAATATTTCTATTTACGGCTGAAATCATCGATGCAGTAACCGTTTTATGATCGTTGATTCCCTGTTCTGCTTTAACTGTTTCAAATAGTTCGGGTCTGTTTGTCACCAGAAGGTCTAATATATTATCGCCACGAGTCGGTCTCTGTTTAACTGCTCAAGGTAGTTTTCAGACAAAGCACTTAAAAAAATTTCACTGGATTCTTTATCCCTGCCACCCGTTATGAACGTTTGAGTCTCCCAGTCTATATCCGGCAAATTAAAATTTCCACCCAGAACAATAACATGGTGGGGTAATCTACTCGAAATATTTTCCAAATTATTCTTCAGCTGCTGAGCCACAACAGCTGCTGAGCCAGGGGGCCTATAGAGACATCCAGTTAACATGTCTGAGCCTGCTTTAACCGTGACCTTCACCCAAATTATTTCACATTTCGGATCTCCGTCAATTTCCTTCGATACTATTGCACTTCTTATCGCTATAAACACGCCTCCCCTTTCACTGTCCAGCCTGTCTCTGCGGTATACATTCCAATCTGAGTTTAGGATTTCATTACTGTTTACATCTGGTTTCAGCCAACTTTCTGTCCCTAGTACTATGTGGGCATTGTGGCCGTTTATTAATGAGAGCAGTTCTGGGACCTTTCTATAGACGTTCCTGCAGTTTACTATTAGCAGATTACTATTGTTATTTCCTGTTGCATTTTGCCTTCTGCTACCTTGCCGCGTCTCAGGAGACGTCTTGTCGGGCCTAGGGAGGGAATTCTCTAACCTAAAAAACCCACATGTGCCCTCCACACCTGTTGCAATGTAATGAAACAATGTCTAAGTCCTATGTAGAGGAGGCTACGGACTGTGCCGATGAACTCCACGTAGTGTTGCTTCTGTAAAAGGAAAACACTCCATATACACGTTTTGCGGTGCTCAATTACTGGACAGGAGAGTGCCAGCGATTTTTGCGTTCTACAACAGAAGGGAAGCACCATTTTGTATTCATTACAGAATTCTGTATTATGGTTTTATAAAAGTAATAATTTTCGATTTGTTGTTTTTAAAGATTCTTGTCTTGACATTTTGTTGTCTTTGACTATCGGAAACTATATTTTTTGAGTTAAAGATTGGAAACTGCATTTTGATAAGATTTTGCTGCAGAAATTAATCTTTAGTAGCTTTATCCTGTTAATCATTCTTATATTAACTTGAAGTCGTTACGTTGTACTAAGTATGCTACTTATACTTGACGTCACTATAGCGTAATTTTATAAACCAATTTGACATTAATTCATTGTATACTCAGCAAATCGATCCACGAGTAATTATTTTGGCCCCCAACTCTCTGCTGCCTTAACAACAAGGTATCCATAAAAGGATGTCTCATTCTGTTTAGACTATTTACAACGAATCATACATCAAAGTTCAAATGTGTGTGAAATCTTATGGGACTTAACTGCTAAGGTCATCAGTCCCTAAGCTTACACATTACTTAACCTAAATTATCCTAAAGACAAACACATACACCCATGCCCGAGTGAGGACTCGAACCTCCGCCGGGACCAGCCGGAATCATACATCAAATTGGAGTTAAACTAACCTGGTTTTTCTCACAAATATTGATTATGTATACGTTTAGTTACACGGAACACATTCAACTTAAAATATGATTCTTCCCACACTTTGGTTACTAGTCCAGGCTAATGGAAGCAATAGCCTCTTCATTTCTGTACCTCAACACTAGCAAATCATTAGGTAGTGGCAGAGCGCAGACACGATCTTTTGTAAAGCCCCAAAGAAAAAAAAATCGCATGGCATGAGGTCATGCAAACGTTTAGGCCAGCGGAAAAGAGCTCTGCCCTATTGACCATAACGACCAATCCAACAGTCAGGGACTTTGACATTCAACCAATCTCGTGCGGAGAGATACCAGTGGGGAGAGGCTCCATTTTGTTGCCAAATAATGTTTTCCGGTTCGCCTTTAAATTGAGAAAAGAACCATTTTCGCGACATATCCGCATAAGCCACACTTGTTAGGGTAGCTTCGGTGGGAAAAAAAAAGAGAGTGTGGTCCGTACACTTGGCATCGAAACGCTGGCCAGGAAACGTTTAATTTTGATGAATCTCTTTGATACTGTACAGGTTCATGACTATGTTCTGATCCCCAGATACTAACATTATTGGCATTTACCTTCCCACTTACATGAAAATTTGCCTCATCACGCAATACTGGACGATCAAGAAAGTCATCTTCTCACCGCAAAACTTCACTTGCAAAGTTATAACGTACATGACAGTCATCTGGCTTTAAAGTATGTATCAACTGTAACCGGTGAGGATACATGTGTATGTGTTTTCTTAAAACCTACCACACTGTCGTCTTTGGCAACTGAAGTTCAGGACCTGCTTTCTGAATGGACTTCTGGGAATTACGAAGGTAAAATGCTCTGACATGGTCATCATCATCTTCAGACACTTATGGTCGTTCTGTGCTTTTCCCTTTACACACACATCCGATCGTTTCGAACTGAATATATCATTGGCGGATGTTTTCGCCGCATGGGGGCTCGCAATTAAGCTTTAACCTAAATGCACGTTGAACTGAAATTACGGATTCACTCTTAGCAAATTGCAGAACACAAAACGCTTTACGCTCAGGAGTCGCGCAAGCGGGAAAACAACAAAGCGGTACTCGCACATGCGCTTATCTAAAACTGTTTGAGTTATACTTTAAAAATCAAGTGGTTCAAATGGCTCTGAGCACTATGGGACTTAACTTCTGACGTCATTAGTCCCCTAGAACTTATAACTACTTAAACCTAACTAACCTAAGGACATCACTCACATCCCTGCCCGAGGCAGGATTCGAACCTGCGACCGTAGCGGTCGCGCGGTGCCAGACTGTGGCGCCTAGAACCGCTCGGCCACTCCGGCCGGCAGTTATACTTTAACTGCGACCTTGAACTAACAACCTACAACGCTTACAGATGATACTGTTAAAATTTATAACTGGAACGTTGTTTTATGGTCACTGGACATCGCGTTAGTATTGACCTGCACATATAGCGTAACATGCAACGCAAGTCCCTGTGAGACATGGAGGTAAACTAGACCCGTATCGAACCTTCACGGTGGATTATCGACCGTGAGTTGGTACTGACCAGCCTGAATGCGGTTTTTAGGCGGTTTCCCACGTTCGTCTACACGTATGCTGTGCTCGTCCCCAAATTCCGCCCCTGAGAACACGAGACACGAACAGTTACAATACGAGAACACGACGCGAGACGACTATTCAGTCAGATGGCTCACGCATTTTCCCCTGCAGTTAAGTAGGTAACTGTGGAACTGTGGTGCCATGAAGGGCATCAGGCCACAAAGTTAAATAATGGAACCAAATTTACCAAATCTTGAAAAAGCAGACGCTGTACTACACGGAATAAACACTACGGAAGAGAACGAATACTTTGCATTAATATTGAGATACTGGCGCTGCAGAAAATGTGCTGCAATGGTTTCCTGTCGCAACATATTTTCATCTAAGAGAACGAGATGTCAAAACTTACACACGACTTACGCGTGGGCTGTTGCGAGTACCGACAATACAGTTATTGCCAAACTTCAACACTTACTGGGACACAATATGCGATGTGGTATCATCCATGATCGCCCTGATCTCTCTTCTCTCTCTCTCTCTCTCTCTCTCTCTCTCTCTAGTTTAGACAGAATAGATAGAATTCTAAATCGCTCAAGACGTGTCTACTAGATAATTATGGAAGAATACTACATATTATTGCCATTGCACGCTTTTAAGGAATCGGTATTACCGTCGTGATTGATGCCTTACCCCAGAAAATTATGCCACAAGAAATTAGTGACCGGTATTATTAGGATACTCCACCGGTTCATGCGAAGCCATCGCCACGCGTGCATTCTGCCCACGGCGGACGTTCCGACCATCATCTGCGAAGATTCCACGCCCCCCTCCCACCCTCCACTCCCGCCTCCATTCACCGTCATGCTGTACTATGTAACTCGGTAGACATGTGTTAGTAGATTCTACAACAACAGCCATTATAAATATTTTCAAACACGGCGTATTTTATCCGGGCAGTAGCCGCCTCTGCCGAATATCGCATTATCCATCAACGTAGTCCCACGCGCTACTATATCTCTATCTACATCTCCATCGATACTCCCTAATCAAGCTTACGGTGCGTGGCGGAGGGTACCCCGTACGACTACTAGTCATTTCCTTTCCTGTTCCACTCGCAAACAGAACTAGGGAAAAATGACTGTGTATATGCCTCCGTATAAGCCCTGATATATCGTATCTTATGTTCGTGATCCTTACGCGCTATGTATGTTGGAGGCAACAGAATTGTTCTTCAGGCAGCTTCAAATTCCCGTTCTCGAAATTTTCTCAATAGTGTTCCTAGAAAAAGAACATCACCTTCCCTCCAGGAATTCCCATTTGAGTTCCCGAAGCATCTCCGTAACACTTGCGTGTTTTTCGAATCTATTAGTAACAAATCTAGCAACCAGCCTTTGAATTGCTTCGATGTCTTCCTTGAACCCGACTTAGTGCGAATCCCCAAGACTGAAGCAGTAAATTCTTCACAAGAATAGGTCGCACTAGCTTCCTAAATGCGGTCTCCTTTACAGATGAACCACACATTCCTAAAATGCTCCCAATAAACCGACGTCGACCATTCGCCTTTCGTATCACAATCCTCACATGCTCGTTACATTTCATACCACTTTGCAACATTACGCCCAGATACTTAAACGACGTGACTGTGTCAAGCAAGGAGCTACTATTGCTGTATCCGAACACTACGGATTTGTTTTTACTCATCCACATTAACTTACATTTTTCTACATTTAGAGCTAACTGCCATTAACCACACCAACTAGAAATTTTGTCTAAGTCATCTTGTATCCTCCTGATGTCACTCAACTTGGACACCTTACCGTACACCAAAGCATCATCAGTAAACAACTGTCGGTTATCATTTTTGCGGTAGTAACAATGACACATCAGAACTGCGCACATAACTTGGTATACTCCTACAGTCACTCAACTTCGACAGCTTACCGTATGCGGCAGCATCATTAGCAGACAACCGTCGGTTAGCATCCACAGGTTGCTGTAATGTCAGTGACACATCACAGTTGTGCCCATAACTTGGTACCTTTGTTGCTTTCAACACATTATTTTGAATTTTTGAACCTCTAGATAATTTCAGACGAAAAGAGATGCCCCTTTCTGAAATCATTCCACAATAAGTTCGAGGATATAGTGCCTTCCAGTTACAGTTTTGAAGGTGCACTGCTTTATCAAGAATTTTGCCACGACGAAATCTCGACCAAATTGCAATATAGAATCTATCGAATCAAGTAGTAGTGCACAAATCTGTTTTAATATCAATGCACTTAGACACAGATGCAGATTTTTATAAAGTATTTTGTCTACTCGCATTAGGAAAATCTTGGTACGCTCTGCTTATAGTCGAGACGCGCGTGGACTGTCGCGCTACACAAGTTCGTCATGTAAGATCGATCTGTGTCCCATATCACACACGGATACACACCTAGTGCTTTGATGGCCCTTCCAGACGTGTCTGTTATTATATTAATATGTTCTGCTGACTCCAGTTTCTAACCTACGTTAAGTCCTAAGCACACTACCTGACAAAAAGAATGAGAAGTGCCCAGAAGAAGAGGAAGCGAAATGAAACTTCAGAGGTTGAAAGGGTATGTGATGTTATTTCAATGGTTACAAAATCGAGTTAAATTTACAAATAACTTTGCGTTATGAGCCCACATAATTGTTGTAACTGGTTCTTGATATCCTTGATGCTGGCTTTGAGACGGAGTTGACGTCCGAAATGGAACCACACGTCCTCTACCAGGTACAGATCTAGAGATCTTGTTTGTGACGGGAGCACTTCAACATGCCACAGACAGTTGATAGAGATATGTGCTGCATGGACGAGCATTGTCCTGTTGAAAAATTACGCCACGGTACTGTCGCATGAGAGGTGGCACATGAGGTGGCACTATGTCGGTGACGTACCATTGCGCCGTCTGAGCTCTCCCAATCACTGATAGCCTTGACCCTGAAATCATACACGATGGCTCAATACGCCATGACGCGCCTCTCCAAAACACTGTGTGACCGCTCACTGTCATTCAATACGATCACGACGACACCCCTCGATCGACGTTAGCACTCGTGGTGTCACTCGCCTTCATACATGGCAGTGGACGTTGCAAAATTCGTGACGCTAGCTCAATGGTCTTCAATTGATTTAAATGCTATTCCCGGCTGATTCTTAATTCAATTCCTGCCAAAGGGGTGAGGAGAAAGAACACATCCTGGTGATACCAGCATTATGCGTATTTAGATGTTCGATTAATCTGAATGGTTTGCAATGTTCCAGCGATTCTATTCGAACTCTATGCTGATGTACCGACAAGGACCATTTTCGCAGATAAACATGCAAGTACGTAATGGATGTTCAGTTTCTCAATACAGTTCGTCGTACTCACACATTATACATCCGCTGTAAAAACAATTTCATGCATTTTCATTTTTTGGTGTCCCATGATATTGGTTGGCCAAATATTACGTCGATACGTTATATATGACTTCCACAGATATTGTTTATCATGTAGTCAAGACTAAATAACGAAGCCAAAATCGTGGATAAAATTGAAATGTAGTTTGTTTATTAACACTTTTCTTTTCACTAACTAAATATGAAATGTGAATCGGGATTGGAGGTGATGATCCTATCCTTCTTTTCAGTATTAGAATGGTCGATATCGTGTTCTGAATAACGCGTCTCACATAATGTCCAAATATCGACACGACCCAGGCTCTCAATCCGGCACTTAAATGTCTATTCTTCGCTCTCTAAATGTTCGATGTGATTGTCTTTCACACGCAGGGTTCAATTTAACGGTGTATGCACTGTTTTTAGTATTTTAGGTCCCCGTTAATTAATATCTGGTAGTTAATAAGCGAACTATTTTTATGCTGGCGCGTTGTTTGTATCAGTTACCCCCGCAACCGTCCAAGGATAAGATTCTCTTGATGTTCCGCGCACACGCGTTTCACAGTTTCATAAAATGCAGAATTACGTAAACTATAGCTTCCCGTTGCGTACAACTTTCGTGGGTTCCACAACCATAATAGTTTCCCAAGAGTATTTTTCCCAGCTAACACAAAGTTCGAATTATGTTGTCGGAATCATTTTCACTTCACCCGACAATAAACGTCTCTGATCACTTCGTCACACGTAATGTATTTTAAACGTGCCTGGACCGTCTTTAAGCAATCTCCTTAACGAATTTCGCAGTAGCGTACCACTTTTTCATCTACTAGCCCGATCGCGATAACTGAAGGTAGAGAGCTCAATAATGTGTTATATGTTCTTTTATATGTATTAAAAAACAAACGCGCCCCATTATCTTTCTGTCCCGTTTGGTCTTCGCTACTTTGCTTTTTATTACTTTTCATTATATTGCTTCTTAGTAATACTGTGCAGTTACTAAAGTTTCGTATTACTTTCCCCTTTTTAATTCTTCCAAAATCAAGTCTATTTATCCCCGATTTTAATTAATATGGTGCTAATTGACACGCCTGCCCGCAAAGTACCGTTATAACTGGAGAATGGGGTTCCTCCGTACTCGTCGACGAGGGTCATCTTGGGTAGTGCAGAACCGCAATTCATCGCTGAATGCAAAGGGACGCCATTCGTCAGCAGTCTATGGTTCCCGTTCACGGCACCATTAAAAAAGGCACTGATTTTTATGTTGTGGTGTTAACAGCAGCCTATGCAAGGGACGCTAATTTACTAGTCCGGGTGCAGCTAGTCTCCTACCAACGGTGAGAGATGACAAAGAATGCTGCATTGAGTCCATTACCCGTTCTCGGATGGCAGGCACTGATGTAAAAGGGGTTATGACGTGTTTGGTGCACAGTACGGCGATCCTGCCTTGCGGTGGTCACACGTTATGAACCGGGACTCTGACGACGAGTATGTCTGCCCTCACGTTCCCATGCAGTCCAACATCGGGCTAATGTCACACCAGAATGCCCCACAAATCTGGATAGTGCACGATTCGACCAGCCGGTCAAATGTTTGAGACCCACATTGAGTCCCATTTCTACCTCTTTTGGGTGCTGATAACAATGTAGCACAGCCCTGGTAACAACACTAAAAACAAACTACATTAATGAACTCTGGTGGTCGTTCTGTCTGTCACAGAGAACTGCAACTCTAATCGTTTACAAACCCATCGATGATGTGTGTGTTTTTGTGTGTGTGTGTGTGTGTGTGTGTGTGTGTGTGTGTGTGTGTACGAAGTTACAACGACATCCGGCCACGTCTTCTGAGTGCTAATTTTTTTCTTTTTTTTTTCAGACGATGGATGTGTTTTAGTTTTCTGACCATAAGGACATCCCTAACCTTGCCGTTCCGTGGGAATCTATGGGGAAAATATGTAGATGCTTTTGTTTGGGACATGATAATTATATTTTTTTGTGGTCTACTTTGTTCGCAGTTTTTCCACGGCCTGGTCTAATAACATGAATCATCTGCGAATTGGAGAACGTAACAACTGTCCGACATTATTCCACGTATGTCACTTGTGTATCTGTTTACCAATAAAGACGAAAAGCCAGCTCTAACAGCCCTCGGACTTATGGCTTTCGTATCACTCTTTATCATAAATGTACGTCGGGCACGAAGATTTTTAGACTGCACGCGAATCGCTCGGGAAGTCGCTGTATAATTAATTTACGCAGTAACATGGGTATAGAAACAGGGTGACAATTATTGAACTATAGGAAATAGAATCGTCATAATTTCTGAAGGGTTTGCGTCAGGACGTTCAAACTGCACGCTTGGCAGCGAGGCATGATGGCAATTAGTTTAGCGACGAAGCTCACTTTCATTTGGATGCATTCGTCAAAAAGCAAAACTGGCACGTTTGGGGGACTGATAATCCGCATTTCGCGATCGCGAAGTCTCTTCACCCTCAGCGGGTGACTGTGAGGTGTGCAATGCCCAGTTGGGCGTTGTGGCCGAGCGGTTCTAGGCGCTTAAGTCTGGATCCGCACGACCGCTACGGTCGCAGGTTCGAATAATGCCTCGGGCATGGATGTGTGTCATGTCCTTAGATTAGTTAGGTTTAAGTAGTTCTAAGTTCTAGGGGACTGATGACGTCAGATGTTAAGTCCCATAGTGCTCAGAGCTATTTGAACCATTTTTGCAATGCCCAGTCACGGAGTAATCGGCGCGATATTCCGCGATGGCACGGTGACTACCGAACGGTACGTGAATGTTTTGGAAGATGATTTATCCCCATTATCCAAAGTGACCCTGATTCGACAAGATGTGGTTCATGCAGGACGGAGCTCGACCCCATAAAAGCAGGAGAGTGTTTGATGTCCTGGAGGAGCACTTTGGGGACGGCATTCTGGCTCTGGGGTACCCGGAGGCCACTAGCATGGACGTCGATTGGCCGCCATATTCTCCAGATATGAGCACATGCGACTCCTTTCCGTGGTGCTGTATTGAAGATAAGGCGTACAGCAAGAACCCCAAAACCACTGCTGAGCTGCAAAAAGCCATTCTGAGGTCATAGACAGCATCGATGTTTCGACACTTCAGCGGGTCATGCAGAATTTCGCTATTGGTCTGCGCGACATCGTCGCCAATGATAGCAGGCATATAGAACATGTCATAGCCTAAATCCGACTATCTATAGTTACGTTTACATGCTGAATAAAGTCTGTGCACGCTGTAGTTTGTAACTAATTTACGTTTTTTCATGTAGTTCAATAATTGTCACGCTGTACACAATCATAGGCATCAGCGTAAACAGCGTTTAAATATATTCCTGCTAAAACCTTGGTTGATATAGGTTGGCAGTACAACTAAGACATCGCCTGCCCCCATACTCTGACGGAATCCGTACTAGTTCCTCGGAAGGCGATGTTCGTTTCCAATCCAGAAGTCTAATCTTTTTTCTTCCTATTCTGTCAAGCATTTCGTGAGGCAGGAGAGCAGAATTTATAACTCCGATAGATAATTTGGTTTTTATGTTCACTAATAGGCAGTAACCTGACTGTCACTAACAGCAAGATGTTTATCGTCTGACTCCATATTTTAAGTATGGTAGACGGTCTTTGTCTTCCGGTTTCCTGTAGGTGCCGTTTCAATCGGTAATGCAAGTTGTCTGGACCAAGATCTGTTTCTCCTTCAAGCAGTATGTCTTGCTCCGTCTCTGACATAATCAGGGGATGCAAGATTTGATAGATTTACCATGTGATCGCTATGGGTGTTACGTAGCTCTGGGTCTATCGCTCTTCGAGCCTGTTCGTTTAATGACACCTCCAATACGCCTTTGCTTAACAATTCTGCTTCCTGACCCTTTCTTCATATTTATTTAATAACGAGCCGAAATCCTCCTAGATATTTTTTTTCTTACTTCTGAATAGTCGTTCGAATTCTGTTATGAGGAATTTAAGGTGCTGGTAATTTTCCCCTGGTAACGTCTGCTCTGTTGCTCCTGAGGACGCCATTTCAATATGAATTCACTTTCCGACATCCAGCCACACGCAGAGTGTTCTTCTTTGTGTCCTTGTTGCTGCAACAATCTCAGCAGCGATTTCTAACGCTTGAAGAGATTGTCATAGTCTCATTCTGTGTCACAGATTTTACCTTACAACAGTATATTTTCGTCTACGAACCTACTGTAATCTTCGTATTGTGTCTTCCTGGTATATTAACGACATCTGAGATGGATACTTGTTATGGTGGGTACTGTAGCCGATAGAATGCTGAAAACAGTTGACAGGTAAGACTCTGGGGTATCGTGTCCTAGTTCCCAAGTGACCTTTAAGGCGAACCGTTACCATTATCTTTATTACGTCTACTGGGGAATGCAATTGATGGGATGGACCAATTGGTGTTCTTGTTCCGTCATTCAAACGAACAAGGTGTACCTCGTCCGTTGTTCCCAAAAGTTTTGCACCCCATCCGGTGGGCTGCGATGAGCTCTGGATCTCATAATGGGAACTGTAATCACGCATTAGGTGTTCGTACTCGTCGGGCTATACACACATAAAAAAAAACGTTTTGCATCACCCAGGTTCCGGAACCTGTACAGAAAATAGGAATAGAGATCAACATAAACATCATTTCCGTCCTTTTTATTGCTCATGAAACCACACATTGCACGTGGTACCACCATACAGCGAGTCCTTCGGAGGTGGAGGACCAGGTTGCTGTACACACCAGTACCTCTAATACCCAGTAGTACGTCCTCTTGCATTGATGCATGCCTGTATTCGTCGTGGCATTCTATCCACAAGTTCATCAAGGCACTGTTGGTCCACATTGTCCCACTCCTCAACGGCGATTCGGCGTAGACCCCTCAGAGTGGTTGGTGGATCACGTCGTGCATAAACAACCCTTTTCAATCTATCTCAGGCATGTTCGATAGGGTTCATGACTGGAGAACATGCTGGCGTCTCTAATCGAGCGATGTCGTTATTCTGAACGACGTCATTCACAAGATGTGCACGATGGGGGCACGAATTGTCGTCCATGAAGACGAATGTCTCGCCAATATGCTGTCGATATGGTTGCACTATCGGTCGGAGGATGGCATTCACGTATAGTACAGCCGTTACAGCGCCTACCATCACTACCAGAGGCGTACATCGGCCCCAAATAATGCAACCCCAAAACTTCAGGGAACCTCCACCTTGCTGCACTCGCTGGACAGTGTGTCTGAGGCGTTCAGCCTGACCGGGTTGCCTTCAGACACGTCTCCGACGATTGTCTGGTTGAAGGCATATGGGACACTCATCGGTGAAGAGAACGTGATGCCAATTCTGAGAGGTGCATGTGACATGTTGTTGGGCCCATCTGTACCGCGCTGCATGGTGTCGTGGTTGCAAAGATGGAACTCGCCATGGACATCAGGAGTGAAGTTGCGCATCAAATGGTTCAAATGGCTCTGAGCACTATGGGACTAAACATCTATGGTCATCAGTCCCCTAGAACGTAGAAATACTTAAACCTAACTAACCTAAGGACGGCACACAACACCCATTCATCACGAGGCAGAGAAAATCCCTGACCCCGCCGGGAATCGAACCCGGGAACCCGGGCGCTGGAAGCGAGAACGCTACCGCACGACCACGAGCTGCGGACAAGTTGCGCATCATGCAGCCTATTGCGCACAGTTTGAGTCGTAACACGACGTCCTGTGGCTGCAGGAAAAGCATTATTCAACATGGTGACGTTGCTGTCAGTGTTCCTCCGAGCCGTAATCCGTAGGTAGCGGTCATCCACTGCAGCAGTAGCCCTTGGGCTGCCTGAGCTAAGCATGTCATCGACAGTTCCTGTCTCTCAGTGTCTCCTCCATATCCGAACAACTTCGCTTTGGTTCACTCCGAGACGCCTGGACACTTGTTGAGTGACCTTCCTGGTACAAAGTAACAATGCGGACGCGATTAAACCGCGGTATTGACCGTCTAGGCATGGTTAAATTACAGACAACACTAGTTGTGTACTTCCTTCCTGGTGAAATGACTGGAACTGATCGGCTGTCGGACCCCCTCCGTGTAATAGGCGCTGCTCATGCGTGGTTGTTTACATCTTTGGGAGGGTTTAGTGACATCTCTGAACAGTCAAAGGGACTGTCAACGTCTGTCTTCAGGAGTTCTGGGAACCGGGGTGATGCAAAACTGTTTTTGATGAGTGGATTTTTTAGACTTTCCTTCAGTAACTGGATGCTAAGAAAGAAGGACGAGTTGTATTTAACGTTCTCTGATCAACGAGATCATTAGTCGCAGCACAAGTTCCGATTGGGGAAAATGGTAGGACAGGGGTTCGGCTGTTCCCTCTCCAAAGAAACATTTTCGCATTTATTTTAACGATTTAGGGAAAATCTAAATCTGGATAGCCGGATAGAAATTTCAGTCTCGATTCTCCTGAATGAGAATCCAGTTTCTTAACCACTGCGTCACCTCATTCAGTGGAATGTTAATGGCTCTTTGGCTGGCAACAATAGCAAAGCCTGCATTAGATCTTCCAAGTAGTGCAACAAATGCTTCAAAACATCTTAGTGTGTTGATTACGGCTACATGACCAAACAGAGTGTCATTGCGAATGAGTAATGCCGTTTCACTAAATCTCACTTCTCTCTACGCTCTAGAATATTCGTAGTTCCAGAAATTAGTCGCTACGTTGTGACATGTTTCTGTTATCCCACATTCGGATGTGTCTTCAACTTTAACTGTTGCTGGAAGGTCTGTTCTATTACAAGGGGTCATCAAAAATTTTCGGTTAGAGGGCGTTGCTGCAGAGTATATGCAACGTATGGCAACTGCGATGCTGGTATATAAGCACCGACATTTAGGCAAGGCATTAGTGTGACATTCGTATCTTTCCGATGTGTGTGCGGTAAATACGGAAACGTGATCTATGGCGACGTTATTACCAAATGTCGAGACGTGATCAACTTGCTATTATTGCTTTCTTGGCTGCCGAAGGACAAACACATTGCGTGTTTCGTTATATTTGGCTACAGAAGGGTTAGTGGAGAATGCTGACTCCCTTAAACCTGTAGTGTAATTTAGACATCGAAGCACCATCGCATATGCATTGATGTTCATGTTTTATGCAGGGGGAAACCGAACTCCACAGACAAAATTTCGGAGGTTTGTCAGGGATAATTTCTGCGTAAGGGTCCTGTGGTCGCCGGTGGGTCAATACAGAATAATAATTTAATTGATTTATTCGGTTTGTTGTCCCACTTACTTTTGTTTCTGTGATATTACCTTCACAACAGAGAAAAAAGACTACAGAATGTAATTCCCAAATACGGAAGGATGTGCTTTCACGTAGGTGCCTATTTACAAATGTAAATATACAATTATGTGATTGCCGTCCCTATGACAATAGCTGAGTCGTTTTGCCGCTCTTCCATCGCATTGTGTTTGTGAATTCCTAAGGGACCAAACTGATGAGGTCATCGGTCCCTAGACGCACACCCTACTTAAGCTAACTTATGCTAAGAACAACACACACACCCATGCCCGAGCGAGGACTCGAACCTCCGGTCCATTGCATTATGTGAACCCATACTCGATGTACATATTGGTCAAGTCTTCGTGTGTAAACCTACCTGTAGCGCTGTGTATCCCTGTCAAAGCACAACTAATACTGCTGGAAAAATCAAATCCGCGACGGACCCGAGCATTACTGAATGAAATCTCGATGGCGAAGAGTAAAACGGCCATGATTGTCGTGAACTGCAAATGCCGCTGAGTTAATGGAACCAGTTTGTTTCTGAACACGACACACAGTGCACATTGTCGACATCTGCACATTTTAGCAGATTTTTTCAGTTTAGTGTAGGTACAAAGATAACTTCTGGTATGATGTCAATCAGAAATTAAATTGCTTTGTAATGAGACACCATATCCCACTGGTCCCGTATACTAAAATATCAGAAAAAGTCCCTGAACAACGTCCAGAATTTTGTCGGAGATCGGATTCACCCTGTATGTATGTATGTCTTCCGTCCAGTTTTTATCTGCGTGATAAGTTCACATTTTTGTTTGTTTGGGCTCACTGCTGCTGTACTGACATTCGACGAGGTCTTTCCACAAAGCCGGGGCTAGTTGTGAGTGCATGACTCATGGGAGTCTGTCTCGGAAGTCGTGCAGAGACTGGGCTTTCCACGTGCCACCATCTCGAGGTGTACCGGAGTACCTCGATTCTGGACAAATCGTCACCACCAGACTCAAATGCTTTGAACAACAACGTGATGAGGACTGTGGTCGCCGTCGACAGGAGAAAATCACTTGCCAATACAATGCTGGTCAATAAAAGCACATAGAAGCCATACCATCCCGAACCACCACCGTACTATGGCGATACAGAAGCCATCGACCCACCAACCTCGGTTCATAATCAAGAAAGATGCTGTTGAGCTCTCAGAGTATGGGAAAGATCACGTACACTGCTGAGTACACGTTGCTACGCACCGATGACAGAGCAAGAATAGTCGAAAATCATTCATCCAGCTTTCTAACAGGGCACCGTCAAGGAAGATAGTGGGGATATTCTGCTTAGGGGATGTTTAAAAGGGATAAAGTTGAGCCTTGATAAGTCTGCCAACAGCTCTCACTGGCCTATGATGTGTTCCTTTTATTCACTTATACATCCCGTAGATGATGCACCACCTCACCGCTTTCGAATTACGTAGCAATTATTTGAAGAACACTCCGTGGCTATGAGCTTGCGTGTATGGACGCTCACTATATCTCCCTCAATTGGGCGCGTGTGTTACCTCAACTACAGAGAAGTACACAGCCTTAGAGAGAGCTTTGACCAGTCCTCACGACTTCTGGGTGTTGTTTTGAGCATTCGTGGATGAGCAGTCGCTAATGCTTTCAGCGTCTCGTAGATTCCAAGCCAATAACACGTCAGATGAGCAGGAAAAAGCAAGCTTCGTCCCTTTCCTTCTTATGAAAATTGAGATTTTTTATGTTCTAAATTATTTTCGTTATGATTTTTAAAAGCTACATTAACTGAAAGATTTTCAAAACGTATTGGATTACTTGTCATATTTTTGTTCGCCACTTTAGAAGTACTTGCTGAACGACGGTAAATAATAACTATCTATTCCTTAGGTTTGATATCTGCTCAGGGTATCATTTTGTTTGAACCCGCAGTTGACTTGTGATGTGAACTACAAGCAACTGGGCACTGTTGCTAAGCTTATTATGTTCTATGTTTTGGCAGTCATTTGGGTCTCATGGATGGAATCCTACTCAAGAATGACAAACATCTTTCATTATTGGCTTTACTGTTTTTACAGGCAGTTCAGTAACCAGCAAGAAATAAAGTTGTGTGTACATCCTTCGAAGGTTGTAAAATATTTATCATTTAGTGTTTTAGAAGGCACTAAAATATACAAATTCACAAGAAGGCCTACTCCATACGTGTTTCGTCATCCATCACCGCAATGGTTATTGCGCAGGACTCTTATTCTTGAGAAGAGGAATCCAGTACCATCCCGCCACATGGCTTCAAATTTTCACGGTTCCCCTAAGTCTGTCGAGGCGAATACTGAGATAGTTTCTCAAACAAAGCCCTGGCCAGTTTCGTGCCTGCTAAGACCGTCGTATTGTAAGGGCAGCAGTGGCAGATCGTACAGCTACCACAGCACGGGCAAGAGGGCTTGCTCTTTCTTATTACTTCAGTATTGACGGAACGTTCAATTCTTTCCTCATAAATTCCTCATTTCTTCCTACTTATCTGCCTACCTTTTAGTAGGGAACACTCACAGCCAAAAGGCTTAGTGGGGTGGAAACG
Organism: Schistocerca serialis cubense; assembly: GCF_023864345.2. Taxonomy (NCBI): domain Eukaryota; kingdom Metazoa; phylum Arthropoda; class Insecta; order Orthoptera; family Acrididae; genus Schistocerca; species Schistocerca serialis. The sequence continues at coordinate 374,185,392 of NC_064640.1, forward strand.
TGTGAAGCTAGCAGGCAACCATGCTATGGAGACGCACTCGGCTTTCTAAAGCCAACTGAGCCAGTTTGAAAGGGGTCAGATTGTGGTATTCCAAATAGTGGGATGGTCCTTTAGGAGAATTACCAGACAGGCATCAGCCGTACAACGATGCTGGTATCAGTGGTCACGTGGACATTCTCGCACCTGTAGATCAGGTTCTGGACGTCCACACACCACAGACGCCTGCTAAGACCGTCGTACTGTAAGGGCAGCAGTGGCAGATTATACAGCTACCACAGCACGGACAAGAGGGCTTGTGAACCGAGATGTGTCAACAAGAACTGTTGCGAACTGGTTATTAGGATTGGAACTATGGTTACGCCCACCTCTACCCCGTCTTCCACTCACGCGACAGCATCGACGTGCATGGCTCGTCTGGTGCCGTCAGAGGATCACTTGGAAGATGGAATGGCGCGCCCTGGTATTCAGCGATAAAAGCAGATTCTGTCCGCATGCCAGTGATGGCCGTTTGCTCGTATGATGTTGACCTGGTGAGGGCTGTCTCGTAGAGTGCATTCGTCCAAGAGGCCTTATGGTCTGGCGTGAGACAAGCTATAACTCTCGTTCACCTTTGGTTTTTCTGGACTGGACGCCAACCAGAGCATAGTACGTGCAGAATGTTGTTAGACCCGTTCTCTTTCAGTTCTTGCGACAGGAAGGTGATGTGTTGTTCCAACAGGATAATGCTCTCCCACACACTGCCCGTAAACACAAAGTGCTCTGCAAGACGTGCAGCAACCTCCTGGCCAGCACGAACTCCGGAATTGTCTCCAATTGAGCACATGTGGGATATGATGGGACGAGAAGCGACTCCTCAACCAACAACTCTTACAGAACTACGTGAACAGGTCCCAGGGCAGTAGTCACCATCTATACAATCGACTGGATGCAAGAGTCAGCGCCTGCATTGCCCCCTGTGTAGACTACACCACATACTAACATGTGTGTTTCAGCATGGGTCGATACCTGGAACCTCAGAACCTTTTGTGTTCTTTATCTGTAAACGTAATCGTTTCATGTACTCCACACGCACAGTTGCAACAACCAACCTTGAGAGAATTGAAAACCTCAAAAGGAGTATTGTGTGTATTGAACTGGGGACCTAGAAACGACGGAGAGGCTTCGTCCCGCCGTAACCCTCAGTGGTTCACAACCCCACAACAGGCCACAGAAATCCACCCACCCCACCGCCGCCCCACACCGAATCCAGGGTTATTGTGCGGTTCGGTCCCCAGTGGAGACCCCCGCCCCTGGAACGTCTCATACCAGACGAGTGTACCCCAAATGTTTGCGTGGTAGAGTAGTTATGGTGTACGCGTACGTGGAGACAATGTTTGGGCAGCAATCACCGACATAGTGTAACTGAGGCGGAATAGGGAGAACCAGCCAGCATTCGCCAAGGCAGATGGAAAACCGCCTTAAAAAAAAACCATCCACAGGCTGGCCGGCACACCGGACCTCGACACTAATCCGCCAGGCGGATTCGTGCCGAGGACCGGCACACCTTCCCGCTCGGGAAGCAGCGCATTAGACCGCGCTGCTAGCCGGGCGGGTTAAAGAAGTATACTATTTTTTCCAGCAGTGTATTACACGCGTTCCAAGATGCATATACTGAAAGGCAAGGGCACAGTGACACAGATCTGTGCCATATATCGTTTCAGATTACTGGAGACAGCTACCGACTGTGCAATAATAAGAATATTTTCTTTATTTTTCAAAATTTCTTATAACTTTTCTCAGGATATAAATTTAAAAGAAACTGCGTTGATGGGTATATGTCTAACGTGTGGCTGCTGGGACCATTTTCAATCCAAAGGGCGCTTAGATTTACAAAATGTGCTGTGGAAGTGGCTAAATGTGTAAATCGCACTGCGAAGGCGCCAAATGTAACAGAAGATATCCTACGACCTTATAAAGTGTGTTAAAATAGATAGCGTCCCGTATAGGCAAAACATTCAGTGAATTTAGAGAACCTCTGGACATCATCTCGGTACGAGTTTTACTTTGCGGAAACATTGTAAATTGGAATTAGTACAAGATGCTAAACAAATGAGCTCAGGTGGTTCTAAGTGCGTGTCCACACTAAAGACGTCAATTAAGATAGGAAGGTAGGTATATTAGAGTTTAATGCTCTGTAGACATCAAGGTGACAACGAACATAGCCCTAGCTGTGATGAAGGACGATGCCCAACACGGAGCCGGTCATGGTGTACTGAAGGAACCTTCCCAAACTCATCTAAAGGGATTTAAAGAAACCAGGGCACCCAACGTCCATGTGTCCTAACGAGGACTTGCAGCTTGCATCTCCAAAATATAACAACGCCTTAACGACTGTACCATCTCGCTTGGTTATCCATCTATCTTTCTTGACCTTTTACTTGCCATACATATAGCCAAAGGGATTATTACAGTATAAATAATCAGACGATGAAGAGAAGTGCAAAACTATGTCAGAGAATGTTCCATTCTGGGTGTGAAGAATAGTCATGTTCGATATCAGCACAGTATAACAGAGTCTCAGCTACGACACTGAATTTTGTGTGCACAGGGGCAGCCAGCAGAAGATTGGTGAGTCTCTATCAGATAAACAGACACTGTCTGAGGAATAAACGACTAATTCGTCGTTTGCTGTCGGTGGTCCGGTATCTGATTTAGTCGAATTCGCTGAAGATAGAGTTGCCTGTTGATTTACGAGGAGAACACGGCTAGTGCCATAACCCGATTTCCCAGCAACATAGTTAAATGGAAGAGGAATCAAAATAAGCTAACACTCGTCTCGGCTTATCCGTAGATACCCGACCGTTTCTGAGAAAAGGACGGTCAAAGATTTCGATATGATTTACATGCCTTTTAGCGCGATGTTGTCTCAGGTGAAATGGTGGCGCAGTTACTAACGTCGCGATTTCTCACTGCTGCGCCCCGTGTTCGAAACTCGATTATTGTTTTTATTTATTTATTTTTTCATTTACCGACCCACGTCGAGGTACGAGATACAAGGGCGTTATAATAAGTGTAAAACTGCAACTGGTTTCACTATGTGATATATGTTTGTTTGATGTTTCCAAGGTTTACGACCTTTTTAAATTCTCATATTCTTATGTTTCATTTCTGTATCAGTTCTTATATTAATTCTTATAATTTATTCTTATGTTTATTTTTCAGAAATATTTGGTGCATTCCCTTGGATCATACCAACCGTAGAAACATTCGAAACAGGGAAATTCCAAACACAACGAGCATCGCGTGAAGACAGATTTGCCACAGTGAAATTTATTCTGATGAATATCACTCGAGATAGAAAGGGTGTTAACATTGCTGAATATTTCACTCGTTGGCAATAATTTCGGGGCAAATCACGCATAACGGATCACTTTACCGAAAATTGGTACCTGCAGTTGCTCATAGATCAAGATACACTACAGAAATTTTACCAATGAAATGAGATGATTGTGAGGCACTGTTGACCAGGAGGCCCCGTTCGGGTAAATTCGGCCGCCGGTTTACACGTATTATTTCAGGTGTCACCACATTGGGCGACTTGCGCGTCGGCGATGATGAAAGTATGATGACAAAACAACACCCAGTCCGTTGGCACTTGCCTTTCCGTAAGTAAACACCATGTCGGCAAGCTCTCGATTCGAAAACGGAACCATTGTTTACAACGCTGTATCACATCCACTACAAGGTGAATCAGCAAGAGAAGTGACAAAACTTACCAGTTACTATGGCAGGAGAGGGCACTAGGCCATGACGAATGACCATGATATTTGGTTTGCGGGGCGCTCAACTGCGCGGTTATCAGCGCCCGTACAAATTCCCAATCTTCACACAGTTCAGACTCGTCACATTCACCAATGATGATAAAATGATGCGGACAACACAAACCCCCAGTCCCCGAGCGGAGAAAAATGACGTTTGAGAAACAGTACCACCCTCTAGGAGGAACCCATTCGTACTGTAATTGTGGCTGCATGGTACAGCGCGTATTAGATCACAGTCTCTGGAACAAAGTATGATTGAATAAATTGTCTCTCGCAAGTATTTCCGGACATAAGGTCATTAGACCTTTTTTGTTCCGCATCCCCCCATCGATCTATGTACACGGCGGAAAAAATCACTCTGTATACAGAATGATTCCGTGATGATATTACAGACTTTCAGGTATGATGGGGAAGAATAAATGTATCAATTTGAGGAAGGGACCATGGTCCGGAAACGAACGAGTCAAAAGTTATAAATGCAAATTGTTCTGGTACCTCTGACGGTGGAATACTCATACATGTACAGGTACAGCGGTTTTTAACATTTTACAAGTACGGTAGGTAACTTTCAAAGGTGGTAGTATGGACCAAAACAAGAAAAAAATATATGGTGCATATGGGCTGTAGAACGCATACCTGAGGAGCTATGAGCACTTGTTCATCTTCGATACTGTGAAATAAATCTCCTATACTGAACGAGTACTCATAGCTCTTAACGTGTGCATTCAGAGCGCATGTTTAGAAGACATTTTTTTCTTGTTTTGGTCCGTACTACCACCTCTGAAAGTTGTCTACCCTGCAATTTTAGTAACAACAGTTCCGGTACATGCATTTCACGGTCACAGGTATCAAAACGGTTTTCACTTAAAACTTCCGAGTCATTTGATCCCGGACCATGGACCCTTACCTCATACTTCTCCTGCAACCCTGAAAATTTTTAACATCATCACGGAGCTTCGTTTTCTCAGAAACGGTTGAGTGTCTACGGATAAGCCGAAACACGTGTTCCCTTATTTTGACTCTTCTTCCACTGAGCAAAGTTTTTAGGAAATCGAGTTATGGCACTTGCCGTGTTCTCGTTACTAGCGGAATTAGCGCCACCGCTTGAAGTGATCGAGTTTCCTCAGTTCGGAACGGTTGTCCACCCAGATGTAGCACTACAACTCAATACCTGATGTGCGTCCACAAGTCAGTACAGAGATCAGTATCGAGATCAGGTAGACCGTAAACTCGAAAGACGCCGAGATCACAACAAAGACGAGTGCTTGCATGTAACTATTTTAATTTATCTTTTGTTGCTTTTCACCAATAGAAAATATCATTAAAGATCCTTGGACGACTATCATGGTCCAAAAAGATACAACAAAATGAGAATCATACAGCAGAAAGTTGAGACACAAAGTAAATTCCACAGTGGCAGCTCGTTGACGTCTGTTGCTACGAAGGATTTACGTCTTTATCCCTGTATTTCTATGAAAAGCCTACGACCAGCACTATTCCGTTAGGTAATTTACCGACAGATGTCGCTAGTTCCGACTCTAATATTAGGCACATCAACCTCGAAAATGTCGTGCCGTTTGCTAACAGTTCATTCTGATACTAATAAGGCGGTATCTCAAATTGGTCGGAAATCTGCAGCTCTAAATCACTCTGTTTATCTTTTTGATTAGTTTCAAACTATGTAATTGTCTGTTTCTATGTATATTCTGTTGTCTGATGGGGCGATCCATCAAAGCAGTTTCACTAAGTTTCTTCACATCACGCGAACCTTATATTTTGAGCGAAGTGTTTTCTAGATCTTCTTCTCTTTCAGCGCTTGCGCTGAGTCAAGCTGTCGATGGAATGGTGTTTTTGCGTGCATTTGCGCTGTATTCGGAGAACACGATAGACTGACGAGCAAGTTCTAGGTTGCCGTCGATACAAGAGCGTCCGCTCTCTGCGGCCGTGACAAGAAGTCACTGTCGAACAGCCACACAGGAGCCTGCAGTTAGCTGACCCACAATACTATACTAGTCTCCTACAGAGTGCTTTAATCTGTGTACTGAAAAAAATGTATTTTTTCTCCTGCCGAAACTTCTGTTAATTCCAAAAATGGCTCTGAGCACTATGGGACTTAACTTCTGTGGTCATCAGTCCCCTAGAACTTAGAACTACTTAAACCTAACTAACCTAAGGACATCACACACATCCATGCCCGAGGCAGGATTCGAACCCGCGACCGTAGCAGTCGCGCGGTTCCTGACTGAGCGCCTTAACCGCGAGACCGCCGCGGCCGGCTGTTAATTCCCTCAAGCTGTTTAATCAGTATTATCATCACGCAAATGGGTTCTCTGCAACGATCGAGGTGCGTGAATTCTGACACTCGCTTTTTAACATAGCAGCTCCAGACTGGGTATTTCTGGTGAGTGGAGAAATAGTTATCTTAACAATGTCACAATGTATACATTTCTGCAGCATTGTACAAACGAGATAATGTACCCTCGGAAATGGGCCTGCTTGACGGAGCTACCTTGCCATTTCCTGAAGCCAATCACGGATACCACAGCAAAGGTAAATCAAGAAGACTGGACGGAGATTCAAATGTCACTACACCGGTACGCGTGTTAGGGGTCTAAACCACTTCGGCATCTCGCTCGGTAAAGGAAATGGAGTAGAATGAGACAGAATGGCTGTAGGAAGGACGGAAGATTAGAGTTTAAAATGGTTCAAATGGCTCTGAGCACTATGCGACTTAACTTCTAAGGTCATCAGTCGCCTAGAACTTAGAACTAATTAAACCTAACTAACCTAAGGACATCACACACATCCATGCCCGAGGCAGGATTCGAACCTGCGACCGTTGCGGTCGCTCGGCTCCAGACTGTAGCGCCCAGAACGGCACGGCCACTCCGGCCGGCGATTAGAGTTTAACGTCCCGTCGATATCGAGGTCGTTAGACGCGGAGCACAAGCTCAGATTGTTTCAAGGATGAGGAAGGAGTTCGGCTGTGCCCTTTCAGAGGAACCATGCCGGTATTTGCTTGGAACGATTTAGGGAAATCGCAGAAAACCTAAATCTGGATAGTCTGACGCGGATTGACCGTCACCCTCCCGAATGTGACTCCAGTGTGCTAACAACTGCGCCACCTCGTTCGGTAGGATGAAAGACAAATAGACGTAGAGGAGTGTTACCTTGCCTTGATGAACTACATTCCTAGAAACTTTATTTCAAAAGTATTTCTTCTTCCACTTATTAAGAATTTCGACGTAGTGTTTTTCATAATACACGCGCTGTTCTTAATATAATTTACAGGAATATTTCCACACAGAAAATAAGGATTACGATATTGTTGACCGGTCACCGACACTTACGGGACGTACAAATCTGCTGCACTTCCATAGTGGGTAGGAATTTCCAACAAGTAAATAGCTAGAGATTTCAAAAGCTAAACACTACGCCTTAAATCGAACAGAAAATGTTAGGAGACCAATTACTTAACACTTCGTTTCATCGGCACCAAAATGTTATCATATCTTCTCATATCCAAGATCTCATGAAAATAAAAATTTTCGAGTTATTTCATTTGTGACTAATCCTGAGATTATATTTCAAATACATTTTCCCGCACAAAGGCTCATCATCATGCTCATCATTTCCTGCACGTCGCTGACACTCCACTTGATACGTCATAACGTGCTCCACATCATTCTGATAGCAAAAGAGACCAGACTGACACTATTGTACGAGTACATCTCAAATGTCACAAGTTCGTATTAGCTTAAATGTGAATCTATTTCATAAGGAAGCACATTTACGAATACATTGCAATCGTTTCCAAAGCTTACCCACGGCTCCAGCCGTCTCGATTTAGAAATTTCGTATAGGATCTGGATCTGGATCTGGCTCAACAAGTCTCTTCAGAAAAAAGTCATAATGAAGTGGATGCAGAGTTGTCTTAAGACTCGTCTACAGCTACATCATACTCCGCACCTAATGGTGTGTGACGGAGGTTACTTTTTGTACCACTAACTGAGCCCTCCAACCCTGTTCCACTCGCGAATAGCGCGTGGCAAGAATGATTGTAGGTATACCTCTGTATTGGCTCTAATTTCTCGAATTTTCTCCTAATGATCATTACCCATTGAGCCATGGTGTGTGACGGAGGTTACTTTTTGTACCACTAACTGAGCCCTCCAACCCTGTTCCACTCGCGAATAGCGCGTGGCAAGAATGATTGTAGGTATACCTCTGTATTGGCTCTAATTTCTCGAATTTTCTACTAATGATCATTACCCGTGACGTATGTGGGGGAAGTAATATGTTGTCCGACTCTTCCCGGAAAGAGCTCTCTCAAAAATTCAATAGTAAGTCTCTCAAGCAGACTCATGAGCAACTCTCCGTCGTGTTGTACTCCTTGAGAGTACCACAAGGGGAAGGCCTCAGACACGGCCAACCGATTCAGCTTATATTTGGCAGGTCGCTTGTGCACTGGCTAAAATGAAAGCCTCTAAGATATTCTGGCTCAACTGCCCCCCCCCCCCCGTTTTTGAGAAAATTACCCCAGAAGTTCAAGATGCTCAATCAACTCAGAATTGACCTGATCGTTAGATATTTGAAAACAGCATTTTTCATCAAGATATATTTTCCTAGAAACCGAGGAAAGGGAATTTTCTGGCTGCCCCTTAAGTACTCATATGAAGAGCTGTTCAACGAAAGCTGGTGTAGCGACTAAGGCATCTCGCTGGGAAGCAGAGTACCTGTGTTCGAGTTCCAGTTGTATTCTACAGGATTTCCCTTTTTACTTTTCTAAATTGTTAGACGTAGAAGGTTTAATAGGGCAAGTAAATGAATCGGGAATACCAACAAGGTAGGTAAATAAATTTCTCAAACGACTTGGACTGGTTAAGAATTAAAAATTTAAACCTAGTCGATTTACAATGTCTCTTTCACTCACTGTTTACATTTCCTCAATTTCCTTCAAACAACTAGATGGACGGTACTCGTCATATACACATTTGGAGAAAAGTCATCTTGGTTTAAAGTATTTGTTTTTGGGAAAATAATTTTATGCATACCACGCACATCATAAAACTGTCTGAAAAATCGGTGCTCAAAGTTGATCATGATTTATGCTGTGAATCATTATTGCTTACTCTCGGTTGTACAATTCCCGCTGGGTTTCCAGAAGCAGACTAATTCTGAAGCCTCAAAATAAAATTTTTGACTTGACAATAAAAATAAACTTCACGTGGCTCGCACAATGGTGTGTACTTTGGCGGTACTACTTCTAGCGTACAAGTCGGTTTACTCGCTAAATCTATAAACGTGCTTCATACATGATGGTGTTAGTTTGTCCACCCCAGGAATTCTGTATCAGCAAAACTTATCAGCGACGTATGGTTTTAAAATGTTCTCAACATATAATAAATGAAAAGCACCAGTTTGCTTTTGTTCTGCAATATTACTTTTATTGTTAACCGATTTTCGGCTTACAAGACCATCATCAGACATTTACTGACTATTATCACCAAAGAAGTTTTTCATTTATTATAATCTTGTTCTATCAAGAACCGACGGAGGATTCTGTTCTCAAGATGTGTTTTGTATATTGAATTCTTCTATTTCCCGGATTTGGAGGACGTGACGCAAACATTTTTTAACGAGTCGGTTAAACGATTGATCTCTTCTATACGCCGAGGTCCAAATTAGTCATTAGCTTTTATAAGCACTGAAAAACTTTAGTAACAATTTCTCAGACGCTGTGATGGAATATTGCGCTGTGTACGAATGCGTTATTCTAGATCTACAACTTTGTTTCCGCCGTTTTTTCTCGAAGTTCAGGGCTTTATTGTGAAAAACTTACAAAAAAATATAATTGATAGTATTGCCCATCGCTAGCCACTATATTCTCCCATCTTTCGAGTAGCATGCGAATCCCGTGGCGGAAGAACTGTGCATCTTTTGTGGAAATCCATGAATCGATTCAATATTGTACTTGTTCATATGATCTGAAGTGCTGGTCAGCCAGACTGTATGCCACTGATCGAAAAAGGTGGTAGTCAGAGAGAGCAACGTATGGAGAATACGGCGGGAGGGACAGAACTTCTCGTTTCAACGTTTCCATGTATATTTTGACAGGTTTTGCGACATGGGGTCGAGCTCTAACCTGCTGCAAAATTACCTTTACGTGTCTATCGCTGTATTGTGGCCCTTTGTATTTCATTGTTGGGGTCATACGCATCAATTGCTTTCGATAATGAAATCCTGTGCCTGTATTTGTCTGTTTCAGTAGCTACAAAAACGTTCTGTCTTCCACCAGCATGCCGATCTTAGACATCAAAATCACCTTTCTTAAGGCGTCAAAACATTCTCTACACGTTCTTCCACTAATAGTTCCCTCACCATTGGTCTTACCCAGCATTTTAAGAGTCACAGCCGCAGATTTCTTCATGTTAAAGCAGAAAATTAAAACTTCCCGCAAATGGCGAGAAATGGGTACGTAAGTTGACGTACTTAATCGAGAATAACCTTATGATGCAACCACAAATCGACTAATATTTTTATGGCATTATGTTTACAGATGCCTAAGCTTATTGTATTACACCTATGACCAACATCCCGAACCCCACTTGCCGCTTTTGCCGTCTATTGCAAAACGGCGGAACCAAAGTTATAGACCTAATATATTGGTTGGTACACGACCAACTGCGATAAGGGTTAGTTCTTCTCCCTTATACGATAACGTTCGTCTAATGTGTGTGAACTGCTAAGGGACCAAACTGCTGAGGTCATCGGTCCCTAGACTAACACGCTACTTAAACTAACTTATGCTAAGAACAACACACACACCCTTGCCCGAGGGAGGACTCGAACCTCCGGCGGGAGGGGCCACGCAGTCAGTGACATGGCGCCTCTAACCGCGTGGCCACTCCGCGCGGTTCGTGCGTCTAAAGCTCGTCTTCGCAGCGATCTCACTCGGAATTGTTGACATAAAACGAGGCTTAAAATTTTGTTTCTTTACTTCTTACTTCTTTCATCCAAGTCGTTTGAGAAATCTATTTGCCTAGTTTCTTATTATTCTTTATTGATTTATTTACCTTATTATGCCTACTGGTTTGGATGAGGAAAAGATACAAATTAAAAAAAAATAAACAGTGCAGAATCAACAGCAATCGAATACGGTTTCTCTGCTTCCCAGCCTGATGTCTTGGTCGCTACGCCAGCGGCGATTTCCTTTAACAGCGTATATCTTGATGAGTGCATAAGCGGCAGTCGAAAAGGTTTCTTTCCTCGATTTCTAGAGAAATACGCGTTTACGGACCCAAATATGTTGACGAAAAACCTTCGGTTTTCAGTTATCTATCCATTTCGTCAATTCTTAGTCGGTAGGGCTTCATTGAACTTGAGGGGTAGTTCTCGTTCTCTCAAACAGGGGCGGGTGGGGAGGGGAGTGTTGAGCAACAATATCTTTGTCTTTCAGTTTAGGTTGTACACAAGCGGCTTGCCAAATATGCCATATCGATTGGCTGAATCTGAGATCTTCCCCTTGTGGGTACTGTGCCGTAGAACGTTAAATGAATCAAATTTCAAATTAGTATCCAACTGCCTTGCTTAATTTTCGCAAAGAAATTCCCCTATTTAGATGAGTCCACAAATCATGGCACATTAGACCTTTAAATGGAAAAATAGTCATTTATGTGATATCATCCACGTTCAATGGTACCAATACTTCAGCTGACTTTTCACATGTTCTTATTCTTCAACAGAGCATATACTTTTTCACTGAAGGTTACAGATCGCTCTTCCCTAGTGGCGTTAGTCTCTCGTTAGCATAGGTTTATCTGCCTGAGTTCCTTACCCACATTTAGGTTTTCGATGGTCTCCCTAAATTGCTTAAAACAAATGTCCTCCGTAACGAAAGAAATATCCGACCTTTAGCTGAGTGGGGTTTTGAGCGAACGCAATGGCGACAAATGAGATATTTTGCCGGACCTTGAGTCGAAAACGAATTTCCCTCTTTCCGCGAGCGGTCGCGTTAACTGCGTCGGTTACCAGAGCACGTCCCTCTTCCGGTCCAAATCTCCATATGTGGCACGCTACGGAGTAGCGCCTCTTATCTATTAATCCACTTGCTCTCAGCCTAACTGTATTCCTGCAAGTGTTCGGATTCTGCTGTGCATCCACACTGAAACACGCTGTCCGGCATAGGCCTATAGGAATGTCTGGATGAACAGACACCATTTCTATATCAATGAACTCATCGTCGAAGGGATATTAAACCCTAAGTCTTCCTTTTCCTTTTTTATGGCCGAGTTCTTTCCGTATCCTTTCACAGTGCGACCTTGTGCTGTCTTTAATGGCCTCGTAGATGGTTCAAATGGCTCTAAGCACTATGGGACTTAACATCTGAGGTCATCAGTCCCCTAGACTTAGAATTACTTAAACCTAACTAACCTAAGGACATCACACACATCCATGGCCGAGGCACGATTCGAACCTGCGACCGTAGCAGCAGCGCGGTTCCGGACTGAAGCGCCTAGAACCGCTCGACTACAACGGCCGGCGCCTCATAGACGAAGAAATGTTAAAACCTTATCTTCCTTCCTTTCTTTCTTGTGTTCCTTCTTATGAAGTTGTGGTTCTTCATAACTAGAGTCGTAAAACTACCGTAGGCTATCATAAGTAAGTGCAGACCACGGTAGTTTTCCAAGTAGCTTTGGTCAGTTAAAATCATAACCGTGTTTCCTGTACGTTAGGTGTGTTGCGTACCTATCGGGAGTTACCTCATTCCGATCGCTTATTTGCATATGCGATCAGTGTCTTAGTAGATTCCCGTAGAAAGTGGAAGCGGTGAACGCTCTAGAAACTGAGTGAGAATATACAAAGGGCGGCATAGCCTACGAAACATTTTTGTTCTACATAGTTATCCTCCTATATGTTACTTAAAAATAAATAATATTAATAGCAAAATAGAAATTGTCAATATTTAATTCAAGTTTTATTGTAAAATTGTCTATTTGTATCGTGATGTTGTAGCAAAAATAAAAAAAGCGCTAGGATACTCAATTTCCTCAAGGAAAACGTAAAATAAAAAATATCGCAAAAAAAATTGTACCAAACATCGCTTCAGTACTTTGTCGAGCTTATATGAAATACGTTTCTGTCTTTCATAAATAGCTATCGCACTTTTCAATAATAACAAGAAACTCTTGCCTTTGACCATGATGAAGAACGTTCCGTTGAGTACAAAATGAAAACAATCATTGTATAGATTTTTTATGTTTCTGCATGTAAACTGTACTTGCATAAAAAGTAACTGCTTTGGTTACACAAAAGCGCAGAAGTTACGCGATTTACTAATTTTGTTACTTATAAAGTGCAATTTATATTTTATAAGGATGTAAAATACACAGTGGACTAATGCTGAACAATGTGTGGTTCTAATTATGTGAAAATCATACAGGCAAAAAAAAAAAAAAAAGGCAGTCGTCGGTCCCCAGCTTCTCTCTCACACATTCATTTATGTTTCTTTCCCTGCCAAAGCTATCAACACTACCGGTTTTCCTACCGTTTACCACGTCGTTAATGTACTGAACCAAAATTCTCCGAACTGTGGTTTTCGTAGAGCGCCGCTCTGTTCATAGCTCTTTCCTCTTTTCAGAAGCACGTAACGTCAGATCTCTAACATCATAAGCTGCAGGTACGAGCTATAGATCGTAAGCCTAACAAAGAGATATCATTTGTAAAATGGAACTTTAATATTATAACTCTAAAAGCAACAACGTGTAAACATAAGAATTTATTAATTATCTTGTTCTCTTAATGTTGACGCTGTGTTAATGAGCAGTAAAAAAAATTAAGGATATATCTCTTAAAATTATGCCACAGCTGTTGAATGGGGGGATGACGGAGTGTCACCGTTTGTTACACGTTGGCGGCTGTCATTTCTAGAAGTTCTAGATGACTGTCGGCGTCCGAGACAAATTGTCGCTTCGCACGCAGCCGTGTGTCACTGCGTTGCAGGATGCCGTACCGACACAAGTCGATACCGCACCACGGAAAAAAAAGGTAAAAGAAAGCGCTCTCGGCGGCGGATTGCCTCTTTAATGGTAGACATTTGTCGACAGTGAATTCATTGGAGCTGCCGGCCGGTGTGGCCGTGCGGTTAAATGCGCTTCAGTCTGGAACCGCGTGACCGCTACGGTCGCAGGTTCGAATCCTGCCTCGGGCATGGATGTGTGTGATGTCCTTAGGTTAGTTAGGTTTAATTAGTTCTAAGTTCTAGGCGACTGATGACCTCAGACGTTAAGTCGCATAGTGCTCAGAGCCATTTGAACCATTTCATTGGAGCTAAATTTCAACATGGACGTATAGAAGAATCGGCAACTGCCTTATTGGAGGGGCCACGTAGTCAGTTACCCAGATGGATTCACAGAAACAATATATGATGTAAATTATGGTGACCGTGCCAAATTTGAACCAGATTCCTTCAAACGTCGCGAATTATCGCTGGGCATACTGTACAGTATATAGCACTAAGCACTTGAGTTCAGTGTTTCTTAACTTTTACATTATCTCTCCGTTCACTATCGCGTCGATGCTTGCTACAGCAACACAAACATGAATAAGGACTGTTTGAGAAACAGAACGCAGCGCCTTATCTCCAGACATGACTACCAAGTAAGGCGGTGCACTGTTTAAGATATTGAATTCGCTTTCGGGGGCACAGTGAGCCAAACCTCTATCCGGCCAGGCAGATGTGGGGACGATATTGGAGTGCCTGTGTTGTTCAGAATTACGATGCAAAGTACACCCATGCGTGTCCGAAGGAACTTCGCATCGTGCTCTGAACAAGACAGGCACTATAATATCGTATTTATCCTCTGAAACCGGACAACAGACTTTCAATAAAAATGTCTCCCCTGTACGGGAATATATCGAACGGACGTGCGAGTGACGTGGGTCGTGATAAGCAGGAAATCCGGGTTTGAATCCCGGTCTGGTACAAATTTTCATTGTTGCCATTCCAATATACAGCTCGGGGTGGTCCATATTCACAAATGAGAGTACATTTCATGCAAGCAGATTTAGGTTTTCCGTGCGATCCTAGATAGCTTATGTCACATGTCGGGATGGTTACTTCGGAATGGACATGGCTGAGTTTTTTCCCCGTCATTTTCCAGTAAGAGCCCGTACTCCGTCTCTAAAGAACCCGTCGTCGACACTAATCTTCCTTCCTTTCTCACAGACGGAGGCAATTACAAATTTAGCAGGGGGCATAATAAAGTCACAGTTCTTCAGTTATGCCAATACAGGGTGTTACAAAAAGGTACGGCCAAACTTTCAGGAAACATTCCTCACACACAAATAAAGAAAAGATGTTATGTGGACATGTGTCCGGAAACGCTTAATTTCCATGTTAGAGTTCATTTTAGTTTCGTCACCTACGCTCAATGAAGCCCGTTATCATGATTTCATACGGGATATTCTACCTGTGCTGCTAGAACATGTGCCATTACAAGAACGACACAACATGTGGTTCATGCACGATGGAGCTCCTGCTCATTTCAGTCGAAGTATTCGTACGCTTCTCAACAACAGATTCGGTGACCGATGGATTGGTAGAGGCGGACCAATTCCATGACTTCCACGCTCTCCTGACCTCAACCCTCTTGACTTTCATTTATGGGGGTATTTGAAAGCTCTTGTCTACGCAGCCCCGGTACCAAATGTAGAGACTCTTCGTGCCCGCATTGTGGACGGCTGTGATACAATACGCCATTCTCCAGGGCTGCATCAGCGCATCAGGGATTCCATGCGACGGAGGGTGGATGCATGTATCCTCGCTAACGGAGGAGATTATGAACATTTCCTGTAACAAAGTGTTTGAAGTCACGCTGGTACGCTCTGTTGCTGTGTGTTTCCATTCCATGATTAATGTGATTTGAAGAGAAGTAATAAAATGAGCTCTAACATGGGAAGTAAGCGTTTCAGGACACATGTCCACATAACATATTTTCTTTCTTTGTGTGTGAGGAATGTTTCCTGAATGTTTGGCCGTACCTTTTTGTAACACTCTGTATATTAATTACTTGACAGTGCTATCTCAAATACCAGAACTTTCGCAGACGACGCAGATATAGAATGTGTAAAAGAATGATGTTTTAAAAATTTGAGACGTGGTAGAGGATGAAATTTTGAACTTTTTGTGTCAGGAACCTATATACGGGAATGTGAAATAAAGTTTCTGAAACAGTGTGCACTTTCTACGCATTCACTGTGCTGAATAAAACACTAGAATACTGTAGTTTGGAAAACGTTTATTGCCACTAGAGTACAGTCAAATCCTGAAAAAATCCGTGGCTTCACTACTGTATAGTAAATGTTCAGTGTGACGACCATCAGCTTCGTTACATAACGTGCAACGAGAAACCATATTCTGTCTGATTCTCTGTAAATTTCCGCACTCCCGTCTGATGGTATCAACAGCTGTTAAGATGCGCTCAGTGAGCTCAGGCACCGTTCCTACTGACGCTGAGTACACAAAGGGCTTTGCATAACATCAGACGTAAAATTCAAGAGGGATGAGGTCAAGGGAGAGCACAGGCCAAGGGACTGAGCATCCTCTTCCAATTACTCTCTGCCTGAAGTTGTCTGTGAGATATGCACTGGCCTGACGATCAAAGTGCGCTGGAGCACCATCGTTCTGAAGTTACAAACTAGTGGGCAATTGCTAGGTAACGTCTTCAAGAAACTCGGCTAGGCATTGCCCAGAAAATTGAAATACCGTGCACTATTCAGACGATCTGGTAAGATATATTTCTGTTCGTGTACATCCACAAATGTCATGAACATTCTTCATAATTGAAACTTCCACTACAGTTGTGCAAAAGTTTCATTACTGAAGTCTTACACAACACGGTTTCGGGGTCTCAGCCCCATCTTCAGGAGCAGCTATAAAATAAAAATGAAACTGTATGTCTGAAAAGCAAGACCCATTAAAACGCTACCAGTAGTACAAAAACAAATAAGGTCGAAAATACGTAAACCACATACCTAACATCGGTTCAAAGTGTGCCAGTCCAAGTAAAGGTAAAAGACTGCACATCTGCCGTACAATCTCATCAGAAGGAGTATGGAAAAGAAACCACGCTAAAACCACCTTTCAAATGTGCGTGACAAGTCAACTATATGTTGAAAAGGCCGGTGAGGGCCTAAAGTATAAATAAACCCAAACAGAGCCCGATTAGAGACTCTACGAAAGGCAGGCTATAACTGAGTCCTGAATAGCTACACTTACGACAACTGATGCCAAGTTTGCTCAACGCTATCATGCCGATACTTCAATAGTGTTTTCGTTTCTACAGTTATGTCAATTTTCATGTTGCCTGTCAATGATAGCGCTGGGAAAACTTGGCGTTGGTTGGCGTTCCGTAAGTGTAGCTATTTATTATTCAGTTTCAACCTTACTTGGTAGCTCCTGTCCTTTCGCGTAGTCTCTAATCCGGCTATGTTTCGGTTTATTTAGACTCTAGGCCCTCGCCAGTGCTTGCAACGTACGGTTGGCGCTCGTCATGCACAATGAAAGGTGGTTTTAGCGTGGTCACTTTTCGATACTCCCTCTGACGATCTATTTGTAACTAATATTGCAGTGAATGGCTAGGTAAAATTATCAACGATAATGTGATGTATTGGTCTCATAGGGCCAAATATAACATCAAAAGATATTACTTAAGTTACGTTGAATAATTTGATTGTTGTTGGCAACTGGGACTACTAAGTGTAACGTTGAAGACGTCAGCAATTATTATTACTTTTAGTACTATTGTATACGATATTTATAACAGTCTCTAGCGTTGTGAGAGCAATTTTTTGAGAAATAGCGCTTCGTTTACCTCATCTCACAGCTTTTTAACTTGGACATGTATACACTGCACCGATTTTAGATATGATAATTGTTTGTTTATTTTTGACGTTATTTGATTTTGTACTGCCGGTGGCTTTTTCAATGGGTCTTGCTGCTGATACACACCGTTTCATTTTTAATTTACGGTTGCACCTGAAGATGGGACTGCGATCCCGATACCACGTTGTTTAAGATTTCAGCAATAAAAATTTTGTACAACGTTAGCGGAAGTATCAATTATGAATGATCTGGTAAGATGTAAGATGTGTGTTTATGGTTCAAGAAGGTAATTTCCATGAATTCCAGCCGAAATGTTCACTAAGGATCTCACCTAGCAACTTCTCGTACAGGCAGTGCATGGATTTATAGGAGCCCAGTGGTGGGTGTAGAAACTTCCTTATTTTCAGCTTTGGGTTCCTTATATCAAAACATTCAAAATTTCATCCTCTACACTCTCCCAGTTTTTTAAAATGTCATTATGTTACACCCTGTTTAAACTTAGTGTTATCCAATAAAAATTGTAACGATTTTCAGATCCATCACAAAGATACTGTATGTCATACGGGTAGAAATATTGGCACTAGCTTTTAATGTACAGAAATATAAAGTTGTACGATATACAAAACTAAAATGTAGTGAATTTTGGCTGAATGTTTAATGAGCCACGACTGGAATTAGTCACGTCAAACGAACATTTGAGAGAAACAGTGTGCGCATATATTAAATGGAAACGCCATAAAGGTTCAGCTGCAGATAAAAATACAACAGCAGAATTCGATTCATTGCAAGGATATTGCGAAACAGCAGTTCATCTACGAAAGAGGCAGGTTACATACGAGTGTAGGGTACAAGAGAATAGACGGGCAGTACAGAATACCGTAATTTCTCATCCATCGAATCATGGGCCAGAGTAGGAGGTGCATGACCTACTTCAAAATGTTCCCCTGATGTTCTGTAGCGAGTCTAGTTCGCCTCCAGACATCATGTAAGTTATGGTGCACAAAATTTTTTTCATAGCTTCACAAAATTTTTGCAGGTAAGTTTTAAACAATATCCGGTAACTGTTGAAAACTTACACAAATGATTAAAACTATGCAATCTGTTAAGTAAAACAATAATAGATCGTTACGTATGGCTTGATTTTTTGCTATAAATATAGTCGGTTCTGATGTTATGCTGTGAAGTTCAAGGTGGTGTGTCGGGCAAAATGTTATGCTTTGTATTCCATAAAACTCACCTTTACTGTGCAGATGCTGAGAATGACCATAAAACTCACCTTTACTGTACAGATGCTGAGAATGATTAGGTTTGTCATTTACACAAAGAAATGAATGGAAAACGAATCACCTCTGCCATATAAGCAAATAATTGTTTCAGAACTTTGTTTTAAATTCAGTAAATTTAACATATTTGTTATCGAATAAATTTCTTTCAGTTACTGATAAGTAATTCTTCGAAGAGTTTAAATCAAGGGCAATATCAGAATTGTGTTTTGTTTAAATAAAACATGTTTTTCCCAGATTTACGGAATTATCTGCAGTTTTACAAACGTGTTCCATATTTTCCGACTATCCCATGTTAGCCTCTGTTAGCTCTGGTTGAGAGCTAAGAATGAGTTCCGTTTGTAGACACAACTACAAAAGTAGATGATATTACTTAATACTCGAGCTTCATCTACATTACGTGAGGTTACTTTTAACGGCGAGAGAGTGTGTCAGACGCGCAACAAAATCTGGTCTGGTAGACGCTTAGAAAACAGGAATATATACTGCGGAAAGGTACGGATCAAATTTCAGACTGTAATTTACGAACATTCTCATGTCCCTGTATATTGCAGCAGTAGGTCGTAAAGAAAATGATTTGCACTATGTTAAGCAATCGTCCCGTCCTCGGTCCGACAATTGAAATGGGGAAAAATAGTAATACAATATAAATACGCTTCTGCAAACAGTTTATAGTTGTTCGCGGAGTACATGTGCAACTAACACTTACAGTGAATGGTCAGGTAATACTATCAGCCATAGGGATACAATGATTTATTGGTCTCACTGGACCAAATAGAACACCAAACACAAACATTACCTTAGGTACGTTGAATAATTTGACTGTTATCGGCAACTGGGACTACTAACTGTAGCTTTGAAGACTATAAATTGTCAGCAGTTATTATTACCTTTACTGAAATGAAATGATCGTATGGAATTGATGGGTGGGAGTCCCCACCTGACAATCATCGGCTGCCGAGTTGCAAGTCTTTCCAATTGACGCCACATTGGGCGACTTGAATGTCGATGACGATGAAATGTTGATGAGGACAGCACAGCATCCAGTATCCCAGCGGAGGAAACCTCCGTCTTGGCCGGGAATCGAACCCAGGCCCGCTGCATGGCATTACCTTTAGTATCATTGTATAATATATTTCTAACAGACTGTAACGCCGTGAGAGCAATGCTGCGAGAAATACCGCTTCGTTTAATTCGTCACACACTTGGATACTACGTATTTATAAAAGTTTAATGTTTCTGCTCTTATTTGTTCCCCTATAAAAATAATATTTCTTGCTACTTCCCCCTTCCTCCCCCCCCCCCCCCCCCCCTCCTTCCCTCACACAGGGGGCTCAAACTCTCGTGTGAGTTACGTGCGAGGCGTATATGGGGCCACAAACTACTATAGCACTTCTACCTTTACAGCGCTGCAAAGTTACTCTCTGGCTACATCTTTTCTCAGACCGAGTTTCTAGAACATATTCCCTGCTGTCAGCCTAGATTGCTCGTAAGACATCGACTATGGCTTTCTCCATTTTGTTCCATTATTTTACATCCCCTCTTTCGGTTAACTTTCGTTCGGTCCCCACATCTGGCTTTGATCTCCAACTTTCCAATATTTTTTTTTTCCACGTGCTGGGTCATCAGGTACTCGCTGGGTTGTAGCCCTGGCTACTATCCCTTCCGGCAAATGCCGTCGAATAGGTGCCTGCCCCTTTGCGTGCACCAGGACTTCGGCCACTGGGATGCCCAGGGCTCTGGCTGCATGGGGACCATGGGGAGAGCCCTCGTTCAGAATAGGCGGCATCATGGGGGAATTTGGTACCGTGAAAAGACCTGAACTACTAGTCGTTGGCCGTCAGTCTTCTGCAGTCTCTGCAGACAGACTGGAATTCTCCAGTGTAGATCGTTAGAGCCTTCCTTGGCCACACTGTGGGAGGAAAGAAAAACCCAGCGACTTGAAGGAACTTAGTACCTTCCGTTCCTGGTTTGCCTTCTGACAGATGGAGGGTCCTTTAAAGCTGTTAACCTAACGTTTTTGTGAAAAATATGAAAACATATTTGCAGAAATCCCTTCCCTAAGTAGATTATGAATTGGTTCCATTTTAATTAAAACGGCGAGTCCTACCTATTCTCAGACGTTGCGGTCTTATTAAGAACTTAGTAACGTATCTGTTACCGTAACATCTCACACGCTTCACAGCATGTTTTCTCAGAATACGACCAATCATGTTGGAAATGTACCTGCGTAAGGCAAAAATGCCGTAGACTTACCGGTTAATTTCTGCTTGGAATCTTGCTCTCTCCCTTTCAAACATGAAAGACACCGAGTTAATGCTACTTGCTCACCAGTTGGTAATTAAGAATCACTATCCAATATCGATAACTTTTTATGTTGATTATCTTCGGTTGTGAGGTGGCGCTATTTGTTTACCGTATGTGTGCTAGTTGTTTACTGTGTGTGTGTATGTGTGTGTTTTGTCTTTCTGTAAATGCTGTATTATGGTTCTTGGCCGGCCTAGCCCTGCCTACTGAGGGTTTAAATTACTTGGCACAGCGCTCTCTCGTAGCATTTATACCTTAAAAATGATGGGTTGTGCACCTGCCGAAACGTTGATCGTTGCCGAAGACGTCACCTGGCTGCATTCCCGTAACTTGACTGAAAATTTTATACTCTGTGTGACACTCAAGTTTCAGATTAATATTATATAATGACGGAAAACAATCGCAACACCAAAAAATAATTAACGTAAAGTAATGAAATTTCGGGTATGCATTTGTCTAGGTGACACATTTCAGTGATTAACATTGCAAGATCACAGGTTAATGAAAGCGCGAGACAATCCATTGAAAATTTGTAACCGCCAGAATGTAGAATGCAAGCATGCAAATGTGCATGCATTGTGTCGTACACGTGCCGGGTGTCATTTTGTTGGATGCAGTTCCATGCCTGTGGCACGTGGTTGGCAACACAGGGACGGTTAATAGTGTTTGTGAATGACGCTGCAGCTGTCGCCCGATGATGTCCCAAACGTGCTCGATTGGAGACAGATCTGGTAATCGAGCAGGCCAAGGCAACATGTCGGCACTCTGTAGAGCATGTTGCTTTATTACAGCTGTATTTGGGCGAGCATTAGCCGGTTGGAAAACACCCCCTGGAATACTGTACAACAAGTCGAATCACCAGACTGACATAGAAATTTGCAGTGAGGGTGTATAAGATAACAGTGAGAGCGCCCCTGCCGTCATACGAAATCGCATCCAAATCCGTAACTCCAGGTGTAGATACAGAGCGTCTAGCACGCAGTCAGGTTGGTTGCAGGTCTTTAACTGGCCTCCTTCTAACCAACACACCCATCACTGGCACGAAGCAGTACCAGTTTTCATCAAACATACAACAGACCTCTACCATGCACTCCAGTGAGCTCTCGCTTGACACAAATAAAATCGCACATGGCTGTGGTTTGGCGTCAGTGGATGCACGCTACGGGGCGTCTAGCTCGGATCTGCCCTTGAGGTAACCGATCCGTAACAGTTCGTTGTGTTACTGCGGTGCCAAAAGCTGCTCAAATTGCTGCTGCAGATGCAGTACGCTGCGCCAGAGCCACATGCAGAGCACGATGGTTTTCTCTGTCGGCAGTTCCACGTGGCCGTCCGGAGCCCGGTCTTTTTGCAACTGTACATTCTCGTGACCACTGCTGCCAGCAATCATGTACAGTGACTACATTCCTGCCAAATCTTTCTGCAGCATCGCAGAAGGAACATCCAGCTGTTCGTAGCCCTATTACACGACCTCGTTCAAACTCAGTGAGACGCTGATGATACCTTAAAGGCTTTCTTGATTAACATCAGCTCACTACGTCCAATCTCAAATGTAGCTAACAGCGTTTATTTAAAGCAAACCTGATTTGCATACTCACAGTGGCACTACTAGCGCCACTCCTATACAACTGGTGAGAAATTTGAATAGACATAGTCTTTCAGATGTGGAAACACGCCTACCAACTCTCGTTTATGTCGCACAGCTCCTTCCTGGTGTTGCGATTTTTTCCGTCATTGTAGTTTCTTTGATCAAAGAAGGAAGACTGAAGTGGTATGGACACGTAATGCGTCAAGAGGGCCAGATGATCAGGCAGGTAGTGTAGGAAGATATTAGAGGCAAAACACCACGGTGAAGACAACGACTCCGATGGACTGATCAGGCCAGAGAGGATATGAGTACGCTGGGGCTGCCTGAAGAAGAATACGTACGTAGACCGAGGACGCTGGAGGAGGCTGACTGGTGAGGCCAAAGACCGACTGCGGTTTGTATGGCCAACGCAGTAGTACTAGTAGTAGTGTAGTTTTTGTAAGTCTCAGCATCAATCAAATTGTTCACATATACAACTCTCAGATAAAGTTGTAGCGAACCAGTTTATTTTACGTCGGGTAGTAAACTTACTACATCACGTGACAGAGACAGTTTCCTTGACTGTGCTGATACTGGTCTCGCAACATTACTCATTTCGTATTCCGGCGCTCAAAAAAATCATTATATTAGTTTATTTTTCAGTTTGAGTATTATACACAAATCAATGGTGAACATGCACTACCGTGTGCAACTAAATATATTCACTCTGTGTCGTGTCGTGTTAGATGGTGGTATCCATGTAACATCTATATTACAAATATTCAGCCACGGAGAATAATGAATAAATAAAATTCGAGTAACGATTCATTTTAATAGATTAAATGCACTTTGGGGAATACTGACAGTTAAAAACCTTATGCATAGTAAGGAGTAGTTTGGAGTTTGACAATATAGTCCACTAGTTCTCTTAAGCGTCTTTCTAGTTGTATATCATGCTTTGGTGGATCGGTGCTGGCCCATGTTTCTACATATTGCTGCTGGATTCTGAAAAATTTCTCCCCATAGAAAACTTCGACTTTCATTACGTCTACGAAAATAACAGAAAGAAGGAAGAAATGTTGGGATTTAATAACCCGTGGAGGACGAGGCCACACAAGCGGGGTGTGAAAAGAAATAGGCACTTTTACAGAGAATGTCGACACTCGCTTTTAGAAGATGTGGGAAATCAGTGCGGCCGCACGGTGATTTGAGTTGAGATCTGCGCCCCCCGATGCGATTGCATTGTTTCGAGTGCTATGCTACCTCTATCTGTGAAAGCTGTTAAATGAGTTAAACATGTGGTATGCACAGAAATTAATTCATAGCGCAGCCAGTCCGACGCATTCCTTGCTCACTTATCGCTATACAGTAAGTATTTGAACATAATTCCCGGTTTTTTTTATTAGTATAGTGGGCGCTTTACATAACAGATCTGCTCCACAATGCTCTCACTGGATCAATCTGAGCGAACAATAAAGTTCGTATACTGTCATGACCGAATTTCAGAAAAACTCGCAGCTACATTCATCTCAGATTTGTCTTGGGGATTTCAAATACTCTCTTGTTAACTCAGCACTAAAACGCAAACCATGGGAAAAAACTCCACAAGATAAAACTAAACATGCGAGATAACATGCATTCTACAATGAAGTAATTACTGCGGGAACCTTTCAAAATGAGTTTTGAGGCATCATTGGATTTTGTTGTGCGTCAACACTCTACTGTATTTCTCTCTCTCTCTCTCTCTTTCCATTTTTACTGCCATCCTACTTCTACCCCCACCCTTTCACAGGATATTCAGCTGTTAACTTAGCCCAGAAATTATCTCACTTTACTCGACAATAAATTTCGTGCAATGTTTTTTAAGTCCCCGCACGCTGACTAAAAATATAGTTATTTTCTAAGCTGGTCGTATATCGTTCTCGTTAATGAAAGGTGGAGGAGGAGGAGGAGATATGACGGAGTCTTGCATACATATGAACTTACCTTCCTTGCATGCCTTTCCATGTTGAGGCAGTGATGCATGGAGATCGTCAGATTAGGCTTATTAAGGTGAGGTAGTCATAGCAACGAATAAACAAAGACAGTCGCGGCAGGGAGCGAGTCCAAGTTTCGCGTGAGGCGAGGTACTTGGCTGCTGGCGTAGCGGGGTACGAGAAACGGCCGAATGAGCACACCGCGCCACTGCCAGGCCATACCAATTACACCTACGCCCTGCCGCTACCGTCCTCCTCGTGACCGAATTACGTACAATACCGGTACTTAGACGGAAACATTGAAAAAGATAGTTTTAAAATATCATTTGTCACCAGAACATAAAATATTGTACAAGAATGTTCTGAGATGATGCTGCTGCAACGGAACAAAATAGTATCGCGATATGTAGACTTATTAGTGCAGTTACAAGGGGGTGGAGGAGTGGGGGGGGGGGGGGGGGGGGGAAGGATTCTTCAGATTACAAATGGACACCTGATAGTAATACGCAGTGGATATAGGAAAGCGCGGAAGTGAAGTTATTGAAGAGATTTTTTTTACAAATCTTTATCAGAAAAAAAAATATTTGTGGAAAATCAATACCACCATCTCAGTTGTGAAACCGCTACTGAACTGATTTTTTTTAATGACAGAAAGAATGGCGCTATAAGAAGTGCTACGCAAAGCTGATAAGTAAAATTATGTTTCAAACCCAGTCTCCTCACTCGAAGAATCTTGTTTAATAAAATCAAGGAAAGGATATTATTTTCACGGGCGATGCACTTTTCTTCTATTGGCAAGTTTTATTGGTACGATAATTTAACGTATTCTCTGCTGCATACATTTCATTGTTTCCAGGTGTATAACAACAGATTCAGAGAGAAACGCTGGCATAAAAAGAATTCGACTGAAGGTATGTCATCGCATTTAATAAAAATTAGCCATCATAACAGGTTTGGGACTACAAAAACTTAGCCACAAAAGAACTGGGTTTGTGAGTAACGGATAATTGATGAAGTTGTCTTATTATGATATAATGGTATTACATAGTATCTCACATGCATACTTCAATGTTCCATTGCATACATCTATAGTGTTCATAAAAATACTTCCTCGGTCAGTATACGAAACGGTAATTGCTTTTCAGTCGTAGAGATAATATGCCACAGTCGGCCGCACTCATCAAAATAATTCGGTTGTTGTTGTTGTTGTTGTTGTTGTGGTCTGAAGTCCGAAGACTGGTTTGATCCTCTCCATGCTACTCTATTTTGTGCAAGCCTCCTCATCTCCGAATACCTTTATTAACCTACATCTTTCGAATCTGCTTACTGTATTCATCTTTTGGTCTCCCTCATCGATTTTTACCACCCATACCGCCCTCCAGTATTAAATTTGCGATCCCTTGATGTCTCAGAGTGAGTCCTGTCAACCGGTCCCTTCTTTTGGTCAAGTTGTTCCACAAATTCCTTGTATCCCCAATTTTTCTTCAACACCTCCTCATTGGTTACGTGATCGACCGAGATAATCTTCAGCATTCTTCTGCAGCAGCACATTTCGAAAGCTTCTGTTCTCTTTTTCTCTAAAGTGTTTATCGTCCATGTTTCACTTCCATTCATGGCTACACTCCAGACAAATACCTTCAGAAAAGACTTGCTAGCACTTAAATCTATATTCGATGTTAATAAGTGTCTCTGCTTCAGAAACGCTTTTCTTGTCATTGCCATGCTACATTTTATATCCTTTCTACTTCGGCCAGCTTCAGTTGTTTTGCTGCCCAAATAACAAAACTCATTTACTACTTTAAATGTCTCGTTTCGTAATTTAATTCCCTTAGCATCATCTGGTATAATTCAACTACATACCATTATCCTTGTTTTGCTTTTCTTGATGTTCATCCTATATCCTCTTTTCAACACACTGTACATTACGTCCGACCGCTCTTCCAAGTCCTTTGCTGTCTCTAACAGAATTACAATGTCATCGGCAAATCTCAGAGTTTTTATTTCTTCTCCCTGAAGTTTAATTCCTACTCCAAATTTTTCTTTGGTTTCCTTTACTGCTTGTTCAATATACATATTGAATAACATCGAGGATAAGCCACAACGCTGTCCCACTCCCGTCTCAACCACTGCTTCCCTTTCATACCCCTCGACTCTTATACACACACCAAAAAAGTTTTGCATCACCCCGGTTCCCAGAACTCCTGAAGATAGACGTTGACTGTGCATATTGTATCACAGACACAGTCCCTTTGACTGTTCAGAGATGTCACTAAACTCGCCCAAAGACGTAAACAACCATGCATGAGCAGCGCCTATTAGACGGAGGGGATCCGACAGCCGATCAGTTCCAGTCATTTCACCAGGAAGGAGGTACACGGCTAGTGTTGTCTGTAGTTCAACTATGCCTAGACGGTCAATACAGCCGTTCGATAGCGTCCGCATTGTTACTTTGTGCCAGGAAAGGCTCTCAAGAAGGGAAGTGTCCAGGCGTCTCGGAGTGAACCAAAGCGATGTTGTTCGGACATGGAGGAGATACAGGGAGACAGGAACTGTCGATGACATGCCTCGCTCACGCCGCCCAAGGGCTACTACTGCAGTGGATGACCGCTACCTACGGATTATGGCTCGGAGGAACCCTGACAGCAACGCCACCATGTTGAATAATGCTTTTCGTGCAGCCACAGGACTTCGTTTTATGACTAAAACTGTGCGAAATATGCTGCATGTGCGCAACTTCATTCCCGACGTCCATGGCGAGGTCCATCTTTGCAACCACGACACCATGCAGCGCGGTACATATGAGCCAAACAACATGCCGAATGGACCGCTCAGGATTGGCATCACGTTCTCTTCACCGATGAGTGATGCATATACCTTCAACCAGACAATCGTCGGAGATGTGTTTGGAGGCAACCCGGTCAGGCTGAACGCCTTAGACACACTGTCCTGCGAGTGCAGCAAGGTGGAGGTTCCCTGCTGTTTTAGGGTGGCAATATGTGGGGCTGACGTACGCCGCTGGTGGTCATGGGAGGCGCCGTAACAGCTGTACGATACGTGAATGCCATCCTCCGATCGATGGTGTAACCATAGCCGAAGTGTTTGGTGTTTCAGAAAGCACCGTATCGAACTTTTATGCAGCATACACGGAAAGCAGAAAAACTTCATCCGTTAAGTCACAACGGGCATAAAATTGTATGATGAGTGAAAAATTAGATGAGTAGGCGTCTACTTACGTCATTGAAAGTAGAGTGCACTGCAAAAGAGGTCACTGTTGACTGTTCATTCTACCAAGCCATATGGTGGTAAATAATTTATATTACAAAATAACTTAAGATTTCAATTTCTCCGTAGGACTATGAAGAAATTTACCAAAAGAACGGATCGAAATGTCTGCGGTTAGCTTCAAAGAAGCAGCAGAGAGATGTGTCGTGTAATCACTCTGCGGTCATCTTCATTTAGTATGACATTTGTTTCCTTAATTTATTCCACAGATACGTTCCTGAAATCTCGTCTGTTTTTAATAAACGTTCGAAAAGTAAGGAGTCCCTTGCTGCTTAGGAGTGAAATATTAACAAACAAAAAGTATCTTGCACCGTAACAGCGTCTGCATTTTGACTTATGGAGACTGAACATTCACCTCATAAACCTGCCTTTCCATTTTCTACTACCAACAGAGTATTTAAAAAATAATAGTTTCGACCGACTTAAAAAAAATCAGAAATACGAGAATAGCATACAAATTATTTACCTTCCGTTACTATAGGAGAAACTTCTACAGTAATATTGGCAATGAGCGGGATGCATCTATGATGACAGTTTTCAAAGAAAATTGTCATAGATGTGTTGAACATTCGTCAGTGGGGAATATAACAATTCAGTTGACTTAGGATTCAAAATGTCACACTTCAGAAATTAGGTTTGAGTATGGTTCAAACTTGAAGCGTCGCTTGTGTGACGTAGAAACTAAATTATATTACACGAACGTTTAATTTCAAAATTAGTCCGTAAAATAGAACTACGTCTGCTTAACAGTGTTTAGAACAGGAACTGTCCGTCTCCAGTCATATCTGTTTAAGTATATTACCTGGAAAATTATGTCTCTCTCTCTCTCTCTCTCTCTCTCTCTCTCTCTCTCTCTCTCTCTCTCTTTCTCTCTAGCATCTAACCTTGCTTACTTAAAATTTTTCTTTACAGTTAATACTCAGTTGTTCTTGTAAAATGAGCTGTAAATAATAATAATGGTTTCAGAAATTAGGATAATTATTGAAATGTCATTTCCCTTAACATTGTGAGCAAGTGTTGCTCTTTCTTCAATATCTTCAGGATGAGTATGCTTTAAACATGACATCAGCCGTTTTGAAAGGGGTGCACTAATACTGCTTGTTATCATAATGTAACGTTACTGTCAAATAGGAGTAATGATATGGAGACCAAAAGGTGTCGGAGTATTTCCAAAAGAATAAAATGTGGAGAAAAAGTTATTTGGCCAGAAGAAGATTGGAAAATAGAGATGAAAGAAAAAAAGTGTGATGACAAAAGCTGGGAGTATTTTGACAGTTGAGACACACATACCGGTTCGCAGTTGTATTGGAGGATGACAGCTGGAAGTTATCGGGAAAGATATGACCCCAAAATAGCTTTAGTCAGCTCTTTCATGCAATGCGGTTTTGGATCAAGCTCAGGTTACTGTATACTTCGTTTCTCAGACATCTGAGCAACATGAAGTATGCGATGGAGAAACATTAGTAATGATAGGTGCAACTAAAACGCTAAACATGAAATATCCTATATTACAGTTATGGAATTATGATCATGATTTCCGTAAATCGCTTAAGGAAAATGTCGGGATTGTTCCTTTGAACGGGCACAACCGATTTCCTTCCACATCCTCCTCTAAACGGAGATTGAGTTTCGTCTTAATGACCTCGTTGTCGATGGAACGTTAAACACTAACCTTACTTACTTTGGAATTATGGTAAGTGTTGATGTGTAAGGAAATTTACTGTGGATTTCAGTTCCCAAGGAACCTGTGAAGACCACAGCGAGAGTGAAGATCGTGTCGCTTATCCTATGACATCCGCCCCGACTGCGAACAAGAGGGACTAACATGGTGAACAACCGAGTGTTACGCCCATATCTTGTGCAATCATTCGCGTTTGCTCGACTCGTCAGGAGTTTTCACTGTTTGAGCCATGTTGAACTACATCCCAGTAGGAGGGATTCATCGCGACAAATGATTTGATTATTTCGTTTTATAT
Source organism: Schistocerca serialis cubense (assembly GCF_023864345.2). Taxonomy (NCBI): domain Eukaryota; kingdom Metazoa; phylum Arthropoda; class Insecta; order Orthoptera; family Acrididae; genus Schistocerca; species Schistocerca serialis. The sequence goes on from NC_064640.1 coordinate 374,215,465, forward strand.
TAGGTGCAAATTATTCAAAATTTCGAATGTCATGTCCTGTGTGCATGGACAGTCTATTCTGTTCCGTTTGTGCCCTCGTCCAAGTTTATGCCTAGACGTTTTATTACTTTTTAGTAGAATAATTATCAATGAGTATGGAAGTAACTATTTCAATAAAATGTTCATTGATCAACTTTCGTTGCGATTTAAAGATCACCTGCGACTTCCTAGTGTTCAGTTTGAGGCCTCTATTAGTTACCGCTCTAGATACGGAAAGAACATCTGCATCTATACCTTCCACGCAGAAGCGGTGTTCTTCAGACTGGATCTTGGATATAGCTGTATGTTGCCTGCATGTATAAAACAGATACGTGAATTTATCGGAGATAGGATACTATAACGCGCATGGAGAAAAGCAGTGGACCAACGGGAGAACTACTGAAAACATATTTTTCCATAAGGCTTTTCTGATCCACAAACGACTTGTAGATATCTGTTTCCCACGTAGAAGTCGAACGAGTTTGCTATACTGTTTGCAAAGTTCCACTACATTTTCAAAAGTAAAATATCTAAATCAGCAGCATCAAATGCCTCGCTGTAATTAAGCAGTGGTAACATGATCGTTTCTAGCCTTAGCTGAGATCATCTATTACTTTAATATAGTTTTTGTGCTGTGGTGGTCTTCATAATCTTCTCATTAAATCTGTTTGTCCATCGAAAAATATGAATAAATCTTCAGGCGTCTCCAAAGAGCCCGTCTATTTCTGTTTATTTCTGTTTATCTAAGCAGTTATTATATTTGTTATCCTCAATACTTCAGTTCGTGGTCGTCAGCATGCAACGGTTCGAACACAGGTAACTCACAGATAGAACAGAAAGAGCTGTTTAACCCAGGGGTTGGTCTGAAGAACACAGTTCCTCACCGATAAAGGTCCCACTGTTTTTCTCCACTTTACGAACGCGTTCAACCAGTCAGTGATTGCGAAACTACAGTTTAACATGAAATACTAAGATGGCGAAACTTGCTATCCTTCATACACAATCGCCGGTCGTTGTGGCCGAGCGGTTCTAGGCGCTTCAGTCCAGAACTGCGCTGCTGCTACGGTCGCAGGTTCGAATCCTGCCTCGAGCATGGATGTGTGTGATGTCATTAGGTTAGTTAGGTTTAAGTAGCTCTAAGTCTAGGGGACTGATGACCTCAGATGTTAAGTCCCATAGTGCTCAACGCCATTTGAACCATCTTTTCACACACAGTAAACAATTTCCAAGAAAAAAGAGTGTGTCAGAAAATTACCTAGAATAACTACAAATGATTCAACGGCTCTGAGCACTATGGGACTTAACACCTGAGGTCATCAGTCCCCTATAACTTAGAACTACTTAAACCTAACCAACCTAAGGACATCACACACATCCATGCCCGAGGCAGGATTCGAACCTGCGACCGTAGCGGTCACGCGGTTCCAAACTGAAGCGCCTAGAATAACTGCAGGTCGAACACCAAACATTTAGAGTTTTAGCGTAACATGCACTTACGAGACCACACAGGAGCTATTCTGGGTACAACGTATTAGCTGTTAAAGAAAAACGTGTCCTTATATGTGCTGCTTAGAAAAATGAGGCCATCTCGCACAATGACATTCACAATAATGCCACAGCCGTGTTTCGAGAGACAGTAAATGTGGTCCCCATTATAAAGCCGCATCATACCGTTGGTTTTTAATAGTTTCTGGCGAATATCAGCCAGCACTGCAGAGCGGCCGGTTTGCAGAAAAGACGCGCAGCGCTCCGTGGTGAGTAATACGCTTGCACATATTTCCGTGATGAGTCTGCCAGCTGGATGGCAGCAGCCGTCACGCGTCTCCTTCAGTACGCGTCCTGTATACGATCACCAACATTTGTTCCAAGGTAGTGTAGCCAATGTATCCACTGGTGAGTGGTACGTTTGTTGTATAGCCCCTACATGTTATGTAAACTTGATGTCAAAAATGCTATCACACACCCCTTTGCAGACACTCTCCTGCACTGGCAGATCCCTTCAAGCTTACACGTATTCTCCAAACCCTTCCCCAAAGAAACTTCAACTGATTCTCTCTGCCATTAGATAAAATATATTATGAATTTTTAACAACCGTTCGAAATACAGCGGACATTTCCTTTTCCTACCCACAAGACGACGCGAGGAACTTTGTACTCTCATACATATTCCTAGACGAAAGGAACGAGTAGAGAACAATGAAACACACAAATAATACTAATAAAAATACATCTGGATACCAACTGTTTCCCCTATGTGACTAAATTTGGCTTCTTTATTGGTCGTGTGTACCATCGTTTGGTGCAATACAAGATAATTGACTATGTAAATGTGGTTCCTTACGATGAAAGGATGCGTATGTGACACATATATCATGGTGCACACTTTCATTTGGCTGTTTGGGAGTACGTAACACGAACTCCGACAAGTGTACAGATCGTGGCTAACCAATACTATTACCTCCTAGGTCCTTTGAAATGAATCCGTTGGGTTTTTTTTGTGTCGATATTTAAAAGTTTTAGTGTATTACAGTCCCATAGATAGCGTCAAAGAACTCCGGGCACGCATTGCGGATGGTTGTCAGTGCGTCTGGAACACGTCTGTAATTTTTTAACGAAAACCAGCATCGATGAGGAGACGTGCTGAAGCCTGCCTTCACATGAACGATGACATATGGACGACTTGTTGTTATGCGTTTGTTCTCAAGTGCATACTAGCAGTTTGTGTCGTCGGGGACTGTGTCATACGGTGTCACGCGCCCAGTGTTAAAATATTGTATCTGCGAAACCATTGGTTTCTGGAATTATATTTATTAGGATTATTTGTTTGTTTCAATGCCCTCTGCTCGCTCCTTTCGTTTGCATCTATAATAATCAAATATCATGTATTTATCCCTATCAGTCATCCACTTCACTAATGACACTGTACAAGATGCTCCACATTATTTACCTTCGCCCTCTTCTTAAAATATCTGCGTTCCCATAAATTCAACAAATCAGCATCTTGATCCTTAACTTGAATGGCGAAAAAGTGTCACGTAGTAATACTGTCTCATAAAGTGATCAGATGATCAAAACAAACTGCAAAACGATTTAGTCAAGGTATCTGTATGGTGCGGAAAGTGGCAACTGACTCTAAATAACAAAAAGTATGAAGTCATTCACATGAGCATTAAAAGGAATCTGCTAAATTTCGGTTACAGGATAAAATACACAAAATCTAAAGGCTGTAAACTCAACTAAATACTTGGGGTTTACAGTTACGAATAACTTAAAGGTGTAACGACGACATAAATAATAAAGCAAACCAAAGAAAGACTTATTGGCAGAGGGCTTAGAAAATCAACAGGTTTACTAAAGAGACTGCTTACACTATGCTTGTACGGCCTCTTCTGGAGTACTACTGTATTGTGTGGGATCCGCGTGAGATAGAATTGACGGAGGACATCGAAAAAGTTCAAAGAAAAGAACCTCGTTTTGTAATATCGGGAGATAGGGAAGAGTGTGCCACGGATATGATACACGAATTGGGGTGGCAATCATTAAAGTAAAGACGATTTCGTTGCTGCAGAACCTTCTCACGAAATTTCATTTATCAACTTTGGCCTCAAAGCATGAAAATATTTTTTTGGCGCATAACTATATAGGGAGGAATTATCATCATAATAAATAAGAGAGAGCAGAGCTCGGAAGGAAAGATTTAAGTGTTCGTTTTTCCCCCTCGCTGTTCGAGAGGGGAACTGTAGAGAAATAGTTTGAAGGTAGTTCGATGGAACTGAAATATGAATTGCAGAGTAATCACGTAGATGTAGATGTAAAACTTCAAACAAATCATTTCATTTAACATCCAAATCATAAACGCGCGTTATAAAAAGTAGAAAAATAAGATCTTCACACAAAACAATCTGATTCGCAAACTGGAGAAGTTCAAATGGAGCTCACATGTTGCAACAATTCGTGCATCGACACGTCACTGTTTTTCTAGTGTTCAGTACAGGTCATTGTATACCAAACAGATATATGCTGAGCTCAGTGAAGTACCTAGGCTGATTACGTGTTACCTCAAGCCTGTTCCAACAGATAACTTTATTAGCTATCTGTAATGGCACAGAAGTGGCTGCTGATAAGGAGAGACTTGAAGTGGAGCAGCCGGTCGCTGTGGCCGAGCGGTTCTAGGCGCTTCAGTCCGGAACCGCGCTGCTGCTACGGTCGCAGGTTCGAATCCTGCCTCGGGCATGGATGTGTGTGATGTCCTTAGGTTAGTCAGGTTTAAGTAGTTCTAAGTCTAGGGGACTGATGACCTCTGATGTTAAGTCCCACAGTGCTTAGAGCCATTTGAAGTGGAGCAGAACACCGCTTCCTCCGTAACGGCTGAGGTACAGGAAGAGCTTCCTACGATCGTCTAAGCAGCTGGCCGTGCCTTCAGTGAATACCTGAATCCACCGATTCATTACAGCAATGGAGCAGTTACCCCTTAGACATAGTGAAATCCGGTTGCTATGTATGTCACTAAACGGACTATAATCTGCAGTGGTAAGATCCAAGGACAATATGAAGAAACGGAGCTATAATCTTGTTGCCACGTACTGCGAATGCGAGCAAAAGTACGAGAGGTGTTTAGTAAGTAGTGGAACACATTATTTCTTTCGGTCAATTTGTTGTGGGTTATCGTGGAATATTCCCGCTTTAGCCCCTATAGTTTCAAAAAGTTCCGATAGATGGCGGCGCTATCGTAGGCTTCAAGGTGGCGTCTGTAACGGAGGCACGCTCCCAGCAGGGAGCCGTCCTTGAGTTTCTTTTGGTAGAAAACCAGAGCATCGTAGATATTCATAAGCGCCCACAGAATGCCCACGGAGACCTGGCACTGAACAGAAGTACGGTGAGTCGTTGGGTGGGGCGTCTGTCCTCATCGCAACAAGATCGCGCAAATCTGTCCGATATCCTACGTGCCGGACGACCGCACACAGCAGTGACTCGTCCAACGCTGGAACGTATGAACATTCGCTGCTCATCCAGACGTCTCTGCTACAAGCGCTGGGACACTTGTTCACCAGTTGGAGTACTGGAAGATGTATGGCCCCTGGGTTCCTCGCCGCCTTACAGAAGACCATAAAGAGGAAAAAAGGATCGTCTACTTGGCCCAATGAAGTATGTACTCCGCGCGAACCAGTACGTGGATGATTGGAAAATTACTGAAGCAGCAAGATGTTGGCTCCGACGTCGACCAGTAGAGTGATACCATACAGGCCCTTCCAGCAAGATGGCGTAAGGCCGTCGCATTGAACGGAGGTTATGCTGAAACACAGCGTTTTGTAGCCAAAAGAGTGAGGAATCATATGGTATGTTGGAATCGTGAATAAAAACACCCTGCTTTCAGAGAAAATTTGTTGCATTAATTATTGAACGCCTCTCTTAAATCACAAGTCACACGCTCCAGTGCCTTCTGCGCACAACATCCTTCACAGATAATGATATACGAGGACGTACTGAAAACTAATGCCGTCGATTATTTTGTTCTTTTCTCAATATCGGTTGAGGTATTACATGTCACATACAGGGTGAGTCACTAACTATTGCCACCAAGAATAACTCCGAAAGTATGATAGTAGCTGAAAAGTTTGTGGGACAAATGTTGCATGGGACAACGGGGGCCACAATATGACGTTGGTTTCTTGTTGCTAGATGAGGTCGCGTCAGAGATACGAAGGTCAACTTTGTTTCTTTAAATGGGATGCTATAGTTTGGTACTTATGTTCTGACAGCGGCTATCGAAGCGAATTCAATCATGTGTAATAGTAAGGTCTTTGAAGATCAAAACGGTGGCATGAACGTCCATTTACAGAAGGGGTTCGAAGTGATGACCATTGGTATCAATGCAGTACTGCAATCTCCTTATCATGGAGTGAATGGAATTCCTTATCACTTCGGCACTTATCGAAGCACATGCTCTGACAATCCTCTCTCGTATCTCGTGCAAATAGTAAATATTCTCCGAATACGGCGTATCCATCTAACGTGCCATTGCCATGTAAACACCATTCGACGGTTTCGCAACACAACACTAACAGTAACCGTATGACTAGTATCGTCGAATCAAGCGAATGTGAATGATGTATTCCTTCGAAGAACAAGTCGATATGCTTCTCATTTACGGAGAATGCCAACGAAATTTAGTGAGTGCTAGAGACTTAAACACTGAATGATATCCTCGTCGTGCTCACCCTACACGTCGTGCATTTAAATATGCGTATGATAAATTAAGAACAACTGGATATTTAACGCATCGGATGCATATCCGGCAAAGTAAAGTTAGTAAAGAAGAAACGGAAATTGGTACACTTGCCACTGTGGTTCGAGATCCTTGGGTTATTTCGTGTCAAATCGCAATAGAATCTGGCATTCGCCCTAGTAGTGTTGTTCGTGTTCTGCATCGCCATAAATATCATCTTTACCATACCAGTCTCCACCAACAATTAACTGGTACGGATTATGCGCGTCGCATTGAATTCTGACAATGGACCCAACTTCAGATTCAGAGTAATGACACATAGTAACGCATGTAACGCATTACATGGTGGTGTCTAACGTAACTATGTGGGTGAGTGAGAAACAGCGTGCTGTAATAGAGCCTCTGACCGCACAAAATGTGTCTCCAATTCAAATCCATAGACGAATGAAAGCAGTGTGTTCTGATGAGTGTATCGATATCAGTAATTTACGACGTTGGGTTGTTCGTTCTCGTAATGAAAGAAACGGTATTGTTAACTCCAACCATTGAAATGTTAATTTGCATAACATTCATTATTGGGCATCTGAAAATCCATATTGGCTGCGGCAAGTTACACACCAAAAACCGTGTCGGTGAATGTATGGTGTGGGATTCTGGAGGACAGAATTATAGGCCCCTAATTCATCGAAGGAAATCTTACTCGTAGGAAGTAGACCACATTCCTGCAAGAAACATTAGGTGTGCTATTGGAAGAAATACCTTCAGGAACAAGGAACAGAATGTGGTATCAACACGATGGGTGTCCGGCACATTTTTCGCTGATGGCTAGAGATGAGTTGCAGAGAAAATTCCCAAATCGTTGGATTGGACGCGGAGATGTGGCGTACCCGGCTCGTTCGACAGACTTGACGCCTCTGGAATTTTTCTTATGATGATTCGTAAAAGACATTGTTTATAAAGACGTTCCAAGTACACATGAAGATATGCGAGAGAGAATTGTCAGATAATGTGCTTCGATAAGAGCCGATGTGATAAGGAATACCACTCAATCCATAATAAGAAGATCGCAGCATTGCATTGATACCAGTGATCATGACTTCGAACACCTTCTGTAAATGGACTTTCTTGCCACCTTTGTGACCTTCGTTGACCTTCAAAGACCTTAGTGTCACACATCATTGTATTCGTCTCGATAGCAGCTATCAGAAAATAAGTTCCAAACTACAGCAGCCCATTAAAAAAGAAAAAAGTTGGCTTTCATATCTCTGAAACGAAGCCACCTAGCAGCAAAAAACCTACGTCATATTATAGCCCCCGTTGTCCCATGCAACTTTTGTCCCACAAACTTTTCAGCTCCTGTCATAGTTTCGGAGTTATTCTTGGAGGCAACAGTTATTGACTCACCCTGTATATTACTCGGTTGACTTTCCCCCTTCACTGAGGCAAGTTGCAATCCTCTACCGCTAGAGGGCTCCGAACTGTAACGCATAACATGGTGGTGTCTAACGTAACGATGTGGGTGAGTGAGAAACAGCGTGCTGTAATAGAGCCTCTGACCGCACAAAATGTGTCTCCAATTCAAATCCATAGATGAATGAAAGCAGTGCGTTCTGATGATTGTATCGATATCAGTAATGTACGACGTTGGGTTGTTCGTGCTCGTAATGAAAGAAACGGTATTGTTAACCCCAACTTCGCCCCATACGATTTTCATCTCTTTCCAAAGCTTAAAGAACACCTTCGAGGACTTCTCTTTGATTGTGATGATGCGGTTCAAGCAAAGATAAGGTTGTGGCTCCGTCAGAGAGTCAAACATTCCTCAGTGATACCATCAAGAAACTTGTCTCTCTTTGGGAGAAAGTGTTTGTCGCTAGGGTGACTATATTGAGAAATAAGTACGTAGAAATGAATAATAAAGATGTAGAATGTTAATAAATTTTGTTTTACTTAGTTTTAAGAGTTTTCACATAAAAATTTCGGGGGCTTTACTTTTCAGTACGCCAATGTAATTCTTGCTACCACGAATGCCTTGCAGGCTGCGAATTTCTGGACACATATTACATGAAGGTACAAGTTCACCACATGTGTTGTACATTCCAAGTCTAAGTTACTTATTTCTTGATTTGGTTGTCAGTCTCTATTGTGTGTGTCTGACTCGAGAATAAATGAATAAATAAACCCACAATCACAATTTTTTTCAACAAGAATCATTTTGGTTACGTCCACCATGACTGCGTAAGTGATCAGTACGAAAAATACCAGTACCAACTGACCAGTGAAGCCTCTCACTTCTTAATGCTGTAATATCATACAACCGCTAAGATACTCAGTACCTCCTCTTCAGACATTATTTATATTTGTCTTTCCAAAATAATGTATTTTAAGAACAGTTTAAAAGCTTTCAATGGGAGTGAAACTCTTGGCTGAAAAGCAGATGGTTTTATATCGCTGATGACTCTCGTTAACAAACCATCTTAACAGCTTTCTCGAGAACTCGTTCGTGACAATTCTGGTAGTACTCTGTCTATGAAGTTTGTTTCAAATCAACAATGGACACTCTAGATGTTCCTGTAATACCGTCATAGACTCTTGTAAAGCTGATTTATCAGTTTGTCTCTGCTCTAGTTTTGTTCGCTGAAACGATTTTCGGCCCTGTGATGGCTTTGGTTACACAACTTGAGGCTGCAGTGGATGGTCACCACTGTTGTGGGCCGGCCGTGGGAATCCAACAGACGTCCAGCACATCTGAGTCCTCCGATCAGTCTTCACCGGTGCCCAGCCCAGTTACTGCTCGCACTGAGGTTGACCCCTCACTTGTGGTCGAGTGGGAGGTCGCCCCGAGCACAGAATAACATATATCTTTGTCTGTGCCTCCGGGCATAGCAGTAGGAGAAAGACTTCCCAGGGGGCCGCACGTAAGGTCTCCCCGGTTACTCTGACAAACATGTTTCAGGTGCTGTCTGTGGCTGACACTGTCGCTGAGCCAGATGTCGCCGCCCATCCTGTTTCAGAGGAAACCTCTCAACCTGCAACATCTAGACAATAACAGAGGGAGGGATTATTGATAGTTGGGAGCTGCAACGTTAGGCCCTTAGGGACATGGCTGCCAAGGAGAGGAAGGAAGCCCATATGCACTCCATGTGCATATCGAGTGGACTCATTCCAGATGTGGAACAGGTCCTCCCGGATGCCATGACGAGCATAGGGTGCAGCCAACTGCAGGTGGTGGCTGACGTTGGTACCAATGATGTGTGTCACTTTGTATCCGAAGAGATTCTCTCTGGTTTCGAGTGGCTAATAGAAGTGGTAAAGGCTGCCAGTCTTGCTTACGAGATGAAAGCAGGGCTGACCATTTGCAGCATAGTCGACAGGACCGATTACGGACTCTGGTACAGAGCCGAGTAGAGGGTCTGAAACAGAGGCTTAGGCTGTTCTGCGACCGTGTAGGCTGCATATTCCTCGACCTGCGCCAAAGGATGGTTGGGTTTCAGGTTCCGCTGAATAGGTCAGCGAGTCCACTACACACATGAGGCGGCTACACGGGTAGCAGAGGCTCTGTGGCGTGGACTGGATGGTTTTTTAGGTTAGAGGGTCTCGGGAAAACACAAAAAGGAAGAACGTAGATACATGAACCATCGGCATGACAGTTGTAAATTGTCGTATCTGTGTTGGGAAAGTACCAGAGCCCAAAGCGCTAATAGAAAGCACCGATGCTCAAATCGTTATAGGCACTGAAAGCTGTCTAAAGCCGGATATATGCTCAGCCACAATTTTTGCGAAGAACCTAACGGTGTTCCAAAAGGATAGGCAAAACAAGGTTGACGGTGGCGTGTTTGTTGCTTTAAGACGTAGTTTATCTTCTCGTGAAGTTGAAGTAGATAGTTCCTGTGAGTTAATATGAGCAGAGGTCATTGTTGGCAACCGGAATAAAATAATAATTGTATCCTTTTACCGACCTCCCAATTCAGATGATACAATTGCTGAAAGGTTCAAAGAAATCTTGAGTTTCATTTCAGGCATGTACCCGACTCATACGATTATAGTTGGTGGTGACTTTAACTTACCCCCAATATGTGGGCGCAAATGCGCGTTTAATTCCGGAGGTACGCGTAAAAAATCATCCGAAATTGTGCTAAACACATTCTCTGAAAATTATTTCGAGCAGTTAGTTCATGAGCCCGCGCGAATAGAAAACGGTTGTGAAAACACATCTGACCTCTTAGCAACAAAAATTTTCTGAATTACTAACGAGCATCAAAACAGATACTGGGATTAGTGAACACAGGGTTGTCGTAGCGAGACTGAAATATTGTAACCCCCAAGTCCTCCAAAAATATAAGAAAAATATACCTATTCAAAAAAGCAGATAAAAATTCACTTGACTCCTTCCTGAGAGACGATCTCCACTCCTTCCAAATTAACAATATAAGTGTAGACCAGATGTGGCTTGAATTCAAAGAAGCGGTATCAGCAGTAGTTGAGAGATTTATACCCAATAAATTAACGAACGACGGAGCTAATCCGCCTTGGTACACAAAACGGGTCAGAACACTGTTGCAGAAACAACGGAACAAACATGCCAAATTTAAACAAACGCAAAATCCACAAAATGGGCGATCTTGTACAGAAGCTCGAAATTTGGCGCAGACTACAATGCGAGATGCTTGTAATAGTTTCCACAACGAAACTTTGTCTCGACACGTGGCAGAAAATTCAAACAGATTCTGGTCGTATGTGAAGTATGCTAGCGGCAAGACACAATCAACGCCTTCTCTGCGCGACAGCAATGGAGATACTATCGAAGTCAATGCTGCAAAGCAGAGTGACTAAACACAGACTTCCGAAATGCTTTCGCAAAAGAAGACGAAGCAAATATTTCAGAATTCGAATCAAGAACAGCTGCCAACATGAGTAACGTAGAAGTAAATATCCTCGGAATAGCGAAGCAACTTAAATCACTTAATAGAAACAAGTCTTGTGGTCCAGACTGAATACCAGTTAGGTTCCTTTCAGTGTATGCTGTTGCAATAGCTTCATACTTAACAACCGTATACAACAGTTTGCTCGACGAAAGATCCATACCCAAAGACTGGAAATTGCGCAGGTCACACCAATATTCAAGAAAGGTTGTAGGAGTCATCTACTAAATTACAGGCCCATATCATTAACGTCGCTATGAAGCAGGATTTTGGAACATACATTGTGTTCGGACATTATGAATTACCTCGAAGAAAACCGTCTGTTAACACACAGTCAACATGGATTTAGAAAACATGGATCTTGTGAAACTAGCTCTTTACCGACATGAAGTGTTGAGTGCTATCGACAAGGGATTTCAGATTGAATCCGTACTTCTGGGTTTCCGGAGGCTTTTTACACTGTACCACACAAGTGGCCTGTAGTGAAATTGCGTGCTTATGGAATATCGTCTCAGTTATGTGACTGGATTCGTGATTTCCTGTCAGAGAGGTAACAGTTCGTAGTGACTGACGGAGTGCCATCGAGTAAAACAGAAGTAATTTCTGGCGTTCTCCAAGGTATTGTTATAGGCCCTTTGCTGTTCGTTATCTATATAAACGATTTTGGAGACAATCTGAGCATCCGTCTTAGGTTGTTTGCAGATGACGCTGTCGTTTATCGACTAATAAATTCATCAGAAGATCAAAACAAATTTCAAAACGATTTGGAAAATATATCTCTATGAGGCGAAAATTGGCAATTGATCGTAAACAACGAAGAGTGTGAGGTCATCCACATGAGTGCTAAAAGGAATCCGTTAAACTTCGGTTACATGTTAAATCAGTCAAATCTAAAGGCCGTAAATTCAACTAAATACCTAGAAATTACAATTACGAACAACTTAAATTCGAAGCAACACACAGATAATGTTGTGGGGAAGGCTAACCAAACTCTGCGTTTTATTGGCAGGATACTTAGAAAATGTAACAGATCTACCAAGGAGACCGCCTACACTACTCTTGTCCGTCCTCTTTTAGAATACTGCTGCCCGGTGTGGGATCCTTACCTGGTAGGATTGACGGAGTACATCGAAAAAGTTCAAAGAAGGGCAGCACATTTTGTATTACCGCGAAATAGGGGAGAGAGTGTCACTGAAATGATACAGGATTTGGGGTGGACATCATTAAAACAAAGGCATTTTTCGTTGCGGCGGACTCGTCTCACGAAATTCCAATCACCAACTTTCTCCACCGAATGCGAAAATATTTCGTTGGCACCGACCTAGATAGGTAGAAACGATCAACATGATAAAAAAAGGGAAATCAGAGCTCTTGGGGAAAGATATAGGTGTTCGTTCTTTCCGCGCGCTATACGAGATTGGAATAATAGAGGATTGTGAAGGTGGTTCGATGAACCATTTTCCGGGCACTTAAATGTTATTTGCAGACTCTCCATGTAGATGTAGAAAAACTGGCGATAATACACGAGCTAGTAGCAACAGTAAGCTTTAAGCAAACTAAAACAAAAAACATAGACGCCCGAACAGGCTTTGAAGGCCCAAAGGAACCGATCGGCCGCCGTGTCATCTTCAGATTCAGGAGTAGCCAGAGATGGATACGGAGGGGCATGTGATCAGCAGAACGCTCTCCCAGGTGTTGTCAGTTTTCGTAACCGGTGCCGCTTTTCCTAAAAAAGTATCTCCTCAATTGGCCTCGCAAGGGCTGAGTGCACCCCGATTGCCAACAGCACTTGGCAGGCCCAGATAATGACCCATCTAAGTGCTAGCCAAGCCTGGCCACTAAACTTCGTGAAACGTATTGGTCTAAAATGGACATAGATCGTTTCAGTTGTAGATCAGGAGGAATCAATTAAACGTAGTGAACTAAATGGGCATATAAGGACAAGACAGGCCAATAATACACGAAAGAGAACACACAAATGGTATGCAAATATTTTTCATCTGCTGTAGGTACGCCATAAGGAGCTTCCAACAATGACATCCTGAAAGTCACGGAAGAAGGCAATCACGTAGATACAGTACGTCTTGACTTGCGAAAAGCATTCGTCTCACTCCCCACACAAATGCTTATTAACGGAAGTATGGTCATATGGGTTGTCAAACGAAATTTGTTGCCAGATTTTTGATTTCTTGGTAGGGAGGACGCCGCATGCTATCGTGGATGGAAGTATGTTGCGACCATTGCCGCGCTTGTTATACAGAACGGTCAGAAAGAGTCTGAAAAGCTTATAATGGAATTGCAGGGCCGGTTTTACTGAGAAATAATTGTTAAGAAAAAAAATTCGGTAAGTTACCCCATATCCGAATTAATTAGCATTGAATTTAGCCAGTCAGGCCACTGCACGAGCAAATTCAAGTGTCCCGCCAGAAACGGCGTCGTCGGACGTCTATTTGTTTGGTTTCCTAAAATCGACCAAGAGATCGATACAAAAATTCGACATTTGACGGTAGTAAGGATCTAACCCGAGCCGAAGACTGAACAGTCTCGTGCGTTTTCATCTTCGGTATGAGAACAACTGACACTTATTGTATCTACCTGGCAGCTTGAATTTACGCGCACAGAGGTCTGGTTGCTAGCTTAAATGATAATCAAGTCGGAAACGACGAAATATATCGAATTTCTTTTATAATAATTATTTCACAGCACAATCTACCCTGCAATGCCCTGACAGGCTTTTCGGAATGTTTCTGGCCATTCTGTATACTAATGAGGTGCGAGACAATATTAGTACTGATCTAAAACTGTTTGCAGATGATGAGTTTATCTATGATGAAGTACTGTCTGAAAAAAGCTGCACTAACACCAGTCAGCTCTTCATAATAATTTAAAGCGGTGCAAGGATTGGCATCTAACTTTAAATTTCACGAAACGAAATTAGTATCCAATGCCTACAATATCAAAAAGTCACAGCAGGAATTACTGAACTTATACGAACACCTGCGTGTATCAGTTTGTGGAAATATGAAAGAAAATGATCACATAGGCTCATACGTAGATAATGCAGGTGGCAGACTTCGGCTCAATGGTAGGATACTGGGAACACGCTAGATGCATCCTAGGAAGGTGATATCTTACAAAATACTCGTACGAACCACACCAGAATATTAAGTGTATGGCACCCATAAAATATAGGATTAACGCAGAGTTCTGAAAGTATAAACAGAAGGGCAGCACGTGTGGTCACCGGATGGTCGATTCACGGGAGAGTGTCACTGAGATGCTGAAAACCCTGAACTGGCAAATAGTTTACGGTGAACGCCAGCTCTTCCGTGAAAGCCTAATTAGAAATATACAACAACCAATATTAAACGAGGAATATACAAATACAGGGTGTTAAAAAAGTATTCCATATTCTGAGAGGTGCTATTGTGGACCAAAACACGACAAAAAAGCCAGTTAACATGGGCTCTAAAATGCGTACGTTAAGAACTGCTCGCAGTTGCTTGGTAGGAAAGATGTATTGCACAGTGGAAAAAATGAAAAAATGCTCATAGCACTTAAGGTACGCATTTTACAGCCCATTTTTACTGGATATTTTTGTCTTGTTTTGGTTCATAATTGCACCTCTCAACACCTTTTAACATCCCGTGTACTACAACCCCGATACCTGTCGATCCCGTGTGGTACGCGAAGGCAATATTAAATTAACTACATCACGCACGGAAATATGTAGGTCATCACTCTTCCCATGCTCCAGACGCGAAATACACAGAAAGAAACCCTAAAACGAGATCCTGTGGCGAGTATACGCTGCCATGCAGTTCACAGTGGTTTGCGGGAATATATATAGATGTAAATGTAAATGTTGCAGCTTATACATAATTTAATCTGTTACTGAAATTAATTCTTCTGTGAAGAAAGTTAAATAAGCTTAAGAACCAGGAAAAGCCTAAGCTTTAAATGTATCTTGCGTAATAAAAGTGAAGGGAATGGTTTACCTATTGTATTGCACCATACTATTCCCATTTGTTTCAGTTATTTAATTTTTTTCAGCATCTCAACGTAAGTGAATTCATTGCTTAAGTATTTTATTAAGAACTTAATGAGTATAGCTGCGTAACACGAGGCACATCTCGCTACCGACTGGATGGCAAAAAACGCGCACCACTCCCAACTCGTAGCTTTGAGTGCGTCAAGCACTGGCGCAATACCACGACACGTCCACCACTATTCAAAAATGGCTCTGAGCACTATGGGACTCAACTGCTGAGGTCATTAGTCCCCTAGAACTTAGAACTAGTTAAACCTAACTAACCTAAGGACATCACAAACATCCATGCCCGAGGCAGGATTCGAACCTGCGACCGTAGCGGTCGTGCGGTTCCAGACTGCAGCGCCTTTAACCGCACGGCCACTTCGGCCGGCCGTCCACCACTATTCACGGCCGTTCCGTTCTCTGGGCTCGCAGTATGGCGCCCAGGAAAGAGACCTCGAATTCCTGCTCTGCGGCTGTGTGTCACGGGGTCGCAGTAATTTCCCTAGCTTGGGCGAAGCGTCTGCTGTGTCGTTTCAGCGATGGACGGATAAAGTGAGCGCAGTGAAAAGACTTTCTAAGGAGCAAAATAAATAGGTCTGCTTTGGAAGGTTTTCTTGTACGCTGTGTGATGCGGACCAAAGGTACAGAGAGAAATTCTATCCGGTTTTTCCATGAATGGATTTAGATCTACAAACACTTACAGATTGTATTACAGGGAAGTAGATTTAGAGACGCATG
Organism: Schistocerca serialis cubense; assembly: GCF_023864345.2. Taxonomy (NCBI): domain Eukaryota; kingdom Metazoa; phylum Arthropoda; class Insecta; order Orthoptera; family Acrididae; genus Schistocerca; species Schistocerca serialis. Next base: position 374,231,402 of record NC_064640.1, read on the forward strand.
AACAAAAAAATTGCCTTAAAAACGAAATGAGATGAAGAGGTATAGTTTAAGAAAATACAAAGTAAAAAATACTACTCTTTGCTACACGTCAAAAGTTTCATCGAACCGCTAAGCAGATTATGTCAACGTTCAACAGATTAATTTCTGAAGGCATAAAATAGTCTCTACAGACGAATTTTTATTAAATTGTACAAAACCACTTTTGGAACTTTGAAAACATTAAAACTCACACATAAACGCAAACTTCTTCTTTGTTGACAATGCTATTTGTACATTCTCTCATAAAATATTACAAGCCTTAGATAATAAAATATATACACGTTAGAGAACTTATACTTAGTGATTGGTGAAAAATAAAATTTGAGCAGTAGATGAACCAGTTGTGTGTCCATAGCGTCTCACGGTTTTCATATCCCATCCTTTGTACACTAATCCTTCACATCGTAGCCCTATGTGGCACCTGCTCAAGCCTGGTAAACAGATACTTTAGGGTTGTTCTCCATTCCACATCAGAGACAGTGTGTAGAGTAGAGTAGACGCATGCAACCTCCCCGTCAGACCGAGTTACTTTTTGTACTATAAAACTGCCTGTTTGATACTGGCTAGCCATAAAAGAACGACCATCTGCCAGCACATGTTCTGCATGCGTGGCAGTCAAATGTCAGTCATCCTCGACATTTAGAAGCAATCGTAGATAGGCTGAAACCGCACCCCTGCTATGTCGAGATTTAGTACTGGAAAGGTGTCTTACTAAACACTACGCGTCCGGCCGAATAGTGTACCATGGACAGGGTTTCGGAGACCCTATTGCTACGCGCGAGTTCGTGGGATATTGTTATCTCGGCCTATTGGAAGTAGTGGGCTGAGAGAACTTAGGCGGTGTAACACGGGACACTCCCAGCTGCTTCTGAGTCCGCTCAAGTACCTAAGACTCAGAATTCAGAGAGCAAAGCCTTGCCGTTGTAGTACCGAATGCCATGCAGGAGTAAGCAACTTGCGCGAGAGGCTGTACTGACTGAGACAAGTATAGAGACACGGAAGTATTGGGTGCCATTGTCTGTGCGCCAGATAATAGAACAAGAGCAGTCTGCATATTCCTCTTTTAGTGAACTAATACATGTGTTTTTCTAAATTAGAACGATCGTGGCATAGTACTTGTCTCTGACAAAGCTGAGTAATTAAGGGGATAGAGTGAGGTACAAGAGGGTACTTCAAAAAGCAAGTTACACATTGTTATGGCAGGCCAAGTAACTTTTATTGAATGCTGCACTACACTTCAAAGCGAAATAGATACATGACACTGTTTTTCAACATAGACACTCACCAAGTCTCTGTAAATAACGGCCGGAACTTTTACCAATCGTTCAGTTCCTCGACGTCAGAAGTTCGCTCCTTGGTCGAGGTGCCATTCGAGACTAGTTGTGTGATCGTCCTCATCGTTGGAAAATACAATCAGCCAGCAAATTATGACCGCCTACATAATAGCCGGAATTTCCAGCTTTGGCATGGATAACAGCGGCGACGCGTCGTGGCGTGGAAGCAATGAGACCTTGTTAGCTCGCTGGAGGGAGCTGGCACCACATCTGCTCACAAAAGTCACCTATTTCCCGTAAATTCCTGGGAGGAGGGCAATGACCTCTGAAGCCACCTTCGATCACGTCCCAAATGTGTTCGATCGGCTTCAGATCTGGCGAGTTGGGAGGCCAGCACATCAACTGGAACTCGCCACTGTGTTCCTCGAACCACTCCATCACACATCTGGCCTTGTGACACGTCGCATTGTCTTGTCGAGAAACGTCACTGTCGTCGGGAAACATAATCATCATGGTCTGCTACCGGTGTACGATACACTTTGGCCGTCATTGTGCCTTGCACGACCTCCTCTGGACCCATGGATGCTTACGTGAAGGTTCGCCACAGCATGATGTAGCCGCCGCCAGCTTGTCTCCGCCCGGCATTGCATGTGTCAAGGAGCTGTTCCCCTGGAAGATGACGAATTAACGTCCTCTCATCGGCATGACGAAGAAGTTATCGGGATTCATCAGACCATGCAACACACTGCCACTGCGCCAACGTCCAGTGCCGATGAACACGTGCCCATTTCAGTTGTAGTTGCCGATGTCGTGGTGTTAGCATTGCCACATGCAAGGTTCGTCGCCTGTGGACGCCCATCGTTAGGAGTGTTCCGTGCACAGTGTGTTCAGACACACTTGCACTGGTCGCAGGTTCGAATCCTGCCTCGGGCATGGATGTGTGTGATGTCCTTAGGTTAGTTAGGTTTAAGTAGTTTAAGTCTATGGGACTGATGACCTCAGATGTTAAGTCCCATAGTGCTTGGAGCCATTTGAACCATTCTGCACACTTACACTTTCCCCAGCATTAGTCTGTTGTCTGCTACGCCACAGTTCGCCGCCTGTCATGTTTTACCAGTCTCCCAACCTACAACGTCCGACATTTGTAATGAGGGGTGGCTGCCCAACCCAACGACCTCTGGACGTAGATTGACCTTGGTTTCGCCATGTGTTGAAGACACTCACCACACCACTCCTCGCACATCAGATAAGTTGTGCAGTTTCCGAAATGCTCGTGACGAGCCTCCGGGTCATCATAATCTGCTCTCGGCCAATCTCAGAAAGATTGCCCGCTTTCCACGTTCTACACGCGGACAGAAAGCTCACGGACAATACATGCACCGTATGTGTGCCGTGCCTGACTAGCAGTAATTCCTCGCAAGGTGACGCTGCTATCGTCTGGACGGGTTAATATCGATAGTAAGTCTGTGTTCATAATGTTCTGGCTGATCAGTGTATCTTTCCGCCCAGATGTTCTTCCAGCTTGGCGAAAAGATGGCAATGTCATGGTGCAAGATACGGACGTCCCGATCAACATCACCCATATCTGTGCGGCCTTGGTCAAATCGCTCCCACCATGTCATTAGGGCTGGACGTGACATTTCATTGGGCCCATATATCGTCAGAATTTCACAGTGAATCTGTATGCAATTCAGAAGTTTTGCCACACAAGAATCGAACTGCGCTTCGCACTTCAACTTTGTAGCACGTTTTCAGTTCCCGCACCATTTAACCCCTAGACTGTGATGCACCTGTTATCAGTACCGCAGCGGAACTGTGTCGTCAGGAAACCCAGAATATGTACTTTTCTCTGACAATACACCGCAATTATTGAGCAATAATTTTCATGTGGGATGACAAGTGTAATTCTCTATACTTATATGGATATGGTGTCTGTTCTTTCGGACATGTCCGAAAGAACAGACACCATAACCATATAGGTATATAGTTCTGGCAATACCGGCCATGACCTTCTTCTTCTGTGCGGATCCACACATATTCCCCGAACTCTTATGGGACTTGGTAAGAATGTCTTCTACAAGTAATGAGTATGTTGGGGTGGTACACTAGGAATGTAGTGTGTGGACATACACGTTGAGAATGTGGGTCTCGCGGGAGGCTTGCGCGAGACAGTCCCTGCAGTCGCACTATCATCTGTGCCCTCGGTGACTCAGATGGATAGAGCGTCTTCCATGTAAGCAGGAGACCCCGGGTTCGAGTCCCGGTCGGGGCACACATGTTCACCTGTCCACGTTGATATATATCACCGCCCGTCAGCAGCAGAAGTTATTAATATAATTCTAATTTAGTGCAATTCTCTTTACAAAGTCCCTATATATGTACTCTTTACAAGTAATCAGAAAGAGTCATGGAACAGCACTGTTCTCTGGTGGGTGGAAATCTATATTATTACAGTAATCTGAACAGTTTGCTATAATGCAACTGTCTCTTGAACGAGTTAGGCCGACGAGAGCTAAAAGTGCCCTTGTTTAAGAGACCGAAGCACAATAATCACATGGGGAGAGCTCAGTTCTATAGGACGGATGCTCGAGTGTGCTTGTTGTCCGTAATAGATGAGGCTGGCCTCCCAGATCGACCGGCGTCTCGTGCCGAATTGCGAAAAGTATAGAACTTGACGCACCATTCCACAACGGTGATTGTCGACAGACATACTGCCCCATACATATTCTTCATTCTCCAGTGGACGTCTACCGGTGTTTGTCCTTCGGGACCCAAGAAAAGAATAACAGTACGTCGGTTCCATTTGGATGCATTTGGGAATAACGTCGCCATAATTCACGTTTCCGCATTTATCACATTCAGGCCCCGCTTGGTGTAAGGAGCGTAAACATTGGACAGTGGAAAAACGTTGCGTGAAGTGACGAATCACGGTACACAATGTGGCGGTCCAATGGCAGGATGTGGGTATGGCGAATGCCTGGTGAACGTTAATCACTTGCCTTCGTGTCGCTGCTTATACAAGGGATTCAGCTTCCCCTATCGAATCGTTTTATGCAACCCACACTACGTCCGTATCAGGAACGGTATCCAGACAGGCGACAGCCACGTAATCACATAATTCTCTCAGACTTTTGGGTGATTGTTAGCAAAGGACTCTTACTGTAAAAAATACAGGTGAGGATCGGTCATGATTTACACTGAATTTTTAGATCAAGATACACTATTTGATCAAAAGTATCCGGACACCCCCAAAAACATATGTTTTTCATATTAGGTGCCTTGTGCTACCACCTACTGCCAGGAACTCCATATCAGCGACCTCAATAGTCATTAGACATCGTGAGAGAGCAGAATGAGGCGCTCTGCGGAACTCACGGACTTCCAGCGTGGTCAGGTGATTGTTTGTCACTTGCGACATACGTCTGTACTCGAGATTTCCACACTCCTAAACATCCCTAGGTCCACAGTTTCCTATGTGATAATAAAGTGGAAACGTGAAGGGACACGTACAGCACAAAAGCGTACAGGCCGACGTCGTCTGTCGACTGACAGAGACCGCCGACACTTGAAGAGGGTAGTAATGTGTAATAGGCAGACATCTATCCTGACCATCACACAGGAATTCCAAACTGCATCAGAATCCACTACATGTACTATGACAGTTAGGCGGGAGGTGAGAAAACTTGGATTTCATGGTCGAGCGGCTGCTCGTAAGCCACACATCACGCCGGTAAATGCCAAGCGACGCCTTTCTTGGTGTAAGAAGCATAAACATTGAACGATTTAACAGTGGAAAAACGTTGTGTGGCATGACGAATCACGGTACACAACGTGGCGGTCTGATGGCAGGATGTGGGTATGTCGAATGCCCGGTGAATGTCATCTGCCAGAGTGTTTAGTGCCAACAGTAAAATTCGTAGGGGGTGGTGTTATGGTGTGCTCGTGTTTTTCATGGCGGGGGCTTGCACCCCTTGTTTTGCATGACACTATCACAGCACAGGCCTACACTGATGTTTTAAGCACCTTCTTGCTTCCCACTGTTGAAGAGTAATTTGGGGATGGCGATTGCATCTTTCAACACGATCGAGCACCTGTTCATAATGCACGGCCTGTGGCAGAGTGGTTATACGACAATAACATCTCTGTAATGGACTGGCCTCCACAGTGTCCTGACCTGAATCCTGTAGAACATCCTCAAACGGAAACTACTTAATCGCCTCTCATAATAACAATCCTCTCCTATCCACTCACTGGCTTCTACTTCGTCTCGCTTCTTACGACGTTAGAAAGGAGCCAGCCCACAACTAATTATAGCCAAGTCCCGTCCGTAACGTACGGGCTGGGGGGGGGGGGGGGGGGAGGAGTTAGTAGGAGATTTCCGATTGCTGGGAACGCATTAGCAGAGCTTTGCAGGCATCACTCACCAATGAGAGTAGAGCCCATCGACGGCCATGTGGAGCGCGTTGAGCGAGTTGGGGTTCTCGTACTTGCAGTGGCGGCCGCCGCAGAAGACGGAGCACTGGATGGCGGTGGGCGTGACGCGGCGCAGGCCCTCAGAGAGGCGCGTGTAGTTGGCGGCCGGGGCCTCGCTCGCGTCGCTCTGCCGCCGCTGCCGCCGCAGGCCGCGCGCCTCCTTGCGCTCTGCCATCCTGCCGGCAGCAGCGCACAGTCTGTCAGCTCACTGGCAGTCACCAAAACTACTCACGCATACACCAACAGGGTTCAAATGGTTCAAATAGCTCTGAGCCCGCCCTATGGGACGTAACATCTGAGGTCATCAGTCCCCCAGACTTAGAACTACTTAAACCTAACTAACATAAGGACATCACACACATCCATGCACGAGGTAGGATTCGTACCTGTGACCGTAGCAGCAGCGCGGTTCCTTAATGAAGCGCCTATAACCGCTCAGCCACAAGGATCGGCAGACCAAAAGGGCTAACAGAGTGCGAGAAGCATACACACTGTTTTAAAAATGGTCATCCGATTTCATAAGACTGTATCTCCTATATCAATAAAGAGGTAGGCCGAACTTTAAGTTCTAGGGTGTGGGGGGAGGGGAGGTGGAGAGGGAGAAGGGAGAATGTTGACGTGGCGGAGAATATGTCCACATCTGTGTCTTGCATTCTCTTAACCAATAACATCTTCATCTACATCATACTCCGCAAGCCACATAACTGTGTAGAGCGGAGTGTACTTTTGATACCATTAACTGACCCACCCCTCCTTCCCTGTTACATTTGCTAATGGCGCGTAGGAAGAACGGTTGTCGGTAATCCTTTATATTAGCTCTAGTTTCTCTAATTACGTTGTGATCATCTCACGAGATGTATGTGGGAGGAAGTAACACGGTGTCAGAGTCTTCCCAAAACGTACTCCCTCGAAATTGTAATGTAAAATTATCTAAAGCGTCTCTCTTGTAGCCTCTGCCACTGGAGTTTGTTGAGCATCTCTGTAACGCTGTCGCGCTGACTAAACGATCCCGTGACGAAACCCTCCGCTCTTCGTTGGATCTTATCTAGCTCTACTATCAGTTCTACCTGGTAAGGGTCCCAGATTAATGAACAATGCTCCAGAATCGGTCGAACATGCGCCTTGTAAGCCATTTCTTTAGTGTATGAATTACTTTTCCTTCAGATTCTTCCCGTCAATCCGTTTCACATCTGGTTTTGTCACTATTTGTTTTACGTGGTCATTCTGCTTAACGTCGCTCCGGATGGATACTACATAAAAAAAACGGTTCAAATGGCTCTGAGCACTATGGGACTTAACATCTGAGGTCATCAGTGCCCTAGAACTTAGAACTACTTAAACCTAACTAACCTAAGAACATCACACAAATCGATGCCCGAGGCAGGATTCGAAGCTGCGACCTTAGCGGTAGCGCGGATTATTTCCAGAAATTTGTCATCCGTACTGTAGTTGTATAAGAGTGGATTTCTTTTCCTATGTATGCGCATGTATGTACTTATGTTTACGTCCAGAGTCAACTGCCAGATCTGGCACCATCATCAATCCTCTGTTTGTCCTCCTGTCGATCGTTATCTGAAATGTAACTTCCACTGTTCAAAGTGCCGTCAATGCGAACAAGAGGTGACCGAGACGTGTAACCAATCGCACCCCATACCACCACGCCGGGTGATACGCCAGTATGGCATGACGAATACACGCTTCCAATGTGTGTTCACCGCGATGCCGCCAAACATGGATGCGAGCATCATGATGCTGTAACCAGAACCTGGATTCATCCGAAAAAAATGACGTTTTGCCGTTCGTGCACCCAGGTTCGTCGTTGAGTACACCATCGCAGACGCTCCTGTCTGTGATGCAGCGTCAAGGGTAACCGCTGCCATGGTCTCCGAGCTCATAGTCCATCTGCTACAAACGTCATCGAACTGTTCGTGCAGATGGTTGTTGTCTTGCAAACGTCCCCATCTGTTGACTCAGGGATCGAGACGTGGCTGCACGATCCGTTACAGCCATGCGGATAAGATGCTTGTCATCTCGACTGCTAGTGAGTGATACGAGGCTGTTGGGATCCAGCAGGGCGTTCTGTATTACCCTCCTGAACCCACCGATTCCATATTCTGCTAACAGTCATTGGATCTCGACCAACGCGAGCAGCAATGTCGCCTTACGATAAACCGAAATCGCGATAGGCTACAATCCGACCTTTATCAAAGTCGGAAACGTGATGGTACGCATTTTTCCTCCTTACACGAAGCATCACAACAACGTTTGCCGGCCGTGGTGGCCGAGCGGTTCTAGGCGCTTCAGTCTGGAACCGCGCGACTGCTACGGTCGCAGGTTCGAATCCTGCCTCGAGTATGGATGTGTGTGATGTCCTTAGGTTAGTTAGGTTTAAGTAGTTCTAAGTTCTAGGGGACTGATGACCTCAGATGTTAAGTCACATAGTGCCTAGAGCCATATGAACCATTTGAACAACAACGTGTCGCCAAGCAACGCCGGTCAACTGCTGTTTGTGTATGAGAAATCGGTTGGAAACTTTCCTCATGTCAGCACGTTGTAGGTGTCGCCACTGGCGCCAAACTTGTGTGAATGCTCTGAAAAGCTAATCATTTGCACATCACAGCATCTTCTTCCTGTCTGTTAAATTTCGCGTCTGTAGCACGTCATATTCGTGGTGTAGCAATTTTAATGGCCAGTAGTGTATATTACATCTGTCGATTTTGTTCCGTTATGAGTGAGTTCTATCTGCAATTAAGTCTTGGTTCAAATGGCTCTAAGCACTATGGGACTTAACATCTGAGGTCATCAGTTCCCTAGACTTAGGACTACTTAAACCTAACTAACCTAAGTACATCACACACATCCATGCCCGAGGTAGGATTCGAACCAGCGATCGTAGCAGCAGTGCTGTTCCGGACTGAAGCGCCTAGAACCGCTCGGCCACAGCGGCTGGCAATTAAGTCTTGTATTCAGTCAAAAACCAGGTCCTATACTTGGTAATCTATTTTTTTCCACCCAACGGCAGTGCGGTACCGTTTCAACTGCCTTGCTGGAGTCGAGGAACACGGAATCAATCTGAGCGCCTATATTTACAGCGCTGTGAATCTCATGGAGGAACAGCTGAGTTTCGCAAGATCTCTGTTTGCGGAATCCACGTTGACTTTTATAGAAGAGATTTTCGTTCTTAGTCTCCCAAAGAATGCAAAACTCTAGTAGTTAGTGATACAATTCTCTCAGCAGGATGAAAAAGCCATCAGTCACCGCTGAGTTCGTGTGGTGAAATGATGAATAATTTGTCAACGTTTGTTATAATTTTTCTACTCTGAATTTTAAGAGATAAGACCAAATGCGTATTTATTACTGAATACGTGTGTAATAGGAATAACCTTCACATGTTTTTACATCCAAAGATAGTGTATTACAGATTGCATCTGCGGTGTACTTTTTCAGTGTATTTAGTCAACTAGTGAACGCTGGGGTAATAAGGCGCAATTAAAGTATGGTTTCTTCGAAATCCCGTAATTGTCTCCCATTCCGACGCGTCAGTTTGAAAGTTGGCTCAAAGGTACCTACAGCTTACCTCTGTAATGGTGCAAAAGCGTTGGGCCCTGCGACGTCAGAATAGTGTGACCGAAATTTTCGCTCTGGTATACAGAGTGGAACCACCAGTTACCGTTCAAAACCATTCGACGAAATTTGACCATGATCCGAAGCAGCAAAGTGTGTGAATGCTTTATCAACCCTCCTGCTTCGCGCCCTCTTGTGGTCTGGTAATGGAAGGGTGCAACATTGACATGTGCATGAATAAAACGGGAAAGGGTCCCTCTAAGACCACCATTTCGGCAACACTGTCAGTGACACCGACGCAGCTTTGTTGAGCGCATTAAAAAAGTAACTGTCAAACTTGGACACCCATTCAACTGGGTGGTGTCTCGCAGTAGCTCTAGTGCCTGAAGACAGGCAACATCTTTCGACACCTCACATGAACTTCTGAGCTGGGGCCTATTTTTCGCATGTGTCGATACCTTGCTGTTTGAGGCGTCGCCGCACCCACGGTCGACGTCTCACCTTTTTACCATTACAGAGGAAGATTGTAGGCACCTTAGAGCCAAATTTCAAAATTATGCGTCGCAGTGGGAGACAATTATGGGATTTCGGAAAAGCTATATTCTTTTGCGCAGTGTATAATCCCCACAGTATTATGCAGTTTTTATTACACTACTGGCCATTAAAATTGCTACACCACGAAGATGACGTGCTACAGACGCGAAATTTAACCGACAGGAAGACGATGCTGTGCTATGAAAATGATTAGCTTTTCAGAGCATTCACACAAGGTTGGCGCCGGTGGCGACACCTACAACGTGCTGACACGAGGAAAGTTTCCAACCGATTTCACATTCACAAACAGCAGTTGACCGGCGTTGCCTGATGAAACGTTGTTGTGATGCCTCGTGTAAGGAGGATAAATGCGTACCATCACGTTTCCGACTTTGATAAAGGTCGGATTGTAGCTTATCGCGATATCCTTCAAATCGTCCGCCCTTTCACAGATTACGGTGAATAACGTTGCTGACAAGGAACCCTTTGAGTGCGAGGTCGCAAGTTCAGCCTTTAGTAAGGCTCATTTGAAAGTGTTGTGTTAACAATTATCGCGACATTGCTGTTCGCGTTGGTCGAGATCCAATGACTGTTAGCAGAATGTGGAATCGGTGGGTTCAGGAGGGTAATACAGAACGCCGTGCTGGATCCCAACGGCCTCGTATCATTAGCAGTCGAGATGACAGGCATCTTATCCGTATGGCTGTAACGGATCGTGCAGCCACATCTCGATCCCTGAGTCAACAGATGGGGACGTTTGCAAGACAACAACCATCTGCATGAACAGTTCGACGACGTTTGCAGCAGCATGGACTATCAGCTCGGAGACCATGGCTGCGGTTACCCTTGACGCTGCATCACAGACAGGAGCGCCTGCGATGGTGTACTCAACGACGAACCTGGGTGCACGAATGGCAAAACGTCATTTTTTTAAATGAATCCAGGTTCTTTTTACAGCATAATGATGGTCGCATGCGTGTTTGGCGACGTCGCGGTGAACGCACATTGGAAACGTGTATTCGTCATCGCCATACTGGCGTATCACCCAGCGTGATGGTATGGGCTGCCATTGGTTACACGGCTCGGTCACCTCTTGTTCGCAGTGACGGCACTTTCAACAGCGGACGTTACATTTCAGATGTGTTACGACCCGTGGCTCTACCCTTCATTCGATCCCTGCGAAACCCTACATTTCAGCAGGATAATGCACGACCGCATGTTGCAGGTTCTGTACGGGCCTTTCCGGATACAGAAAATGTTCGACTGCTGCCCTGGCCAACACATTCTCCAGATCTCTCAGCAATTGAAGACGTCTGGTCAATGGTGGCCGAGCAACTGGCTCGTTACAATACGCCAGTCACTACTCTTGATGAACTGTGGCATCGTGTTGAAGCTGCATGGGCAGCTGTACCTGTACACGCCATCCAAGCTCTGTTTGACTCAATGCCCAGGCGTATCAAGGCGTTCTGCGTACTGATTTCTGGGATCTATGCACCCAAATTGCGTGAAAATGTAATCACATGTCAGTTCTAGTATAATATATTTGTCCAATGAATACCCGTTTATCATCTGCATTTCTTCTTGGTGTAGCAATTTTAATGGCCAGTAGTGTATAATTATAAGGTTGCGAGGTCAGTAAGAAACACAGAAGCACAAAAAGACAAAAGCAACAAAACAAAATTCTTAAAGCAGCGCCATACGAAGAGCTGTTGAATATTAGGGAGAAGGAATAGACGATGAAAGAAAAGGAGGAGATCAGAAAGTAACAGAATATTACGAAGAAGAAAGCCATTCCTGCTAAGACTAAACGAACAAATTATAACAGAAAGCTTGAATTTTCCATCACTTGAATCAGAGGCAGATTTGACCAATTTGTGTGATGGCAAAGAACGAAACGAAGTGGATGCTGATTCTAGACAAGAAGCTTGTTTAGTTGGACCTAAAAAAGACAAAGAATTTGGTACAGATATGTATTCTGCTCGTATTGGAGCCATTATGAATGCAGCGCATGGGACAATCAGCATAATTATTTATGTATTGAATGTTCACGAAAGCAGCGAATATATTAAGTTTTGCTTGAACTTGTTGAACACTGGACTTAATATTTCTTTTCTATAGTTTATATTGATATATTATATTTTTAGATTAAGCCCAATTTAAATCATTTACCATCGTAAATCAAAATTAAATTGTACAAAGAGCTACATAATGCAGCAAATTAAACATCTTACAATGCATTGTTTAACCTTTCTTCAATCGTTATTTTCCCGAAATGTTCGGATAAAATGACGCAATGTAGAATGACAACGCATGAGCCCGTGTTCAGTGTATGCCGCCCTTAGGTATGAACTATATGTATTTCGCATAAATTCAGTTAGATTACTAATAATCCTGGTTAAATATTGCACTTATTTTTAGGTTTTAATGTAAATTTTGTTTTGTATTGTTATAGAATCTGAAGATGGTCATTGTATGGCCGAAACCGGTTATGATTGTGTCATAAGAATGTGATTGCATCTATAAACAAACAAAAAAAATTTTACAAAATAATCATTCACTCACTCCATTGATAACTTCCTGCAGTGTATCGATAAACATCTCCGTTATTCTTGCCTATATGTGGTCCAGGCATGTAAGCAGAATTTGTGTATCAGTGAAATAGGGCAAAAGCAAACGAAAAAAGAAAATGGAACTACCTTGATACGGAGGAAAGCCGTCCCCAACAGCCAGTACAGTTTTCCACCTGAAGAAATCTAAACAAGTAATGGAACTTAGCAATCCAAGTGTACCCTGGGTGTGCTTAATGAGATTCAAATTCGGGAAAAACTCTGGTCATGCCTTCGAATGCAACACCTAGGTTTCAGAATTTCTCTACTAATTAACCTTTATTGGCGAATTTTGTCATTCATACGAAGGAAAAAATTGTCAATTATGTTGGTATTGGCAGAAAAAGGAGTTGTGAGAGCACATTTTGATACCGTCGAACTGCCAAAGAAACATTATGAATTACACGGAATTCCGTAGGTCTGATTGCCTCTAATACCATCTGTCAGCCATTATTATACTGAGACGTTTCCTATTGAGTTGTAGTATTCAGTCTGTGCTGAGTAACTGTAAGCAAGAGGTAACGATCGTCTCCGGCCGTAGTTGGTTGTGGACGACCTTGCCCTGATTTCACTGCAATGCTTTTCTTTTTACTAAGCAAGTCAACACGTCTAAACATTCATTCTGGAACAAATCGAACGAGGTGGCGCAGTGATAAAGACGCTGGACTTGCACTCGGAAGAACGAATTCAGATACCCGTCCAGCCATTCCGATTTAGGTTTGCCGTGTTTTCCTAAAACTACTTACTTGTCGTGTTGGTGAATATAAAAAATAACACAGCCGATTATTTCCCCACCCTTCACCAGTCCTCCTTTGTGCTCCGTCTCTAATGAGCTCATCGTCAACAGGAACGTAAATCCTATTCTTCCTAACTTTTCTTTTTACTTTGGGGTACTAATGGCACTTGGTGCCACTCGTTGTAATTTACCAACTTATATCCTTCAAATCGTCCGCCCTTTCACAAATTGCGGTAAATAATTATGCTGACAAGCAATCCCTTGAGTGCGAGGTCACAAGTTCAATGTTTAGTAAGGCTCATTTGAAAATCTTGTGTTAACAATTATGTCAGGAAAAATATTAGCCGCTAATGACCCACCATGTGCATCAAGAGGGCGACAGAAAATGAGTGTCCAGGAAGTGCAGAGATCAACCTTCTATGGGATGCATGTTACTCTTCACAAAACGGACATCGTCGACCTTGAAGAAATGTTCAAAACAACCCATTAACTCGCGCCATGAAACCGAATGAAAAATGGAGCGCCACAATGATCACAAAGTTTCGCACCATCAAGATCGAAGACGAACCCTCTTGAGAGTTAAAAACTGTACAGGACGTTCAGCTAGGTATCCACTCTTAAATAGTGCGTATAGAACCATAGTGGTGTAACGAAGTAATGGGAACTGATGGAATGTGATGGCATAAAAGCGAATGCGAAATAGTATGGCATGAAGCTTATCGCGAAATTGGCTATCCTTTAAGGCGTAGCTGCAGATAGTGCGATAATATGTTTTATAGGCACGGAAAAAAACATCCAAAGCTTAATTTGTCCAGTGGTTCCAGGTGGTATGAACTGCAATGCATACATTTTTCAGGAGGGATACTTTGCTCTAAAGGGTATGATTTTTACACACTGACCAGAAATCAAGCGAAAGCAAGTTATTTTGACCAGCTATTGGACAAAAGCAGTGCTCATACCATAGCTGTTGTTCTCTTACGCCCATTTTCTCACTTTTGCATGTTGCGACGTGAATATTCCCTACTCTCTTGCAAGATTAAGCGCGCGAGGAAGGATCGTAGGGAGCGGAGCACCTCTAACTTCTCGCAACACAATAATTAACTTTCCAGCCAGTTTACCATCCAGATGAACAGTCGGCATAATTGTATACGAACGTGTTAAGGTATTGACGTTAGTTGATCTTTGTATAACTCTCTTGGCATCCATAATCTCCAGGGTTGTTTTCATATGCATTTCCTCTTCCAATCCTGATTGGTAGGAGTTGAAAATAAATCCCGTACTGAACGAAGGGATTAGTTTGTTCCTCTCGTCTACACATTTTCGGGCCGATTCCGCATTTTGCTGTGCATCGTCAAGTTAGGGCTTTGTTTTAAACTTCGTTGTCTTGTGTCTTGCAATTCTGTAGCACTGTTTCAAGTTAGGCAACCATCCACTGGTTCCTTTAAAATCACTGTAATCGATGACGCCCCAATTTGATGTGCATGACGTAATAGGTCACTACCATACACATCCTCTAAATTGTATCGAGCTACATTAAAACACACAAACACCAGTTTTTGTAACAAGTGCACCTTTTCCTCCCTTCAATATCCGCTGTTTTTCTTATACACTACCCGGTCATGTTGCTGCGGACTTATTCAAAATCTCTGCATAATTGTTTTCTTACTATGCTGCGAATAATCTTCGGTGTATGTAATTGTGTTTAGTACCCGCTCCTTGGACAACGATTGTCCTTTACTACCTTTCGCTGGAGACGGGATTTGTGGCTCCCTGTCCAACAAGGATGATGAACTACTTGGCTCGACACATGTTTCAAAATCACTTCCATTTGTTAAGAACGTATCGTCATCATTGTAGTCCTCATGTACATCGTCCGCACAGTCGAGCGTATACCACCCATTCAACTGGCTCATGTTGCAGAAACGCTGGTATTACATGTGTCACGTCTTTCTCACTTCGCGAAATTCCTTGGATTCCTTTTTGACGAAATATCAACTTCGGCAACTGTTAATGTAAATTTAATGCAATGTTTGCTTTGTGTATCATTGCCATTCCTCTCCTTTGTATCACCACCACTAGCAGTGCAGCACTGTTGTCTGTTACTCGTCAACTAAGCAGATTAACTAGGCTGCGAAACCTCATGCTGCGCTCACCATTGGATACCTCCAGTCCCGCCCCCTGCTGTAATTAGCAGCCAGTATTGTGGTTGGCCGGCCAGGTTGGCCGAGCGGTTCTAGGCGCTACAGTTTGGTACCGCGCGACCGCTACGGTCTCAGGTTCGAATCCTGGCTCGGGTATGGATGTGTGTGACGTCCTTAGGTTAGTTAGGTTTAAGTAGTTCTAAGTTTTAGGGGACTGATGACCTCAGAAGTTAAGTCCCATAGTGCTCAGAGCCATTTGAACCAATATTGTGGTTGCATGGTAGACAATAAATGGGGAGTCGAATGTCATAAACATCATTGGCCTTCTGCGAACTTCCACTCAAGGATCCTTTGTGAGATATTCCACTAACTTCATTCGTTTTGTAGTGGACGCTAGCGCCGAATGACGAGTACTCAGTGGGTCCAAAATACTTGAATAATGCTCCAGTTACGAGTTAGTTGCACAGTTAACGTTCTATACCATTGGCAGAGATTTTTTCTTCTGTACGTAGTAATACTTATTGGTTGTTGTCATTGTTGACCCAACAACATTCTACGTAGAATGCCATAAATAATTGTTTTGACCAGAGAACTTGGAGTAAAACAATTATCTGCTTGCAAAGAAAAAGAGGCTTACTGCATCACTTAATTGAATATTTGGTTCTCAACATTGTTAAAAAAAGGAAAAACGTAAGTTGGTCAGCACCTTACCTCGTTGCAGATAAGGATTCTTAACACTGCTCCTCCCCTTCCTTCCTGTATTGTTCTATTGTGACAAATAAAACCAGCCTAAAAAGGAACGTAATTAAATTTGTGCATATAACTGCGTGCGACGCCCTTTAAAGAGTTCCTATTTATGTAGCGCTAATCCCAGTTTCAATTTTCAATAGATTTTTGTTTGAGAGCGAACAAACTGTGCAACAAAATATGCGTGTTTCATTGTGAGATAGGATATTTTATCCCCCCCCCCCTCCCCATGCCTCTCTCACGGTTCATCTGTTTACGAAAGTCAATCGCCTCCGTTTTCATCTTTATTGCCATATGTCTGTCACACTCCAATTTTTACAATTCCATATTAACTGTAAGCTGCTGTAAGATTGTTGTTCCGGAATGTGACGACATTGTGCACTACACAATCAGTGCCAAATATTGTTGCAAATTTCGGGGAGGTGTTCCTCGTGCCTAGAGGAGAACAAATGGCTACATCACCGTATAGATCAATCCCATCTCTTTCAAGAAAATAGCGATTGATTTGTATGAAACATGACATTTCCAAAAGATTTTACAATCGCAATTTTGAGGCACCTATTTGAGATGCATGCCATTTCAATATGAGATCCATAATAGTTACAGTGACTTACTCTTATTATATTGCAGGCGCGTGATGAATTCTATCAAACTCATGAGTAACCATCTCAGAGCATCTACACTGTTCACTGTAGCAGCATAAACTGTACACTCGGGGGATATCCAAAAGAAAGAATATATACTTACTTGCGGTGTGATGAGTGATATGGACATACTACGTGGTAATCAAGACATATCCACCTTCCATAATAAACTCCATCTATATATCATCGCACGTGGCAGAGGAAACGATATGGTGTTATGTCACTCTTGAACTACATTACATCATATCTGACACACCATAATTTTTTTATTGTGCCAGTGTTATGAACAGATTACACTGACTACGTCCTTAGATCTCAGCGGCTGTGTTGCAACTGATGGTGTGACACCTGGCTTACTCTGCTTGAGGATAGTAAACGGCAGTGACGATACTTTTCCAGATAAGTTTCATTTCTCGGTCAGAGTCATGCACACACAAATCTTGATAAACTTTTAGTAATTATATCAGTTCCATGTTACAGGTACTCAGAAGATCATTATTTCAAAACAGAAAAATTTAGTACCATGTTTTTATATATACTTTGCCTCTTCTCGTGATCCTAGGTACATCCGCTGACTTTTTTAGCATTATTTATTGGACACCCTGTGTGAACAAGCATTATGGTACGTATTCTAAGCAGAACATATTCCTTGTTCTTTAACTCACATTTTTCCCACATTCTCCAGGTCCACATAAAATTAGTTTCATCACTTTGTGGAAACGCCATAAAATATTTCTAATTGGTTTTACGATGCATCTTCAAGTGAAACGTGATACACAGCATTCTTTTGGGTTGAATTACCTATACTCCATAGGCCGATCCGCTATTTCATAACCAGTTGCACAACTTGCCTTCAAATGCACTCGTGAGATATTAGAACTGAAGTCCATATACCGAGTTCTAATCCTTCAACACTAATATCAGTGAAGCCAACCACAATACATCAGAGAGCAATGTATCTAGGTGAATTATATCAGTCACACAGATCTTATGCATATTGCCATGAGTCACGTTAGTTAGTTAGTAACGTAGTGACTGTCCACTAACAGTGCGCTCATTTATAATTTCAAACTGTAAATATCACATGCTTTTGCTTCAAGCACGTTCAAGTATCCTTATTGTTGAACAAAAGAGAAAATTGTAATATACTCACACGTTACGTAAATTGCTAGTGTCGACAATTTGAAGGACTAAAATCTAAACTTTTGAAAGAACGGTTGGTACTCCTGCATATATATGTGTGTGTATGCCACAGACCTAAAGAAACCCGATGAGAAATGTTTATATAGCCGAAAATAGACTATATTTGTTATTAATTGTAATTCAGATGTAGATTGTACAAAAAACACTACCAGTTCAGCTGGAGAGATAATCGAGACATTATCAATATGTTGCTAAAGAAAAGTATCAAGTTAAAAGGCTACGTAGAAATCTTAATATGTTGTAAGGCACAACTGAATAAAATGTACGAATACCTGCTGAAAAGTAAAACCTTCGAAATTTTTACGTTAAGAATTTTCAAGCCCTTTAAATAAAACAAACTTTATTAACATTCTGCACCTTTATTCTTCATGTCTTACATATTTATTTCTCATTAACATTCTGCATCTTTATTCTTCATGTCTTACATATTTATTTCTCAACCTATTCGCCCTGGCAACCAACACATTTCTCTCAATGAGAGACCAGCTTGTTGATAACGTCACTGTAGAATGTTTGACTTATTGACGAAGCCACAGTCTCACCTTTGCTTGCACCGCTTCATCACTGTCAAAGTGAAGACGTACTTTAAGTGTTGGAAACAAGTGAAAATCGGATGGGGCTAAGTAGGGACAGTATCGGGAATGATCGATGACAGTGAACCGAAGGCGTCAGATTGTTACAGATTTCGCAGTACTCGTGTGTCGACTGTCATTGTCATGCTGAAGGAGAGAATGCTTTATGTGCAGATAAACTCTTCGAATCCAAAATTGTATTCAGCATACTGTATCCACGCACCGACACACAGTATTTTTTATTTATTTTATTTACACGTCAAGTTCCGTAGGACCAAATTGAGGAGCAAATCTCTAAGGTCATGGAACATGTCAGTACATGAAATTACAACATAAAAGTAATAACTGATAATAAATGTTCATGAACCTGAAAAAAGTCAGTCCATGAGTTTAAGTAAACGCTATCAGCAGTACAGTAAGAATCAGCTTAATTTCTCAAGGAACTCCCCGACAGAATAGAAGGAGTGATCCATGAGGAAACTCTTCAGTTTCGATTTGAAAGCGCGTGGATTACTGCTAAGATTTTTGAATTCGAGTAGCAGCTTATTGAAAATGGATGCAGCAGTATACTGCACACCTTTTTGCACAAGAGTTAAGGAAGTCCGATCCAAATGGAGGTTTAATTTCTGCCGAGTATTAACCGAGTGAAAGCTGCTTATTATTGGGAATAAACTAATATTGGTAACAAGAAACGACAATAAGGAATATACATATTGAGATGCCAATGTCAAAATACCCAGACTCGTGAACAGAGGTCGACAAGTGGTTCGTGAACTCACACCACTTATTGCCCGAACCGCCCGTTTCTGAGCCAAAAATATCCTTGTAGAATGGGAAGAGTTACCGCAAAATATAATACCATACGACGTAAGCGAATGAAAATAAGCAAAGTAGACTAATTTTCGTTTCGAAGTATCACTCACTTTTGATACTGTTCGAATAGTAAAAATGGCAGTATTAAGTCTTTGAACAAGATCCTGAACGTGGGCTTTCCACCACAGCTTACTATCTATCTGAACACCTAAAAATTTGAACTGTTCAGTTTCACTAATCGTATGCCCGTTCTGTGAAATTAAAACGTCATGTTTTGTTGAATTGTGTGTTAGAAACTGTAAAAACTGAGTCTTACTGTGATTTAACGTTAGTTTATTTTCTACAGGCCAGGAACTGAGGTTATGTACTGCACTATTTGAAACCGAGTCAATGTTGCACACAACATCCTTTACTACCAAGCTAGTGTCATCAGCAAACAGAAATATTTTAGAGTTCCCCGTAATACTAGAGGGCATATCCTTTATATAAATAAAGAATAGGAGCGGCCCCAACACTGATCCCTGGGGTAGTTACATTCCACGCCGCCATGTTATACGCTATGGTTCTGAGCCCTCTAGTGACAGAGGGTTGCAAATATGCGGACATGAAGGACGAAGAGTTACAATATTAATAACGTTTGTTTAGTTAAAAGTTTTTAAGAGTTTTCACATAAAAAACTCGGATGCATTACTATTCAGCACGCCCTCGTATGTGATAAAAGATATAATGTGCTATGTCTTGCCGGCCTGAGTGGCCGTGCGATTCTAGGCGCTACAGTCTGGAACTGAGCAACCGCTCCGGTCGCAAGTTCGAATCCTGCCTCGGGCATGGATGTGTGTGATGTCCTTAGGTTAGTTAGGTTTAATTAGTTCTAAGTTCTGGGCGACTGATGACCTCAGAAGTTAAGTCGCATAGTGCTCAGAGCCATTTGAATCATTTGCTACGTCTTGGTTAGTTTTCGTAACGTCCCACTGATAACACCCCATTGACAAGAATGTCTAGAGAACAATACTTTATAATACTGCACAGCAATAGGACAACCCTCTAGAAATTTGGTACATCACTCGTCGTCTGCCTGAAATAATTTCAAAACCAAGTTTCCCATTCCAAGCATTATATCGCGTGTTTCAAGCCTACTCTTTCCAAAATAATTGTGTTGTGTCGTAAGAAGAAGCTTATGTAGTGGGAGCGCAGTAGGAACCTTTAGGCTCGAAGGTTACATACATCACCTACAGTGTAGCCGCGCGGGGTAGCCGTGCGGTCTAGGATGCCTTGTCGCGGACCGCGCGGCATCCCCCGTCGGGGGTTCGAGTTGTCCCTCAGGCATGGGTGTGTTGTCCTTAGCCGAGCGGTTCTATGCGCTACAGTCTGGAACCGCGCGACCGCTACGGTCGCAGGTTCGAATCCTGCCTCGGGCATGGATGTGTGTGATGTCCTTAGCTTCGTTAGGTTTAAGTAGTCCTAAGGTTCTAGGGGACTGATGACCTCAGAAGTTAAGTCCCATTGTGTTCAGAGCCATTTGAACCATTTTTGTTGTTGTTGTTGTCCTTAGCGTAAGTTTAAGTTAGGTTAAGTAGTGCGTAAGCTTAGGGACCGATGACCTCAGCAGTTTGGTCTCATAAGACCTTACCACAAATTTCCAAATTCCTACAGTAGATTCCACAAATACCATTAATATGACTAGAAACTTCCAGACAACTAGTACAAAAATCTTCATTTCGCAGATTCTGTGTCTTTAATCCTCTATCGTGGATCCCCACATTATTACTTCTCCCTCCGTCCGCCCCGGTAGCTGAGTGGTCAGCGTGACAGACTGTCAATCCAAAGGGCCCGGGTTCGATTCCCGGCTGGGTCGGAAATTTTCTCCGCTCAGGGACTGGGTGTTGTGTTGTCCTAATCATCATCATTTCATCCCCATCGACGCGCAGGTCGCCGAAGTGGCGTCAAATCGAAAGACCTGCACCAGGCGAACGGTCTACCCGACGGGAGGCCCTAGCCACACGACATTTCCATTTTTTTACTTCTCCCTCTCACTCTCTCTGTCTCATGGCGGCTCGCCGCCGGCTGCAAGACTTTTTACGTGACGCCATTTGGGCAACTTGCGTTTCGCTGATGACGAACACAACACAACACCCAGTCCGCGAGGAAGACAATCTCCGACCCTGCCAGGAATCGAACCCAGGCCCCTTCAGTTGTCAGTCAGCCACGTTGCCCCGTAGCTACCGAGCTGGGCACATAATTACTACTGAAATCTGCTGGGGCATGAAAACAGATATCAACAGCTCGACAAGTCAGCATGCAGGGTTTCTTACTATTCGACCGGGCCCGGTTAAATTTCATTGAACTAAAGAAGCTTCCAGTGCGTACTTTATTTTCAACGCATTCTACCACAAATGAAACTATCACAGGCCATTTATTACTTATTTAGGTCAACTTCCTGTTATACCTCAGACCTATCTTTCATGCGTCATGCATCGTAACTGGATCATACGGTCTTAAGGTCGTCACGAGCTTATGTGGTTCAAGCAGACTGATTACTGGCTTCATTACAGGTTGCTGGTGCAGGTACGTGGCAGTAACGTCCTATTGTGCAAATTTAGAGTGTCATGTATTAAAACGTTGCTTTTGTGTGCATTCTTACCTTTCCCCTTATGTGTTCACTGGTGTCATGTTGATCAGAGGCGCTCCCATCGAAGTATTTCCCACAAGGACCGGCGTATACTGCAAATATCAAAACATTCGACGATGAAGGCGCTGAGAAAGTGAGGCGTAGCGACGACAGAAGAGCGTACTTAATCATATTTTTACATTTATTTTTCTTTATGGATGGTCCAGCACCTGGGTAACTATATGGACCGTTTTTTAAATATTACGTTTGGAAACAAGATATACAAAAAACACTTACATATTTGTTCTTTCTTAAAGTACCTAATTTATGCTAGTGACGTCGTTACCTTGCGGTGGACGACTATTCTGGCGTCCCCCTGCAGTTTTTTCTTCTAAGAACTGACTATAAGCTAAGAATTATTACAGATTTAGCTACCAGAACTACTCCTTAAAACTTCCCTCCGCTAATATTACAGAAAAAACCAATAACAATAAAAAGTAAGAAATAGGGAATAGAAAAGAGAAAAAAAGAGATTTGTCGTCATTAAAAATGTACGTGGATGGGGTGATAAGTACTACGGCAGCTTTTCGTAAACCTAAGTCATTTCACTGTCTGGGATACTCTACGTCCAGTTGCTTTTCACACTAGCTTAAGGAACCTCGTGGATCCGAAAGCTAGACCACGGTGTACTGGATTATTTCCTGTTTCACCGGCCGTGTGGCAAGTGAGGTACTCACGAGAAAGCGCATGTTGAGACAGCGAAGTCCGCACGGCAACTAGCAGGCACGGGGAATAGCCGGTACTGCCGGCGCCGATCCACGGCGACGCGCCTGCGCGACCGGCCGTCGGCCTGCGGTGTACGCACGCCACCAGTCACCGCCATTCAACGCAAGCTACGGGAGCACCGTTTCCCTGCCACAAATGTCACAATCATTTTATCTGCTTTGTTTAAATCAGTTCCTCGCAACGCTCATAATAACACTGCCTTGGCGTGAACGCTTTTGTGGAGTTTGTATGGAACATGCACTGTTCGCCCTAAGCTATGAAACTACGACAGCTGCATGCACGCGTGCAAGGAAAAGTCCAAGTATTCTAGTGAAACAGAGACAATTGTTTGGAGAGTTTAATACATTGTATGAAAGCTTGTGATGAGATTCTGGTAAAATTCATGAATGCAAGGGAATGTTTCTCTCTACATTTGATTACATTTTGAAAAAGATCGATGCACTCTTGATAATACCTTACATCAATTTCCGTTCAACTATATCCACAGAGAAAAAACTTTAGTTACCTTGACGTAGATGAAACTGAATTATACATTTTTATTATATTTTAAAGGAAAATAGCATTATACAATTTAAACAATTGCATGAAACATCGCTAGTGGCAAGAGATTAGAGATGGGTCGTTCGCGAACTAACGGGTGCTAAGGAACGGTTCACCAAGATGAACGGAACGAGTGAGGAACGAGTTCTAAGGAACGGTGTTTCATAGTTCACTTCGGTCGCGGCTCTCTACTTATAGTTCCCGGGAACGGGAAACGGTCGGTCTCATTCCCGAATGGCACGTCGGCCGGTCTCGCTCCAGCCTCGGTCCCGTTCCCGCCTGTCTCGGTCTCGGTCTCGTTCCGCCAGACTCGTCCTTCTTCGCGTGGCCACTCGTCGCAGTTCCACTGCCAACTGCTCATAGTTAGTTCAGTATCGAGTTGCTGTTCGTTTCGCACGCCCATTCTACATCTATTTCAAACCTTTTTTTAACTCTGAACTTCTGGTTCTTTTCGTATTCTATTCAGCGTCCACGACCGGTAATTAAAATGTATTTTATAATTACGTAAATTACATAAAAATTAAGTGGTATGTAATACAAATATCTTTTCAGGTAACAAAACGGCGTATCAGCGTACTTCACTATTTCGATAAACAGCAGAAGAAAAACTTGTAAAAAGGCACGATTTTTAGTTATTACACATGCGAAGGACGTCGGCGCGGCACACACTAATGGCCATTTTCCATCTTTTTTTGATCCAAGGTAAAAGAGCATGTTCATTATTATTGTAGGCAGACCAACTTACAACCGAATGAAGCCCGTGCTTCGTAATCTAGGGTATGGTGTCACATTTTGTAAAGAGAATATGATAACTCCTACAATATTATTTCAGTGGTACAGGGTGGCGCACGAAAAATCGGCCTGAGTACTAGACTGCACATTGTCGCTTACCAATCGTCATCTGTTGTTTCAAACTTGTTTGCATTAGCTTATTTGTTATTTCTTCACTGCCTAATTATTACATGTTTATCTATTCTGCTCCTAGCGGTCAACGAATCGTCCGTAACTGGCGAGCAGCCTGTACTCGGGGCCGGTTTTTCGTGCGCCACCTTATATTATTTCACTGCAATCAGCCACATAACGCTGCAGTTGGCCAAACGAGATGTTTTGCACAATCACGAAAATTACAGGTGTGTGAGAATTCTGTACTCCAGGGGGGCGCCTTCCATCTTCAGTCACCTGTCCTACTAATTTTCAATTTTTCATAAGAACCATATACCAAGCACAATGAACGGTGAACGAGTAAAAATGAATGGTTCACAAAAAAGAGCTATCACCAGTGAACTAGTTCCCTAGGATGAACGAGTTTGCCCATCTCTACAAGAAATGTGCGAAAGTTATTTGTGAATTGCTTTTGTCAGAACAGAATGACACAATAAAAATCTTTACTAACCGTCAGCATTAAGCTTCACTGCCATCTCACTCCATTCTTTCTTACAATCGACCTATTTTTATACTGAGAATGGTTAGATTGCCAGATTTTTGGCCTTTCTTGTATTGCTGTGATGATTTTATCAATAAATACGGCTGGCCGAGCGTTGCACGCTCGAGAAACACTAACTGGTTTGCGTTCCGCGCTCTGCAGGACGCTGTTACTGCCAGCTGCACGCGCCTCCCCAAACGCCTGCAGGATACTTCCGTATCGTCAAGTAGGTTTGCAATAAAGCCACAAAGGATTTACAGACATTGGCTGCGAATGGGCATTTATTTATTATGGGGAAAGTTGAAAATTTGTGCCGGACCGGCATTCGAACACGGGTCTCCTGCTTACTAGGCAGATGATCTGACCACTTTTTTTCTGGGCAAGTGCTCTACCGGCTTTTCTTTTCTCTTTTATTTTTCCCAAAAGAAATCATTTCGGAGAAAAACTAAAGTAAACTCTACGTAATTCTAAGAACAATTAAAAAAATAGTTTGGTTTGTTTGGTGGCAAAAATGACCATTGCAGTTATTCTGCTTCTTGTATACGGAAACGGAACAGTAAAGTAAAAACAGATGCATCGGCCGGGAATCGAACCGGACCGTCCGCGTAGCAGGCGAGCATTTTAACAATTTTTTTATTTTATTTTATTTTTTTCATGCTCTGAGCATTTTTTTCGTTGAATACACAACACAAAGTAACACTTCTAGGACTCGCCTCATGCGGCGTCGACACTCCACAGAGCGCCGGAGCCTATCAAGCGTTTTTTTTTTTTTTTTTTTTTTTTTTTAAAAAATTGAGGAGCACAGTCAGCGGCAGGCTGGAGGAGGTAAGGCGGGCAGGGGTCGAATTCCGAGGCCAGGCTATGATGTCCCCCCCCCCCCCCCTCCCTCCCGCCCCCGAAGTGCGCTGTCACAATTTTTTTTTTTAAATCAACAAATGCACGGGACCCATATGCCAAAAATTATGACGATAATGTGAACGAAAAAGGGGAATTTTGTCCGCTTGGATCAGCTTATTGAAGCGGGCGGCCAGTAACAGGCGGTCGTCATTTCAACCGACATCGCCTGTCCTCAACCGTCGGAGTGTCTGCGGTCGCTGCACACTGTCAGAGACTGTTTCTGTTACCATATGGGGATCGTGGAAACATCACGTCTGCAAGTCAACTTTTCTCATACCCCCGCTGGGCGGTGGGTCCCCGAATGACGACTCTAAATAGCTAGCAAAAAGGTTCCGGTACTGCGTTCTGTTCGTTAAGACCATGAATTCGTCCATCACGCATTGCCAAAAATCCAGGACTTCCTTTTTCGCGTCGCGGTACATGTAGTGTATCGCCATTCCTTTTACCCAATTGACTGCATTCATCAGGGTCATCGGGAAATAGACGGCATCTGGATGAAAGCACTGAGCCAGCCGGACATAGTGGACAGCGCAAATGCACGCTTCTCGTCAGACACAAATTCTCAACTCGTCCACACATTACTAATGTAGTGGCCCTTGCCCGAATCCCAGTCCGACACATTTTCAACTTTCTCCATTGATTTAAATAAATACTCTCTCGCAGCCAGTATGTCTAAATCCGTTGTATATTAATTCGTAGCGGCTGCTGAATGAAACTGGTGTCTGTTCTTTCAGACATCTTTCGGATGTGTCTGAAAGAACAGATACCACATATATGCAATTAAGGCGAGGACGGTCTATGATCTCTTCAGTGCGGATGCATTCCAGGCTCGAACTCTTACGGGAATCAGTGAAATGCCACGAGTCATGAGTATAATACGCAAGGGGCACTACATTAGTAGTGTGCGCATAAGTTGAGAATTTGGGTCTGACGGGAGGCGTGCTAGGGTATTCCGTGCAATTACGCGACCACTGTGTCCGGATGGCTCAGTGGTCAGAGCATCTGCCTACTTAGCGGAAGACCCGGCTTTGAATCCTGATCTAGCACAATTTTTCATCTTTCCCCGTTGATTTAAATCAATGTTCGCTTGCAGCCAATGGCTGCAATTCCTTTGTGTCTTAACTGATAGCGGCTGCTGGATCAAAATGCTGTCTGTCCTTTCGGACATGTCTCAAGGAACAGAAACCATATACGTAGCTATATAAATAGGTTCGTGTATCACTCTGCAGTGGACACAGCGTCGAACGCTGACCGCCCCGCTCCACTCAGGCCCCGGTCTTAGTTATGTTGTGCACTATTTTTTTCTTTTCAACGCGATTCAGTAAGTCCTCATTAGTTATTCGATGTGCCTACCTAATCTTTAGCTTTCATATGCAACAGTACACTTCAAAACTTGTGTTCTGTTCTTGTCTGAACTGCTTATCGTCTACGTTTCAGTACCATGCAAGGCTACACTCAAGAAAAATATCCTAAGAAAAGACTTCCTAAGCCTCAAATTTATAATCTATGTTAACAAGTTCCTCTTTTTCAGAAATGTTTTTCTAGCTATTGCCAATCTGCATCTATACCCCCACTAATTCGGCCATCGCGATTCCGCCGTGACAGTTTTAGTATCATTCAAAGAAAGTCTCCTCTCAGCAGCGCAGAAATGTCCAGATCATGCAGAATTAGTTAAAGGCATCTTTAACCCACAGGGTATAGACTGAGACGTTTATAGATTCATTTCAGGTGGTACCGACAGGCAGTCTAGTGAAGTACTTCTGAACACCTTGAGCAGCTAGCTCGACAGCCAACACACAATGGAAATATTTTATATATTTGTATAATAATTTATTGGCTTTCGGTAGGTGGCAATACAGCCATCTCAACAGTGGAAAGACGTTACAACAATCTACTTCGAGAAATCAGAATATTCTTTAATGTCAAGCTGTAACCTGGTATGAAGTTAACACAAACTTATACTTGTCATATGACGTCATGCAGGTGACTTTCCTATCAGTTACGACGATATGAAGATGAGGTCAATAGAATACTCAGCCTCTGAGCGGGAATCGAACCCGGGCCCGTTCGGTTAGCAATCTACCGCGCTGAACCAGCAGCTGCTGAGGGGGACTGGAAGTAATCTACACCTTCTGGCTGCAAACAAGCGTGTGCTTATCGACGACGTCAGTACAGAGACAGGGATTACTGATCATGATGTCGCCATAGCGACTTTGGTTACTGAAGTTAATAAACCCATGAAGAAGGCTAGGACATGAAACGTCCCCTTAGAAAAATTTATGAATGACTGTGCTGATAATCCTCTTACATTATTTGATTTTCAAACAGCTGAGCAGAACTGAACGTACTCAGACATCTCGATCTTCACCTATTCTGATCAACACTAAACTGACACACAATATTTTTAGCGCAACGCAATCTGACTTTCAAAAATCCCTATAAAAGAATGGCCCTGACTAACAATAACCTATACCTTTCATGAATCACTTACCTCACAAAAATCTTCGTTACTCGAACTACTGCAATACAACGAGCGCCAATACTGCAAGCTAAATAAATGATTCTAACTACTGAAAGCACTAACTACTGATAGGCATACTTAGAAAATGAAAGATTTTAATAGAGAACAAACAATGTATTTACCTTAATAGTGTTAAAAAGTCAGTTCATGACATCCAGTTTTACAAATTTACTGTCTCTGATGGACACACCTCCAGATCATCCGCTCTCAAAACTCCGCCATCTCTCTCCCCACATCCACCACTGCTGGCGGCTAACCTCCAACTGCGCAACGCTACGCGCTGTTAACAGCAAACTGCCCAACACTACAATGGCAAATATTCCAACAATGCAAACCAGCCACAGACTGCACACAGCATAGTCAGTGATTTTCATACAGAGCGCTAGGTGACCTTACCAACATAAAAACATAAACAGCCTACTTACAGACAGTATTTTTGCTAGACAGACCAGGAGCTAGCATCTTTCTTAGAAAATGAATGGACATCACATAATTCCAGTATAATGGAGGTAGATAAATTACGGGCGAAGTTTAAACAAATTGTAAATCGCATACTAGAGAGATTCGTGCTGAGTAAGTGGATTAAGGACGGAAAAAACCCACCGTGGCTTAAAAACAAAATTCGGAAGTTGCTAAGGAAGCAGAGACTGTTGCACTCTCGATTCAAAGAAGAAAGCGCAAAAGACGACAGGCGAAGTTAGCGTGCGTCTGGAGAAAGCTCGATGAGTGGAGCATCCGAGACTACAGCCTTCATATATCGGAAAGGTTTTTGTCGAGAGCGCGAGAGAATTCTGGTCCTAATTAAAAATTGCTCAACGGATCGAAGGCTTCTCTTCAGTTACTCGTTGACCAGTCTAGTGAAGCAATGGACGACAGCAGAAGAAAAGCCGAAGTTTTAAATCTCTCGTTTAAGAAATCATTCACGCAGGAGGATCGTGCAAACATACCGTCTTTTAACCTTCGTACAGACTCCCGTATGGAGGACGTAGTATAAAGGGCAGTCAAATGAAAACGTGACAGATGGAAAAAGTAAGTAAACTTTACTTTGGTTGTCATCCGCGGCATCCTTACAGTACAGCGGTAGGTCGACGATATTCTACGCCCGTTTCGTTGCCCTTCATGTCAAGCCATCCTGGGCTTACGTTTCGGCAAGATAATGTTCGCCCGCGTACGGCGAGAGTTTTACTAATTGTCTCCGTGCTTGACAAACGCTACCTCGGCCAACGAGGTCGCCGGTTCTCTCACCAGCTGAGAACGTTTGGATCATTATTGGCAGGGCCCTCCAATCGGCTCGGAATTTTGGCAATATAAAACTCGAATTGGACAGAATTCAGCACGATATCCCTCCAGGGGACATCCAACAACTCTATCCATCAATGCCAAGCCGAATGACTGCTTGCATAAGGGCCAGAGGTGGGCCAACCCGCCACTGACTTGAAGAAATTTGTAAAGCTATTTCTCTCGAAGAAATCATACATTTTTTTCTGAAATTGTAATCATTTGCTTGTCCGTGTATGTACATCTCATCTGCCGATTTCCTTCCCATTCGGATAACTCCGTGGTGGACCTTTTTTTTTCTTAGAGTGTATTTATGAAGAAGGAAGGAATATAGCGTTTAATCTCTCGTCGACAGAGAGGTCGTTAGAGACGGAGTACAAGCTCGCATTACGAAAGGATGGGGAAGGAAATCGACAGTGCCCGTTTCAGAGACACCATCCCGGCATTTCCCTGGAGCGATTTAGGAAAATCACGGATAACCTAAATCTAGATGGCCGGACTGGGATTTGAACTGTCTTCTCCTGCATGAGAGTCCAGTGTACTAACCAATGCGCCACATCGCCCGGTATATTCACACAGTGATCTGAATATGGTGCCTAGAGTATCATGTATATATATAACGTAGCTCTCCCAGAAGACAGTATTTATCCCATATATTCCTTATAGCAGTGCAGATATCTGGCAGGTTGGAAGTGACTGTGAAGGGGTGTAGCCCTTTTATGTATTCCTTCCACAGTTCAGCTTTCCCTTCTTTGTTTAGTACTGACCACCCATCTGAGCTTCTAATATTCATACAGGTGTTTCTCTTTTCTCAAAATATCTCTTTCATTTTTCAAAAGGCGGCATCTATTTTACCCGTAGGCATGTGTGCCTCTCCTGCTTTGCATTTCTCCGTAGCCAATCCTGCTTTGTCATTTTGTACTTCCAGTCAGCTTTATTTTTAGACTTCCGTATTCTCTTTTGTCTGTTTCATTTGCTGAATATTTATATTTTCCCGTTACGATGATCACGTTCAGTATCTCGTGTGTTATCAAAGGAGTCTTCTTGGGCCTTCTCTTTTATCAGTTTGATCGTCTGCAGTCTTCACTATTGGGTCTCTTAAAGCTACCCATTCGTTATCTATTTTATTCCCTTCTCCTGCTTCAGTCAGTCGTTGCCTATCCTTCTGAAATTCTCAACCACTAATCGTTCTTTTAATTTATCCATGGTCTACCTTCTTAATTTCCTACCTCTCTGCAATTTCTGCAGCACGTAATCAATAAATTGTGATCAGAGTCTACATTTGACTTTGGGAATGTTTTGCATTTAAAATTCGATTTCGAAGTATCTGCCTTATCATTATGCAAACTATCTGAAAACTTCCGATGTCTTCTTTCATTACTCTTAAATCAAGTGTTAGCAATGATTAAATTATGCTGTGTAGAAAAATTCAGCAGGCACGTTCTCCTTTCATTCCTTTTCCCTCAGTTCCTTTCTTTTCGATTCTTTTACTATTATTAAATACCAGTCTCCTATCACTATTAACTTTCGCCTCCTGTAACTATGTGAATAATTTCTTGAATCCCATCATACATTCATTCAATCTCTTCACCATCTGCGGAGCTATTAGTTATATACACTTGTATTACTGTTGTGGGTATTAGCATTGTGTCTATATTAGCTACTATAATGGATTCACTATGCTGTTCATAGTAGCTTACATGCATTACTATTTTCTTATTCGTTATTGGACCTACTTTTGCATGGCACAAACCTGAGTTTGTATTTACAGCCCTGTACTGACCTGTCCAGATGTCTTGTTCTTCCTGCCACCGCACTTCACTAATTCTCACTATATCTAACTTCAGACTATCTATTTCTCTTTTTCAATTATCTAGGCTATGTACCCGATTAAGGAAGACCACCCACAAAAACATGGATTTGAGGTTATCTGATATTAGGTTCGTTTACACCTGTGTAAGATACCGCCAAGAAAAACCGTCAATATGGCAGTCCATGAGGTTTTAAAAACAGCTAAATTACTCAAAAATTTCTTCAAGTGGAAAATGTGTGCTAATTTTTATACTATGAGAATAACTTTTATTGCTGTTTGCCTTGCCTTCAAATTATTGCGTATGATTATTATTTACACGTTAACGTTTGGTATCATCGCAGTTCCAGTGGATGAACGGGTACTTCATTGGACTCTTGCTGCTTGTTTAAATCTATGTGGCCTTTTTTCCAGAAGCAACGGTCCGCTAACAGATTGACACCGATGAGGAAAAACATCAGTCATGCCAATATAGCCATTAGATTCAAACAAGGTGTCTCAGAGTAAGCAGTTAAGGACACAAAGGAGAAATCTAGAAAGGGATTTAAAATTTAAGGAGAAAAAATTAAATCTTTGAGCTTTACCGATGACATTATAATTTTGTGAGAGATGACTAAGGAATTACACTCCTGGAAATGGAAAAAAGAACACATTGACACCGGTGTGTCAGACCCACCATACTTGCTCCGGACACTGTGAGAGGGCTGTACAAGCAATGATCACACGCACGGCACAGCGGACACACCAGGAACCGCGGTGTTGGCCGTCGAATGGCGCTAGCTGCGCAGCATTTGTGCACCGCTGCCGTCAGTGTCAGCCAGTTTGCCGTGGCATACGGAGCTCCATCGCAGTCTTTAACACTGGTAGCATGCCGCGACAGCGTGGACGTGAACCGTATGTGCAGTTGACGGACTTTGAGCGAGGGCGTATAGTGGGCATGCGGGAGGCCGGGTGGACGTACCGCCGAATTGCTCAACACGTGGCGCGTGAGGTCTCCACACTACATCGATGTTGTCGCCAGTGGTCGGCGGAAGGTGCACGTGCCCGTCGACCTGGGACCGGACCGCAGCGACGCACGGAAGCACGCCAAGACCGTAGGATCCTACGCAGTGCCGTAGGGGACCGCACCGCCGCTTCCCAGCAAATTAGGGACACTGTTGCTCCTGGGGTATCGGCGAGGACCATTCGCAACCGTCTCCATGAAGCTGGGCTACGGTCCCGCACACCGTTAGGCCGTCTTCCGCTCACGCCCCAACATCGTGCAGCCCGCCTCCAGTGGTGTCGCGACAGGCGTGAATGGAGGGACGAATGGAGACATGTCGTCTTCAGCGATGAGAGTCGCTTCTGCCTTGGTGCCAATGATGGTCGTATGCGTGTTTGGCGCCGTGCAGGTGAGCGCCACAATCAGGACTGCATACGACCGAGGCACACAGGGCCAACACCCGGCATCATGGTGTGGGGAGCGATCTCCTACACTGGGCGTACACCACTGGTGATCGTCGAGGGGACACTGAATAGTGCACGGTACATCCAAACCATCATCGAACCCATCGTTCTACCATTCCTAGACCGGCAAGGGAACTTGCTGTTCCAACAGGACAATGCACGTCCGCATGTATCCCGTGCCACCCAACGTGCTCTAGAAGGTGTAAGTCAACTACCCTGGCCAGCAAGATCTCCGGATCTGTCCCCCATTGAGCATGTTTGGGACTGGATGAAGCGTCGTCTCACGCGGTCTGCACGTCCAGCACGAACGCTGGTCCAACTGAGGCGCCAGGTGGAAATGGCATGGCAAGCCGTTCCACAGGACTACATCCAGCATCTCTACGATCGTCTCCATGGGAGAATAGCAGCCTGCATTGCTGCGAAAGGTGGATATACACTGTACTAGTGCCGACATTGTGCATGCTCTGTTGCCTGTGTCTATGTTCCTGTGGTTCTGTCAGTGTGATCATGTGATGTATCTGACCCCAGGAATGTGTCAATAAAGTTTCCCCTTCCTGGGACAATGAATTCACGGTGTTCTTATTTCAATTTCCAGGAGTGTAGAATAACAGTTGAACGTATTTGTTTTACTGTGTCAACACTGTTGCTATTTACAAGATGCAGAAAAAATTTGATTCAAGTTTCTAACAGTTCTTTATCATAAAATGCAATCATTAACTTACATTATGCCCTCTGTTCGGTAATCAGCAAGCGCATAGTGAGAGCGCTTTCATTGGAGTAAAGAAACGCGTCAAGAATGACGAAATGTAATACGTAATTGGTAATCCGTGTCGATACCGACTCAGCCAGGGTTGAGACGAACTGGCGGAATACGAAAAGTGCCACCTCATCCCGCGTGGGAAAGGCGAAATGCTTGTAAAGAAATGTTTTTATGGAGAACTGAATCGGCACTTCCAATCTCGTGGAATATTCACTACTCAGCCCTAAATCGCATGTATTCGTTTCGTACTCTTACGAAGGCCCTGTTGGCTAAGGCAAGGTGAGCAAGAAAGTGGAATGTAATACTCTAATGCTATGTCAAAAAATATTGAAAATTAAAAATAAATAAAGTTAATGTGCTGTTTAAGATTTAACTCTAAACGCAGTCACACTTCTGGTTATTCATTTACTAGGAAGGTGGCTGCTTCCGTTAGCGTCACTCTAAGTTGCATATAAGCCGTGTCTAAATATCTGTAAGGGCACGATGTAAGAAAATATAACGTAACGCTGGTGACGGACAAGTTTCTGACAATTATTATACCGAGCCAAAATTGTTTGTGTCAGTACCATTGAATTTTATTTATAGAAAAATGTCCATAAGTACTAAACGTTCGTAGTGCATAAAGTGAGACTAAGCTGTCACTATATGTGAATTATTATTAAAGTCCGGCACCCAGTAAGTACTAAACGGATTTGGTGCATAAAGTGAGACTACGCTATCGCTATTTCGGGACTATTATTAAAGCCCAGCACCCAGTGTGTTAAGTAAATGTTAAAGAACTTAAACTGGTTTGAGAACTCCCATACTGCGTAATCGCTTGTAGGGAAGCACAGAATGAATCAAAATGCATTAAACAACCAAAGAAATTCAAGTCCTGAGTGTGTCTAAACCACAAAAAATAAGTATGCCCACTCATCAAGAAACAAATTTAAGTCTCGCTTTCCCGAATGTCTTACCAGCATTACTACCGAAAAATAGTACAGGTTCTCGTAATCACACTCGAGAAAAATTGACAAGGTTAAAAACCAATGAAATATAGTCCGAGTTCGAACCGAAATTCAAATTCAAAAAATTTACAAATGCTGAGAGAACGTACATGCAAAACGCTATATTCAATCTGAATCGCTCACAAACCGATGTAGGTCCAACCTTGTTCATTAGGTTCGAGCTACTCTCCAAATTATATATGCTCATAGCTAGAACACAAATATCTTGTTCATACGTACGCTTTCGAGATGATTAAAGTGAGCTGTTGCAGGAAGTTGTACGGTGAATGGTTCGCTCACAATTAACAAAAAAACTAATCACTATGATTGCACATTTGCATTAGTTACTAGTGTCCAAAATTCATAATTTATAGTAAAAGCGGCATATTATACTTACGTTAAATTAGCTGCTCTTTCCGCTTTTGCAATCAGATTTATCATAGCTTTAGAACACGGTGAATTATGGTTGTTTTTTATAGTGGTCATGTTAATCAGCTGGAATTAATATATTAAATCATAAAAAATATTTATTATAAATATCGTGCTTGGCGTGTCGGAAGGTTTGCCTGTACATATCGCATTGTCATCATCTTATACTTTGCATTACTCTGTTTTATACTGAATTGCACATAAGCGTCATTTCTGCATGAATTACGTAATTGCTAACAAAGATGTGTGTACCCAGAAGTGTTTCGCCTAGCTATCTAAGCTGATACATCGATCAGTGATGTATCACTTTTTATTACGTGTTAATTTATAATGATTTGTCTGATACATCTTCTTTTAACTTAGTGTATCTTCAGTGATTTGTGACCACTATAAATGTACTGTTGAGTTGTTAAGCGCTGTCCCCACGTCTAAATTTAATAGGTCGTCTCATTTTAAATCACTTCGAACAGAAGCTTCCAGATACATGGAGGTTGTGACTAATTCGAGTGCTTGATAGCCGATCGTGTAGCCACACAATATGTCATCCTTTAGTCTGTTTAATCGCATCACACAACATTTATGTATGTTTAGTGTCAGTTGTCAACCTTTGCAGCAGGCATGGCTCATCTACAAGTATCTTTGCATTGTATAACACCCTCCTAAGTTTGTCAGATCTTCGTACACAGCTGCGTCATCTGCTAATAGCCTCATAAGGCTAGTAAACTACTTCAACCAGAACTCCGCTATCTCCTTCCTGATGGATCTCATGAATGAACAGAGAAAACTGGGGCTCACACGATCGGTGATGACGGAAACCATGTTGATTCTTACACAGGAGTTGTTCGATCTTCAAAAATGTCGTCACACATGCGCGCAATAAACGTTCCATAATTCTGCAAGAAATTTACTCCAGTTTAGATATATTTTTATGTTACACCCCGCCTGTGCCTTTTTCCAAGTACGTCACACGCTCCGTTTATACAGTGTCCTACGGAAAACTAATGCTAAACCCACAACTAAGGGCTAGTTCCTAAGCATACTCAATATACATTCTAAGACAAAAAAAGATAAGACACACTACGAAGGAATTATCCGACTGCTACGGAAATCCGTACATGTGATGTATATGAACAGACAAACAAATGATTACAGTTTTATAAATATTGGATGATCTGTTCAAAAGAAAGAGCTTCAGAAACTGAGCAAATCAATAACACGAAGTTCACTTCTCGCCCTTATGCAAGCAGTTACTCTGCTTGGCAACGATTGACAGAGTTGTTACATGTCCTCCAGGGATATCATGCCCAATTCTGCCCTGGCGCTTCAGTGCGTCATAATCGCGATATGGTTGGAGGGACCCGCCTGTAATGCTCCAGACATTCTGAACTGGAAAGAGATCCGACGACATTCCTGGCCAATGCAGGGGATGGCAAGCAAGAAGACAAGTAGTAGGAACTCTCGGCTAATGCGGGCGGGCATTGTCTTGCTTAAATGTAAGCCCAGGATGGCTTCCTATGGAGAACAACAAAACGGGCGACAGTCAGGTTGGGATTCCACTGCTGTCCGGGGCGTCTGCATGCACATCTTCGGCCTGGCATCTCATTGACTGGAGTAGAACTGTCTTCATACAAGAATTCTGCTTCGAGTTGAGTCCCGATGACCAGCGAAGATTTGTCTGGAGACGCTCCAGACAGTGGTAGGATACCAACCTGACTGTCGCCCGACATACGGCCCGACAAACTGGAATGATGGTCTGAGGTACCATTTCTTTCCACGGCCGTACCTCTTTGGTTGTGATCCGCGCCACCCTTACAGCGCAGAGGTACGTCGACGTTACTCTACGCGCCGTTTTGTTGCCGTTCACAAAAAGTCATCTTAAGTTTTCATTTCAGCAAGATAATGCCCGCACACATTGAGAGTTTCTACTGCTTGTCTTCGTGCTTACCAAACCCTACCTTGGCCAGCAAGGTCGCCGGATGTCTCCCCAATTGAGGACATTTGGAGTATTGAGGGTAGAGCCCTCCAACCAACTCCGGATTTTGTCGCGTCAATGAGACAAAATTTGACACGATAACCCTCAGGAGGACGTCCAACAACTATATCAATCAATGCCAAACTGAATAACTGTTTGCATAAGGGCCAGCGGAGGATCAGCGCGATATTGACTTGCTCGATTTATGAAGCTCTTTCTCTTGAATAAATCATCCAATTTTTCTGACATTGTAATCGTTTGATCATTTGTTTGTTTGCATATGTACATTACATCTACCGCTTTCCGTCCCTTTCGGATAATTTTTTTTTCTTATAGTGTAGGATTATCCCGCGTGCTCGTGGTTTCGCGGTAGCGTTCTCGTTTCCCGAGTACGGAGTCCCGGCTTCGATTCCCGGCGGGTCAGGGATTTTCACCTGCCTCGAGATGACTGGATGTTGTTGTGTCGTCTTCATCATCATCATTCATCCCCATTACGGATGGAGGAAGGCAATGGCAAACCACCTCCATTAGGACCTTGCCTAGTACGGCGGTGTGGGTCTCCCGCATCGTTTCCCTATGGGACTTCTTCATCATTAGTGTAGAATTCTGCTCTCTAACTGTCTTTCCTCTATCGAGCGATTGGATCTGTTCTTCACTTCCGCTTCCGTGAGACGGTCGGACATAGGACATGTACTGTGCTATTCTTCGACCAAACGGTTTCGGAAGTCATAATTTTGTATTCCAGCATTCATTTTATCATCTTCTGTTTAGGTGCCGTAGCAGTTAACGGGCACTTTGACAGACGATTTTGTTCCATTGCCTGATTTTATCTAAGATCAAAATACATTAGGGTTTCTTGAAATAGTTTGGTCACACCTAAAATGAGCCAGGGCCTAGGCTAATCACGTTCCTTAATGACGACACTTGTGCTTTTCCATAACGCTGAGTCAATTTTCTTTATTTGAAGTATTTCTAATCCCTAAAATAAATTCTGTGCCTTAAACTTTTCGTTCCTCGTTTGCTCATGTTGTTTAATGCCCTGCAATGTTCTTCTATGTTTCAAAACAATGGAAAACGCATTTCTCGGTATTTTTGGTGAAACAACTGTAAGGTCAGTTGGAATTCTGAGTCCAGGAGATGATTAGGAGACAATTTTGTGGTTCAGATGGTTCAAATGGTTCTGAGCACTATGGGACTCAACATCTGAGGTCATCAGTCCCCTAGAACTTAGAACTACTTAAACCTAACTAACCTAAGGACATCACACACATCCATGCCGAGGCAGGATTCGAACCTGCGACCGTAGCGGTCGCGCGGTTCCAGACTGAAGCGCCTGGAACCGCTCGGCCAGACAATTTTGTGGATAAATTGAATGAGTGTAATTTGATTTCAAGCAGCTGGCAGCACAGAAGGACAATTGTATCGCCTTGTGGTTTTCATGGATATTTTTTTCAATTCTACAATGCAGAATATCCATAGCAACTTGCTGGCATCCCTATTTTACGAAATATTTGCAAGTTGACTTAAAGTATCATGAACATTACTGTTAATGTGGCATATATGAAGTTTCACTGCTATATGAAGCCGTACAACTCTTCCTGACGTCTTTGGCATGTACTAATTACGATGTTAATGCGATAACATTTACACTACACCTTTCTCACAATAGGACGCAGTTTGAATCACTTTGGACTGGTATATCTACATTTATCTGCAGTGAATACCCAGCACTCGTAAAATTAGGTTCTTCGTACAACATGGTTTTAACCTCAGACACTGTTGACTATGGTAGTTCGTAAAACTGCAGTCATACGGCTGCAGCGCGACTGATACATCGTAAGGATGACTGCTTGTGGCGTCTGATAAAGCTGCTGAAGCATACTCCGGGGCCCTTTCTGGGTGAATCTACTGGCCGAGACAGATCGTTTCCGTTCACGTATGACTTGTAAAACAATCCGACACGGATTAATGCCAGTTCATCCCCGTGGCACTCTGCGCTGGTACAGCTCTAAAGCAAGGTTACTGTTCATAGTTCAGAAAGGTATCTGCAGTATCGTTCTGTTACATTGTGATCCACTGGTCGCTGTGAATACTGTCAAATACCCCGAAATATATCGTCCAGCGATGCAGCGGATGAGAAAGCGTCTCGCATTCCAAACAGCTGCATAGGATTAGAATGAACTTCTTTTTGCGCTCATGTTTCCTCTTGTACTATAACATGTATAGAGCGTAGTTTGATTGAGAAAGCGCACAGAATTTTCGATTCTCAGTGTTGTCAGTCTCCCTTGACGTACGAGACGTCGTCGATCGATTCTTTCTCTGTGTGGCGGAGAAGCTGTCGATTCGAAATAAACGCGCCCCAAATAAAAATGTTGTGGCGATTCGAGCCTGAAATATCCTATGCTTTTACTGCCACGGCCATCGAACTGACTTAACAATAAAATTTTATAGCACCACGTTGTTCTTCTCTCAAATAGAGTGTGACGAACAGAAATTTTGTGGATCCTTCTTTCTCATGTACTACTGTTGGGTACTGTCTTCCAGAATGAATTTTCACTCTGCAGTGGATCTTACGCTGATCTGAAGCTTCCTGGCAGATTAACACTGTGTGCTCGATCCGGACTCGAACCTGTGGCCTTTGCTTTTACAAATTATTTGGAAAATTTTGGAAATTTGTGGTAAGTTCCTGTGGGACCAAACTGCTAAGGTCATCGATCCCTAGGCTTACGCACTACTTAATCGAACTTAAACTAACTTAGGGTAAGGACAACCCATACACACACACACACACACACACACACACACACACACACACACACACACTCATGCCCGAGGGAGGACTCGAACCTCCGACGGGGTAGCCGCGCGAGCCGTGGCAAGGCGCTTAAGACCGCATGGCTACCCGCGCGGCTACAAATTATTTTGCTGCACACTCGAAGATGAGGTTAACGCCAATGCATATGATTAATAACACATTTTTCTCCAGCCAAATGAAACAGTTAATTTTCAGTACTGCTTCTTTAAGCTAAGGAGGTGGTTATTTGTTAATCAAACATGTAAACTTTCCGAAAAAGTATAAGGTGTTACAAAACAAAATCTGATTTTGCAAGAACACATCTTCCATATGAATTACCTTGGAGTAAATTGTAACTTACACACGGGACTACAAAGTTTTATTTTCAAAATAACCCTCCGATTTTACACAGATATAACTGTTACATGCATGCTCATAGAGCGTTGGTATACTTTATAAAAGTGTGTTTAGTATCAAACTTTTCTTTGAACGTTCACAAATGCACACTAGGTCCTTCACATTGCTTGTAGCAATTGAATCCTGTATGGTCGCCACAAAATACATCACACATATAAAAAATGCTAACTCCCTACTTGCACCACTAGTGGAAGTCTATAGACCACGTGTAAAACTCTGTTGAACGCACTCGACGTCTTGAACGAGCACACGGGGGTGACCTGTGGATTTTACCTTCCATACATAACATGTGTACTGAAACTGCTGCTGCCATTGGCGAATACATTGAGCCGTAGGACGTGCAGTGCCGCACTCTCGATGAAAACAATGCCACACAGTTGTAACTGAATTGCATAAAAAGACAAAACGTCTTTTGTTGCTATGTTATCTCGAATTCGACGCACATTGGTTTTTGCACGAGCGCGCTAGATGCGCCAGGTAAACCCCTATCGGCGATCACATGATCCGGCAACTTGCAACTGGCACCAGGGTAAATCTTTAGTTTCGATGCGTAAGTTAAAATTCGCCCCAAGTTTTTATCTTCATTCATACAGATGATATAGTCTTGTGAAATAGGATGAATCTTTTGCAAACATCCTTCAGTTTATATACTGTATTTGCCAAGAGCATAATGAGATAATGCTTCCGA
Source organism: Schistocerca serialis cubense (assembly GCF_023864345.2). Lineage (NCBI taxonomy): Eukaryota > Metazoa > Arthropoda > Insecta > Orthoptera > Acrididae > Schistocerca > Schistocerca serialis. Next base: position 374,272,103 of record NC_064640.1, read on the forward strand.
CGAGAGAATTATTTACCTAGAGTAGCACGGTAAACGGACTAATCATATATTTTCACATAGGAAGTATAACAGTTTCCAGACTATTAAGCTGTGATCTAATGGATTCTCTCGGTAAACCCACAGTTTCTTCCCATGTAGGGGAAGATACCTTCAGGGGCGCCGTTGCCTCGACTCACTAGCTCCCACAGTGTCTGGCTGCTGACTAAAGAGAAATTTTGCGATGAGGTGAATTCAGCCAGGGGCGTGACGTCCCATGGTTTTGTAATTCCAGCACAGGTGGCCGTTGACTTTTGTACACTACTGTAACTGCACCAAGATGGAAGACTGATGCACCTCTTCTTCCGTATAGAAGCCAGATTCTATTGAGAATAGACGCGTTCCTATTAACGACGGAAACTACAATCTTGATTGCCAATCTGTAACGCCTATTATAGAAACAACTCATAGCTGCCGAGATTGGGGCCTTTTAAATTGAATTCCGTGTCTTCTCGACAGCAAAGCGTTTTCCACTACAGCTGTTGTATCCCTTTCTCCCCTAGGAAATAAGATAGCAAAAATGAAAGTGCGCACAGGCACCCCGCCCTCCCCACTCCCCTGGAATATGAGGTACATAGTTTTTATTCAATACATTAATCGGATTCACTTTTGAAACTAAGTAGATAACCACCAACTCTCCGGAATACAGTGAGTTTCTTAGTGACCTATGAAATTTAGTTCTTGTGGCATGACACATTTCGAATAGAACATCTACACAAGGCAAAATAGCTAAAATGTGAGTAATACAAACTTTTTCTCATTATTTCCATTTCATTGCCCTGAGACAACATTGTTCTTTGGGTGGGGAGCGGGGGCAAGGTGGAAGGGGCGATTTTACCAATAAAATATGACTGCTTTTCAACTGTAGAGATTTTAAGGATTCATTGTAGTTAAAAATAAACATTACAAGGTAAAAAACATACATAATTTGCCTAGAAGTACTTATGTTCGCTCGTGTGTTACGAGGGATGTTGAATAAGTAATGCAACATATTTTTTTCTCGGCCAGTTTTGGTTGAAGAGATGCAGAATTTTCTATGGACCGTGGTGGAAAATTCCAGCTTCAGCCCTTATAGTCTCATGAGGTTCCGACTGGTGCCGGCACTATACCAGCTTACAAACTGACTTCTGTAACGAAGATGCGTTCCAAGCAGAGAGCTGTCTTTGAGTTTGTTTTGACCGAAAACCAGAGCATCGCAGATATTCATAGGCACTTGCAGAATGTCTACGGAGAGCAGTGAACAAAAGCAGGGGGGGCTCTTTGGGCTAAGCGTCTGTCATCTACACAACAAGGTTGCGCAACCCTGTTCGATCTCTCAGGTACCGGCCGGCCGCAGCTGTGACTCATGACTCATGTAATGCTGGAACGTGCGGACACCCTCATTCGAGATGATCGACGAATCACAATCAGACACCTCGCTGCTCAACTAGATGTCTCTGTTCTCAGTGCTGACACACTCGCCCATCAATGGGAGTACTCAAAGGTGTGCGGCCGCTGGGATCGTCACTACCTAACTGAATACCATAAAGAACAACGAAGGACCATCTATGCGAAACTGCTTGTACGTTACGAAGCTGATCGTGACCATTTTTTGCCGTACATCGTCACAGGCAATCACTTCGGAACAGAAACAAAACGGCAATCCAAGAAGTAGCGCCACACCACCACTCACCCGAAGAAAAAGTTCAAAGCCTCACCCTCAGCTGGTAACGTCATGGCGAAGGTCTTCTGGGCCTCTGAAGGGGTTATTCTGTTATATGTCCCTTCCTCATGGTGCAACAATCAACTCTGAGGTGTACTGTGCTACCCTCAGGAAATTGAAGAAACGACTTCAGCGTGTTCGTCGCCTCAGAAATGCAAACGAACTTCTTCTTCTCCAATACAACGCAAAGCCTGTTCTTCCTCACCCACTCTACAGCCCGGATCTCGCATCTTCCGACGTCTATCTGTTTGGTGCAGTGAAGGATTCGCTTCACAGAAAGCGGTACGTGGGTGATGGGGAAGTTCTTGATGCAGCAAGACGTTGGCTCCGTCGACCAGTAGAGTGATACCATGCAGACATACGGGCCCTCGCAGTGAGGTGGCGTATGGCCGTCGCATTGAACGGAGATTGTGTTGAAAAATAAGGTTTTGTAGCCAAAAGAGAGGGAAATTATATGGTATATTGTAATTCTGAATAAAACCAACCCACTTCCAGAAAAAAATGTGTCGCATTACACATTAAATGTCCCTCGTATATTGTCCCATTCTTATAAGTATATTGTTTTATCTTCTGTTTTCTCCTATCATACACAAGACGTTTGTTTACTTCCTTTGATTATGAAACTTTATTGCAGCATTTCGAATCCTGATCTTCACATATACCTATTTCCCACTTTGCCCGCATTGATAAATCTTATTACACATTATTCGAGAATTTAAGCTCCACATTGACTAACATAGCAGCTAACAGGAGCGACTCTTCAGGTTATTATTCATGACGAGATGAAGTTTCTTCTCCCGCCGCTGATACACGTTTCGTCCATCATAGTCAGGAGTATCATCGTGTCATCGTTATTATCACGGCCTATTTTTGCCTCCTGTGTCTCTCCGGCATCAGCAGGAGCGGTACCGTCTCATCTGGGCTGTCTTCCGTCTCGTGGTGTTCCATTGCCAAGACCGTCCTCCCTTCCATCGCTCTTACTTTGTTTTCCTCCCCTGTTGCAATATATCATTATCGTCATTTTTGTCTCTGCTACAGTCGTCTAACCACTGCTTGCCGAAATAATCAATCATCGGTTCATTCAAAGGTTTTCAATGAAGTTACCTGTATTTGGATACTGAAATGAATCAATGGTAACAAGTGAAAATTTGTGCCAGACCGGAACTCGAACCCGGATCTCCGATCTAACACGAGTAGTTGCCTTAACCACCTCGACTATCCGAGCACACTTCCCATCCGACCCAAATCCCCAGCCTGTTACACACTACTAGCGTAGCGTCACATACACCTTACTCACTATTTCGGATTGCCGCAAAAGATCGAGCATGGTGTAAAACTGCACTGAAAGAACGTATCTTACGTCGTCGCACCGTATTGACATACAGGATGAAGAAAAAATGCCGCACTTGGCGGTTGGCACGTTATTCCCCATCCCAATTCAAGACAACAGTGTAGCTAGCAAAACCTCGTCCCACCAATTGGTTTAACAGAAATGTCGTTAAAAAAACGAGGCTCTGGCAACGCTGTAAGTGTGTGCAGCATGGCCAAGACAGGTAGCATGAACTCTGCCCTGAATTGGAGATGTCCCATTAACTCAGTGAGACGAGGCAATGCCGTGCCGAACAGATATGCAGACTCGACAATGTGCAAGTCGATTTTGCGCCAAACCTTTTTTTTCAGTTAAAGCACAAAACTGTATCCAGTTTACACCTCTACAGTGCGTACGTTCTGTATTTCTTTATGTTACTGTTACGTTTATTTAAACATTAGCTCATAACGTAAACTACTCACAGACGTAAAAGACCGCTTTGTTTCGTCCAAGACACAATGAAGCGTAGGAAATAACAGTAGATACAGTAACATCGTCTGTATTCGATGAGGTACAAAAAACACAATAGGTAGGCGACACAAGATTGCACATTATACTACGCACAATATTGCCATTCTGTATGTTTGGCATCCACGCTTATCTCTACAGAGCTGGTAGGTAACGTACGAGCAACGTTCACTTTCGAGAAGATGTTCAAAGCGACCACTTTGCATTTGGAAACACTTTGCCACTATCTGCATCATACTTTGCTGGACCCTACGCAACACACGTGCATCAGCCATTGCCGGAGCGGCACGCTATTAGGTCGTTTACATTCATGGGTGGACTACTATAAACTTGTTCTTTTAAGTGACCTCACAAATAAAAATCTAGTGGGTTAAGGTCTGGAGAAGGCGGGGGCCAGAACATTGGACCTCCACGCCCAATCCATTTCCCTAGAAACGGTTCATGCAAATAGTTACGCACATTCATTCCAAAGTGTGGTGGTGCACCATCATGCTGAAACCGTAGCTGTCACCGAACACCAAGTGGAACGTTTCCTAATGTGTTTGGCAAAGTATTGGAAAGAAATGTAAGATACAGGAGCGAATTCAACATGTCCGGCAACGGCAAGGGCCCAAAAACACTCCTCCCACTATTCAAGTCGTGCCAGAAAGCTGCATTCACAGATGACATGTGGGTTGTGTTCCGACCAATAATAGCTGTTGTTGAGATTAAAAATACCTTCACCAGTGAAGCTAGATTCGTCAGTCCATATCACATTATTTATAAAATGTTCGTTATCTTCCACTTGGTGCAAAAGCCATTCACAAAACTGTGCTAGTCGAATGTGCTGTTCTGCCCGCTGGTGTTGAGTTAACGTCTAATGATAAGGGTGCAGTTCTTTATCGCGCAACACTTCAACAACCAGTCTATGAGATATATCTTGCAATATCAGGGGTACTTTGCCGAGGTGACTGGTGAACGGTTTCAAGAATCGCATCTCCTGTTTTTGGAGTACGTCCAGTCCTTGGACGACCTCTGTCCATTACTTGTGGACGAAGATAACTGTTTTCCCGAAGGCGTTGCGCCGGCCGATGTGGCCGAGCAGTTCTAGGCGCTTCAGTCTGGAACCGCGCGACCGCTACGGTCACAGGTTCGAATCCTGCCTCGGGCATGGATGTGTGTGATGTCCTTAGGTTAGTTAGGTTTAAGTGGTTCTAAGTTCTAGGGGACTGATGGCCCATAGTGCTCAGAGCCATTTGAACCATTTGAAGGCGTTCCTCCAGGCGACGAAAAACATTCTTATCGAGATAGCGCCTTTGAGAGTACCGTGCAGCACGCGCACGTGCAGCAGCAACAGCAGAAGTTTGGTTATCGGATGCACCCAGCACCAAAAGCATGTCGATGTATTCATCGTTTGTGTACTTCATCGGGAAGGTGATCTACATGAACGTGACATGACCACATGCAGCGTAATGGATCCCACTGTCATGTGATAGGTTATTGTCATGTGACAGAATCAATATCCCGCTTATAAAAGCCGAGAACTAGGTAACGGACGTCTAAAAAATAAAAAAAAGGAACGTCACAATGATTCGAACCACAGCTCGATGGTGAAGGTAGATTCGAGGTCATCGCACTCTGCTCAGTGAGCTACCTAAAAGAATATAAAAAATGTACACACGTATGTATCCAATTTACAGAATGCGTACAAAAAAAATGGTTCAAATGGCTCTAAGCACTATGGGACTTAACATCTGAGGTCATCAGTCCCCTAGACGTAGCACTACTTTAAACCTAACTAACTTAAAGACATCACACACATCCATGCCCGAGGCTGGATTCGAACCTGCGACCATAGCAGCAGCGCGGTTCCGGACTGAAGCGCCTAGGACCGCTCGGCCACAGCGGCCGGCAGAATGCCACAGAAGATGCTTTGTGAAGAAACGCGTCTGGTGTAATTCTTTTTAATTACGTTGCAGTCAGCTCAAGACAGATAACCTACAGGGTGTTTCAAAAATAACCGGTATATTTGAAACGGCAATAAAAACTAAACGAGCAACGATAGAAATACACTGTTTGTTGCAATATGCTTGGGACAACAGTACATTTTCAGGCAGACAAACTTTCGAAATTACAGTAGTTACAATTGTCAACAACAGATGGCGCTGCGGTCTGGGAAACTCTATAGTACGATATTTTCCACATATCCACCATGCGTAGCAATAATATGGCGTAGTCTCTGAATGAAATTACCCGAAACCTTTGACAACGTGTCTGGCGGAATGGCTTCACATGCAGATGAGATGTACTGCTTCAGCTGTTCAATTGTTTCTGGATTCTGGCGGTACACCTGGTCTTTCAAGTGTCCCCACAGAAAGAAGTCACAGGGGTTCATGTCTGGCGAATAGGGAGGCCAATCCACGCCGCCTCCTGTATTTCGGATAGCCCAAAGCAATCACACGATCATCGAAGTATTCATTCAGGAAATTAAAGACGTCGGCCGTGCGATGTGGCCGGGCACCATCTTGCATAAACCACGAGGTGTTCGCAGTGTCGTCTAAGGCAGTTTGTACCGCCACAAATTCACGAAGAATGTCCAGATATTGTGATGCAGTAATCGTTTCGGATCTGAAAAATGGGCCAATGATTCCTTTGGAAGAAATGGTGGCCCAGACCAGTACTTTTTGAGGATGCAGGGACGATGGGACTGCAACATGGGGCTTTTCGGTTCCCCATATGCGCCAGTTCTGTTTATTGACGAAGCCGTCCAGGTAAAAATAAGCTTCGTCAGTAAACCAAATGCTTCCCACATGCATATCGCCGTCATCAATCCTGTGCACTATATCGTTAGCGAATGTCTCTCGTGCAGCAATGGTAGTGGCGCTGAGGGGTTGCCGCGTTTGAATTTTGTATGGATAGAGGTGTAAACTCTGGCGCATGAGACGATACGTGGACATTGGCGTCATTTGGACCGCAGCTGCAACACGGCGAACGGAAACCCGAGGCCGCTGTTGGATCACCTGCTGCACTAGCTGCGCGTTGCCCTCTGTGGTTGCCGTACGCAGTCGCCCTACCTTTCCAGCACGTTCATCCGTCACGTTCCCAGTCCGTTGAAATTTTTCAAACAGATCCTTTATTGTATCGCTTTTCGGTCCTTTGGTTACATTAAACATCCGTTCAAAACTTCGTCTTGTTGCAACAACACTGTGTTCTAGGCGGTGGAATTCCAACACCAGAAAAATCCTCTGTTCTAAGGAATAAACCATGTTGTCTACAGCACACTTGCACGTTGTGAACAGCACACGCTTACAGCAGAAAGACGACGTACAGAATGGCGCACCCACAGACTGCGTCGTCTTCTATATCACTTGCAGCGCCATCTGTTGTTGAAAATTGTAACTACTGTAATTTCGAAAGTTGGTCCGCCTAAAAATGTACTGTTGTCCCAAGCATATTGCAACAAACGGTGTAATTCTATCGCTGCTCGTTTAGTTTTTATTGCCGTTTCAAATATACCGGTCATTTTTGAAACACCCTGTATATCAACACATGTTAACAGCTGCTGCGAGAGATGGCCACACAAACAAAAGTAAAAATTTTGAAGTTTGTCAATGACACTGTAATTCTGTCAGGGAATGCTTCGGAAGAGCAGTTGAACTGAATGGATAGAGTCTTGAAAATAAATTACAAGGTGAATATCAAGATATATAAAACAACGAAAAAAGTACGAAATGTAGTCGAACTAAAGAAGGCGATGCTGAAAGAATTAGGTTTGGAGATGAAACACTACAAGTAGAAGATGAGTTTTCCTATTTCAGCAGCAAAATGACTGATGATGGCCGAAGTAGAGAGGATATAAAATGCAGGCTGGAAATAGCAAGAAAATCATTTCTGAAGAAGGTGAATTTGTTAACATCTGATATCAATTTAAGTGCTAGGAAAACATTTCTGAAGGTAATTGTCTCCCGCGTAACCTTGTATGGAAGTGATACGTGATCGATAAGCAGCTCAGGCAGAAGAGAATAGAAGCTTTCGAAATGTGGTGCTGTAGATGAATGCTGAAGATTTAGACAGGTAGATCGAGTTAGTAGTGAGCAGGTACTGAATAAAATTGAGAAAAAAAATAAATTTAAGGTATAAGGTATTGGTTGACAGGATACAGCCTGAGGCATGAAGGAATTGATGATCTGGTAACAGAATAAAGTTTGGGGAGTAAAAGTTGTAGAGGGAGACAAAGTCTTGAATACAGTAAGTAGATTGAAATGGCTGTAAGTTGCGGTAATTATGCAAGGATGAAGAGGCTTGCACAGGGTAGACTAGCTTGGAGAGCTGCATCAAACCAGAGTTCTGACTGAAGACCACAATTACAACAGCCAGTCTCTTCTATGAAAAACCAGTCTCCAGCTAGTTAAGATCTCCACTATCTACTAGGAGGCCTTTGCCTGTAATAGGAGCCCATAGCCAACGGGGAGGGTAAAAGTACTGGACCCGTTCTTTCCGTTATCCTCTATTCTGAGAATATTTCTGTGAAAGTTTCTGATTTAAAACTCAGTTGTTAATAGATTTCAGTTTCAGTCTTCTGTCTGCAACGCTTCATCGCTAAGCATGAGATATTGCGAGTAACAAAGAATTCATGTGGCAAGATGTATTAAAATAATGGGGAATTCCATGAGAGATAATCATGACGTTTATGGTTCTTCTTATTGCGAACCAAGCTCTACTTTGTATTGCTCCATTTGTTGAAGTAGTTTCCAAGTATCAGTACTTGAACCCGGTAATAAACTATATTCTAAGTTTGTTGTACAACTTCACATAACTTGTCAGAAGTCTTAATATTATGTTTAGAGATAATTCTTCCACTACAGTACTCTGTACGCCATTATGCAAATCCCGAAATGAAGCCAGACTTTGTTCTCCGACAAGTCACGATTAATTATCGACCTTGATACAGAAGATTTACGTTTGGAAACATCGTGGAACGTGAGACTGACCTAGATTTTTACGCGAGGCATTTCAGTCTGCTGATGGTGGATCAGTACTTTACCACCGAGCGAGGTGGCGCAGTGGTTAGACACTGGACTCGCATTCGGGAGAACGACGGTTCAATCTCGCGTCCGGCCATCCTGATTTAGGTTTTCCGTGATTTCCCTAACTCACTCCAGGCAAATGCCGGGATGGTTCCTCTGAAAGGGCACGGCCGACTTCCTTCCCCATCCTTCCCCAATCCGATGAGACCGATGACCTCGCTGTCTGGTCTCCATCCCCGAAAAACAACAACCACCAGTACTTTACCCAGAAGTAAGTATTTGTGGGCAAACGCCCAGTCATCTAAGACCTTTCGTTGATTGCATTTGTTATAAGAGCCAAATCCTCCGATGCTTCGTTCCTCCGTAAACTAGTGTCACAGCCAATCTTTTTCTGTTTTATAGATGAAAGTCCTCGTTTGCAGATTTTTTGCTTGCTAGAAGACGAAGACATTAATTATACGCCCTATTATAGTGTTCCCTGTCCTTAGATGTACCTGAATATCTCTAGAAACAGCTTTGAAAACGTTTTAGCTATATATAAAACTCCAAATAGTGTTCCAGAGCTACGGGTAGCTTTTATTGTGCGGCGGCAAATTGTCCTTCAGAAACAACTCAGTAGTCCCATTGACACCACGCCACATAGTTGAGAAGCACTTTTGGGTGTCTAATATGACCACAAGCCGTATTACGTAATTGTAATTACGATTATTTAGGCGGTACTGCAAGCTACTGCACTAACGCAAAAAATTTCTTGGCACGTCTTGACCCACAGCGATAGGAATTTTACTGCATATGAATCACTATACACCACGTTCTGATTTTTTTGCGTGTGTGCGATATCAGAATGACTTAGGGACGTATCTTTAGGTGACGTGGGCTTCTCAGCTGGCCGTGTAACTCTTTTGACTGTTGGAGACATAATAACTCACACATATTAGAAAAGAGCACCTCTTTATGCACACGCGAGAGCCTTTTCCCGTTTACAGGGCTACGTTGAAATGGCTTGATATATCGAGCAAAGAGTCTGACTGTGGAGGCAACTTATCTTGTTCGATCCACCTCTTATTTCCAGTAGAACGTAAAAGCATTTCTCAAGCTGACTCATGAATCCAGTACCAGGTTCCATCTTTAACTGAAGCCTTTTCGCAGACCCTCTCGGCAGATGGATCTTACGTAATATTTTTCATGCAGACATGACAGATACATCATGAATTGTAGAATTATAATCCTCAACATCACGACCTATCCTAAGAGACCATACGTAATACCCAGTTCCATTGAACGAAGTCACTATTACTGAAAATGAAAGAGAAGACACTATAACTCAATACCATCTACCATGAAGTTGTAAGTCGAGTCAAATACTAACACTGTTTACGTGTTGGCTACCGACTCTAAACACATTGCATTTAATTTTTTACTTCGGATTTAAACAAGTGAGTTATCTGGACACATTGTTGTGTATAAGGGAAAAATACTGTTTTTCCAGAAAGTACTTTACATCTAATGGTTCTTATGCAAGAAGCTCTCTCTCTCTCTATTCTACCGATAGTGTAGGTCTCTTGGACCACCCAGCCTTTTCCATTACTTTGTTTCTGTTATACATAATGGATCATTTTTAAAATACACATCACTGCGTTCGCTTCAGATGCAATCAGAAATGAAACTTACTTTATGTTGAAGTATTTTAGTGTTGCCATCATGGACGTATGCATTTCCGGATGTAAGGTAAAATGGAGGTTTTCGTACATTTTCTGTCAGAAGCGATTCTGCGCTAGTTTGTCTTAAACTCTACGTCTTATTAAGGAGCTGTATTTGAGAATCGACTACTACCAGTTGCCATACTGAAAGATCTTAAAGCAGAACAGGAGAGTGACAAAGTGTCTAGTGCTTACTGTTGCATTTTTTTTTCAATTAGAAAGGTAAATTGTACCCTGAACATGCATCTGAAACAAGTTATCAACAGAGGAATGTAGTACGCGGTACTCAAGCCTTACAAGGATGCAGTTTGTTGCTTAACAGTTCTACACCAAGCCTTATATGGTACCTTTCGAAAGAGTTTATTGTGACACACCTCGATTAAAAGAGACAGAAAACAAACCCACTGATATATTCTAATTACAGTGACATTTTTGTGTCACGAAAATAACCGTTGTACTAAAAATAAGTGTTCAAAGCTATGAGCTACGTAAAAGCAACTGAATTCGACAAAGATACTTCGGATGACAACTCGAAACATACGTCGATTCATTGGTGGAATCGGTCACGAGATATATTTTTTTCCGACACCAATTACCTTTGAGCCACAAAACGAATCATCGAAGTAATTCCAGTTATCAATGTTGTTACGCTGTGAACAAATATCAGCAGTAAATATCGATGAATGTGAGACGGCACAATTTTACATTGCTTCTGCTGTTTTTAAGAACGCCATCAGCTGTTTCACCGATTGTATATCCCCCCCACACCATTTCGTTCTGGCGACCGCTGCGCTCTGAGGAAAGGAAAGCTGTGTGTGTGTGTGTGTGTGTGTGTGTGTGTGTTTTGATTTTATCGGCGCTCAACGTCGAGATTATCACCGTCCAGGAAAGCCGAAAACATTGCTTCAAGTGTTTCACCGCACGAGATGGTGCGGTGCTAAAACACTGGTCTGGTATTCGAGAGGAGTGACCTATAAATCCCAGGCGACCATCCTAATTTGTGTATTCCTTAGTTTTTCAAAATCAGCAGAAATGTTGCCTGCTCCGTTCTTTACATCTCGTTTCTTCGTCCTTCATGTTTAACCCACGAAGCTAATGCTCCATTTCTAATTTCGACGAGACGTTAATCTACCTTTGTTTCTTCGAGTGGCGGAGCTATTCCCTTCCTTGTTACCATGCCACCAACAGAGGACCGTATTACGAAACCATTACGAACAGTAAGTTTTTCTTGTTTGGCCTATGTTCGTGATGAAATATTATCATACGACCTAATGCTCCTACTTCATATCGACGATATGCATAATTTTTGTAGTCTGAAATGCATTAAGATCGAGGAAGATGTACGAACACTGAAGTACTCTTCCAAGAAATCACTGGTAATATCAGCAATTTTCTTCGAATCTTGCAGGCGGCATCTTCACGAGCTTTCATTACTGTTGCTTTAAACAAGAAATTAATTTCAACCTGTCGCTTATCATCCATACACATGGCTCATGTCTCGTACCTGTACCGATTCCACTCATCATTCGTTCCGCGAGCTCACAGACCAGCTGTCGTGGTTGTATAACATCCACTTCTGTTTCATTACTGTACGGTTTCAAAATCAGATTCAACCATAGTGCTTCAGGTTTACCATGATTTCTTTGAAATTTATTCAAACTCGAAAGAGAGTTGCAGGCTCAGGTTTCAGAACGGATTTAATCACCAGATTAAAAACCTGTAGCGTGTTACGCCGGTTGGTATTAGTGCCGGTTTTAGGTGCTTTTCAACATACTTTTAGCTGACTGCCAGTTTTGTTCTTCAGGAAATCACTAAATTTTCCTTCGCAATATTCTCCTTTTTTATATTTTGTCTCCCAGCGAAAAACAATGCATGTTGTCATACTCGTTCTGTGATTGTAACAGAATAGCTGGAGAGTCGTGTGGCTTTCCACTTGCTTAATCATTCACCCGAACGTTAACAGTGCTTGGGCAGTGTAAACTTGCGTTTTTGTGTTATTGCTGATTATAACAATCGCAAAAAAGAAAGTAAGTGATGAAACACAGTGCCAGCACATAGCCAACTCCTCTCAAATAGAATCAAGGAAGCTGCAGGTCCCTATCCTATAAACTAACATCACTATCAGCAATGTCGGCGGATAATTGTCAACATTGGTAGATGCTCTCACTCTATAAGAAATTGTAGCGGAATCAGGATGGCTCGAGCGTTTACTGACCTCGCTGTAGGTCACGAAGTCGATGCAGGTTAGGTTTAAGGGCAGCAGGTACGTAGAATCGAGTGGCCGGCCGTCGTGGAATCATAGAAGCCGTGAAAAATGACAATAGATCTATTGATCAGAACTGAAACAGCAGCCGAAGGCGTTGCCTTGCTGTGGTCTGCGCACAGCGGGGCGCTCTGGTCCTGGACGGTGGTGCTCTCTCAGCTCAGCGTGCGGCAGCGGGCGGCAGCCAGCGCACACAGTCTCCAGACCGCGCAGGCACTACGTGCTGAGAAACCATTTACCTCGACTTGCGCGTCAGGACTGACGGGCGGCAGGCGTACCGCACCAGCAAACTCTGCAGTAAGTCAGCCCCGCCGTTTGGCGCAAGTGCACGGCCACATAAGTCTGTGGAAGGCCCAGTGCAGGAGGCACTCGAGCGGGGCTGTGACCCGAGGACTTCGATGTAGGATGCACTAACAGTGGCCAGTAAGCGCAAGCCTGCGATAGCTGAGTGCGTACACGCAGGACAGGCGGTGGCTCTACAGAAAGTCAGGGGCGGATGGTGACTACGGACCGTGGATCCCCGAGTAGGCGCCCTGAATTCGAAGGCACCATTTCAGCTCCCAAACGCATCAGGACTAGGTGCAGCCCATAGACCCGCAGCTAGCGGAGACAACGCCTAATAGTAGGTCGACAGGATGACACACATCAGGTTGACGATTGGTTTGAGGTACTTCTCAGAGCTGTCTGTGGATGATGACAGATACTGTGCACATGGAGCAGATCGTACTTACCGGCACTCGATGTTCCCTGTTGTCACAAACGCCATTTTTTACAATGTAGGTCGCTGAAGCGGTGCAGTGCTGGGCTAGGACGTGGTGTAATTTGGGTCACCACTGAGACAATCTGGCCCTCGTACTAGGCTGAGTCAATAATGTCCCAGTCTCGGAAGCAGGGATAGACATGTTGCAACCAGACTCGCCCCAGGTCCAGGACAGAGACTTTCGTCATGCCAGCTCAGCACCTTTCAGTTTCTGGTCGAGAAATACGCTGACAGCTTTCTGCTCATTTGGTTACAGGTTACAAATGCCAGTTTGAAAGGCTGTGGAACAACAAAATTGATAAGAGACTTGGAATATAACTCAGGTCACCGGCACACAGACTGGTGATCAGGTGTCGTACGCCTCTCCCTCTCTCCCCCCCCCCCCCTCTCTCTCTCTCTCTCTCTCTCTCTTCTCCAGTTTGAAAGGCTGTGGAACAACAAAATTGATAAGAGACTTGGAATATAACTCAGGTCACCGGCACACAGACTGGTGATCAGGTGTCGTACGCCTCTCTCTCTCCCCACCCCCCCCCCCCCTCTCTCTCTCTCTCTCTCTCTCTCTCTCTCTCTCTCTCTTCCCCGTGTTGGCCAAACTACTTTGGACAAAAAATTCTTCCACCACTAGAGTTCCAGGCAACCTATGGGTGCTAACCTGCGTTAATTCCAGTGACAATTATCTCCCACATTAGCACACTGGACAAAAATCTTCTCACACCCAAGCTACATCACGCTAATACCGTTTAACACCGCCTCTAGCCTTTATAATGCTCTCAGTTTGGCGACGAAGAGAGTTTGTTCAGCTACGCCCATACATGGATGTTTACATCCTGCAGAGCCTCCAGATTTCGGGGATACAGATTTCTACAATTCTCCCATTGTGCCAAATAGTCCCAGACATTTTCTATCGGATGAGGATCGCGTGATTTAACGACCAATGGGGGTGCGATAGGATGCCTGAGTGTTCGACGAAACCAGAAACGTATGCCTGCTGTTCTGTGAAACCTGATATTGTCAACCTGAAAGGAGGAAGTGTCCTCTGTACAAGAATTACAGATAAACATCCTGGTACGTGTTTGCACTAACCCAATGAGTGCCTCCAGCTTGTGGTACGAAAAACAATTCCAACACACCACAGAACCATCTCCGGTCTAAACTACACTTCCCACACATAGTTGCCGGCCGCGGTGTCCGAGCGGTTCTAGGCGCTTCAGGTTCGAATCCTGCCTCGTGCGTGGATGTGTGTGATGTCCTTAGGTTAGTTAGGTTTAATTAGTTCTAAGTTCTAGGGGACTGATGACCTCAGATGTTAAGTCCCATAGAACTCAGAGCCATTTGAACCAACCCACACATAGTTGGTTGTACACCTCATTCTGTCGTTGGTGCAATCGACGCCTTACATCATTTCAAAAGTGGCAAACCTGCGACTAGTCGGACCACACTACATATGCCTCCACTCACCCACCGCTCACTTTCAGTGTTGTTTGGTCGTTTTTCCAGCTGTCCAATGCATGCCGTTCCCATCCCAATAAAACTGGTTGAGCTGGGCATCCATTATTGACAATAGCAACTCATATCGGTTTGAACTTGGTTGTCACTGAGAAAGTGTAGTACATGCCTCTGGTCCCTGTAGGTTAAGATCTTTTTACGAACACTGTTCTTACGCCTAGTTTCAGTGTTGCGATTGGTACACCATTCCTTGTAGACACGATTCACTGTCTTCGTTAATACACCAATAAATCGACCAACTTCGTTCATTTGGTGGTCATGAGTCTAAACACGACAGCTACTTTCTGCCATGATGTCTCGTCTCCACGTCGACACTTTTTTTTGTGCTGATTTCATACAACCAAGTGGCACATACACACCACTGCACTGTAACGGCTTAAATCAGCGTTGGATTGTCACCTGACCGGCTGGCACCAGTTCTACACCTTCGAGAATACTTTCCTCACTTTTTTGGCTGAAGACCTCAGTTTTTAGCATAATCACCTTTCAATGCGACGGTCTTACGCCACCCTACCGGGAGGGCCTGTATGTCCGCAAGATACCACCTTACGGGTCGACACCGGAACCAACGTCTTGTTGTATCAATAACCTCCGCGTCATCCACGTGCTACTTCCCGCGAAGTGCATCTCTCTTTGCGCCAAACAGATGGAAGTCGGAAGCTGCGAAATCCGTGCTGTAGGGTGGATGAGGAAGAACAAAAAAAATGGTTCAAATGGCTCTGAGCACTATGGGACTCAACTGCTGAGGTCATTAGTCCCCTAGAACTTAGAACTACTTAAACCTAACTAACCTAAGGACATCACAAACATCCATGCCCGTGGCAGGATTCGAACCTGCGACCGTAGCGGTCGTGCGGTTCCAGACTGCAGCGCCTTTAACCGCACGGCCACTTCGGCCGGCTAAGGAAGAACAAGTCAATGAAGTTTTGTGAGCTTCTCTCTGGTGTGCAGACTTGTTTGATTGTGATCCGTCGATCATCTCGAATGAGAATATCCGTAGGTTCCAATATTGCATGAATCACAGCTGTGTGCAGCCGGTCGGCACGCGGGAGATCGGACAGGTTTGCGCGACGCTGTTGCGATAATGACAGACATCTCGCACAACGACTCACCGTGCTTTTTGTTCACTGTCAGGCCTCTATAGACATTCTGCGCCTACGAATATCTGCGATGCTCTGTTTTCCACCAAAGGAAGGTCAGTGACAGCTCTTTACTTGGAACGAACCTCCGTTTCAGACGCCATTTTGAAGGCTACGTATAGCGCTGCCACCTATCGCACCGTGATGAAACTATAGGGGCTGAAACTGAAATATTCCACGATGTCCCACAACAAGTTCCGCGTGTTTTCAACCGAAACTGACCGAGAAAAAAATGCGTTGCATTACTTATTGAACGCCCCTCGTATATGCACTAGCATTCGTCAAAGCTGCAGCACTAAAATGACAGACGTGACTGTAAATGAACCACGTATTAGGTACGTCAAGTTACGTAAATGATTAGGTTTGCAGAACACTGCATGACGTCTGATTCTGAGTTTGGCCGCTATGCTGTTGAACATTACAGTCTGGCAGACTGCACTCACAATTTTCGCGTATAATACTTATACGGCCTTTACTGCTGATGATGTTGAAGCGAGGCTCGTCACAAAACAGTACATTTTAACACGCAGTACACCAGTGACGGCATTCACCTGCCGCCGCCCACCGCAGTCCGATATGTATATGCCTTCTCAACCATGAACCGATAGCAGGCCTGCCACGGAGCGTAACAGAGGGCATCGATTTCTCGGCGCACACAGGTTCACAATCGTTGCTCTGCTACAGTGGTGTAGCACTGTGGATAGACCTCTACGCCTTTCGCGGCCATACGGGCCATGTGGTTGTCAGCCCAGCAAGAGCAGTGGAACAGTGTCGCTGAGATTTTTCTGTTTTATCGACTGGTTTGCACTGACCTTTGCCGTCACAAGGGTGACGTGTAGACCATGTCTGCAATTTTAACTATTTCTTGTTGGTACATTTCCCAGTTTGAATTGATTACTAGTAATACTTTGTAAGCTTTGAAATTTTTACAGATATTATTTTTGCTGCCCAGCTTTATCCTGAAATCAACGACTGTGCTAGCAAGACTAGAAATTTCAGATGCTGGAGTCTTTGGAAAACAAACTATAATTTCTCTCAACTCGAATGTTAGTTCGAACAACAGTATTTTCGTAAGTATTGCACCATTAAGGGTAATATACTCTTCTCTTTCCCGGAAATGTCTAATACAGTCTCAGCCCCACACTCAAAATAATGAAGTTGGGGGTAGATTCAGAAATCCTGCATCGCTAATCGTTAATTTCATAATTAAACTAAGTTATTCATGATATCCGGATTACGCCACAAATTTTAACGTAAATAGCTATCGCTGCTAATGTGACTCGTTTTAATAACACAAACATTAACCACTATGGTCATGGGCCCAACTATGGCGTGATTTCTTGTACCTTCAGAATATATAACACAACGAATTATACAATTTTATTTATTATAACACTTCATAACTCCAAGTCAACGCTGCATCAACGATGAAACATTGGTGGACAATACAAACAGTTTGAGAATCAAGGACATGTTCATGCAGGCAGGCCATTTACTGCACACATCATTCACACGTATGATTCTATAACTTACATAAACATAGTCACACATCCTATGTCCACATCTACATACACCGCGTGAGCCTCTGAAGAGTCGTCAGGAGCGTTTTCTTTGATGTTTTGGTATATATTTGCAATTTTATTTTTAAATATGTATCTGTAGTAAACCGAAACAAATACTGATCATCATTGTCTTTCATGCGACGCCCAGTGCCGACGAAAAGCGTCAGTTTGTTCCCCATTACAAACAAAATGATATTTAAAGCGGAACTTTGCGTGCCCATTTGATAGTGCCGCCCCAAATTAGCCTAGTGTGGTATTCCTTTTATCTAAAATGGTTCAAATGGCTCTGAATACTATGGGACTTAACATCTGAGGTCATCAGTCCCCTAGAACTTATAACTACTTAAACCTAACTAACCTAAGGACATTACACACATCCATGCCCGAGGCAGGACTCGAACCTGCGACCTTAGCGGTCGCGCGGTTCCAGACTGGGGCGCCTAGAACCGCTCGGCCACACCGGCCGGCTCCCTTTTATCGATATGTATGGAAAGGCATGGTAATACCCGAATAATAAGTACTCCATCAGCAACAGCGCCGCACTGGCCCGCGCTGACTGCTCTCGGAATGCAGCAGCGCTGTTCCGTCGCTACTGGAGTACTGGCTATTCGTCGTGTTCTGCTGTCCCTGTTAATACTTATCGGTAAAACGAATACTGTACTTGACTAACCTGGGACCGCTGTATCCAATAGGTACTTAAAAATCCACTTTAAAAATAATTTTGTTTGTAATGGGAAACAAATCGACGCTCTTCGTCGATTCTGGGTATCGTATTCAAGGCGTGACAAGAAGTATGTGCATGTACTGACGCCAGGAACACATAACACAAACGAAATCACAAATATCTGCCAAAACACAAGAGAAAATACTCCGGTCAACACTTGGGCGGGACGTCCACCATATTCCAGAAGCCTCCGTATAGTGCAGGGTGGAGTTTACATCGTTCCAACATTACCGATTTTCTTTCCTATTCCATTGGCGCATTGAGGGAGGAGAAGTGACCGTCTATATATTTTTCTACGTACCCCGATCTCTATTGTCTTATTCTCATGATCTCTATGCTAGATATATGATGGTGGCAGCATAATGATCGCACAGCATTTTTTGAATAAAACTTATGTAAATTTATCCAACAGGTTTTCGTGAGAACTACATCGTCTTTCTTCCAAGGGTTCCTATTCATGTTCACCGATCATTTCTGTTACACTTTCATATGGTCTAGGAGAGCGTCTCTGAATTCGTTCGATGTCTTTTGTCATGCCTCCTACATAGTGGCTCCGAACACTAGAACAATACTCTAAAATTGGTGGCACCAGGATCCCGTATGCGATTTCCTTTACAGATGCATTGTATTTTCCCAAAACGCTTCCAGTAAATCCAGGTCTTCCATTCTCCTTCTTTAATACTGAATGTACGTGATCGTCCCACTTTATACCGTTTTTTAGCATTACCCTTAAATACACTGCATGACAAGAAGAATGAAGCTCCCAGAAGACATGATCAGATATCACTGTAACTTCTTGCACGGACATACCATCGGCGGGTACGTAAATGATTGGAATTGCAATTCTCTGTGACAGATAGAATGGCTCCCAGAGTGCGTTAGTGCTGTTCTTATTTAGTGTTTTTCGTGTTTAGTGTTTTTCGTGTTTAGTGTTGTGCAAAAATGGTTCAAATGGCTCTGAGCACTATGGGACTTAACTTCTAAGGTCATCAGTCCCCTAGAACTTAGAACTAATTAACCCTAACTAACCTAAGGACATCGCACACATCCATGCCCGAGGCAGGATTCGAACCTGCGACTGGAGAGGTCGCCCGGTTCCAGACTGTAGCGCCTAGAACCTCTCGGCCACCCTGGCCGGCTAGTGTTGTGCACGTTTAGTGTTGTTTGTGTTCACTGTTGTTTCTGTTTAGCATTGTTCGAGTTAGTGTTGTTAACAGGCCTGCTAGGCTATGTAAGTAGGATGAACAGAGTGAAATGTTGCATCACCACGGTGAAGGACACGGGGGTGTCGCGTACTCGAATGAGACAGCGTTATCAGCACCTTGCAGGGTTTTAGTGGTGGCGTCATTGTGGGTCTCCATTTGGCCTGCTGTCAAATCATGCAACATCCAGATCTGTAGGACATTCGGTTGCTATAGTAGCCTGATGTTGGGCTGCATGGGAACGTGAGGGCAGTCATACTCGTCGTCAAGGTTCTAGTCGACCACATCTGACTACACTAAGGGAGGATCCCTGTATTCTACACCAAGTACTCGCAACTCCTGCAAATCTGCTCCTGCCATCCGAGTACAAGTATTGAACTCTCTACAACAATCTGTGTCATTCCGCATCATTGATCGGCGACTAGCACCAGCTGGACTACGGAATTGTCTTCTCGTCCAATGCGTAGGTTACCGTTACTGTCATAACAAAAACTGTCGCTTATGGAGTATTGCCGTGACCACGAAGCCTGAACTACTGACCAATAGCGTCGCATTGCGTTCAGCTATGAATTGTGGCTCTGCTCTACCCCAGATGTCCATCGTCTGCAAGTATGGTAGGGAACAGGGCAGAGGTCCCATTCTTCCAGTGTTTTAGAGAACCGGAACGTTGTTGTTCCTGGCGTTATGGAGTGGAGAGCGATCGGGCTATGAATTCAGGCCAAGGCTAGTAGTGATTGAGAGAATTCTGACGGTACAAAAGTACATCATGGACATCCTGATTTCTCATGCATTACCTCTCATGCGATAGTATCGTGGACAATGCTCGCCTACACACGGCCTGTGTCTCTATGGACTGTCTACGCGATGTTTTGGTAATCCCGTTCAGTGACATCCCCAGAACTGTTCCTAACAAAGAAGACGTCAGTTCTGTCTCAGTACCATTGTCCTGGATATGAATGACCAGTTACAACAGTTGTGAACCAGCTTGCCTCAGGGGGGACTTAAATGGCAGTTTTCCCCAACCGAATCAGTGCGTGCATCCAGGCCAGAGGAGACGGAACGTCATACTGATGACTGATCTCATACTGCCAAGTTCTTTGTACATTTTACTCGATTTAGCTATCACTGAAATAACATGTCAGACTCTCTCAATCCGTGAAGTTTTATTTCATTTTCTCTTCGTCTTTAGGGTACTTGACTACCTGACTTCTCTTTGTCAGGCAGTGTACGTATACCGATGGGAGTGGTGGCGGCATCAGGCCACCATCTAGAACAATCCCGACCTCGAAGAGAATCGGGATAACGCAAAGAGGAACAAGAAAAGCACTTGACATGCTAAAGATGGTCACCATTAATCTACCGTGTTCTTTCTTTTTATTGCAGGCATTTCTTACATTCACCCACATTTAAAGAGAAATGCTATTCATTCAATCGTGTGTAAATTTTGTCAAAACCTTTCTACAATTTCTTACGATTATACAAGACAATACTTTCCTCTACATAGCAGAACTGTGAGCTAAAAACGTTTTACTGCTGCTAGTCTTGTCTGATGAATCGTTTATGTACATTGGCAATGTTACTCTGTCCTATTGTGCTTCGTTGGGGCACATCCAGAAATTTCGTTTCAGTGGAACACTCGGCGTCCAGTTCTACTAGTTCTATCGGTCTAGGTCTTAACAACTGACTAATTTTGAGCTTTGAGTACCCGCGTTTGCTCAGGCACTTGCTCGCGAGCAGAACAGTTGCGCGCGCATTAAAACGGTCACGACAACACATGTGACGCTCCAACTGTGAAATCGGACAGGATCAGTTTTAACAGTGGGGCCACCTGATAGCAGCACTAGCGAGACAGCACTGTGCCACACCTACAGTGTTTTCGTATTTCAATCTGCAGTGCTAGGAATCTTATCGTTTACACAAAAATATAGGTTCCCAAAATGTTTAGTTCAAATGGCTCTGAGCACTATGGTATTTAACTTCTAAGGTCATCAGTCCCCTAGAACTTAGAACTACTTAAACCTAACTAACCTAAGGACATCACACACACCCATGCCAGAGGCAGGATTCGAACCTGCGACCGCAGCGGCCGCGCGGTTCCAGACTGTAGCGCCTAGAACTGCTCGGCCACCCCGGCCGGCAAAATGTTTAGTGTACCATAAGACACCGAATACTTTCAGGAAGTTGACTTTACAAACGCATTACATGTCTTACCACATCAGAGAATACGGAAACTGAAAATGTGAATGACCTGAAAATATGCAAGAAGGTTTAAAACTTAAAAGGCTCCTTTAAGGCGGAGGAAGAATAGGGAGAAAAATCAAGTGAGTCTGCCGTTTGGTCGAGCTACAAAACGGCACCACCTTTAGTAAAATCTTTGCGTCCTTTCAAAAATGGTAATTTTTGGAAATTTGTGGTAAGTTCCTATGGGGCCAAACTGCTGAGGTCATCGGTCCCTAGGCTTACACACTACTTGATCTAACTTAAACTAACTTACGCTAAGGACAACACACACATCCATGCCCGAGGAGACTCGAACATCCGACGGAGGGAGCCGAACGAACCGCTGCAAGATGGTGATTTAGTAACAGAATCCTTGGCAGTCGCAGCTGAGCATTTATGTCCAAGCCAGGTAGAAGTGTCACATGGTGCTGTTATCAAACATGACAATCATGTGTCACGCATAGGTTATGATACACGACGTTCAGAGCAATTCCTGAATATTTTGCCCGCATCTCGTGGTCGTGCGGTAGCGTTCTCGCTTCCCACGCCCGGGTTCCCGGGTTCGATTCCCGGCGGGGTCAGGGATTTTCTCTGCCTCGTGATGGCTGGGTGTTGTGTGCTGTCCTTAGGTTAGTTAGGTTTCAGTAGTTCTAAGTTCTAGGGGACTGATGACCATAGATGTTAAGTCCCATAGTGCTCAGAGCCATTTGAACCATTTTTGAATATTTTGTTGCATATTCTGTGTGTGTAAAATATTATGGGACTTAACTGCTAAGGTCATCAGTTCCTTTGCATATTCTCTAGCGCTCTTTGAACGTGTAGGCATCACGGGCACATAGGTGGATGTGAAATTCTTACCAGTGTTAAAGAAAGTGTAAAAAATGTATGTTTGTCAAGGAATTTATTAGCTTATGTATCAACAGACGCAGAGTCAGTCACACAGGGGAAAAAAAGTCCAGATTCGTAGCGTAGCTGGATGGAAAAATAAATGTCTTCGAGTACTGAATTCGCGCTGATTTACAGCTTGAATATCCGTAGTGCGACAGGCAACATAAAGTCATTCTACATTTCTCCAGGCATTTGGGTCAGATTCGATTTCCTTATTTACAAAAATCTTCATCCTCTTCCCTGTGGCCGGCCGAAGTGGCCGTGCGGTTCTGGGCGCTACAGTCTGGAGCCGAGCGACCGCTACGGTCGCAGGTTCGAATCCTGCCTCGGGCATGGGTGTGTGTGATGTCCTTAGGTTAGTTAGGTTTAATTAGTTCTAAGTTCTAGGCGACTGATGACCTCAGAAGATATGTCGCATAGTGCTCAGAGCCATTTGAACCAATCTTCCCTGTGACGATGGAGGAGATAGAGTGCTTGCTGTTCGCAGACTTGTGGCCACGGTCTACTCCCGAAACACTTTTACTGTGAAGCCTTGCACTAGTCTTATGGTCCTCGGGCAAATCACATATTGGCGAAGATCCTCCTTATAATCGTTTCTTGGTTAGCAGTCGACCGGGTGGTGCGATGTGGAACGCCTTTCGGAAATCTAGGAAGGGAGAATGTATCTATTCACCTTTATCTAGTGTTAGCAAGATGTTGTGGATGAATAAAGAAGCTGTGTATCACACGGATGGCTTTTTCCTGAATCAGTGCAGCTTCTTTGTGAGGAGCTTGGTTCCCTTCAGGACCGTCACAGTAGCTGAGCTTTTAATATGCCCCAGGATCCTGCATCATACAGACAACAGCGATAACGGTCTGTAATTCTGAGCTTCCGATAGTTCACCCTTTCTGTAAATAGGAGTAGCCTGCACTATTTTCCAGTCACACTGGACTATTCGCTGCGCAAGAGATTCTCGATAAATATGAAGTGGGAACCGAACCGATTCCTATTCGTATTCAATACAAAATCCGCCGGCCGGGATGGCCGAGTGGTTCTAGGCGCTGTAGTCTGGAACCGCGCGAGCGCTTCGGTCGCAGGTTCGAATCCTGCCTCGGGCATGGATGTGTGTGATGTCCTTAGGTTTGTTAGGTTTAAGTAGTTCTAAGTTCTAGAGGACTGATGACCTCAGAAGTTAAGTCCCATAGTGCTCAGAGCCATTTGAACCATTTGAACCAATACAAAATCTGACTGGAATTCCGTCAGGCTTACCTGCAGTCAAAAAACAAGATATCGGTCTCAGCTCAGCTAACTCTTGCCTTTGGACCTTATGAACTAATAGAGCAAGTTGAGTTCATAAGAATGATGGTTCTCACAGAGTAACCGCGAGAGGTGGCTCAGTTGTAAAACACTCGCATTTGGGGGAGGGGAGAGGGGGGGCGGTTCCGATACCTCTGCGACCATCCAGACTTAGTTCTTCTGTGGTTTCCCTCAGTCACTTAGGCAAAGGCTCGGATAGTGCCCTTGAAAATGACACAGCTGATTTCCTTCCCTAGTAGGAGCTTGTGGCCCTTCTTTAATGTCCTCGTCATCGACGTGACATTAAACTCTAATGTCCCATCCGTACGTTTTCCTACAGCGGAGTTGTTCAGTCTCTAGACAAGTCATCATAAGCGAGCATAAAATATTTTTGTTTTCCATTTACGTGGTATCCTTCGTTCCTCCTCCTACCTACGATAAACTGTAGCTACAAGGGCGATAGTTATACATATATACATATTCGACGTGGAATCCAACTGACGCCCTGTCCAGTACAGTAACCTTCCCTCTACCATGAGATTAGAGCTGATTTTCAGTTCAGCTGTCGCTCTTGATGCTGTGCCGACTAGCAGACAGGGTAAACGCTTTTCGTAGGGCGATTAGATAGAGACCTGTGGTGAGTTCGAGCCACGCCTCATTTCTTAGCTCTGGCTCGGGGCAGCGGGCAGCCCGTTTGTTGATATTGACGTTCTCCGTTGCCGCGCGACAAGAGGCCTCGAGTGCAAAGGAGAGGGCGTTCCCCGCTGTCCACACACTCAGCTCTACACTCGCTCCATAAACACTGTGCTGGCTCTCGGTTGCTCCAGCCAGCTTGCTTGTGTAGAACAGTTCTTGCTAAGCAATGCTGAAATTTTTACAAAGCACAAAGTAGCCGTATTTCCGCACTGACCTTTCCTCCGATATATATACTACATAACGCGATCACCATAGATATTTCATAAATGGTTCAAGACGTCGAAAATAGACTTTTTACTCGTCATATTCCACAAGACGGCGAGTACTTTTTTATCTTTATATTTTTTAGGTAGCGATATATTGAAATAACTGTGTTTTCTGTTTTTAGTGGATCACTGTAAATATTTCATTTGGTATTTCAGGAGAGAAATACAGTGATATAATGCATGTTATGAATTGAGAAATTTTATTATTATCATTGTTATTTAAAGTAGCTACGATGTGCTAAACATGAAGTCTAACTCTGCTGGGTCATCGCAGTTTCACCTACATTGGTAGCCAAACATCGGTTAATACACTAAAACTGTGCTACTCTGGCACATTTCTGCCACAAATTTAGCACATATCCCGAATAATTTTAACAAATGTTTCACTGCTAACTTTATCAAGAATTATAGCACGGTGCTCCTCCTTGCAACGGCCATTGAATGCTGTTGGAAAAGTATTTCATTCCGTTAAAGAAACACAGATCTGTCCAGTATCACAGCAGATTTAAAAAAGAGATTATTAACCATCCCGGACCACTTATTTGGGTCCTACCATTGTCGAAAAACTTGTACCGATATCATAAACCGTTTATGAAGGACATGAGATTTTCATGTTATGTGGGATACACTCGCTTGCTGTTTAAGTTCATTAATATTCAGTCCCTAATAATTCGCGTGATGTTGCTACAGTCCTTTGAGGGTCGCTTAATAACGAGGATGTTAGCTTGAACCTTTACAAAAGGAACATAAACTACTGTCATCGATATTGTACTGTTCAATGAGCTCCTCGTGTTTATCCTCAATGAAACACCACGGAATCCCATGCCTTCCACCTACATTGCACCGTTATTGCTCCTCTAATTCCCGACGTTATCTTTCAGCCGATTAACTCCGCGGTATCTCCACAATAATAGTTTGTGTGTGTGTGTGTGTGTGTGTGTGTGTGT
Organism: Schistocerca serialis cubense; assembly: GCF_023864345.2. Classification (NCBI taxonomy): domain Eukaryota; kingdom Metazoa; phylum Arthropoda; class Insecta; order Orthoptera; family Acrididae; genus Schistocerca; species Schistocerca serialis. The sequence goes on from NC_064640.1 coordinate 374,297,833, forward strand.
GTGTGTGAGAGAGAGAGAGAGAGAGAGAGAGAGAGACCACGGCTGATACGGGAAAATGTCTTCCTTCACGATACCTCCCCTACATTTATACAGCCATTCTGTTAAGAACTTTACCCTTACCACCTACCTCCATAATACAGCTAAAACTTGTACTAACGTTAGCATCAGTCTCATTCATCACAATCTGTATGATTTCCTCATCCACATCCACCGGACTTTCTTTTGCATAAAGAGATCTTCTTGTGGGGCTGATGCAACTGTGCAAGCCTATTTTGTGAAATGAAGAAATCATACAATAGTTGCTGTATCAACATGCTTTCTTCCGGCTTATGAGCACTTACAGTTATATCATCTGGTGCAAACTGTAATAATGAAAATATTGCAACAAGTTCCGAATTGTTCGATGCCTTCTCCAGGTCTTTATTTCTCCATAGACATGCATCTCATTTTACTTACTTATACACTAAAATATCTTGATTAATATTCGAGTGCAAACTAGCTTGAAAACTCTACTTCCTAACTTAAAATTCCGAATAGGTTAAAACCAATAACAGAATGAAGTCAACCACCATTATTCACATACAAAAATTTCTTATTTGACATCTCCCTACTTATGCCCCTCCCTGCATGTTCGACAGCGCCATGCTCTTTGCCTTTCCTTTTATATGTACCTCTCCTTCTACACCTGCCAATTTATCATGCGCACTGGTACTCGAATTTACAGAGCACATCCATAAATTCTATACAACTCGGAAACTTGAGTAGCAGGACTGCTGTCGCGCCTCTGCCAACAAATACCTACTCCTCTACACTTCCACACACTCCATATCCTGTTCCAATTTAACTTTCACTGACGCCTGCTTCCTGGTTCACGCAGAAATACACCCTTAGTGCTAGGTATAGCCTCTTATTTTCCTGTTCCCTCCATAAATCCAAGCTCCATTACGCAGCACCTCACCTCTGATTTCATCACGTTGAACTCATATTGCAAACACATCCAATTCGCTTCACAAACCTTTCTCAAGTCCTGCAGCAAATTCCTGATCCCTGCATAATCTCTTTTCCCACGCAACCATCCAACCATCCACGTTACCATGAATAGCTAATAATTATTCATCAGTACTGAAACTGATCGGCTGTCGGACCCCCTCCGTCTAAGCAGGCGCTGCTCATGCATGGTTGTTTACATTTTTGGGCGGGTTTAATGACATCTCTGAACAGTCAAAGGGACTGTCTCTGTGATATAATATCCACAGTCAACGTCTATCTTCAGGATTTCTGGGAACGGGGGTGATGCAAAACTTTTTCTGATGTGTGTATTACTGCGTAATTTCGCATGCGATGCACCCTTAAGATGTTACTGATTTCCCTTCAAACGTCCAAGCCCATTGCAAGTAATTTTTCACGCTGTCTCTTGTTCAGCTGCAGAACTTATGGCTCTCTGTCTAACAATGATAAGCAACGTATCTGAGTTGTGATACTCGGCGAACAGTGCGGAAATTTCAGTGGAGGCTGTACCTGCGTGCTTCTTCACAAGATATATCACCCGATTTTTCGGATCCGCCCCTGTCTTCCTTAGTCTGTGATGCAAATTTGAAGTTCCATCGTGTTGATCACGGGCTGTATTGTCGCTCGTCATGTTCCTGTAACTTTGCGTATTGCGGAACTTCCTTCCCTATAATGGTATAGAGTATCCCTACTATCTTCTTTTCTTGTATTTCTCACTTTTTGTACGAAATGCCTACTCATTCATCACAGTCCCGCAAACTTTCAGAAACTCTAAATTTACAAGAGGTGTTTGATGCTATGGGTGGCGAAAAACAAAATGTTCCTGATTTATGGCAATTTCTTAGCTGTAATACAAAAAAACAGGAAATGTTATGAACTGTTTCTGTTGGCAAAATACATGGTTGCTGAAGCGCACAATTTTTTTTTTTTTTTTTTGTCAGCACCGTCCGAAAATATAATTCCGTGGTTTAAAAGTCCACCAGACAGCATCAGGCTAACTCTGGAAAGGAAACAAAATGGAATCACCTCTTCCTCTCTCTAGTGAAGAAGTTGGACTGAATTCTTACTGGATTTAAGGGGAAAATTTGGGAAGAGAATTGTCTTTCTTGACAGAGTTCCTAGAAACATCCTACGATAAAACATCCTACGATAAAATTACCAGAATCTTTTTATTGCTGTTTTTACCCTAAGGTGGTTAATGATAGGGAGAACAGATGTATGACGCAGAGAGGTGTTGGAACAGCAATGATTGCTTTCAGCTATTTATGCCTGGTGCGGTCAGTAGTTAACGCTTTTCTGAAAATTTCTAATGAAAGATGTTACTATCAATATTTTTTTATAGTCTACTGCAAACTTCCAGATGGTTTCATAATCTTTATTTTCTTTTTAGAGTGGGCTTCCTTTTGACTTCGCTGTTGCCTACCACTGTCGGACACATAAGGACAACTGAGGTAAGGATCACATTTCCTGTCAGAGACAACGTCTAGAAAGTAATTTATACCATTGCATTTCGTATATTCTGTAAAGCAATTTGAGAAAATATTTTAAAGGTTTAGTTAGTAATAGCATCATGGGCATCCACAGAAATTTATTGAGGGGGGGTTGGGGGGAGGGCAGAAACTTTATAAAATTGTCATTTGTATACCACTGAGCCAGTGAGTTTTATAGCACCTCATAAGCTGTGATACAGGCTAAGAGAGAGGCAACGAAATTCTCTGGCTACATCTGACGTATCATTATTGGCAGTTTTTTCTCAAAAAGAATGGTTCCCAGTCGCGGAAAAAAAATTCCGTAAACACCTTAGGTTTGGTCAATGTGCTGTAGTTTATGTTGGGAGACAGATTCTCCTGGTGGTTTCAAACATGAGACTCAGTAACGCAGCACTGCAACGAAAAACTACATAGCCTGCCTTTGGAACAATGTAATATCTGAAAATGTTTAAACGATGACGGCGTCAGTAATTTCGAAGGCACCACGCAAGGAAATTTTCCTCTACCCTTACCATTTTTGGTGGAAGAGTAAAAAGAATGCTGTTCATGGAACTTGGGAAACGTTCATATAGTATAGTAAGCAGAAGATACAGCACATACTGACTCACTCTTTGCTAGGAAATTCTAATGCATCTTGCAGCTATCATACTGTTATACGGAATTTTATTCGGAGGAAGCGAATTTCAAAAGTCATGCAATCATGTTGATTTTTTTTGTTTGACTGTAGTGTAATATAAATAATCTACTCTGCATCTAGATCAGTACACCGCAAACCGCCTGACGATGTATGGCAGAGGGTACCTCTGGTATCACTAACTGATCCCCCCTTTCCTGTTCCGTTCGCGAATGGCGCGTGGGAAGGATGATTGTCGTTAAAACTCTGTATTACACATAATTTCTGCAATTTTCTCGTTTTGTCATTTCATGAGACATGGGAGGGAGAAGTTATACTTTGTCCGACTCTCCCCGAAAGATACTCGCTCGAAATTTCGGCAGTCAACCTCCCTGTGATGCACAACGCCTCTTTTGTGGCACCTGCCATTGGAGTTTGTTGAGCATTTTTGTCACGCTCTCGCGCTGATTAAACGCCACTCCTCGTTGGATCATCTCTACCTCTTCTATCGGTCCTACAGGATAACAGTCCCTGCACCGCTCATCAATCTTCTGTAGGCTCTTCTGGGGATCGTTACTGTCGTCTGGAATTGCTACCTTCTTATAGACAACGGCATCGTCTACGAAAAGCCTTAAAGAGGTTCCGACGCATTCTACTAGATCATTTACGTAGCCCACATTCCAAAACGCAACGACTCTACACACTTCGTTTGGGTTCTCCCAATATTACCTTTACTACTGTCGCCGGCCGGAGTGGGTAAGCGGTTCTAGGCGCTACAGTCCGAAACCACGCGACCGCTACGGTCGCAGGTTCGAATCCTGCCTCGGGCATGGATGTGTGTGATGTCCTTAGGTTTGTTAGGTTTAAGTAGTTCTAAGTTCTAGGGGACTGATGAACTCAGAAGTTAAGTCCCATAGTGCTCAGAGCCATTTGAACCATTTTACTACTGTCAATTTTGTTCCGTCAAGAGCGACGTGCTGGGTTCTGTCTGCACAGAAATTTTGAATGCAGTCACCAATCTGACCCGATATTTTTTCTCACTAAACGGCAATGTGGTAGAGTGTCAAATGCCTTCCTGAAGTCGACGAACATGGCCTCAATCTGAGCGCCCATATCTACAGCACTATGAATCTCATTGGGGAACAGAGACAGTTGAGTTTCGCAAGATCTCTCTTTGCGGAAACCATGTTGTTCTTTATAGAGAAAATTTTTGTTCTCTAAAAACGTCATAATAAATGTGGATAAAAGGTGTTTCATAATTCTACAACATACAATGATGTGCATCTGTCCTACGACCCTACTAGCTAATAGGGCAGTCGACGACTAGCACATGGCTTTTGAGAGAACAGAACAGATTAACACTCAACTGCAATAAAACGCAATTTAACCAGTTTCTGGTGTGTAATTCTTGTAAAATCAATATGGTATTGGTACAAGGTGATCAAACAATCAGCGAAGTCAAACTTTTTAAGCTCCTAGGACTGAAGGTAGATGAAGTATCACGTTCAAGATCCTGTGCTTAAGTGAATGCTGCTGTCTTCACTATCATAATAACAATAAACATAGTCTCTGCCACTGAGACAAGTAGGATTCTTTACTTTGCTTATTTTCACTCTGTTTCCTCGTACTGTGTCATATTCTGCGGAAACTCCGTGCGTTCACCACGAATATTCTTAGCCCAGACAAAGGCCGTCAATAAACTGAATACTTGTGAAAAACAGCCGAGGTGGAAAGCTTCAAAATGTCCTTTAACAAATATACCGCTGTGATGCCCACCTGAAGAAAATGATATAGCAGTTCATTGTAGAGTACACCAACCAGAAAGGGGAAACGGTCTGGATGTTCTGAACTTGGACAGGGTAGGTCGAAATATCGAAGGATGGGACTTGCTTAAATCTGCTGCCAGTAAAATACCAAGGGCACTGTAGTACGAGTTTTACAGTAGGGAGCATAGGGATGCTGATGAAGCATGGTCTAATACACCTGTTAACCCAACAGGTCAAGAGCAACAAGATTTGGAGCTTATGCGTACAAGAACAACTACTGCAGCAGGACAGTCTCGAGGATCAGTTCAACAACGGAACAGTAAGGAGAAAAGCTCTTCGGGCTTCCTGAACTCGAAAGGAGATGACGATGATGAGTCGGAATCGGATGATGATGAGTAGATCAAGGAATGATTTAATGTGTTCATTTACAGGATTGTTTAAATGGCATTAACCATGTACCAATAATGTGTTTATTTGGAGTACACAACTGTAAAAAAAGTAAGTTAGTCGTAGGAACCTAAGTAGTAATTCTAAGGCCCGAGAGCCGCCTAGCCACGCAATATCATTTGGTAGTAGTTTAATACAGGGACGGACTTCAATCTCCTAGCATAATTGTATAGTCAGTACTCCTGAGCAATTTTAAGGTTGCTGATGACTGTTTTAACGGTTTAAGGATGGAGGGTCAAGTTCAAATGGTTCAAATGGCTCTGAGCACTATGGGACTCAACTGCTGAGGTCATTAGTCCCCTAGAACTTAGAACTAGTTAAACGTAACTAATCTAAGGACATCACAAACATCCATGCCTGAGGCAGGATTCGAACCTGCGACCGTAGCGGTCTTGCGGTTCCAGACTGCAGCGCCTTTAACCGCACGGCCACTTCGGCCGGCGAGGGTCAAGTGGTTGTGGCTTTGTGTTCTCTTTTTTCTCTTACTTTTGCTTTGCCCTTCTTGGTCTCTTTCTTTTCAACATTTTTTTTTTCTTTTCATATAGCTGTAGAACTTAGTTGTAGACACCAATATTACATATGCAGTTTCAAACTGAAATATATAGAATATAAGACCTGCCTTAGAATCACAACACCGAGGAGTCAGATGTACAGCGATAAATACATAAATAAATAGTTTGCTGTCGCTCATTTTGTTCCGGCTTATCGACAAGCACCGGCACGAAGACGAAGATCGCAAGAGCAAAGAAAGCGGTGAGACGACGTCAGCCAATACCCCGCTGACAAGGACCGCACCACGACAGGGACGCCCCCTAACCGAAGAGAATATAAGCGCCGCTGTTGCCAGCCTCGAGCGGACAGTATTACCACAGTACCAGATCGGGACTCGCAGACCAGCACAGTACTAGGAGAGCACGACGAGAGCAGTGACGTGTGATCCATATCCATTGCTTACATGGACATTGTCTATAGCAGAGAACATTTCTTATTTGCATGTCGCCCATCGCTTGCGACACCGTTGTAAATTCAAAGTTAAGTATTGTCAATCTTCTTATTTGTAATAAAAACCATTAATGTGATTTGCTTGAATTGTTGTATAGCATTCCGAAAATGCAGCATCCTTTAGCCACCCTATACGAGACGAGTGGGCAGGACCCCACACATTTACTCATCTATTCACTCAGCTGCAGTTATTTTTCTACATCGCCTGCTTAATGTCTTTTACTTTTCCACCTATCACAATTAATGTCCCATCAGTTTCGAAAAGGATAAAGTCAGCTGTTTGGCTGACACATGACATTACTCTAATTGGGATTGGAGTTAAACAGCCGGTTAGGCTGTGATATTTAACTAAATGTCAGGAGGTTTGGGATAGGTAGCGCCCACACGGATGCCTCGCATTTAACGACGAGAAAAAAGAATGACAAAAGTCGGATTGTAAATATGAGGAAGCGAACGCAGTCACTCCCAATTTCTGTTTCGAGTATTGCTACGTTCCTCTACGGATGCACGCCCTCCTACACTCAAAATTCTGTCTCTTGAGCTATTTGTGTGCAGTTGTTACTGAAACGTGAAAAAATTTTGTTTAATATCTTGAGAAATGCCTACCTTCTCAAAAATTTATTGAAAATCAAAAGCCAGCTGCTGTGGATGAGCGGTTCTAGGCGCTTCAGTCCGGAACCGTGCTGCTGCCACGGTCGCAGGTTCGAATCCTGCCTCGGGCATGGATGTGTGTGATGTCATGTCCTTAGGTTAGTTAGGTTTAAGTAGTTGTAAGTCTAGGGGACTGTTGACCTCGGATGTTAAGCCCCATAGGGCTTGGAGCCATTTGAAACTTTTTTTTAATCAAAATTTGCCACAGCAGGATAACAGTATCAGCTTAACTGACACTGAGGTGTTGTAATGTTAGCCTTCATTTTTTTTTGAATGGGAAACTCAGTTAGTTTTATTCACATGCTACTCAAAATGCTCAGTACTCTCCACAGATTCTTTTTAAGACTATTTTCAAGAATTACGGAACTTACTGTCAGTTCGGAATTGCCTGTGCAGTCTTTTCTTGCTTCATGACATTCCTTTGTTCATCAAACATACTTCGTCGAGCTGTTTTACGCCTCTTTGTGGTTTAAAAAAATACAGTATCGTTCTTTTACACTGACCAGTCACATTAATATGACCACATGTCAAAAGCCTGAATAATCACCTCTCGCAGCGCAAAACATGTGCAGGAAGAGAGTCGGTAAGGTTCTGGAAGGTACTATAGGGATGTGAAGCCATGCTTGACTCCAGGGCCACGGCCAACTGCGCTACGTTTCTCGTTGGGGATCCATGGCATGAGCAGCTCGATCGAGGTGGTCCCACAGTTTCTCGATTGGGTCTAAATCCAGGGAGATTGGTTCAAAAAATGTTCAAATGTGTGTGAAATCTCATGGGACTTAACTGCTAAGGTCACCAGTTCCTAAGCTTACACACTATTTAACCTAAATTATCCTAAGGACAAACACACACACCAATGCCCGAGAGAGGACTCGAACCTCCGCCGGGACCAGCCGCACAGTCCATGACTGCAGCGCCTGAGACCGCTCGGCTAATCCCGAGCGGCCAGGGAGTTTGGTGGCCAGTGCAGTACGGTAAACTCATCCTGGAGCTCTTCGAAACAGCACGTAAGCTGCGAGCTGTTTTTCTGGTAGATACCATCGAGCCGAGAAAAAAACATACTGCTTGTAGGGGTGGATATGGTCCTCTAGGACATATGCATACTTGTGTCGATTCATTGCGCCTGACAGAATGACGAGATCACCGAGGAAATGCCACGAAAACGTTCCTCAGACCATACCGCTCCATCCTCCGGCATGGACCATACCGGTGATCGTTGCAGGGTGTTTGCTGTCTGTCATATGGAGCATAAAACGCGAGTCATCTGAAAATGCCACCTGTCGCCACTCAGTGGGCGTCCAGTTGCGTTACTGGCGTGCCAGTTCCAGTCTTCGTCACCGACGAACAGTGGTCAGTATGAGTGCATGAACCAGGCGCCAGCTTCAGATGCATATACGCAGCAACATTCGCTGAATGGTCGTGGAGGAGACACTTGGTAGCCCGTTGATTCATGTGGGCGGTTAGTTGCTCGACGGATGTACGTCTACTCGCACATACAAATCTCCGTAACCGTTATTCACCCTTGCCCGTGGTGCACCGCAGTTGCCTCGGATTCGGTTTTGGATAGCGCCGTTTTGTCATGCACGGTATACTTTTAACTACGGTGGCACGCGAGTTGTTTATAACTTACCCATTTCGGAATTGCTGCCACCCTTGGCCCGAAAGCCAATAACCATACCCTTTTAGATGTCAGATAAATCGCTCAGTTTCCGCATGGCGACAGTGACTGCACTATATGTACATTTAATGTGGAAGGGGGGGGGGGGGAAGAGAGAAAGGAAAGGGAAGGGGTTACTGATGTCCGCTACATCGGGATATTACGCGGAATCAGCGGCGACGAGTGAAAAAATGTACCAGGCCGGAATTCGAACCCGGGATTTCCTCCTTACTAGGCAGCTGCGTTAACCACTGCACCAGTCAGGACACGAAGTACTGTCGCAACTGCGCGAGCTATCTCGGCACGCTTCACGCCCGGCCACACTCCCTTCTAGCGCCACCTCTCCATAGCCCATCTAGGCTAATCAGTTTTATGAATGTGTGTTGTCTGTTCTATCACATGTCTGAAGGAACAGATGCCACGCATTCACATAAATGATTGCACTGTTTTTCCACGTCCCCTTCCCCCTTCGACACGCCTTATGTAAGCTCCACTGTTACTACTGCCACCTGCCGTGTGTGAGTGGTTATTGCACATTGATGTCGAACATAGGCGGTGTTCACATTAATGTGACTGGACCACATACTGTGATAAGGTAGCTTCTGCCGCAGTGTATTTGACTAAAATTCTCTTGATTTCCTTGCTGCACTGTATTTAAATGATATCTTAGTCTTTCGACGTATTCCTTCGTCGTCGTTATCAGGAGATGACTATATTAGCTGGAGTTTATCAAATACTGACAATCGCTAGAACTACGTTATGGTGACGTCTTGCAAACATTGGGAAATTTACAATTACTACGAGAATCTATGTCGATGTCTGTAACGGATGGTCCTAGTATGTTAAGTGACGCAGTTTAGTGTACATAAATGTTCCAATGGCATTGTCCTCAATTTTGTTTTTCTGTAATTTGGTTTCTTCAGTGTAATGTATAACACAAAATAGTCCTCATTATTTGTAAAATACCGATCATCGTAAAATTCTTTATCTTCGTACAGATGTACTACAGAATGCCGTTCCTCTTTATGATCTGCCTGTTATCGATATTATGCGACTTAATACAGGAAAGAGAACGCAAATTGGCATTTAGTTTTCCCTTCCACAATTACTGATTATTATTTTCGTTTGATATTCGTTATCGATTGATTTTCATGATGAGTACATTACAAGTGTTGAATAAATCAGTGCATCTGGTTTCAGGGTTACTTGCAACCCTTCATGACATTCTGTTACTGCTTGTAATTCACATCAGGGAACAACGTTAGAATATTCATGTCCACAGCACGTGGTATATCGTGGTTCCTTCTTATCGTTCCAGAATATATTTGACCTTTTGACCACACGCTCATTTTCATGCACTACATCTGGCTAAAGTGACAGATTTGCATAATGTTATGCAGATGCTGAAATGGCTTTGGCTTCTGTTGCCGCGTCGTATTACTTCGCACCAACGTAGGTGGCCCAGTGGTAAAAAACTTGTATTCTGTTCTAGTAAAGTTCTAATCCTGCTTGAGTCATCCATATTCTGTAAGTCACTCTAGGTACATGCCAAGGCAACAGCTCTTTCCATTTCTCATTCCTGCAAAACTCCTGACATTACAAAATATCTAACGACAAACATCTTTTTTCCCTAAAATACCTGTATTTGAATATTTTCGTACTGTCGTATGTGGCAGCCCAAATAAGAAATCTGACTTACTGAATAAGACTGTCAGTCTCTAGAGGATAATCTTTAGTTGCTTATTTGAGTAGTTTTTAATAACAAAAATCATAGACCTTGCGTAAACTAAATTTTTAAATTACTACACACACGAATGACATCGTCACATCTACCAAATCTGCACACCAAAATCATTGTTCTTTTTAATATATAGCCTCAGTTTCTTATATTAATCGTCATAACTTTTTCGTTAACACAGATTTACAAAGACACTCTTCAAGCAAGCGTATAACGCTATGCGGAGGGTAGGTACTTTGTACCAGAAGTAGCCCTCTCTGTCGCATTTCTTTCTCGTATGATACCAGGAAGAAATAATAGTATGTGTGCCTCTGTATGGACCCTAAAATATATATCTTATCTTGCTTTCGTGGCCTACAGTCGAGATAAACGATAGGGGTACCACAGTTCTTTTCATATCTACTTAGAATATCTCTCCTCTAAATTCACACATTACTGCTTCGCGAGAACAATGTCTCCTTTCTTCCAAATATCATCAATTAAGTAGAATCGAACAGAAAGCTGCCTATGTTCTGGATATCAAGATAGGCACCAATTTTGTCGGCCGCTGGTGGCCGAGCGGTTCTAGGCGCTTCAGTCTGGAACCGCGCGACCGCTACGGTCGCAGGTTCGAATCCTGCCTCGGGCATGGATGTGTGTGATGTCCTTAGGTTATTTAGGTTTAAGTAGTTCTATGTTCTAGGGGACTGATGACCTGAGATGTTACGTCCCATAGTGCTCAGAGCCATTTGAACCATTTTTTTTAGGCACCAATTTTGTTTCTGGTGATATTATCACCTGAGTTCGCTTTTTTTAATCAAGCGAGTATCCTCTTTCAGAATCTGTTTGGTATTTGTTGAGTATATTTTCTGTGAAAACTTTGTTGTTCCTAGAAAGAAGTAATGAGAGAAAAGCGATACTGGAATTGCAGTACTTAAGTTCACTGGGAACACAGTGTCAGTTATGTTCATACAAAGAACAGAATGAAATTTAAAATGAAAGTCTCACAGGAATTGGGTACGAGCGAAGTGAAATATAAAGATTTTCGAGAGTTCCTTCGTCACTGAGGCGAATACAGCATCAAGACTGAATCACAAAAAAGAAGATATTATTGCATTCATGCAGATGATACCGAGCTACATTTTTTTGAAAGTGAGAAATTTGTTCCCGGGGTGTCTCTCAAAGCAGTGTCCCGCTGATCCGAAAGTAAGATCACCTACCTATTTGCTAGAATATTGATGCAAAATTCATATTTTTATTGATTACAACAACCATTTTCCAAATAAAAGTTGCCTGCGAAAAATAGTTATTTATGACTTTGTTACAGTATATTGAGACATGAAGGATTACATATTCCGGGGCGAGCTTTCCCTGCTTTCATAGTCAATTGTAAAACTGTCGGAAACTCAATAGCTCGAAAGTGTCGATGCTGGCCATACTCTCCGGGCATTTCAGATCGAGAGTTGGAAATATTCTTCCCATTAATGCATATTCAAATGACCATTACAGCAAACTTCATTTCCATGGCAAACATCTGCCCATAATCTACAAAATGTGATTTATGGAACATTGTCATAGAGCACGGGCCAGAGAAGAGCCTTTTTAAATACTGACGAATCGTCAAGTACAGCACGCTCTCCGAATGCAAGCATGTGTATATTAAGCAAATCTGATGAAAGGCCTCAACACTTATTTGTGGCATGTACTATATGGCTGAAATGCTCATACACAAGGCTATGCATTGGCATAGAGTTGGATGCCTTAGCTGCTTAGAGGCGTTTGCTTTCAGCAAGAACTTAGGACATAAAGTGACGAATGATAAACGCATGTTGTGTCGATAACAAATAAAAATTATTCAGGTGTGGGGAGGACGCGCGCTGAGGGTTCCTTGCAAACATAATTATGTGTATAGATAGTTCATCCATTTCGGGAATTGAGAATTGCAATGATTTTTGCTTGTTATCGACACTGATACTGGCAACATATAGGCACCGGGGGGGCTTTCAAGAATTTCTAGAATATATTAACATCAAGTTTGTCGACGGGCAACAAATGACAAAAGAATTATTTTTTTCGTATGATATAATTACAAATTAATAATTTTCTGATTTTTTTCCATTACTTGTACTTTGAAACCTTATTTGTTGCCAAATTTTATGATACTAAGTTAATCAGAAGTACCCTACTGGTTTTAATGAGTTGTTTAGTGGAATGACGACAGTGAAAATATGTGCCGGAACGGGACTCGAATACGGATTTCTCGCTTATCGCGAGCTGTCGCCTCACCATTAGGTAATTTGAGCACGTTTCACGGCCAGCCAAAATCTTCCATATGTTGCCAACCAGGTGTCTACAACCTCCACCCGTACATCCATTATGTACACAGGGTGAATCACCTAAAACTTGATCCGCAAATACTGCGGAAATAGGAAGTGCTATTGATGTGAGGTTTCCACACGATGGATCCGTAGTCGGGGGCTCGTATTGTTAGCCAGTCAACAGATTATAATAATACTTAGAAACCGTATTTTGTGTGCAAACATAGACTTTTTTTTAAATAGAACAATGCCTGTTGACATTAACGAACTAAAAGTAGGCTAAATTAGAATGTCGGTGGAGTTTTGTTGCAGGATCCTAGTGTGAGCCGTTTACGAGGTATCGTATTTTGAAAAGTTCTCACACCGACACTTATACAATAACGGTGGTAACACACACTGAAGAACAACACAAGTGCGTACACTACTTATGTGGATTCTTACCAATAACGAGACAATTGACAGTCACAGGTTGTGTTCAAAATGACCACCAGCAGCGGCAATACGCTTCCAGTCTGGTATAGAACGACTACTGCACACGTGCTAGCATTTCATCGGATATGTCCGAGCAGGCTGCAGTAATACGTCGTTGCATATCGTCGGGTGTAGTTGGTATGTCCTTGCAGACAACATCCTACAGCTTTCCCCACAGAAAAATAACCACAGGTGTCAAACCCGGGGGACGGGCCGGCCGAGGTACAGGTTCTCTGCGACAAATCCACCGGTTTGAAAACAATTCGTGAAGATATGCTGTAGTACTTCGTGCGATGTGAGCCGGACAGCCATCATGTTGGTACCACAGGTACCCTGCAGAGGAACTTATTCTGGCATCCGTGGAAGATAGCCTGTAGGAGGCTGCAATACTTGTGCGCCTTCAGTGTTCTTTCGATGGAAAACGAGCCTGTTAGCTGCCATGATTGGTAAATGTGGGTTCATCACTAAACAAGGTACATGATACATCTGGAATATCCTCTCTTAATGCCCATGTACAGAAATTAACACGATTCTCATAATCGTTTCCATGCAGCTCTTGACGGAGAGAGATGCGATAGAGATGGAACCTACGCCTATGAAGAATGCGTAAGACACTAGCCTAGCTCATGCCACTTCTTGCAATTGCGCGGGAGTTAATGTGCGGATCAACTGCAAAAGCAGCAAGAACATTAATTTCACTCTCTCCTGTCGTCACCTGTTTCGTTCTGTAACGTGTCTAGGTGTTACACTACCACTGTCACGTAACTGGCTGAAGAGGTTGATGAATAGTTGCCGCGATGGTTGCCATATATATCGGTAAATCTCACGACCTACTGCTTGGACTGACACACACTGACTACAAGTCGCATTGCACTCAAGGAACACATAAGCTCACTGTAAGCGAGCAATAACCTAGCAACTACGCAGGTTGAATAGCACAAACAAGTACCAGGATGGGAACTTTTCAAATTACGATATATCGTAAACGACTCGCACTAGAATCCTGCAACAGACTCCACTGACATTCTAATTTACCCTACTTTTCGTATGTTAATGCCAGTAGGCATTGTTCCATTAAAAAAAGTGTACGTTTACACAAAAATACATTTTCTAAGTATTTCTACAATCTGTTGATTGGCAAACAACACGAACCCCTGACTACGAATTCATTCTGTGAAAACCGCACATCTATAGCACTTCCGATTTCTGCGATATTTGCGGTACAAATTTTAGGTGAGTCACCCCGTATTTCCCTACAGGGAGGACGTTTTAAGTGAAAGTCGCTCTTCCAGTGTCGGCGGATAAATACGATGCTGCGGTGCCAGTGTAGTTCAGAAGTACGTTGCAATGTTCCTTCGGATATGCATGCATTCCAGTATCGTATTTAATGAGTGGGTTAGCGAGTATCAAAATATGTGACATAAATGGCCGTATATTTTGATTGCATTGACTTAGAAGCTTAAATTTTTTACATCAGTCAGGGACCTTAGATCCTAGTACGTGACATAAATTTCAAATTCGTACATTTAGCCGTTACGAGAAAAAGGGTTTTCAACAGTCGGAAGGACGGGCAGACAGACAACAAAGTGATCCTGTAAGGCTTCCGTTTCTACCGACTGAACCCCTAGAAATGAGCTTTGCTGCTGGTGAAAGAGGCCATTTGGTGAAGTCTGTCTCTTTGTGAACGATTATCTATTGTGTGCAGGAAGAGCGGCACGGAGAGTGAACGAGTATACAGGCTGACAACAAAGCGTCGTTGTCGATCACTGTACAGTGACAACCGCTCCTGCCACATGACCGTAACGAACTGTGTTATATCACCTAAAATGGAGTTGTCAGCTCTATCGCACAGGTCACACCAATACACAAGAGATGAAACTAATTCGCTAAGTTATAGACCCATACCACTGACATCAATTCGCAGTAAGACTTTGAAACATATACTGTACAAGTGGAAAAATGCTCCTATCGGGCCACAAAAAGGATAATATGTTCCTGTTTCAAAAGACTGTGACTGAATAGTGAGGTACCAGCTGTCTGATTTCACCTTCCTCAGCACTTTAAAAAGTTTTTCGAAAGTGTTGGCACGTAAACGTATCCATACTCTTTTTTATATGCAACTCACATCTCACTCCCACAACCTCTCCTAACTGTAACTCGTTCACAACCTCTAGTACATCGCTCTAAGTCGCTCATACCAATCCACTCCCAATTGGCCATTCCCAGTCACTCATTAGTGCAGCTCATTGTCATTATCTCTTTGTGTCTCTGTCATTGCCTTCTGTCTCACAGCCACAGTCTTTTTCGTTCCGTCCTCCTACTACTATCTCCCTCTTATTCTCTCATGCTTGTACTGCCTCATTCATTCATTCCCACTTCTGCCGTGTCTTCTGATTGTCACTATCTGTCTCTTCCTCTTTGCATTGAAATAGACTGTGTCTCTCATTATCACTGGCTCGCACCAACTTCCACTTTATCCTTCTCTTTATTCCTCTCCCACTGTCACTGTCTCCTTCACTCTCTTCACAGCACAGTTCTCTCACCGTCAGCTACGGTCCACTGTCACTGCGTCCCTCTCTTTCTCGCACACTGTCTTTGCCTCCTTCACTCTTTATATATCATAACCGCTGGCTGCTATCTTCCAGTCTTTATTACTTCTCTTTCCCGCTGTCACTGTCTCCTGTCTCAGCACAAAAAGCGGGAATATGTTTGCGTGCTAAAAGTTTTAAAGGTGCTGAGGAAAGTAGAATGAGGCAACTGGTACCGCACTCTTGAGACTGTCTTTTAAAACAGGAACGTATTACCCTTTTTTGTGCAACAAAGGAAATAATACAGTCATCTCATCTCGTTAATTCGAACTGCTTAGCACATTTATTTTTCTCGAAACATTTTAAACTCTTCGCGACCAATGCATTCTTTTCTATATCCCTATTGTCGTAGTTTCAGTAAATGATACAGCAGTAAGTCTTGAGACACTGGTGTTCGAGCACATTAGTCAGACATTTTTGATATATTAGAATGAGACTGTACATTTATCAAATGGAATTCCATGAACGGGAAGCAAACTATCAACAGTAGCTAGTCCGTAAACGTTCTGTCACCTTAGTCGCACTGGGTAGAGGAGACGGACGTTCAGCGGGAAAACTGCCAGTAAAGATATCTTTACAAAGCATGAGACGAAATCCAACATGCAAATTAATTTATCGGTAATAGCTTGATTCTGTGTGCATATACCAACCAAGTTATGTCTAAAGGTTGTCTCGTAGTTGTATTAAGATCCAGATATTTTTACTGACTGCCAGGCATTTAACTAAAACTAAAGCCATTAAGCAGCCGGAAGTTCGTCTGAATGAGGATGAGGACACACCTGAAATCCGCACTTAGGTTAACTGGAGTAAATGAACCCAGCGACCTACGTATTATCTGAGGCAGCTTTCGCCTGTCCAGTCCGATACGCCAGTACATAAAACCATTCAGCAACACCAACCCTGCTCCGTATCCATGGTTACAGATTTTCAAAGTATCGCGACACATGCTGTCCTTCGAAGAAAATTTGTATACCTGATTCGATTTGTACCAAAACAATTAATTAATACAAGGTTGTTATAACTGAACTTTCGTTACATGAGCCAGTGTAGACGAATAACTATTTACCGTATTGGTATCCAACTTTGTAAAGCCGCTACACACGCACTACTTTATCAGTCGACCAATGGACTGACCAATTTCGTGACAGTCTACGAACGTCCCGACCGACTAAACTGAGCGGTTACAGCGACGCCCTATTGTTGTGATTTTTTATCTTAAGTTCTCTGATTTTATGTTGTTTTAGGTTTATCTTGGCTGTTTTAGAGGTAACAAGGGCAAAAAAGCTAAGAGAAAGCTGTGGGCAAGAAGTGGCTAATGCAGAAAAAGAAACTCGCTCACATTCTGTTGCTTAACGAGACGGGAGCCGATGGTTTTCGTAATTGTCTAAGAATGGATGAAACATGTCTTTCAGAGCTGATAAAGATAATGAAACCATTCTTAAGGAACAATAATAGTTATGAGTAAGCTGCGAGTAGAGGCTGTTATCTACATTACGGTTTCTAGCCACTGGTAGAAGTTCAGAAGATCTCAAATTCAGTGATGTTGTAACCCCACAATTATTACCTAAATAAATCCTGAAGCTTACAAAATGATTTATAGTTGCCTGAGAAAACACATCATGGTAAGGTAAAATAAACTTCATTGACTTACCTATGTATGTAGCATAAAAGACACCACTGTAAGTTTAAGAAACTCATTTCAAATGGGAAGAAGAAAGACTACAACGATGGTGATGCACATCATCTAATAGATATATAGGAAATGAATCATTTAACCAATGTAAAGTAAATCCCACAGTTTGCTCTTCATGGCAGAAGGCTTGGATATAGACTGGCCTTATTTAACACTTATAACAAAGAAGAAAGTATATTTTAAGAATAAACATCCATTGACTGTCTATAATTCGGGTTTACTTCCGTGACATGTCCGAAATTAAATCTACGATCTAATCTGTCTGTATTTCGGTTTTTAGATTTCATTTTCGATTAGTATCAGAAAATAAAGGTAAAAACCGAAATCAGAAGCATGAGGGAATTTAATAGAGAAAATGTATATCTTTCACTCTATGTACCACGTAAACCATTATGGATTAGTTAAGAAATTAAACTAGTGCTTCATTTCTTGCATCTCTGTTGCTATACTCCTCGTACGACGTGACCCATAAACATCTCCAGTCTTCATATTTCTTCAGAAACTCTGCCAAAGTTTCGTCCGCATCGCACGCTGTATAACAGCATCGAATCCCGCGCACAGTGACAAAATACGAACCATTGTTGGGCGGTTGGAGCGACAACGCTACACACGGCACAATTTGTTTAAGTGCTGTGGGGGGTTGGGAGGGGGTTAGGGAGGATGGCTGTCGTGTAGTCCTAAACGCCCGACTTACCGACAAGGACCGGTCGTTCGGTCAAAACGCCTACACACGTCCAATTTGTCAGTCGCTCGAAAGATTGGTGCCTGTGTAGAGCCCTATAGAAAGTATGTTCTGGCGTTGTGCTGCAAGATTTGAGTTGTTAGTAGTGTTCGTTTCATGACTTACCCTTATGCACCAGTACCTGTACGGTGACACACGGTTGATCCAGCATCAGTGCGCATTACACTTACAGACAGTCAACATGCGTCCGGATCATGCGAGCAGGGTACTAGTAAAGTTGTTTTATCGAAACAACAGCAGTAATGCGGTTGCTCTCCGCAAGTGTCGACGCTTTAAAGCAATACGGAGAGGTCCTCTGTCCACACCAGGGTTGAAGCACATGATTCGGAAGTTCGAATTAACTGGCGATTTCGGAATTGCTCCTGGGAGAGGCCAACGGACAAGTGCACCACAAACTTTGGAAGTTACTGTTGCCATGGCGAAGAATGCTGGACGCAATGCGCGATCTTGAATCAATGCTCAAGCTGTGTAATGAGAGCTGAACATTTCAAGATCCACCGCTCGAAAAGTGCTGCCAACAATTGTAAAATGGCATCCCTAACGCGGTTCCAGGCGTGGTTGAAGATAGTCGTCACATTGAGCAACGTTTGTTTAATCGAACGTATATAAGGTATGCAATTAACAAATGTTACCCTCTCATGTGGAAATCAAAATGTGTTTCTTTCAGTGCTTTATTCGATGTTTCTCCTCTGCATGTACTTAAAAATGTTCCCACATAGTTTCTGTACGATCACGCGTTTTTCACAGGTTCCCTCTCAAGTTTTTTTTTTTTTTTGTCATCAGTCTACTGACTGGGTTGATGCGGCCCGCCACGAATTCCTTTCCTGTGCTAACCTCTTCATCTCAGAGTAGCACTTGCAACCTACGTCCTCAATTATTTGCTTGACGTATTCCAATCTCTGTCTTCCTCTACAGTTTTTGCCCTCTACAGCTCCCTCTAGTACCATGGAAGTCATTCCCTCATGTCTTAGCAGATGTCCTATCATCCTGTCCCTTCTCCTTATCAGTGTTTTCCACATATTCCTTTCCTCTCCGATTCTGCGTAGAACCTCCTCATTCCTTACCTTATCAGTCCACCTAATTTTCAACATTCGTCTATAGCACCACATCTCAAATGCTTCGATTCTCTTCTGTTCCGGATTTCCCACAGTCCATGTTTCACTACCATACAATGCTGTACTCCAGACGTACATCCTCAGAAATTTCTTCTTCAAATTAAGGTCGGTATTTGATATTAGTAGACTTCTCTTGGCCAGAAATGCCTTTTTTTGCCATAGCGAGTCTGCTTTTGATGTCCTCCTTGCTCCGTCCGTCATTGGTTATTTTACTGCCTAGGTAGCAGAATTCCTTAACTTCATTGACTTCGTGACCATCAGTCCTGATGTTAAGTTTCTCGCTGTTCTCATTTCTACTACTTCTCATTACCTTCGTCTTTCTCCGATTTACTCTCAAACCATACTGTGTACTCATTAGACTATTCATTCCGTTCAGCAGATCATTTAATTCTTCTTCACTTTCACTGAGGATAGCAATGTCATCAGCGAATCGTATCATTGATATCCTTTCACCTTGTATTTTAATTCCACTCCTGAACCTTTCTTTTATTTCCATCATTGCTTCCTCGGTGTACAGATTGAAGAGTAGGGGCGAAAGGCTACAGCCTTGTCTTACACCCTTCTTAATACGAGCACTTCGTTCTTGATCGTCCACTCTTATTATTCCCTCTTGGTTGTTGTACATATTGTATATGACCCGTCTCTCCCTATAGCTTACCCTACTTTTTTCAGAATCTCGAACAGCTTGCACCATTTTATATTGTCGAACGCTTTTTCCGGGTCGACAAATCCTATGAAAGTGTCTTGATTTTTCTTTAGCCTTGCTTCCATTATTAGCCGTAACGTCAGAATTGCCTCTCTCGTCCCTTTACTTTTCCTAAAGCCAAACTGATCGTCACCTAGCGCATTCTCAATTTTCTTTTCCATTCTTCTGTATATTATTCTTGTAAGCAGCTTCGATGCATGAGCTGTTAAGCTGATTGTGCGATAATTCTCGCACTTGTCAGCTCTTGCCGTCTTCGGAATTGTGTGGATGATGCTTTTCCGAAAGTCAGATGGTATGTCGCCAGACTCATATATTCTACACACCAACGTGAATAGTCGTTTTGTTGCCACCTTCCCCAATGCTTTTAGAAATTCTGATGGAATGTTATCTATCCCTTCTGCCTTATTTGACCGTAAGTCCTCCAAAGCTCTTTTAAATTCCGATTCTAATACTGGATACCCTATCTCTTCTAAATCGACTCCTGTTTCTTCTTCTATCACATCAGACAAATCTTCACCCTCATAGAGGCTTTCAATGTATTCTTTCCACCTATCTGCTCTCTCCTCTGCATTTAACAGTGGAATTCCCGTTGCACTCTTAATGTTACCACCGTTGCTTTTAATGTCACCAAAGGTTGTTTTGACTTTCCTGTATGCTGAGTCTGTCCTTCCGACAATCATATCTTTTTCGATGTCTTCACATTTTTCCTGCAGCCATTTCGTCTTAGCTTCCCTGCACTTCCTATTTATTTCATTCCTCAGCGACTTGTATTTCTGTATTCCTGATTTTCCCGGAACATGTTTGTACTTCCTCCTTTCATCAATCAACTGAAGTTTTTCTTCTGTTACCCATGGTTTCTTCGCAGCTACCTTCTTTGTACCTATGTTTTCCTTCCCAACTTCTGTGATGGCCCTTTTTAGAGATGTCCATTCCTCTTCAACTGTACTGCCTACTGCGCTATTCCTTATTGCTGTATCTATAGCGTTAGAGAACTTCAAACGTATCTCGTCATTCCTTAGTACTTCAGTATCCCACTTCTTTGCGTATTGATTCTTCCTGACTAATGTCTTGAACTTCAGCCTACTCTTCATCACTACTATATTGTGATCTGAGTCCATATCTGCTCCTGGGTACGCCTTACAATCCAGTATCAGATTTCGGAATCTCTGTCTGACCATGATGTAATCTAATTGAAATCTTCCCGTATCTCCCGGCCTTTTCCAAGTATACCTCCTCCTCTTGTGATTCTTGAACAGGGTATTCGCTATTACTAGCTGAAACTTGTTGCAGAACTCAATTAGTCTTTCTCCTCTTTCATTCCTTGTCCCAAGCCCATATTCTCCTGTAACCTTTTCTTCTACTCCTTCCCCTACAACTGCATTCCAGTCGCCCATGACTATTAGATTTTCGTCCCCCTTTACATACTGCATTACCCTTTCAATATCCTCATACACTTTCTCTATCTGTTCATCTTCAGCTTGCGACGTTAGCATGTATACCTGAACTATCGTTGTCGGTGTTGGTCTGCTGTCGATTCTGATAAGAACAACCCGGTCACTGAACTGTTCACAGTAAC
This sequence comes from Schistocerca serialis cubense, assembly GCF_023864345.2. Lineage (NCBI taxonomy): Eukaryota > Metazoa > Arthropoda > Insecta > Orthoptera > Acrididae > Schistocerca > Schistocerca serialis. The sequence continues at coordinate 374,319,393 of NC_064640.1, forward strand.
ACACCCTCTGCCCTACCTTCCTATTCATAACGAATCCTACAACTGTTATTCCATTTTCTGCTGCTGTTTATATTACCCGATATTCATCTGACCAGAAATCCTTGTCTTCCTTCCACTTCACTTCACTGACTCCTACTATATATAGATTGAGCCTTTGCATTTCCCTTTTCAGATTTTCTAGTTTCCCTACCACGTTCAAGCTTCTGACATTCCACGCCCCGACTCGTAGAACGTTATCCATTCGTTGATTATTCAATCTTTTTCTCATGGTAACCTCCCCCTTGGCAGTCCCCTCCCGGAGATCCGAATGGGGGACTATTCCGGAATCTTTTGCCAATGGAGAGATCATCATGATACCTCTTCAATTACAGTATCTCTCAAGTAGCGAAAGTTTAATTACAATCATCCTGTATATGCTGCGCTGGCACGTTTGGTGAAATGATAGTAATAGCTGTTATTCGGTGACTGAACAAACAAGAAGATATTGCCTTTCACCCTCTGTTACGAATCACTAGAGCCCCACAATATTCGGGCTGACGCGGGCAGTTTCTGTCCACCGGCTCTTCCAAGAGGCAACTATTTCGCGTGACGGATCGCTGATGCTTTTACCGAAAGTGAAGGTTACATTCTAACTGTCGTGTCTACTAGTTGAAACGTTGAGGATGATGTAGTAATGAAAGTATTAATTTAAATGTAAGCTAGCTATGAAGTCACTGATTTCAATATTCTCTATAAATACATTATTAACGTGATAACCTACCGAGCGTTGTGGATCAGTTCCAAAACTATAGTTCCAACTGTACCCAGAGAAAAATAATCCTTTGAGCCGCAGTGTGCAGTGATCGTTAGTTTTACGGATAGCGTGTCTAGAGTGTGCATATAATACACTTGCTGAGAGGTACATGTGGATTACGACAATCATTCTGCGAACATTTTATAAAGCATGTATTGCCATTTTGATGTATATTATTAACATCAGGTACTTTCAGTGCAAGCTCAGTAGGCTAGGATTGAAAGTGACGCTGTTGGTACGAAAGTAGTCGCCAAATGTATGCACTGCAACTATTGACAGATCAGTTAATAAACGCTTCATGAAATATTAAAGAAGTGACTGGTTCCCTGTCAACAAAATGTTGAAAAGGGAATAAAGATAAACAAACGCTGCAATTTCTGAAATAAGAATGGAAAACCTTTTGTTTATGATTTATTTATCTTTATATTTATTTTTTACTATTGTGTTTTATTTATACACATCAAAAAAAGTTTTGCATCACCTCAGTTCCGAGAGTTCCGGAATGACTACAGAAAATTGGAATAGAGATCAACATAAACATCATTTCCGCCCTTTTTAATGCTCGTGAAAACCACACATTGCATGTTGTACCACCATACAGCGTGACCTTCATAGGTGGTGGTCCAGATTGCTGTACACACCGGTACCTCTAATACCCAGTAGCACGTCCTCTTGCATTGATGCATGTCTGTATTCGTCGTGGCATAATATCCACAAGTTCATCAAGGCACTGTTGGTCCAGATTGTCTCACTCCTCAATGGTAATTCGGAGTAGATCCCTCAAAGTGGTTGGTGGGTCTCATCTCCCATAAACGGCCCTTTTCCATCCGTCCCAGACATGTTCAATAGGGTTCATGTCTGGAGAACATGCTGGCCACTCTAGACGAGAAATATCGTTATCCTGAAGGAAGTCATTCACAAGATGTGCACGATGGGTGCGCGAATTGTCGTCCACGAAGACGAATGCCTCGCCAATATGCTGCCGATATTGTTGCACTATCGGTCGGAGGATGTCAGTCACGTATCGTACAGCCGTTACGGCGCCTTCCATGGCCACCAGCGGCATACGTCGGCCCCACATAATTCCTCCCCTAAATAGCAGGGAACCTCTACCTTGCTGCACTAGCGGGGCTGTGTGTCTAAGGCGTTCAGCCTGACAGGGTTGCCTCCAAACACGACTCTGACGATTGTCTGGTTGAAAGCATATGCGACACTCATTGGTGAACAGAACGTGATGCCAATCCTGAGCGGTCCATTCGGCATGTTGTTTGACCCATCTATACCGCGCAGCATTGTGACGTGGTTGCAAAGATGGACGTCGGAAGTGAAGTTGCGCATCACGCAGCCTATTGCGCACAGTTTGAGTCGTAACACGACGTCCTGTGGCTGCACGAAAGGCATTATTCAATATGGTGGCGCTGCTGTCGGGGTTCCTCCGAGTCATAATCCGTAGATAGTGGTCATCCACTGCAGTAGTAGCCTTTGGGCGGCCTGAACGAGGCATGTAATCGACAGTTTCTGTCTCTCTCTATCTCCTCCACGTCCGAAAAACATCATTTCGTTTCACGCCGAGACGCCTGGACACTTCCCTTGTTGAGAGCCCTTCCTGGCACTAAGTAACAATGCATACAGATCGAACCGCGGATTGACCGTCTAGGCATAGTTGAACTTCAGAGAACACGAGCCGTGTACCTCCTTCCTGGTGAAGTGACTGGCACTGAACGGCTGTCGGATATCCTCCGTCTAATAGGCGCTGCACACGCATGGTGGTTTACATCTTTGGGTGAGTTTAGTGATATCTCTGAACAGTGAAACGGACTGTGTCTGTGATACAATATCCACAGTCAACGTCTGTCTGCAGGAATTCTGGGAACCAGGGTGATGCAAAACTTTCTTTGATGTGTGTATAGTATAAAATTTCACTTTTTGCCTATAATTCGCAAACGTTAATACACAAAATTACAAATGTTGACAACCGATTGTGAACCTTTGTAGCTGCAAGTAATTGATCCAAAATCAATATTTCATTAAAACAATTATATTTGCAGCTTAATACAAACAAGTTCAATAATCTGAAATTAAATCTCAGAGCACCAGGGATATTAAAATGCTAAACTTACATATTAATTCTGAACAGCTGTCATACCACTGAAATATTCAAATGTGTGTGAAATCTTATGGGACTTACTGCTAAGGTCATCAGTCCCTAAGCTTACACACTACTTAACCTAAATTATCCTAAGGACAAACACACACACCCATGCCCGAGGGAGGACTCGAACCTCCACCGGGACCAGCCGCACAGTCCATGACTGCAGCGCCTCAGACTGCTCGTCTAATCCCGCGCGGCCATACTACTGACCAACAAACATCAGTGGCTTGTGTCCTGCCCTTTTCACATTTTTCTCACATTTCTGTGCATTTCATACTATTTTTTTGTCATTAAATACAAAAACAAATATGGCTGAAAGTCTACTTAAGTGTTTCATGCAGGACTTGTCAACACTGTCCGTGAGGTATAATGGGAACAAAAGAAGGTGTGTCAGCTGTTTGCATTACTCGGCCAGCGAGAGAGCAGCAGGCAGACGACGTGTTTTGAAGTAATACATTCGGAAGAAAGGGTGAAACATTGCTGTAAACCAGGATTATAAATTTAACTGCTTCTTGTTTGATGCTCAGCTACTTAAAATGTGCTAGTATCTGCAAACTAAGGGCAGTGTCACAACCCATGCTATATTATAAAAAGCAGTGAATTATTTCTTTGCTCTTTGTTGTTACACAATCGATGTGCGCGAGCACACTGAGTAAGCGGATCAGTGTTTTTTAATTAAATCATGAGGAAAGGTAAGTGGATCAATTTTCTTAATTAAATCATTGGAAAAGGTAGCTTGATCAGTGTTTATTAATATACAGGGTTTCCCACACAAACCTCCCTACTTTCAAAGATCCAGGAAATAAACCACAGTAGATACGACAATGAAAAATGCACCACATTGTAGAGCATCTCAAAGAATTTATTTATTTATCGTCGATACACCTCTACATGTCAACCATTTGTAGCACTAAGAATATCAAGTCTATATTCAATTTCGTGCCCAGTTCTTGTAACATTTCCTTTGTTATTGTTGCAATCGCATTAGTGACACAATGTCGCAATGTAGGAATATCGTCCACTTTGGTCGCATACACGCGGTCTTCACCAATCCCCACATGAAGAAATCAAGCAGCGTAAAGTCAGGTGAACGTGGTGGCCAGGCAGTGGGTCCTCCACATCCGATCCAACGACTGGAAAGTTTCCTATCCAGAAACATACAAACAGCCGTTGACCAATGCGGCGAAGCTCCAGCTTGTTGAAAAATGATGTTGGGTTGCAAGTCTTCTACCTGAGGGTACACAAACTGCTCCAACATGTCCAGACACAATGACCCATTCACTGTTTGTTCCACAAAGAAGAATGATCCAACAATCCTGTTGTGCATTAGCCCGTACCAGACGTTTATTTTAGGGCTATCAAAAACATGTTCAATGACAAGGCGCGAATTTTGGGAACCCCAAATCCGAACATTATGCCTATTAATCCTTCCTGATAGATGAAAGGTTGCCTCATCTGAGAAGAAACATCTTTCCAGGAAGCTGGCATCCATATCAGTATGCTGCAGCACATCCGCAGCAAATTGTTGTCAGTGTGGTTTATCGTTCAGCGTCAGATGGTGCAGAATTTGCACTTTGTAAGCACACAGACGAAGACGCTGGTGAACTACACGATGCAATGTTGATCGAGGTACATCAAGTTGCCTAGATGCTTGACGAATCGACTTACGTTAGCTTCTGACAAACATTTGTCTGATGTCCTCCACTGTCTCTTTTGAAACTCCGTTCATGGGACCATGCTGCACTCTGTCGACGGTACATGGCACTTCTGACATAGGGATACAAATTCTTTGGGATGCTCTACAATGTGGTGCATTTTTCACTGTCGTATGTACTGTTTTTCTCTCCGGGGTCTTTGAAATCAGGGAGGTTTGAGTAGGACACCCTGTATAGGACTTGCGACTCTATTATTAAAAAAGCATTTATCCACCTACCTTCTCCAATAATTAATTAAAAATATTGATCCACTTACTCAGAATGCCAACGCACATCGATTGCGTTGTCATTTCACCACCACAGTTGACACATTTTCGTGTCTCTGCAATTAATCCATGAGGCATGCACCAACGGACGGCTTCGCTGTGCAGAACTGAATCACTTAAATCAGTTCACTTTATAGCACTCGCTGCCATAATCACTAAATATTTCTGTTGAAATTAATACACCGAAAAACCGGGAACAAGACAATTGTTTCAATTTCGGGGCTAGGAATACAATGCCTCTCTCTCGTCTCTCATTGGTTATGCCAAAGCATCATCCCACTGGCTAGGCGAACCAACGCGTTTTCAAATTATGAACAGTAGATAAGCATCGCCAGGACTGTCACTAGCCCAGATCTAGAAAAAATCGCTCTTAGCGCTATGGGACTTAATTTCTGAGGTCATCAGTCCCCTAGAACTTAGGACTACTTAATCCTAACTAACCTAAGGACACCACACACATCCATGCCCGAGGCAGGATTCGAACCTGCGACCGTAGCGGTAGCGCGGTTCCAGACTGTAGCGCCTAGAACCGCTCGGCCACTCCAGCCGGCTCCTGATCTAGACTTAGGACCTGTTTCTTTTCTACCCACAAAGCTGTTCTTCAAGGTTTCACTATAAGACCAACAATGAGCCATCAATTTCGTTGTAATGTGTAGGATACTTCAGTGTTATTGAACTTATATATTTGTGGTAAAAGTCTAGAATAGGGCCAATGGCGTACTTACGTGTTTGCCGGCCGCCGTAGCCGAGCGGTTCCAGGCGCTTCAGTCCGGAACCGCGCGACTGCTACGGTCGCAGGTTCGAATCCTGCCTCGGGCATGGATGTGTGTGATAACCTTAGGTTGGTTAGGTTTAGGTAGTTCTAAGTTCTAGGGGACTGATGACCTCAGATGTTAAGTCCCATAGTGCTCAGAGCCATTTGAACCATTTGAACTTACGTGTTTCGTGCAGAAATGTTGTCAGAGCTTGCCGTGACATATGATGGAAACAAAAGAAATTGTCAGTTGTTTGTGTTACTCAGCCAACGAGAGAAACCACGCTGTAGTCTCCCCAGCATCTGTAATAATCTAAAGTAGGGTCAGTTTCTCGACAAGCAGTGTGGCTCGGTGGTAAAATGGCCACCTTCTATGTGTGCGCATGCGTTCGATTCCCGGCTAACGAACATTTCTTTAAACAAAGGAGTACGGTCTACGAACACTTCCGTAACGCGTAAAATACATAAAGATGGGAAAATATCGGTAGCTCTTGTGATAGATAACAGCTTAATCAATGGTTCGAGACTCATTTCGGTCATAATATTTTCGTTTTTTTTTTCGTTTAGTTCGAATACCTACATCATTCAAATATAAAATGCATTAAATGCATTCTAATTAACACCCATCTGTCATTTTTGTGTAAAATCAACGTGTTCTTATTTCAAATAACATATCGCACAAATAAATACAGTTTTCAATGGAAATGTACACATAAGCACGAAAGAAACTGGTATAGGCAAGCGTATTCAAATACAGAGATGTAAACCGGCAGAATACGGCGCTGCGGTCGGCAACGCATATATACGGCAAGTTGTTGGCGCAGTTGTTAGGTCAGTCACTGCTGATACAATGGCAGGTTATCAAGATTTAAGTGAGTTTGAACGTGGTGTTGCATTCGGCACACGAGCGATGGGACACAGCATCTCCGACGTAGCGATGAAGTGGGGATTTTTCCGTACGTCCATTTCAGTAGTGTACCGTGAATATCAGGAATCCGGTAAAACATCAAATCTACGACATCGCTGCGGCTGGAAAAATATCCTACAAGAACGGGATCATTGACGACTAAAGAGAATAGATCAACGTGAGAGAAGTGCAACCCTTCCGTAAATTGTTGCAGATATCAATGCTGGGCCATCAACAAGAGTCAGCGTGCGACAAATTTGAGCGGATGGACTTGTACGGGTATGGAGACAACCTCATGAATCCATGGGCCCTGATGTCAGCAGAGGACTGTTCAAACTGGTTGAGGCACTGTAATGGTGTTGGGCGTGTGCAGTTGGAGTGATATGGGACCCCTGATACGTCTAGATACGACTTTGACAGGTGACACGTACGTAAGCATCCTGTCTAATCACCTGCATCCATTCATGTCCATTGTGCATTCCGACGGACTCCGGCAATTCCAGCAGGACAATGCGATACCCCACACGTACAGAATTGCTACAGAGTGGCTCCAGGAACACTCTTCTGAGTTTAAACACTTCCACTGGCCACCAAACTTCCCAGACATAAACATTATTGAGCATATCTGGTATGCATTGCAACGTGCTGTTCAGGAGAGATCTCGACCCCGTTGTACTCTTACGGATTTATGGACAGCCCTGCAGGATTCATGGTGTCAGTTCTCTCCAGCACTACTTCAGACATGAGTCGAGTCCATGCCACGTCGTGTTGCGGCACTTCTGCGTGCTCGCGAGGTCCTACCTGCCTAATAAAGCAGGTGTACCACTTTCTTCGGCTCTCCAGTGTGAATCCTTAATTAACGACCTCTGTAATACAGTTTTGATAAAAATTGTTTAAATTTAAAAAAAGCATTACAAATGAACTTTTTTGTCTTTATGCATTTTACACTTCACATAAGCACTCGTTGATCATGCGCCTATGTTTACAAAATGATCATGAACCAGGAATAAAACGCAGCCCCCCCCTCCCCCACACCAGCACCCCTCCCCCCACCCACCCTATATGGCAGGGCAGTTTTTTACCACAAAACCATGCTCTCTGTCGAAAAACAGAACTTACTTTAGGGTAAGACGCTCGGAAAACTTAAAAGTCGATTTTCTCGAGAATTGTAAGAGTTGCGTCGAATCGCTTGGGTGGATTGATGTTTGTGTTCTGGACATCACATACCATACATATAAAAAAAATGGCAAAAATCCGGTAACCTTGTGGTCTTCTTGTGAGGCCATTTTGGGAAATCACGAAAACCTTAATTAGGACGGTCAGACGAGGATTTTAATCACTGTACTTCCGAAGAAAACGCCGAGAATAGGAATACTGCGTGCTAATTAAAAGCAACAAAACTTAACGGGTGACCACGTATGCAGTTTTGCTTGAGCGTCGTCAACTATCTCATCGAGCATACCTACCGAATACCTCTGCTGATGACGAGAAATGTTGCGTTTATGCTAACTTAATAAAAATAAATTAATGGCACCTACAGGCATGGAATTGAACAAATCTGAGCATTGTCAGACTGGGTTAGATAATGATAGAGAGTGTCTTGATGATGGTTAACTTATCTCTCATGTTTGTGTTGTATTCATTTAACTAACAAAAAGTGCTATAAAATATTCACTGTGCTAACACAATCGCATTACAACTCATTCCGTTAACTTTAAAATAAAAGTATATTTTAATAAAAGTATCCCTCACACGAGCGTGCCCACGCCACCACGAATTAATACGATATTACACATTTGTGATCTCTAAACGTTTGTGTCCACTGCCGTCCCGTGTCATACACAAAAAGCACTACAGAACTACCACGGAAGTATGGAAATGTGGCAATGGGAGTAAATACATAACGAAGCCCGGTTAATAAATTATTGTGTCACATTTCCACCAATAAAATTGTCGACACAAGAAAAAACTTGGAAGGAGGAGAAAAATGCATGAATTAAGTGAGCAACTCTGCAGTTTCTTTAGTTTTCAGCATTTGATGTACATGGTACGGAATCAAGATAGCGAATAGGATTACGGTGGAGAACTTTTCTTAAGCTTTCTATACTGACGTTCGTTCTGTTTCCTTGTAGCTCAATCACAGAAGTAAAACTGTTGTGTCCAGCGAGATCAGAGCCGACTGCTAATGCTGCCTACACTTCAATGCACGAACGTGTTACCAGTGAGCTATGAAACAAGTGCAGCATTCGTTTTTCTTTCGTTGCCCCACCGATTGCAAAGCCAGATTACTCGCAAAGTGAAAGATTAGAGTATAGTTTCTTCGTGAAATAACCTTCCTAGAGTGAAATAAGTAAATTAACTAATTAAAACTCACACCTTAAATGAGAATAATTCAGAATATTTAATCTAAATGTCAAGAACATATCAGTTGAATATAGCAGCATAATTGTGAGCCACCTTAGGAAGTAAATCGACGATCACAGAGTTGACATATTCTGCGAAGTTTCCACATCTAAATTAACTAGCAGCAGGAAAAATACGTTTCCACAGCCGAACTTTTTTCTTGCAGTGCACAGCTTGGCGCTTCAAAGGCGCAGCACAGGAAGCGGAGGGCCGAAATACCAGGTGAATAGGTCAACAAGTTTCGTTACCATTTCTGTAATTAGGCGTCGGAGCTAATGCGTAGCTTCAAATAATATTTTGTTCCGCCGCCCACAATCTAAGCACCATAAAGTAACAACAGGAGAAATTATTTTGCGCCGCCCCCCAATTCATTAGTTGTAATTTTTTTTAATTTTAAGCGTGCTGCAAACTTTAAAGCTCATTCGCTCAACGGAATTGGCTTTCTTATTTTATTTTTTAGTACAACCAGTAGTTTTACAGTAAACATAAGTAGATAACAGTTCTTGTTCTTTTGATCATTATAAACTTAAAAACAGGTTTTTATTTAGAATGCTTTCATTGGCGTGAGATGAATGGGCTTGTCAACCAGCAATACATTTAAGACAGAGAGATACCAAACAAACATTGCGGTAAACCAAGCAGAGTGTGGGGTGAAGTTTCTATTCAGTGTGTCACATTTGCTGAAGTTTACTCCTAATTTAATTCCGCTTGGTTTCGTAGAGACGAAGCTTCTAAGCCAATGGTTCCTAACCTAGGGTAATTGCCCCTGACGGGAAAATGAAATTTTCTAAAGAGTAAACAAAAAAGCGTTCAGCTGTGTTTTGGTCACGAGACTAAATATTTAAAAGATCATTACTATTATCACTAAGATAGTAATCTGATTACATAAGCCGTCAGTAATAACATTTTTTAAATATTAGCATTAACACGTGATACCACATCACGGAGGTTACAAAAAAATGGTTCAAATGGCTCTGAGCACTATGCGACTTAACTTCTGAGGGCATCAGTCGCCTAGAACTTAGAACTAATTAAACCTAACTAACCTAAGGACATCACACACATCCATCCCCGAGGCAGGATTCGAACCTGCGACCGTAGCGGTCGCTCGGTTCCAGACTATAGCGCCTAGAACCGCACGGCCACTCCGGCCGGCACGGAGGTCACAGCTTGTGAAATGAATGTATGAGCTTCCTACTATAGTACATCCACTACACGTATAATTCCTACTTTCTACGACGCATCTGTGAAAATAAAACTGATAAAAATACGTTACACATACATAAATAACTCATGGAAATGGCCTTTCAGAGTTGTAGGTAGTCCCTCTGCGTACCCTAAATTGCTTCGTTATTTACTTCGCAACAAACGAACTAACTGACAGCACAATACAACAGTAACTATGTAATGTCTACAATATTTATGCAGGTCTTACACAATAGCATTATTATTATTATTAGTAGTAGTAGTAGTAATAGTAGTAGTGGTCAGACACAAAGCATTGGCAGCCTAAATACTTCCAGTTTCTGTCACTTCAGAAGTAAGGTGGACAGTAATCAAGTGATGTACAAACCGTAGGTGTACTGTACATATTTTAATTTTTTTGGGCAGCGCGGAGTAGCCGCGCGGTTTGAGGCGTCACGTCACGGACTGCGCGGCCCCTCTCGCCGGAGGTTCGAGTCCTCCCTCGGGCATGGGTGTGTGTGTGTGTGTGTTGTTCTTAGCATAAGTTAGTTTAAGTTAGTTTAAGTAGTGTGTAAGTCTAAGGACCGATGACCTAAGCAGCTTGGTCCCTTAGGAATTCACACACATTTGAACATTTAAATTTGTTTGCTTTTAAATGGGAGTGTAGGCTGTGGGTCAAGCAGGTGTCCCTAGGGATGGTAGTAGTCCAGAGGAAGCATGTTTTGCAACAAGGATCTAGCCTCGATGTCGATAGCTAGTTTTCTTTTCTGAGAAAGAGTTGTAAGTAGCACTCAAGATGCACTGAGAATTGCTTCATCATTCTATAAGAAAAGGTTGTTAAAAATAAGCATTTATTGACTCATTAGTTCGGGTTTAATAAGATACCTAAAAAGGTTAAATAATCACTTAACTTTCGTCATTTCAAAAATAAGTGTTCAAAGAAAATTCCTAGGCGCTAATGTCGATAAAGGTGGCAGGAGTGAGGAGGGGTTACCGGCCAATATGTGGGTAACAGTCTCAGAAAGTTTTTTGAATGATGCTATCACCATTTGACTGTAATAATTTTTGTTTCATTGTTATACGATACAGATTTAGGCCTTAGGCCATTTTCAAGTACAAAAACTTTTTTCTATGTACTTTAAAATGGCCTAAGGCCGAAATCTGGATCGTATAACAATAAAATAAAAATTATTGCAGTCAGATGGCAGCAGCATCACTCAAAAAATTTGTCATGACTGTGACTTCAGCCAAATAAGAATTATCAGTCTCTGAAAGGCTGGGAACCACTGCTCTACACAATAAAAACATTCATTTGCGAATTATGAAGGTATAGTTGTTAGAACAAAACTCTACCATCTGGTGAGCAAGATGTATGAAACAGGCGAAATACCCTCAGACTTCAAGAAGAATATAATAATTCCAATTCCAAAGAAAGCAGGTGTTGACAGATGTGAAAATTACCGAACTATCAGCTTAATAAGTCACAGCTGCAAAATACTAACACGAATTCTTTACAGACGAATGGAAAAACTAGTAGAAGCCAACCTCGGGGAAGATCAGTTTGGATTCCGTAGAAACACTGGAACACGTGAGGCAATACTGACCTTACGACTTATCTTAGAAGAAAGATTAAGGAAAGGCAAACCTACGTTTCTAGCATTTGTAGACTTAGAGAAAGCTTTTGACAATGTTGACTGGAATACTCTCTTTCAAATTCTAAAGGTGGCAGGGGTAAAATACAGGGAGCGAAAGGCTATTTACAATTTGTACAGAAACCAGATGGCAGTTATAAGAGTCGAGGGACATGAAAGGGAAGCAGTGGTTGGGAAGGGAGTAAGACAGGGTTGTAGCCTCTCCCCGATGTTGTTCAATCTGTATATTGAGCAAGCAGTAAAGGAAACAAAAGAAAAATTCAGAGTAGGTATTAAAATCCATGGAGAAGAAATAAAAACTTTGAGGTTCGCCGATGACATTGTAATTCTGTCAGAGACAGCAAAGGACTTGGAAGAGCAGTTGAATGGAATGGACAGTGTCTTGAAAGGAGGATATAAGATGAACATCAACAAAAGCAAAACAAGGATAATGGAATGTAGTCGAATTAAGTCGGGTGATGCTGAGGGAATTAGATTAGGAAATGAGGCAATTAAAGTAGTAAAGGAGTTTTGCTATTTGGGGAGCAAAATAACTGATGATGGTCGAAGTAGAGAGGATATAAAATGTAGGCTGGCAATGGCAAGGAAAGCGTTTCTGAAGAAGAGAAATTTGTTAACATCCAGTATTGATTTAAGTGTCAGGAAGTCATTTCTGAAAGTATTCGTATGGAGTGTAGCCATGTATGGAAGTGAAACATGGACGATAAATAGTTTGGACAAGAAGAGAATAGAAGCTTTCGAAATGTGGTGCTACAGAAGAATGCTGAAGATTAGATGGGTAGATCACATAACTAATGAGGAAGTATTGAATAGGATTGGGGAGAAGAGAAGTTTGTGGCACAACTTGACCAGAAGAAGGGATCGGTTGGTAGGACATGTTCTGAGGCATCAAGGGATCACCAATTTAGTATTGGAGGGCAGCGTGGAGGGTAAAAATCGTAGAGGGAGACCAAGAGATGAATACACTAAGCAGATTCAGAAGGATGTAGATTGCAGTAGGTACTGGGAGATGAAAAATCTTGCACAGGATAGAGTAGCATGGAGAGCTGCATCAAACCAGTCTCAGGACTGAAGACCACAACAACAACAACAAGTTGTTAGAATAGACTGCTATGTTAAATAGTATTGTTGCGTTATGCCTTATTCTGGGTTGCCTGGCACCAATGCATCAAAACGGCGTCATGGAGGAGAGGTGCAGCCATTGTGGTGACCAGACATTATGAAGTACGAAGGCGTATTCAGAGTGCAAGAGCGCTTATTCAGGAAGCTGAGGAAGGGGAGAGGGGGGAAGCGTGGCAGCTCCACTGAAGGTTGTAGTTGGGCTTCAGGAGCTGACTAAACAAGAGCAGGCTAAGTGAAGTCATCACCACACAATGACAACACCAGGCTGCTACGGCCTGTTCTTTCCCATGGTAGGGTTGCTTCTGCTGGAGAAGTACTGGCCAGCACACACTGATAAATAGCCGCTCCCCCCCCCCCCCCCCCCAAATCAGACCCTATATTTCTCACATGTACTCAGTTGTTCTCAGATTGTCGCCGAAATTCCCTGTACACGAACGTATCAAGGTGTGTAGCTCATGGCAACCCCCGCCGTCTCCATCAGCTGCTGACTTAGAGATGGAGACTACTGCAGAGCCAGATGAAATATCCTGTCTTCTAACAACGACTTCGTCCAGTAGGGTAGTAGGCAGCTGCCTGTGCTGAGGACCAAATGCAGACGATTTGAGGCCTTAGCACTGATGGATCTCCCTATGGGTGACTAGCTTCTGCTGGCGGGCACCACTCTAATGGGACGCCAGTTCGAGCCCAGGCTGGGAGCGATCTGGTCTCCGTCGCTGTGCACCGGTTCCTGGAGGCTTCAGTCGACGCCTTCGAAGTCGACCATGCTGTGAGATACAGTTTTAGTACCGTCCTTCCCTGTTCTGTATTCCGTGGCCCAGCATCCTGGACGGAACTGTCACATATCGGCAATGGCCGTCCTGCTGACTCCAGCCACGGCTCGCTGAGCTCTGCGACTCACTACGTCATCCCGGGTCGACGGCCTCTTCTCCAGTGGCGACCATACCTCTGTTTCTCACACGAATAAAAGTCCACTTTAACCAGGGACGTCTTATCAGCAGTCCTCCGCTATTCACCACCTCCACCACCACTCGCAACCCTCGTCCTGGCGAAGGAGGCAGCTTTGCTTCCTGACATTCACATAGTCGTTTCCTCTGCCACAGTATGTCACACCCAGACCCATACAGTATACTACTAGTCGCTGAATATAATTCATTTGGTAAAACTAATTTTAATTTCACTCCTTTGACAGAATCACTACCAAACTGCTCTATTGTGTTGTTTGCCTCTCCAAAGCTGTATGTTGCTAGCACTCTGTCTCTCTGCCTATTACGTTGCGTAACAGACGGTGAAGTTTTGCAGTTCAGCATAACGAAAAGCGAGATGTCTCGCAATTTCTGTCCCTGACTGCACATCATAAGCACAACGGACAAAAAAAATTATTCACCACCAGAAGTCATAAAGCTAATACCACACTCTAACACACCTTCACACTTTAAGAATATTATAAAAATTCCAATTCCAAAGAAAGCACGTGCTTGCAGCTACGAATATTACCGAAATATCAGTTTAACAAGTCGTGGTTGTGAATCACTAACACGAATCCTTCACAGAAGAATGGGAAAAATTGGTAGCAGCCAACCTCGGGAAGATCAGTTTGGATTGCGGAGAAAGGTAGGAACATGCGAGGCAATACTGACCCTACATTTTATCTTAGAAGATACGTTGAGGAAAGGCAAACCTGCAATTATAGTATTTGTAAACCTAGAGAAAATTTTTCACAATGTTGACTGGAGTAATTTCTTTGAAATTCTGAAGGTAGTAGGGGTAAAATACACCTAGCGAAAGGCTATTTACAACTTGTACAAAAACCAGACAGCAGTTACATGGGTCGAAGGGCGTGAAAGGAAAGCAGTGGTTGAGAAGGGAGTGAGACAGGGCTGTAGCCTATCCCCGATGTTATTCAGTCTGCCCACAAGCAAGCAATAAAGGAAACTAATGAAAAATTTCGAGTATGAATTAAAGTCCACGGAGAAGAAATAAAAACTTTGAGGTTTGTCGACGACATTGTACTTCTGTCAGAGACAGCAAAGGCATTGAAAGATCAGTTGAACGGAATGGACAGTGTCTTGCAAGGACGATATAAGATGAACATCAACAAAAACAAAATGACGATAATGGAATGTAGTTGAATTAAATCAAGTGATTCTGGGGGAATTAGATTATGAAACCATACACTTAAAGTAGTAGATGAGTTTTGCTATTTGGGCAGCAAAATAACTGATGATGGACGAAGTAGACTGGCAATAGTAAGAAAAGCGTTTCTGAAGAAGAGAATGAAAGTGAAATGATCGTTTGCCATTGATGGCCAGAAGTCCCCATCTGGGGAAGTTCGACCACCGAGTTGCAAGTCTTTTCAGTTGACGCTACATTGAGAGACTTGCGTGTCTATCGTGATGAAATGGTGAGGACGACACATCACCCAGTCCTTGAGTGAAGAAAATCTTCGACCTGGCGGGGAATCGAACCCGGGGCCGCTGCATGGCAGTCAGACGCAGTGAGCAGTCGGCGAAGGGGGCGGACGTGAAGAAGAAATTTTTTAACATCTAATATAGATTTAAGTGCTAGGAAGTATTTTCTGAAAGTATTTGTATGGACAAGTCCGAAAGAACAGATACCATCGGTGAGCATGCAGCTCTCTTAGAATGAAATGATAATTAAATCAAGACCCTAAGCTGTCGACAGGCGTTGATATACATCAACGGGGACAGTTGAAAATGCGTGCCCCGACCGGGCTTCAGCCCGGGATCTCCTGCTTACATGGCAGACGTTCTATCCATGTGAGCCACCGAGGGCACAGACTCACAGAGGATAGTGCGACTGCAGGGATTTATCCCTTGCACACTCCCCGTGAGACCCACATTCCCAACTTAATGTCCACATTCTACATTCGTAGTGCCCCTGCCCATTACACTCATTACTCGCGGCAGAAAATCTTACCGACTCCCGTAAGAGTTCGGACAATGCGTGTGCATCCAGTACAGAAGAAGAAGGTCAATGGCCGGTTAGCCTTAACTATATGAAGATGGTATCTGTTCTTTCGGACAACAATTCCTTGAATATTGATACTCACGGTCACTTAATCACAATTGTTTGTGACGCCTGTTCTGTCGGGACACATCCGACAGAACAGACACTTTATGTAATATATAAATATATCGTTATTGTGAAACAATAATAGCTCTTTAACCACACGAAGTAGAGGAAAGTAGGGTAGAACCGGGTACCTTAACTTTGAACCGTATATTGAACACTATGTTTCGTTATAGATCTACAAATGACTTTGCAAAGTATGAATGCTTAAACCTCTATTTAAATATATTAAATTATGACTTTTCTCAGACTATCCAAAAACCCCATTTTACCAGATACGTGAGGTAAAGCCGAGTGTACACTGAAATCAATGGGAAAAACAGTAAAATAATGAAATGAATTTAATTTTAGTTCTGAAATAGAGTAATTACATTATCGTAAGAAGTTTCGGAAAATACCATTAGAAAAACGTAATTTTAAATTAGTTATTGTTTTCCTGATTTACAAAAAAAAGTAATGTCAACGTCCAAGTACCCGATGTTTTTAAAGAACTTATTCGAGCACTCATTTCAGATGCAGTTGTCACAGACAAAACTGTCATCGTCTTCCTCTGCATTCGAACACGCTTCATGGGCCCACCCTTGGTACTTGTAGCACTGAATCCAACCTTCCTTGGGTGCTGAATTAGCGAAGATCTCGTAGCGCAAAATGCAGCGTTATCTATCTTAGGTGTCCAGTTCTTATGTCTTTAGTTTTCTATTGCCCTGCTTTTTTTGTTTTATGGTCTGTTTCTTTTTTAGCCTCATTTTTGTTATTCTTCTTGCTAATGTAGGGCAACTTTCTTTTCGCTCCTTTCTGTTTTCTTTTCTCCCTCTTTATTTTCTTCTTCTTCTTCTAGGGCTAATTTATATGGAGAGGAGATTAATATCGCAGTTTTGCCCGTTCTATGGTTAATCTGCTTTTCACCTCGTTCAAATGCAGGCACCAATAAATTTGGAAAAACTGCAAAACAACATTTTTTGAAAATTTTCGCCTGTCGTTGCTTACTTGGTTTATCTAACGACAGCTGTGGGTCTTTTGATGCTTCAACAACTGCAGAGTTTTCGTTTCTCACAGATTTTTCCAACACGTCATGACCTCTTGGATTGTCGATTTCAGTCAATGCAACTTCAAGAGATGATATAGGCCTATGGGGTGGTATTTGATGGGGCATAAAGATGACCAGGAAAAATATTCCTGTTGAATGGATAGATTCCACTCTTTTTAAATCCCATAATGGCTGTTTACATGACAGCTGATCTGGTAAATTCTTCTCTGAAGAGCTTCCCGACATGGCACATTGTAACACTGCCTCCAGAATGTGCTAGTAACCACTGTCTCACCTCTTGCTCATAAAATTTGCTTAAAGAACTCGTGAATGATTCGTCCAATGGCTTGGGGCAATGAGTTGTGACACGAGGTAAGCATAGTAGTATAACATTACTTTCTGGAAACAAGTGGATGAGGTTCAAACTTTTGGCATGGGAGCTATCTCCATCTAAAATCAATAATACTGGCTTGGTTTCCGAGGGTTTAGAAAAATCAATAAACTTCCGGGACCAACAAAAGAAATTGGCTTTGTTGGTCCACCCACTTTCATGATTGTAAGCAAAAGAACCAGGAACTGATTCATCACTTATTAATTGGTCCTCTCTTTTCCGCAGGAAAATATACATGGCAGGCATAAATTGAGCTGATGTGCTCATGCATACTCTACAATTACAAGAACTCCTCGTTCCACAGACACTAAACACATTGTTTCTTGCCTCGAAGAGCGAAGACCTTGGGTGGTTTGTCTCTTAGATTTTTTTGGAAACGTTCCAGTCATTTACAGTCTTGTAAAATCATCAGATGATCAAAACAAAAGTGGCAATTGACTCAAAATAATGAAACGTGTCAACTGAGTACCAAATGGAATCCGCTAAATTTTGGTTACGCGATAACTGACACAAATCTAAAGACAGTGAATTCAACTAATTACTTAGGGATTAAAATTACGAATAACTTAAATTGGAACGATCACATAGATAATGTTGGCACAACACGTAGAAGAAGCAACAGTAAAACGAAAAGTACTATCTACAGTACGCTTGTCCGTCTTGTTATGGAGTATAAGTGCGGGGTATGGGAACGTCATGAAATAGGATTGGCGGCGGACATCGACAAATTTCAAAGAAGGGCAGTTCGTTTTGTATTATCGCGAAATAGGGGAGAGAGTGTCAGGGATATGATAGGCGAATTGGTGTGGTAATCATTAAAACATAGGCGTTTTTCGTTGTGGCATGATCTTCTCAACAAATTTCAATCACCAACTTTCTTCCCTGGATGTGAAAATATTTTGTTGGCGCCCACCTACATAGTGAGAAATTATTGTCGTAATAAAATAAGAGATTTCAGAGGTGGCAGGGAATGATTTAGGTGTTCGTTTTTCCCGCGTTCTGTTCGGAAATGGAACGGTAGAGAAATAACTTGAAGGTCGTTCGATAAACACTGTGCCAGGCACTTGGTGTGAATTGCAGGGTAGTCATGTAGATGTTCACGTAGACCGGTATCATGAAAGGAGAAGAATCCCAATGCGAACAAACATGCATGAATTGTCTTCTTTGTTTTTGGGCCTTTTTTCCGCAGTCGCAGTTATACGAGCTACATAGGTAGGTATTTCACCTATATAACTTGAATGCATAAATTGAAGAATAGGCTCTACTGCATCGGTACAAACTAGCAATTTTAGCCTTTGGAAGAAGCGCCAAAACGTGTGTATTGCACTTAAATATCTGCGCTTCCTGTAAGATCTATTTTGATGAACATAGGAAATTAAATATTTTTGGTCTAGATATTTTTAAAATACTCGTGTTTGGTTAAGACAATTTTTTCGTGCGTGAAGTTAGATCCGTTACGTATTCATGTCTGAATGAAATTTAATAACTATTTGATGCTCTTGATGGAATAAGCGTCTAAAAATTAATTCAAAGAACTGTGCTTAAAACACTTCAAAAATATGTAAATCCATTGATATACGAAATGCTTAATAAGAGAAGAGTCTTGGGTTACCCTGTAATGCTAGTGAATTTGTAAATAGATAAATGATTTCAGCATATAAATGTTATTGTAATTAAGTCCCTTGGTTGTTGAGTAACGGCAGAGGTATACATGATTTAACTAAGCGGTATAAGCAATTACAAGCCAATTTCGTTAGATTATTAGAGCGGCTTTAGACATATATGCATTGACAATGTCTTATACGCTAGTAATTATTGTTTTTACAGATTAATAAATCAAGCCGATTGTATATTTCTTGTATTAGAACCCTCAAAGCAAGAGACTGGTTACATGCATAAGATACGTGTTGTCGTTCGCGTGTATCAGTACCGTTGTAAAGAACGCAGATCGATCTCGAGAATAAACATCAGGACCAATTGCTGGCAAGCAGTCAGCTGAAATAACAGTGACGCAACACGAATAGGGAATTTGGTCTGTTCGCTCTGTCGATGCTGACCTCGAAATTCAGGCAAGGCTCTCTGACAAGTGTGTCAAGTTTAGGGGAAGCACCGGTGATCTCTCACACGGTTCTGGTCTTTTTCATTCTTAAGCCCGGCTAGCGCCGCATGCACCAGCCGGCTAAACGAAGCAGGCGCCGTGCCTCATTAAGACTGCAAGGTTACTCAAAACCGGAATCGCATAGCTGTACTCCCCACTTGTTAACAGAAAAGTGTATTGAATCTACGAATGATAGTCGTCGTCTGTAAGAAACATTAAAATGTATACCGTTTATTTTATTTTTATTGTGTATGTGCTGTGCTGCGTTTCAGTATGTCAGTAGCAGGACGTTCGAATTACTGAATGAAGCCGTTATTCTAACAAATAATATAAAGCACTTTTACACTATTAAAGTTCTATGATACTGAAGTTGTATGACTGATAATTTTTTCTGCTTAACAGAATATAAACAACAAATGAATCGCTTATTGCACAAAAACAACTAGTCCAAGTTTTATAAATTTCGTTTTTTCGAAGATTGTGGTGGATCAATGCGCCGTTGACCGCAAAAAGGAAACCTTTCTGCACGATAACACATGCCTGGCAACAACATCAGTTTTACTTTTACTGCAGATAGGGAACTAGTCCGAGACATGGTGGTGAACCTTCGTGGCCAGTTTGCGAACTACGCTTTGTTGTTTTACAGATTTGTGTTCAAGCTTATTGTGTTGTCTTTTGTCCCACGTTAAGTTCTCAGTATACTGTGTTCTGTTACAGTTACTGAATAAAATGAGTAGTTTTTCCCATTCACCGCGAAGGTGAGGTGGGGAAGGGCTCACATGAAGTGTGTACGGTGTTGAGCTGGTACATCGAAAATAAGATCGACAAGAACGTAAAAAGTTTTACAGGTGTTAGGAGACAATTACGTGGTCCAGAACAAAGATAATACTCTTAGTTGGAATGATGATGGCGCTGTGTGAGATCAAAAGATTCAATGGCATTCAAGTTATTTTTTTCCCATTACAGGTCACTCGTTAATGCCGAATGATACGGATTTCGTTAGAATTAGCAGGAAGCTGAAGAAGGAAGAAGACAGATGCTATACTGTGGATGATGCTGTTGAACTCATAAAACATTCCCCAAAAAACCATAACAAGTTTCCCATTGTTGAAATGAAGGTGGATTCTTTTAACTGTTCCTGATGGCCTACATTCCATAAAAGAACCTGCCTGAGCGGTAATTCATACGAAGGGGCGTTCCTAGACACATGAAAGGGTTTCTTTCTCGCTATTTCAAAATACCACTAGATGATCTTTTCAATGAAAATCCGCATATCGTTAAGTGCAACTTAAAATATTGCTGGCTTTACTATGGACACATTTAGATTGAGAAGTCCTACAGAACCTTTTGAACTCCCTTCAAAGAAAGCTTACATATTTGTATTTCCTATAAATAACAACAAAGTGGATGATAACAAGAAATCTGCAATTTTGTAATTCAGGCACATCGCGGCCGACAACGACGACATCTCGTGATGTAGATGAAGATAACTGAGTAATGAAACCATTCAAAACGAAGAAATTATTCTCAAATACACAAAAACAATGTTTATTACAATAAAAGACGTACCTTAAGCCTAAAATTAATTTGGAAATCCAGTGTACTGCAAAAAGGTAACATGTCAAAAACCAACAAAGTAGTTCCGCTCTTACCCTATACTTTTTTTTACGTCACACTTGACTTCTACGTGTATATAATTAGCACGTATACATACATCAAGAAACCGGAAATAAGCGTCAGGATATAAATGGCATTAAACCTGTTTTATTCAATTTTTTGTCGGTACTTAAAAGTATGATTTGTGCACATGATGCCGTTCCGCAGTAAGCAGTTCAAATGTTATGTGCCATCGTGCTAAATAAAACAAAAAGGGTCAACCGTTCTGCAGTAGACACGTCGGCACGATGCAGTGGCAGACAGCGTTCACTTACCGGCCGAGAGAGCGGCGTTTGTGTAGTGTTGTCAGTACAAACAGACAAGCAACACTGCGTGAAAAAACCGCAGAAATCAATGTGGGACGTACAACGAACGTATCCATCACGACAACGCGGCGAAATTTGACATTAATGGTCTGTGGCAGCAGACGACCGACGGGAGTGCATTTACTAGCAGCACGACATCGCCTGCAGCGCCTCTTCTGGGCTCGTGTGCACATCGGTTGGACCCTCGAAGACTGGAAAACCGTGGCCAGGACAGATGAGTCCCGATTTCAGCTGGTATGAGCTGATGGTAGCGTTCTAGTGTGGTGCAGACCCCACGAAGCCGTGGACAATTCGCTCGACGTGAATCCCGTCGAACATTTATGGGACGTAATCGAGAAGTCAGTAAATGCACAACCTCCTGCAACCGGCAACACTTTCCCAATTATTATGGGCATAGAGGCAGCATGGCTCAATATTAATGCAGCGGACTTTGAACGACTTGCTGCGCCCATGTCACGTCGAGTTGCTGCACTACATAGGGCAAAAGGATGGTTGGTTGGTTGGTTTGTTTGTGGGGGTTGAAGGGACCAGACAGCCAAGGCCATCGGTCCCGCAAAAGAATGTTCAAATGTGTGTGAAATCTTATGGGACTTAACTGCTAAGGTCATCAGTCCCTAAGCTTACACACTACTTAACCTAAATTATCCTAAGGACAAACACACACACCCATTCCCGAGGGAGGACTCGAACTTCCACCGGGACCAGCCGCACAGTCCATGACTGCAGCGCCGTAGACCGCTCGGCTAAACCCGCGCGGCCAAAAGGATGTCCGACACGGTATTAAGAGATATTCCTTGATTTGTCACCTCAGTGTATAGCCTTTCAGGATGTCTCCAGCATTAGGAGAAGTATGTTTAGGCTAGGAAACATGCCTCTTTTCTTCGAGTCATCAGTTTTCTGACTGGTTTGATGCGTAATTTAATGGATTACTCCTACTACCTTTTTGGAATATTTGTGTGACCTGTGCAACTTTTCAGTGTTTGGGTACGGATATTTCGTCGAGTGAACGGTTGTATATGATTATTAAATATGGAGCTATGGCATCAGCATACACTGAATGGAACCTAATTGGTGTACAGTCTGGACCAGAAGACTTGCTTTTATTAAGTGATTTAAGTTGATTTACTACTCCGAGGATATTTACTTCTACGTTACTCATGTTGGCAGCTGTTGTTGATTCAAATTCTGGAATATTTACTTCGTCTTCTTTTGTGAAGCCATTTCGGAAGGACGTGTTTAGTAACTCTGCTTTGGCAGCACTGTCTTCGATAGTATCTCCATTGCTATCGCTCAAAGAAGGCACTGATTGTGTCTTACCGCTAGCATACTTCATATACGACCAGAATCTCTTTGGATTTTCTGCCAGGTTTGGAGACAAAGTTTCGTTGTGTAAACTATTATAAGCATCTCGCATTGAAGTCCGCGCTAAATTTTGAACTTCTGTAAAAGATCGGCAGTCTTGGAGATTTTTCGTTCGTTTAAATTTGCCATGCTTTTTTCGTTGTTTCTGCAATAGTGTGCTGACCCACTTTGTATACCAACGGAGATCAACTGCGTCGTTTCTTAATTTATTTGGTATAAACCTCTCAGTTGCTGTCGATACTATTTCTTTGAATTCAAGCCACATCTGAACTACACTTTCATTGTTAATTTGGAAGGAGTGGAGATTGTCTCTGAGGAAGGCATCAAGTGAATTTTTATCTGCTTTTTGAATAGGTATATTTTTCTTTTATTTTTGGAAGATTTGGGGGTTACAGTTTTCAGTCTCGCTATGACAGCCCTGTATTCAATAATCCCGTTATCCGTTTTGATGCCCGTTATTAGCTCAGGATTAATTTGTGCTAAAGGTCAAGTGTGTTTTCACAACCTTTTTCTATTCGCGTGGGCTCATGAACTAGCTGCTAGAAATAATTTTCAGAGAATGCGTTTAGCACAATTTCGGTTGACGATTTACAGGTACCTCCGATTCTGCGTAGAACCTCCTCATCCCTTACCTTATCCGTCCACATTTTCAACATTCTTCTATTGCATCACATGTCAAATGCTTCGATTCTATACAATGCTGTGCTCCAAACACATTCTCAGAAATTTCTTCCTCAAAGTAAGTCCTATGTTTGATACTACAGTGGCCGGCGCAAAAAATAGGGCTTCAAGGTCATCTCGCCGTGTTACAGCATGCCAGTTTTTTTATAGTGATAATTTCAAAGGTTCGTAAAAATTCGAAAAAAAAATATTAAGCAACTCTATTTTTAGTGTAGAATATGATGGAGTACTTTCCAAAAGAAAATTCTCACTAGCTGATATGAAAAAGAATGAAAACTAACGTTACAAGAAATTTCGGAGGAAAATAATTTTTTGCTTCAACCTGTGGTAGTAATAGAATCACTAATGTAATCGGATTAAAAAAATATATATTAACATCCTCAAAGTTTACAGATCCAGATGCTGAGATAAAAAATAAAATATTATAAGATGTGCGAAACTGTGCCGACTGCGTAGGGAAAAATGTAGTCGCTGATGAATTTTCGTTCTGTTGGACTGCGAAAAATTATTTTTGGTAACATTTCAGACATCATTATTGTATCGTATCACGTACAGAGGCAAATTACTTCCGCGATACACCACGCCGAGCAGCGCGCGAGTAGTTGTAGGCCGTCGCGAAAAGTTTTGTTTGGACGGCTCGCTTTAATATGACCGAGAATACTCCCTGCTTCCCGAAAATATTTTACTGGCTGCTAAGACATATCCTTCGTCATCGTAACCATCGCTCAAAACGCCAATATACGCTACGCAAAAGTAATTGTAGCTATTTTGAAGCCACTATTTTCACTGAAGTCGAGCTAAATATTTGTTCGAAAGGTTTTGTGAAACCCAAGTTATATCTGAATTTGCTGTAAGCCAAAAACCTCGTTCTTAGTACTGCAATGTCCCTGTCTTGTGTTACAAATTTCGTCCATCATTATAGTTTCTGAATTAAAAACCAAGTGGGCGGAGAAGACAGTGCATTGAAGTGACTGGCAAGAATAATCAGTTTTACGCGGACATTACCCTGTATTTCTCTAGCCATCGGATACTATCCTCTGTCATACTAAAGCAATAATATTCTACGTTCTAGCTTTTTGGTAAAAGTCGTCAAATGTCATAGATTTCTATTTTCTTCTCAGATAATCTTAATAGATGCTGGGACTGTTCTGATGTTGCTGCACAGTTTATATATGCAGTCGATACAGGAGCACCTTAACGTTCTGTCATTTCGTGAACTGCATTACCCTTACTACGAAACAGCCAGTAAATCCTTCTATGAAAAAAAGGAGTTAAATTTCGAATGTACAAGTAAACCGAACGCAGTAAGATTATATCCGAATGTAAGGACATTAGATACAGGTTTTTAGGAAAAACTGTTGTTAATTAATGCAGAATTGACAATCTTATTTTAATTGACAGTTACTGTCGAGTAAACTAATCGCCACCACTTGTAATAAATTTATCAGACGTCTTCTGTAAGGGGAAAACATTCGCAGTATGTCCTCTATAACTGAAATGAATAGACAAACATTTCAATCAAGTCAGCTCTTTACATAGAGGGCACTTACCTTAACTGAAGGATCTTCTGGCTCCGTGTCGTCAGACTCACTGTCGCTTGTTTCAGCCAGGTGTGTCGTCACAGATTCGACTATGGTGTCTCTTAAACCCTGGTTCAAGAAATCAGTTTCTTGCAATGCTTCTGCGTGTCTTACGCACCTCTCCCAGTCTTGCTGAGTGACATTGCCAAAAGCTTCGTGTGTTAGCTTCTCGATATCGGCAAGTTTGAAAGTAGTATTTATTTTCGCTACTTCTCGCTTTGCTTGGGCCCATATCAATTCAGTGGGATTATACTGGCAGTGATACGGTGGTAGACGTACTACTTGGTGTCCCATTTCGTTTGCCAGTTGATCTGATTCGTAAGTCTTTTTGGCATCTACGATTTCTTCCTTGGACAGGAGTTCAGCCTTCGTTTCATCGACTGAAAATGAAACATTATTTCTCTTTAACCACTCCATGCTATCTGCATTGCGCCAATTTGAACGTGGCAGCTTTTCTATCCGAATGGAGTGGTAGCTGGCGTTATCCATCACGATAATTGAGCCTTCTTCCAGCGCAGTCAACAGTCAAATAAACCAATTCTTAAAAACTTCTCCATTCATTTCTGAACGGTAGTCGAATTGGCAAGAACTTTTCCCACCACGAAAAACAAATTTGGTCTCTGGTATGAAGCCTGTGTTTAGTGAACCAGCGTGGGCGATGATTAATCGGCCACCTCTACCAGTAGGCACTTTCAGACCGCCGTTTCCTTTGGAGTCATGCCTTATATACTTATTGGTGTGGTTCTGTGAAACCCAATTTTCATCCACTTTCCGTCCATCATTACACTTCTTGAATAGGAAACCAAGGGAGCGGAGAAGACGAAGAACCGAGGTCTCTGAGCCTGAGTAATTAATTTTCTCATTGAGGTCTGCCTGTACTATTTTTTTTTTTTTTTTTTTTTTAGCCGTTGGATACTCTGTCAAATATCCTAGTACAATTCTACACTCGAGCTCGCTGTTAAAATCGTCGGTTGATTTCCGTTCACGTTCGTATCCCTTTCTTGGAGAATCGAAACACTCATTCATGTCTGAAGATTGTGCCAATGACACAGATTTGCTAATACGGCAACGGTTGACTTGGAGACACCAGACGCTTTAGCAGTAAGTTTATGAAGTGGGCAAAATTTAAGTTATTCCTCGCTTCTTCTTGTCGGCAAGATCAGTAAAAAACTTGAGTACATTCGATATGATAATTTTCAATTGTTTACGAATGTCTTCCCGCCCTTTACGCACACCGACCGGAGGAGTACTTCAAGTAGGCCGTTGGTCCTGCATTGTTGTTCACCAACAAACACAGAGTACCTTTCTAAAGACAGTAAGGCACTGAGATCAGACGTGAACACTCGATATAGCACGGTAACACTGAGCTTTCAGCTGCTCTGACCTACCGCACCGCTAACGGTACCTACATGACAACAAAGCCGGGAGGTGGGCGAATCACAGCTCGCAGCCCCTGATGGCGGCAGGCAGCGGCCGTGACCTTGAGGACTCTACTTTTACTTTCATGCCAGCCACTATAGTAGACTTCTCTTGGCCAGGAATGCCCCTTTTTGCCAGTGCTTCCTTGCTATGTCCGTCATTGGTTATTTTGCTGCCTAGGTATCTACATCTACATCTACATCCATACTCCGCAAGCCACCTGACGGTGTGTGGCGGAGGGTACCTTGAGTACCTCTATCGGTTCTCCCTTCTATTCCAGTCTCGTATTGTTCATGGAAAGAAGGATTGTCGGTATGCCTCTGTGTGGGCTCTAATCTCTCTGATTTTATCCTCATGGTCTCTTCGCGAGATATACGTAGGAGGGAGCAATATACTGCTTGAATCTTCGGTGAAGGTATGTTCTCGAAACTTTGACAAAAGCCCGTACCGAGTTACTGAGCGTCTCTCCTGCAGAGTCTTCCACTGGAGTTTATCTATCATCTCCGTAACGCTTTCGCGATTACTAAATGATCCTGTAACGAAGCGCGCTGCTCTCCGTTGAATCTTCTCTATATCTTCTATCAACCCTATCTGGTACGGATCCCACACTGCTGAGCAGTATTCAAGCAGTGGGCGAACAAGCGTACTGTAACCTACTTCCTTTGTTTTCGGATTGCATTTCCTTACGATTCTTCCAATGAATCTCAGTCTGGCATCTGCTTTACCGACGATCAACATTATATGATCATTCCATTTTAAATCACTCCTAATGCGTACTCGCAGATAATTTATGGTATTAACTGCTTCCAGTTGCTGACCTGCTATTTTGTAGCTAAATGATAAAGGATCTATCTTTCTGTGTATTCGCAGCACATTACACTTGTCTACATTGAGATTCAATTGCCATTCCCTGCACCAAGCGTCAATTCGCTGCAGATCCTCCTGCATTTCAGTACAATTTTCCATTGTTACAACCTCTCGATACACCACAGCATCATCTGCAAAAAGCCTCAGTGAACTTCCGATGTCATCCACAAGGTCATTTATGTATATTGTGAATAGCAACGGTCCTATGACACTCCCCTGCGGCACACCTGAAATCACTCTTACTTCGGAAGACTTCTCTGCATTGAGAATGACATGCTGCGTCCTGTTATCTAGGAACTCCTCAATCCAATCACACAATTGGTCTGATAGTCCATATGCTCTTACTTTGTTCATTAAACGACTGTGGGGAACTGTATCGAACGCCTTGCGGAAGTCAAGAAACACGGCATCTACCTGTGAACCCGTGTCTATGGCCCTCTGAGTCTCGTGGACGAATAGCGCGAGCTGGGTTTCACCTTACCGTCTTTTTCGAAACCCATGCTGATTCCTACAGAGTAGATTTCTAGTCTCCAGAAAAGTCATTATACTCGAACACAATACGTGTTCCAAAATTCTACAACTGATCGACGTTAGAGATATAGGTCTATAGTTCTGCACATCTGCTCGACGTCCCTTCTTGAAAACGGGGATGACCTGTGCCCTTTTCCAATCCTTTGGAACTCTACGCTCTTCTAGAGACCTACGGTACACCGCTGCAAGAAGGGGGGCAAGTTCCTTCGCGTACTCTGTGTAAAATTGAACTGGTATCCCATCAGGTCCAGAGGCCTTTCCTCTTTTGAGCGATTTTAATTGTTTCTCTATCCCTCTGTCGTCTATTTCGATATCTACCATTTTGTCATCTGTGCGACAATCTAGAGAAGGAACTACAGTGCAATCTTCCTCTGTGAAACAACTTTGGAAAAAGACATTTAGTATTTCGACCTTTAGTCTGTCATCCTCTGTTTCAGTACCATTTTGGTCACAGAGTGTCTGGACATTTTGTTTTGATTCACCTACCGCTTTGACATAAGACCAAAATTTCTTAGGATTTTCTGCCAAGTCAGTACATAGAACTTTACTTTCGAATTCATTGAACGCCTCTCGCATAACCCTCCTCACACTACATTTCGCTTCGCGTAATTTTTGTTTGTCTGCAAGGCTTTGGCTATGTTTATGTTTGCTGTGAAGTTCCCTTTGCTTCCGCAGCAGTTTTCTAACTCAGTTGTTGTACCACGGTGGCTCTTTTCCATCTCTTACGATCTTGCTTGGCACATACTCATCTAACGCATTATGTACGACGGTTTTGAACTTTGTCCACTGATCCTCAACACTATCTGTACTTGAGACAAAACTTTTGAGTTGAGCCAACAGGTACTCTGAAATCTGCTTTTTGTCACTTTTTCTAAACAGAAAAATCTTCCTACCCTTTTTAATATTCCTATTTACGGCTGAAATCATCGATGCCGTAACCGCTTTATGATCACTGATTCCCTGTTCTGCGTTAACTTTCTCAAATAGTTCGGGTCTGTTTGTCACCAGAAGGTCTAATATGTTATCGCCACGAGTCGGTTCTCTGTTTAACTGCTCAAGGTAGTTTTCAGATAAAGCACTTAAAAAAATTTCACTGGATTCTTTGTCCCTGCCACCCGTTATGAACGTCTGAGTCTCCCAGTCTATATCCGGCAAATTAAAATCTCCACCCAGAACTATAACATGGTGGGGAAATCTACTCGAAATATTTTCCAAATTATCCTTCAGGTACTCAGCCACAACAGCTGCTGAGCCAGGAGGCCTATAGAGACATCCAATTACCATGTCTGAGCCTGCTTTAACCGTGACCTTCACCCAAATCATTTCACATTTCGGATCTCCATCAATTTCCTTCGATACTATTGCACTTCTTATCGCTATAAACACGCCTCCCCCTTCACTGTCCAGCCTGTCTCTGCGGTATACATTCCAATCTGAGTTTAGGATTTCATTACTATTTACGTCTGGTTTCAGCCAACTTTCTGTCCCTAGTACTATATGAGCGTTGTGACCGTTTATTAATGAGAGCAGTTCTGGGACCTTTCTGTAGACGCTCCTGCAGTTTACTTTTAGCACATTAATATTGTTATTCCCTGTTGCATTTTGCCTACTCCTACCTTGCTGCGTCTCAAGAGGCGTCTTGTCGGGCCTAGGGAGGGGATTCTCTAACCTAAAAAACCCCCATGTGCACTCCACACGTACTCCGCTACTCTTGTAGCCGCTTCCGGCGTGTAGTGCACGCCTGACCTATTCAGGGGGACCCTACATTTCTCCACCCGATAGCGGAGGTCGAGAAATTTGCACCCCAGATCTCCGCAGAATCGTCTGAGCCTCTGGTTTAAGCCTTCCACTCGGCTCCAAACCAGAGGACCGCGATCGGTAACGGAATTTATTAGCTTTATTTTACTTCGTGACCATCAATCCTGATGTTAAGTCCCTGACAGTTCTCATATTTGCTACTTCTCATTACTTTCGTTTTTCTTCGATTTATTCTCTATCCATCTTCTGTACTCATTAGACTGTTCATTCCTCAGCAGATCCTGTAATTCTTCTTCACTTCCACTCAGGATGGCAATGTCATCAACGACCCGTATCATTGACATCCTTTCACCTTGAATTTTAATTCCACGCCTGAACCTTTCTTTTATTTCCATCATTCCTTCTTCGATGTACATATTGAACTGTTAGGGCGAAAGATTACATCCCTGTCTTACACCCTTTTTAATCCGAGCACTTCGTCCTTGATCGTCCACTATTATTATTCTCTTTTGGCTCTTGTACCCATCTTTTCCTATATTACCCATCTTTTCCTATAGTTTACTTCTATTTTTCTCAGAATTTCGAACATCTTGCACCACTTTACATTGGCGAACACTTTTTCCAGGTCGACAAATTCTATGAACGTCTCTTGATTTTTCTTTAGTCTTGCTCCCATTATCAACTGCAAAGCAAGAATTGCCTCTCTGGTGCTTTCCTAAAGCCAAACTGATCGTCATCTAACACATCCTTAATTTCTTATTCTTGTCAGTAGCTTGGATGCATGAGCTGTTAAGCCGATTGTGCGATAATTCTCACACTTGTCAACATCAATAAAATTCACCAACAGCTGTATACTTTAAGATATGATTTTATTTTATTCCGAAAGCAGCCACTTCCGGCATTTCATTATGCCGTCTTCAGGCCCCATACACTTCTATCGAAATAAACAAACTTATCGTATAGCGGCTTAAATCACTGGATATCGTGAATTCAAACGTTATACAATTGCTTCATTCGAAGATGTGACAGCAGTTGCTGTTTTAGGTGGCTCTGTATGTTATTTGTAGTACTGCTTTCTGGCTTACACATGATTTGAGCTCACTCAGTGCATAGCAACCAGTTCCTATTCTGAAATTTACCTTTTCAGTATATTTATTCCATTTCAAGTTATTTTGTGCCGACAGACTCAGGAATTTCAATAGAGCATTTGTATCTATTGCTCTGTTACTTACTATTACAAGTGCTGGAGACGAGTTTGCATTTTGTGTGGTGTGAAAGTTCATGAAAACTGTCTTTTTAATGTTGAATATTAATGTTTGTTGTATGTAGCCCAATTGCCAAGTTGTTCAGTAGCAAAGTTCACAACTTTCTGAAGTGCCCATGTATTCTACACTATGAGGAGTGCAGTTGCATTATTTGCAAATATTATGGTTTTTTGTGCATCTATTTTCAGGCTGAACTCATTAACACACAGGAGGAATGGTAGAGGTCCCAATACTGAGCCATGTGACGCACCTTATTTAACAATTTTACCACTAGATAGGATTTTGGTTATTAGACTGAATTGTTTGTTAGTGTACTTCGTGCTGACTTTCTGTATGCAGTTGCTTAGAAACGATGCAATCTATTCATCTGCAACTCCTCTGATACCATACTGTTCAATTTTTTCCAGCAATAGTTTGTGCTCTACTATCAAAAGCGTTTGACAGGTCTACAGATATGCCTGTAGTGGGCTCTTTCGTATCTAACAGATCTAGTTTCGTATTAATGCACTCATCCATTGTCATTTCTGTAGATTTATTGTTTCTAAACCCATTTTGGTATAAACTCACTAAACATTATTTTTTTTATTTTGAAGTCCATCAGTTTTTGTACATAGTTTTTTCAAATACTTTAGGGAAATAGCATAAAATTGTGGTAGGCCTATAGTTGTTCTTATTGTTATCACTTTTTTTGAAAACTGGAATTACTTTAGATAGTTTCAGTGGCTCTGGGAAAGTGCCTGCCTGGAAAGAACGGTAACAGCGGTAAGTTAGTGGTTCAGCGATAGTATTGTTGATGGCAGTTGCTGGAATACCGTCAATGCCAGCTGAATAAGAAGTCTTCTACCTCTCAGAGGGCTTTTTCTACTTCATCTACAGCTACTATAGTAATGAACATTGACTCTGCACATTTGAGATTTTTCTGGTTTACTGTTTGATATTTTTGTTTGGGTTATTTTTGATGAGTTTTTCGGCTATACTCGCAAAGATTTTATTGAATGTGTTCACCACAGCTTCAGGATAAGTTATCAATTCATTTTTGTGTTTAGTTTCTCCATTTGTGTGTATAAATTTGTTGTATTCCTTTCCCTTTTATAATATTCCGTATTCCTTTTACTTTGTTGTTGGATTTGACAATGTATTCCTCATTGTGCCTGCTTTATCATTCTTCTTAGAATACATGTGTAGCTTGTACAGTATTTCAGTAGTTGGAAGGAGTCATCACTTAGGTTAATAACTTACAGAGAATTATCTTATTTTTGCAGGAGGTTTTAATAGCTGTTATAATCCTGTTCCTGTTTCCCTTATTATTATTTATCCTTACTGAGTTTTGTGGAAATTTCTCTCCGAAATTGCGGATCACTGTGTCAAGAAATATGTTAAATATTACGTTGACATCATTAGCTCCATACATCTCTGCTCATTTCTCTTTACTTCGAAGGACATTTAGTTTTTTAAGTTATCCAGATTGTAACACCTGTGTAAAGTTTGAGGTGGGATTTGGTTTGAGGTGCATTTCTTTACATCTACATTTAGTATGACAGCTTGGCGATCGCTGAATCCTGCACTGTATACTTGCAGTGTTGGGATAAATTTATTTCTGTTTGCAAGAATGTTGTCTAAGGCTGTATTAGATGTGGGTATTATTCTAGTGACATCATTTACGAGGCCATGAAAGCTGTAAGATTTTAAAATGTTGAGCAATGTCTCCCTGTTTGCACTTTGTGTGATGAAGTCAGTATTAAAGTCATATGACACTACGTTTCCACTGACCTCCTTTGCGTAAAATGAGTCCAATTTGAGCAGTAAACCATTAAAATTACTAGACGGGGAGAGCTACATTTCAGTTGGGTACTTGGCTTTTCTGGGGGGGGTAAGAGGGTTTACATTTGATCTCTATGATTATTTGACCCATTTGTCTAGCATTGCTTCCACAGAATAACCACTCTTACCCTCTTTATCTTCTGGTATGCTAAATTTGCTTATAAGTTGCTGTTTTTGGTTTCTGACTTTTTCTTTCGTATTGCCTCCTATAGTTGTCAGCAAGTCCAATCTATTGCAATTGATTACCTTGCCACGTTTATTTAGGTGGAACCACTGTGTTGTCAAGTGGTTTCTGGTTATTCTCTCTATTTCAAAGTTCACAGCAATTCTTTTTTGTACACATGGTTTGCAGCATCGAGTGACTGAATGCGGTACAGGTTCGCACTATTAATTTTTCTATTTAAACAATATACATCATACCCCCTAGGTACAGAATGGATAATAATGTTCATTTTGTGACTTTAGAGGGAGTACTGGTTACAGCGGCTCTACCTCATGTTTCATCGTTAGTTCAAGAGGTTTGTCTGTCTCATTGGAACCTACCATCAGAATTAGAGTATCCTGTGCACTGAAGCTTCTTGTCAAGATTCCTGCATTATTTACCGCTTCTTTACAGGAACACCAGGTTTTACGATGCCTTGTACCTGATATGAGGGTCCTTGCTTGCCTTGTAGTATTTGTGCACTACCGTCGCCTAATATTAGTACTTTACTTGATTCCAAGGGTTTTTTTTCCTAAGTAACGGTCTGTTACTCGTTTCGTTTTTCTTTTGCACAAATGTAGTAGCTGGTACCTGTCCAGTTTCTCTCAATGGCGGATCGCTAATACACAGTGAGGCGGTTTGTTCGCTTTGAATTATTTTTTGCGATATATGTTGTACATCGTTGGAATGTATGTTGACCCTAATTGCATCCTGCACCAAGTGGTTATAAGATGTTTCGGGTCTTTTAACACTTTTCTGATCTGTTTCATATTGGCCTGCTGTCACATTAGCTTTGTGTAACGTGGCAGTTTATTTACATACGGGTTGTTTAGGTACAAGCTTAAGATCACACGTGACGCTAGACATAACTAGATTACCGTTTGAGTTTAACACTGGATTTTGAGCATAATTTATGGCGTGATTATTTCTCGTAATTCGCTGTACTGGAGAACACCACGTATTGTTACCGATATTTCAGTTCGGAGCGCGGGCTACGAGTTCACAGTTCGTGGGTTTACTATTTCTTGTTTAGGAGACGCAGTTGTGTCTTCCTGCGTTTTTAATATACTGTTTACTTTGAATCCCGTAGCGAGTTCAACTCATTGTGGCATGCCCAATGGTCTTTACTGTTAAAGTATTTTGACGCATTTGTCGCAGCATCAGTAATTGCAGTCGGCACATAGAATACCTCTTATAACTTTTTGAGCAGATTTTACATTTCCTACACTTTTAACTGGCGCCATGACTTCGTCAGCAAATTTTATATGCAGTTTTTTATCGCTAAAGACTGAAAAAGATGTAATTTCTGTAACTATTGAAATAGTGTCGGCGTTTACGCGCTCACTCTTGATATTCTTTGCTCCATACGTTCACTTTTTACTCACAAAATTATTCATTTTCGCAGTGGGTAGACAGGAAGCACATCACTAGGTAGCCATTTTGCCATAAATCATCCTGCACGGGTCTCTTCGAGTCTCTCAGGATTGTTACTCTATATACAGGGTGTTCCATTTATCTTGCTCACACAAAATAACTTTTTTTAATGCGTTAAATGAAAATTTGTTTCAACCAGTGTTTTTTTAACATCCTAGGGTAGCTCTTTCTGAGGGTATACGTTTTATGTATTCCCAAATATGTAGAAGATACGGGGTAGAGGTTAAATTTTTTAAATGGAACCATGAACGTTTCATTAAAGAATACACTCACCCCCTCCAAGAGCTATTCATAAACGTATCACACTGTACCATTTTTTGTCAATAAAACGTAGACGTCAAGCAATAAAGAGTACACAGGTTGTGAAGAACCAAGTAGTTTTCTGCCTTGATCGTACACACAACGCACTCAATGTAGTGCTGTGGTAGAGGTGTGGGCTTCGTTTATGATTTCCGACTCATGAAAACACAGGTACACCTCCCCCCCCCCCCCCCTCCCGCACATCTCATTTTTGGTTTCTTTTGGTGCTTTTGGGGTACAGTATACTGCAATCTGTGTAGTCGTGCATAAGAGTAACTTAGTAACTGCATAGTACATATTGAGAATACCATTTTTGTTGTGTGAAGGTGTATGATGTACACACATAGCCATACGGTAGAAATCCTGCTGATCTACGGAGACGCTTCAGTCCGGAACCGCGCTGTTGCTGTGGTAGCGGGTTCGAATCCTTCCTCGTGCATGGATGTGTGTGATGTCCTTAGGTTAGTTAGGTTTAGGTAGTTCTAAGTCTAGGGGACTGATGACCTCAGATGTTAAGTACCATAGTGCTTAGAGCCATTTGAACCATTTGATCTACGGAGAAAGTACGTTGACAGGAAATAATTTAGTAACTTGCGGTTTTATGTTGAGTACTGTTAGAGGACATAATGGTTATTATGTTTATCTTGTGGTCTACTGTACGTATCTGTACTGTAATTTGCTGTAAGCGGGCGAAATTCTGTTCAGGGACAACTACTGTACAGCAGACGATTCCCTCTAAAGCCATCGCCTTCTCGCTGGATGTTTGGTCGTCTGAGTTCTAGTCTACGTGAAACGCGAAGTTTAAACGTAAGACCTCGAAATCGTCGTAGAACACGAACCGAGGAAGCTGCTGAGGTCTCTGTGCTCGCTGCCGTAACCGTGAATCCTCAAATTAACAGACGACGAATTCAACATGAAGTTGGTATCTCGAAAACAAGTGCACATCGCATTCTGCGGCATCATAAATTCCACACTTACCGTGTTCATTTACACCAAGAACTTTATGGAAATGACTTCAACAATAGCGTTCAATTTCGTCAGTGGACAGAGCAACAATTTCTCACTAAGCCTAATTTTTCCCAAATGTTCTTTTTACCGAAAAGGAGTCATTCTCCAACAAAGGAATAGTCAGTATGAGAAATATGCATTATTGGTGCATCAACAATCCACGATGGCTCCGGACAGGTAGAGCATCAACGTCCATTGAACGTTAATGTTTGGTGCGGAATTATTTGAGGTAAGATTATCGGACCTTTCTTCGTATATGGCAACCAAAATGGCAGTCAATATGCCCGATTTTTAAGACACAATCTTTCTCTCCTCTTGGATGTGGTACCTCTGAGTCAGAGGATGATCATGTGGTATCAGCGTGATGGATGCCCGGCACGTAACGCCTTACGAGCATGACGAATTCTGGATCGTAAATTCTGGTAGGTGGATTGGTAGTGGTGGGTAAGTTAGTTGGCCTGCCCGATCTCCGGACCTTACACCGTTGGATTTTTTTGTGTGTGGAGCAGTCAAGGGTGATGTCTACCAAAATGTTCCAGCAACGCCAGAGAGCATGCAGAAATGCATTATTGATTCTTGTACAGCCATCATAGAGGAAGTAGTGGCACGATGTAGGTCGCCTTTAATCCAAAGAGTGACCCTTTGTATGAATGCCAATGGTCACCATTTTGACCCTGTGATGTAAACGCTCTGTTTTTAGGGTAGCGGTAGCTTCACAGTAAAAGTTACTTCTTCATTGTCATAAGGACTGTAGTACGGTACTGTACAATAACAAAATCCAATTACTGTACATTGCAGTACTGTTGCATTCAATGTTTATTGATAATCTGTAAAATGTTCAAATGCGCCTTGAAGAGGTTAAATGATTTAGTTAATGAATTTCACTGAATTGATGTTTAAGTTATAAAATTTATGTGCTATTTACAATTTCCATAGCTACTACTTTTGTGGATAAAATGGTACGTTGTGATAGATTTTTGAATAGCTTTTGTAAAGTGTGAGTGATTTCTTAAATAAAATGTACATGGTTCTATACAAAAAATTTAACCTCTACCCCACATTTCCTACATCTGTGGTGGTACATAAAACGTATATTGTCAGAAAGAACTACCCAGTGATTTTCCACTTAAATCATCAGAAAAGAGTTATTTCAGGTGAGCAAGATAAATGGGACACCCTATGAAATACAAGTGTTCTAAAGGAAGCTAAACGTATTCTTCATGTATCAAACTTTTAGAAAAAGAAGACATTCTTACTGTATTAGTTAAAAGGTATTCCTTAGTGTAAGAATAGTGGAAATCAACTACATACTTAACTTAAAAATATGCTGGAGGTAGTACAACAAAGCTCAAATAATGAAACATAAATACAAATGTAGAAATGTCTTAAAGATAAAAATTTTGTTCTGTTACTTAGGTGATCGAGATAAAAATGATTTACTTTAATTTATGAAGAAAAAGTCCTTTTATGTATTTGTATTCTAAGATAAACAGTGCACATTTACTTATTCCGCATTTTTAAGCATTCACATAACTCTATACCAGTAAATTGTGGGGTGTAATATATGTACAGCCAATTATACTTAGAAAATTCTCATCTAGAAAAAAAGTTTGTGTAATAATGTCTTCCATTAACTGAGTTCTCTTATGTTGTTAGAACCTTCCTTGTGCATATAATTAACAGCACCAAATAAAGAAATCATATTATCAAGTAAAGACTTACTTCTAAAACTCTGAGTGGTTATGTTCCAAATCGAGTTTATAAATATATATCTTCCTTGTACATACTCATCACATAATATGTATGACAGTACAGTTAAAGAAACCCACGCTTACAAGAAGGTATAAAGACGTGTTCGTCCACATACCATCCACAAGTAGAACAGAAGGGGGACTTATATTTGTACTGCTACTCTGTGTACACTTCAGCTTCAAGTGTTAAGTTAGACATTTGTTTTATGAAGAATAATGTCATCTGAAAAATCTAAATTATGATCAGTTGCTGTTAGTCCTTCATCAGCAATTTGTATTATCCAATATGTTTAACAGTTGACTGTAAAGAAAATTGTAGGAATTGCTGTATGGGAAATCTGTGATTCCTAATAGATTTGCTGATGACAACCAAGCCATAGATAAGTATGAGATTTGCAATTCATCTCATATGGCACTGTAGTGAATGTAAAGAGATGTGTGTAATCTAAGACAAGCAAAACTTATCTGATAATGTGTCATGTTACCCACATGTACACCTTTAACTTTAACCATATTCCCATTGCAGTCTGAGGCGTCAGCTGTTCAGGATCTTGGTCTGTTGTCTGTTTTCGAAAATTATGTTAGGCAAAACACAAGAATGATGAATTATGGTAGGTTATGATTGGTGGTTACAGCTACTATAAATTTTAAGTAATTTCAACAATAATAATTACCTTATAAATATCTACATCTTGGACGAAACTGTGTTCATTATTCTACCACTTCGATCAAATTTCGAAGTTCATATTAATGGCTTACCTGCATTTAAATTTAAATTAAGAAAATACTTTAAGGGAAGGGCCCAATTCTCTTGATGAGTATCCACAGATAAATCAATTACACTATTTGCAAATTTGTATTCTCATTCATATTTTATGTTTTCAGATTTACCATTTGTAATGTGTTAGTTTTAATTTGTCTCACTTATTCAAGATAGACAATGTATGAATATTTTTTCTGTACATTCATTCATTTTCAGTGATTATGTCAATTACTTGAACTATATCTTATTAATTTTTTGTAATCTTTAAGCTTCCTCAGTATTTAATGCTAAATTTTTGTTATTGTACGATGCTGTTCAATAAAGAATGATCATAATTTTTATGGTCATAATTTCTGGCGCTAAAATTTAGTCTTATGATATTCTGTTAGCTTAATGTGCAACAAACACGGCGCAGTAATTGCATTGTTGGGACTCCTGGTTCCCGCCTGTGAGAGGCAGGCAAGGTCAGACATGTTCAGTATCGCCTACCGCTGCAATGGAGGTAACTCGCGATGAATAATATGCAGCTTTGAAATTCTGCTTTCGTCTCAACATATCTTCAGCTGAGGCCCATACAACGTTACAGGAGGCCTATGGAGAGTCGGTTCTTCCCTCCAGCACAGCTCGAAGATGGTTTAAAATGCTTAAAGAGGTGAGACAATCAGTTTCAGAGGAAGGTGGACCCGGTGCTCTAGTTGCTGCTCTTACGGAAGAAAACATCAACACTGCTGCTGTCATTGTGAGAGAGGATCGAGGAATTACCTTAAGACTACTTTCTGAAATACTGAACATTTCATTGGGTGCCACCCACACATTGGTGACAGAAAAGTTACACATGACACATGTTTGTGCGCGATGGGTCCCAAGACTGTTGATTCCCGAACAAAAGGACATTCGCGTGCAGGTCTGCATGCAGTTAAAGTTGATGTTAGCGGAAGATCCGTAATTTCTTTCAAATGTAATCATTGCTGATGAAACTTGGCTACATCGTTTTCATCCTGAGAACAAACAGCAAAGCTCAGTGTGGAAGTCTCCTTCATACCAACCCCCAAAAAAGCAAAAGTGGTTGCTTCTGTTGGGAAAGTTATGGTCACCTCATTCTTTGATATTCATGGAATGGTTTATCAGCATGTTGTACCAGCACACACATCAGTAACTGGACAATACTACAAGGATGTCCTGAAAACATTGCAAGTCCACATCCGGCGCAAAGGACCATATTTCCGTGAAGTAGGCTGTATGCTGCAAAACGATAATGCTCGGCCGTATATTGCCAATGTTGTTGCTGAATAGCGTGCAAAAATTAACTTGAAGTGCATCCCTCACCCTCCCTATAGTCCGCATTTAGCCCCATGTGACTTTTTTCTATTCCCTACCATGAAGAAACACCTTCGTGGGAGGCATTGTCAATCATCAGAACCAGGCGGAGGCGATTTTGAAGGACCTCTCAAAAAATGGTTTCCAACATGTATTTGAAGTCTGGCAGAAACGCTGGGACAAGTGCATCACATTCATGGGAGACTACTTTGAGAAGGACCATCAAAATTATGAGCATGACTTAAAGAATGTTGTAAAAAAATTATGATCATTCTTTATTGAGCAGCCCTCGTACATGTTTATTATATCTCTATGCTTGTGAACCTGACTTTTTTCAGATCCTTGTGATTAATCACAATAAGGGTTCACAGAATTTTTAATAAATAAATAAAGTCTTAGTGCCCAGTTAACACTTCCCCTTTCACACAGTCTTGGCAATAAATTTCAGTACGACGACTGTGGGTGAAATCATACTCCAAATATCCATTGTCATAACACAGCATAAAATGTTTCTTCCTTGGCCTGCTGCTTACAGCACTTGTTACCCCAGCTGGACATTGATATTCAGTTGCTGACTCACATGTAGTTGGCATCTCTGGCAAGTTGTAGAGTGCAAAGCATACCAGTACTCTTCTTTTACAATATTCTAGATCTAAACTGAATATGGTAATGCTCAGTTACTTTTTGTTCAAATGTCTGAGCCCTCTTCTTTGTACTAGTGAGAAACATGTATACTTTTTCCCTATGGAATGTCTAATTTTAGTCTTTATAACTGATTGCAGCTTAACCACCTGAAAAGACTTAAAAGATGGAACTGCAATTGCGTAAATTGCAATAATTAATACAGTCGATCATGACTACGATGTTATTTAAAAGATTCAGTGAGACTGTAATCGCAAAACAAATAAAACTGCCTTAAATAAACCATGTCTTCAGCTGTTGAAGTTACATCAAAAATAAAGCTTTGATTTTTTTTATAAATGCTGTACAAAATCCTTTGACACAACAGAATAACGCTATAGTTCATTTTTTCCAGTCATCTGATAAGTACACATGTTACTGTGGTCTGGAACGTTAGCCCTTAACGGTAGGCTGGTTCGTCCATTTACATTGCAAAATATTTTATCTGTATCACCATACGACGTATTTTGATAAAACAAGGTCAGAAATAACCCATTATGACTTGAGTGAATTTATTCTATTCTTTACACGTTTGAAGTAAACAGAGTTCCAATTTATTTCTCATAACTCACTGGGATTGTTTTAGATTAAAGTCCAATAGATTCATAATGAGGAGATCATCCAGAATTTAGAACATGGCAGAAAAATAAGAATACGTGTTAAATATTTACAAACTCAAACAAACATGCTAATTTACACTAAACAAAAAAATGGTATACTGTAAACAAAACAGGATAAAAATCGGACCATTTGACAACGGGAGCAGAAAAACCTGGACAGGCCGTGACGTCAGACAGAGAAAGCAGGTTGTTGATTCAGGAAATGCGAGATAACACTCTCTCTCTCTCTATTCACCTAAGCACCATGTGCTAAGCGTTCAAATCTCGGTGATAGCAAGTGCATACCAACAAATATGTGGCACAGAGGCTACAAGACTTTTAATAAAGCGCTTACAAAGGTTCGCTATCCACCATTCAGACTTGACTAATGGCAGATAACTAAGAATGAAAGACCAATTTTACCTACAAGCTCTTCTCCTAAAATCGCTTATCTTTGTCTCTGAAACTTGAAATCATAACTTCACGCGTTTTTGAACGAAGATTAAAGCTAAAAAAATTTCCTTCTAAGAGCGTATTGTTCCATGTGTTCGAGGAGAGTGCTATTACGTGTGTTTATTGTGACGTTATGGTTGGAAGTGAGGAGTGGCAATCGGTAGGTGTAGAGTTCAAATCTACATTCTTCAATTTTTTTGTCATTTAAACGAACGATTTCACTAGAAAGAGAAAGGTGGCGAAAATTTGGAAAATGTTTACCCAAATTATGAAATCGAGGGTGAGAGTAACGAAGTAGCTGGCCTTATTGCATATCGGCTACGTGTAGTTGAAGTCGCGAAAGATAGTGTGTCTTTCGTCAGAGAAAATATCGAACCACAAAAGCAATTTATGGGAAACTATTCTTATGAGGCAGAACATCAAACCATTATCATTTCAGCGTAAGTAGCAATTAGTATACCTATGCATTTAGAAGCAGTAATAACATATTCCCAATACATTAACGACAGAATACTTCGACCAACAGCGAACGAGTAAGGATGTAACGAGCACATATAGCCATTAAAGCGCTTACGAATGGGCGGTATTATCAGATTAGTAACATAACGTTGGTGGATGATCTACCTGTCAGAAAATAACAACTGTAATACACGAAGCTCCTTACTGAGTTACAGAAATAAATTACGCCCGAAATTCAAAGCTTTACGGAAGTGTTTGAACTGAGACATTTGCATCTCGTGTAATCAGATTAGTGCAGTTAACAGGCTTTTTATTTCGGTGTAGTTCGTTAAATACAAACCAACCACGACGGTAAAAGGATAGAAACAGTAAGACTTGTGGTTCACTATATCTTCCTATCGCTGTTTTTTTTTAAGAAAAATGTTGCATCAGAGTGCACTAAAATATACCTACAAATCTCATCTGTCCCATGTTCCGATTTTATTTTTCACTTTCCATTCCCATTATTAAAATGCTTGCGTGGGATCCAGTATAATGTTGACACTCTGAAAATCAGTTCCACAAACCATTCTATGATTAAAAAAGTCCGGTTTCTTCATGGGGATGTATAATATTATTCACGTTTTCGTTATAGATAGTTTATGTCCTACACGTGAATTCTCGAACACTGCATATTCTGTGGACGCACCTGCGATTAGTTACATACAAATTAAAAGCAGACTAACTGCCCCTAAAAGAAAAAATGAGAAGGGGAAGACGAGGAAGAACACGGCGAGATGACCTGCTTTTATTTTTATTTTTATTTTTTTATTTTATTTTTTTATTTTATTTTATTTATTTTTTTTTTTTTTTTTTTTGGGTCCGTCATGGCAACAATAGCGTGGGACATACAGCAGTGGTAAAGTCGGGAGAGGCCTTTGAACAATAGCGAAACATTAACTGCTATTAATAAACATAACGAATAACGACAAAT
Source organism: Schistocerca serialis cubense (assembly GCF_023864345.2). Lineage (NCBI taxonomy): Eukaryota > Metazoa > Arthropoda > Insecta > Orthoptera > Acrididae > Schistocerca > Schistocerca serialis. The sequence goes on from NC_064640.1 coordinate 374,362,154, forward strand.
AGATAAAATAATACAGTAGTGCAGTAGTGGAAATCATTACTTATACCACGGTTTCGACTAGAACTGTTGACCTCCTGTTACATGCAGTATAGTATGCTCGTGGGGCTAATTGAGGACAGATGATTGTAAATGAGGTGTTGTCACAGGGATTTATGGCTTACATCCGACTTAACCTACAGATCTGATTTTGATTTATCTCTCCTGTCATACTGATGATGTCGAAGGCGCCTACAGCAACTTTCTACCACCTCACGGCCTGTCCTCCAATGTGAGCCAACCTGTAAATGCTCGGGATTAAGTAATCACATGCAGTAGGCGGAACAAGTGACTTGCCATAGACACATGTCACGTATCTGTCGCATTTGTGAGTTTTTAGGTATCCTGCAACCACATGACACTGATTAAGTAGCAGTAACATTTATTGTCAAAGCTATGTAAATTCACATCAAGGATGGCTATGGAAATGGAAATTGCCTGTGTATTGGGAACTGCGGGTTAAATATCACTCCATGTGATGGCTGGAACCTCAGAATGTAAAGGGCCTACTCGTAGAAGACTTGAGCTCTGGACCCAATAAGTGCATAGTACTCAGCATAAAGTAACAACAACCTGACGTACATTACACACACTGACGTGACGGTCATGGGATACCTCCTACAATCGTGTCAGACCTCCTTTTTCCCGGCGTAGTGCAGCAACTCAGCATGCCATGCACCCATCAAGTCGTTGGAAATCCCATGCAGAAATATTAAGCCATGCCGCCTCTACAGCCGACCATAATTGCAAGAGAGTTGCCAGTGCAGGATTTTGTGTATGACCTGACTTCTCGACTATGTCCCATAAACATTCTATGGGGTTGATGTTGGGCGATCTGGATGGGCAATTCATTCGTTCTAACTGTCCAGGACATTCTTCAAACCACTCACGGACAATTGTGGCCCTGTGATATGGCGTATTATCATTCATAAAAATTCCATCGTTGCTTGGAACGTAAAGACCATGAATGGTTGTAAATGGTCTCCAAGTCGCTGAACATAACCATTTCTAGTCAATGATCGGTTCAGTTGGACCAGAGGACCCAGTCCATGCCATGCAAACACAGCCCACACCATTATGGAGCCATTAGCGGCTTGCCCAGTGACTTGTTGAAAACTTGAGTTCATAGCTTTCTGGGATCTGCGCCGCACTAGAACGCTACCATCAGCTCAATCAACTGAAATCGGGATCCATCTGACCAGGCCACTGTTTTACAGTTGTCTAGGGTCCAACCGATATGGTCACGAGCCCAGGAGAGGCGCTGCAGGCAGTGTTCATGTTGCTAGCAAAGACACTTGGGTCAGTCGTCTATTGCCATAGCGGATTAATGCAAAATTTTGCAGCACTGTCCTGACGGATACGTTTGACGAACGTCCCCCATTGATTTCTGCGGCTATTTGACGCAGTGGTGCTTGTTTGTCAGCACTGACAAGACTGCGCAAACGCCGCTGCTCTTGGTCGTTAAATGAAGGCTGTCGACCACTGTGTTGTCCTTGGTGGGAGGCAATATGCCGCTGCTCTTGGTCGTTAAATGAAGGGTGTCGGCCACTGCGTTGTCCTTGGTGGGAAGCAATGACTGAAATTTGGTATTCTCGGCACACTCTTGACACTGTGAACGTCGGAATATTTTCCCTAACAATTTCCGAAATAGAATTCCCCATCTACATCTACATCCATACTCCGCAAGCCACCTGACGGTGTGTGGCGGAGGGTACCTTGAGTACCTCTATCGGTTCTCCCTTCTATTCCAGTCTCATAATGTTCGTGGAAAGAAAGATTGTCGGTATGCCTCTGTGTGGGCTCTAATCTCTCTGATTTTATTCTCATGGTCTCTTCGCGAGATATATGTAGGAGGGAGCAATATACTGCTTGACTTCTCGGTGAAGGTATGTTCTCGAAACTTCAACAAAAGCCCGTACCGAGCTACTGAGCGTCTGTCTTCCAGGGTCTTCCACTGGGGTTTATCTATCATCTCCGTAACGCTTTTGCGATTACCAAATGATCCTTAACAAAGCGCGCTGCTCTCCGTTGTATCTTCTCTATCTCTTCTATCAGCCCTATCTGGTACGGATCCCACACCGATGAGCAGTATTCAAGCAGTGGGCGAACAAGTCTACTGTAACCTACTTCCTTTGTTTTCGGATTGCATTTCCTTAGGATTCTTCCAATGAATCTCAGTCTGGCATCTGCTTTACCGACGATTAATTTTATGTGGTCATTCCATTTTAAATCACTCCTAATGCCTACTCCCAGATAATTTATGGAATTAACTGCTTCCAGTTGCTGACCTGCTGTATTGTAGCTAAATGATAAAGGATCTATCTTTCTGTGTATTCGCAGCACATTACACTTGTCTACATTGAGATTCAATTGCCAATCCCTGCACCATGCGTCAATTCGTTGCAGATCCTCGTGCATTTCAGTACAATTTTCCATTGTTGCAAGCTCTCGATGTACTACAGCATCATCCGCAAAAAGCCTCAATGAACTTCCGATGTTATCCACAAGGTCATTTATATTTATTGTGAATAGCAACGGTCCTACGACACTCCCCTGCGGCACACCTGAAATCACTCTTACTTCGGGAGATTTCTCTCCATTGAGAATGACGTGCTGCGTTCTGTTATCTAGTAACTCTTCAGTCCAATCACACAATTTGTCTGATAGTCCATATGCTCTTACTTTGTTCATTAAACGACTGTGGGGAACTGTATCAAACGCCTTGCGGAAGTCAAGAAACACGGCATCTACCTGTGAACCCGTGTCTATGGTTCTCTGAGTATCGTGGACGAATAGCGCGAGCTGGGTTTCACATGATCGTCTTTTTCGAAACCCATGCTGATTCCTGCAGAGTAGATTTCTAGTCTCCAGAAAAGTCATTATACTCGAACATAACACGTGTTCCAAAATTCTACAACTGATCGACGTTAGAGATATAAGTCTATAATCCTGCACATATGTTCGACGTCCCTTCTTGAAAACGGGGATGACCTGTGCCCTTTTCCAATCTTTTGGAACGCTACGCTCTTCTAGAGACCTACGGTACACCTCTGCAAGAAGGGGGGGGGGGGGGGGGGCGCAAGTTCCTTCGCGTACTCCCTGTAAAATCGAACTACTGTCCCATCAGGTCCAGCTGCCTTTCCTCTTTTGAGCGATTTTAATTGTTTTTCTACCCCTCTGTCATCTATTTCGACAGTTACCACTTTGTCATCTGTGCGACAATCTAGAGAAGGAACTACAGTGCAGTCTTCCGTCTAGCTCCAACCACCACTCCGTATTCAAAGTCTGTTAATTTCCGTAATGAGGCCATAATTACGTCGGACAGGTTTTCACATGAATCAGCTAAGAAAAAATGACAGCTCCGCAAATGCACTACCTTTTATACCTTGTGTACGCTATACTACCTGTATATGTACAAATCGCTATCCCACGACTTTTGTCCGTCGGTGTATATGTCTACTGTAGCATTTTCCAATACACATGATTCTTTTTTCTTCTGTTTACGAATTTGATGGCGGACATATATATTTTACAGTAGTTCATATTCTCAAAATCAATATTCGACAGTTATGCTAAACAGCTATTCAATGTGTTTTTTCGGCATCGTAATTACTCAGTAATATACATCTGCATCCATACTCCGCAAGCCACCTGACGGTGTGTGGCGGAGGGTACCTTGAGTACCTCTATCGGTTCTCCCTTCTACTCCAGTCTCGTATTGTTCGTGGAAAGAAAGATTGTCGGTATGCCTCTGTGTGGGCTCTAATCTCTCCGATTTTATCCTCATGGTCTCTTAGCGAGATATACGTAGGAGGGAGCAATATACTGCTTGACTCTTCGGTGAACGTATGTTCTCGAAACTTCAACAAAAGCCCGTACCGAGCTACTGAGCGTGTCTCCTTCAGAGTCTTCCACTGGAGTTTATCTATCAACTCCGTAACGCTTTCGCGATTACTAAGTGATCCTGTAACGAACCGCGCTGCTCTCCGTTGGATCTTCTCTATCACTTCTATCAACCCTATCTGGCACGGATCCCACACCGCTGAGCAGTATTCAAGCAGTGGGCGAACAAGCGTACTGTAACCTACTTCCTTTGTTTTCGGATTGCATTTCCTTAGGATTCTTCCAATGAATCTCAGTCTGGCATCTGCTTTACCGATGATCAACTTTATATGATCATTCCATTTTAAATCACTCCTAATGCCTACTCCCAGATAATTTATGGCATTAACTGCTTCCAGTTGCTGACCTGCTATATTGTAGCTAAATGATAAGAGATCTTTCTTTCTATGTATTCGCAGCACATTACACTTGTCTACTTTGAGATTCAATTGCCATTCCCTGCACCATGCGTCAATTCGCTGCAGATCCTCGTGCATTTCAGTACAATTTTCCATTGTTGCAAGCTCTCGATATACCACAGCATCATCCGCAGAAAGCCTCAGAGAACTTCCGATGTCATCCACAAGGTCATTTATATTTATTGTGAATAGCAACGGTCCTACGACACTCCCCTGTGCACACTTGAAATCACTTCTTACTTCGGAAGACTTCTCTCCATTGAGAATGACATGCTGCGTTCTGTTATCTAGTAACTCTTCAATCCAATCACTCAATTGGTCTGATAGTCCATATGTTCTCACTTTGTTCATTAAACGACTGTGGGGAACTGTATCAAACGCCTTGCGTAATCGCATCAGGTCCAGCGGCCATTCCTCTTTTGAGCGATTTTAATTGTTTTTCTACCCCTCCGTCATCTATTTCGATATCCACCATTTTGTCATCTGTGCGACAATGCCGGCCTGTGTGGCCGTGCGATTCTAGGCGCTTCAGTCTGGAACCGCGTGACCACTACAATCGAGGGTTCGAATCCTGCCTCGGGCATGGGTGTGTATGATGTCCTTAGATTAGTTTGGTTTAATTAGTTCTAAGTTCTAGGCGACTGATGACCTCAGAAGTTAAGTCGCATAGTGCTCAGAGCCATTTGAACCATTTGTGCGACAATCTAGAGAAGGAACTACAGTGCAGTCTTCCGTCTAGTTCCAACCATCATTCCACATTCAAAGTCTGTTAATTTCCGTAATGCGGCCATAATTACGTCGTACAGGTTTTCACATGAATCAGCTAAGAAAAAATGACAGCTCCGCAAATGCACTGCCCTTTTATACCTTGTGTACGCTATACTACCGCCACCTGTATATGTACAAATCGCTATCCCACGACTTTTGTCCGTCGGTGTATATGTCTACCGTAACATTTTCCAATGCACATGATTCTTTTTTCTTCTGTTTACGAATTTGATGGTGGACATATACATTTTGCAGTAGTTCGTATTCTCGAAATCAATATTCAACAGTTATGCTAAAGAGCTATTCAATATGTTTTTTCGTCATCGTAATTACTCAGTAAGTACACAGAAGCCTGCCACAATCAAAGTCTAGAAGTATAAAGTATTGTCGATGAAAAGTAAAGACAAATATTACACAGTCGAATTACTGGTCACGGCGCTGGAGGCCACGTCTCTTCAGTGTAGAGGCCATGAACGATGTAGATATCTCCTGGACGCGAAGTTCCACTTGGACGGCGTCGTCCCAATAGCGGCGACTCCAGAGTTGATATCCTGATTGTGGGAACGCTGTTGCAATCGTAGCCTGGCCCAGCAAACTCACTCGGCGGGAACTCGTCCAGCGTAGCCTGGGTGCTGGCCTAAATACTGCCAAGACACCCCGATCCTGCAGATACTACTTTCGGTCAGTGGCGCGATGGTGAGAGAAGGTCCGTGTAGCCAGTGATCTCTGGCGGCACCTGGGTTGTTTGGTTGCCGGGCGGAGCGCTGCCATCCCTTGTCTGTTGTCCGAACAGCTGTCCCCTGCGAAGTCCTTGCCTTGATAATACGTCTGTGTTGCCGCTGGCTGAGTACGTGCATGGCCACAGCACACCAAAAAGCAGCGTGACTTGCACCAAATTCGAACCGCCGACCTTCGTCTTACCGCCTTAGTTCCATCTGGAGCTGGAGGACGGCCAGAACGACTTTTTATCTTTATTTAGACATGTGTGTTTTTCAAGAACCGTCCTCTGACACACGTCTGCTATAGCTGCTAACTACTACTATTTATCTACTTCACAATAGAACTACCAGTTATTTGTTCAAATTGAAATACGTTTCTTAAGAACGGGTTTAATTTTCTTTTTTTTCACTGTCGCAAACTAACAGGCAGAGATGAACACAAACTCAAGACAAAATCGTCCACGTCATAGGTGAGATTCGAATCCACGACCTCCAACAAAGCGTCTTAGTGTCTTGGCGTACATGGCCTTCACAGTCTGGAGCCACATAGGTATGGGCAGACTTAAAGTGGCAAGAAGTTTCGAATACGAATTCCTTCAATCCTTCTCCACTGCCACACTTTCTGATGGCATTAGCTGTTAACTTCATCCATAGGCGTCATCATAAGAGCAGCAAGCAGAAATCACATCGTGGGCACTCAGTTGCAATGACTCACTGGAAAAATCCAGTTGTCACGCTGACTGAAGAAGGCACGTTTTCAGTCAGAGATGCTGGCAGGAGGTTCTGCGGGCCACTTACCACTGCAAATGGATAGGGGAAGAATTGTGTTGAAATAAGCGGTAACAACAGAGTTCCTGGCTCAGACATGAATAAACCGAGCACACGCCGAGAGAACACAAAGACTGTGCGGTAGGAGTCGACAGCTTTCCTTCCTAAATGTGAAGCAGTTGTGGCGAGAGACTAGCTTCCGCTGTCCCAGTGACAGTTTGCCGAATGATGAGGGAAGATGGACTCCACGTACGAAGATCCGCCGTGAAATGGGAATATATTGATGATAATGTCATATACCGGCTGGCATTCTCGGAGCTCCATCAGAACGTAGCGTGGGAAAATGTAATTTTCTCTGATGAGAAGGTGTTTTTCTAGAGGAACGATGGTCCAAGAGAACTTTACGGACCACGAAAGAAAGATATCTTGGAGAATACGCGCGACAGCAAGAAGAAGCGGGCGGCTATCGGTTTCCTGCTGGGGATGGATAGCTGCGAGAGCGGCATGAGTACACAGAACTGGGAGAATTCTTGATAGCAGGCAATACGCTCACATAATGAAGAATGTGATGTTGCCTTGAGCGCGAATGTTATACAGTGAAGGAGAGTTCACTTTACAGGAGTATCATTCACCTGCATTAGTCCACACTAGTTCAAAAATGGCTCTGAGCACTATGCGACTTAACTTCTGAGGTCATCAGTCGCCTAGAACTTAGAACTAATTAAACCTAAGGACATCACACACATCCATGCCCGAGGCAGGATTCGAACCTGCGACCGTAGCGGTCACGCGGTTCCAGACTGAAGCGCCTTTAACCGCACGGCCACATCGTCCGGCCTCCACACTAGTTCAGCAGCAGCTATCCAATTTATTCATGAGTGTCATGAACTGGCTGCCACGCGCTGCTGATGTGAATCCAACGGAGGACATGTGAGCTGCACAAACTCTGTCAGATAACTAGCCACAAAACCGAATGGCTACATTTTTCGCCCTGTAGGACTGCATACTTGACTCTAGGAGAAAGTTGCCTCTACTGGCAATTACGTCTGACACTTCCTACATTCCACGGCAAGACGAATGAGTGAAGTTAAAAATATTGAGGGATTCTGGACAAGATATGAGAGCACGGAGAGCATTGTATTTCCTTTACTTTTACTTTTCCTCAGTTTTTATGTCAATGACAGCCGGTGCAAAATCTATTGACAAAGGAAAAATTTCGAACCCGAGGTAATAAAATACAAGTTTTCCTTACATGAAAAGTAATAAATTAAAAGGGGCTTTTTCAGACTATTTTCTTTTATTTCATATTTATCTCCCTCTTCTCCTCTATTGCTATGTCCTGCATCCTCCCAAGATTTTGTAATATATTTCTACTAATATTTATTGTTGTTGTGTCTGAAGAATGGTTTGGTGCAGCTCTCCAAGCTACTCTACCCTGTGCAAGCCTCTTCATCTCCGCATAGCTACTGAAACATACATCCTTCTGGATCTGCTTACTGTATTCATCCCTTGGTCTCTCTCTACGATTTTTACCCCCACACTGTCCACATACACACACGTCTCTCCAATACTAAGTTAGTGGTTGCTTGAAGTCTCAAAATGTATATTATCTTTTAGGCAAGTTGTGCCAAAAATTTCTTGCCTCCTCAGTCCTGTTCTTTACCTCCTCATTAGTTACACGATCTACCCATCCAATCTTCAGCAGTCTCCTATAGCACCACATTTCAAATGTCTTTATTATCTTCTTGTCCAAACTGTTTATCATCGATGTTTAACTCCCATAGATGGCTATATTCCAGGCAAATACCTTCAGAAAAGACCTCCTATCCTTTAAATCTACATTCGGTGTTCAAAATTTCTTTTCTTCACCTTGCCATTGCAAGTCTACGTTTTATATCCTCTCTACCTCAGCCATCAACACTTATTTTGCCTCCCAAATATCAGAAGTCATCTCCTATTTTAGGTGCCTCGTTTCCTATTCTAATTGCCTCAACATTACCTTATTTAATTCGGTTATATTCCATTGCCCTTATTTTGATTTTGTTGATGTTTATCTTATATCCTCTTTTGGAGACACTGTCCATTCCGTTCAACTGTTAATGTCATCAACGAACCTCAGATTTTTTATTTTTTCTCCCTGCACTTTAATTCCTACTCCAAATTTCTCTTTGGTTTCCTTTTCTGCTTGCTCAAGGCACCGACTGAATAATATCGGGGATAGGCTACAACCCTGTCTCACTCCCTCCTTGACCCCTGTCTCCCTCTCATGACCTGCTGTATGGTTTCTGTGCAAGTTATAAATAGCCTTTCGATCCCTGTATTTTATCCCTGCTACCTTCAGAATCTCAAAAGAGTATTTCAGTCAACATTGTCAAAATCTTTCTCTAAGTCTACAAATGCTATAAACGTATGTTTTCCTTTCCCTAATCTATCGTCTAAGATAAGTTTTATGGTCAGTATTGCCTCGCATGTTCCTACACTTCCCAGGAATCTGAACTGATCCACCACGGAGTCGTCTACTACCAGTTTTTCTATTCTTCTGTAGAGAATTCGTTTCAGTATTTTGCAACCATGGCATCTTAAACTGATAATTAGGTAATATTCACATCTTTCAGCACCTGTTTTATTTGGAACTGGATGCATTACATTCTTCTTGAAACCTGAGGGTATTTCCCCTGTCTCATACATCTTGCATACCAGATCGAATAGTTTTGTCATGATGGGCTCTCCCAAGGCTATAAGTAGTTCTGACGGAATTTCATCTACTCAAGGGACCCTGTTTCGACATAGGTCCATCAGGTCTCTGTAAAATTCTTCTCGCACTATCATATCTCCCATCTCATCTTCATCTACGTCCTCTTACCTTTCTATAATACTGCCTTCAACTGCATGTCCTTCGTATAGACCCTCTATACTTAATTTCCATCTTTCAGTTTTCCTTTCTTTGCTTAGTACACGTTTCCCATCTGTGCTCTTGATATACATACAGCTGCTTCTCTTTACGGCAAAGGTCTCTTCAGTTTTCCTGTAGGCGGTATCTGTCTTTCCCCCTAGTGAAAAATGCTTTTAAATCCTTACAGTTGTCCAATAGTGATCCCCTGCTTAGCCGTTTTTCGCTGCCTGGCAGTCTCATTTTTTAGACGTTTGTAATACTTTTTGCCAGCCTCATTAGATGTATTTTTATATTTTCTCCTTCCAGCAGTTAAATTCAATACCTCCCGTGATACCGAGGAATTTCTACCAGTCTTTGTCTTTTTACCTATTTGATCCTCTGCTGCCATCACTATTTCATTTCACAAAGCGACTTATTCGTCTTCTCCTGTATTCCTTTCCCCTGTTCTAGTCAATCGGTATTTAATGCTCCCTCTGGAACTATCTATATAATTTCATTCTTTCAACTTATCCAGGTCCCATTTCCTTAATTTCCTAGCTTTTTCAATTTCTTCAGTTTCAGTCTACAGTTAATAACCAATAAATTGTGGTCAGAGTCCACATCTGCCCCTGGAAATGTCTTACAGTTAAAAATCTGGTTCCGAAATCTTTATCTTACCATTATATAAACAATCTGAAATTTTCCGCTGTTTCCATGTCTCTTCCACGTATGAAACCTTAACTCAAATGTTAGAGATCATTAAATTACGCTCTCAGCAAAATTCTACTAGGCAGCTTCCTCTTTCATTCCTTTCCCCCAGTCCATATCATCAATTATTTTTCCTTCTCTTCCTTTTCCTGCCATCGAATTTCAGTCCCCCTCACAATTAAATTGTCGTACCCCTTAACTATCTGAATAACTTCTTTTGTCTCCTTATACATTTATTCAACCTCTTCATTATTTGCACAGCTAGCTGGCGTATTAAGTTATACTACTCTGTGGTGGGTGTGTACTTAGTGTCTATCTTGGCTACGATAAAGTGTTCACTATGCTGTTCATAGTACATAACCTCCATTCCTATTTTCTTATTCATTACCCCTTCTTCGTTTTGTATTTGTAACCCCATATTCACTTGACCAGAAATCCTGTTCCTCCTGCCACCGAGCGTCACTAATTCCAACAATATCCACCTATCCATTTCCATTTTTAAATTTTCTAACCTGCATGCCCGAGTAAGGGATCTAACATTCCAAAATCTGACACATAGAATGCGAGTTTTGTTTCTCCTGATGACGACATCCTCCTGAGTAGACCCACCCAGAGATACGAATGTGGGACTATTTTACCACCGGAATATTTTGCCCAAGAGGATGGCGTCATCATTTAACCATACAGCAGAGCTGCAGGCCCTTGGTAAAAATTGCGGCTATCGTTTCCCCTTGCTTTCAGCTGTTCGCAGTACCAGCGTACCAAGATCATTTTGGTTGATATTACGAAGCCAGATCACATAATCACCCACACTGTTGACCCTGCTACTACTGAAAAGGCTGCTACCCCTCTTCCCTTTTCTAACTCCTCTAAGATGAAAGGAACTGTGACATATTTTCCTATAAGATCCACTTTTCTTGCTTTTCAGTCACTTACTTTGCACTACTACTCTCTCCCCTATCCAACGCTCCCTCCGTCCCTCCCCCCCCCCCTCCCTCCCTCACCATCACTCTCTCTCTCTCTCTCTCTCTCTCTCTCTCTCTCTCTCTCTCTCTCTCTCTCTCTCTTCTCTCTCTCTGGTCAGTTTTGTAGGTCTATGTAGAGATGAGGAAAATGGAGACGTAGAAGAAGCTATGTTGTTAACCCTTTCAGACCCGAATTTCTTCTGGAGGAAGGAAAATTTTGTTTAAATACTGTAATGGGTTTGGATGATTTTTAATGATTTTAGAAGCAACATTTATAAAAAGATATGTTACCATTTTCGAAAAAAAATTTGTACACATTTGCGTACACTGGGTCTCAATCAACACTGAAATCATAGCAGACAAAACTAATTTATTTAAACGTTACACATAAATTTGAAATCATTTTCACTCAAAATACATGCAAAATTCACCATAGTTTTAATTAAAAATGAAATGAGTCAGGAATTATGTCCAATATGTGGTGTTAATTGACATGATATGAACGGAAACAGTTTTTTTCCTTTGACCGACAAAGATGTACGTTACATTTTTCACATTTTATTCGTGAACGTCCCTTGCATCCCGGAAATTTGCACCTGGTAGGCAGTGCACCACTTTCATGAAGAGGCAAGTGTTGTTCCATCATACTGAACCTCTTCAGGAGGCCTAGTTTCTCCTCGTCGTCTTTGAACAGATGTATCTGGAGGTGTGGCAGATGGTCGGCCTCGTTTTCTATTCGAGGTATCCATCCCACTTAACACTAGAACATCAGCCAGCTTCATACAGAAGTGTAGGAGATCCATTATTTTCTTCGTTGGCAGACCAATTGCACTGGCATTTTTCCTGTATTCGAGCCAGCTCTGTTCCACAGCAAAATCTACAGCATGGAAAATAGCTCTGAGTGTCCATTTCTTTGACTTTATAAAAATTCTGTAGTATGACATCAATTGATCAAAAAGATCAACTCCGCTCATGCCATGGTTGTAGCATTTTACAATCTCTGGCCGATCGATAGTAACATACTTACTTTCTTTTTTGTCCCAGCGTTCAACTTTGTCAATTTCTCCTTTTCCAATAAAATTAGAGCCTAGAACAACTGTTTTGTTGTCAACCCATTTTACTAGTGTTATGTCATCTGCGCTACAAATTTCTTCTGTAAATCCTCTTTCTTTTTTCATTGCCTCCTTATCTGGTATTAGAGGAGGATTTGCAAAACGATTAAGTCTGACAGTTCCAGCAGCACAAATTTTTTCTTGTTTCAACGCTTGGAAAAGCTTGTATGAAGAAAAGAAATTGTCAAAATACACTCCTGGAAATCGAAAAAAGAACACATTGACACCGGTGTGTCAGACCCACCATACTTGCTCCGGACACTGCGAGAGGGCTGTACAAGCAATGATCACACGCACGGCGCAGCGGACACACCAGGAACCGCGGTGTTGGCCGTCGAATGGCGCTAGCTGCGCAGCATTTGTGCACCGCCGCCGTCAGTGTCAGCCAGTTTGCCGTGGCATACGGAGCTCCATCGCAGTCTTTAACACTGGTAGCATGCCGCGACAGCGTGGACGTGAACCGTATGTGCAGTTGACGGACTTTGAGCGAGGGCGTATAGTGGGCATTCGGGAGGCCGGGTGGACGTACCGCCGAATTGCTCAACACGTGGGGCGTGAGGTCTCCACAGTACATCGATGTTGTCGCCAGTGGTCGGCGGAAGGTGCACGTGCCCGTCGACCTGGGACCGGACGGCAGCGACGCACGGATGCACGCCAAGACCGTAGGATCCTACGCAGTGCCGTAGGGGACCGCACCGCCACTTCCCAACAAATTAGGGACACTGTTGCTCCTGGGGTATCGGCGAGGACCATTCGCAACCGTCTCCATGAAGCTGGGCTACGGTCCCGCACACCGTTAGGCCGTCTTCCGCTCACGCCCCAACATCGTGCAGCCTGCCTCCAGTGGTGTCGCGACAGGCGTGAATGGAGGGACGAATGGAGACGTGTCGTCTTCAGCGATGAGAGTCGCTTCTGCCTTGGTGCCAATGATGGTCGTATGCGTGTTTGGCGCCGTGCAGGTGAGCGCCACAATCAGGACTGCATACGACCGAGGCACACAGGGCCAACACCCGGCATCATGGTGTGGGGAGCGATCTCCTACACTGGCCGTACACCACTGGTGATCGTCGAGGGGACACTGAATAGTGCACGGTACATCCAAACCGTCATCGAACCCATCGTTCTACCATTCCTAGATCGGCAAGGGAACTTGCTGTTCCAACAGGACAATGCATGTCCGCATGTATCCCGTGCCACCCAACGTGCTCTAGAAGGTGTAAGTCAACTACCCTGGCCAGCAAGATCTCCGGATCTGTCCCCCATTGAGCATGTTTGGGACTGGATGAAGCGTCGTCTCACGCGGTCTGCACGTGCAGCACGAACGCTGGTCCAACTGAGGCGCCAGGTGGAAATGGCATGGCAAGCCGTTCCACAGGACTACATCCAGCATCTCTACGATCGTCTCCATGGGAGAATAGCAGCCTGCATTGCTGCGAAAGGTGGATATACACTGTACTAGTGCCGACATTGTGCATGCTCTGTTGCCTGTGTCTATGTGCCTGTGGTTCTGTCAGTGTGATCATGTGATGTATCTGACCCCAGGAATGTGTCAATAAAGTTTCCCCTTCCTGGGACAATGAATTCACGGTGTTCTTATTTCAATTTCCAGGAGTGTATATCTTATGCCCCATTTGGTTTTTTATTCTCTGGGCTAATTGTAAAACTACTGTTGAACCTTGGCCAAATTCCTTCAACAAAGATATCTGAAATTCAGTCGATGCTCCCTGATAAAGAATAAAATCATAGGCTTCTCCACTGTCACCACGAAACATGTAGATTTTGATACCCCACGGAGAAGGCTTTCCCTTCACATACTTTTTTACTGACAGCTTCCCTGTGAGTGGGATCATTGTCTCATCAACAGCGAGCTCTTCCTCCATAGATAACTCCAGACGTCTGTTACGGATGGCAGTATATATAGGCCGAACTTTATAGAACTTGTATTTATTGTTTGCTGGTATAGCCATGCTGTTAACAAGATGTAAATTTGTTCTGAGTTGGAAGAATCTATTTCTGGGCATACTGTCCAATAATAATTCCATTTTCAATGTTGTGTCCCAATACATTCGGACTCTAGGAAATTTTAGAGTTCCCATAAGTATATGAAGCCCAAACAAGATTTGGAGTTCCGCTGGTGTAGTTTGTTTGAAATTGCTAATTGTTCCACTCTGCAAGGCATATAGGTTTGTCATATCAGCCATACTACTGAACAGATCATTGGTAATGTACTTGCTGAAATAAGTTGAAGGAGAAAGTATCTCCTGTTCTTCAACACGTTATTCCCATTCGTAATATGAATCCAGTATAGAGAGAGGACGATGACGCCACTTGATGTCCTTTTTTTCTGACAAAAAGTATTTTACATCACTGAGCTCATTGTTGGTAAGTGGATCACTGTCTTGAATATCGCTATTGTTGTTATCATTGTCACTGCATTCATTATTTGCAGGTGACTCATCATTGGTTTCTCCCCTGTTTATTTTGTCAGCCCCACTCTCGTTTCCTTCTCTCCTGAAGTACAGTAGGATTCTACTTCAGGAACTGATCCTTCATCTGATGATAAATCGAAATCTGACACCTCTCCATTCAGCAGAATCTCTAAAATGGCATCTGCATCTCGCTCAGTGTTGAAATACTGTTTCTTCGACATGATGGACAGAACTGAAATATTCACAAATAATAATATCAGTAGTGGTATTTCCCTAAAATAATAATTTACAGTAGACCTAACGACATTGTCATCAACGGGAGCTTCAATGCTATGTCTGTTTTCCTAATTGTTGCTCATAACAATACCTAGTAATACCACATACTTCATATGTTTTGGATAAATCCCAGTCAAAACTCATACAATCGTCAGGATAAAAAGAAACCGTTCCAACAAGTGCTTCATGTGAAGGAAACACAAGATACTCAGGGTTATGTAAAACATTCTTCTTGAGACCTCATGGCTACAATTGTGCACACAGAAAAACATTGCTCCTTTTTGTTGACTAAAACAAATGATTTTGAAATATTGATTGTTGTAATAAATAAATAAAACATTCTACAATGTTCATGCATAACAACAATACTGGTACTCAACAATACTGTGTGTTATAGCTTAGCAAAGACTACCAGGTACTTTCAAGGTCACAAACCGCTCTGCACTGCTACATTAATCTGTTGATATGTTTATAGCGCTGCACAGCAGATGGCAGAAAAAATGGTTGAAATGGCTCTGAGCACTATGGGACTTAACTTCTGAGGTCATCAGTCCCCTAGAACTTAGAACTACTTAAACCTAACTAACCTAGGGACATCACACACATCCATGCCCGAGGCAGGATTCGAACCTGCGACCGAGCACTATGGGACTTAACTTCTGAGGTCATCAGTCCCCTAGAACTTAGAACTACTTAAACCTAACTAACCTAGGGACATCACACACATCCATGCCCGAGGCAGGATTCGAACCTGCGACCTTAGCGGTCACGCGGTCCCAGACTGAAGCGCCCAGAACCGCACGGCCACACCGTCCGGCAGATGGCAGCACTTGTGCACGGTGAAAAGAATGAACATTCACAAATGTGTACATAAGCTCCCAATTGAGGAAAAATATTTCTATTGCAGTTAAGAAGTCGTGAAAATTAATGTACACAATTATAACCACAGGGTCTGAAAGGGTTAATCGAATGCACCACATCGTGAAAATTACTTAAAAATTTCTTAAAAGGAGAATGAACTGTGCTGTTTCTGTGAGAACTGATGCGTTCATTTCCTGTGGCTGTTGAATCTCTCTTACTTTGAACATTGGTCTAGTGAATTATTCTTTTCTCTGATTTTTATTGAATTGCAATGTTCCAGTTGGGTGTTAAGTGGAGACTGGTAACAATGTATATTTCCGGTTCACTGGTGGGAATTCGGAAGTTAACGTAATACAATCAGGTTGCCACAGACCTGACGATGGTACATAGGTAGTAACATTTTTGCGCTCGACTCGTGGATCAAGACAAGTCTTGGAAGTTATTCAGGTCTGCTGATAAAATTTTCACTTAATGTCTAGTACAGTGACTGCACAAAGTACCACACCAGGACTGCGATGATGTTTGTCGTTACAACCGCGAACATAAAAGTAATAAAACGTCTGTGCTGCATTTCAGTGGTTTGGTTCTCACATAGGGACAAATAAACACAGAAAAAAATAACAGACGCAATGGACTTCCTTTGGTGCCTAAATCTTTAATCTGTTCCACTCTCATATAATCTAAAACAGTTGCCTTGGCATTTTTCGACTTCTTAATGACTTTGTCAAGTAATTCCGTGGTGATTCCAACTGTAGGGTTGCTAGTCTCGATATATGTCATTCCCTTATGTTATATTTATGCGCCCAAAATTTTTCAGTCAGGCAAGAGCTGATTTTGCAACAGTATGAGGACACAGGCTGATGTTCCCAGGACCTTTAGACTGGTTTGGGACATGTCAAACACAATATGGGTTAAGTATTTTAGCTGTATGTCTGCATTAGAGGATTTATCTGAAACACGGAACGATATTCACATAACGCAACAATGGATTACGTCCAGAAACATAATTTACCTTCCATCCACACGCTGGGAGTCAAGGTGGGATGACTGTCTGGAACTACTGTTTATCACTTCCATGACGAGGTCTCAGTATGCTACAGACGAAACTAAGTTGTCTACTTATTTAACAAATTGTTCCACGCCATTTGTTATTAATCAAATTATACATATACAAAGAACTAAATTTTATTGGCGAAAGTAAAAAAAAACGCTGGCATTAACAAGTGTGTAATTCAGGAATTTCATATGTTTTTCACATACAGGTCTAAAACGCACAAAATCACTGTAGTGAGGAGTCATAAGATGCATATGTTTTCTTGGGATTTCCTTGCCCATTTTCGATCTGTCAGTTTAAAGAAGTGGAAAAAACGGAGATACACTATAGCACTCCTCCAGCCAACTTGCAACCTACCGCTAATGAACTTTTCACTCAGACGCTGGTTACATTACCACTGAGCTAGCGAACCACTGCTGTGTTTTCTGCTCCGCCATTGTCAAAGTGGTGGCTAATATATATAATTAGCCACGTAAAAGATGAGAGTAGTGATATTTTCGACTTGGAGCAACTTTCCTGGACACAGAATCACAAATCTGATAGCCTAATGTCACAGCCTGTGTGAAAGTCACTCAGAGTATTTAACGGAAATGAAAGAAGATACGAAGCTAATTTAGCTGGATAATTACTCGTATATGCCACTCCAGGTCTACTTGACAATGTCAGAACTGCCAAACATACTATGCAATCTTGCCCTTTGTACTAGCCTCAGGAACACGGCCAATGGTTGCACTGAGCGGGACTGGAACCGAGGAATGTAGCTCGTGTCTCAAAGATGCACGGCCAATCCGACCCAGTGGCGAAATATCAAATGTATAAGCCATTGGCTTCTACTATTATTTCAGCACAGATACCAACAATATTCAGATACACTGACTGTAAGCTGAAAATCGTAGATCAGTAGCTGTCTCAATTATTATTGTTTTACTTTCTTAAGCGTACTGCAATCTGAGCTCATTTGACAGACATGATTCACTTTTTTGGAATGTCTATGTTGTTTGTAGTGTATGCATTACGCATACTTAACCCATTCTTTGATCATTCTAGACAATGGTGTTTCTTGAGAACACTGTAATAGACACTAGCCCAAAAACAGAGGAACACAAATGAGAACAGAACAACAGAGCATTGAACTAAAAATGCGAACGTGCACAGTATCATTCTGCAAGCTACAAGCGCACTGCACAGCCTCAAGTCATTCACGCGAACTGTGGATATAAACAATACATTACCGAAATAGCGTGATTCAAATGTGTAAGCAAATGAAAGCAGGAAACGCGAGAAGGATCACAATATGCTGACAGTACAGACTTCAATACGTCATTCTAAAGTAAAACCAGCATCCAGTCTATAATAACACTAGCCAACACAATTTTACTTTATTTCTGTAACTGGCATGAAAGTAGTCCAAGTGGGATTCTAGAAAATGTAACTTTAAGAGCATGTTGCACCCAGTCTACTGTAGCTATGCAGAGGATTTGCTATAACATCCTTATAGTTTTCTGCCCTCTTATTTTGTGCAACGATTATTGATACTTGAACAAAGGCATCCGAAGCTAACTCTTCATATCCTTTCAAGATGGTGTAGAAATGCTTATCTTTGTACAGTGTGCGTATCTGGGGAGTCACGAAAATCCCCTTTTTTATTTCCGTCTCATTAAGACGTGAAAATTTCTCGCGCAAATAGAGAAATCCTTCCCTAGTTTTATCCATGGCCTTAACGAAGTTTTTCATTAAGGTCAATTTTATATGAAGAGCAGGGAGAACTATGCTCCTGGATTCGACAAGTGCTTTGTGCACAACACTGTGAGATCCTGGTTCAAGCGATTTCCGTGTAGGCCATATATATATATATATATATATATATATATATATATATATATATATATATATATATATATATATATATACGAATTGCTTCGGCAGTGCTATCTAAGAGGTACAGCAAGCAACAGAATTTGGTGCAGCCGTGTTGTAGTCCAAGTAATATGCCTATCACTTTCAGATCCCCGCAAATCTGCCATTTAAACTTGTCATATTTCAGTCACACTAACAATTGTTTCATGCCACCATATGCTTCTTTCATGTAAGGAACATAGCCATTCGGAATCGATGGTAATATGTTGCCATTATGCAGTAGCAAACACTTGAGATCTACTTTGGAGGAGTCAATGAGCAATCTCCATTGATCACGTTTGTAGTCAATGCCTATAGCTGCCATTAATGCCAATAAATCACTGCAAAATACTAAGTCCTTTTCACTTTCGAAAAATGGGAGGAATGGCATATGGTGGTTACGGAACACAGTCACATTTACCGTCTTATCAAGACAATTCCACTATTGTAGCGTCGACACTGACAGTTCAGCGTTACCTTTCAGCAATTTTACATCTCTCACTAGGTGATGAAGTTCACGCTGTGTTATTTTGGATCTTTCGAAGAACTAGGTTTTGAAGGTGGTGGTGCAGCATTTGGTTCACTACCGCTGTTGTCAATTTCACAATCAGGTGGGATAGGAACAGGTAGTCTCCGTGGGGCACTGGTTGCATGGCTGACGGTATGTTAGGGTATGTCAAGGAGGACTTTTTCTTCTTCGAAATGCCATGTGTTAATGAAGTTGTCATATGAAAATAACCATCATTCACGTGGTTTGATGATTCTCGCCAGATTATGGTATACAAAGACCATGAAAATCCTTTACGATTCAGCCACGAATGAAGACGCGAGACAAGATACACAACATACGTGAGGAGCCCACAGCTCGTCCTGGTCCCCGTGTTCACAGCCAAAGCACAGTCCTAATATATGGTGTTATTGGTCTCCTTTACGATTTCAGTGTAGCCTGTCCACAAATGTAACAAAAATTGTCAAAGCTGTTTACGCATTTGCGAGGCGTATTGAATCACAGGAATTACAATAACAACACGCACTTGCTACTTTTCAGTAACACGTTCTTCCAGCACACGAACTGAATACAGTCTGCAACAGACTGAAACTACGCTTAAATGAAATATACTCCGATCTTCCCTTCCTCTTACCTTTCCCCTTGTTGCTACGAGCCCGTGCTAAAAATAGCGACAAAACTCACACAGCTATTGTTGCCTGAAACTTCATCACTCTGTTCTTGGGCTATATGGGAAGAGACTGACTATGAATGCTAATAAAATGTAATTATAATTAAATGCCCCCGCTTTTAAATCGAAAACTTGAGACAATTCGAGTTTTTCTTGTCGTTTTGGTTATCAGTGTGGTCTGTATAGTTAACAAATATCTCTTTCATCCCAGTTACATTTTCACTGTTGGCTAGTGCAATCACAAGAACGAATAGTATCCTCTACCCATAGTGATTACAAAACACCCGGCTGATGCTTTGTTCATTAAAGCGAAGATCCTCTGATGAATAAGCTTTTCTTAATTTATTGACGTATGGTTTCGTACTATTGACTTATCTAGGCCATTACAATAGTCATACGACAAGTCTAGAGGAGTAATTGCTAGAACAGACTGCTGCATTAAGTGGCAATTAGTAAAATATTGTGATACTCATTCTGCTGAATGGGTTTATGGTAGCAACTTCTTAAATCGCCAATAGATGAAAGTTTGTACTTTACACCCAGCCCTACATAGCTACATTAGGTAAAATGAATGGGATGATTCAGATTGGATTCCATGGTGGAATGTGTGGAAATTATCGAGATAATATTAACTGATTATGCCAGATTATCATCACTCCGTAACAACAGTCTTGTAAGCCATATTATTACCTACACTTACTTTCTGCGAGTGAGAGAATGGTTCATAAATGTGCAAAGAGCATTTACACTTCTTTATTCAATGCATAACACAGTCAAATGATGTGCTAGTCATTCGCAGGCAGATACTCAATGTTACGCCTTTCTAGAGACAATTTAATTTTTTCCATAGCAAACGGTCACCTCCTCGTGGAGGCTAAAAACATGAGGAGGAGGAGGAGGAGATCAGTGTTTAACGTCCCATCGACAACGAGGTCATTAGAGACGGAGCACAAGCTCGAGTTAGGGAAGGATGGGGAAGGAACCATCCCGGCATTTGCCTGAAGTGATATAGGGAAATCACGGAAAACCTAAATCAGGATGGCCGGACGCGGGATTGAACCGTCGTCCTTCCAATTGCGAGTCCAGTGTGCTAACCACTGCGCCACCTCGCTCGGTTAAAAACATGAGTAACATTTCTCTTACATTAAGGTCCTGGACGCAATATAGTATTCTGTTATTTGCATATAATTCTCCGTTTTAGTTAGGCCCATTTTGTGAAGAGATGTTGCGAAAACGGCTTGCTACTGCTAGATAAACGAAACTATTGGATGGCAGCCCTTGAAGTGTTCGACATGTGGCGCCAGATCGCTCTTGGATACATTCATGTTTCTCCAGATATTGCTCACTGATTCCTGTTCAAATGAATAATTTTGAGGTTGCAAAAAAAGAGCAAAACCAGGACGACATATAAGCATGGAGACTAGCTATCTCACAGATGACATCACTTGAGAAACCTGAATAGTCTTTAGGAAATAGAAAAATAGTACAGCAACAGACTCAGATGACATGGGAAAGCTACAAATTAAATATTTCGATACCAAAATAAAATGCATTGCTTTCATACCGCTTCCCATGTTAATATGCACCTAGATGACTACATTACCTCTCAGGTGTGTCACTGATACCCTCTCCAAAAATTACTGTAATAACTCCATGTCATGGTCATGGCCGAAAACGCAGGTATGGTGAAATACGGCGTGATGAACAAATGGGCAACAGTGCAAATGTGTAGTTGGTGCTGCAAAGTGGGGAGACTAACTATACGCTGTTCATCTGCAATGACAAACTGTCACATTTTTTAACAATGTTACATACCGAAAGTTGTTAGTTGCATTTTCGATTGAAATAAATAATCACTCTAAATTATATTGCTCAATTATTCGTTTAAAACAGCTTTTCTGTCAGTTATTTTCACTGTTTTTTGAATGATGGTGTTGCAAGAATGGAAGCATCTTCTCCACACCCAGAACTTTCATTTAATCGTGAGAGAAGAGGAGACCACTCAGTTCGAATAGCTGTTACAGGAAGATAGTAATGCAGTTACAAATCTGCAACCATTTCAGATGATTTATCACCATCATGGCAAAGCAGTTCACCTTCGCGCATGTTACCCAATTATGGAATGAGAAATACACTCTATAAGAAAGCCATTAATGGATAGTCTTGAATAGTGCATAATATTTTACTGTTCTTTCAACTGCTGGCTCCATTTAATTAACTGAAAATGGTTGACAAAGTTTCATCACATCTGAAGGTGAAAAACATGAAATTCCTGAATTACACACTTGTTAATACTAGCGTTTTTTTTACTTTAGCCAATAGAATTTAATTTTTTTGCACATATAATTTGATTAAATAACAAATGGCGTGGAACAATTTGTTAAATAAGTAGACAACTTAATTTCGTCTGTAGCATACTGAGACTGCATCATGGAAGCGATAAACAATAGTTTCAGACAGTCATCTCATCTTGAACCCCAGCATACAGATGGAAGGTAAGCTATGTTCCTGGATGTAACCCAATGTTGTGTTATGTGAATATCGTTCCGTGTTTCAGATAAACTCTCTGATGCAGACATGCAGCTAAAATACTTAACTCATGTAGTGTCTGACATGTCCCAAAGCAGTCTAAAGGTTTGGAGCCTATTGTGAGTGTAGAATAATATCTCTGAAATAGGTCCAGGGAACATCAGGCTGTTTCCTCATAGTGTTGCAAAATCAACTCTTGCCTGACTGAAAAATTTTGGGTGCATGAATACAACATAAGGGAATGACAGATATCGACACTAGCAACCCCACAGTTGGAATCACCATGGAATTACTTGACAAAGTCATTAAGAGGTCGAAAAATGCCAAGGCAACGGTTTTAGATGATATGAGAGTCGAACAGATTAAACATTTAGGCACCAAAGAAATCCATTGTGTCTGTTACTTTTTCTGTGTTTATTTGTCCCTAAGTGACAACCAAACGACTGATAAGCAGCACACACGTTTTCTTACATTTACTGTTCGTGGTTGTAATGACGAACATCATCACAGTCCTGATGTACTTTGTGCAGTCACTATACGAGTCATTAAGTGAAAATAATTCCAAAGACATGTCTTGGCCCACGAGATGAGGGTAAAAATGTTACCACCCATAACCCATCGTCAGGTCTGTAGCAACCTGATTATATTCCGAATTCCTACCAGTGAACTGGAGTAATTGTTACCAGTCTCCAGTTAATTTCCATCTAGAACATTGCAGTGTCATAAAAAAAATCAGAGAAATCAATAATTCACTAGACCAATGTTCAAAGCATGAGCGATTCAACAGCCGCAGGAAATGAAAGCGTCAGTTCTCACAGAAACAACACAGTTCATTCTCCTTTTAAGAAGCCCCCGACTGATAGTTAATTTCATGATGTGGTGCATTTGATTAATAACATCAGCTTCTTCTACGTCTCTGCTTTCCACATCTCTACATTGAACTACAGAACTGACGAGAGCCAGCCGAGGTGGCCGAGCGGTTCTAGGCGTTACAGTCTGGAACCGCGCGACCGCTATGGTCGCAGGTTCGAATCCTGCCTCGGGCATGGATGTGTGTGGTGTCCTTAGGTTAGTTAGGTTTAAGTAGTTCTAAGTTCTAGGGGACTGATGACCTCAGAAGTTAAGTCCCATGGTGCTCAGAGCCATTTGAACCATTTGAACTGACGAGAGAGAGAGAGAGAGGGAGAGAGAGAGGGAGAGAGAGAGAGAGAGAGAGATAGACAGAGAGAGGTGTGAGGAAAGATTAAAGGTATATAAACATTAGAAGTCATATTTTACATATTTCAGGGAGGGTGCATGACAAAGCACAAGAGAGTCTAAAAGAGTCTTCCTTCATTCATTGCTTTTTATGTATGTAAGTATGCACCAAATTAATGAGATACATTTTATTCAAAAATATGTTTAAAAGAAACTTATTGCAATTAGAAAGGTAACATGAAGGAAACTCATATTTTGTTACCCTTGGTTCGATGTATTTTCGTTGCCAAGAAATCTTCCACTGGGTGTCATTGACAGAGAAATTGAGAAAATATACAAATAAGGAACATAAAATGCCTTCAGTACCATAATATCTTGTCCATTATTCCCCACTATTCCGAACTTCAATAACTGCCTTGACATGGCATACATGATGTGTCAGATGTAATTACCAGAACAGGCAACTTCCTTCCAGGGTCAAGTGCAAAGTCCTACAGAGCGTCAGCTGTAGCCATAAGGGTTTCGTGGCCAGTTATCTACATCTACATCTACATGATTACTCTGCAATTCACATTTAAGTGCTTGGCAGAGGGTTCATCGAACCACAATCATACTATCTCTCTACCATTCCACTCCCGAACAGCGCGCGGGAAAAACGAACTCCTGAACCTTTCTGTTCGAGCTCTGATTTCTCTTATTTTATTTTGATGATCATTCCTACCTATGTAGGTTGGGCTCAACAAAATATTTTCGCATTCGGAAGAGAAAGTTGGTGACTGAAATTTCGTAAATAGATCTCGCCGCGACGAAAAACGTCTTTGCTTTAATGACTTCCATCCCAACTCGCGTATCATATCTGCCACACTCTCTCCCCTATTACGTGATAATACGAAACGAGCTGCCCTTTTTTGCATCCTTTCGATGTCCTCCGTCAATCCCACCTGGTTAGGATCCCACACCGCGCAGCAGTATTCTAACAGAGGACGAACGAGTGTGGTGTAAGCTGTCTCTTTAGTGGACTTGTTGCATCTTCTAAGTGTCCTGCCAATGAAACGCAACCTTGGGCTCGCCTTCCCCACAATATTATCTATGTGGTCTTTCCAACTGAAGTTGTTCGTAATTTTAACACCCAGGTACTTAGTTGAATTGACAGCCTTGAGAATTGTACTATTTGTCGAGTAATCGAATTTCAACGGATTTCTTTTGGAACTCATGTGGAACACCTCACACTTTTCGTTATTTAGCGTCAACTGCCACCTACCACACCATACAGCAATCTTTTCTAAATCGCTTTGCAACTGATACTGGTCTTCGGATGACCTTACTAGACGGTAAATTACAGCATCATCTGCGAACAACCTAAGAGAACTGCTCAGATTGTCACCCAGGTCATTTATATAGATCAGGAACAGCAGAGGTCCCAGGACGCTTCCCTGGGGAACACCTCATATCACTTCAATTTTACTCGATGATTTGCTGTCTATTACTGCGAACTGCGACCTTCCTGACAGGAAATTATGAATCCAGTCGCACAACTGAGACGATACCCCATAGGCTTGAGTAGAAGTCGCTTGTAAGGAACGGTGTCAAAAGCTTTTCGAAAATCTAGAAATACGGAATCAACTTGAGATCGCCTGTCGATAGCGTCCATTACTTTGTGCGCATTAATAGATCGTTCCCTTCGAGGTGATTCATAATGTTTGAATACAATATATGCTCCAAAACCCTACTGCAAACCGACGTCAATGATATAGGTCTGTAGTTCGATGGATTACTCCTACTACCCTTCTTAAACACTGGTGCGACGTGCGCAATTTTCGAATTTGTAGGTACAGATCTATTGGTGAGCGAGCGGTTGTATATGATTGCTAAGTAGGGAGCTGTTGTATCAGAGTAATCTGAAAGGAACCAAATCGGTATACAATCTGGACCTGAAGACTTGCCCGTCTCAAGCGATTTGAGTTGCTTCGCAACCCATAAGGTATCTACTTCTAAGAAACTCATGCTAGCAGCTGTTCGTGTTTCAAATTCTGGAATATTCCATTCGTCTTCCCTGGTGAAGGAATTTCGGAAAACTGCGTTCAATAACTCCGCTTTAGCGGCACAGTCGTCGGTAACAGTACCATCGGCACTGCGCAGCGAAGGTATTGGCTGCGTCTTGCCGCTTGTGTACTTTACATACGACCAGAAGTTCTTCGGATTTTCTACCAAATTTCGAGACAATGTTTCGTTGTGGAACCGATTAAAGGCATCTCGCATTGAAGTCCGTGCCAAATTTCGCGCGTCTGTAAATTTTAGCCAATCTTCGCAATTTCGCGTTCTGAACTTCGCATGCTTTTTCCGTTGCCTCTGCAACAGCGTTCGGACCTGTTTTGTGTACCATGGGGGATCAGTTCCATCTCTTACCAATTTATGAGGTATGAATCTCTCAATTGCTGTTGCTATCATATCTTTGAATTTGAGCCACATCTCGTCTACATTTGCATAGTCAGTTCAGAAGGAATGGAGATTGTCTCTTAGGAAGGCTACTAGTGACACTTTATCTGCTTTTTCAAATGAAATTATTTTGCGTTTGTTTCTGGTGGATTTGGAAGAAACGGTATTGAGCCCATCTACAACGACCTTGTGATCACTAATCCCAGTATCAGTCATGATGCTCTCTATTAGCTCTGGATTGTTTGTGGCTAATAGGTCAAGTGTGTTTTCGCAACCATTTACAATTCGCGTGGGTTCGTGGACTAACTGCTCGAAATAATTTTCGGAGAAAGCATTTAGGACAATCTCGGAAGATGTTTTCTGCCTACCAACGGTTTTGAACAAGTATTTTTGCCAGCATGTCGAGGGAAGGTTGAAGTCCCCACCAACTACAACCGTATGAGTGGGGTATTTATTTGTTACGAGACTCAAATTTTCTCTGAACTGTTCAGCAACTATATCATCGGAGTCTGGGGGTCGGTAGAAGGAGCCAATTATTAACTTACTTCGGGTGTTAAGTATAACCTCCACCCATACCAATTCGCACGGAGTATCTACTTCGACTTCACTACAAGATAAACCACTACTGACAGTCACAAACACTCCACCACCAATTCTGCCTAATCTACCTTTCCTGGACACCGTCTGAGACTTCGTAAAAATTTCTGCAGAACTTATTTCAGGCTTTACCCAGCTTTCTGTACCTACAACGATTTCAGCTTCTGTGCTTTCTATTAGCGCCTGAAGCTCAGGGACTTTACCAGCACAGCTACAACAATTTACAACTACAATTCCGACTGTTCCTTGATCCAAGCACGTCCTGTATTTGCCATGCACCCTTTGAGATTGCAGCCCACCCCGTACTTTTCCGAGGCCTTCTAACCTAAAAAACCGCCCAGTCCACGCCATACAGCCTCCGCTACCTGTGTAGCCGCCAGCTGAGTGTAGTGAACTCCTGACCTATTCAGCGGAACCCGAAACCCCACCACCCTATGACGCAAGTCAAGGAATCTGCAGCCAACACAGTCACAAAACCGTCTGAGCCTCTGATTCAGACCCTCCACCCAGCTCTGCACCAAAGGTCCGCAGTCGGTTCTGTCAACGATGCTGCAGATGGTGTTCTCTGCCTTCATCTCGTAAGCAAGACCGGCAGCCTTCACCAAATCAGATAGCCGCTGGAATCCAGAGAGAATTTCCTCAGATCCAAAGCGACACACGTCATTAGTGCCGACATGTGCCACCACCTGCAGCTGGCTGCACCCTGTGCTCTTCATGGCATCCAGAAGGACCCTTTCCACATCAGGAATGACTCCACCCGGAATGCACACGGAGTGCACGCTGGATTTCATCCCCTCCTTAGCCGCCATATCCCTAAGGGGCCCCATTACGCGCCTAACATTGGAGCTCCCAACTACCAATAAGCCCACCCTCTGCGATTGCCCGGACCTTCAATACTGAGAATCATCCTCTAAAACAGACAGGCAGCTGCATCTGGCTCAGCCAGAGACAGTACCTGAAACCTGTTTGTCAGACGCACCGGGGAGGCTTTCTGATCAGCCTCCGGGGACGTCTTTTGCTGCCTGCCATGCCTTGGAACGACCTCCCAATCAACCACAGGCGAGGGCTCAGCCCCACTGCGGGCAGCGACCGGGGCAACCACAGCGGCAGACCGATCTGGGGACAGATGGGACGAGGTTGACATCCCCGTGATACCCAAGTTCAGCTCCCCACAGTGGTGCCCATTGGCAACAGCCTCAAGCTGCGCGACCGAAGTCAGCACCATCTGCAGCTGTGAGCGAAGGGATGCCAACTCAGCCCTCATCCGAACACAGCAATCACAGTCCCTGTCCACTCTAATCGATGTTGAACAACAGTTACTGAAACACGAGTCCGTGCCTAGATAATACAAGGGAAACACTCAAAGAATGTATGAACTAACCTGTACAAATGCCTAACGACTGCGCTACAATCTGCCTGAATTTACGATTACAGTAACTAAAACTCGAAATTACACCTCCTCTACGCAACTCCCACGCAGTTTAAGTAAGAATCTACGAAGTAAACACAGAAAAGAAGCTATATACATATCTTTCTACGCTGTCGATGTGCACCAACTGGGAGCTCAGGCCACACTGGTCTCTGAGCCCGCATCTCGTGGTCGTGCGGTAGCATTCTCGCTTCCCACGCCCGGGTTCCCGGGTTCGCTTCCCGGCAGGGTCAGGGATTTTCTCTGCCTCGTGATGGCTGGGTGTTGTGTGATGTCCTTAGGTTAGTTAGGTTTAAGTAGTTCTAAGTTCTAGGGGACTGATGACCATAGATGTTAAGTCCCATAGTGCTCAGAGCCAGCCATTTTTTGTCTCTGAGAACCTACTAGACAGTTTTTATGTACCTCAGCCCACATGTTCTCCATTGGATTGATATCAGCAGTGTGTGGCAGCCAGTTCATGACCCTGATGAGAAAATTGCATAGCTGCTGCTGAACTAATGCCAACTTATGCAAAGGTGAATGATACTTCTGTAAAGCGAATTTTCGTTCACTGTAAAAAATTCACACTCAAGGCAACATCACATTCTTCATTAGGTTAGTGTGTTACCTATGATCAAGGGTTCCCCCAATTCTATGAAGTACTCCTATTCCTCTCGCAGAAATCCATCGCCAGCAGGAAACCGATAGCCACCCACTTTTCCGTGCTTTCGTACGCACTCTCCAAGATATCTCGTCTCTCGTGGTCTGTGAAGCACTCTTGGACCATTGTTGCTCGTGGAAAACACCTTCTCAGCAGAGAAAATTACGTTTCCCCACGCTGCGTTCTGATGGAGCTCCGAGAATGCCAGCCAGTATACCACATTATCATCCCTAAGTTCCTGTTTCACAGCGGATCTTCGTGTGTGGAGTCCATCTTCTCTCATCCTATGGCAAACTGTGTCACTGGAATGGGGGAAGCTAGTCTCTCGCCACAGTGCTTCACACTTAGGAAGGAAAGCTTCGGTACTTATGAACAAGCTCTGTGTTCTCCTGTCGTGTGCTAGATTTTTTTTTTTTTTTTTTTTTTTTTTTTTTTTTTTTTTTTTTTTTTTTTTTGCCTGAGCTGTTGTTACCATGTCCTTGAACAGAATTCTTCCCCCATCTTTTTTCATTAGTAGGTGTTGGGCAGTATCTGCTGCCAGCATCTCTAACTGAAAGCTTGCATTCTTCAGTCAGAGCGACAACTGAATGCTTCCAGTGAATTACTGCAACTAAGCCGCCACGGTGTGATTTCTGCTTGCTGCTCTTATGATAGTGTCTGGGGATGAAGTAAAGAGTTATCGTCGTCAAAAGGTGTGGCAGTGTAGATGGGCTGGAGGAATACATATTTGAAACTTCCTGCTGCTTTAAGTCTGTCTGTAAGCCTATGTGTCTCTAGCCTTTGGAGACCGTGAGGCCAAAAACACTAAGAGACTTTTTTGAAGGCCGTAGATTGAAATCCCGCCCATTACATGAAAAATTTTGTCTTGAGTTTGTGTTCGTCTCCGTGTGTCTCTGTGTATTCCTGAATAAACTTTATGAACTAATTTTTAATGAACGTGCTTCAGTTTGAACTAACAATCGATAGCTGTACTGTGAAGTTTCTAAATGCTGTAATTATTTAGTTAGTTAGTTTCATGCTCCATGGATCAGTTACATGATAAATTGCAGTGATGTGGAATGAGTTATTTTACATTCACATTAGAAATTAATTTTTAAATAGGGCTACACGCTGAATAGTCATTAATTTTTGTTTTTTTGTTGTTAGTTTGAAATACACAGATGTGAGTTAGTAATTCCTACCCATCACTTTTTACACACTGCAGTAATAGAAGTACTTATGGTGGAGTAGATTAATTTGCCAAGGAGAAACTTTTTCAGTTTGCGTACAAATTTTATTTTAGTGACTGATGGACATTTTATATCACTGGGCAAATGATCGAAAAGTTTGGCTGCAGCATTGTTCACCATTTTTGTGCATTAATTTGAAGTAAAGAACGCCATTTTTTCTTCTGGTGTTGTAATTACGTACATCACTGTTCCTTCTGAACAGCAAGGGTTTATTTAAAATGAACTTCGTGAGGGTATAAACATACTCTGAAGCAGTATTCTGTGTTCCTGGTTTCTTACAGAGATGTCTACAACATGACCGTGGAAGAACACCACATATTATTCTAGCAGCACGTTTTTGAGCAATGAGGACTTCCTTTCTTTAAGATGGTTTACCCCAGAACATTATCCCATACAACATTATTGAATGAAAATATGCAAAATCTGTCAGCTTATTAATTTCTCTCTCCGCAAGATTTGCAGTGATTCTAAGTGCAAGTATGGCTGAACTAAGTTGTTTTTAGAGTCTGTAAAGAACTTTTTCCAGTTTAAATTCTCATCAGTATGGACACCAAAGAATTTTGAAGTTTCCACCCTATTTATTATTTCCTCACCATGTGTTATCATTGGTGTAGTACCTCTAGATATGCAGAACTGAATATTTTGTGTCTTTTTAAAATTGAGAGTGATACCATTTGCAGAAAACCAGTCAAGCACACTGTTACTAACATTGTTTAGCATGTATTCTGTTGCTGTATGTGTGCCTGTTGCATATTAGATGGAAGCTCATTTACATATATGAGGAGCAATGGTGGACCTAAAACTGAACCTTGGGGACTCCATTTGTGATTTCTCTCTGATCAGAAGAATCTTCCCTGATTACATTGACTGAATTACTATGTGCAGTTTTCTGCATTCGTTTGGTTAGGTATGGCTTTATCTTTGGCTTGGCTAAATCATCAGTTCCACAAAATCTTAATTTATTTTGGAGGAGGTTGTAGTTCACACAGTCAACTGCCTTATATAGTTACAAAAAATGCCACCCAGTTTTATTTTGTTATTTAATGTCTGAAAATTTTTGAGGATACTTTATTTAAAGCTCATATGTTGTTGTGGACTTCAGTCCAAATATTGGTTTGATGCGGCTCTCCATGTCACTCTGTCTTGTGCAAGCCTCTTCATCTCTGAATAACTAATGTAATCAGCATCTTTTTGAATCTGCTTACTGTATTCATCTTATAGTCTCCTTCTACGATTTTTACCCCCAATACGTCCCTCAAAAACTAAATTGGTGATCCCTTTATGTCTGAGAATGTGTCCTATCAACGAATCCCTTCTTTTGTTCAAGTTGTGCCACAAATCTCTTGTCTCCCCTGTGCTGTTTAATATTTCCTCATTATTTACATGATCGGCCCATCTAAACTTCAGCATTTTTCTGTACCATCGCGTTTTGAAAGCCGCTGTTCTATTTTTATCTACACTCTTTATCGTCCATGTTTCAGTTCCATATATGGATGTACTCCATATAAAGTCTGTCTGACTGACCTGTTGCAGTTGGAACTTAGGCTGTAAGTCAAAGGTATTCAGTTCCAATTTGGTCCAAGGCATGGTGATTTTCTTACAGTGTTTGCGTTGTCTTTTGTGTAATTTATGAGAAACAATGATAACAATGAAACACAATGAATAACTATTTGATGTAATTGTTGAATGCTAGTTTCCAGAATATGAACTACTGTAACATGTATATATCCAACCTCAAATTTGTAAACAAAAAGAAAAAGAATCATGTGCTGGTAATGGGAGGTACAGTTGGCATATATGTGATACATGTCAAGCTTTGGTGATTCATCCTGAATACCACATACTTATTGGGTCCAGAGCCCGAGTTTAAGAGTAGT
This sequence comes from Schistocerca serialis cubense, assembly GCF_023864345.2. Lineage (NCBI taxonomy): Eukaryota > Metazoa > Arthropoda > Insecta > Orthoptera > Acrididae > Schistocerca > Schistocerca serialis. Next base: position 374,394,031 of record NC_064640.1, read on the forward strand.
CACTTGAGATTCTAAGATTCCAACCATCACATGAGATGATATTTAACACTTAGCGTGCAGCTGACGTAATGTTACGGCGCTTGCGGAAAATGGTAATGTTCTATGGACATAATATTACATCACACCAGTTACAATGCTATTACGCAGTGTCGAACGTAAATACACGACTCCTGCGAACGTCTGTCAGGTATGAAGGCTTTGTAGATTCTGCTAGCTGTTAGTAGCAGTATCACTGGAAAAATTCGTCTTTGAAACCTTTGTTATAGTGTCTCCTCTTGTTGGCATTAGCTGACGTTTAGGTTATCTCTGTTTGTGTGGTGTGTGTTGATTTTATGATCAAAATCATCAGTGAAGGAGCCAATGATTTATGAAGTCCATGACGAGTCTGCAGTTGATGACTGTGAAATATTTTACGACGATTCAGATGACATATATATCCTATTACCTTCGGAGAGTCTGTCGTTATAAGGGACATCCCTGTAGATAAATAAGGAAATCAGCCCCAGCATATGATTCCAGTGAGTGTAATGATGGACTATGTATCTCTCCATGTTTAATTTGAATCACACTGTACTCCAATATTAACTCAAAATTTTATTTTGTTCTTGCTTTTTCTGTTTTTTTAGATTTAAACAATGTGTAAACAAAATTTAAAAAGAAAGATCATTTGTTTTCTTGCAGGTGTATATTTGAATATGAGAACACCTTTTCATTTTTTCTGCAATAATTTTTATTAAATTGAAATTTCATCTATAGATATAGATTTGAAACCTGCAATACCCAAATTGGTATGTTTAAAGTAGGAAGTTCAATAACCCTAAAAATGTTTTGAAATTCAACTACATATTTGTACACACGACTTATAACTTCCAAGAAACCACATATTTTAGCCAGTCCACAGGTAATGGCAGCTACGTATAAGACCAACACCGTAAGTGTTAATCCACAGTTCCTAATACTCAGGCAACTTCAGTAACCACAGGCATCTTTGATGTGAATTTGAATAGCTTTGACAGTAAGTGTTAATGCCACTTAATCCGTGTTGGGTTGATACAGGATACCAAAAACTCATAAATGTGCGAGATATGTGACACATGTGAATAGCTAATAGCTTTATCTTCATACTGCAGGGATTTTCTGAATCCCATGCAGTTGCAGCTTGTCTCACAATGAAAGACAGGCCGTGTGATGAAAGAAAATTGCTTTAAATGCCTTCGACATCACCAGCATGACAAGAGAGTTCCACCAGCACCGGATCAATATGATACATCTGACATAAGTCACAAACTGCTTTGACAACACCTCACTTACAGTCATCCACCCTCAATCAGCACCACGAGCATATTGTATTAACTAGAGGTCAGTGGTTTGATTTGAACCTGGGGTATGCGAAATGACATCCATTGGTGTAGTCTTTTGTTTGCCTACATTTATTTGTTGTTTTTGCTACTAGCAGTTAGTTTCTGCTATTGTTCAAAGCCCTCATTCCTTTTCATCCACTGCTCTGTTCCCCATGCTATTGTTGCCTTGATGGTTCAACACATGATCGTAGCTCATATCACCATCTTCTCCCTTATATTCCCCTTCTCGCTTTTCGATTTATTCACAGTTAGTCTGTTGTTAATATGTTTGTAAATAAATGCAGGCACATCCAGACAATACACAGTGTCAAAGAATTCTTCTGTGATATATAAATGGTGTATTATTAAAACCTGAATAATATTATGAACGCCATGAAGAAATTGGAGATTTTTTGGCATAGAATGCTTTGTGAAACTGCACTGGAACTTACGTGAGCGGAGTGGAAAGTGAAATAATAGACCGGCACATGTGATGGATAAGATTTGTAGGTATTTTATAGTGCAATATGATGCAACATTTTGCATAATACGACCAGGGAAACGAAAATACAGTGAATCATATGTTTTCATCCTTCTGCTGGTCAGACGCCTCTGTAAAGCTTTGAATTGTAGGTTTAATTTATTTTCATAAGTCAGTAATACATTACAGTTAATATTTTCTACATTACAGTTAATATTTTCTGATAAGTATGTGTTCTGTTAACATTGTGTTACTAACCTGATACTGCCCATTGAAGATACCTTTCATGGATGTAAATAGGTGTGCAAGTACACATTACATCCTTACTCATCCTCTACTGCCAAAGTATTCTGTCGTTAATGTATAGAGGAAATGTTATCACTGCTTGTAGACACTTAGGGAAGATAATTATTAGGTGTAGGCACACTAATATATAACATGTCTTACACTAAACTGCCAATAATTTCATGTTCTGCTCTATCTTTTATGACCAGCTTTCCATAAATTGCTTTTGTGTTTAGATATTTTCTCTGACGTAAGATGCCATATCTTTCAGAACTTTAGCAAAGTGAAGAAAAATACTTGAATCACAGTGACGCTGATACACAATAGGGCAGCTATTTCGTTACTCTCGCATTTGATTTCATAATTTTGATCAACATTGTCCGGATTTTCGCCATTTTTTCTTTCTAGTAAGATCGTTTTTTATTAAAACGTCAAAAAATCAACCAAGATTTGAACTCTTCACCTACTGATCACCAGTACACACTTCTAACCATAATGCCATGAGAAACAAACGTAGTAGCACTCGCCTTAAATACATGAGACCACATGTTCATGGAAAGTAATTTTGTGGATTTAATCTTAACTCAGAAACTTTCAAAGTTATAATTTACAATTTCAAAAGATAAAAATAAGCGATTTGAGAAACAAGCTTACAGTTTTATAGCCTCTGTGCCACGTATTTGTTGGTTTTACTGCCACTGCGATCTGAAAACTCAGTCAGGTCCATAATCTGTGTCGTGGCGATCTGGGACATCATCTGCCAGCCGGCTAGTAAGCAACCATTAACACATGGGGCATAGGTTAATACAAACTGAACGTCAGATATCTCGCATTTCCGGAATTAATTACATTCTTCCTCTCTCTAACATCATGCCCAGGCCCGATTTCTCTGCTGCTATTGCCAAACGGTCCGATTTTTCTGCCATTTCGTCTACAGTGGTCCTTTTTTAGTTTATTTTCCAGAGACCCCAAGTGAAATAGTCCTCATGGATGTGGAATAACACAATAAAACAATCAGTAACTAGATCCACAAAAGCATTTTTATTTGCTTCACTGGTTTCAATCGCCAAGTACACTTCTTCAGACGGCTGTACATACAAATATACCACAAATAAGTAAAACTTAGATAGCAATATTACAATTTCAGATTGAAAAGTTTAAAAATTTTTAAAATTTAGGCATAAAAAATGGAACATATTTATAACTATCGCATCATTTACGAGTGTCAAAAAAGAGGCATGCAGCACATTGTTGTGGTCCTAAAATAATGCATTAATGAATCCATAAATGCAATGCTTACATGTAGTTCATAGTGCCTGTACAAAAATGGTATAAGGAAGTAAAACAACAAGTGCAAACATCATGCCAGAACTGCAGTTAATCAGCTAATGACATGCATATCTTGAGATTGGTCTCAGGCTGGGGGTAAAAATGCGATAAAATAATGAAGCAAAACTTTACACAACTATAGTTGTCACAAAGCATAAACGAAAATGTAATTGTGCATAAGCATCATTATAAGTGATAAATAAAAACCTAATTACAAATAAAAATAAGTTACTACAAGTGACAAATGGCACTATGGATGGGAAATTTGGAAACTAATCTCCAGACAGCCATAGTAAGGGCAGTAGCTTGCTATCAGGGAACCTGTCACCAAAATCAAAGTGCAAAGCTTATCATGGGGCTGGAAACTGTAACTGGAGTAAGTGGAGACACATTTCTCGATAATGGATAATATGAAGGGTCAGAAAGCGACTATAGAGGAAAGCAAGTGGCTACACAATTTTAGTACAGTAAAACAACGAGTACTGTGGTATTTGCATGTCGCAGGTACAATTTGTGAAAAAACTTTGCGACCTGTCATTAGCTGATTAGCTCCAGTTCTAGCATGATGTCTGTTCTTGTTGTCGGCTTCCTTACACCATTTTTGTAAAGGCACTATGGACCGCAATTAAACTTTTACAAGCTCTTTTTAATTAATAGCTTCATTATTGTATTAAATACAGTTTTTGTGTTTTAGGACCACCACAATATGCTGCATGCATCTTATTTTTGACCCTCAGAAATAATGTGGTAGTTATAATTATGTACGATTTTTAAACTTAAAAGTTTAAAAAATTTTAAACTTTTCATTCTAAAATTTTAAATTCTTATCTACCTTCTACTTTTTGTGATATATTTTTCTGTATAGTCTTCTGAAGAAGGGCAGTACATGCCTGAAACTGGTTAAGGAAATAAAATTTCCTTTGTGCAACTGGTTGCTGATTATTTCAATAAATACAACTACAGTTGCTGAAGATTGATAAAATACTAAACATTTTCATTTAAAAAGTAATAGCATACTTGTCACAAATTACATAAATGTACAATACACTGACGTGTATATGATAACTCTAACACTATTGTAACCATGCATCATCAAATAGAAAATGTATTCTACAAGACTTATTTACAATCTTTGTATTACTGCACTAAATTTGTACAGATGTCAGACTGTGTGTAATACTTATGTTACTATTATTAGTAATGTAATCATATCATTTGCATCTAATAAGGAAATTGTCAGTGGAGCAGAATAAGTTGGCCACCAACAAATCCCTTAGGTTTTGTTTAAACTCAACTCTAATTGTAGTTAAACTTTTTATATCTGCTAGCAAGTTATTGAAAATGTGTGTTCCTGGAGAATGGACACCTTTCTGGACCAAAGAAAGTGACTTTGAATCCTTTGAAAGAATATACTCATTCCCAGCACTGCTTCCATGAACTGAGCAGGTGGTTTGAAAGATATATCCATTTTAACTACGAATTTCATTAAGGAATATGAGTAAACAGATTGGGCAGCAGTAATTAGTTTACTCAGTTCTCTGAACAGGCCTCTGCAAGATGTTCTTTAGTTCACAACAAAAATTATTCTTATTACACGTTGTTGGACCCAATAAACGTTAATGTGGCTTGACAAGTTTCCCAAACAATAATCCCTTATGACATTATGGAATGGAAGTAAATGTAGTATGCTAGCTTTATTATTTTTATATCACCTATGCCTGACATCATTTGCACTGCAATAGACATTTTTTTAGATGCTTCAGCAGTTCTGTAGTGATCACCTCCCAATTTCATTCATTATCGAGCTTAAAGCCAAAGACTGTAATACTGTCAACTTCTTCTGTCTGTTTGGCCTCATATTTCACCTATATACTGGCAAGAAACATCTTACAACTTCTAAGCTGCATATTGTGTATTTTTTTAAAGTTTGGTGACAAAGAATTGCCTAGAAACATTTTATTAATGTCCACGAAAATTCCATTAAACAACCTCTCCAAGAAGTAGTGGATTTTTTTAATGCAGTGTTTGTATCATATGCTCACACAACAAGCCTGGCCTCTGATGTTTCAAATGACAGGTCATTCACAGAAACAAGAGAAAATAAGGCCCTAAGACGGAACCTTAATATTAGAACCCCTTCAGACATGTGAACTGTGACTCTGACAATATGTTATTTGCTGTAAGATGGTTGTATATTACCTTGATACAATCTTCTCGGGTTATCAGCCGAGTGATGGCATCGCCTTGTCGCAGTGTCTGAATGAGTTTCGTACCCATGATCTTCGACTGAAGATGATAATTACGAAACTCATTCAAACGATTTGGCGACGCCACCACTTGGCTGATCACCCGACGATATTTTGTAATTGGAATACGCCTGAAAACCTGCACTCACATGTATATTACCTTTTCTAAAATTTTCTAGAATGCTGCCAAAAATGAAACTGGGTGGAAACTTAACGGTATTCCGTTATCCCCTTTCTCAGAAAATGCTTAATGTCAGCACATTTCAGCCATTCGGGAAATGTTCCAGTGATAAATGAGTGGTCACACAGATACAATTACTTAACGTGTTGTGTAACTTAGAAGCACACTTCTTGATTTTAAAGATGTTACTGTAAACATTACTTCTACCGATGTAATGTAGAGAAGGTCAGATTCTTATTACTGTATTGAAGATATTTCTAATGACTGGTGTGAGATATGCCATGACAGCATTCCCTGAACCCGACAATCCCATCCTAAACTAACATAGGACGTAACACAATGGAAAGAAACTTTGTTACAGTGAATAGTTATTCTCTACAGTGACCCATTGACCGTATTTGTTTGGTGGATACTAGCATTTGTTTATGTGATGCAATAAGAGATGCTAACGACATACATTAAATTCTAGCTCATGTAACAAAGAGTCATTATGTCAAACATTATTTGCTATAGCCCAAGTTCATCATTTACTTCTCTGCTAAACTGGGAACCAAGTTCTTTTAGATATCATGGGAAATTAATGAACGAAACTCAGTTTCATTCTGTGCTTTTCCATGTATACTAGTCCATTATATTAAATGATTAGTATGCCATCAAATTACATCTCACAACGTTGCGTTCGCTACAACTGGTACCAAACTTAATTTTTGCTGAACGTTGTACACCGCGTAACCTGTTCTCAAAAATTCACTTGAGCTTGACTTTATCACAGAAAATGCCACGTTTTTACAATACATCACTTTAATACATAATCATCTGAAAATAATCTTCCGTCGTACTAGAAGAAAATAGTTGACTCTACATATTACTGTTTAAATCTTGCAATAATTGCAACTTTGTCTTGGGTTACAATCCTGGCATTCAAATACCGAAATTAATCTTCGTGCGCTTTTGAGTTCTGCCGTTTAATTTAGAATTTACTTATGACTACCAGGATACATTTAACTACTCCAGATTAGTGTAATTTTCCTTGGACTTTTAAAAACGTAACCTAATTGCTCATGTATTTCAAATGGAAGATACTCTCTGCAAGGCAGAGGTGTATCATCGTTTGTACATTGGGTGTGGAACGATTATTCGGATTTAGAAAGCTAGCACTTCCAGCGGAATCATCATAGAAAAACTATGGAAATTTTTATGACTCACAAAAATTGTGCGATAACAGAAACTAAACATTGCTCTTTGATTTTACGCCTGCTGTGTTTTACAATACTGTGGTAGCACGGACGGGAAGGAAAGGGCGAAGCTGCCTGCTGACGTAATGGATATTGCGGGGATATTCTTTACTACTTAAGGTTACTGGTTTTCTGGTGGAAGTACTGTTAAAGTAAGACTTAATTTTTCTAATGTATGGCGACGTTCATTTGTGGCTACTGGGACTACAGTCTCGACCGAATGAAACTCTTATAAATAAATAAACCACGCAACGGGAAGGTGCAGTGAAATTGCATCTCGTAACTGTGCTCATGATTGTGAGGTTATTTTTTGTTTTTGTAGCATTTAATGACAGAAATGCCATGTTGTTGTGTTTTTATTCGAAGAAGTGTATTTCGTGAATTTCTGTGACGTAATGAAGCTAAAATGAAGAGCTCGAATTTGGGAGAAGAATGACCGTGATAAATGGTAAGCTTAATTATTTTGACAGTTCATTTCCGTTGTCATATAAGTGTTGAAAAAGTGATGTTTTGCTCCTCGGATATGCTTTACACTACCGAACGAAGAGTGTTTTGTTGTTTGTTTATGAATTTAAATGTCCTGATAACGAGGTTATGTTTTCGGGAATTGTGTGCAGAAGAGCTAGAAAAAAAAAAAACAATAACATTCTAAATGGATTGAGGTCCGTATACTGGTAATTAAATTGTTATTTGTTGTATGGAATGCATTTTACACCACGGGCATCGAAGTATTCAGTCGTATCTGCACGTTGTAAACTATTGTTATATGTAATGCAAAACGTACAATAGGCCTAATTATTTGTTTTGGTAAATGTATATGTAAGGGGACACCGACAAACGATGTGGAATCTGTAGATTTCGTAATATAAATGAAGTTCTCGAGTGAACGAAATAACTGGTGCAAGTTCTCCAGTGCGGAGAATTTTTGTAGGAACTGCACGTTAGGAATTTGAAAATTCTTTCCAGACACTCTCGTAAAAACTCTTTTCTGAATCTCTGTTACTGTGTAATCACTACTGTAAACAAAACAAAAAATATGTACACGTTAATTACGCCTGTTGTAAGCAACGTTTGACGAAGATTATTTTTACTGTCCTTTGGCAACGGAACATAACCAGTAAAGCTTATCTGTATGAAACACGTTTTTAGAACTTGTATGCTTACTTTAGTTTTCTCTTTCGGAAGACAAAAACTAGATTCAGAAATGCATTATTGTAACAAATAGATTAGTGTGTGGATCTAATTGGCTGATATCACCTCTAATAAAAATAAGAGTGGATATGCTGATGGTCATGTCAGACTTGTAATGTGGAGCAAACCCAGGCTACTAAATGCTGATGTCAAAAGAAGACTGGTTGCTGCTGCTGCTGCTGCTGCTGCTGCATAAATCTTCAACTAACAGAAATACAATTTTTTCATTTGGAACTGGAACTAATATTTACCCAGCACAGTTACGAAAACCGCAGTCTGTATTTTTCACAAGTAATGATTGAAAAGTAATGGTCCCAGACTAAAAAATAATAATAATAATAATTTATTCTCGTGTGTTACTGTGGTTTCATTTTTAATTATGTTCCTCCAACTGTTCCAAACCACTCACAAGGAAAAGAATAGAAATAGTTGTGAATGACAATAACTGTTCAATCAAAATAAAACAGAAATAGGTATAGTTTGCTGGACAGACCTTTGTGCCACGAGGTACCCAACATGTACAGGATGGCTGATATATCTTAACCATCCCCAATAACTTTTTGTATGGAAGCAAAATTTAAAAAAAAATCCTGCAGATGATGTTTAGCTACCAGGAGGACATTGACCAACATGATTGCCTTTCTTGCAATGATGTTTGTTACAAACATATAAGTACAAACAGCATTGTGTGTCCTTTTTTTAAAATGTAGCAAGTAGCACCCTATATATTTTTCATTCTGTAACCCACTACTTTTTCTCAAGACCTATTCGAAAACATATCACAGTGTGCCATTCACATTAATGTATTATTAAAAAGTATCACAAAATTTACTTTGACTCTCCTGTACTGGTACACTGGTTCACTTGCTGTAATTGACAATAGACAAATATTAATACATATAAAAAGCACACCAGTCACATAGTCAACTGTCACTTGTTGAAGATTTGTGTGTGTACAATGTACACGAAGATGAGATGGTAGAAATGCTGCTCATATACAAAGACCAGAGTGGTAATTACTGTAATGTTTTCTTATTTATGATAAGATTATATATAGTACACAACTGTGGTACTTTTAAATGGTATGTGGTGTACAGTGAAGACCTCACTTGATTAAGAACTGCATAATTAGTACTATTATTTTGTTGTGACTGAAGGGAGGCATAATGCTATTCGGGCAGAGAAACTCTACAGAGTGATATCCTGACAAGAATCCACCTTCCTGACGAGTGTTTACTTTTCTTGTGATGGTTTAGGAAATGGAACATTTGAACCCAGGGCAACCCAATAATTGTAGAACTCGCGCAGGCAGAGCCACTGTAGCTGGTAACCTTGCTTCAGTTGCAATGAGTCCATACATGAGTGCATGATAGGTTAAACAGGAGATTGGCATTCCTAAACCAAGTCTCTGTCACATTCTAACACATCACCAGTTCATCCTTATTGTACATACTTTCACCAAAAGTAGCATGGGAATGGTGTACAGTCAAGTCAGTGGACACAGCAGCAAATATTTGCCAACCAGAACTTTGTTGAATGTTCTTTGCCAAACAAAGAATAGGTAAATAGAAAGAACATGTATTATTAGTCTAGCAAAAGCCCCCAGTGGCTTACACAGGTTGAACACCAGTGTCCACAGAGAGTTAATGTCTGGTATAGGATGTTTTTTACTGCAATTAGTGACTATTATCTCACCACTGGTAACCCAAACTGCAGGGTATATTCCAACCTTCTCCCATGAATTCATCCTCGTCTTGTGGATGAAATTCTGCTAAGTACCAGTGATATGAAAATGATGGATGTCCACCGCATAATGCCTTGCGTGCACATAGTGTTCTGAACTGAAGACATCAAGCCAGGTGGATTGGCTGTTGAGGCCTGATCAGTCTCCTGACTTCAGTCCTCTAGACTTTTTCTGCTGCGGATGCATAAAAGACATCATCTATTGGGATATTCCAACTGCTCCAGAGACCATGCAGAAACATATTGTGCTTCTGTGTAATTCATTTCACCAGGTGGCACTGCACTGCACAGTACCACTGCCTGTGATCACCAGTTTGAGCATTTTTAAATGTTCCACACATTTTTGCACCCAAAATGGATTACAGAATGGTATTAAAGATGCTCATTTGGGTTGCTCATTAAATTGAATGGTGTGTTTACAAGGAGATTTGATACTTTTTGTAGAGTCATTGAGAAGGGTAAATGGATTACTGAATGCAAAAATACAGGATGCTGTTTAAAAAAAAAAGATGTACTACTAATGATCATATTTTCATAATGAACTAAGTTACAAAAAATGTAATCCTGTTGGCTTATATTCCTCTTTTAACTCAACGCTGTTTGCTTTGTATATATGCTTAATATCATTAAAATGTTGGGGGCAGTCTAGAGTAATATCAGGTGTAGAAGTAAAAGCTACAACGGCCAACGTGTCTAATTATAATTTTATTTGTGATGTCCGGTTTTGGCAAATCTAAGTTGCCATAATCAGTGCTGTAAAGCATATAGATCACAAGTTACAAACTGAGTTGGGTCTGGTATGATAAGGTGGGTTATTAGCGGCAACTTGTGTTCATTTTCATTGGTGGGGCTCAGATAACAAGGCAGTAAACTTTAGAATGAATTTGTTCTGAATTGTAGTTATATAACCTATATTGTTGTTATTTATAGTGAAGGAACGGAATCTTTCAACAGGTTTCTTCCCACTAATTTACCACGGTATTACGACAAACATGACTTATGCATGTAATATCTGTTGTTTCATCTGCCTGTACAGAAACAAAAGCGGAAGCCTTAATGCCTGCAATCAGTTATTCAATGTAAACTTGATACATATAGTTTAAAAATTCCTTTTGTGTAATGCGTGACATACATTTAACAGTTGGAAGTTTGAGTGGTCTATTTTTTGTAGAGGCATTGAGGAGGGTAAATGTTGTGTTTACAAGGGTATTTGATTCTTCTTGTAGAGGCATTGAGGAGGGTAAATGGATTACTTCATCATTTCATAGAAGAGTTAACAAATCTAAGAAATTGCAACAGTTAGCTGACCCCTTAGTGCAAACTCACGAGGTCCACGAAATGTTAAGCACTCCATTATTCTGGTTAACATGTGTGTATTCTTTGTAACTAATTATGTTTTGGAATTGACATTTTATATTCTGAATCAATCTCAGCAGCAACGTTAGTGGTGTCAAACAATTTGCATTTTCTAGCAATTTCTAAATGTAATTCAGTCTCTTAAATGATCTAGATGCTTAGAGTAGACTGTTGTCCACATTTTTTCACCACCAAATAACACACATTTGGAGCAAAATAAGTTTTGTTTGTCTTCATTCAATGTTAACCCCCATTTTTTTGCAGAACCATGTATTGCAGAAAGTTTTGTTCATCTTCCCATCGAATTGAGACATTAAGAAACCTTATAGTTGATTTGCACCTGACCGATTGATTTTCAGCTTCTCTTCCACACTCAGTAAATTAAAGGGTATTTTCAACAATCAATCTGCTTTGTTGATTTTAAAATCACTGTAAGAATATCTGAGTTTCAACCACACAGTTCCAGTATACAGAATCTACATGAAAGATGCCCGTCTTTGCTGCCTGCGAAATTTCCCATTGACCTGCAGGAAGGTGTGTTAAGTGATGTGGGTGAAAATTCGGCCTACAGGCCCAAGTCAGCTGTCCCCAGATATTGTGTAGATGTGCGGACTGGTGTGTGAGTGGTAATGTGACAGACAGCAGGGTTCGCTTAGGGTGTGCACAAGTTGGTTCCAAATTATGCCGTGGCAAGGAACGAACTGGGGAAAAGAATATGGCTTGGTCATGTCACTCTGACTGCAGTTTACAGATCATGGGGCGTGGAGGAAGTACAGGCCAGTAGGTGCTGGCTTACATCTGAATGGTGTGGGCAAGGAAAAATGATTTTGTCACTGGTAGGATGAGCTAATAGGAAGGGTGAGGGAGGAGTAGGAGCAAGACTTGGCCATGCTACTGGTAGCTCAGAGTAACCTAATGTGTTTCTCCAGCAGTACTACCTGCCGGTAGCTCGTAACATCTTTGCCTTGCCTTGTTGTTCTCTGTCTGCTTTCATCTGTTATGTGACTATGACCTTGGGCAGTTGGTGCGATTTGAATATGATGTCATATGAAGTTTTATGCAAATCTTGTTTTATTTCTGACATGGTGATGTATTACTTACTTTGCGTTCCTGGAATGTCATGTCTTGACACAATATATTGTGTGGAGATATGCTGCATGTACATAAACTATGCTGTATACATCCATTTCTTGAAAGTATGATCTCCACCTAAATATATCAGACCTGATTATGCTTGTAATTTGTGATCTGTAACATGATGTTACAGAAATTACAATTCTATGGTGTAGATGGAATAGCATATGAGTGGTTTAAGCCATACCTACAGTACAGCAAGCAAAAAGTTTCCTTATATAGGTCAAGTGACTTAAATAAATTTTGCCACTTCGTATAACTGGAGTGAAATTACATTAGGTGTTCCATAGGGTCCCCTTCTGTTCTTGATCTATGTGAATGACCTCCCTTCCTGTCTGAAACAGGAAGCTGAACTGACACTGTTTGCTGATGATACAAGCATCATTATTAATCCTGTAAAAGAAAGCCAAATTGAAAAATGATACAAATACAGTTTTTGGGAAAGTCATTAATTGGTTTTCTGCAAATGGGCTTGCTCTAAACTTTGAAAAAACACAGTACATCCAATTTTCTGCTGCAAAATGTACAGTTCCTTCAATAAATATAACACATCAGCAGAAGTCAGTAGACAGGGTAGAGCATACCAAGTTTTTGGGTGTACATATAGATGAGAATCTTAATTAGAAAATTCATATTTTGGATCTCCTAAAGCAACTAGGTTCAGCAACTTTTCCAGTCAAAATAATTGGCGATTTTGAGGATATAGAAATTAGTAAGCTAACATACTTTGCATACTTTCACTTTCTGATGTCATACGGAATAATATTTTGAGGTAACTCAACATTTAGACAAAAAGTATTCACTGCTCAAAAGAAAGTGGTTAGAATAATGTGTGGGGTTCATAGTCACACATCCTGTAGGCATGTTTTTAAAAGATTGGGAACTCTTACAACAGCCTCAAAAACATCTACTCACTAATGAAATTTGTTCTCAACAACATGGACCAGTTTAAAAACAACAGTGACATTCATGATTATAATACCAGAAAAAAGAAAGACTTACACTATCCTTTGCTCAACCAATCTTTGGCACAGAAAGGGGTAAAATATGCTGCTATAAAAATTTTCAACAAATTACCCAATGAAATAAGGTGTCTGACAGATAGCAGTAATAGCTTCAAAAATAAATTGAAATCGTATCTCTTTGACTACTCCTTCTGTACCATACATGAATTCTTGAATAGGAATAAATAAATCTATAAATATAGTATATGCACTTTGTGCCATTTGAGGGAATGGGGTAAATAATCCAAATATTAATCTTTAACTCTGTATTCTTATATATATTAAAAAATTTTGTTTCATATGTGCATTTCTTGTGTACTTGACACATTCCACATCATAACAGCTACCGTACCATGTGATTGATCAATGGAACACTCAACCAACCAACCAACCTTACCGATCCAATGGTGGCAACTCGATTTGCCGAAACCAGTCATTATAATTAGCGATCTTGGTTTTTAAAGTTTTTACCTCTGTTTCATTTGCTTAGTAATTTTTTTTATTTTGTGTTTGATAAAAAGTCGTTTCCTGTGGTCAAGATAAGTGGAACACCCTGTATATTGTCTATGTTCATTAGTATCTTTATTGTAGGATTGCTTGAGAAACAATGTTGAGATGAATTTTTTTTCCTACCATTCAGTGTGAAACTTTGTGAAAGCGGTATTCCATTATTCAAATGTCATGGTTAACTTGGGCTGCTGCTCGCATGTACCCGGACGACTAAGTAGAATAGTACATCATACCATACCATGAATAGTAAAGCACTGTTTCTGTCATTTTATGTTTTTAACTTCTTACATTCATACATATATATTCTTTCTCTGTGGTAACTATTTCCTGTGTGGTTTCACATTCCACAGTGTTGCAGCTGTACTGCAATTATTTTGTTTAATCAAGTTTTCTCACCGTTTTCCTATATTTTGCTGCCGAGGCAAAATTTCTGCAGTCTCTGTTGTTAAAATTTCACGTGCAAATTGATGGTTACATATATTTGTTTAGGTAGTTACCACATGGTGTGACAGAGGCTTTGAAAATTATTTCCAAACATTTCTGATCCCCAAATGAGGATTCTGTTTAAAGTTACTCTTCACTAGAGTCAAATGAGTTATCCAACAGTTTAACATTAAACTTCACTATATTACTCATAAGACTTTTAACATGCATGTGCATTTTTGAAATACATGTGTACTCCTCTAGTCTTGTATGATTTGTTGATGGTGCTTTGGCATGATTATTATGACCATTTATTGCATTATTTCTTATAAATATAAATGTTTTTGAAGATAAAGACATTAATGGATAAGTGCATTGTGACAAGGGTGTCAAAAATTTTTGGCAAGTGATAACCTCTTGTACTTTTATTAATTTATGTATGATGTATGTACACATTACACACAAAAAACTTGCAAGGGATTGGTCTTTTAAATGTAACACAGTGTTTGTAAATTATTATAATGAAAAGATTGTTAAATATTTGGTTGGGGCATAAGTTTGCAGCCTTTTTCCACAAGATCAATAAACACAACAGGTACACACAATAGAGATTTTAGTCATCAATAATATAATCTCCTTCACTGTTAACAACAGTCTGCCAATGCTGGGGAACTTTTTTATTCCACATCTGTAAAAATCGTGTGGTTTTGAGGCAAAGAACGCATTGGAGCATATTTTCATCTGGAAAGGATGTTCCTTAAAGGTAGTTCGATAGAGTGTGGAAAAGATGAAAATATGAGGGTGCAAGATCAGATGAATAAGATGGGTGCAGAATGACTGCCCAACTCAGCTTGTGTATAGTGTTTTTGGGGACTAGTGTAGCAGGGGATACAACCCGTCGACTTTGGACAATGACGTCACAAGTCGCCAAACGAGAAGCTATTCTTCTTAGTGTTGTAGCTCCCTTCAGTAGCTGATAAGTGTTTTTTGGCTTTTTTTAAAAAAATCTCACGAGATAGAATAAACAGATCCACTTTATTAAGCAATCAGTAAAAAAAACTAAACTGAAACATAACAGCAAAAGCGAAAATGGTAAACTGCTCTCTGGCGACTTGTGACGTCATTGTCCAAAGCCGACGGGTTGTATCCCCTGCTACACTAGACCCGTGTTTTTGTATGCCTAGCAGAACACGGGCATGCATTATTGTGGAGTAGCCTCACTTCATGCAGTCTTTGTGGTCATTGTTCTTGGATTGTTTCTGCAAGATGTCTCAGTTGTTGATAATAAATGTCATTAGTGATGGGAACAACTCTGGGAAGCAATTCGTAGTACACCACACTGTAGCTGTTCTACCACATGCATAATGTTATCTTTTGTGAGTGCATGCAGATCTTTGTAAAGGGAATTTTTGTGTTGTTTGGACTAAACCATTCCTTTCTTTTCCTGATTCTAGCATAAAGACACCATTTCTTGTCACCAATAATGATACAGGATAGAAATGGTTGGTGTTGTCCTGAGCTCATTGATGACGAGCAAGCAGATGTGCACATATGGCCACCCATTGATCTTCGTGATTTTGGTTTAGAGCATGCAGTATCAATACATTTGATTTTTGAACATTCCTCATTGGAGCAAATGTCAAAAAATGGTGAAATGATCACAGTTCATCAAATTTGCGAGTTCTTGAGTACACTGACATGGATAATTGTGAATTAATGCCCATAAACGATCTTCAAACCTCAAAGGTCTTCCTGAATGTGTAAAGTCATTAATGTCAAAATGATTCTCCTCAAAACCATTTTCATGTCATCATATATCCAATGGCATTAGCCCCACACATGGCGCAAATGTTTCTGGCTGCCTCTGCTGCTGTTAACCCCCCCCCCCCCCCCCCTTACTCAAACAGAAGAATATGTCAGAAATGTTCAGATTTATCTGCTTGGCACTCCATATTCTAGCATCTATAGCTCCATACATTATCCTCAGATGATAAAATTGACAATATGTAAACTCAAATAGCGACCATGAACTACAAATAAAAACTGACAATTGATATATAAACCCATAGAAATGGAAAGACCAACATGCAAAACAAAAATGCTACAAACTTCTGGATCAAACTAATATAAAAGTAGCATAGACCTTGAGTTATGTTGCAGATCAACTTGTTACAACTAAACTCTTTATTTTGTATTTGCAACCAGTCAGTCACCACAACAAAAAGTTCAAGGGGTTAGGAGGGGTGGCACCTTCAGACTTGACAAAATAATTTCGCAGAGGTGTCTGTAGATTGTTCTAAAACTAACACCAGATAAAATTCTAATACCACAGTTACTTTTAAAAATGTTGTCACAGTAAATTTTCCAAAAAAATTATTATGTGTTTTATTAATAGATACTGTCAGTGGCACACAAATCGTGGGCTGTCTTCTGGCCTGGCAGGAAGTACAGTGCACGCTTTTGTTCGCCACAGCACGAGGAGGGAGAATGTGACAAGCCCATTGCCCCGACCACTTTTATCCTCAGGACTAGTCCCAGCTCGAGTACTCAGTTTGATTGTGGGCTGAAGTAGACCTGGGACAATCCTGGAGGGACTAGAATGAGGAAAATTTCTGACTCATACGGGGATTGAGTCAAAGTCTGGCATTTTGCTACTAGACCACCACTCTCACACCTGTGTGTTATTAGTGAATGTAAATATGAAGAATAAAGTAATTTCCTTTTTATTTTTGACATGAAAGCACTAGATAGGTAAGATATGAGTTTATATTTTGTGGAAAGCTTGGAAGCAATTTTTATTTATTTATTTAAAGGTGCCGTAGAATCTAGTCACTTCGTGAACACATTGATTCACATGGTATCATATTATAATGTGGCTGTTTTTTACACTGAAATAGCATAGGTTGAAATAGTCCCCCAAGCTGTTTTTCTAGTCTTTGCTGATTAGGCCTATTTATTGTAAGTAATTCGTTAAAATAGTACAGTGTTTTACTGTAGATTGTATCTTATGGTAGTGACTTACATTAATTTTTTATGTTAGGTTTGTAAAATTTTGTATAACTGTTCATTAAGGGTGGTAGTTTTCACCAGGTTTCTGTGAAATCCAGTCATAAAGTATTGAGTCTGTAATTCTGTTTCATACAAGGAAAGTCTTTTTTTTTCTGATTCATTATTTACGCAATATGTGTAGTTTTAAATTGTAAGGTGAAAAAATGGAATGTTTGGTGTAAAGCTAGAAGAGTTTTGAGGCAGACAGGAATACACCAACAAAACTTACTCATTTTATAACTAGCTTCTTGGGCTTTGAGGTCTTTTGCAGAAAAAATGGCAGAGTGTTCCACTAAAACGGATAGTTAGGTGAAGTACTGTTACCATACACACATTGCACTTTCCTTTTCATTTCTTCCTACGAAACTGTAGTTGATATTATGTACCAGTTATTCCTGTATTTTGTTCTGTATAAATGAAGTCTTAACTAGAGATGAGAGATGGCATAGTTATTCCATTACATACTGTATGGTTTTTCTAATAATCATATTTTCCCATTACATATTTCAGTATTTATTGTATTGCATTTAGGAGATGTACTTTTGTTGCTATTCATTCTTAATCATTGTTGCATGGATGAGTTGACTCTCTTGCTCATCTTGGTGAATAGCATTTCTTACTGTAATATGCCTTTCAGCAAAAAGTTTTTATTATATATGTCACCCCTAATATTCATACTACTTATTTGCATTCACTTCATGCTCCTTAACTGGAAATCTCCATGTGGTTTGTCTTGCACTTGTTCACTTATCACTTGTTTTGTCATTGTAACATGTTTGTGGTAACTCGCAGGAGATTTTGAAAAAAGTCAAGTTTCTGGGAAATGTGGCTAGATGTAATAAATCAGTAATGTGTTAGATGGACTCATATTTTATGAGGACCATATAATATTGGTGAATGTGTGTGGGTTATGTTATGCTACACGTGGACTCCATCAGACTGTAATGTGTTATCCAAGAATGGTTTCTCTTGTGTATTTATTTGATGGAGACATCCTACATTTAAGGGAAAAATGAGCAGTCAATAAGCACAGGTATCTTTGACTATGAAAACATCATGAAGTATTGTTTTGATAGTATGTGTAAACAAATGCCTGTATGTAGAACAACAATGATGAAATGTAGGTAGGAGATAAATTAAGAACAAAATAGTGTGTTTGAATACAACTTACCTATATTTTATGCCACATGTTGTTTTATTTACAAACAATACTAATTGAGGACTAAATGCATTTTTAACCATGAATAGTCTCTTGCAATCCCAATACTGCAGACTCTATATTTCTGTTTACATTGTTATGTACATGTGACTGTAGGTTTGGGAGAGGGAGGGGGGGAGATTAGAATCTGTCCATTGGAACTAAAAAGTTTATAATAATCTGTAATGTTTTAATTAGGATTCAATTAATGCCAGCATATAATTAAGTTCTATTTATATTGTATCTATTATGGATGTGCAATATCTTCATAATTTTTACCACAAAAGAATGAAAATTGTGCCTTCGAAGCCCCATCATGAGTATTACTTGCAGAATACAACCCACAAAGGGGGAATAAACATGCTTGTACCACAATCTTCAGAAGACTGTAGAAAAAAGTAATTTGTTTACAAATCGTAGCCAAAATATTTTGTTTTGAACACTAGCTGAACCCTTATGTCCATGGTCTGCCCATGAATAACTTATAAAAATTAGCGCTACAATAAAAAAAGAAAAAAATTAAAAATGTGTACCTTTAAAATTGACTTCTAACACAGTAAAGTATTTAGTAGGGGAAAAAAAATCGAAGTACAAATCAGCTAAATTCAGAATTCAAACTTTTTACTGTTTGGTCCTGCAACTTAAAAGTAGGAGACACACACACAGTGAGATTTTTGGCAAGTGAGAGAGAATTCCTGAATAATTTCATAGCAATAAGACTGGTTTATAATCAAACAGGAGTCAAAAAAGGTGGTTAGATACTTTTTGTAGTTGCTTCTGTCATTGATAAATAAAGTGTTGAATTTTTTCATGTATTGTTCGCAGTAGCCCCATAGTTCAAAGGATCCCTAACTGATTGAAATTACTTTTGTGGATTTAAACAACATAAAATATTTTTTTAATTTAAAAAATACTCAGATATGTACAATAGAAATCATAAGCTTCAAAATTACTATTTACAGTTAATGAAGGTCTTACAACCACTGCCAATGCTATTTGCATCCAAACTAAAATATATGTTTTAGTGAAAGGTATTGCTGTTTGTAGTTTCAAGCCATCTGACAGTTACAACACCTAATCCCCTAGTCTGTGGCTAAGCCATGCCTCCACAGTATCCTTCCTACTAGGACTTCTGGCCTCACAGGGTATACAGAACTTCTGTGAAGTTTAGAAGGCAGAGGATTAGGTGTTGGCTGAAGTAAAGTTGTGAAGGCAGGTTGTGAGTTGTGCAAGCATAGCTCATTTGGCAGAGTACTTGCTTGTGAAAGGCAAAGGTTCCAGGCTTGAGTCTTGGTCTGCCATACAGTTTTAATCTGCGAGAAATCTGCAAAATTAGGTATTGCTGCTTTTTCCCATTGGAAACCATATTCCTGTTCTTGAAGTGATGAAGGGAAAAACTATGAAACAAGAAGTAAGAAGTGTTGAGAAGGCACCAGATAAGTGCATTGGGAGTTGAGTAGCTGTAAACAATATGCACAGGAGTGTCTTAGAAAAACTAATTTGTAAAGAAATTATGTAAAACTTGAATGTTGTGACAGAATATGTAGAGAGATCTGTGAAGAGTGAGAGGGAGGAGATGTGGATTAAAAAAAGTATGGTGACAATGCACAGTGAGCACTTCTCATTGCATGCAGTTGGAGAAATTGGGTGCGCACACACACACACACACACACACACACACACACACACACACACACACACACACACATTTTTTCTGTGGCTCCCATTTTGAAGTACAATCATCAGGGAATTGATTTCAGCTAATGATTACACTGGTAGATTGAACCAGTTACCACACAAAGTTTTTGTAAGTGACAACTTTAAAAGGAGCACAACTAAAAGTTCAGCGTATTTGACATGAAGAAAGATTTATTGTATTTTATCAATGCTTGTCATTCTTAAACTGATTGTCAGTGGGCATTATGCTCAGTACATAGGGAAATAATTTTGAGAGAAGCTGCGATTTTCTTACATTATTCAACCAATTTTGATGTGCTAGCTTTGTGAAAGAACACAGATCCGTTTACGCTATTGATTGCCGCTATTTATTAGGTTGGTGTATAAGTTGGTGGTGTTTTTGATTTGCATACTGGTATTTCAGTTGCTACGGGGGTTGCTTATCAGTTGCCATTTTTTATCTGTAGTTCACTGTTGCTGTTTGAGTTTACATATTGTCAAATTTATCATTTGGAGGTAATGTGTGGAGCTGTGAACACTAAATAGTGGAGTGCCATGTAGAGAAATTGTAAGCCAAAATCACAAAAATCAGCAGGTGGCCATATGTAGCTCGCTGTCGATTGGCTCATGAACACCACCAACCATTCCTATCCTGTAACATTACTGGTGACGAGAAATGGTGTCTTTGTGCTAACTTAAGGAAAAGAGAGGAATGGTTGAGTCCAAACAAAGCAGCAACTTCCCCTACAAAGACCTGTGTGCATCCACAAAAGATAATATTAAGCATCTGGTGGAACAGCGATGGTGTGTTGTACCACGCATTGCTTCCCTGAGATGTAACCATCACTGCTGACATTTACTGTCAACAACCAAGACATCTTGCAGACACTGTCCAAGAGCAGCGACCAGGGAGACGGCACAGAGTGATGCTACTCCATGATAATACTGGCCTGCATTCTGCTAGACTGACAAAAAAAAAAAAAAAACTATACAGGAGTTGGGTTGGGAAGTCATTCTGCACCCATCTTATTCACCTGATCTTACACCCTCAGATTTTCAACTTTTCCTCTCTCTAACACATTAATTTCAAGGAATTTTTTTTTGGGGATGAAGATTCGCTCTGAACATGGCTCGATGAGTTCTTTGCCTCAAAACCAGGTGATTTCTACAGTCACTGAATTAAAAAGTTATCCCAGTGTTGCAGGCTGTTGTAAATAGTGAAGGAGAATATATTATTGATGACTGAAGTGTCTGTTATGCTTATCTGTTGTTTTTATGAAGCTTATGGAAAAATGCTATGAGCTTATGCACCAACCTAATGTTATGGTTCAATGGGGAATGATGAGGGAAGGAATTAGCAGTGACTTTGCTGAAGCAGTGTGTCTGGTACTTGTGTGGACTGATTCAAGAAGAGGAAGAAAGATGGGAGGGACAGAACTTAAATCAGAATCTATTGTAGTTATTTGACATTGTCCTCTCTGCACAACCTCACACAGGTGCTCAGAATGAAATGTGTCTGTTTATATGTCTGCATTTGTATGTGAAAGGAAATAAAAACCATTGAAATCAGTAGTCTTGGTTTTCTGATTTGACAAGATACAACTTGCTTTATTTCAATGTGTAGTCACTGCAACAATTATGAGTTTGCTTGCAGTTTGGTCAAATGCAATCAAAGCATTATACCTACTTCTGACTTTGCAGTACTCTCAATTTTTGTGTCCTTATATTGCTCAGGAATATGATAAACATCTGACGTCATGTGCCTGGATGAACCATGGCCAAAACAGATTCAGATTAAAAATAATTGTTCTACTGCATTCTCTGTCATCTGTTTACGTCTTTAACACCTCATCCTTTAATTTGACTGTAGTTACTCTTTATCATTCCAGGTTCTTGTTAATTTCTTCTTCTTTGCTCTAAATCAGACTTTTTGTGTTCAATTTTTCAGAAAGCAGAACCAAAGCATTCAAAGAAAGATATGGCACCTGAAAATCTTTATTGAAAGTTACCTTTCAGTAATTTTACGTATGTGGAGAATATTTGTGGAGTAGCACCAGTTACCGGTAAGTATGTTCAGAGGACAACCATAAATACGTGAATGAAAATTAAATTTGATAACTTATGACCTGTCATCATTCTACATTAATTTGTAAGTCATATACCCATCACAAGTTCTTACAGTTTCATTGCCTCATGTATATGATTTTTTCAAATACTTGCAATATTGTGTGGTATTTCAAGTGGAGCCCACCTTTCCTAAATTTATAAATGGACAGGCTCATATAACATTTGAATGTAGGTATTGCAGTTCTCAAGTGTGAATATATGTCAGTTACTAATGTGTGATAACAAAGTGAGCAACTGCAAAAAGAAAAACAAGTCATCATAGGAGCACTAGAAAAGCGTGGACCACAGGCAACTGCATATTGTTATTTACATTGCCACAAACAAGGCGTATTGGATGGGAAATAATTGTTGTTGAGGGTTTCAGCATAGCTGTTTATTTGCAGCACGGTAGTAGTCTTCTGATGTGTAACAGAATGTACGCTCTAAACCAGAGACTGTCTTGGGTATGTGGCAAGTTTGGTTGTTGAGTTATTAACCTGAACCAAAAGGTTTGGCCTAGTAGCCTGGTTAAGCTCATGCTTACACTATAAACCAGAAATGACTATTTGGGTGGCAGGTTAGACGAAACCTGGAAATCTGTATATGAGAAACCAACATTATCTCTCAATGCATGGGCGGGGAAGTCTCAGAAGTTGCCCCTCTCTGTGAAAGCAGTCATCCTCTCATAACACTAAGTAATGTAGTCCATCAACAAAGGAGGTGGCTTACAAAACGCTCGTTCGACCTATACTTGAGTATTGCTCATCAGTGTGGGATCCGTACCAGGTCGGGTTGACAGAGGAGATAGAGAAGATCCAAAGAGGAGCGGCACGTTTTGTCACAGGGTTATTTGGTAAGCATGATAGCGTTATGGAGATGTTTAGCAAACTCAAGTGGCAGTCTCTGCAAGAGAGGCGCTCTGCATCGCGGTGTAGCTTGCTGTTCAGGTTTTGAGAGGGTGTGTTTCTGGATGAGGTATCGAATATATTGCTTCTCCCTACTTATACCTCCCGAGGAGATTACGAATGTAAAATTAGAGAGATTCGAGCATGAACGGAGGCTTTCCGGCAGTCGTTCTTCCCGCGAACGATACGCGACTGGAACAGGAAAGGGAGGTAATGACAGTGGCACGTAAAGTGCCCTCCGCCACACACCGTTGGGTGGCTTGCGGAGTATAAATGTAGATGTAGATGAATTGAGAACTGGTTTAAACACAAAATAGAAAGTAGTCAAAATTTAAAGATGATGTGGCATTTGTCTCTAAGATACATTAGACTTGCCAGGAAGTGGAACTTTTATAATAATAACTGAGTGATGTCCCAAGTGAGTAAGATTGTGAACTAATATGGCCAAGAGGAATCGGAGACAAGGATATCATCAGGAGTGACATAGGAAAGTTAGAGGGGAGCCTGTTGTTCTCTATATACATACAGGGTGAGCAGCAATCTGTGGTTGTTTGCTGGTACTGTGTTGTACAGTAAGGTGTTGAATATGAAGAGACCGTAGGCGGATACGAGATGACTTAGACAAAATTTCTAATTGGTGTGATGAATGGCAGCTAGCTCTAAATGTAGAAACTGTAAGTTAATGCTGATGAGTAGGAAGAACAAACCTGTGCTGTTCGGACACAGTATTACTATTGTCCTGCTTGACACAGTCATATCATTTAAATATCTGGGCATAACATTGCAAAGTGATATGAGGTGGAACAAGCATGTGAGAACTGTGGTAGGGAAGGCGAATGATCGACTTTGGTTTATTGGAAGAATTTTAGGAGAAAGTGATTCACCAGTAAAGGAGACCGCATATGGAACACTGGTGCAACCTATTCTTAAGTATTGCTTCAGTGTTTGTACCAAGTCGGATCGAAGGAAGGCATCGAAGCAGCTCAGAGACAGGCTGCTAGATTTGTTATTGGTAGGTTCGAACAACACATAAGCGTTACGGAGATGCTTTGGGAACTCAAATGGGAATCTCTGTTGGGAAGGTGATGTTCGTTTTGTGAAATGCTATTGAGAAAATTTCAAGAACCAGCATTTGAAGCTGACTGCTATACGAGTCTAATGCCGCCAACATACATTGCGCGTAAGGACTATGATGATAAAGTATGAGAAATTAGGGCTCATACAGAGGCATATAGACAGTCGTTTTTCCCTTGCTCTATTTGCAAGTGAAACAGAAAAGGAAATGACTAGGAATGGTATAGGGTACCCTCCACCACGCACCATACGGTGACTTGCATCATATCTATGGAGATGGGCTCTAGTTAATTATCGAATGTTTCTACAAGACAAATGATTCAGATGCAGTAGTGATAGTTATCCAAAGTTTGCCTAAGCTCAATAGCACAGAAATACCTTGATCACATGGTCATTTTAGAGGATGACTTTAATTTGCCCAACATTGATTAGGAATATTACTCATAAGTTTGTGACAGTATGGACAAGTTTCCTTGTGAAGTGTTGCTGAACACTTTATCAGATAGCTACCTCCAGTAACTTTTCCAATGGTGTACAGGTAAGAGAAATGTTTTAGACCTTCTGGCTACATACGGACTTGATTTTCAGTGGTTATCAAAGTGGCAAGGATTAGTTATCATGGTGCTGTAATAGCATCAGAGGCCACATAGGCAATAACTCTCCAGGAAACAAGGATTTTGTGTGGTGCAGATGATAAAATGTCAATAATATTCCACTTAAAAGAACAATTTAGAGCAGGCATAGGCTATCTTTAGTGACCCGTGGGCCTGATTCATATACTTTCATAAGCTCATGGTGCACTCTGTCAGGCGGTGTTCAGTTTATGTTCAACCCCATCTTCAGATGTTTACATTTACTTACACATCATAAACATAATTTGTTTAAACTCTTGAGCAGGACTGTAAACAGCAATGTAAAGTGGTAGTCTTAGAAAGGATAAAAGAATCAACCAACCAGTTGCGTAACACAGGTTTATTAGAGCCGTTGATATAAGTATAAAATTATTTTCTTTAGAATGTATAATTTCTAGGTGTTCGAATCTCCTTCTGATGAAGATAATTTTATAATTATCAAAACCTATATAAACCACCGACACTCTGCTTCAAAGATGAAAAAGGAAATCTGATCACCAGCGTGGAACAAAATTGCCAACACCTAGCGAACTACTTTGAAACGCTGCTAAGCTGCAAAAGACATGATGAAACCTTGACATTTGAGAAGCCTAAGAATAAGCTACCAGACTCTGAACCACCTAATAAAGAAGAAATTAAAGAGATCTTGAAATGATTGAAAAACAATAAAGCATCTGGTAAAGATTCGTTAGTCGCGGAACTACTGAAATACGCAGGAGAAAACTTAATAAATAACTTCGAGGCGCTGTTTGAAGAGATTTGGAATACAGAGAAGATTCCGGAGGAATGGAAGACAGCATTGATTCATCCGTTACATAAGAAGGGTGCCAAGACAAATGCAAATAACTACAGAGGTATCTCATTGTTATCAGTGGCCTATAAGATCCTATCCAAGGCACTACAAAACAGGATTGAAAATCAGGTAGAGAAAGAACTGGGTGAATATCAGGCTGGGTTTAGAAAAGGAAGATCATGCAGTGAACAGATATTCAGTCTACTCTCCATAATACAACTTCGCGCACGCACATCGAAAAATCTAGTAATTACATTCATAGACTTCAAAAAAGCATATGATTCTATTGATAGACCAACTCTGATTAACACATTAGAAGAATTTGGGATTGATGATAAAAGCAAAAGTCTAATCCAGGAAACCCTTACGGGAACAAAATCGCAAGTGAAGTTTTTGGGTAGATTGTCACAACCGTTTGTAATTGGAACAGGTGTTAGACAAGGGGATGGGCTCTCCCCGCTGTTGTTTAACATTGTCCTTGAAAAAGTGGTCAGGGAATGGAGAAAGAAGATGGCAGAAGCTGGAGTGAAAAATGGGATAACGTTAGGAAGAAATAAAACAAAAATTGAATGTCTGGCATTTGCTGATGACATGGCAATATTGGCAGATGACATCGAAACAGCAAAGATTCAGATAGAAATGCTGCATGAGATCGCTGAGAAGACAGGTCTACAAATATCGTATGAAAAGACAGAACTGATGATACAGGACAAAACAGACCCAACACAGACATTGCAAACTAAATATGGAATAATTAAGAGAGTTCATAAATTTAAGTATCTAGGGGAATGGATTACACCGACAGGGTTACCAAATGTTTCACTACAGGAAAGAGCAATAAAGATGGAAACGGCATACCAGCTATGCCGAAATGTATACAATAAAAAGTCGATCTCCATCAATGCCAAGCTCAGGCACTACAATGCGGTAATAAAACCAGAAAGTTTGTATGCGATTGAATGCATCCCACTGAACAGAAAACGTCTGTTGGAGAAATTGGAAATAAAAGAGAGAAAAATACTGAGAAAGATCTTAGGACCTAAAAAGGATGGACAGGATTATAAATTGCGATCCAATAAAGAGTTATACGAGAAAATTGAAAAACTGACAACATCCTTTAAAAAGAGAAGACTGAGTTTCTATGGGCATGTCAAAAGAATGGCACCAGACAGAACGGCAAAGAAAATCCTGGAATACATGGAAAGCAGAAAGACACAAATTAACTGGCTGAAAGAAGTAAAAGAAGACATTGCAGAAATGAACATTATACCAGAGACAGTTTACAACAGAATGGAATATAGGAATGCCATCAACAAAATACAGGGATTCAAAGACCGAACGCAATCAAAGAAGACGGGAACAACCTGGTCGCAAGAACGTAAAGAAGCCCACTCAGAAAAAATGAAGAAGTACTGGGAAGAACGCAAGAAAAAGCACAAGAAATGACTGATGCTTAGCGTAGTCCAAAGTTGACTGTAACGAATAATAATAAAAATAATAATAATATCAAAACCTAGGTCAAGAGTTCTAATAAACCTGTGTTATGCAACTGCTTAGCTGATTCTTTCATTCTTTCCAAGATCATTTCTTTACTTACGACATTTTATGAGTACAATAGCTGCCTTAAAAACTTTAGTCACAAAATTCTGCAGTGCCATTAGTAAATATATAATGTTCACAAAGTGTAAATAAATGTAAACATCTGAAGGTGAGATGCCAAGCATCTTGGAATGTCATCATGGAAAAATAAACACCTGTAAAAGCACCTGGTTACAGCTAATTCATTATAAATTACCTTCGGTTTCAACAGTTTCTAATATGTCTGCAACTGACAAGAATTATGTTTTAATGTTAAATCAAGAAAGAATAGAAAAACAAAATACAGCAATGAGGTAGAGAGTTCCAGTCAACATGCAATGACGAGTAACTTCATGATTTTTGGCTACAGTTAGCTCATTTGAGTGTTTGAAATTTAAAATTTACTGTGTTAATATCCACAAACACTATTAGCAAGTATTTTTTAAATATTTGTCCCAAACTATTTGTGATGACTGACTGCATGGGCATTTATTGTTTCTGTAGCACTAAATAAATACAACGTGAGCATCTTACCCTCTCCCCCAGGAATTTCTTTTGTGGACCAGACCAAAACTAATTGCAGGACAGATCCAGCCCATGGGCTGCTGGTTGCTCACCTGCTATTTAGACAATTTAGTTCAAGTCTAACAAACAATAACAGTTGTGATTAAAGCTGAGAAATATGATAAACTGTACTGTAGATAAATATACCAGCAAAATAAGAAGAAGGCAAAACTTCACCTTTGTTTATTGTGAAAACATTGTTGTACTCTTGCAGAAACAAAGGTTGTACAGAAACTTACAGTGCAAATGTATGCATCCATAAGGAGGACTGTCAAAATTTCTGCCATAAAATCCCTTATAAAACTCAGAAAACCCTAGGATGATCTGGCCATATGTAAAGTCTGTTAAAAAAACCAAACCTTCCATCCAGTCTCTTGTGAATTAATCTGATGTTGACACTAAAAGTAACCAGCAGAAAGGCAAACATTGAACTTTTAATTTAAGCATGAGAAGTCTATTACTGTATTGCTGTTTTACATGTGCACATACTCCCAGACAAATGCTGTTGCAGTTACCACTCCCAAGACTGGAGGACAAAAATGGAATTATTCAAACAAAAATAACTATTAGTCCGTGACAGTATTAATATTTGTTTGAGTAAGCTATGGATTTAGCCTCTTTCTTTGCTCATTTTTTTTGATGATCTTATGCAAAGTGAGTAATCGTCTTTGAGTGGGAAAGATTGCAGATGCACTTCTGTTTACAAAAACAGTGAAGAATCTGATACACAGAATAATATCCCTAAGATACATGTATTGCAACTTTATAGAATTTTATAGAATGTGAGGTACATTGAGGAAAAGAAGCTTCTTTTGAACAATCATTATAAATCCAGGTAAAACCAGTTATATAAAACAAAGCTCACGTCTTCATAAACAGTATCTTGTAAACAAAATACCAGGTATATTCAGTCATATATTTTCCAAGGAATTTGTTGCTAAGCAACAAATTGTTTCACAAAAGATTGGTTTGAAAATTTTTTGGCAATTAAAACCCAATATCTTAAATTGGGTGAAAAATGTTCAGCAGATAGGATCAGCATTGTTATCAAATTGTTTGCTGATAGGGCTATTGCTTGCAGGAACTTAACCGTAGTTGGTAACATCCGTTTCATAGACGGATATAAAATTTCTCAACTATTTTTTGGCACACGTGCATTGTTAATTTGATCTGATGTTTCGATTATGCTTCGGTCGTGAGTTGAACTTATTATTGCGCTTGCATCATTGATTCATTTCCACAATGGTATTGTTTTACTTGTGCACATATGTCAGCCACATCATCTAACAGGCAGATATTACTGTAAAACTAAGAATTTTCTTCCATCTGATGGACAGATTTTACTTTAAGAGAGTCCTTCTTTTGTGTTACACTCGTTACTTTCCAAATATATCTCTCTTTCTGGATGGCAACTAGTGGGGGGGGGGGGATATGTCTGATGTGTCACAAAGAAGCAAAAAAAAAGGTGCAGATGGCTTTAGAGCAGTTTGAGGAGAGCGATGGTGATTATCATTCAGATGATTCTTATGTCCCTGAAGATCACCTATCAGATTCAGACCTCAACAGTGATTCTGAGATATATGTCAGTGACGTTCTCAACTCATCTGAGAATAAACTCTTTTCAGAATTGGGTGAAATAACACCACCAAAACTGACATAGCTTACCATGGCAAGACCAACTGTTTCACTTGGAGTTCCAGAACACCCATTTGTGGCACTAAGACACCACACAGAAATATAATACAAATTAGATTGTCATCATGGTTAGGCCCCCCAATCAGTTAGGTAACAATCCAGACCCAGAAGAAACATGGTATTCATTTTTAAACACTGAGATTTTGGATGAGATTGTACCATATACCAACTCAAAACTGCAAATCATAAGGAATAAATTATAAAGAATCCTTCCTCCCCCAGTTATAGACAAAACTGAAATTGAGGTGTTGATTGGTTTGATGGTTCTAAGTTCCATTTTCAAATCTGGGCGTGAAAAATTAGCACCACCTTTTGCAAATGACTGTACCGAAATCTCATTTGTTGTGCAACCATCTCTAAAATGGTGTGAAGTTTTGCTGGTGTCTCTCAGATTTGCTGATTCATGTACTCATGAACAAAGAAAGAGACAACCCTGCAGCAGCTGTGTTGAACATATTCAACATCTTTATTTCTAAGTGGCAGGAGGTTTACTCCATTGGAGCTCCTGCTTTACACACACACACACACACACACACACAGCCGGCCGAAGTGGCCGTGCGGTTAAAGGCGCTGCAGTCTGGAACCGCAAGACCGCTACGGTCGCAGGTTCGAATCCTGCCTCGGGCATGGATGTTTGTGATGTCCTTAGGTTAGTTAGGTTTAACTAGTTCTAAGTTCTAGGGGACTAATGACCTCAGCAGTCGAGTCCCATAGTGCTCAGAGCCATTTGAACACACACACACACACACACACACACAAGAAACATGGCATAAAGGTAATGTCTTACAGATGCACATTCATCATATTTTAGATCTTACAATATTGTCTTTTGTTCCAAAAAAATCGAAGGCAGTTATAATGCTTTCTTCTATGCACCCCTTTTTTTTTTTTTTTTTTTTTTTTTACTGATGGAAAAAGCAACAAACCAGTAATTATTAATTTCTATAATGTCATGAAATCTGTTGTAGACACTTTAGACTTGAAGTTCAGTAACTACTCAGCTAACCGGTGAACGAGGAAGTGGCTGCTGGCAATATTTTACCAATATCAGTGAGCTGTGGAAGTGCCAATGTAGTTACATAAAGGTACATGTCAAGATTTGAGTTCATGAAAAGAATAGGAATGAGCTTAATCAGAAGACGTATACAGAGAAACCTGCAGATTCCAAACTTACTGGATGAACCTAAGAAAACTATGTCAAATATTTTGGGTGAAGAACAGCAAGGTGGCAATCCAACAAAAAGAGAAAGAAATGACTAGTTATGAAAGAGAAAAAAACTGTCATCACCATCCCTATATACTGAACAGAATGGCGGCATACAAGTGCGTGAAATGTGATAAACCCAGTTTCTTACAGTGCTCCGTGAAAATATGTGCAGAAAATTTGTAATTTTTTATGTACTTCCATATATAGTATAGCTGAAAAAATGTCACCTTTACAAACTGTTTCATTGGAAACACTAATATTTAATTTTTTGAATTTTGCAAAAGATTAATGAAGTTTATAAACTATTTCACGAAGAAAAGGTATATAATTTTTGCGTATTGTAACACCAATTATGATTTAAATACAAAAAATATTGGTATTAATATTTCGTAATGCATTTAAAATGTTATTTATTTCTGATTTTTCTCTAAGATGGGTATAAAATGCAAAATTTGATAATCTTAGTCTCCCAGGTGGATGTTACCATTAGCAAACTTTTTTACATGTTACCAACTGAGGGTTAATGTCACTGGATAACAGTCTAGTACTGCAGAGACCGACCGAGATGGTGCAGTTGTTATCACACTGGACTCGCATTCGGAAGAACGACTGTTCAAGCCCCCATCTGACCATCCTGTTTTAGGTTTTCCATGATTTCCCTAAATCACTTCAGGCAAATGCTGGAATGGTTCCTTTGAAAGGGCATGGGCAATGTTGTTCCCCATCTTTCCCTAGTCTAAGGGGACTGATGACCTCACTGTTTGGTCCCCTCCTCAAATCAACCAGCCAACCAGAACTGCATAACAAGTTGGACAATACTTTCAACAGATACCAAATGACAGCTCTCTTTGAATGTGGTCAAAACCAACATAATGCACATACCAAAGAGAAGTAATCTGTTAGTCTTCAGTTACATTACTGATAAACATTTGGAGCCTGTCATATAATTTAAATTTTATGTACGAGATAGAACAAATATGTGAATCGGTACTAAGGAAAGTGAAGTGAAGACTTTCATTTGTTGAAATGGTTGTGGGGAGACTGCAGTGTATCTGTAAAGGAAGTCATGAGAAGACATTAGTGCAACTGATTCTAGAGCACTGTTCTAGTGTTTGGAGTCCATAACAAGTAGGCATGGCAGTAGATAAAGAACAGATTCAGAGGCACACCACTAGTATAGTAATCTACATCAGCATCCATATTCTGCAAGCCACCTTAAGGTGTTTGGTAGAGTGTAATTTGTATATCACTGTTTCTCCCCCCCCCCCCCCCCCCCTTCCTGTTCCAGTTCCAAATGATTCACAGGATGAAAGATTGTTGGTAAGCATCCATGTGAACTTGAATCTTTCTGATTTTATCTTCATGTCTTTCGCTAGATGTGTGGGAGTAAGTATTATATTGGTTTACTATTCAAGGAATGTCGGCTCAGTAACTTGAACTGTAAACCACGCTGTGATGCAAAATGGCTCTTTTGCAGAATCTGCCATTGGAGTTGACTGATCACCTCCATGATCCTTTCTTGCTTACTGAATGAACCTGGCAATAGGTCAAAACCTATATGAAAGTTTAATGAAGCTGCTCAGAAATCTTGAATGGGGATCTGAAAGAAGATTGTAAATTTTTTTTCTTTTTCCCCAGATCAAATTTGTGACTTTCGTTTTGTGTTAAAAACTTGCTGTTTGGGCGTATGTTTAGTAGTGTAGTGTATATTGCAAGCATATTGTGAGGCAATGAAAATTGAAGTTGTTGGTTAGCTGTATTGTTATTGCTTGTGAAACATGTAACGCGATGGTCACAAACATATGGAGAATAAGTAGAAGATCAAAAGTGACATTGTGTATTCAAAGATGGATCTCTCTGAAATTTTGATCTTGTGTAATAGCTGCTTAACACTTGCCATCAACTTCAACAGTAATCAGACAGACTCATAAACATTGCACCTTCTGCTGAGTGCCACTGTGCCTGTTTAAGCCAGGTGCTCACACAGGTTCATGTTCAGTGTATTTCTTGCTAAGCCACACCAGGCTATCAGTATCTATGGCGCAGCAGAGTCAACTATGTCATCTGACACAAGTAGAATTTGACATTGTGTCCTCTTTGAATTGCGCCTCTACTTGTGAATAGAAATCCATGACTTTTTATTTCTGTATCAGCTTGAAAGTGGTTGGAAGGTTTCCAGTTTACATAACAGAAGAATTAATGATATTTGGCTACATGGTATAAACCTGACAGAACAGTATTTCTTTGTTGGTTGACGAAGTCTCAATAAGTGAGGAAGCTGTGACAGTAATTGAGCTTCTGGACGCACATGCATTAGAGGAGGATCCAAGTCCCTGTATGGCCATCCTGTTTTATGTATGGCCATCCTGTTTTATGTTTCCTGTAATTTTCCTAAATCACTGCTGTCAAACTCTGCAGTGGTTCCTTTGGCTGGCTAATGCCAAATTTTTTTTCCTCCGCCATTATCCAGTGGACACACTGCTGCACTAATTACCTCGGTGGGAGTGAAAAGTTAAACTCTAATATTCTTAAATTTATTCAATCTCAAAATTCATAATAAATAAAAAAAGTGACAAAAATTTGTAAACTTTTTTTGGGCTTTGTTACTTAAGTTTTGATTTTAAAATGTAATGGGTGACATAGTAATAAACACCCTGTCTTCGGAGTTTCTAAAGCTATTTGTGCTCTATGATGACAGTAGTTAGTGCCATCCTGTGGAGATAATTAAGCCCTGGCTGGACATCAGTTCAGAGATACACTGGTTAGACAAAACATTATGACCACTGCCCATCATGACATTGTATGCCGCACAGTGGCATTACGGGCATGTGATGCAGTAAAAGTGTGTAAGCAGAGCAGATGTGGGTGGGAGATCACCCTAACAAAGGTGTGGGCTGCAAATGGGGAAATCCATTGAATTAAGCAACTTTGACAAACGGCAGATTATTATTATGCAGGGCCTGTGAACGAGTATCTCGAAAATGGTGAAGCCAGTCAACTTATTATGTGCAACTGTCGTGAGCATGTACAGAAAGAGGTAGAAGGACAGTGGAACTATCACGAGATGCTAAGTGATTGGCCATCCCTGACTCTTCACAGAATATGGGGTTTGCTGGCAAAAAAGGTCGATTCTATTTTTGTGTTAACAGATTGTGTTTTGTTTATTGTCAACCTAACCTCACTTTCCTGTGTGCTGTACGTGTGGTCAGTACAATGTCTAATCGTGGTTGTAAAAGCTCTGCTGACAGTTTTTGTTATATTGGTGGTGAATTTGTGATTAAAAAATACCAAAGAAACATTACAAACTTTGTGAAAAAGGTTTATCTATCATACTTTGGATCCAAACTTCGTGATCAAGATAAATCTTGGGCGCTGCATTAGGTATGTTATTTGTGTGTTGAGGATCTGAGAAAATGGTCCAAAAATGAGAAAAAAGCCTTTAGATTTGCTGTTCCCATGATATGGAGGGAGCTAAGAAATTATCCCGATGATTGCTACTTTTGCAGTGTTGATATTACTGGCCATAATTCGAAAAACAAGAAGATAATAAGCTACCCTAACCTTCCATCTGCCATCCGACCAGTAGGGCATTGTGTAGATTTGGCAGTTTCTGAACCACCAGATGATTTAAATTCTATTCCAACGGAAGCATTTTCTGATGTACAATGTGATTTAGATGAACCAGATGATGATGAATTCCACTGTAATACAGATAGTCTTAGAGCCCAAATTGTTTACTCAGACCGAGCTTAACGATTTGGTTAGAGATCTGGGCTTAACGAAAGAAAAAGCTGAATTGCTTGACTCTAGATTAAAAGAAAAAGAACTTATTGGCAGTTGGAACCAGCATACACATTTATAGAAAGAGAGAGCAGCAATTTTCCAAGTTTTTTCAACTAGAAGGTGATTTAGAGTACTGCTCAGACATTCCCAGTCTGATGAATGAGTTTGGAATTGAATACAAAAAGGAAGACTGCAGGCTGTTTATTGATTCATCCAAAACTAGTCCTAGAAATAGTGCTAAATAAAATAGGCTATTCTGCTCATGGTTGGATGATATATGGTGAGCTAAAAGTAACATGCATGCTCCTTGGTCAGCAAGGTGGCTTTACCAAATTTCCATGTTTCTTGTGTGAATGGGACAGTAAGACTAGGGATCATCACTGGTGCAGAAAGAACTGGCCTGTGAGGGAGTCTTTAAAACCTGGTGGGAAGAACCTTCTATGCAAAAACCTTGGAAGATCCAAAAAATGTACTCCTACCACCTCTACTACATATAAAGTTAGGCCTAATGAAACAGTGTGTAAAGGCTTTGCCTAAAGATGGACCATGTTTTAAGTATCTCTGCTAAAAGTTTCCCCACCTTTCAGAAGCTAAACTAAAAGAAGGTGTCTTTATCAGACCTGACATTAGAAAATTGATCTTTGAAGTTAACTTCGAATCCACAATGACCTTAAATGAGAAAGAAGCATGGGTATCATTCAAGCAAGTCATTACAAAATTCTTAGGACATGAAAAACACCCAGTATATGTTTCTATTATAGCCACAATGTTAAAGAAGTTTAAAACTTTTGGATGGGTAATGAGCCTGAAAATTCACTTTCTGAACAGTCACCTTGATTACTTCCCTGACAATATGGGAGATGGTAGTGAGGAATAAGGAGAACGTTTTCACCAGGACATTAAAGTGATGGAAAAATGCTACCAAGGCCACTGGGACACCAACATGATGGGGGACTACTTTTGGTCACTCATTGAGAAATTCAGCAAGTGACTCATTGTAGAAAAAGCTACAAAAGAAGCTTCGAAGAAAAAAGAGAAAGAAAATACAAACCAATTCCAGCTGACAAGTGAAACCTCTATTAACCCACATCATTGTTTTAAGCAGCTTACTGTAAATAGAAACCATGCTTATGTTGTAACAAAGCGTTTCATTAATTTCCCTGTTCACCGTATAGCATAGGATTTTTATACTATATAATAAAAAGCATATTGCTCAAAAACTATGGGTGATACAAAAAAACTAAGGCTAGATTTGGATTCTGCTCATAAAAATCAGCTATCAAAGTAAAAAAAACAAATGTTTGCCTGTGTTATTTATGCGAATTACATGACTTGTGTGTAGACTTCTAATGACACATACCTACACAAACTGTCGGATACCTGATACGCAGAATCAGTGATGTATTTAGTTACAAAGAGTACAAAAACCTCTTAAGCAGGTGATCTTAATGTTTTGGCTTGTCAGTTTATGTACATCTCATCTTGGCATTCTAAATATACAGCCATACTCTACAAACTGCTGGAAAGTGTATGCCAGGGAGTACTTTCCATTGTACAACACATTGGTTATCCTATTCCATTCACATATGGAGCTTATGGCTGCTTAAATGCCTCTGTGCACACTGTCTTTAGTATAATTTTATCTTTGGATACCTACAGGAGTCATATGTATGAGGCTGTTGTGTATTTATGGATTTTTCACTTAATAGTTGGCACTTGTCTTCAACAGGCTGCTACTTAAGGTTTTTCAGCGTTTCCATGATGCCCTCCCATGTGTCGGACAGACCTGTAACCTTTCATGCTGCCCTTCTGCGTATACGTTTAGTGTCACCTGTAGGGTGTATTTGATATGGGTCCTCACACTTGAGCAGTATTGCAGGGTGGTTTGCAGGAATATTTTCATCAAATCTGTTTGTAGGCTGATTGCATTTTCCCAATATCCATCCAATGACCGAAGATTACTGCTTGCTTCAACTACAGCTGAGCCCATCACCTCAAGTGGCTCACAACTCTGTCGTGAGAATGTGTGTGGCGAGTATGGAGCCCCAAGCTATTGCAGGATGTACCTCCTTTTCTGTGATGCAATCTGTCATCTCCTTCCTTCTGTTGTTCTCTTTCTCATGGTGGCAACCTTTGATGTTGACATGGCTCCGTAGGCACTCTCTCTCTCTCTCTCTCTCTCTCTCTCTCTCTCTCTCTCTCTCTCTCTCTCTCTCTCTCTCTCTCCCCCCCCCCCCCCCCTCTCTCCCCTCCTCCACCTTTTGACTGGAGTAATTTGTTTTTCCCTCCTGGGTTTGACCTTTATTTTCCAAATTCTTCTGTAATGTGGACTGACTGGGAAAGAACACCTTAAATAGCACCTGCTGCAATCTTGTAGATAATTTGCGCACAATCCTCCTGGGGCATCAGGACTCCCTGCAACGACCATCATGCCAGACTGATTTCACTGCAGCTGAGTGATGCCTTTGGGGAGAGCCCTTGATCCGAGTAGGTGGCATCAGGGCAGATGTTTCACATGTGAAACATATTAAATTACATCACAGCTATAGACATTCTTACTAAGTTTCCTCTTCAGGTAGAAATTGAAAGTTCAATGCAGACAGTTACAGCCCTACTGCTTTCCCTACATTAGCTGCTCTGTAGGAAGAGGGACAAATCAGATGTCTGGGAGCGAAACAGTACTTTGAGTATGGCCCAAGGAACCATCCACAGAAACCTTATGTTCCAGACAGGCAAGGAGTTACGAGCTAATCTTGAATGGCGAGACATACATTTTGTCTGACATTTCCATAAAGGTCTCGGAGATAATAGAATAGGTACAGGCACCTTTATCTTAGCCTTTGAAGCGAATGTTGTCCCAGAAAAAGTGAGTCTTGGTGTACACACATGATGTGAAACCTTACGTCCCACTGCCCATGAGGTGCTTTCGATGCTTGCGCTTTGGTCGTATGTTGTCCCTCTGCACAGCAGACTGAAAATTTGTTAATTTGGGATGATCACTCTGCAATGGTAGTGCTTGTGAATGACCACCTTTGTGTGTCAGTTGCATGGAACACTGTCTTCCACATTCACTGGATTGCCTAGCCTTCAAGAAAGAAAAGAAAATTTATGAATGTAAATCTATTGATAGCCAGTCGTATACTGAGGCATTTAAAAAATATGAACACCTGCACCCCATTGATATGATGTCCAGTTGTGCAGAAGTCCATTACATCTGTTTTGCAAAATCAGTTCTCCCACCACCCTCCTCTCTTGTGGTTCTTGCAGCACCTTCTTTGAGGACCAGTCCCCACACGTGGCTGCAGGAGCAGCTTCCTCCTCCATCTACAAGTGACAAGGCTCCCTCTTGGAACCCTTGTCCCTAGAGACGCACAGCCTGATGCCAGCCAGTGGCTGAAGGAACCGCAACTTGGGTGTCCCAGGGGCACCTGCTCTTCATCAGCCTCCATAGTCATCACAGATAGGCCCTCACAAGAATCCTGACCAAAGTCTGAGGGGAAGGGCCCATGAGATTCTGAACCAATGCTCTTTGATTTAATTCCACAGCATTTGGTGACATGCAGTGATCCTGGCACATGAAGACTCTTGGCCCAGTCGTACCTAACCTGGACACGCACATTATGATCATTCAGTGGAACTGTAGTGAATATACCATCTCCTGTCAAAACTACAGCACCTTAGTTCCTCCTCTTCTGCAATTTGCATTGCTCTACAAGAAATACACAATATCAGTGACCATTCTCCAACACTTCGTGGTTATCATGCATTCTGTCAGAACCATACTATGTCCAAGAGGGCATCTGGAGAGGTCTGTATATTAGTTCACACAGATGTGGTCAGTGAGTGGATTTTCCTTTGTACCACATTGAGAGTGATAGTGGTGCAAGTGCAAACAAGCTGAGTGATCACCATTTGCAACATTTAGATATCTTCGAGCTGGTCACTTCCTTGCCTTGAATTGTCCACCTTATTCCAGCGACCCTCTCCCCCCACCGCGCCATCCTGGCCCCGCTTTCTCTCCTACTTGGGAATTTCAGTGTGCACCATTCCCTGTGGGGGAGCACTACTTCGTCTTGTAGGGGCCTTCTGCTTGACCAGCCTCTTACTCACTGTGATTTGTCTCGCTTCAGATATAATACTGCTACCCACTTCAGTGCTGGTTGTGGACCGTTTTCAGCTGTCGATGTAAAGTCTTTTCCCCCACTCTTGTGGCTTCACTGCATTTGTGATAACACGATGACATTTGAAACAGTGACCGCTTTCTGGTGATCCTGTCGCATCCTTGCTGTTGTCACATGGAGCAACTATCACACTGGGTGCTTCAAAAAGCCAACTGTTAGCTGTACGCTTCTGTTGTTACCTTCACCCTCTCTGTGTGATATTGCATCCACGAGGTTTTGCCACATGTCTCTGATATGATCACCCATACAGCCAGAACTGCTGTTCCCCTCTCTCTAACCCCATCCATTGCCGGCAAGTGACATTGTGGACGACATTGCAGTAGGTGTTCAGGATCACTGTAGTGACCTGCACTGTTTTGAAAGACATCCTTCACAGACCGACCTCGTCACTTTCAAGTGACTTGATGCTAGGTCTCACTATATAAGTAAACACAGTAAGGAGAAATTCTAGGATGCTAGGTCTCCTCTCTGGGATCATCTGCCTCTTCATCCCAGGTGTGGGCAAAGCTCTGTAGTCCTGTGGGCTGACAGCAATCAACAACTGTTTTGGCTCTCTTATCCAGCTACCTTTCTACTGTAGAAACAAGTTGAAGATGTCCCCTTATGTTCTCTCCCCCTTCCCCTCCCACCGCCATAAAACCGAGTGGTGTAATGAAACTTTTACCAGTTGGGAACTGCTCCAGGCTCTTGCTTTGTCTCAAGACATGGTCCCAGGCCCTGATTAAATTCATAATCAAGTGATCCAACAGCTGAATGTTACCCAAAGATTACATCTAGTCAGGGTCTTCAACTGTATTTGGCTCAGAGGTTTCTTCCCTTCGCAGTGGTGATATATGAGTAGTATCATACTCTCTATCCTTAAGCCAGGCAAAGTCCCAATGGCTCTCGAAAGCTACCAACTGATCACCCTAACCAACGTGCCCTACAAACTACTCAAAAGGATGGTTGCCTGCAGATTATTCTGTGTTATAGAGTCTTGGGGCCTTTTTTCCTCCTATCAGTATGGTTTCCACAAGGCACAATCCACAGCTGATCATCTCATCCTGTTGGAAATGCCAACACCTCATTACAGTCTTTCTTGACCTACGAAAGGCATAGAATACTGCGTGGCACCATCACATTTTACTTATCCTCTATGGCTGGCTTTTGAGGTTCATTACCATTTTTTATTCATCAGTTGTTATCCTGTCCGTTTTGTGGGTTTGAGTTGGTATTTCACTGAGCTACCCATGGGTGCAAGAGAAGGGCACCCCACAGGGCTCTGTACTAAATGTCACTCTTCCTTACCATTCTCCATGGGCTAGTGGCCTTTGTCAGGCTGCTGTATGTTGAAGACTTTTGTGTTTAGTACAGCTCACATTCTGCAGCCTCAGTTGAACGCCAGCTCCAGGGAGCCATCCGATGAACCTCTGTGTGGACCCTTTCCCATGGTTCCCAAACATCTACAAAAAAGAGGATCATGCTTTTCTGTTGTCGTACTGCAGTCCATCTCGTCCCAGAAATTGTGCTTTACTACCAAGCACTTGGTACTTGTTGCAGTCTCCTTTTTTGGGCCGTTGGTTTGATAAAAATCTGACTTGGCTGCTCCATATTCATAAACTACAATGTAGTTGCCTGGGGAAGCTTAACTGTCTCTGCTTTCTTGGCCACACCTCTTGGGGTACAGATCATGCTACTCTTCTCTGTATTTACTGGGCCCTGGTCTCATCCCGACTGGATTATGGTTGCCAAATTTATGGCATGATGGCGCATTTGGCTTTGAAATTGTTAGACCCAGTCAGTTGTCATGGAGTCCATCTGGCCATTGGCGCATTCCGGACTAGTCCTGTAGATGTCTCCTTTCAAAACTGGAATCTGATCTGTTCTGTTCCAACAGTACCAGCCCTTGCTCTCTTGGTCTGTTGGTAATCACCCTTCAACAATTTCCTGATCACCTATTGTGTCCCTTTCTTTTTGCATATGAGGGCTGTCAGCCTCCTGATATGCACCCGCTGGTAGGATTACCAGTTGGAAAGTGCCTCACAGCTCTCTGCCAGGATATCCACCTTTCCTCCCTGGAATATACTCCCAATGTTTTCTCGCACACCCCCTCCCCCTTGATTGGTGCCCAAGGCACGGATTAGGACTGATGTATTTCAAGGTCCTTGTGAGCCCCCACGACTTTCAGCATCTGTTCCCATTAAGTTCTTCAGACGTTTCAGGTTGTTACCGTCTTTTATATTGATGGCTGTAAAATCTGCTGGTCTGGAACACTATTCATTGCCAGGAATGTGTAGTGTTTTTACAGCAGGGCTGGTAGCCATTAAGATCCCTCCACTTTATTAAACAGGCCTCCCTTGATTGTGTTTAATATGTAGTGACTCATAAGCATCTTCGGGCCATTGACCATTATT
Organism: Schistocerca serialis cubense; assembly: GCF_023864345.2. Lineage (NCBI taxonomy): Eukaryota > Metazoa > Arthropoda > Insecta > Orthoptera > Acrididae > Schistocerca > Schistocerca serialis. The sequence goes on from NC_064640.1 coordinate 374,435,323, forward strand.
ACTCTTGTCATCACGTAGTCTCTGCTGTTCATTACCTTCTCACTGAACTCAGTCCTACTGACCGTTCAGATGTCTTTGTCTTGGTCCCAGGTCATGTGGGTATCCTATGGAATGAACTGGCTGACCATTTGTGGGTGCAAATATTACTTCTGCTCACTTGGAGATGGAATGATATGTGGTTGGCTACTGCCCCCTGTAATAAACTCCGCACTTTCGTAGAGACTACTGAATGATACTCTTTCTTCTGTTCCTCCTGGAAGGAATCCACAGTCCTATATCACCTCTGCATTGCTCATACCAGGTTAACTCGTTGCATTTTACGTAACGAACCACCCCTCTTTTCTGGCTGTCCATGCAAAGCATGGCCTTCAAATTCCTTGCCTCAAATATTGGCATATTCATGGACAGTTGAACTGGTTCTCTATTTTCTCAGTGAAAGTTTTTATTTTCAGATATAAGGTTTTAAGCAGCAATCAGGGGAGGAGGCAGCTAGGGATTGAGGTGTCTCCCACTGTGTGCTGCGTCTGAGGGCCCCCAATCCTCTGACTCTGTTTTAATTGCTTTTAGATACAGTTTGTCTCTTTTCCTGCCACACCCTATTTTCTATTTCAGAGGTAGCACTCTACATCTACAACTACATCGATACTCTGCAGTCCACATTACAACGTGTGGCAGTGTGTACCCCATACCACTACTAGTCATTTCCTTTACTGTTCTATGTGCATACAGAACAAGGTAAAAATGACTGTGTATATACCTCTGTGTGAGCCTTGATTTCTCATATCTTATGTTCGTGGTTGATCCTTATGTGCAGTGTATGTTGGAGGCAATAGAATTGTTCTGCAGTCAGCCTCAAATGCCAGTTCTCGAAATTTTCTCGATATTATTCCTCGAAAAGAACATCACCTTCCCTCCAAGGATTCACATTTTGGTTCCCAAAGCATCTCCATACCTGCCTCTGAATTGCTTTGATGTCTTCCTTTAATCCAACCTGTACGGATCCCAACCACTTAAGCAGTACTCAAGAATATGTAGCACTACCGTGCTCTATCAGTCTCCTTTACAGATGAACCACACTGTCCTAGAATTCCTGCAATAATCTGAAGGCTACCATTCGCCTTTACTTACACATTTGTCACATGCTCATTCCATTTCATATAACTTTCGAACGTTATGTTCAGATATTTGAACGATGTGACTGTGTCAAGCAGAACACTACTAATGCGGTATCAGAATATCATGGGTTTATTTTCCCTACTCGTCCACATTAACTTACATTTTTCTACATTTAGAGGTAGGTGCCCATTCATCACACCAATTAAAAATTTTGTCTAAGTCATCTTGATCCTCCTACAGTCAGTCAACTTTGACACCTTACCGTACACCAAAGCAACATCAGCAAAGAGTCTCATATTGCTGCCCACTATGTCTGCCAAATCATTTATGTATATAATAGAGGGAAACATTCCACATGGGAAACATATATATCTAAAAACAAAGATGATGTGACTTACCGAACGAAAGCGCTGGCAGGTCGATAGACACACAAACAAACACAAACACACACACACAAAATTCTAGCTTTCACAACAAACGGTTGCTTCGTCAGGAAAGAGGGAAGGAGAGGGAAAGACGAGAGAAAGTGGGTTTTAAGGGAGAGGGTAAGGAGTCATTCCAATCCCGGGAGCGGAAAGACTTACCTTAGGGGGAAAAAAGGACGGGCGCGCGCGCACACACACACACACACACACACACACACACACACACACACACACACACAAGCAGACATATTTAAAGACAAAGAGTTTGGGCAGAGATGTCAGTCGAGGTGGAAGTGAAGAGGCAAAGATGATGATGAATGACAGGTGAGGTATGAGTGGCGGCAACTTGAAATTAGCGGAGATTGAGGCCTGGTGGGTAACGGGAAGAGAGGATATATTGAAGAGCAAGTTCCCATCTCTGGAGTTCGGATAGGTTGGTGTTGGTGGGAAGTATCCAGATAACCCGGACGGTGTAACACTGTGCCAAGATGTGCTGGCCGTGCAACAAGGCATGTTTAGCCACAGGGTGATCCTCATTACCAACAAACACTGTCTGCCTGTGTCCATTCATGCAAATGGACAGTTTGTTGCTGGTCATTTCCACATAGAATGCATCACAGTGTAGGCAGGTCAGTTGGTAAATCACGTGGGTGCTTTCACATGTGGCTCTGCCTTTGATCGTGTACACCTTCCGGGTTACAGGACTGGAGTAGGTGGTGGTGGGAGGGTGCATGGGACAGGTTTTACACCGGGGGCAGTTACAAGGATAGGAGCCAGAGGGTAGGGAAGGTGGTTTGGGGATTTCATAGGGATGAACTAACAGGCTACGAAGGTTAGGTGGACGGCGGAAAGACACTCTTGGTGGAGTGGGGAGGATTTCATGAAGGATGGATCTCCTTTCAGGGCAGGATTTGAGGAAGTCGTATCCCTGCTGGAGAGCCACATTCAAGAGTCTGGTCCAGTCCCGGAAAGTATCCTGTCACAAGTGGGGCACTTTTGTGGTTCTTCTGTGGGGGATTCTGGGTTCGAGGGGATGAGGAAGTGGCTCTGGTTATTTGCTTCTGTACCAGGTCGGGAGGGTAGTTGCGAGATGCGAAAGCTGTTGTCAGGTTGTTGGTGTAATGGTTCAGGGATTTCGGACTGGAGCAGGTTCTGCTTTCAGCAGGTCTAGAAACATAGAATCAGCCTGTTGCCCTTTATCCATAGTTTGCAGTATATCATGTGAGAAAAGGGCAAGCTGTGTTTCACATTAGTGATGCTTTCTAAAACCATGCTGATTAATGGAGATAAGCTTCTTGCTCTCAAAAAAATTTATTATATTCGAACTGAGAATATGTTCAAGGGTTCTCGATTTTTGTCTGTAATTTTATGGGTCCAAAATTGTCCCTTCTTATACACAGGAGTCATCTGCGCTTTTTCCCAGTCACTTGGGACTCCGTGCTGGCCGAGAGATTCACGATAAATGCAAGCTAAGTAAGGTTCCAATGCAGTCGAGTATTCTTTGTAAACCTTAATTGGGATTCCATCCAGAGCTGGTTACATATCTGTTTTCAACTCCTTCTTTTGTTTCTCTACACTGGGGATGTTTTTTACTGTCGTCCAAACGGGAGTCAGTTCGATGGTCAGACAATGGTATGTTTGTATGATTCTCCTGCATGAACAATTTCTTGAATGTGAAATTTAAAACTTCAGCTTTTGGTATCTTCAAGTGCCACACCAGACTGGTCAATAAGTGATTGGGTAAAAGCCTTAGACCCACTTAGCAATTTTATGTAGAACCAGAATTTTCTCAGATTCACTGCCAGACCTTTTGCTAAGGTGTGACGGTGGTAGTAGTTGTATGCTTCACATGTAGATCTTTTCACAGATGCATGAATTTCTTCTAACCTTTGCTTGTTATCACTTGCATATTCTCTTTTGAACCGAGAGTACAACAGACTCTGCTTCCCCAGCATCTCATGAATAATGGGTGCTTTTTAACGCCTAGACTACACTGGAGAAGGAGTGAGCCAAATGTGGGTGGGGTGACTTCTGGCACATGCAGAGCCCCAGGAATGCCCACCTGTTGCATTACCGGTTTCTCTCCTCTTGTTTTTATTATTGATGATCTATTACATTTTCAACCTTCTCACTTTTACTATTCTGAATCTAACGACATGAAGATGTTCTTTGTTTTTTAGTTGCCTTTGCCCTTCACTGGGCTCTGGCAGGTATTGGACGCAGGGTTGGGCTTTTCTTACCATTGGTTGAATCCTGGGAGACCCCTCATCTGCTCTGGCATATGTGCTGGCCTCATCCATACACTTCTCTACAAATTCTGTCTAAGATCTGGCATCAGTTTTACCTTCAATGCCTCAGTCTTGCCACTCTTACATACTTTCATAATCAGAATATGTACTTCGTGGACATCTTTTTGAGGGTCTGATGACCCAGCTTTTTAGTCCCTTAACCTCTTATCAACTAGCCAACAACTGAGCCCATATTATCATTCCACTTCATATCCCCATAAATTATTACATATAGTACTTGTATGAGTTGACTGATTCCTACTTTAATTCTCTGATATAGACATGGATACTACTATTTTTTGAGTCCACAGTTTCAGATTTCTGAGCATTTGACACAAGTTGCCAAATTTTGCACCATTTTGGAATCTTATCAAATTCTGCCAAGATATTTGTGTAGTTTTTTTTCAGATAGTACTTCACTATAGATAACTGCATCTTCTGCAAAAATGTCTGAAGTTAATGTTAATATGTCATTGACATAAAACATGAACATCAAGGGTCCCAGATCTCTTCCTTAAGGGACAAATCTTCATTTCATTCACAAATTTCATTTGATACACCATATTATCATACTTTCATTAGATTAATGTGATACTGAATGAAATGCTTTCTGGAAATTGAGAAATACTGTGTCTACTTCACTGCCTTAACCCAAATAAGGTTGAATTATTGTTTGTTTGCATTTTAATGATAACATTAATTAATCATTTAATTATAACAAATGTCACATAACAGTTTTACACTTTTTGTTTGCACGGTTTTTGAAAAATACACCAGCTTTCTGAAAAGACTTCATCTGTATATACAGGCACTTAACACAATGTTTCTCTTTAAGCATCAAATCAATACTGTCTTATTATTTTGTAAGGAATAGTATGAAACAAGAAACATGAAGTGGTACATTATATTTAATGCACTGTGTTCTAGTTTTTTGTGATATTGATGACAGTGAAGAAGTTGTTTCTCCTTTCTCAAAACAGGATCTAGTGCCAAATCTGTGACATAATGCTCTTGCTTGTCATATCTAGAATCAATTTTTGATCATCTTCCTCTTTGCAAAGCAACATAGTAGTTTCATTCCAGAATTGCAGTGATGATTCTCCAACAAAATGCCATGTGGTCCAGTTATCCTCCATGTAGAGCTGCCATGTGTTTTGCTCGGCTACATCGGCAGAATGTGCAGTAATGGGGAAGTACTATTTCTTATCCTGATAGATACTCTAATTTGGTCAGCTCTGCCCATAAACTTGTTGTAATGGTAAATGATTCTAGGTTGTTGAATTGCTATCCATTCTTTCTGCTGGTGTGAATGTCACATTACTGGATGATGCGGAACAAAATAGCTAGGAAACATTTCTTTTCCTCTTTAGAGCAATCACCAAGCATCTTCCTATTGGCAGCATACTGATTTGTGTATTTCACCGTGATGCTTATAACATCACTGTCAAAAAAAAGTTCAAAATATTCTAATGGCGCCCTCAGTGAGTGTTTTACAGCACTCATTTGTGGCAAGACTGCAATTGTAGTTGGAAGTGGCTGTTTTGAATAGTGATACTTATGATATGGTTTAGTTAATTTTCTTCATTTTAGTGCTGCAGAATTTCTTTGTATTACAAAGGATACTGTAGCAATGGATGTGAAAGGCGAGCAAAGCTCTACATCAACTGTCATTACTTGCATAATTCTTCATTTTAGTGCTGCAGAATTTCTTTGTATTACAAAGGATACTGTAGCAATGGATGTGAAAGGCGAGCAAAGCTCTACATCAACTGTCATTACTTGCATAATTCTTCATTTTAGTGCTGCAGAATTTCTTTGTATTACAAAGGATACTGTAGCAATGGATGTGAAAGGCGAGCAAAGCTCTACATCAACTGTCATTACTTGCATAATTTGTCAAAAGTAATGGATTTGGAAATTTTATGTTGTTAGAGAGATCTTTATTGCAAATTGTGGCTGGAGGTTTCAACTGACTTGCTGGAAATTGGAGCTTTCTCATTACCAGAGTATTCATCTGTCAGATAATTTGTAGTCAGCCATGCCATCATTAGCGTTCTGGCATTTCAAGAAAGTCATCTAATGACACCCATTTTTTGCAGATAACTGTGCAGGAAGTGTGCATTTTTGTTTATATCATCATTACTTTTCACAGTTATTTACTTCTTTCTACTGAATTTTATTTTCTTAACAACAAAATACGAGTAATCCAATTGAGGAAGTATAGCTTATAAAGCAAATGTTTGCAGAAAGGATTTTTATTTTAGTATTTATGAAATGGCAGTAACATAAATTTTGATTCTCAGCTCTGATATAACAGACAATGAAAATCCATGCACCCTGAATAATAATAAATACAATTTGTAGGATATTATAAACATTTTAGCAACTTATAACAGTATAGTATGCTTTAGTAGCTAAAATATAATACAGACACGTGTGTCCTTATGTTACAGCAGAAGAGAAAGGGCAGAAAATACTGTATCTGATTTTGGATGCAAAGGGCTAATGTCCTCCTTGAAGGATGTGCTTAAACAGACAGTTGCTGAGGTTACATTGGGCATGAAAGTTCTCATATTATCCTTTATTATATTAATAGGACATTCTGTGAAAATATGTAAACAGTTATTCTTCTAATACAGAAATTATATGTACCCATCAACAACAAGGTCAGGCAGATAATCCATTTTCAGCAAACCAAGTTTTCTCATGCACACACAATAATATTGACTCAAAAAGGAAAGCTAAATGTTGTTTTAAACTATGGTCTGACTCAGTTAGATAAAGTGTATATTAGTATGTTGGAAAGTAGAAAAAGTAATAGTATAATAAGTTTTAAGCCCCTCTGCCGAAATCCTTCCTGAAGGACAACAGTCGTATCTCGGTTACCATGGTTGTCTGGACATCATATTAGAAAAACACAAGTTGTGTTGTGTATGACCAATGTTTTCAGAATCCTTGATGGTTGGCATGGAGAGCATTCTGTTCATGATATAACATTACATTAAGCTCAGAATATGTTCAAAAATTTTACAACAGATAATGCCAGTAAAGTTGGATGGTAGTTTTCCTTATCATTTCTGCCTTCCTTCTTATAGACAGTTGTGACCTATGCTTTCTTCCAACCACTGGGTGTACTTTTTTTTTATTTGAGGGGTCTGTGGTATATTATGGTTAAAAGAGGGGTTAACTCAATTGTAAGTTTTGTGTATAGTGCAATAAGGATTCCATTGGACCCTGGAGCATTAGTCAGTGTTAGGATAGTTTGTCCTCAATGCCACTGGCACTAAAATCTATATACTAAATAGAGTATGCTCATCAAAAATAATGTTGATAATTACAGTAAAAACAGCTCTATCCACAACTATGAAACAAGATTTAGACAGAAGTTGTGTGTTCTGAGAAAAAGTGAACATTAAACTCAAAACGGTATTTTCTTTCAAGAAATAAAATTGTACAGTATCTAGGCCAATCAGATTGAAGAGGTTGCTGAAACTTAATTTAAAAGGCAATTAAAAAGTACCTGTTACACAATAGCGTATCTGCAGTGAAGGATTACTTAGATAACACAAAGTAGTGGGTTATGTAAAAACTGTAACAGAAGTGGTTGTTAATAATAATAAAACATCTGGCATTGCACAGCACACTTTCTCACTATTACACAGGTTTTTTTCCCTGGGGGAAAAAAATAAAAAACTAAAAGTACACGAAAGCTATACAGTGTTTATACTAAAATCTTTTATCTACATCTACATCCATACTCCGCAAACCACCTGACGGTGTGTGGCGGAGGGTACCCTGAGTACCTGTATCGGTTCTCCCTTCTATTCCAGTCTCATATTGTTCGTGGAAAGAAGGATTGTCGGTATGCTTCTGTTCCTGAGCTCAGTGTTGGGGGGATGAGTGGGAGAGGGGTTGCGGACATGGTTTTTCAGACAAGCAACTGGAACTGGGAAGCTGCAGTAGACAAAGTGGAAACCATACATCTTTCTCATGATTCTGTAATCAGCTGATGTTGCATGTAGTGGTACATTACAAAATAACATGTATGTAGAGTGTATGGTGATCCATATAGATAAATTAATGAGCAATATAACACTAGTTTTCTATATTATGAAGTAACTTATTTGCAAGAGTGTATAAATAAAACAGTATTCTACACCATCGATAAACTGAATGTGGTTGAGCTTTTTAAACATGCTGGCCTTGTATTCGGGAGGGTGGAGGCTCCATCTGGCCATCCTGATTCAGGATTTCTATAGTTTGCCAAAATTTCTTCAAGCAAATGCCGGAATAGTTCCTACTGTAAAGCTACAGCTGACTGTCTATCCCAGCTTTAGGGAAGCAGATGTGTAAGTATGTAAATGTCTGCATATGTGTTCCTTAAGGTCTCATACCATGACATGTGCAGTATCCTTGTAAGAGTAAAGCATGGAAGAAAGAAACTGCCGGCACTCACCATCTCTCCCCCCCCCCCCCTCCCCCGCCCCTCCTCCCTCTTGGCACCCGTGTCTTTCAATATCTACTTCTGGTACACTGCTCAGTATTTACAGCCAAGCTCTTTGCCCTGTATCAGGCCATGGAATACATCTGGTGACATAGCCTTTTCAATTGTGTCCTCTGCTCAGACTCAGTGCACTTCAAAGTCTATGTGCGCAGTACACTGCCCATCCCTTAGTGCAGCGGGTCCAGGAAAACTGTCACTTGCTCACTCTCGGTGGAGTCAGTGTGATGTTTCTGTGGATTCCTGGTCATGTCTGCCTGCCAGGAAATGAGGCTGCTGACGCTGGTGCCAAGGCTGCAGTCCTCGTACCTCAGCCCCCAAGTACCTATATTCCCTCTGATGATCACTGTATTGCCGTCTATCAGAAGCTGGTGTCCCTTTGGCATCGCCAATGGTCCTCCCTTCATTAGAATGAGCCCCAGCTTACTAAGCCTCTCCCAGTGGCTTGGGACAATCTCCTCTCAGCCCTCCTGCTGGGAGGAAGTCATTTTAACTGGCTGCGTATTGGGCACTGCCTTCTTAGCCATCGGCATTTGCTAAGTGGCGCTACCCCACCACTTTGTACACATTGCGCCCAAGTTTTAACTGTCCGCCACTTCCTGATTTAATGCCCATTTTTTAAATGTTTACGTTCCCGTTTGGGTTTGCCGTCTGCTTTATCGGCTGTTTTAGCAAATGACATGCGGGCTGTCGACTGCGTTTTACTTTTTATCCGCCAAAGCAGTGTGATGAAAGCCATTTAATTTTTAGTTTTGGAGCTCAGTGTCTGTATGGTGTCTCTTTTTAGCCCTTTTTCCACGTGCCTGGTTTTAGCTGTCTTCTATTATGTAAATTGGGACTGACGTATAGTTGTTTTTTTAACTCCTTTCTGTCTTTGTGTTCTATAGTTTTGATTTTGGCGCGTATGACCCCAGTTGTTTTTTTGCATCCTAAAGCAGAACAAAACCAAAAATCAAACCCCACACCTACCCACTACTACTACTACTACTACTACTACTACTACTATTACTATTACATCACTCATCTATGGAGTAGTGTGAGAATTAAACTGGAATAGTACACCTGGAACCACCTTTGAAAAGGAACATTTAAAAACATAGTTCAGTATTTCTGCTTTTGCTTTGCTGCCCTCAACTTCATTTCATTATCTGGACACTAAACAGGAAATCTACCAATAATAATAACAATAATAATAATAATAGCAACAAACAAAACAGCCAGTCTACACCCACATGTCAGAAATGTACTAAGGAGGTGCATCTTTTATATTGTAGCTCTGTTTATTGTGCAATTTCTGGATACTAGATTAGTTTGTTTTGTACCAGACATATTCAGAGAGAAGTGGCTCTTTCTAGTAGAATTTCTACATTGTAATCCTGAACTCCATTGACAGAATTTGTGAGGTTGTTCAGAGATACTTTTTTGAGTATTTTGGTATAATGTTCCCAAGGCCTCTAGTGGCTTGTTACAGAGTAATGGCATTTTTGTTTGTTTTATTCCCACTCCCCTCCCCCATTTATCGTTGTATCTGTATTGCACTGAAAATAATTGCACAACAGTGAAATTGTCATTGGTTGGAAACAAACTTGTTCCATTCACTCACAGTACTAGTTGTTGGCGATTTTCCTAAATCACTTCAGGCAAATGATGGGGTGGTTCCTTTGAAACGGCATGGCTGACTTCCTTCCCCACCCCTCCCTAATCCAATGGGACCGATGACCTTGCCGACTGATGACCTCGCTGTTTGGTCCCCTCCCCCAAATCAACCAACCAACCAACTAACTGTTGGCAACAGTAGTGACTACTTTATTCTTCACTGTAAAGCGTGCATTCAATACTGCTCAGGTCTGTGTCTGGTTTGTTTTTCTGCCACTGTAAATTATACAGTAACAGTTTTATGAGCACTATGGAAGAGCTTACTGATGAAGAATTGGCCAATATGCACCTTTAGTACAGTTTCACTTAATGCAATGGAAGAATGGCCCTATGGAGCTATGCTGAACTGTTCTTCTAGTAACAGAAACCACATCACAATATTTTGAACTGTATGTAGTTGCATATGAGAAACTAGATCCTTTCATGTTACAATAATTGTGTATTAAAAGCTTTTTAATTGTTGTGAAAGTATTTGCACAGAAACAAAGGTAATTAGGGTAACAAACTGAATAAATCATAACTACATTATTACTCGGTCACAAGCTACTGAAGACCATGCGTCCCTTACACCAAATTTTCAGAAGATACGCTTCTGAAACTGTGTCAGAGGTAGAATTCACCCTTTATTCCCATACCTGCGCATTGGTCCAACCCAAGTCCTTTGGATATAAAGAAATACTCTGTTTTGTGGAGGCCATGGTTTACAGCTTTTATGTTATTGTTATCTTAAATCATATTTAATACTCACAAAACTGTATATCAGTGTTGTTTTGTGAAGTTAAGTTTGTTGTACGAAAGATCATTATTATAGAACATGTAATTCCATAAAACTTCCTCCTTTGTAACACAATTTTTAAAAAAATCATTAATATATTTGTGTGGTGTTGTAGTAAATTCTCCTTTATTATAATATTTTTTATAGTATATGAAGATACGTGAGTATAGCGTGTGGTGAAGACTGAATCTAGTAGTTCCAGTAGTGAATATGACCATATATGTTTCTGAATGTCACATCGTGATCCCGAATAAAATATTTCATGAATGATTTGATGAACTTGTGAATAAATTTAAAAATGAAAATACAAACTCTGGCAAAAAGAAAATTCACTAGAGAAAACTAAAATTGCGTGGACATGTAATAGTTGGCCAGTACTTACTTTCAGGAGGTGAAAGTCCAGTACTGCGAATAGAAGCATTTAAAAATGAAAGAAGCTGTTTCTAGCTTGTGGACATAGTAGTCTCTTCCTCATAGATTTGGAGGGTTAGATAGGAGGAAACACACACACACACACACACACACACACACACGGGGGGGGGGGGGGGGGGGGGGAGAGAGAGAGAGAGAGAGAGAGAGAGAGAGAGAGAGACCTGCTTGTTTTGGATACAAGATATTTTTATGTGTGCAAACTGCTTAAGTGTTATATCTCATTGATGATAAACTCACACAACTACAGTGCATACAGTTTCCAAATTCCATAGGCCTCAAAAATATAAATACACTATAAAGAGTGTAAAGAGACTTAAACAGTAGTCTTTGGAAGCATGCCGAAACAACTGTCTAAGATCTTCAGGTCGTTCCATTGATCTCAGTTTGAATATGAATACTCTGTATATGGTTCAGCAATGGCAAACTGCTTGTAGATAATAGGAGGAGAGTCTTATCAAAGAGTGAGGCCATATTGAGGAGGCTGAGGATCTTTTTAAATCTACTAGATTATGAAGGAAATTATAATTCAAAATATGTAAAAAAATGTACATTTTAAAAACATTTTAAGTGTGGCAGTTGTGTGTTACTGTACACTGATCAGTCTAAAAGGTGCTATCCTGTGGCTGCTTACTGGTGTTGGCTGAATGCATCTATAAGACTTGCTTGTAAACTAGGTAGATTTACAAACACTCTCCAGGGCTTAGAAAAGTGAGAAATGATGAATGCAAGAGTGAGTTTTAATGTCACATCGACATCAAGGCTATTGAAGATGGAACCCAAACTTAGATGGAAGATAGATGATCCATGCACAACAATCTTTCATTTGCAAAATTATTTTATTTGTGTTATACCAGAACAGCACATCCTCAATGGACAAACCTTGAAGTGGTGGGGGTGTATGAATTAGGCAATGTTGATGTGTGTTCCAGTTCTGTTTAATTTGTTTCATTGATTTAACAAAATAAAGTGAAGCTCTTACAGTGATAAGTCAACTGTTCTCATTTTGTAATAAATTACAATGTGTGCTGTGCCTTACTCAACAGTAAAATTGATGTCGTTGACCACAAAGTTGATATAATTTTTTTCTGTGTTGCAAACAATGTAAGAAATAAAATATTTAAAATCATAATACAGCTATTTTCTAACAGGATTTTCTAATCAAACTGTCATTTTATTGCAGTTGACAAGACTCCTGAATGGCCAACTGATTTTTTTTTCTTTTTGTGGGACGTAGCAAATGAAGGTCGTCATGACCAGCAGTAATCAGTTAATTGACTCCTGTTTGTAAGTATATTCTTCTTTGGCCATATTATATATGCTCTCCCCCTCCCTCTCCCCCCTTCCCTGCCTCCCCCCTTCCCTGCCTCCCCCCTTCCCTGCCTCCCCCCTTCCCTGCCTCCCCCCTTCCCTGCCTCCCCCTTCCCTGCCTCCCCCCTTCCCTGCCTCCCCCCTTCCCTGCCTCCCCCCCTTCCCTGCCTCCCCCCCTTCCCTGCCTCCCCCCCTTCCCTGCCTCCCCCCCTTCCCTGCCTCCCCCCCTTCCCTGCCTCCCCCCCTTCCCTGCCTCCCCCCCTTCCCTGCCTCCCCCCCTTCCCTGCCTCCCCCCCTTCCCTGCCTCCCCCCCTTCCCTGCCTCCCCCCCTTCCCTGCCTCCCCCCCTTCCCTGCCTCCCCCCCTTCCCTGCCTCCCCCCCTTCCCTGCCTCCCCCCCTTCCCTGCCTCCCCCCCTTCCCTGCCTCCCCCCCTTCCCTGCCTCCCCCCCTTCCCTGCCTCCCCCCCTTCCCTGCCTCCCCCCCTTCCCTGCCTCCCCCCCTTCCCTGCCTCCCCCCCTTCCCTGCCTCCCCCCCTTCCCTGCCTCCCCCCCTTCCCTGCCTCCCCCCCTTCCCTGCCTCCCCCCCTTCCCTGCCTCCCCCCCTTCCCTGCCTCCCCCCCTTCCCTGCCTCCCCCCCTTCCCTGCCTCCCCCCCTTCCCTGCCTCCCCCCCTTCCCTGCCTCCCCCCCTTCCCTGCCTCCCCCCCTTCCCTGCCTCCCCCCCTTCCCTGCCTCCCCCCCTTCCCTGCCTCCCCCCCTTCCCTGCCTCCCCCCCTTCCCTGCCTCCCCCCCTTCCCTGCCTCCCCCCCTTCCCTGCCTCCCCCCCTTCCCTGCCTCCCCCCCTTCCCTGCCTCCCCCCCTTCCCTGCCTCCCCCCCTTCCCTGCCTCCCCCCCTTCCCTGCCTCCCCCCTTCCCTGCCTCCCCCCCTTCCCTGCCTCCCCCCCTTCCCTGCCTCCCCCCCTTCCCTGCCTCCCCCCCTTCCCTGCCTCCCCCCCTTCCCTGCCTCCCCCCCTTCCCTGCCTCCCCCCTTCCCTGCCTCCCCCCCTTCCCTGCCTCCCCCCCTTCCCTGCCTCCCCCCCTTCCCTGCCTCCCCCCCTTCCCTGCCTCCCCCCCTTCCCTGCCCCTCCCTCCCCCTCTTCCCTGCCCCTCTTCCCCGCCTCCCCCTCTTCCCCGCCTCCCCCTCTTCCCTGCCCCTCTTCCCCGCCTCCCCCTCTTTCCCCGCCTCCCCCTCTTTCCTCCCTCCCCCTCTTTCCCCGCCTCCCCTTCTTTCCTCCCTCCCCCTCTTTCCCCGCCTCCCCCTCTTTCCTCCCTCCCCCTCTTTCCTCCCTCCCCCTCTTCCCCGCCTCCCCCTCTTTCCTCCCTCCCCCTCTTCCCCGCCTCCCCCTCTTTCCTCCCTCCCCCTCTTTCCTCCCTCCCCCTCTTTCCTCCCTCCCCCTCTTTCCTCCCTCCCCCTCTTTCCTCCCTCCCCCTCTTTCCTCCCTCCCCCTCTTCCCCGCCTCCCCCTCTTTCCTCCCTCCCCCTCTTTCCTCCCTCCCCCTCTTTCCTCCCTCCCCCTCTTTCCTCCCTCCCCCTCTTTCCTCCCTCCCCCTCTTTCCTCCCTCCCCCTCTTACCCGCCTCCCCCTCTTACCCGCCTCCCCCTCCCTCCCCCTCTTCCCCGCCTCCCTCTCTCTCCACCACTCTCCTTGCCCCTCCCCCTGTCCTTCACCCACTGTGTTTCCAGTTTGCAAGTAATTGTTTACTATGTGTAAAATTGTACTATGTAATTTGCTACAGTCTGATTGTAAAAGTACAACTATGGTGCTCATTATTATATTTCCCCCTTTCATTAGAATTCAGAGCACTCGTTCTTCATTCTTATTACCTAACTTCTTGTGCCACCATTGCTCAATACAACTGTGCCACAGGCATAATTTCTTTCTTTCTGTTTTCTGCCACCAAATCATTATTCTCTACTCTAGACAAAAGCCAAAGTCACCCATGGCTGCTGGTGGCCTTTAACATTGTTCAAAGATGGCCTTTTAGAAACCCCCACCCTCCAAATTGTCAGTATAAGTAGCCTCGGATTAATTTTATTGGATAAAGTTTCTTAGGCTAGTAAATGTTCTACTAAGACCAATTCTACTATTATGGCTTCTTCAGATTTCTGTAACTATTTTGATGCACGAGATGCCACTTTCTTCGACTCTGGTAATACTTCTCTTCTTTATTCTGAACAAGATCATTTTTTCCAGAACCTTTGGAGGCAGAGATGTAAATGTTGTTTCAGCTAGTTTCATCATTTGTTTCCATTCTCTTTTAAACCAATTTGTAGTGAAGAAGACATTGTATCTCTCAGCATGATCAAAATTTTGTGCTTTTGGGTGTAGAGCCAAGTTGTTTCCATTCTGTGCATGCAATGGAACCCTCAGGTTGGCTGTAGATTCAAGAACACAGCATTAAAACACTGTAATTTTACTTGGGAGGCATAGGCCTTAAATCAAAATCCAGCCATTCTGATTTTATTTTCTATGCTAGATGTATCTATATTGAGTTACTTTTTGCATAAATTTTAAATCCCTGCACTGCTCTTGTGCATTAGGTAATGCTCTGGTCTGTCTTTCGCTCCTGACATGAGTAAAATTATTTTAAACTTGAGGCTTCTCAGAAAATTTATAAATATGTTATTATTATTGTTTGTTGTTATTATGGTACTGTGTTTGGAGATGAACCATTAGACGTATTTGTTTAATTTTTATGTTCAGTGTTCCTGAGTCATGGGTCATACAGTTGTAGTACTTTTCTGCACGATGTGGAGCTGTGTGACAGTGTTTTATTCTGAAATTGTTAATTTAAGCATGCAAAGGGAGCCAGTGTTATGAGTGTAGTTAATACATGCTTGGAAATAAATGAGCCAGTTAAAATAAAGTTCACAACTGAACACAAAACAAATCAATTCATAAATTTCTTAGACCTCACAATTGCTAGTAAACAACAAAAACATAATTTTACAGGAAACCAGTCTGCACTGATATCACAATACATGAATCATCACACTATCCACACACACACACACACACACACACACACACACACACACACACACACACACACACACACAAGCGTGCTGCATTTAGATCCATATAGAACAGGGCACACACACATTACCTTTGGAACCCAAAGCATTAACACAAGAAATTGATATGACCAAAGCAACTGCAGTAAACAATGGGTATTCAAAAAAATCAGTGGACACACTATCCAACAAAATACAGGCCAACATCAGGAACAGAAGCACTACAAGAATAAAAACTGACACAGCACATTTCTTCACAAGTATTCCCGATTTAGACACAGCATCACAAAAATTGCTAACTTACTTAGAAACACCAATATTAAAACAGCATTCTTCACAAACCACAAACTTGATCATGATTTACCTCACACAGTAAACACAAACACCTCAATAACAGAATATAGTGGAATATATAAATTACAACATAACAGCTGCTCTGCATTTTACATAGGAAAAACAGGAATAACTTCCCATACATGATACAAAGAACACACTGATGCTTTTAGGCTTAACTACTTTGACAAATCCACAATAGCCAACCACATGTACGTTAACAGGCACAGAGTAAGTGACATCCACAACAGCTTAACGGTACTCGACACAGAAAACCATGGTAAAAAAAGCTTTTCAAATTCTTAAACATTGCTGCAAATCTGCAACTGTGTAAATCTGAAGAGGTTGAAAGAAAATCAGCCAACCAGCTGCAAAAAAAGGTTTATTTATTAGCCCTTGACCTAGGTTTCGATATTTCTAAAAATATCTTCTTCAGAACGAGGCCCTCCCCTCCATGTGAGGTCTAAGAAATTTATGAATTGATTTGTTTTGTGTTCAGTTGTGAACTTTATTTTATTGTGGAGTGAAATGAATACTGTAAGAAGCTCAAAGTTTGTCTTTCGTGCCATCAGATAGGAGTAGAGCGTCATCCACATATCTTGTGTAATATAAAGTTTTCAAACAAGTTTATTTTTCCCTTCAAAAAATTTATTTCGTAAGTGGTTGGTGAATATGTCAGCCAGGAGCTTTACATGTTGTTACTCATAGTTAAAGCTTCTTTCTGTTGGTAGATTTTACCATTAAAAGAAAAGTAGTTATGGGATAGTACTAGTCCAATCAGATTGACCCCCTCTGAAACCTCTCGCAAGCTTAGTTTTTTGTGTTTGACAGGGTTTTCTGTGAAATTTCAATTGTCTCTTTGACAAGCACATATGTGAATAAAATTAACAATGACAGATGAGGCAAATTTAACTTCTCTGGGAATTTTTACACCTTTGATGAATGTTGTCAACTCATGTGTATTTTTTGAGTATATGGTTCCAAGAGCGCAAAATTCCCTGAGGACATTGTTTACTAATTGTGAAAGTTTGTACGCTGGTGTCTTCTTGGAGTTCAGAAATCATAGTAAAAAACTTGATCAACTGGAATAATTAGAAATAATGTTACATAAAGTGAAATCTTATCAAAACAAGTTGAGTGAACAAACAGTGTTTAGCAGCCACAGTTTTTTCAGTAATTTTAAAAGTTTATTTTTCCTAATGAAAAACTGGTTAATAGTGCAACCATTTGAAAACATAATCAACGTTTTACATGTACATAAATATTTGTTTTGGAAATGATATCTTGCATGACTAATAATGTAATGACTTTATATCTCCTTTGAAATAACAACACGTGTGTATTTGTAGACCTGCAGCATCTTTAAATCTGAAATTCTTTGACTTGTTTTGACCTCTGTTTATAAAATATGCTGTAGAATGAAAAGTGTATGTATGTATATAAACGTGTGTACGCATACTTTGCTTCAAAAACCATGTATCCACCACTGGAAACAATTATTTTTCAATTTGTTTTCATTTTATAAACATAATCACAATGTGTCCGCCTATTAATATACTATTGTAATCTTACCAGTACCAGAATTAACCCAAATCTGAAAGATAATGGATGTAAACTGTCAAAACACCTGAAGATGAGCCCCACTGCTCGAATTGCATAATGCACTGAAATAAAATCATGATTGTGACAGAAGGTGATTGTTCTGTATTTTACTAAAGTGATACAGTCACAGAAAAAACACTGACAGAAATAGGTAAAAGTAAATTAATATTGTTTGTTGTGCACATACAACTGAGAACTATGTCACCTATCAAGGTAATGTAATCTCCCTCTTGGTCAAGCAAAGTTTGCCACTGATTTAAAGGTGCCACAATTCATGTAAAAAATTGTTTAGTTGTTGGCACAATCATTTGTACACCACAAAAAGCATATTCCACCCAAAGCTTTTTTGATTGTCCAAATATGTGGAAATCATTTCAGTAAATGACTAGTGAGTATGATGGATACAGGTTATGTACAAACTTCGGGTTTGTGAGTGTTGCAGCTGTTGCAGGGGCCCTGTTTGGTCATAACACTGGCTGACAAAAATGTGTGCCCTATAAATTTGATTGCAGGATGAAAATTTTCTTTTTAAATCTTTGTCCAGTGCACTAGTGATAGTGGTTCCTCATGCTGTGCAGCCCTCCAAAATTATGCCAAAACTTCACTGCTGATGGCTGTGTTTATAATTTATTTTGTTTTGTTAATGGTGGTAGTGGAGCTGGGTTTAGTTAGGCGTGAAAATTAATATAAAAAAGTCATCACCACCACATTAAGTTACCACATAAAAGTTGAAACTTGCTGGCAGATTTTTAACTGTGTGCCATTCCGGGAACTGAGTGAGGTGGTGCAATGGTTAGCATGTTGGACTCACATTTGGGAGGAAAATGGTTCAAACCTGTGACCAGCCATCCTAGGTTTTCCATGATTTCCCCAAATCGCTTCAGGTAAATACTTTTAAAGGGCACAGCCAACTTGCTTCCCCATCCTTTACCAATGCGATGAGACTGATAACCTGGCTGTTTGGTCCCCTTCCCCAAATTAACCAACCATTCTGGGACTCTAACCCAGTACCTTTGCCTCTCATGGGGCTATCCATGCACAGGTAATGAACCCTCTAATAGTTTTACTTCCTCTAACACCTCTCGCCTACCTTCCAAAATTTACAGAAGTTCTCCTGCCTGCCTTGTGGAAGTAGAACTCCTAGAAGAAAGGATATTGTAAAGAAACATCTTACCCTGGATAGCCCAGGGGTAAAGAACACGCCTGTAAAGTACATAGGTTCAGAGTTAGTCCTGTACCACCATACAGTTTTAATCTGCTAAGCAGTTTCAAATCAGTGCACTTTCCACTGCAGATAGAAAAATTCATTCTGGAAACCGTAGACTTTGTTCACAAGCACAAACAGGTCATTGTTTCAATTCAGGCGTAAACTGCCTGGGAAATCACTGTGCAGGCAGGCTCTTTATGAAATTGATGCACGTCATACACATTTTAGTGTGTTTGAAGTATAACGTGCGAGTAATATAACTCAGTCACTAATATAAGGTGGATACAAGAAGTTTCTGCAGCGACATCCATTGTCACGTGATAGGTTCCATCACAGTGGCTTCAGTTCCTGCATTATTTCCCCGAGTCACAATTAAATTTGTGTGACTTTACGAGGAACATTGGCCACAGATTTTCCCATTTGTGATCTTTGAACAACACTGGTTTGCAAAACTTCAGGACAGCAGTAAATGATGTGTCACTGCCAAGTAACTTAGCTTGATGAAGCTTTGGTCCATACATAGAAAGAACTGTTACAGTATAGTACAGAAGGTAACTGAAAAAAATGTGATGAGACAAATAGGAGTGACAATTTTATTCAAAGACAATAATTACATTGAAGTTACACAATTTATGAGTGTCCGCAAACCTTAAAAAATGGTGGGATGTGGTTCTTAATAGAGTGTATGATGGCCACAGGTGGCAGTGCATGCTCTGCAACATGCTCCCATGCTCACCATAAGGTTGGTAAAGAGTTCTTACTGGTAGGACATTCCATTCCTCATTCAATGTGGTTGACAGCTGCTGGATGGTCGTTGGTGCATGTGGACATAGCGCCATACGTCCCCCAATGCATCCTGCATGTACTCGATGGGATTTAAATCTGTGGATTGGGAAGTCCAGTCCATTCACCAAATATCCTCTAATTCCAAGAGCTGCTCCACCTGCACGGTTCATTGGGGTTGTGTGTTATAATCAATATAAATGAAATTGGACCGAATACATCCCTGAAAAGATACACATGGGGAAGGAATACAGTGTCAGAATAACATTGACTGGTTAGTATACTATGTTCTGAGATGTGGAGACCAGTAATTCCATGCAACATTATGCCTTCCCTCACCATAAAACCTGTACCACCAAAACGACCATATTCAACAATGTACCTAGGTGTATTATTTGTTCCCTGTGCTCTCCATATGAGGGTAACATATTTTGTGTAACATCATTAAGTTTCGCACACTTGTGTATATTAGTATGGGGCACCCTACTGGGCATTATCTGTAATGAATTTAAATTAGTTGTTTACTATTCAGAAAAAAAGAGTGAGTGCTTTTCATCTCTGGTTCAAGTTTCTAGTGGGATAGCCATTGTATTACTATTCCTGTGCTGGTGTTTGTCCATCTGCCCCATGTAGTTACTTAGTGAACGTACAGTGCACTACTTGAAACATGTTCAGCAACTTACTGGCAATGTTACTTTTTTATTACATGTATATGGTTTTCGTTTGAGTCACTTTTTTTGTATTACTCTGCTAATGCAGTTTGAAAATTTTATCACTGAATTCATTTATTTATTTTTGGGTTTTGTTAAGAGTAAATCTTGAATAATGATAGTTTAGCTGAGAACACAGAAAAATTCGAAAAACAAGTTGACAAGTGGGGATAGTCTGATGTCCTACATATTGATGTTTTGGTGTAATGAATCGGACTTGTAAATGTATGGCATATGTGTCTTACAAAAAGCCCTCAGAATGGATACCATAAGACAACTGAAACTAATAGTAAATTCCCAGATCTTTTAGACGTCACTCAGGTTTCATTAATGAAAATGGCATTCTCTGGTATTATAGTGTTTTTGTTATCACGATGGAATTTCTGCAGGTTGAAAATGCAAGCTTCCATTACTACTGTACGTGAAGGAAAAGTGTAACACTGAAGCAGCCTGTGGCCACGTGATGGGGGAAAGGTAAGCTAACGAATGAAAGAGAAAACAAAAAATGGCAAATGTGTTGAGCATTGCTTTTTTACAGCACCTGGGAGAGCTTTACTGGTTGATGCTGCTACCCTTTGCTTTTGGTCTTGGCTAATCTGAAAACATTGGGCAAAAATTACTTTCCCAAGTAGTTGTAGTGGTGACTTTGAGGTGGTGGTATAGTGTTTGCTAATGTGGTGGCTCTTAAAATTATGTGGCTACATACATTCTGTTACTTTCAAATACACAAATATGGAAAAAAAAATGCAGCAGTGATTGGAAAAATTTGGGTGGAAAAAATACACATTCTGTTCATTCTTGTTCTGCTGCCTGTATTTTGAGATTTAGAAACTTAGATAATATGGTGCATCAGCCCAAATTGTTTCCTTTGCATGAACATCTAAGAATGATTGGTTTCTTCTAAAGATATCTCTGGTTAGAAAATGTTTAAGGTTTGCTTTCTTCAGGTTCAAATGCCTCTTCTTTAAATTTTTCTTGCTTTACAAGAGAACTTGGGATACCTTAATGTTTGGCTTCTACTATCATTATGAAGTTTTGTTTATTTCCGGCTTTTGTTAATGAGAAAGTATCCATGGAAGGACTGCAAATACAATTAAGAAATTTTTATGTGAACTTGATTTGGAGTCTGTGGATGATAAACTTTATTTGGCACATGCAGTAATGTCACAACAGCATATTCTGGCTCATGTTTTAGGGAGATGTATGACAGGTGATCACATTGGATCCTGCTAGTTCAGAGGCTCTCAGGTGCATTTTGAGGGTCAAAAATCATCATTATTTTACTTTACTTGATTCTCTTTCTCTGAAAATACTGGGAAAAACTTAAAAGTTTGTATCCAGTCACCTGGAAAATGTAATGAAGAATAGGAATTATGGTATGTTGACACAGAACTTACTTGACCTTCTTGTAATTTTTACATTTTTTTTATGTCGGAGTTAGAAGGTATTGTCATTGTTAGGTATAGGACAGTTATTGAGGTATGTACTAGCTTAACTGGGCGCAAATGAGAATGAGAGAAATAGGGGAAGTATCAGTGATAGTTAAGAGGTGCGTGGGTAAGTAGCTAACAGTGAATACATTAGTAAAGATGACCGCTGCATGAAACTCCGTTTTCCGTAGAGACCTGCTGCCATGTGTGCCTCATATATAGACACACACACACACTAGTAGCTTAGATACTCGCAACTGTGGTAGTGGCAGCCTGAGAATAAACATTATTATTATTATTATACCAGGTAATTCCTTCCCACGCCCGGGTTCCCGGGTTCGATTCCCGGCGGGGTCAGGGATTTTCTCTGCCTCGTGATGACTGGGTGTTGTGTGATGTCCTTAGGTTAGTTAGGTTTAAGTAGTTCTAAGTTCTAAAGGGACTGATGACCATAGATGTTAAGTCCCATAGTGCTCAGAGCCATTTGAACCATTGAAATTCCATGTGGCTACCCCAGTAATCATACCAGAGAAAGTGGGCCTGCAATTTAACATGGAAGCCAAACCCTGTGTTGTTCTTAGATAATCTTCACATCATTATGAGGTGATGACTGGGTTAAAGGCAGACTGAAATTCTCCACCTTCTGACAAGTATTTCGTCGTGCGACCTTTCAGTTTCCAGGCATGTACCTTACCACTAGACTGCCAAGTCTGACAATAGAGAAATATAAAAGAAACGAAGGCATGTCATTTTAACCCTGTAGTTCGAGTGACTTCCCTCTCTTTCGTGATATTATATCTCAGTGGCACCCAATCGCTTATGTAAATATGTATGGCCGAAATCAACATGATGTACATATCTTAGGTGCTCTAGAAATTGCATGAGTCCTGAATAAACCATCAGTTGATAAAATCTATGGTAACACTTCATATCCACTGGCAGTGAAGGAAGCAGGGAAAATGCACGAGGCATACATTGAACATCTCCTGGATGATAATGTCAATGAAAAATTCCATCATCTCCTGAATAAAAAGCTTCCTGATGAGTAACCGGGAAACATTGAAGGGCACTGGTCAACTTTAAAATCTGCGTTTCTCTCAGCTTTTGAATATTTAATAGTTAATACCAAGAGAACTCATCCTCCTTTTTTTTTTTTTTTTTTTTTTTTTTTTTTTTTTTTTTTTTTTTTTTTTTTTTTTTTTGATGGCCAAAACGTTTTTGTTCCCATGAACAATAAGAGCAGAGCGTGTATTGAATGGCAGAATCACCTTATTTGTGCGTCCAAGACATTGTGTGATTAGCAAACCAAGGCACGAATAAAACAACTACTGAATCAATCATGGATATCCCAAAATTGCAACATCTGGCTGAAACCGAGAGCTTTGCTACTGCAGAGCTACCAATACAGTATATGGCCCATCAACTCAAAGTCTCAATCCCATAAGATCTAAGAATGGCACCACGCTTTTGAGAGAGAGCTGTTATATAAATGATCACTGGAAGGAAAACTTTCAAGAACTTTTGAACAGTGATAGGAACTTAGATGATGTGAAATTTTATAAAGAGCCATAGAGGCATGTTATATTGCTGTGATTAATACATGAGATTGTCATTTATCCCCTGTAGAATTACTTGAAAATAGTAATTTTCTTGTCTCTTGACTTCTAGTTCCTGTTCTGCTCGAAGGAAATTATTATTACTCTGAGTCAGAAAAAACACTGGACTCCCAGCCTTGTCATTATCTGTTTCTGCAGAACATTTCTTGCTGTTAATACTTGGGTGAGGCGTAATTCTTGTGTTTGTCTCAGCTGTTCTGCTCCAATCTGTCAGTCATTTTAGATGTATTCCATTTTATAAACTCTTATGACTACTGTAAAAAACATGGGGCTTCTCTTAAATGATATGGCAATGACAAAACAAAACTTACTATCCAGGAAACTGAAGTCTACCAACTCTACATTAAGCCATTGTAATGTGACAAAACCACATTTTGTGCAAATAAAATAAAATGACATGTAGAAGCTATAATTGTTGTGGCTATATTTGCATTTTACACTTTCTTGTAATTTGCCTTTATGATATTAAATGGTAGGAAGGATAATCCCTATCAGTTTATATTTCACTGTGGTTTTGTTTCACTGTAATCTTACTTCGTTTTAGGGTTCTGTACCTCAATAGGTAAAATGGAGCTCTTGTAAGGTCACTTTGTCTGTCTGTCTATCTATCTATCTATCTATCTGTTCAGGCCAATTTTGCCCAGGAATGGGTGGAGGTATCAAGCTAAAAGTTACAAATACTTACATCTACAGTCCCTTGGCGGTGTAAGAAATTTAATCTCCCAAGTCAGCGCAGTTAAGATACAGCTATTTATGTCCACATACTATGATAATCGCAAATTCCCTCATGGAAACCCTATAGAGTAACTGTCTATACAGACAGTTAAGTTTGTACAGAATCCTCAGAGCACAAGTCCTGCTCGCATTTGGCCGGTTTTTCTTTGATACACATAAATATCACATATTTCTGTGTATACTCATGGCAGACCATACCCAATTCAGTTCTGTGCAGTTATTAGACACAGGCTTGGGCTTACTCTCTAACCATTCTGATACCAGAGGGTTGCAAAAATATAACACAAAAGAAAAATATGAATTTTGTAGGGAAACCTACACATGTTGTGTCCATGCAAAATATCTAAGATTTTGGAAAATGTCATTACTCGTTTAGGTGTCATTCATATAAACTCAGTAAGAAGACTAAAATCATTTACTGGTTGAACATTGTCTATCTACATAGAGAATGATAAAGGAAACTAAATATTGTATACATATTGTGATGCAATATGACCTACGTTCTATGCGAGAATAACTTGATTCAATTTAAGTATATAAATTTGGTCTTCATTGTATTTCAGTTTTCCTGCATATTTTTATGAGCCTATTTTATGTGCTAATATGGGTTTGTGAGCCCACAGTTCTATTCTTCTGGTGCAATTTTTTATAACAGTAGCTGTAGATCTTTACTTTGAACAGCGCCACTATTTCTTTTAGTAGTTGTGTAGTATTAAATGTCTTGTCTCAGTACAGTCACTGCAGTGTTTTTTGCATGTTTACGATCTTCTTACATACAACAAATGGTAACAAAAATTGTACTGCAAAAGTCCTGTTGTCATCCAAAACTGTAGAAATGTGGGCCTGTTGTGTTCAGAGGTATCTTATGGCTACATAATATTAAATACATTTCATTTACAGACTAAAGGTAACACTAATGAGCATTATTCTTCCTTCTTCAGGATGTTCTATTTTCATATGATGACTACAACTACTGGAGTAAATCTTCTGTCTGAAGTTGAATTTTATTGTAAAACATGCTTCTTGATAGCATTATATTTCTATTGTAACAATATTCCCTGTGACTGAAATTTGTTTCCTGACTTACAGTTTGGTTCCAAAATTCGTCTTAGTGTGACATGGCACTTTCCTGTTTATGAGAACCCTAATAATTTTTTTGTGTAATGTGGTATCGGAGTCAGCATTTGATTGTATTGTGGTTTCTTGAGCCACATTTTTAAATGTTTCAAGAAAACTGGAGATTGATGTATGTCTATTGTTGCGGGAAGTGGGTTGTGGAATGTGGTAGAAAATAATAAATGGAAGCTTGCATTGTTGTATAATGTTTTTCTTTCCACTTATAATACTTTATCGAAGATTGTAAATTACTATGAAGTTTGATGCATCAGCAGTCTGCATGTAGGGAAGCAGTTTAACTGCTATTGTTGTTTTTTGTTTTGTTTAAACTAAACTGTAACTATTTAGGCATGGCTTTACTAGCCCAAAATCTCATGGGTCTTGCTTTGCATTTGGCTACACAGGCTGGTGAATCGGCGGATAGAACAGCGCCAAGAGCACAGCATTACTCACACGGAAATTACCCAGAGGTATTTGCATTGCATGATGGTTACTGAGATGTCATTGGTTGTATCGTGAGATCAGCGTTTTGTTTTCAGCAGTTTTGCATGCTATCTATTTTGAAGAAATCTTTGCCTTAATCTTTCAAACAGTATTGCTTATGTGGCACTTTGGAAAGTGGGTGATGATAACAGCTGAAGAATGTCAGATAATGGTAAATGAACATACTGGAATATTTGTTCTCTAGTAATTATAATTTAGGTGCTTTGTACTATCTTCCTGTTTTGGGACATGTCATTGTTTGTTTTGTAGTATGTATTGTTGTGGCCTTTAGTGTTGGGGTAATTTTTGAGCGAGTAAAGAGTCTAATTATGCTTATGCTTGTATGACTAATTTACTCTCATTCTATGCTACACTTTTTGTTTACATATTTTGTTCTTTATGGCATTACTTGCTTTTACAGTTTTGTGTTTTGCTGTGTTTAAAAAAAAAGAATTGTTTTGCGCACAACATTATGTGTAGATCTGCAGGTCTAGGGAAGCTTTCCTGGTACTTTTGTGCTAGATTTTGGTTCTTTCAGTCCTAAAAATTTAAAGTTATAAAAACAGATTTAGATTTCAAGAAACACTGATTAAATTTACTGCTATATTCTATCTACACTTCTGATCTGCAAAATAATTGATTTACATGGTTGATCTGCTTTAGATATGTAACTTGATATCCATTTTATATTCCACTACTGAATATCAATCATGTCATATTTTTGTCTTAAAAGTGTTAAATTTTTCCCATTAAATTCATATTTATGTTCACATTTTTAAAGGTACTATATCTCATTGTTCAGAAAGTTTCTCCTCCACATAGCTGCGATTGACTACAGGCTTTAATATCTGAGTAATCTTACAGTCTTCATGCAGATGAACCCACAGGCTTCAAATGGATAATTGGAGATCTTAATCACGTATACCATTAATGGGGCCTATGAAACCATTAGATTTTAATTTATAATTCATTGCTTCTATGAGAATATTTGGACACAGTACTATGACCAAAATAATGTTCAATTGAAATATGATAGCATGTTCCTTTATGTAAGATTTTTTGTTATTTTGTATTCAAATTTGCATTACTTTTCAGCTGTTTGTTGTTGTAGAAATGCAATGGTGTTTTAATAGATCTTGGAAAAAAAATTGTGCACAGTATTCAGCATAAACTACCCGTATATATTTGGTAAAGCGTGTTTGTCAGCTAATCAAATTTTTCTGTAACTTCATAATGCAGGCTTTATAAAAGAGTGTGTGTGTGTGTGTGTGTGTGTGTGTGTGTGTGTGTGTGTGTGTGTGTGTGCGCGCGCGCGCACGCACACACACCAGTCAGTTTATATAATCAGGAAAGTGTCATATTCCTGTAAAACCTATTGACAAAGGTGGAGTTGAATGTTCAGCTACAACCACAATATGAAATTTTTAGGTATGATTGTTTTCTTTGTGATGATAACCAGTGTAACTTTAGTATTTATTGAGTGCAGAAGGCAATTGTTGATAATATTATGTGGTTTCACTAATTTTTGAAGAAAAATATGATGTTAGAATGGATTCACTTATTTATGCTGTATGTTTCAGTTGAGTAGTATAAAGGAAGCTAAAAAGTTTTTGTACTGTATAATAAGAGCTGTGTATTGTGTTCATTGTCTGCGATAGTAGGGGACAGTAGAGAAATATTTGCGTGTTTATTTCTGGCTTGAAACAGATAGAGCTGTGGCCCTGTAAAGTCTGTAAATTGACACATCTAAAAATGAGGTTCAGCTTATGCATAATTTGTTTAAAACATCCATAATTTTGTGCAGTTACTTTCCCACTATCCATAATATATTGATCAGCTTATCACTGCTGCATTGTTTCTTCCTAATCTGTTATTCCTAACAATGCAATTGATATTGTACCACTAATTCCTTCATATTTATTCTGTATCCAGTTTTATAGACCTATTACAATCAAAATAAACAGTGGTAAAAGAGCATCTGCATGTGATACCATCTAAATCACATAATATCTCGCATATGTATCTATCATTAAAATTTGAGATTTTCAGAAGACTGGACAATCATGGACAAATTGTCCATATATACAAAGCTTAATGTCTTAGTTTGTAAAGGTCTTCTGTAACATAAAATGGAACTGTTAGACATTACTACACAGATTAAATAATTAGAGATTTTGCTGCTGTTGCTTGATATCTTAACAATAGTAAAATCTTAAAACTTTTTGATGCAACGTTGTTCTAAATTTATTTACATTTAGGTGCCATTGCCAGAGGACTGTGAACTTCATAGGTCACTAGCTCACATTAGCAAACTGGTATTGTTCTGATAGAGACCTCATTAACACAGTGTATTGTTAGTATCTAATACATTTATATTAATCTGTAGGGGTTCTTTGTAATGGCAGCAACTACATCTCATTTATTCTGTGCTTTTTTTCCTGTCTATCAGTGTTGTTATCACATTCATAGATTTAAATAGCCTCTTTCAATAAAAGAGCTTCATAGTTGGCAACTGTATTCAATTAGTTCCTCCTAACATACTGGAATACATACTTTGGGTTCTGTCAAGCAATATGAATGTAACACAGTACATCACTTGTTGTTCATTCTACCTTTGGCCATGATTTGTTACCATGGAAAATGCTGAGTTGCACATGGATCAGAGTCCACACTAAACTGTAGATCCCTCTCTGGTTGGAAGGTTGGCTCAGCTTAAAGGCTGGAGGCAAGCAAGGGCATACAACACCCAGTAGGACCTTGCTTAGTAGAGCACTGCAGTGTTTATAGACAGCTTTACTTAAAGGGAAGGTGGATGACCTTAGAAGCCTTTTTATGCTACTGCAGTGTTGGACATTCACATAAATGGAAGTTGGGAAAGTGCCCAAAAACTCTTGTGTGAGTGACAGATGACCTTTATATAGTCCATCCCTTATCACAGTAAAAGTACTACAGAACCTGGCAACATGTACATATTTGCAGGCACTCTCCTAGGACTTTGGTGAACTAATCTTATTATGCTCAGCATCATACTGCTATCATCCTCTCAGACCTCGAGAAGAATGTAATAATTCTAATTCCAAAGAAAACAGATGGTTTTAGGTGTGAATAGTACAGAATAATCAGTCTAATAAATCACAGCTGTAAAGTACAAAATAAAGTTATTTATAGAAGAATGGAAAGACAGTTAGAACCTAACATCAGAAAAGATCAGTTTTGGTTCTGGAGAAATACAAGATTATAGGAGCCAATACTGACACTACTGCTTATCTAAAAAGATACATTGAAGATGCTTACACATACGTTTATAGAATTTGTAGATTTGGAAAAAAACTTTTGATGACATTGACTGGAATACACTCATTGAATTCTGAAGATAGCAGAGAGAAAGTGTTGAGAAGGGAAGGTTTTCTACAACTTTTACAGAAACCGAACTGCAGTTATGAGACAAAGAATGTGAAAGAGAAAAGTAGTTGAGAAGGTAGTGAGACAAGGCCGTAGTCTATCCCCGATATTATTCAATCTATAATAAGCAAGCACTAAAGGAAAACAAAAGAGAAATTTGGAAGGGGAGTCAATGTTTGGGGTAAAGAAATAATAACTTTGAGGTTTGCCAGTGGTGGTGTAAGATGTCATAGTTGGCAAAGGACTAGGAAGAGCACTTGAGCAAAATGCATACTGTCTTGAAAATAGATTATAAACAAAAGTAAAACAAGTTGGGAAAGAGCCCAAAAACCCTTCTGTGAGCAACAAATTACCTTTTATACGTATCATTCCTTATGTAGCCTCATTATCTCAGGTTATGCTGAAGGAATTATGTGAGGAAATAAGGCAGTTTTGTTAATTAGGTAGCAAAATAAGTAATGATGGCTAAAATTGAGGAGTATGAATTGCATCTGGCAATAACAAAAAAAGTGTTTCTGTGAAAGAGAAATTTCTTAGTAGTGATTGCAGATTTAAGTTTTAGGAAGTCTTTTTCTAGAGGCATTTGTCTGGAGTGTAGCCTTGTACAGAAGTGAAATGAGGGCAGTAAATGGTTTAGACAAGAAGAGAATAGAGATTTTTTAAATGTTGTGCTGCAGAAGAATGCTGAAGATTAGAAGGGTAGACTGAATAACTAATGAGGTAGTACTGAATTGAATTTGGGGGGAGGGGGGCAGGACAAAAATTTGTAACCTAATTGTACTAAAAAGAGAATTGATTGATAGGACATGTCCTGAGTCATGGAGGAATTGTCTGTTTGGTAATGGAGGGAATTGTGAATGGTAAAAATTGTTAAGGAGAAACAAAGGTGTGACTATAATAAGCAGGTTCAAACATATGGTCAGGGGGACTTCATAAAGTAATTTACACATTATTATGGCAGGTCAAGTAACTTATTGAATGCTGCACTACACTTCAAAGGACACAGATACATGATGCTATTTTTCAACATAGTCAGCAAGTCTCTGTAAACCATGGTCAGAACGTTCTACCAGTTGTTCATTTCCTCAACAATAGAAATCCACTCCATGGTCACAAAGTCATTCAGTAATCACTGTGTGAATGTCCACTTTGTCTGAACCTACCCCCCCCCCCCCCCCCCCCTCCCACCAGATGTTCTTCCAGCTTACCAAAAATATGGAAATCGTATTGTGCAAGATCTACACTTCCCAATCAGCATCGCCCACATCTATGTGACTTCTGTCAAATTGTAGCCACTATTTCACTACGACTGGGCACAACATTGCATTTGGTTCATATATCACCAGAAGTTCATGGTGAATATTTGTGCAAGTTTGATGTTTCACGTACAAGAATCTTACTATCCCTTGTACTTCAACTTCGGATTATGTTTCCATTTGTGTGCCATTTCACTTCCACACTGTGATGCACCTGTTGCCTGTATTGCAACAAGAACTGTCTCCACAGGAAACCTGGAATGTGTACGCTCTTATTAGTGACCCATTCTTATTGTGTGACAATCTTAGTGGGGGACATGTGTAACTTACTTTGTGAAGACCCTATGTAGGGTGCAGTAACTATGCAAAGGTTGGTTGATTTGGGGGGGGGGGGACCAGACATCAAGGTCATCAGTCCCACTATGCAAAGATGAAGAGGCTTGCACAGGATATAGTAGTGTGGCAATCCACATCAAACCAGTCTTTGGACTGAACACCACAACAATAAACAACAACCGTCAGCAGTTGATAAGCATATAAATAAGATACTGCTTCTGTACTTCCATTATTTCCTCTGCCTATTAAGCACGTACTCTTAACATGTTAGTTATCCCCACCCTCCCTCCTCACTGCTCCCTCCTCACCCAATTTTCTAAACTTTCCTCTTACCCAAAACTAATTAGTTACACTAGCAGTAAGGTGCAAGAATGCACATGCATGAGAACATAAGTACCAAACATGCAGTAACAATGCGGGGAAAATTAAATTGCATTTAAAAATGTACAGTATTGATGTTTGATTAAATTGTCTGTAATAGTTAAACTCCTCAGGAGCACTTTGGCCATGTACAGTAATTCTCTCCAGAACTGAAACATACTTTCTCAGTGTGGCATAATTAATTTGTGTTTCCTTACACAAATTACCCTATGCTGTAAGGCTGAGGTGCCTGTCTTCCACATGATGTGCAGTAGCACAGAGCTGGAAACTGACACATTATTTTCTCAGGATATCTCCATCAGGAGCACTCATAATTTAAAAAATCCATAGAAGTAGTGTTGGAATTCTATCCCAAAGGCCTTAAATTCTGCAACAGAATTCATAATGGAAGTGATACCACATTTTCTCCCAATGTCTTACACACTTCTCCCTCATATTTATCTCATGAGTGGTCTTCTAATTCTACCAACGCAAACATTTTAAAACAAATGTTGTTATCTCAGTAGTTACCAATAAAAACTGAAAATTTGTGTTTTTCAGACTTGCTTAACTGTTTCTGTTGGTACAGTTCTGTTTAAGTTTGTATATTTTGCTCTTTAGTCAAGAATTCCTTCTTCTATTTGAGGCATGGTCCTGAGGGTCATAAGCTTTATGAGGGCTAATAATAAAGTTTTAATCATTGCCACAAAAAATGAAGTTACAGAATAAATTTTTTGAAACTTCCTGGCAGATTGAAACATTGTGCTAGACAGGGACGCAAACCTAGGAACTTTGCCCTTTGTGGACAAGTGCTCTACCAACTTAATTTATCCACACGTGACTCATGACCCTGCACTCACTCCTTCACTACCACCAGTATCTCTCTCCTTCGTTCCAAAGACCATGCAATTTCTCCTACATGCCTTGCGAGACACACTCCTGGAAGAAAGGATGTAGCAGAGAACTGGGTAAGCCATAACCTGTGGGATTGTTTCCAGAATGAAGTTTCACTCTGCAGCAGCAAGTTTCACTGTGCAGCAGCATGTGGGCTGATTTGAAACTTCTAGATAGATTGAAAGTGTGTACTTGACCAGAACTTTAATGTGAGACCTTTGCCTTTTAGTGGGAAAGTGCTCTACCAACTGAGTTACTCAGTAGTTGTCAACACATTTGTTGGCACTACCCTTTTTTGTTCCCTTTCTGTGGTTGCTTTTTCATTTTTTGTTTGTCCCCAGATTTATGTAAATAAGTAATTGGAAACGCCAGTTCCAAAAGCTTAATGTTTTGAATATGTTTATTGGTCGCAACACAGTCATTTATTTAGTAGATGAATGCAACATTTTTGTGTCGCAGTGTTTGCATTTGTTATGTTACAAATTCATGTTTTAACTAATTTAATTCTCATACTTCCCATTTTCATTTCAGGAGAGTTCTACAGGAGAAAACGCCAGACATGCTACAGTATACGTGAGTATATTGTGGTTGTAACTGAAGTTAGGTGTTTTTAGACAATTGGTTTCTGCGAAAATTTATTTGTTTTATGTTTGAAAACTTTTAGTGGTCAACCAGAATTACATCAGGGAAACTCTTATTCACTTGATATGACATACCATCCAACAAATGGCCACCAGGATAATCACTCACCTAATTCTTCTCACCTGTCTGTTCAGAGTGGAGATGGAGCAACTCTTGTGTCTCGTACTCAGAAGCAACAAACTACACAGCAGGTTAGGTTTTAGTAGATATGATTGTTTACAAAATTATACACCGTGAATTTTATTGAACTCTCCAAAATAATAATAATAACAATAACAATATGCTTTTACAGGTTACTACTTTAACGAAAGTTGTTAGAGAAGTTCATCATGTTGGACCTGATGGTCAGCAAGTTGATTATGTTGGTCTTCCATATTCAGGAGCTGGAGTTGTACCACCTACAGCTACACCTTCGAATTATCCTCCTTTCACCAATTATGAGCTATTGACAGGGCAGGAAGGCTATCCTCCCATGGACCCAGGTTAGTAGTGTTCAGAAAGAAGTTTACATGTTTGAGTGTGTGAGTAGAGGCATGAAAATGCAGGTGATCTATTTGTATGTAAACATTTATCTCTTTAGAACACTGAAGATCAAATTAGCCATTTGTGATTGACAACATTACACCATTAAACAAACATTTTGACAGTGGAGCTGAAGCATAAAAGTGAGAAGAGATTTATTGTGTGTGATTAACAGTAATAAAAATATTTGTATGTATGGCAGAAAATCATTTATATTTTCCAAGCCCCAATGAACAGCAGTAACAGTTGTGAAACAGAATTGCAGTGAGAGGAATATATTCCAGAGCTCCAGAGGTTGTTTCCCCCCCCCCCCCCCCCCAGTCTGCTTTGATACAAATCAGTGGTATTTTCTTGCTATTTTCTGATGTAGTCAGAACTAAAGAAGAAACCACTAGTGTGCTCTAATGAAGTTTGAACATTCCATAAAACATGTGGTTAAGTCTCATTTTTATGGAATATAACATCAAAATACATGGAAAAAGAGACTCAACTGTAGAATACCAACTTCCTTGATGAGTCACCATTCATGTAAAATAAAAAATTAAGATAAACAAGAAAGAACAGTTTGCTGTATCTAATGATATCAAAAAATAGTCCACTTATTAAAAAATGAAAGAAAGAAAGAAAGAAATTGTTGTCAGTCCGTTTATTCAACAGACACTAAAGTTAGTTCTGCTATTTATCACTTCTTTCTGCCTAATTAATGCCTTTTGTGGCAAATTTATGTTCTAAGACTGTTGAACTGATGAGAAATGACAGTAAAATGAAAGTTTAATTTCTTTTACTTGATGAGGTGAAGAACATGGGACAGCTAAGTACGAAATATGATATTTCTTACAACAGATGCGGCCTTATGATAAAAGTCATTTTCGGATGAAGTTTAAAGTGACAGCAACTTGTATTTCATGATTATTTTATCTACACATTAAATATAAGAACACTGGATATCAGTGAATGGTACTTCCTTTATTTTTCACTAAAACACCAATATGGTACAGGTGCCACTTTTTCAGCACTCCTAAACTGAGCATAAGCTTTTAAGCTGCAGTATATGAAAGAGCTTCTGTAGGTAAATTTTTTCATCATTGAAGGCAAAAGGTTCTTGCACAAGTATATAGGTCCAAACATCAAAATAATAGAGGGAAATTTTTGTGTGAGCTTACAAGCCTTATGTTATTGCAAAATTATCACACATTTTACTTGTCACACTGCAAGTCTGTAAGTTCTAACTATAGGGTTGCATCCTGCACTGACTGGTTGTAAATTTATTTTGATGTGTCTGACCTTCACTTTGAAGTTCCGGGACTGGTCATAATGCTGCTTATCATGTGTTTTAATAAGGGATACTCTCCACTTTAAGCACTGCACTGTTAATTATATACGCATGCGTTTAAGGCTGCAGTGAGCTTAACACATGGTCATTCCTCTAAACAGAACACAGTTTGCACTTCTCCATAATGGCGACCAATCGTCACATTTTACCACGAGCACTCACTACCCAGGCAGTGAGCGAGAGTTAGAATTCGTGCTCATTTAACCGCCTCCTGAACAGGTCTGGATTAGATGATGCTATTGAGATGTGACATTACAATTGTTTTAAAATTTGTTATTGTTAAAACAATGGAAGTTCGGAATGTGAATAAGTAGTTTGTTTACAATGAGTGTTAAAAGAAACATTGTAAAAAAAATAGAAGTTTGATGTGAACTATATATATATATACCTCATTCATAAAGGCCTGAGTCAACAAAAATGTTTTAAATTGCTTCACTCAACTCTTAGCAGCCAATTACTTTCAGAAAAGACTGTTCACAATTTCTAGGCAGAATTTCATTTCGATTATGTTTCCTTCAGCTCAGCAGTAAATTTCGTGAAAGTTGACAGAAATCTGTTATTGTTGCAAATAACATTGATTCTGTGTGCTACACGATTGAAGGGAATTGGCACAGGTGTACCATGAGATACAGGCTTTCTTAAGCATATCAGAAACACCAATACAGTTTTGTGTGAACGCTTAGATGTGAAAGGGATCTGTTCCCCAATGAACACCACACAGTTTGATTGAAGTTTAAAACATTTGACGATAGAAACACAATCCATATGTGTATAACATTGTAACAGGAGATTAAACTTGGATATATTTGTATGAGCTGGAAACTGAGCAGCAGTTAGTCATTTTGGTGTTCTGATATGAACGAAAATCGACAAAATCAGTTCGTTTGTCACCCACTTCCGAGAAAATGGTTGCTTGTTACTTTGGTTATACCAAACACCACACAGTCATTGGTTTAAAATAGTGTTTTTTTTTTTTTAATCTTTTTGATAAGTAGAACCCTTTTTAATGTCCCCTTTTGTTGTGGAACCCAGGTTTGTTTCAGTGTTGTGTGTTTAATGCAGCATCCATAAGTGGATTATTTTCTATATCCTATCTACTTTTGACCATTCTGTAAAGAATTTATGTTGGTTTTGCAACCATAATTTATTAAACTGATAGTTCGGTAATATTTGCACCTGTCGGCATCTGCTTTCTTTGGAATTGGAATTATCACAGTTTTCTTGAAGTCTGACGGTATTTCACCTGTCTCATACATCTTGCACTTAAGATGGAAGAATTTTATCATGGCTGGCTCTCCCAAGGGTATCAGTAGTTCTGACAGAATGTCGTCTACTCCTGGGGCCTTGTTTCCACTTAGGTCTTTCAGTGCTCTGTCAAATTGTTCTCTCAGTATCACATGTCCTGTCTCATCTTCGTCTACGTGTTCTTCCATTTCTATTAACATTGCCTTCAAATTTGTCTCCCCAGTATAAACCATCTGTATACTCCTTCCACCTTTCAGCTTTCCCTTCTTTGCTTAGGACTGATTTGCCATCTGAGCTCTTGCTATTCATACAGCTGCTTCTTTTTTCTCCAAAGGCTTCTTTAATTTTCCTGTAGGCAGTATCTATCTTTCCCGTAGCGAAATGTGCTTCTAAATCCTTACATTTGCCCTCTAGCCATCCCTGCTTAGCCAGTTTGCACTTCTTGTCAGTCTCATTTTTTAGGCATTTGTATTCCCTTTTACTCACTTCATTTGCTGCATTTTTATATGTTTACCTTTCATCAGTTAAATTAAATATCTCCTGTGTTATCCCAGGGTTTCTACTAGGTCTTGTCTTTTTACCTATTTGATCCTCTGCTGTCTTCACTGTTTCATCTCTTAAAGCTACTCATTCGTCTTGTACTGTATTCCTTCCCCCGTTCTAGTCAACTGTTGCCTAATGCTCCCTCTGAAACTATCATTATTTTTAATGAATCCTAAAAATATGTAACTTTCATCATACTTCTTAAGTTTTTCAGTAACTGCTCTGGGTATACTTGTAGAAGAATCAGTTGACCTTACTTCTTTCAGATGATTTTATTGAAATAATTCTCATTACTACCATAATAGTCTTTAGGAAAAGAGCTGATTGTTGAGTCTGAAGCAGATGGGTAAAGTTCTATAGTAGAATGTGTTACTGGTTTTTTAAAGCCACGTCTCCATCCTTCCATCCTGCAACAAAATGTCAAAAATGGTTTTATGACAAAAAATAAGTTTTTATTTTTAGCCTGAATAAAGCTTAAATGGTTACTTACATTGAAAGTATTATTAACAGCAGAATATAAACCTCAAAAAATATTAATGCAAACAGACTGTACCTTTTATATAATTTTCTTAAAAAGGTGGAAAGATGGAGGGGAGGGGCTGGGGGTTCAAAATATTATGTAGACAGTGATCATCATCATCTCCTCCTCCTCCTCCTCCTCCTCCTTTCTTCTGGTAAAGTGTGCAAAATTTTATCAAGTTAGAAGTAAAACTGTATTTTTCTGTAACAAACAAACCTGCAGATATTCTTCTTCAAATATATAGACTGAAGTTACAAAGCATAATATGGTTCACCTTTCTGATTATTGACGATAAAGTGATAGAGACTGCTGTGAGTGTGGATGACACTTGCGTTTTGCACAGCCCATTACAGTCAAGCCCTGTGCAGTCTTTCCCTCATTGTGATTTTTTTCCATCTCCGAGGTTGCTATCTGGTCTCCAATAAGCGCTGCCTTACTCTCTGCTGTCGTCGCATTTGTGCTGACTGTTCAAATCCGTAATTGGAAGTGAGAGGTAGAAGTTAACATCAAAAAATTTTAAGTCACTTTCTCGAATATTATGAAAAAAAGGCACATAAGTGTCTCCGAACCTTCAAGTGTGATATCCACAGCTTCTCAGGGTTCTGTGGGACAGTTTTAGAGATGCTGCCTTAGAGGATTGAAGAACAGTTAATGCAGAATATTGTACACTTTGTTTGCCACAATTGATTGATGAAATTGGGAGAAACAAGTGAAAATTTCACATAATTCCTCTCCATGTCAAACAGTTGATTATTTGATGGGAAAAAACATGGAATGAATGTCTCATTGCTGGCATTCACCGATTCATCACCCAACATCTTATTTCTTTTCCCATACATCAAAACAAAAACTGCATGGACATTTATCAGAATCTACAGAATCATTAAAAACTATATTTTTAAGGTGCATAAATTTTAAAGGTGAAGACTTTGAGTAACAATAAAGTGGTTTGTACCACAAAAAATTTTTCTTTCATTGTGTTTATAAAAACATAAAAAGCCACCCTTGTATGCACATTAACTAATATTGTGGGGATAGCTGCTTTTTTGGAGTGAGTGTTGTTGCTGTATTATGTGGAATCCAGCAATGGTGTTGTCATTTAAAGTGCTTTAAGCTTTCATCGGCAACCTCTGCTGTTAGTGCGATTTGAAGGTGTGTTTGACAGCTCACTTAGGCAAGTGTGTGTGTGTGTGTGTGTGTGTGTGTGTGTGTGTGTGTGTGTGTGTGTCTGATAAATCACACAGACAGTAGCATGGACATAATCGTTGCTTCTGTGATTTGTGATCACAATGTAGTGACACTATTACTTCAGTCTGTGATGCTGGGAAAGTCAGTTGTATATTTCCTAGTAAAGTGGTTCCATAAATATAAATCATTATTTTATTTAAATGCATCACTGTCATATGTTACATAATTTTGTTAGATGGTTTAAATGCAATGAGATTATGTTCTGTTACAGTGTGCTGTTGAATCAATATCTCTGTAATTACATCAGCCTCAGCCAATGTATTGTATCAGTATAGCATTTGGAATATAACACTCATTTGTTTTTGTTTAGTGAGTGTTGGATGCAATAATGTGACCAAGTGCATGAGATGACAGCAGTGCTACATATAGTCCCTTCATCTTCATGTACATGATTACTCTGTAGCTCACAATTAAATTCTGGCAGAGGGTTCATCAAACCACCTTCAAACTACTTCTCTACCACTCCACTCTCGAACAGTGCATAGGAAAAATGAACACTAAAATCTTTCTGTAAGATGTTTCCTTACTATGTAGGGGGCATCACGAAGTATTTTCACACTCTGAGGAAAAAGTTGGTGATTGAAATTCATTGAAAATATTCTGCCACAATGAAAGACATCTTTGTTTTAATGATTGTCACCCCAATTTGCGTATCACACCTGTTGCACTCTCTCCCCTATCAAACGATAATACAAAATGAGCTGCCCTTCTTTGAACTTTTTCTATGCCCTCCATCAATTCTGTCTGAGGCTGATTCCACACTGCAAAACAATACTCCAGAAGAGGGCGGACAAATGTAGCGTAAACAGTCTCTTTGGTAGACCTGTTGCATTTTCTAAGTGTTTGCCAATAATATGCAGTCTTTGGTTTGCTTTCCCCACAACGTTATCTCTGTGATCATTCCAATTTAAGTTATTGGTAATTGTAATATCTGAGTATTTAGTTGAACTTACAGCCATAAATTCGTGTTTTTCATCCTCTGACTGAAATTTAGCGGATTCCTTTTTGTAATTATGTGGATCGCTTCACACTTTTCACTATTTACAGGCAATTGCCATTCTTCGCACCATACAGATATCATGTTTAAATCATTTTGCAATTTGTTTTGACCCTCTGATGGAGTTTATAAAGTAGTAATTGACAGTATTATCTGCAAACAATATAGAGGGCTTTTCAGATTGTCTCCTAAATCATTTATTCCTTGGGGAACTCCAGATATTATCTCTGTTTTACTCTATGACTTTCTGCCAATTACTATTAACTGTGACTTTTCTGACAGGAAATTTTGAATCCAGTTGCACAACTGAGATTATACTCCATAGGCATGCAATTTGATTAGAAGTCGCTGGTTAGGAATGGCGTCAAAAGCTTTCTGGAAATCTAAAAATATGGAATGTGGCTGGAACATCTGGACCAAAGGCCTTGCCTTCATTAAGTTATTTAAGCTGCTTCACTACACCAAGGATATCTACTTCTAAGTTTCTCATATTGGCAGTTGTTCTTGATTCAAATTCTGGAATATTTACTTCATCTTCTTTGGTGAAAGGATTTTGGAAACCTGTATTTAGTGGCTCTGCTTTAGTGGTACTGCCATTCATAATATCACCATTGTTATTGGAGAGTGAAGGTATTGATTGTGTCTTTTTGCTGGTGTACTTTACATATAACCAGAATATCTTTCAATATTCTGCCAGAGTCGTGACAGTGTTTCATTGTAGAAACTGTTAAAGGCACCTCGCGTTGAAGTTCGTCCTAAATTTTGAGCTTCTGTAAAACTGTACCAATCTTGGGATTTCTGCATTCTTTGAAATTTGGCATACTTTTTTTCATTACTTCTGCAACAACATTGTGACCATGTTTTGTGTAACACGGGAGATCAGTACCATCTATGATTAGTTTATTTGGTTTATATCTCTCAATTGCCATCAATACTATTTCTTTGAAGTTAAACTATGTCTGGTCTACAATTACTATGTCAGATTGCAAGGAGTGGAGAGACACTCTTAGGAAGGTGTCAAGTGAATATTTTATCTGCATTTTTTAAATAGATGTATTTTGCATTTATTTTTTATGGGTTTTGATGTTACAGTATTTAGTCTTGCTACAAGCACCTTGTGATCACTAATCCCCATATCCGTCATGATGCTCCCTATTTGCTCAGGATTATTGGTTGCAAACAGGTCAAGTATGTTTTCACAATCCTTTTGTTTGAACAGTTCAGCAATTAAGTCATTTGAGATTGGGGGGGGGGGGGGGGGGGGTTGCAGGTTGATAAAAGGAATTAATTATTAATTTACTCTGGTTGTCAACTATAACCTCTACCCACACTAACTCACAGGAACTATCTACTTCAGTTTTACAACAAGATAACTACTTTTGACAGCAGTAAACACTCCAGCACCAACTATATTTAATCTGTCCTTTATGAATACAGGTCCTTCATGAAAATTACAGCTGAACTTATTTTTGGCTTTAGCTGGCTTTCTGTATCTATAACAATTTGAGCTTCAGTGCTTTCTGTTAGCACTTGAAGCTCTGGTTGTTTTCGAGCACAGCTATGACACTTTGCAACTGCAATACTGATTTTTGCTAAGTCTACCTTCCTGTGTTTGTCCTGCACCCCTTTTAGACTGACAGCCTTTCTGTAGTTTCCCAACACCCTGTAACCTAAAAAATCGCCTAGCTCCCTCCACACAGCCCCTGCTACCCTTGTAGCCAATTCCTTTGTGTAGTGTGCACCTAACCTATTAAGCAGAACCTGGAGACCCACTACCCTATGGCGCAAGTTGAAGAATCTGCATCCTACACTGTGACAGAACCATATGAGCCTCTGATTTGGACCTTGTACTTGGCTCTGTTCCAAAGGACCACAGTCAGTTCTGTCATTGAGGCTACAAATGTTGTTCTGTCGACAGTGCTACAGATGATGATCTACACCTTCATATCTCGAGCAAGACTAACAGTCTTTACCATCTCAGCTAGCTGCACGAAACCAGAGAGAATCTCTTCCCATCCAAAGCAACACACATAATTAGTTCTGAGATGAGCCACCACCTGCAGTTGACTGCACTCTGTGTTCTTCATGGCATCCAGAAGCAGCCTTTCCACATCTGGAATGACTCCTCCCGGTATCCACACAGCATGCCCACTAGATTCCTTCTACTCCATGGCAGCTATACCCTTAATGGTCTCCATTACATGTCTAAGTTTGGAGCTCCCAACCACCAGTTATCCTACCCTCTGTAAATGCCCAGATCTTGCACGCTGCATTACTTCCTCTGGAACAGGGCAAGTGGCTGCATCTGGCTCAGGGACTTCATCAGCCACAGATAGCACCCGAAACCTGCTCATCAGACGACCTGGGAAGGTCCTCCGGTTGGCCTCCTGCAAAAATCTTTCACTGCCTACCACACCTTGGAGCAACCTCCCACTCGACCACAAGTGAGGGATCAACTTCAGTGTGGGCAGTACCCATTGCTGTCACATTACTGGACCGATTAGGGACATTTGGGACATGCTGTACATCTCACAGATCCTCACATCCAGCCCCCCACAGTGATGCCCACTGGCAATAGCCTCAAGCTTTGTGACCAAAGCCAACACTGCCTGGAGCTGTCCACAAAGGGTCACTAACTCAGCTTGCATCTGAACACAGTAATCACGAACCCTATCCATACCAAAG
Source organism: Schistocerca serialis cubense (assembly GCF_023864345.2). Lineage (NCBI taxonomy): Eukaryota > Metazoa > Arthropoda > Insecta > Orthoptera > Acrididae > Schistocerca > Schistocerca serialis. The sequence goes on from NC_064640.1 coordinate 374,476,872, forward strand.
ATGGCAAAAGTGTACACTACATAGTTATTAGAATGCTAACCTGTGCCTAGTAAGCCCATAAACACACAAGAAATTAAAAAAGCTAAACGAGTATCCTCATAGAAACTGAAAATAAGTTTCTCCTGTTTGGAGCTTGTAAATATAATTTGCAAACAAATGGTGTACTTGCCTTTGTCTGCAGCAGCAGCAGTGGAAGGTTCTGCCTCACTGATGGTCTAACGGACACTTCATTCTGTTGCAATCCCTTCCTTTCCACTCAGTGTGCCATGTAGATGATGATGATGATGATGATGATGATGATAACGATAACGATAACGATAACAACGTGAAGACATTTATTAGTTCTTATGATGTAACAATTGTAATATAATCTAGTCATTTTTGTTCTAACCTTTTTTTTTTCACAGCACGGAGGTATCCAGATGCTTATCATCCGAGTTACCAGGATTATGAGCAATATCCTCCGCAGCCTGAATACCCATACCAAAACCCAGCATATCCAGGTGGCTTTGCACCGTATGGTGATGCTTCCAACTATGTGGAACAGCCAGGTTACGTTGAACGGCCAACAACACCACCCAGTCCAAGTGAAAGAAGTGAATCGCCACCTTTGCAGCAGTCTCTTCAGCATGGTAATTTGTAATATGTTTTTAAGAATTTCATCCTTAGTCATGCAATGAATAGTGTAGGAATGTATTTTCAGTTTTGAAACAAAAGTTTTAATGTGAAAGCTGTAATTTTAAAGTTAAGTTCATTGTTATAAATGAAACTACAAATTTCACTTTCCACCACCCCTTCTTATATGAATGTAACCTCTGCCTTAGATTTTCTGTTGCCTGTTGTCCTTGGGGGTCCTTGTTTTTGTGATGTGCCGAAGCACCTGGACAATATAATGGCTCTGGATTTAGTACTTAATATATCTGAAATAATAAATAGCATCAGTGTGTTGTATGACAGACAATGAGTGCTTTACTTTATGGTTGTTGTTGTCAGTAACCAAATATGTACAGTTTTTCTTAATTAATGAGAACTCCAATTTTCCAGAACAATCAGTTACTAAAAGTAATGTGTACTAGTCTCTGGCAGGTTGCCTGCCTCCAGAGGTGCCATACACTATGTGGAACATGTTGCATCCAGTTTTGTTTGGGCAGTGCACATGGTCCTTGTGATTTTGCATCCTGATAAGTACTTCAGATTTGGCACCGCAGTCGCTTGCTATTTGTAGCTGTGTTCATACTGGAGCACTTTGCATCAGCAGATCATTGGAGATCCTTGTGCATTTTGAGGATATAAATTTGATGTTACTCTGCTGGCATCACATTTATATGATAGAAGTAACTGATGAACAATTGCCAATGTGAGACAGAGTGGAGCTGAATCTGGAGTATATCAAGGATTCCTGACTGGAAAATATTTTAATTTGAAGTAGTACTGGCAAAGGTGCAATATTCTGTTTAGATGTTTCAGGAAGTTGTAGTCTCAATAAAGAAACACTGTGCATATTAGGTTCCTGCAGTGTAATAATATACATTGATTCAATATGCTGTAAGCAGACGTCAGTCAGCGACCCCATATACAGGTGCTGGTCCGCTATGCAGTGGACATTGTTTATTCGTTTGTGCATTTGGTCAGGCTCACATGAAGCAGTGTGGAAGGCTCTTGTTCCATTTGGCTAGGGCAAATTTAAATTGTGCACTTAAAGAAAGTGTTTAATATTACGCTAGTGCATTATTCATGTTGAGATTTACTGTGCAATATCAGTGCAGCATGGAAGATCTGTGACAAAACCTGGTCACTTTCATACTAATAGAGAGCAAAAACCAGACCACAGCAGTTTAGGTCCGCCAGCATGGTAGCTCAGCGTGTTCGGTCAGAGAGCCGGTTGGCCTCTGTAATAAAAAAAAAAACTGAGTGGAAGGATCAACAAACGAACTTGAATGGATGTCATGTGACGTCTGCAATGACCAAACACAATGATAAACAACAAACAAATGCAAAAAAAAAAAAAAAAAAAAGGTCTCAGAATGTTGAAGAGGATTGCACAAAAAAACCTAGCGAATGACGTGTTAATTCAGTCGCAGTTGGATGTGAGATGTGCAGAATGAACTTCTTTTCAGAAGACAACTACCAAACCTCTTAGTCACTGCCAAGTGTATGTAAGGATGGTGCAAATTATACCAGAACTGTGCATAATGAGCTGGCAGTAGTTAGAAATTAATAATGTGTGTCACTCTTCACCTTTATTTCCAGTGTATGGGAGATACCCAAAGGGGCTTGTGTGTTGGAATGATTATTTCCTACCATTAAATGTGGAGATAGCTCTGCCATGATGTTTTTCAACAGTTTCATGGTGTCCTGTTGATATTATAATTTCCAGTGTTGAATTATGGCCAAGGATTATAAGGACATTAAAGCTGACAGAGTGTATATAGTTTCACAGCTAATGTGTTGTAACTAGAACACATTTTGCTGAGTGATGATGTCTCATATCATTGTTTGAATGAATTCTGTGAATTTTCTTTGTATTTAAAGCATTGCAGCTCGGTTGTTTGATTCTGTCGTACTAGCTGGTGACACTTTTATCCCTTTGTGTATTTTCTTATGTTTGAAGTTATCGCTGCCGTTAAATATCTCTTTTGATTGCAAAGCTGATAAATCTGATGGCATGGTCATTATTCCCCTCATGTCAATGGTTTCTTTCAGCTGTTGAGTGCGGTCTTCCAGTCTTGGTATTCATATTGCCAATGTAGAGTTTGCTGAAGTTATTCAGAATGGCACCTACTATCAGTTCCAGTTCTGGACAGAACTCTTCCTTAACTAATGGAAGAGTTTCTTCCATAGGCACATGACAATCCACAAAAGTTGCTATGCATTCTTTCGTATCTGTCATTAATAACAAAATTCTAGGGATCACAGCTATAAACAGTTAATATGTTAGTGATCACAGTCTTGCTCACACATATTGCTAAAGAACAGTCATTTATTATTTTCTAAGTTGTATTAACATGGGCACTTGGGGAATCAACACTAGATAATCATCTAGAGAATGTAGTGACTTCATTAACATGTTGCAACACGAGTTTCCCACTACTGTTAAATTGCAAGATTGAGTAGAATTTATAAAAAGAAAAATGGCAGAATGAGCCCACTCATCAGTGAGATGTTACACCCATCTGGCCTGGACGCATCCACTGATTTGTTTGAGGAGGGTATCATAAAATGCTTCTCCCGAAGCAAATAGGCTGACAACTGTTGTAACAGGTCCTGGATATCCTGGATATTGGCATTTGAACAGAGTTGACATTCAAGCTCGTCCCACACATTCTATCCGGGGCAGATCTGGGGACTTTGCTGGCCACTGAGTACCTCAACATCATGTATACTGTTTTTAGATATGTGTGCCCTGTGTGGAAAAGCATTGTCTGTAAACTGGGGCCACAATACTGTCACATAAGAGGTAACACATGAGGGCACAAGTTGTTCATGTCATACCATTGTGCTGTCAGAGCTCTCTAGATCACTAACAGATGTGACCTAAAGTAATACCTGATGGGTCCCCACACTATAATGCCTGGAGTAACATAGCTATGTTGTCCAAAGCTTTGGAAGGAAAGAACCTCTCCTGCTGTCACCACCATACTCCCCAACAATGTTCACCCACAGTAGTGCAGAACCCTATCTTTTTGCTTAACACAGTGTGACACCATTCGTCAGCAGTCCACAATTCTTGGACGTGGCACTATTCCAGGTGTAGCCAGTTTTAATGGTATGCTGTGCCTGGGACAGTAATTCCCCAGACCAGCAGCTGTTAGTCTCTGGCCTTTGGTGCGGGATGGCATAGAATGTTGCATGAAGTCCATTGCGTATTCTCAGATGGGATGCACAGATGTTGAAGGGGCTACGATGTACCTGGTTCACAATATGGTTATCTTCGTTTTGATGGTCAGATGTGGTCAACCGGTACTTGATGATGCCTGTCCTCACATTTGGGCCACTATCACATCCAAATTCCCCACAAATCTGGATACTCTATGAATTGAACATTCAGCTAAATTGAGGCCCACAATGAGGCCCCTTCAAAACCCTGTCAGCACATGACAATGCTCTCACACAGGTACCCAGCATCTCCATGTGTCTCATAGTGATCACTCAACATCTGTCTCTGTTTGTGCCCCTTCGTACCCAACCATGCATGCTAACAACATTAAACATGGATAACAATAATACATGCTGGTGGCCGCTCTACTTGTTACAAAGAATTGCAACTCGAATCGTGTAAATACCTGCCGACGGTGTGTACGTGTACAGAGTTTCATTGACATTTTACCACGCCTTATATATATATATATATATATATATATATAAAAATAATCATTTACGACAGTTATAAGCTTTCAGAAATTCATAATAATTCAAAATATAACAAACCATTCCCAAGTTTCTGTGCAGCAGACAAACAATAGGTGAGTCAGATAATTCTTCTGATTTGCACAAGAAGCATCAGTTAGTTTAATTTTTAAGTGATTTTCTATCTGATGTATTTGTTCTCGCTTGGGTAAAGAAAAAGTCAACTTAAACATGTACAGAATAGGTTGGAAACCTTCTTTTGCATTACATACATTTTGACATTCTATGTGCTAGTGTGCCAAAGATGAACCCTGTATCTTCATCTCACTCAAAACTTCAGTAATTCCCACACACATTTTCAGTTTGATATGGCTAACGGAACCTTGCATAAAATATGTATATGTATGAAGGTATGATGGCGGTTTATGTTTGTGTCAACCTTGCATAAAATATGTATATGTATGAAGGTATGATGGCGGTTTATGTTTGTGTCAACTTAGCTCTGGAAGGGCTGGAGCAATTTCAACCAAACTTCTACACGCATATCTTACTATCATTAGTCTCTTTAAGCTGTAGGTAGGACGGCAAGGGGTTGACATTTAAAAAAATTGCAAATTATCAATATTAATGTATCCCAGATTTTCAGTTGTTTAATATTGTTGTTGAAGTTTTCTTGGTCACAATAGTCTGATTTAAAGTAGTTGCCACTTGACAGGTAGCAGGTTGCACCTCTTTCGCCACCACTGGCATTCTCAGCCCCCACTGTGTTGTCACTTGTGCTGCGCTGTCTAAAGCATAATGCCAGCCAGTCCTCAGCAAGCTGATGTAGTGAGAGATTTGTGTGTCTTCCAGCTTTGTGTACCTTACAATGAGTGATGAAACTAGTCAAAAGAGGGGTAGATCAAGACTGCCCACACCTAGAAAACTTTGAAAGAGTGTCAGACGTGGTCGTGATTAAATGCAGTCAGTCATCTGAATTCGTGTTTTCCACAAGGCAGTGCTCTGAGAGAGAGAGAGAGAGAGAGAGAGAGAGAGAGAGAGAGGGAGGGAGGGAGGGAGAAGGACCTCTTTTTTCCTTTGTATAAAGTGGTGGAGTGAACTGCAGCTGCTCTGCAAATCAGCAAATGATCAGTGATAAGAATCTGCAAGGAGAAATTCACGAAAGAAGGCTCAGGCTAGTCATCAAAATTGGTCACACCAAAATTGGAGGCGCCTTGAAAATAGGGTCACAAATCTCAACTCTTTTCACAAAGGTGCAATTTGTCATCAGATATATGCATAATATTTGAGAAAGGAGTAGTCAACGCCCAAAAAGCCACGTGCTACCTTTGTAGCAGTGGACCTATTTCAGGATAGTAAATAAGACTTGTAAACTAGTAATAAAAAAGTTAGGATTCCACTGTGAATCCATTTCTGGCCACAAGTTGTCAATGGAATGCCAAGATATTGCAGCATGGTGATGGCACGTTCATAGAGAATTAGTATGGACAAAATTGATGATATTTTTTGGTTTGATGAAACATGGGTGAATGCAGGACTCGGTTTGAAAAAAAAAAAGCTGGACAAACAATACCATCAGCAGTAGTATGGAGCTCCAATCGGCAGAGTAAAAAGAATAATTTTAGCACATGCCAAAAATTCAAAAGGTTTCATTTCTGGTTTTTTACTGGTCTTCACTTCAAACAAGACCTCAGGCTACCACAAAGAGAAGAGCCAAAATACTTTTGCAAAATGGTTTGAAGAGACTGTGCTTCAAAACTTAATGAAAAACTTCATAATTGTCATGGATAACACTCCATATCGTTCGGTTATATAAGACAAGGCATCCACAAATGAAGAAAAAAGAGATTGTTTGCTGGTTAGAGAAGCGTAAGATACGATTTGACAGTACCTTGACAGCAGCAGAATTATTATAAGTTGTGTTGCAACACAAGTCGAAGAAACCTGATTACATTGTGGATGAAAAGCAAAAAAACGTGGACACAAAGTGCTCAGTTTGCCTCCCTACCGTTGCCACTTCTATGCAGTAGAACTGATTTGGGCTCAGGTTAGACATCAAATTGCTGCAGAAAATAAAAACCTATTGTTGACTGAAGTGAAACAGCTTTTGAAGAAGGTTGTTGAAAAAGTGACACCAGAAAAGTGACGGAAGGTAGTGGATCATGTGAAAGGAGTGATACAGGAAGCGTGGAACAATGAAGGTGTGTTAAACAATGCATCCTTGACTTGATAATATCTGTCACTTTTAGCAGACACACTGATAGCTCCACTATGACTATGACTCTGAATGAAGTGGCATCTTCCCCTGTCTGATTAGTATGTAGAGTATAGTGGACTTTAATGGATGTCTTATCTCCATTAAATTGTGTGTGTGTGTGTGTGTGTGTGTGTGCGCGCGCGCGCGCGCGCGTGTGTGTGTGTGTGTGTGTGTGTGTGTGTGTGTGTGTGTGTGTGTGTGTGTGAGAGAGAGAGAGAGAGAGAGAGAGAGAGAGAGAGAGAGAGAGAGAGAGAGAGAGAGAGAGACTTTATTTTGATGAATTTTTATTTCCTGCTGGAAGACTAAGGAATACTATTCAACCAGCTCCACCGAGCGAGGTGGTGCAGTGGCTAGCACACTGGACTCGCATTCGGAAGGATGACGGTTCAATCCTGCGTCCGGCCATCCTGATTTAGATTTTCCGTGATTTCCCTAAATCGTTCCAGGCAAATGCCAGGATGATTCCTATGAAAGGACACAGCCGACTTCCTTCCCTGTCCTTCCATAATCCGATGAGACCGATGCCCTCACTGTTTGGTCTCCTTCCCCAAACAATCCAACCCGACCCTCGACCAGGTCCCCTCATCTCCTTATGTAGACACAAAGACGTCATTTCAAGTGTGTAGTATTTTCCAAGATATGCAGAGATAAGAAGGAAACTTATCCAGGCATGAAAATTTCTCCTGTTTCAATGACCAATATAACACCAATCCTAAATAAAATTAAGAAAATATTTTTGACGTGCTTACAAATACCACTGAGAGTGATACTATACGTAAATCAGAATTTTTATTTCATTTTTATAGGACATAGAGACTAAACTTCATACTTATTTCAAGCTAAATACTGACACAATTGCATAAAAATGCTACTTTCAGAAGCAGATATGTAGGAAACTCAGTGCAATATGAAAATTTTAAAAGATTTGTAGCCAAGCAAGATTTTTTAGTAATCAACAAAGAAAAAGTATGACTGTGAGAGCATTAGTTTTTGAGATATGACATGAGAAGTTTGAAGCTGTTTACAAATGGGAAAATTTAATCTGTTTCAAAAAAATTCATGTAGCTCTTTCCCTAATTAAAATTAATTACAGATTTTTGACTCGCCATCGTATCGGAATTTGAGATGTTTTTACTTGATTTTTGGTAAAAATAGAGGCTTTAAAATGATTTTCTATCACAGTGGAGAGTGATACACTGTGGCAGCTGCCTGTAGACTGTATTTAATGCAACAACACTGCAACTTTGGAGCTTAAATACAGAGTGACAGCTACTTTAAGTCAGACTATAGGTTGACTGGTGCCAGTCCCAGTGACATTTAATTCTAGGTTTAGCTAAACAGAACTCTGTAGAACTACCTGGAAAGGCTTATATTGATAAAACATGTAAAATGTCTGTAATGGAAAAAGTTATTCATTAATGGTGAATGGTGACCTGACGATTTTCTGTTAGACAGAAAAAATGATCAAATGCCAAATAAAAGTTATTTTGTTTACATGTTTACAAAATTAAAAGTACTTTGTAGTAATCATAAAGTGTAGTCAATAAGTTAATTTTGTTGATGGTCCTGTCCTTTGTGTAGGAAAGAAAGTAAATATGATAGAAGAGAAGGTGTGTGTAAAATCGTTACATAATTAACCTGTATTGACCAATAACTATCATCTTCCTCCATTTAATTTTCATATAAACTGATTATGGCACTAATAATGCTATGCTGAGCCTCCGTATTAACATAAGAGTGTATGCTGAAAAGTAATGCCTCTTAATTTTTTATTCGAAAACTCTTAGAGCTTTTAAATAAAACATGTTATTAACATTCTGCATCTTAATTCTTCATTTGTACAAATTTGCAATCCTCTGTTTTTCCAAATTGTAGTGGGTAACATGGTGATGCATAACATAACAATGTTGGCACATGAGAAACAGTTGTAATTGAGTTTCAAATTTGAAGAGTTTGTCCACACATGAAGCACCCTCTCTTTCACTACGACAATGCCAGACCACACACGAGTGCTGCGACAATCTGATGCCTTGGGTTCACTGTCATTGATCATGCTCATACAGTCCCGACTTGGCCCTATCCGATTGTCGTCTTTTTCCAAAACTGAAATAGTACCTTTGAAGACTTTCCTTTGATAGTGATGAAGCAGTGCACACAAAGGTGGTGATGTGGCTTCATCAAAAAAGTCAAACCTTCTACACTGACGTTATCAACAAACTATTCTCTCGTTGGAAGAAATATGTTTGTCAGCAGGATGACTGTGTTGAGAAATAAATACGAAGACTTGAAGAATAAAGACATAGAATGTTAATAAAGTTTGTTTTATGTAAAAAGCTTGAATAGTTTTCGCATAAAAAATTTGTAGGCATTACTTTTGAACAGGCATTCTTTTTCTTAATTGACACAGTAGGAAAATGTCAATTATGAAGTGACAGAGGTTATTAATTTTTTTTTTCGTGGAATGCAGAAACAACTCATTTCGTAAATATGGTCATGTGAAAAGAAAAAAGTGGTACCTTTGGTAGTGATGCCAGTGACAGTGGAACGAAATGGGGGGGGGGGGGGGGGGGGGCGATTCTTGACCATGCAAAACTAGTAAAAAAATTATAAAAAGAAAAGGAAGAGGCAGAATTCTGAAATTCTCTTGGATAACACTGGTATAGGTTGTCATAAAGTACACTGCAGGTTTCATCATTTGTGCTTCAATTCAGAACATATGTAGGGCGTCAGTCTTATTAGGTTTTTGTTTCTGGTGTCGCAATACTAGTGCAAATTAACTGTGCTCTATTGAACTCCTGACAACTACTCTGTTAATGTTTTGGAAACAAAAAATTCAAGTACCAATCTGTGTGCCTGTGTATTATTATAACACTTCATTTGTTCATTATTAACTATACACCACTTAAACGCCACTGTTCTGTTGCTCTTCAGAAACTCTGGATGAAATGTATATAATGCAGCATACCTGACAGTGTGAAGCCAAGATCAGTATTCTGGGAGGTGACAGACATGGTCATTTGAAACAATAATGTTGTTATGGACCTCTGCTCTACATTGTATGAAGTCCAAGACAAATGTCTATAATTGTTTAGCATTGTTATGAAATAGTTTTATTTTATTGTTTATTTGAATGTTTCAGTTGTTTACTATTTGTCAGCTTACAATATGCAGCAATTCACAATATGTATTCCCAAAGGTCACTGTCAGATTCAGTATATCTTCATTTATTGCACTGCATTTCTTAATGCATCTCTATGCTACTGTAAGAGAGCACCAGAGAACATGGCACAGTGCTTCAGGTCCAGTGTGAATTCAGTTTTGGCTTCTGAGTTCATTTTCGGTATCGGCCCCGGCCCCAACCAATCCACCAATTAATGAAAGTGTGCACGAGATATTGCCTTATACTTGTAGTAATGTGTGGATGATCTCTGCAGTTCTGGACCACCTTAAGTTCCAAGTGACCAACAAGGCACTAGCTGTTGTTCTTATAACACCTTTCCCAAAGCAAAAGCAAGAAACAGTGTCCTGTAATTTGTTACTCAAAAATTCCTGTGAAAAAAGCCTGTATGTGAAATATGTTCTAGTTTGAAAACTGTTTGGAAAATATCATTTGTTTATATGGACTTTTGTGCTTGAACTGACAAAATTTTCATTTCCTAGAATACTGATCTTCCTTCATAGGATGTGTTGGCTTGGGTTTGGGCTTGGGCATTGGTGTGCACTTGCAAGTTATTTCCCTATTTATGATTGTAGTTTCATTTTGAAAATCCTTTTCTGCCTACATTATTTGAAATTTTTTGATAAACAAGTGACCAGATTAAAAAAAAGTTCGTATTATTGTGACAGTTGTTGCTGCTCTACAGCAGAGCTCTGAATGGTACTAAATCATCAGCAGTGGGAGATATACCTTCTTGTGCTGCAAAAAAATTTTTTTGAAGAATGTGTTGTAGTGTGTAAAACATAATTTTATTGTTAAGCTTGAAACTGTAACTGTCAGTCTTCAGAGCTTTATGGAGACTGCATTTGATCAGACCTGAACTGAATGTATAAAATGTATAAAAAATAAGATTTTGACTGAAAATGCAATAGTTTCACCTTGAAGGGAAAAAAAATATTGAAATTATTCACACCAAATGATTTGTGATGGAAGTTCTTCTGGCACACTTGGAACAACATTTGATACAATATGCATTGACACTTTGTCTTTTAGGTACCTTTGACTTACATAAGTAGTTATTCAATTCTGTAAAATTTTCACACTTCCACATATTTCATTAAAAATTTCAGATTATTTGCGGAAAGGAGCTCCTTATTCCCAAGCGGGGTACGATGAACTGGACTCTGCATTAATGCCTGGTCGTCAGGAACATTACCGAATAACGCCTTCGCCTGGTGCACCTGTAGATAGATATGGTATGTTTCATTCTTTAATGTCATGGATGTAACTCACATTTTATATCTTAAAATGATAAATTGAATTTGAGGGGAAGGAGGAGGGTGGAAGACATCAATGTCTTGTAGATAGTGGAAAAGGTTCCTGTTTATGAAAAATTGTATCACTGGTGTGTGAGTAGGTAGCACATTGTAGATACTCTCCTGTGCACATATTATTCCCATAACAAAGACCACTGAGAGGAATTGGTTTTCTGGAGGCGTGAGAATTACTCTGATTCTTTCCTTCTCTTCTCCCCCCCTCCCCCCCTCCTCCTTGCACCCTCTTCCTGCTCTCTCTCTCTCTCTCTCTCTCTCTCTCTCTCTCTCTCTCTGTCTATTTCTCATTCTATGTGCTGATGCATTGGGAAGTATGCTTCAGTAGGTGGGCACTAAAGATAGAATAATGAGATATTCATTGAAAGTTGAATATATTTCCACCTCTCAGAAACTAGATTATCATTAACAAAATGTTTACTTACCTTAGCACATTCTGGAACAAAACAAGGTGAGGAAAAAATCACCACATCTTGGGTTAAGATTTAGCCTTCATTAAGGCATTAGTATGAGGAAGAACCATATTAAAAGTGTGTGTGAGTGGATTAGTTATTCAATATGGAAACGATGCAGTAGACAAAGTCAGAGATATAGTGTTTAGAAATTTCAGAACTTCATTTTGTGTCATTCATTCTCTCAACTTTTCTTGACAGATTATTACATATCTTAAGTTCTGTGCATAATGAAACTTCTAAAATGGTTACACAAAATTCTTTTGTACTGGTGGCGTATTTCACAAAACTTCAACAAAATATGGAAGCAGTGAAGTGGTGAATTGTCTTGCTGAAATTGTAGGTCCCCGAGAGGATGCTGTAGGCAGACAGATGCACATAATCAGACACTATATTCTTGTACTCCAGAGACAGACATTGGTGAATGTCACCTCATGTAAACATCCTACATTGCCTTCACCACCTGCCTGAACGATGCCCTGCTTTAAAATGGAATTTTATGTGTCCATTGGACAGAGAGGTCCGAAATTAGTCTTGTGCAATATTATTGATATTTATTCACAGGGAAGGCTCCGAGGGGCAATCAATTCACCTCGGATGACAACTTCCAGTTGTGCATACGGAAGTAGTTAACATTGCACACCCGGGAATCTTATGAGACAGCCATTCACCACTTTGTGTCACAGTGGGACAAGTGTCTCAACAGCCAGGGTCAATACTTCTGACATACATGTACTGGTTTCTGTAATTATGGCTCCGGCTCATTTCTTTATGAACACCCCTTATATAACTTTGTGGATGGTCTTGGGAGATGCAAGAGGCTATTTGCAGCAATTTTATCATATGCAGGCTAGATGGAAGGTCAGACAAATATAGCAAAATACAGAATGACCTGCAGAGAATTGGCACTGAGTATATGAACTGGCCGTTGACCCTCAACACAAAAATATTTAACATAAAAAGGCTAAAAGACCTATTATTTCTAAATTTCAGAAGTGGTGATAAGTCATTGGAAACAGTCACAATGGTGAAATATCCAGGAGTATATGTAAACTGTAAAATAATTAGGGGTGCATCTGGAACAATCTGACATGGGCTGAGATATGGCCAGCCTAACATTCAGTGGAAGGAAAAATAAATTCATCTACAGTGAGGTTCATGACAAAGCCCTTTTTCCATGTGTTCTTGAGTATTGCTCACCATTTTGTACTCCATGCAAGATGGGATCCATACAGTGTATAGAGAAGGTCCAAAGGAGGATTGAAATGTTAATCACAGGTTCCTTTATTCAGAATGAAAACAATACACACACTCGGTGTACTCCACTGTCAGACACTAAAAGAGGAACAGTTCACACCATAGGGATACTTGTTAAAAGAATGAATGAATGCCCCAAGAAGAATCAAACAGTGTATTACTTCATTCCACATATATTTTTAGAAATGATTGTGCTGGTGAAATAACAGAAATTAAACCTTTTCCAGTTGTTTATGGACAGTAGATCTTTCCATACACCATTTGTGAATTGAGTATTGGAGGGGTTAAGGGAGTTGATAGTAGTACACAAGGTACTCTTCCCCCATATCCTGTAAGTTGACTCCATCTCTGTTTCCTCAATTATTTCACCATCAAAACCATTTGTTGTCTTCATGATTTGCCTCGCACAGCTCAGCTGTACAGACACTAAAATTTTAGGACTCTGGATGCTGCTTCAATTTTCTGAGCAGGCATTGGAATTGTCCTTATCTTCTTTTACCAAATATTCTGTAAATTACACCAACCAGTTGTATGATTCAATGTGAAAATCATCAGAGATGGTTAACTCCATATGTCTACACTCTGTGCATATGGTGTTTCAGATTGCCCTAAACTATTTTTGATGTAGCCAACCTTCTCATGCTCTTTTCATATGTACCAGTCAGTTTTCTGGATTTAACAATGAAAATATACAAGAAATGAAAAACCACAGTAAAGTCTGAGGCAAACCATGCATTACCATTAATGAAATTTTGTTTTTTGGTGTATTGGTACATTTTGAAATGAGTTGAAATATTGTGGTGCCATTAAAATCTTAGTTTTGCTAGTGGAAATTGTCTTAAGTTGATGATTGATAAGGAGTCTTCCTCATTTTCAGTAGCTAAGAAATGTTTGACTGAACTGAAAGGTGTTCACATTTCTTTTTAAGATACAGCTGAAGAACATCCCAAAGAGCAACCATAGATGAAGTAGTCGAGAAAGGCCAGATTGTTGTATTTGACAGTTGACATTAGAAGTGTGTGTAAAAAGAGCTGATCCATATGCATACTGGAAGAGAGTAAAGAACATTTTTCATGAAGAATTATTTATGAAAAAGCTTTATGCAGTATGGGTTCTATGTTGTACACTGACCAAAATCAAATTTTCTGAGCTGTATTTTGACAATTTTAAAAACAATCCAATCAGTTGGGTTCATTGATTTGTCACTTTGAACAAGATGTGGATCAACCACTTCATGCTATAAACAAAAACCCAATCAAAACAGTGGGTGTGAGCCACTGGTGGTGCACCAGAAAAGGCAGTTAGTTTCATATTCCTGGAAAAGTTTTTGTCATTGGTTTCTAGAATGCAAAACATTTTTTTGTACTCTCTAAAGATTACAACAAGAACCAGCAAATGCTGTGCATTTCTTGTGGCCCAACTAGATTCAAAAAGTATATGAGAAACAACATGATTTGCAGAAGAAAAATTTTTCCGCAGTAAAAGAATGAAAATGAGGGATTTGGAATATTAATTGTTGGAATATTCATGATATTCACCAGATCTGATGCCCTTTGACTTCCATCTAGTCCTGTATTTAAAGAAATTTGTGGGTTGCAAACATTTTGGGTGCAGGGAAGAACTTACGAGAGCAATTGTAGATAAGTACTGCACAGACCTTTGTCAGAATTGCAGTTCAGGCACATAATTTACCCACAGAAAATACACTGGAGGAAGTGCATTGACTGAATAACTGTGTCAAAAATTAAGTGCATTTTTCCTTAAAAAAATCTTTCATTGCCAGGCTGAGCAATTTTCTTCTTACCCTCAATTTGCTCGTTTGCCTGAACAATATACAGCATGGTGAAATTTTTGATGCACGCATTATTCTTGGAGGCATAACTGCTTAAAATGTTTTTCTTTGTACTTTTTATGGACTTTCCTCCCTCTGTTTTTAAACTGTCATGTCATTCAGTGATGCAACTGGATAATTGTTTTGAAATACGTCCTTCAATTTCTGACATTTCTATAATAAACTCAGAGATTTCATCCAGTAGCTTCATATGCAGATTGTTCATTCTCAGCTGTTCCAAACTGCCTGTGCATCAGGTGATAGAACAATATTCCCAAACATATATTTAGTTACAATATTTTCCTTGTAAATAAAAGAAAGACCAACTTACATAAAGGAAAAACTAGTTTCATTTGGCGATGAGTTCTGTGTATCATCTTTACAAAGAATATTTTTTAGTAAAAAATTAAGAGAAGAAAATAAAGGGGGAGATGCTCATAATATCCATACAGTAAAATGTGATTGGTAGAAAAGGTAACCTCTCACAATAGAGTTGATGTTTTGAGCAGTTGATAGTCATGTAAACATGGTTTAAATAGTTACTAACCTTTCTGACAACATTCTTCAGTCTGAGGAAAAATATAATCCAAAGGCTTTGCAACTAATTTACTCTTTTTTAAGTGCCTTTGGAGCACTCAACAGACTAGTTATTTAGGCAACCAACGCCTCGATGTTCTAGCATAGTCCCATTTCTTTTGCCTTATTTTTGATAAAAAGCTGACATGGCTGCCCCATATTCGCCACCTAAAGACTACATGCATGCGGAAGCTTAATGCTCTCTGCCTCCTGGCCTACACATCTTGGGGGTGCAGACTGTACCACTCTTCTCCAGCTTTACCATGCTCTGGTCTTGTCCAGACTAGATTATGGTAGTCACGTTTATGGCTTAGCGGCTCCTTCCACTTTGAAACTACTTGAACCTGTTCCCCATTGTGGGGTGCATCCGGCTGATAGTGCCTTTTGCACTAATCCCGTTGACAGTCTCCTCACAGAAGTGGGGATTCCCCCTCTACTCCTGGTTTTTTACGCAATTGCTGTTCGCCAATTCCCTGATCATCCTGTGCACCCTGTCCCCTTTGCAAATGATGGATGTCTCCCTCTTGACACCTGCCCACAGGCGGGATAGCTGGTTAGCATGCGTCTTACTTCACTCTTGTTGGGATCTCTATCTCCACTCACAGGAATGCACCCTGTGTATTTGCTCCCATGATGCCTAGACCACAGATTAGGGCAGACCCGTTCCGGGGTCCTAAGATCTGTCACCCCTATGGTTTTACAGCGTCTCGTACATGCCATCCTTGCAGAGTTCCAGGGTGCCATTATCTTCTGCACTGATGGTTCTAAGACAGTTGATAAGATGGGATACGCTTTCATATCCCCTTCTGGCTTATAACACCATTTATTGCTGAGATCATGTATTGTGTTCACAGCAATGCTTCTAGCCATTCACATAGCCCTCCATTTTCTCAGGCCTCAGACCACAGTGTTTTAATTTGCTCAAACCCAATAAGCAGCTTGTAGGCTATTGATCAATGCTACTCTCATCACCATTAGGTCTCTGCTATTCATGACCACCTCTCTGCCCTTGGCCGTGCTGCCTGCTCAGTTGTCTTTCTCTGGGTCCCAAGCCATGTGGGCATCCAGGGAATAATGAACTGGCTGACTGTTTGGCTAGAGAAGCAGATACTTACCCACATTATCTTTCATGATCCCAGTTGCAAATTTGTGGTAGGTCAAATCTCTCTTTGCCCAAAAATGGAATGACATCTGGTGTGCCACTGCTCATAGTAATAAATTCTGCACAATCAAGGAGTCTACTGCAGTTTGGCACTCTTTCTTCCACTCCTCTCAGAGTGAGTCCACTGTTTTATGCTGTCTACGCATTGGTCATACCAGGCTCACCCATTGTTTCCTCCTACATAACGAACCACCTACTCAGTGTGGTTGTGGAGCCAGACTGGTGGTACCTCACATGTTTGTGGAATGTCCCCTTCTTTTTGCCCTTTGTGCTAAGTATAGTCATCCTGATTCCTTAATTTTAATATTAGCAGATGATTCATGGTTGGTTGAACTGGTCCTTAGTTTCCTCTGTGAAAGTGGCTTTTATTTCCAGCAGGGGCAGGGTGGTTGTGGTTGGAACCTCTCTGCATGTCTTCTCTGTCAGGGACCCCCTCCCCCTTAGAAAGACTGCCCCTTTTTTGCAGTTTTTAGATTTGGTCTCACCTTTTATGCCTTTTACTGTGTGTGTGTTTTAACTTCATTATTTTATAATTTGACTCCCCTGACTGGATCCATCCACTTTTAACGGACTCTCTTTCTTCTGTGACTGACTTGCAGGACTGATGATCTCACTGCTTGGTCCCATATACCCTCTCAATTAATCAATCAGTCAATATCCTAGCTATTTGATGAGTGATTATCTTTACTGCTCCCATTATTTGTATTCCATTCAAGACTTCTCAAATTATATTAATTACATTTTCTGATTATTTTTCACATTCCTAGGAGTGGAATTAATGTGGGGAGAGGAGAAGGTGTGAAGAGCTTTAGAAAATTTTGCCATTGCTTTGCTTTTTTATCTCAAGCAGTGTTTAGTAGTTCTAGCTACAGTGCTTGTGGCACATAATGCAATAACATTTTCTTTTTAACAGTTCTTTCAGTTTGCAGGAAGGAATTACTTGTAATTGCTCCATTTGTTTAGTATCAGCAGTTTCTTGTCTTTTCAATACACTCATCCAAATGACGTAAGGTGATTTCTATATTACTCTATTATTCATAAAGATTTTGTGGGAAAACCACCCACTAGTGGCTTCTGTATGTTTTCTTGACAAACACCATATGCATCACTTTGTTGAACCAGAGCAGCATGGTGACATCATCTAACAAAAATGTTGCCCAAAGTGAGTAAAGAGGAGGGTTACTTAGTTAATTTTCTTAATCCTTATTGTTACAAGAAATAACTGTAGACTATATTTGCATACAGGCAAACCACTCCAGAAGTCAGGAGTTTTGTTCCACAGGTGGATGAAGGATCAGTTTATGCATGTTTAACTGTTGTAAGAGTCGATATATTGTCTTTTTTGTCACGTGCCATTATTTTATGCAGAAATTATTGTGAGGATGCACAGAGGGACAATCTTTCATTATTCATTATGAATTCATTAGCAAGGTCTTGTAATTTTTTTTATTAAACCTAACTGTTGGGAAGCTTTGATTGCCACCTAGTGTCACTCCAGTGCTCCTGATGGTTTTGTGAACAGAATACACCATCTTAATACTAACAGTTTATTGTTTTCATGGATTTTAATGCCTGCAAACTAATTTATTTTGTGGGATTAAGTTGTCATATCAAAATTGATATTTCTTCATTTACAATGTCAGGTATGGATGTTCTGTTTGTCTAGGCTTTCTCTGTACTTTCCTGTGCCTAAATTTGAGTCCATAAGGAAAAATTCTGAGGTTTTGATATGAATTCGTGTTGTGTTTGCTGATGTGATTCACACTCGTTATTTGTTTCTCACTAACAGAAATAAGTACCCAATTATAATTCATAGCATTCGACCACCTTAATCATGTTTCCCACAATTCAACAGCACTTTTCAAGTGAGAATGCTTACATCATCAGGTTGTCAGCATTCATAACATATTTTTAGTATTTTAAGCATATGTGCCCAATGTTGACAATCTAATAATGATAGATTCTCTCTTGAAACATGTCGCTGAATTGTATGAAATATGCTTAATATGTGCGAATGCTACCTATTATAATAGATAAAGTATAAAACCGCTAAATCACATCCAGTATACAAGTAGTATGAAGTAAGATCACATTTACTTTTCAGTACATGGAGACTTGATTTGCGTAACTTGATAATATCTGTCATACATTACCCTGAAATCCAGTATTCCATATGCAGCAATCCCTTAAGACAAACTTGGTTGCTGAGGTATCTTCTTAATCTTGCTTTGCATGGCTGTTACCAACATCTTTTTTGATCTTCAGGACCCAGACTAATAAATGAAATTAAAGTCTTCAGCCCAAGTACAAAGAGTGATAATGCGAATTGCAGTAGTAATGATTTGGTTGGATGATTGACTGTAAACAAGTGACCATATCTGTTCAGTGCTCCTTGTGGAAAATAGTCTTCCTTAAAAAGCCTTTGCCAAAAGTGTAGTTTGCATTTGAAATCAGATTGTATCATATGAAAACAGTGGTAGGCCTGTAATCCCTGAGCTAAATTTTGAGATTCACTTAATCTACTGACCTTAATAATTTGTTGAACTAAACAATGAAATCTCTAAACATTTTAAATTCGAATTAGGAGATGGTGACTGCTGCTAATAGGCTTCTTTTGCTCCTAGCTGGATGGTAATAAAATTATACGCACCTAACTTCATACAAGCTATTTGCAAATGTTAGACTGAGTGTGTGCCAGCATATATATCTGTGTGTGTGTGTGTGTGTGTGTGTGTGTGTGTGTGTGTGTGTGTGTGTGTGTGTGAACCCTATCCAGCAAGTAATGTCATCTTGTATGGCATTTAATACCCCTCTTCTCTCTCGTGTAATATCTGGCCTTTAGTGCAGTCTCCAGT
This sequence comes from Schistocerca serialis cubense, assembly GCF_023864345.2. Taxonomy (NCBI): domain Eukaryota; kingdom Metazoa; phylum Arthropoda; class Insecta; order Orthoptera; family Acrididae; genus Schistocerca; species Schistocerca serialis. The sequence goes on from NC_064640.1 coordinate 374,496,097, forward strand.
TCTAACTTTCCCTGTCTCTGTATTCAGCGTGCGCGCACCCACACACACACACACACACACACACACACACACACACACACACACAGAGAGAGAGAGAGAGAGAGAGAGAGAGAGAGAGAGAGAGAGAGAGAGAGAACAGAAATTTTCTGTCTGCTTTTTTTATGTTACCTTTACCTTCTACTCTGCATTTGAGTGTTGTTAATTAATAATTTAAATAGTAGAGATCTGTCAGTGACATGCCCAAATAATTGTGACTGGCAGACTGAAATAGAGAAACAGAACATCATTAAATAATTCTCATTTTATTTGCCAGCACTCATAAAAGTTGTTTTCATTACCAACTGAAATGATAAAACATCAGGACTTTTATATTTTCATCAGACCCATACTTCTTGAATCTTTTAAATTTTCCAAATGTATTAATCTTTACCCTGAATGCATCATGTAATGCAAGACTGTCCAGCAGAGTTGAGCTCTAATTGTATTGAACAAAAAAAAAAAAAGAAAAAAGGGACTTGAGAACATTGATGTGGAAATCAGATATTGTAGCTTCAAGACTTTACAAATCTAACAATCTGTGGAAATAGTCAAATGTTTGTAGAGAAATAAAAACACCTACCACAAATACAGTATGCATAGCAGTAAAACTAATTGGAATTTATAATTAATTAGAACTTTCTTATTGTTGTTTATTGCTGTGGGCTGATATTTAAATGTGTTTGATATTTTGGTAGATCACATTTCTCATCCCTGGAACATTGATGAATCAGGTGAACCATCTCAATTAACACATGGTGAGTGAATATTGCATAATCCTTTTCCCATTCCTGTTTTCATCCATTTGTACATAGCCACTGTAGGACATTGTCATTCCATTGCTATGAAACCTTTTTGTGTGGAAGTCACTATCATCGTTAATTGCCTATTATCCATCCATTTTTATGACAGGGAGAATTTTTTGCAGGTGTATAAAATTTTAATTGGTGTGAGATATGAAGTGTTCATTTTCCCCCTGACTAATTGTTATGTATATAGTGTGCTGATTAATTACAGTTACATATTTTATGTTTGTATATTACCATAGACATTAATATCAATGCACATATTAAAGAGTAGATTTGGTTTCTTTTAAGAATTCATATGACTGTTTTTAATTGATTCATTTATTTAAAAGATGTATTTACTGTGTATGTTTTGCAGTTAAAAGCTGAACTTTAGCAAATGGTATTCAGTTTTGCATGACACCTTAATCACCGCTTTTGTTAAAGTACTGAGCTAGTGACTGTCAGACCGCTTATTCTGCAACATTTGTAGCATCCTTTTACAACAAGAAAATTAGCTTCGATAATTCATATTTGTGATTTATCTTATTCTTCAAAGAAACATTTAAGAAATTAATGCCAGATCAAATTAAACTACTACTTGTATTTGTATAAGACCTAATTTGTTTTGTGTATGAAATTTCATGAGATGTGAATGAAAATCTAGTTTGGGAGTTTATCAGGAAGGGATACAGCTATCAGGAAGGGATACAGCAGAGGATCATGGCATGTGGTATATGGTTATTTTCAGTCACAATCAAAGAAAGACAAATCTCTCTTTTCTTGTTATAGGAGAAGATCCGAAACTGGTTTATGGATACCCACCATCTCCATATGGCACTGTACCAGCAGCTTATGGCACTAATGGTGCAGACCCTAGAGTGTATGAAGAGAATGGTGCTGTTCCAAGAACAATTTTTGAAGATGAAGAAGAATTGAGGAAACACTTGTCAATGCATCCTGCAATCCCTTCACCTTCAATTGATGATGACCAGAGAGGTATTTGTAGTATAGAATTTAATAATATTATGACTTAACTATAGGTTATAAATTATATGTATTCAAACATCAGTCAAGAGCCCTCATCTTCTTCCACAACTTGTCATGAAACAGACACAGTTCCTTTACAAAAAGTAATGCAATCTCATACTTCATGCAAAATCTGTTTACAATCATTCACAATTTAGCCACAACAATCCGAGGAATGTTCTGACTAATTTAACTGCCAAAGATGTCTACAAATTTCAGTATAAGCTGAAGAATATAAATACTGTGTGTAAAAGCGAAATAACGTTTGTCAAAGACCTGTAATGGAGCATGGTTACAAAGGTCCAAGAAAATTACAATGCCAGTGTTAATCAACTTGTGCTCTTACAACATTTACAGATTTAAAAAGGAATAGTTTAAACCCAAGTGGAAATGTTAAATATTAAAGATTTTTATATAAAGTACTTTAATAGTACGGATAAGAACCTTTTTAACAATCGTTGATTACTAGTTTCAGCAGAGCAATTGGCCATCTTAACATCAATTAATAAAATGAATTCAGCGCGTAGTCACAAGATTGGTTGCAGATGTGTTGTCATCAATGCACTGAGGTGACAAGTCATAGACTAGAGATATCCACATACACAGATGGTGGTAGTGTCATGTACACAAGGTACAAAAGGGCAGTGCGTTGGCAGAGCAGTAATTTTTACTCAGGTGATTCATGTGAAAAGGTTTCCGGTAGGATTATGACCGCACAACAGGAATTAAGACTTTGAATGTGGAATGATAGTTGGAACTAGACGCATGAAACATACTGTCTCAGCAATCGTTAGGGAATTCAGCATTCCAAGATCCACAGTGTCAACAATATGCCAAGAATACCAAATTTTGAGCAGTACCTCCCACCACAGACAATGCAGTGGCTGTTGGCCTTCACTTAATGACCAAGAGCAGTAGTGTTTGTGTAATGTTGTCAGTGCTAACAGACAAGCAACACTGTGTGAAGTAACCGCAGAAATTAATGTAGGACATATGATGAACATATCCATTGGAATAGTGCAGTGAAATTTGGCATTAGTGGGCTATGGCAGGAGATGACTGACGCCTTTGCTGACAACACAACATTGTCTGCAGCATCTCTCATGGGCTTGTGACAATATCAGTTGGACCCTAGACAACTGGAAAACTGTGACCTAGTCCTGTTTTCAGTTGGTAAGAGCTGATGGTAGGATTAAAGTGTGGTACAGGTCCCCCGAAGCCATACACGCAGTTGTCAACAGGACACTGTGCAAGTTGGTAGTGGCTTCTTAATGATGTGGGCTGTGTTTACAGGGGATGGACTGGGTCCAACTGAACTGATCATTGACTGGAAATGGTTATTTTCAGCTACTTGTAGACCATTTGCAGCCATTTATGAACTTCATATTCCAAACAGTGATGTCGTGTCACCAGACCACAACTGTTCGCGATCGGTTTGAAGAACATTTGTGATAAATCAAGTGAATTATTTGGCCACCCAGACTTCCCAAACGTCAATCCTATCAAACATTTGGTCAGTTTGTGCACAAAATCCAACACCAGCAACACTTTTGCCATTATGGATGGCTGTAGAGGCAGCATGGCTCAGTATTTATGCAGGGGACTCATTGAATCCATGCCATGTCAAGCTGCTGCACTATGCCATACAAAAAGAGGCCATCTTTGAGGAGGTGACATTAGGATGTATCCCATGACTTCAGACATTTCAGTGTTTAACACAAGCTTATGCACAGAAGTGACAATTACAAAAGTTTTGCATGTTACATATAGACAAAACATGTAGGTAATACCTGTCATATTCAAAAACACAATAATCTCATACACACTGTATAGTAACATTTTACTAGTTAATACAAACAGTGTAAAATGCGAGATGGAATGATGACAATATTATGAAAAAGGGTAGAGTGCTATTCTTCATATAGAAGAAATGTTGAGTCACAGATAAGTACAACAAAGAGACTTCTACACATGTGAGCTTTTGGCCAAAAGCCCTTCTAACTTAGAAAACACACACACACACACACACACACATATACATTCATGCAAGCACAATTAGGGGGATGGAGGGGTGATTAGGGGTAGACATAGCAGAGTAGGGTTGGGGGAGGGTGTCGTGGTGTTGGTGGGAGCATGCAGGGGATATTGTGGGGAAAGGTTAGGGCTGTTAGGGACAGTCATGAGGTTTAAAAGGGAGGGGCAGAGGAGCTGAAAGAAAAGAGTTAGAGAGAGAGAGAGAGAGAGAGAGAGAGAGAGAGGAAGGGGTGGGGGGGGGGGGTCAGGTGTAGTGGGTGCATTGGTAGACGAGAAGGCTGTTTAGTGCTGAAGTGGGAGGAGGGAAGAGGATAAGTGGGTGAAGGACAGGGACTACTGAAGGCTAGGGGGGTTATGGGAATGTAGGCTATATTGCAAGTAGAGTTCCCTCCTGCACAATTCAGAAAAGCTACTCTTGGTAGGAAGGATACAGATGGCACAGGCTGTAAAGCAGTCGTTGAAGTGAAGCACGTTGTGTTGGGCAGCATGTTCAGCAGCTGGGTGGTCCAGCTCTCTCTTGACCACTGTTGGTGGCTATTCCTGTGGACAGACAGCATGTTGGTTGTCATGCCCACGTGGTTGCAGCTTAGTTTGTGGATCACTTGAATGTTTTCACAGTTAGTTCTGCCTTTGATGGTATGGGTAATGCTTGTGTTGAGACTGGAGTAGGTGGTGGTGGTGGTGGTGGTGGTGGTGGTGGTGGGAGAATGTATGGGACAGATCTTGCATCCAGGTCCATTACAGGGATATGAGCCATGAGTCAAGGGGTTGGAAGCAGGGATGGAATAGGGATGGACAAAGAAATTGCATAGGTTCAGAGGGTCTTAGAGTACCACTATGGGAGGGGTGGGAAGGATAGTGGGCAGAATATTGCTATTTCAGGGCACAAAAAGAGGTAGTCAAAACCCTGGCAGAGAATGTAATTTAGTTGCTGCAATACTGGGTAGCGCTGAGTCATGAGGGGGATGGTCCTTTGTGACTAGACAGTGCAAATGTGGGAGGTGTTAGGTGACTGGAGAGACAAGGCACAGGAGATATGTTTCTGTACAAGGTTGGGAGGGTAATTTGTCTGTGGAGGCCTCAGTGAGACCCGTGCTATATTTAGAGAAGGACTGCTGGTAACTACAGATGTGTTGGCCACAGGTGGCTAGGGTGTATGGAAGGGACTTCTTGGTAGGGAGTGAGTGGCAGCTGTCAAATAGGAGGTATTGCTGTTGGTTGGTAGGGTTGGTATGGATAGAGATACTGATGTAGACATCTTTGAGGAGGTGGAGGTCAATATCGAGAAAGGTGGCTTGTTGGGTTGAAGAAGACAAGGTGAAGCAAATTGGGGAGAGGGTGCTGAGGTCCTGGAAGAATGTGGGTAGTGTGTCCTCACCTTTGTTCCAGATCATGAAGGTATCATCTTTAAATCAGAGCCAGGTGAGGGGTTTGGGATTCTGGGTGGTTAGGAAAGATTCCTGCAGATGGCCCACGAATAAGTTGGCATAAGATGGTACCATGCAGGTGCCTGTTCTGGGGCACAGACTTGTTAATAGGTGACGAAATGTGAAGTAATTGTGGGTGAGGATATAGTTGGCATGGTGACCAGGAAGGAGGTTGCAGGTTGGGAATCAGATGGGGCATCAGGAAAGGCGGTGTACAATAGCACCAAGGCCAAGGGCATCAGGGTGTTAAAGTAGAGAGAGGTGGAATCAGTAGTGACGAGTAGGGTGCTGTGTGGTAAAGGGACAGGGACTGCAGGAAGTCAGTGGAGGAAGATAGATGGTCCACGAGAGCAGAGCCCCTTTCAGTGGGGGCACAGTAACTGGCCACAATGCCATGTGATGTGTGGTTGAGGTTATGGGCTTTAGGAAGCATGTAGAAGGTAGGAGTGCAGGGAGTGGGTAGGGATTGGGGGAGGGGGGGGGGGGGGTAGGTAGGTTCTGGGGTGGGCCTGAGGATTTGAGGAACCCTCCCTGCAATATACACTACTGGCCATTAAAGTTGCTACACCATGAAGATGACTTGCTGCAGACGTGAAATTTAACCGACAGGAAGAAGGTGCTGTGATATGCAAATGATTAGCTTTCCAGAGCATTCACACAAGGTTGGTGCCGGTGGCGACACCTACAACCTGCTGACATGAGGAAAGTTTCCAACCAATTTCTCATACGCAAACAGCAGTTGACCGGCGTTGCCTGGTGAAACGTTGTTGTGATGCCTCATGTAAGGAGGAGAAATGCGTACCATCACATTTCCGACTTTGATAAAGGTCAGATTGTTGCGTATGGCGATTGCGGTTTATCGTATCGCAACATTGCTGCTCGCGTTGGTCGAGATCCAATGACTGTTTGCAAAATATGGAATCGGTGGGTTCAGGAGGGTAATACGGAACGCTGTGCTGGATCCCAACGGCCTCATATAACTAGCAGTCGAGATGACAGGCATCTTATCCACATGGTTGTAACGGACAGTGCAGCCACGTCTCGATCCCCGAGTCAACAGATGGGGACGTTTGCAAGACAACAACCATCTGCACGAACATTTTGACGACATTTTCAGCAGCATGGACTATCAGCTCAGACACCATGGCTGCGGTTACCCTTGACGCTGCATCACAGACAGAAATGCCTGCGATGGTGTACTCAACGACGAACGTGGGTGCACGAATGGCAAAACGTCATTTTTTCGAATGAATCTAGGTTCTGTTTACAGCATCATGATGGTCGCATCTATGTTTGACGACATCATGGTGAACGCACATTGGAAGCAGGTATTCGTCATCACCATACTGGCGTATCACCCAGCATGATGCTATGGGATGCCATTGGTTACACATATCGGTCACCTCTTGTTCTAATTGACGGCACTTTGAACAGTGAACGTTACATTTTAGATGTGTTACAACCCATGGCTCTATCCTTCATTCGATCCCTGCGAAACCCTACATTTCAGCAGGATAATGCACAACCGCATGTTGCAGGTCCTGTATGGGCCTTTCTGGATACAGAAAATGTTCAGCTGCTGCCTTGGCCAGCACATTCTCCAGATCTCTCACCAACTGAAAATGTCTGATCAATGATGGCAGAGCAACTGGCTCGTCACAATACGCTAGTCACTTCTCTTGATGAACTGTGGTATCGTGTTGAAGCTGCATGGGTAGCTGTACCTATACACGCCATCAAAGTTCTGTTTGACTCAATGTGCAGGCATATCAAGGCCCTTATTACAGCTAGAGGTGGTTGTTCTGGGTACTGATTTATCAGGATCTATGCACCCAAATTGCGTGAAAATATAATTACATGTCAGTTCTAGTATAATATATGTGTCCAATGAATATCCGTTTATCATCTGCATTTCTTCTTGATGTAGCAATTTTAATGACCAGTAGTGTATACTATGTTCCCATAACCCCACTGACCTCAAACACCTTCCCCCCCCCCCCCCCCCCCCTTCCAACTGCACCTAGTACCACTACTCTGTCCTACTATATCCTTGCATGCCACAGAACATTATATTTTGCAGTGGCAAGCTGCTTCTGCTGCTGCTACTGCTGCATGTCTACTACTTATCACGTCCACTTTGTTTAAATGATGTGAATGATTGTAAACCACTTCCCATTTCAGAAGAGAGAAACTTCTTTCTTCACTGACATCCTGTTTTAGTTATTTGTTATGTTGTGTTCTTTTGTCTGTGCTGAGTGACAGCCAAACAGAGGGAAACATTTTGGAATCAGAATCCCAAGCAATTTCCATTTAAAACACCAAATTAATTGAAAATATTGAATTGTTGTTATTTACTTTTTTCTTTCAACATCACTGCCCCTTGTCTGGACTGACACTATTCTAAGCCTGTTGTAACTTTTCCTTTCAAAAGTCCCCATTTCCTCTAACCTTTCTTAATGTTTTACTAGTTAAAGGAACATACAGCTCCAATAGGTGACATTTTTGCCATCCTTAGTGAATGTTTGTGTCTAACATACATAATTTCATAGTTTTGTGATATTTATTTAATAAAAATGTTGCATGTTTCAGAGTAGGTCATTCTTTTCTTTGAAGTTAATAAATTTTTCTGTCAACCATGCTTCTTATAGTGCCAGTAATCATACAATAGAAAATTACTTTTTTTTTTTAAATGTAGGATGTTGCACTTCTGTTCTTCAGTGACTGGTGTGTTTCATTATTTAATAATGAAATATAGTGCATATGGACCAGTTTTCATAAATGGATATCTTTAAACTTATTGAAGTGTATGTGATAATTTCAGCAATTAGTGTGGTCATATGTACTTGCCTGTAAGAAGTGTGAAAATTGTCATACATGTGCTAAAACTCTGCAGACTGCCTATTCCTGTGTGACTGAGTGATATTAGTTCAGTATGTCCAGGAGTATGTTTGATTTTGTAATTCTTTAACTGTAGTATTACTTACATATTTGCCATAACTATTCTTTGTCATTATTAAATAATAAAATGTCACAATTTAGTGTTTCAGAATAACATTGCTTCAGTTTTACATGAATGACTACTTCAGAATGAAGGGCAGCTCACAGTTTGATGTCTACTACCTTGTCATTGTTTTGTCAGTCTGTGCATGTATTTGTGATAGCACTGTTTTGGTTTCAGGCATGCGATGGCGGGATCCTAATCTGACTGAAGTTATTGGATTCCTCAATAATCCAAATAATGTAATAAAAGCTAATGCAGCTGCATACCTCCAGCATTTATGCTACATGGATGACCCAAATAAGCAAAAGACAAGATCATTAGGTGGCATCCCACCCTTAGTTTCACTGCTTTCACATGAGAGTCCAGATGTGTACAGAAATGCATGCGGAGCCTTACGGTAAGTATATCCAATCAGAGAAAATTTTCTTTCTTTCTTTCGCAGTATTTATGTTCTGTGTTTTTTGAAAGCAAGTGCACATAAAAGGACATACATAATTTTAGAAATGGTGTCAGCCATTTTAGACAATATTTTTCATTCATACTTGATCAGTAAGCATAAGCAGTTTAATGGTAGTCTTACAATTTACATGTGTAACTATATTTTTGACCAGGAATCTCTCATATGGAAGGCAGAATGATGAAAACAAAAGAGCTATTAAAAATGCTGGAGGGATACCTTCATTAATTAATTTGTTACAGAAGTCATCAGATTCTGAAGTAAAAGAACTGGTGACTGGAGTTCTGTGGAATTTGTCCTCATGCGAGGTAAGACTCATTTTCCTCTCTTAATCTGGTGTTCATTTACTTATATTTCTAACATAATCATAACATTTCTAAATTTCAATGTTTTATAATACAAAGTGTGGAGTTAGAAATACCTGAGTAGTGGTATAATCTGTGCATCTCCCTCCACCGCCACCACCACCACCACCACTTGTCCCATACATCCTTCCCCATTTCTTTTTTGCTTTCTTTACTACCAAGTGATCACAGTACTAATACACATAATATACAAGTAATCAATATGTCTAGTATTTTAGAACTTTTAATGATGGGTGGAGGTTTCTTTTAAATTTGCATTTAATGCTGCACTTTTGACTGCTAAATGGGATATGGGTCATTGTGATTTATATGACAACAACAGTGAATGAATGAATGGATGATCATAAAGTTAAGAATGGATCATTCACTGCATTTGAATCCATGTTTTCTTCTGGAAGAAAAATTATTGCCTGTTTAGGGAACTGTGTAGTAGTAATTTTGTGTTGGCTTGATGTGATGGTCGGGATGCATTAGGTTTTGTGAATCTCTGTCTCTCTCTCTCTCTCTCTCTCTCTCTCTCTCTCTCTCTCTCTCTCTCTCTCTCTCTGCATAACTATTGCAACCTATATGCAATTGAACGTGCTTAGTTCAGAAAACCCTTTTTTCATGAATCTCTTGGGACCCAAACCTTTTTTTCTAGAGCATGGGTTTTCCTTAAAAGGGAATTTTGCTCTGTAACACAAGAGAAGTGACCCAGAGTCATAATTCAAATGTGTTCAGATGATAAAAGTGCAATTTAATTACAAACTTAACAGTATCCTGTGTCACAGATTTAAATGCAATACACACATATATATCATCACAGGTTTAACAGAACACTATTTTTTTAAACTCGAGAAGAGTTCTTTTTGTTTTGTCCTTCCAACATATTATAGTGATGGAAGTTGTTGCTCCAGTTGGTTGACGTTAGTTAGAACTGATTTGTCTGCACTGAAAGAGGAAAAGAAGTTCCTGGCAATATCAATTCCCTGCACAGCCGCTGTGAAACTTGCTGCAACAGCCCCACCACCACCACCACCACCACCACCACCACCATCACCACCATCATCATCATCATCATTTGTCAAAGCCACCAACTCCACCTCCTCCTCATACCTTGCAGTGGTCCTTCACAAGCACTTGATGTATCTCTTGGGTGGGACATCGGGACAATTTACCACAAAGAAACAATTTAACTCAGTGTGTTGTGTTATACAATTCCAGACAGCAACAAAGATATGTTGAGTCTCATCACTTCCTTCCTCTCTATAAATGAAATTGACTTTTGCACAATTGCTACTCCAAATTTGGCTTTAAGAGAGTACATTAAGTCAATATCCAATGCCTCTAGATGGCTCGTGCTGTTTGGAGAAATGAAAACATTATTTACTTTTCTCAGAAATGATGTTTTCTTGGAATGTACATAGCACCACTCAATGATAAATACTACTTTCCTCCCTGCTGCACCCATCTCGGCATATAAACCTCAGAGAAATCATGTGAAGATTTGATGTCATCCAGGCATTGCTGTTGTACTCACAAGTACAAGGCAATGTTTTATTGGTTTTGAAACATATGGGAATATTAAATTTTCACAACTTTAATGGAGGCAGCATCTCACTTCCTTCTCTATTTACAAGCTATATATAATTTACTTATTTGTGTGTGTGTGTGTGTGTGTGTGTGTGAGAGAGAGAGAGAGAGAGAGAGAGAGAGAGAGAGAGAGAGAGAGAGAGAGAGCACACGGGGTGGGGGGAGGAGTCTGTCTGGGAGAGGGAGCCAGGAGAGAGTAAACGCAGTTTTGACAGACAGACCTGTCTTATTGAGCATATGGTCTCCCACATCATCATCATCATTTTTTTTAATCGACTTTTGGCTGGTGCCACAGCTTTTATAGGTATATACACCTTTGTCCTCCAGTTGTCTTGAGTAGCTAGTTCGAAAACACAAATGCAGTTGAAATATTTTAGACCTTGTAACTACAAAAAGACCTGACCTTTTGACAATGTCAGTATAGCGACAGGGATCAGTGATAATGGTGTCATCATAGCAATGATGTTTATGAAGGTCAGTAAATCCCTCAAGAACACTAGGGGAGTGTTTACACTGGAAAAAGCAGTTATGCAGTTGTTAACACCCTACTTAGTCAATGAATGGATATCATTTAGTTCTAATATGATAGATGTAGAGGAATTATCAGCAAAGTTTAAACTGTTTGTAAATTGTGCTCTGGAGAAGTATGTGCCAAACAAGTGGATTTAGGATGGAAAAGACCCACTATGATGTAATAACAAAACTCTGAAAATGCTCAGGAAGCAAAGCCTATGAACAAGTTTTAAATTTTGCATTTAAAAAATCATTCATGCAGGAGGATCATATGGACATACCATCATTTGACTGTTGCAAATACTCCCATATGGAGGACATAGAAATGGATATACTTGGCATTGGAAACAAATAAGTCACCAAGTCAGGACAAAATATCAGTTCAGTTTTACAGGTAGTACTGGATGGCATTGGCTCCTTACATATCATTCATGTAGCATGAATATCTTTCCCAGTACAAAGTCCCAAATGACAGGAAAAAAGTGCAATGACGCAGTAGTGTCGCAAGCAAGGGGCAACATGGAAATAAGAAATCTCTTCAGTGTATACTATTCCTAAGTCGCTGGTCCTGAAGTGCCTAATCTTGATGCTGCTGTAGAAGTGGGCCATGACCAGTCAGTGCAGCGCTTATGTCCTCTTCGCATAGAGGCCACTACCATGCATTGTCGTCCTTTTTGGGGGGGGGGGGGGGGGGGTTGGTCAGTGTACAATTGGCTGATGTCTTCCTTACAACCCTCTCTTCTCTCTCATTTCCGACTGGCATGCCAGCACTTGACTTTACACCGTAACATTCCCCCCCCCCCCCCCCCCCCCCAAAGCAACAGACCGTCGTCACATAGGGAGATTGACAACAGCGGGGGAGGCAGGAGTGTGGATGCTCTGAGGGACTGGAAGCTGTGGCTGCAGGGGACATCCGGCCTTCGCTCGACGGAAACGTCCCCCAGAAAATGACTAGAAGGGTGCACGTCCACCTCCTGAGGCCCATAGCAAGACATAGAAGGCGCCAGCTGCTGCGGCCTGTGAGGGGGGAGTGTCCAATTCCATCAGTAGGATGAGAGGAGGCGTAGGAGGCAAAGGCTCTGTCTCGGTGGGGTCATTCCGTGGTGTCGTGATGACACCCTCTGGCGGCTGCTGTGGCCGTGCTTTCCTCGGGATCTGTGAATCTGGGGGAAGAGATACAGAAGGATATTCATGTACGTGACAGTGGCAAAGTTGACAGTGATGTCGGCACTGCAATCCATCTGGGCCTGAAATGAGATACATGCATGCGCCAAGTCGACAAAGGATCTCGCCTCATGCCGACCATCTGCTGCTGCTAAAAACCCTTAAAAAAACAATATCATGCGGCGTGAAGCGATACTTGCAGCCTTCCTTCAGCTCCAGTGCTGAGGGGGGTGGAGCAGGTGGGGTAGTGTCAGATGGCAGCATCCATGAAGCAATTCCGCTGGCGATGGTCCATCTCATGGGTGTGAACGATATGAGGCGAAAACAGTTGCAGTGCTTGATCCCTGGTGTGTGTGTGTGTGTGTGTGTGTGTGTGTGTGTGTGTGTGTGTGTGTGTGTGTGTGTGTGTGTGTGAAGTTTGGCCATCCGATGCTTCAAAGTTCTGACAAAACATTCCACTTTGCCATTTGACTGTGGATGTAACGGTGCACTAGTTAGGTGCTGTATGCCATTGCATTGACAGATGTTTCAGATTCATTTGATGTGAACTGAGGGCCATTGTCTGACACTATGACTTAAGGCAAGCCTTCGAGGCAAAATATAGAGGACAACACCTGAACTGTGCTACGTGACATTGTCGAGTTCATTGGCACAGCAAAAGAAAACTTGCTATAACAGTATACCACAATCAACCAACGAGTGTTCCAAAAATGTCCCACAAAGTCCATGTGCACACGCTGCAGTGGTGATTGCAACTTATGCCAAGCAGAGAATTTTTGTAGTGGAGTGATTTTCCACACATGCATGACACTGTGATGTCATCTGTTCTATTTGGGTGTCCATACCTGCCAAGTACAGTGTTGATGTGCTGTTTCATATGAACAATCCCCCAGTGTCCTTGGTGAAGTAACTGCAACACTTCTTTTTCCAGAGCTTTGGGAATCAACACATGTGACTGTCCACTGTAATTTTGAACAAGAATCACATCTTTCTGTACAGCGAGGCTATGCTGACATGCAAAGTATTGGGGTACTACAGAATGATGAGCATCAATGTGACAACAAGATGCAGCATAAGCATCAAAGTCTGTATCAGGGCCAATCGGAAGATGTGAAAGTGCATCCGCATTACCATGTTGAGCTGTCGGACGATACACAATCTCGTACTGATATTGAGACAACAGCCAAAGCTCATCGTTGCAATTTTCGGGCAGTTTGTACAGGAATCGGCTTCATCGGATGAAACAAGGACTGCAATGGCTTGTGATCCATTACTAAGTAGAATTTCCTGCCATACAAATAGTGGTGGAATTTGGTGACACCATACACAATTACCAATGCCTCTTTCTCTATTTGTGAATAGTTACACTGAGCTTTGGCCAACACTTTTGATGCAAAAGCAATAAGCCTGTCTTTGTCACCAATTATGTGCAAAAGCACTGCACTGATTCTATAAGAGGAAGCGTCAGTTTGCAACACAACTGGTTTTTTCAGGATAAAAATGAACCAACATTGATCACTGAGAAATGCATCTATAAGTTTTTGAAAAGCGTCTTGGCACTCATCCGTCCAAACAAATTGGACATTTTTGTGGCGCAAGTGATGCAATGGAGCTGCGATTTGTGCAGCATTCAGTATGAATCAAATATAATAGTTCATTTTCCCTAAGACTGACTGCAATTCTGCGACATTACAAGGAACTGGCAGATTATGTATGGCTAACAATTGTGGCCGAAGCAGATGGACACTGTGAGTGTTTATGACATGGCCAAGATACTGCAACTCAGGGTTAAAAAATCATACTTGTCCAGTCTACACTTTAGTCCTGCATCAGATAACACATGAAACAAACCATGCAATTTTGCAATGTGTTCTTCAGGTGTGCAATCTGCTACAACAATATAGTCAAAATAGTTTGAACAGTTTGGTACTTGTGCAGTAAGCTGTTCCAAATACCTTTGGAAAATGGCAGGTGTGGAAGCACTCCAAAAGGTAAATGCGAATATTTAAAAAAGTCCAAATGAGTGTTCACAACACGTACTTTTTGAGATTCTTCATCTAGTGGTATTTGAAGATATGCGTCACACAAATCAATTTTTGAAAAGTAATGACCAGCACCTTATTTGACCATGAGATCCTCAGGGCGTGGCAATGGATAAGTATCAGTCAGGCGAATGTGATCTGACAATTTGGGGAGCAAAACCAGTATACTTTGCCCGCTGACTAGCTTGTAGGGGTGTAATAGCTCTGCTATTTTCCAATTCTTTCAGTTTAGCTGCCACTTTGTCCCGTAACTCAATGGGAACTGTTCTGGCCCGGCAAAATTTCGGCTGAGCGTTGTCTTTCATAGCAGTATCTGCAACAAAATTATTAGCCTTGCCTAAACCTTCAGAAAAGAGTTCAAGGAATTCTTTCAGCAAGCTAGCTAAACTGTCTTTTGCATTGAATGCAGACACTGACAACACATTGTCCTGAATTTTAAAGCCAAACGAATAAAGGCCAAATGTGTTCTCACAATTGTGTGATTTTAGCACAGTGAAAGTTACAGATTGCGTATGCGAGCAATACATGGCTGGCAATGTACATTTTCTGAGAACGGGAATGTATTGTCCATTTTAAGCAGTCAGGTGCATGCTAGTTTTAGACAGTTGTGAGGAGCCTAACAGTTCATGTTCATGTGTGTTATGATTCAGCAGTGTAACACAGGCACCAGTGTCCAATAGAAATTTCACATGTTTTCCACTAATATGCAAATTAACGAAAGTTTGAGAAACTGTTTGCTTGCTAGTTTTGCTAATGCCTGCAGCAGGTGTTGATTACACTGCATTTATGACATGGGCCTTGTGACTAGATTTTTATGAGTGGGCAGACTTCTTATGGTTGTTCCATTGCAAAGATATGTGACCTTTCTTGGCACAAGCATAACACTGTGCTTGTCTGGATGGGCAGTCTTGGTGTTGGTGCTGTGAATAGCACTGAGGGCATAACTTAATTCTGTTTGTCTGTTTAGAGAGCTGTTGCCATGTCATGGAGAACTGTTTACGTGACGTGGCGCACAGATCCTGTTGCTGCCTAATGGGCTGGTCGCAAGGAAGAGATGACTCAACCTGACAAATTGGTGGCTGCTGAAATTTATTGGCCAACACAGCACCTGAGTCGTACTGATCTAGTATTTGCACTACGTGTTGAGATGATGGATTGGACTGTTGGAAAATCTGTTTTTAAGTCTGTCATCAGTTACATTGTACACGATCACATCACCCAACATCACGTGAATCTGAGTATAAAGCAGCACAAGCACATTTGAATTTGCATTTCCTGGTCATACCCTGCAAATCTGTTACCCACTTGTGATGAGTTTTTTCTAACCGTTTCTTGCAATTAAAGAATTGGTACCTAGCTGCTACCACATTCACTTGTTGGTCATAATAGTTAGTTAGAAAATCTGCAACCTAATCATGGGAAAGTTCCCTGGGAATGATTTCTGAATAAGGGGAAACACTGCACTTCCTACTGTTGACAATAAATAATGCAGTTTCACAGTATCTGGTACATTGTGAGCAATTACGTGAACTTCACACTGTTGCAACCACTCAAGCCACTTTTTTACTAAACTGGTTAAAAGGTGGTATGGCACTCAGAGCTTCAGCCAGTGTTGTATTTTGCACTGTATTTGTTTGATTCGCCAGGAGATGCTGTACTGTGTTTAGCATTGTGATTATTTGTTGGGTCTGAAACTGACATGTCCGTGTTAGCTGTGTTGCATCTATCACTTGCAGCTGAGGTGCCTGAGCAGGGGGTGGGTTGCTCATAGCGGAAGGGTTGCTCATAGCGGAAAAGACAAATGCAATAAACAGACAAGGCAAGAATAAAAATAAGTACAAAAGCAAAGAAAATTTCTGCAATGCCCACTTGAAAACACTGATTATCAAAAGCACTATAAGACACACTGTTAAAGCAAGTAAACACAACCCTGCAAAGAAAAGTCAATGTAGAATCTAGGTGCCAGCAAAACACAAAAGAAAATCCGTGGCCACCAGGCACTGGGTTCTTCTTATAACTTGTTGCCAATGTTGAACCCTGCCTAGTTGTCAAAGCTGGTATGTCTAGGAAACCTGGTTCTCAGATCGCTGGACAACAATTCAAGCAAATCGTATTGAAGAGTTTTATTACAAAAAGAATCGATAACAATACTTAACTTTGACAGTAACACAGAAGTGTTGCAAGCAAAGGGCAACATGAAAATAAGAAATCTCTTTAGTGTATACAATTCCTAAGTCGCTGGCCTTGAAGTGCCTAATCTTGATGTTGCTGTAGAAGTAGGCCCCAATCAGTTGGCACGGCACTTATGTCCTCCGCCATCATGTTGTCATCCTATAGAGGGGTCAGTCAGTGTGCAATTAGCTGACATCTTCGCAGCCCTCTCTGCTCTATTGTGTCGGTACTTGACTTTACACTGTAACACCTATATCCTTAATGCTGGGGTGCTGCAGAATTATTGAACAATTTTAAGTTCAAATATAATAAAGCTTCTCTTCCAAATAAACATAGATTTAGAAAGCACTGCGTGTGTGAGACTCAGCTTGTCATTTTCTCACGCGATACCTTGCAAACTATGGATAGAGGGCAACATGCAGATTCAATATTCCTAAATTTCTGGAAAGCTTTTGACACAGTGTCCCACTGCAGACTGTCAACAGAAGTCTGAGCATACAGTATAGGTTTCCAGCTATGTGACTGGTTTGAAGACATCGTAAGTAATAAAATCCAGTATGTTGACGTGAACAGTGAGAGTACATTGGAGACAAGGGTATCGTTAGGAAGTGCCCCAGGGAAGTGTCATAGGATTGCTTTTGTTCTCATTGTACATAAATGATCTGATGAACAGGGTGAGCAGTAGTCTGTGCCTGTTTGTTGATTACGCTGTGATATATGGGCAAGTACTGTCGTCGTGATTGTAGAAAGATACAGGATGACTTTGACAGAGTTTCTGTTTGGTGAGATGAATGGCAGCTTGCAATAAATGACAAAAAATTTAATTTAGTGCAGATGAGTAGAAAAACATCTGCTAATGTTCAAACACAGTGTTGGTAGTTTGCTGCTTGACACAATAACGTCAATTAAACATCCAGGTTTAACGTCGCAAAGAGACATGAAAAGGAACGAGCATGTAAGGTAGTAATACGGAAGGTGAATGGTTAGCTTGGTTTATTGAGAGAGTTTTAGTGTAGCTAATCTACAAAGACGACCACATATAGAAAATTTGTGCAACACATTCTTGAGAATTCCTTGAGTGTTTTGGGATCCCCACTGGACTGTATTAAAGGAAGGCATCAAAGCAGTTCAGAAGTATACTCCTAGATTCGTTATCACTAGGTTTTATCAACGTTCAAATGTTACAGAGATGGTGCATTGACTTGAATGGGACTCTGTGCAGGGAAGATTCTGATCTTTTCATGAAACATTATCAAGAAAATTTAAAGACTGGGCATTTGCAGCTGACCTCAGAACAATTTTACTGCCTCCAATGTACATTTGGCATAAGCACTGCAAAGACAAGATCAGAGAAATTATATCTCATATCGGAGCATATAGACAGTTATTTTTTCCCGTTGCTCCATTTGCAAGTGGGATAGGAAAGATGATGACTAGTAGTCATATGTGGTACCCTCCGCCATACACCATATGGTGGCTTGCAGAGCATGTATGTAGACGTAAGTAATAAGTGGATCCTAGTTGTAAGGGTGCTGATGTAGGGATGTGTGGAACGGTGTTACTACATGATACAATCTGTCTAATAAATGGCTGAGGTGATGAGGTGATGCATGGATAATGCTTATAAATAGTATAAAGGGATAGATATACTGTTGAGGTGACAGGGGTAGGTCCAAGAAACTGTTGCTGTACAATGTGAGAACAGGCCAGACTGTTGCTTGCTTAGAAACAACCGTGGATCATGTGAATAAGTAATTACTTAGGTAAAAGCAATCTTATCAGTGACTCTCCATCTAAGATAACAAACTGTACCTTCCTTACCAAGAAATCCTCAGTCCAGTAACAAAGTTTGTTTTATACATCACATTAAAATACTTTTGTTAGTAAAATTGGTGTGGTACTGAGCCAAATACTTCCGAGGGGCCAAGACTACATGACTGCCTCAACCCATGGCTTTCAAAATGTCATGTGAGAAAAAAATGAGTTGGTTTCATACTGTCAGTGTTTGGGTTAGGTTGCTATGTTTGAGACACCTTATTTTATTTGAGCTCATAACATGATAAGATATTCTACAACTGATGGACAACAGTGAACTTGGATGATAATTTTGTGGATCACTACTGCTAACGATATTGCAGATTGCTTTGACCTGCACTTTCTTTCAACCACTGTGCACAGTTTTATGTTTGAGTGATTTACCGTATATTGCAGTTAAAATAAGAGCAAATTCAGCTGCAAATTTGCTGTAGTATCTGACAGAGATCCTGATAGGTGCTGGAGCTGTTTTCAGTTTGAGATTTCAGCTGTTTCTCAACACCACTACCTGTCCAGGTAGCCACGCATGTTAACACGACCGCATCTGGGACAGGTACGTATCCCAGCCCCAGGTTTGAACACATCTGGCAAATTTAATGAGGAGGGGTTGGTGTGCTGCCCAGCCTGAGTGTAATGTTTAGGCAGTTTCCCACATCCCACCAGGTGAATACGGGTTGGTTCCCATGTTCTGCCTCAAATACATGCTGCACAAACAATTAGAACACTTTCTCACACTTGCACACAGAATTTACTGTGTATGAATATGGATTGGGTACACTGCTTCTATCCTGGTGGGTGAACAGGAGACTGATTGCCTTAGCTGTCTGATCTCCTTAAACATTTACTCAGCACTCAACACCACTAACACTAATATGTATTTCACTCATCCATTGAGTGGTGTAAGAATTAAATCATGGCAGCACTTCTGCATCATTGAAAACTTGAGTTCATCATTTCTGCTTTAGCTCTGATATCCTCAATTTCAGTTCCTTTGTCATCCACGATGTCAGCTTCACTTGCTGCTGTCTTGTCAGCCAAACACATTTCATTCAGTATCTCCAACCCTGTGCTTTGTTTTACATGTATTACGCAGTAATCTCTGTTTCTTTATAAGTTTCTTGACAGTGACTGTATACCATGGAGCATCCCTCCCATCATGACTGCTCTACTAAGCATATATTTATCCAGTATCTGGTCAATTATTCTTTCAACTTCAGCCACAGTTATTCTATGTGCACGTGTCTAGAGCTAAAACTTATTTAGTTATCACATTACTGCCTCTTTATATGGTCTGCTGAACCTGTAAGTCTTTTTACTCCTCTTTGTACCTTGGCAATCATTGTCGCTACATCTCCCTTTCTATGTGGACATCCTTAAAGAGATAATAATAATGTCGTGTGACTAGGGCCTCCCGGCAGGTAGACCGTTCGCCTGGTGCAAGTCTTTCGATTTGACGCCACGTCGGCGACTTGCGCGTCGATGGGGATGAAATGATGATGATTAGGACAACACAACACCCAGTCCTTGAGCAGAGAAAATCTCCGACCCAGCCGGGAATCGAACCCGGGCCCTTAGGATTGACATTCCATCGCGCTGACCACTCAGCTACTGGGGCGGACCTTAAACAGATTAGGGCTATTTATTGCCAAGAGTACCAATATATTTCCATCACAAGTGAGCTTCTGGACTATATGTTCTACTTAGTTTTCAGTTAAGCCATTAAGTAATGTTCTGCAAGACGACATTCTTTCTTACTTTTTTTCTCTCTATAGTGTTTCTTGCAGGAAGTAAATTATAAAAGATGTCAAATTCACCGGTGTTGAAAATATCTGTGAAAACTCACAACATTGTATCAATCATGGCAGTGTAGCGTTCTTCCACTTTGTGTATCTATAGCACTATTTCTCCACTTACATTCTGAAATGAGAGCTCCAAAAAGTGTTTGACGGGGTTCCCCATGGCAGACTGTTAACGGAGGTACGAGCATACGGGATAGATTTCCAGATATGTCAATGGCTCAAAGACTTGTTAAGTAATAAAACCCAATACATTGTCCTCAGTGGCAAGAGACAAGGCTATCATCAGGAGTGTCACATGGAAATGTGACAGGACCGTTATTATTCTCGAAATACATAAATGACCCAACTGACAGGGTTAGCAGCAGTCTGTGGCTGTTTGCTGATGATGGTGTGGTGTGCAGGAAGATGTCATTGTTGAGTGACTGTAGGAGGATACAAGATGAGCTGGAAAAATTTTTATTTTGGGGGATGAATGGCAGCTACTTTTAAACGCAGAAAAATGTAGCTTAATGAAGATGAGTGGGGAAAAGTCCTATAATGTTTGAATACAGCATTAATATTGTGCCACTTGACATGGTCATGTTGATTAAATACATGGGTTTAACGTTACAAAGTGATATGAAATAGCTCGAGTATTTAAGGACGGTAGTAGGGAAAACAAATGATTAACTTTGGTGTATAGGCAGAACTTTAGGAAAGTGTTGTTCGTCTGTGAAGGCTACCAGGTGTAGAATACTAGTACCACACATTCTCGAGTATTGCTCAAGTGTTCGCACCAGGTCATATTAAAGGATGATGTTGAAGCAGTTCAGAGGTGGGCTGCTAGATTTGTTATCAGGAGGGTGGATCAGCGTACAGGCATGTTGGAGATGCTTCGGGAACTCAAATGGGAATCCCTGGAGGGAAGGCAACATTCTTTTTGAGGAACACCACAGAGAAAATTTAGAGAACCAGCATTCAAAGCTGACAGCGGAATTGTACTGTCCATTTCATCACTGACAACATTACAAAGTCATCAACAAACTGTGTTTTTAATCATCTTCTGTAGTTATTTTTCTAATTTTCACATAAGAACAGAACTCATAATATATTAATTCCTGGTCTGTCTTTCTTCAACCAATCATTATTATAAATTTTCCTCATTATGAAAACAGAAAAATCTGCAGCTGTCAGTTAGCATCACCTCAGTTCTGCAGCAAGTGTAAACTTTCCAAAACTGAAGGAGACATTGACATCAAGTAATACTGTGATGTGAGCCAAGGAAATGATTTTAATTACTAATGTCATTATGTACAATATTGTAAAGCAGTTTAATATGGTAACACAGAATTTGTGTGTGTGTGTGTGTGTGAGAGAGAGAGAGAGAGAGAGAGAGAGAGAGAGAGAGAGAAAGGGGGGATGCCATGTTTATGTATCTACATTTATTCTTCTGCTCTGTTCTGTTTAATATTTATTATCTTCCAGGACCTAAAAAGATCAATAATAGATGATGGCCTTGCAGTGATTGTGAACCATGTTATTATCCCTCATTCCGGCTGGGATTCCACATCATCTGGTGAAACATGTTGGTCAACAATATTCAGGAATGCATCAGGAGTTTTGCGGTAAGGATTGCAGTTCCAATTTTATTAAAGAATTAATGAAAAATTTGAGCAAATTGAATGTGAGGGTTTATTCATTCGCCTTTTGCTTTTTCTCAGTTACGTGCTGTCTGATATGACACAAATACGAGGTTAATCCCAAAAGTAAGGTCTCTTATTTTTTATAAGTACAGAACTCTGTTTCTGTGGCAGTTGGTCACACTTTTATGAAGAGTTCTTCACACGCTGTGTGTAAACACGAGCACCCCGCGCTGAGGTGCTCAGTCCTGGCTTGGCAGTCGTTGAGAATGGAGCTCCTGTTGGATGTTACCGCCAAGTGCAAATTGCGCGCAGTTATTCAGTTTTTGAATGCAAAGGGCACGCACCAATTGAAATCCATCGCCAATTGACGGAAGTGTATGGTGAGTCGTGCATGGATGTCAAAAATGTTCGTAAGTGGTGTAGAGGGTTTGTAGCTGGTCGGACTGAAATTCATGACGAACAAAGGGGCAGGAGACTGTCAGTTTCTGAGGAGACAGTGTTGAAGATTGAGCAAAGCATGCATGAAGATCGGTGGATCAACCTGGGTGATCTCTGCATGTTGGTTCCTGAGGTTTCCTGAAGTACTGCTCACAGAAGTTTAATGGAAACATTGAACTACCGGAAGGTGTGTGCAACATGGGTGCCACGAATGCTGATTGAAAACCACATGCAGCAGCAAGTTGATGCTTCCCGCACATTTCTTCACCACCTTGCAGCCAAACAGGTCAACTTTCTGGACACAATTGTCACAGGTGAGGAAACTTGGGCATACCACTTTACACCTGAGACCAAGCAACAATCAAGCCAGTGGCGGCATCCTTCTTCACCAAAGCTGTGGAAATTCGAACAAACACAGTCTGCCGGTAAAGTCATAACAACCGTTTTTTGGGATCAGAAAGGTGTATTTTTGGTCAACTTTATGTCCACTGGGACCACAGTTAACACTGACAGGTACTCTGAGACTATGAAAAAACTCAAACGGGCAGTTCAGAACCAGAGAAGAGGAATGTTGAGCAAGGGCGTACACATTCTCCATGACAACGCTTGCCCACACATCGCTCGGCAAACCGTTGCTCTCCTACAACAGTTTCAGTGGAACATGATCACCCACCCACCCTATAGTCCTGACTTTTCACCCAGTTCCCTAAGTTAAAAGAACATTTGGCCACAAAGTGATTCAGCTCTGAAGACGAGGTGAAAGAAGAGGTTCATAACTTTCTGAACAGCATAGAGGCGAGCTGATATGACATGGGCACACCAAAACTGCCACAGCATCTACAAAAATGCATCGACAGAAGTGGTGGTTATGTCAAAAAATAGCTAAATGTTCAAGCTGTTAACTGATGTTAACCGTTGTAGAAATAAACAGGTCCATGTACTTATAAACAAATAGGAGACCTTACTTTTGTGATTACCCTCATATTATAGGTAGTTGTAAAATTTTAATTATCATCTCAAACAAATCAGTCTGTCATCATGAAACTTGGTGTTGGAGTTAATACTTCTCTGCATGTTCCCTCTTCCATGTGATGCATTTTTCCCAATTATCGATGATTTGATGGGCACCTGGGTTGTAAGGAAGTCTGCCTTTTGGGTGTTTAGGAAATGTTACACCTAAATAATTGTGTCGTTGTCACTCTGGGAATGTCTACCACAGAGTGGTTTTTTCATCTGAGGAAAGAGGAAGAAATCAGTGGGTACCGCGTCAGGAGAATACAACATCCATCTAAGAAGTTCTAAAACTGATTTTATTTGTGGTGTATAAGCAACATCAGCACAGTAACTATGGTGGCAGCTTGAAATGACAATTGTAAACAACAGATGTGCATTCAACCAGTCAGTTGTGAGCAGGCAGTGTTAAATAGTGGACATGCACGTAGCACGTCAACGTTGTTGTGTTACACATCGCAGTGGAACAGTGTCTCAGAATCAAATGTTTGAGACATTCTCCAGAACGTTTTGAAGAAGAGAAAAGTGTGTGCGCAGTGTGTCCCACAAACCTTGGCTCGTGAACAAAAATGGCATGTGGACACCTGCCGCAACTTGATTGAAATGCAAAACATGGACAATTCTTTCCTGGAAAAAAATTGTCGTGTATGACAAAACTTGGCGGTTGTTGTTGTTGTTGTTGTGGTCTTCAGTCCAGAGACTGGTTTGATACAGCTCTCCATGCTACTCTATCCTGTGCAAGCTTCTTCATCTCCCAGTACCTACTGCAACCTACATCCTTCTGAATCTGTTTAGTGTATTCATCTCTTGGTCTCCCTCTACAATTTTTCCCCTCCCTGCTGCCCTCCAATATTAAATTGGTGATCCCTTGATGCCTCAGAGTATGCCCTACCAACCGATCCCTTCTTCTAGTCAAGTTGTGCCACAAATTTCTCTTCTCTCCAATTCTGTTCAGTACCTCCTCATTAATTATGTGATCTACCCATCTAATCTTCAGCATTCTTCTGTAGCACCACATTTCGAAAGCTTCTATTCTCTTCTTGTCCAAACTATTTATCGTCCATGTTTCACTTCCATACATGATTACACTGCATACAAAACTTTCAGAAACGACTTGCTGACACTTAAATCTATACTCGATGTTAACAAATTTCTCTTCTTCAGAAACGCTTTCCTTGCCATTGCCAGTCTACATTTTATATCCTCTCTACTTCGACCATCATTAGTTATTTTTTTCCCCCAAATAGCAAAACTCATTTACTACTTTATGTGTCTCATTTCCTTATCTAATTCCGGCAGCATCACCCGATTTAATTCGATTACATTCCATTATCCTCGTTTTGCTTTTGTTGATGTTCATCTTATATCCTCCTTTCAAGACACTGTCCATTCCGTTCAGCTGCTCTTCCAGGTCCTTTGCTGTGTCTGACAGAATTACAATGTCATCGGCGAACCTCAAAAGTTTTTATTTCTCCTCCATGGATTTTAATACCTACTTGGAATTTTTCTTTTATTTCCATTACTGCTTGCTTAATATACAGATTGAATAACATTGGGAATAGGCTACAACCCTGTCTCACTCCCTTCCCAACCACTGCTTCCCTTTCATGCCCGTCGACTCTTATAATTGCCATCTGGTTTCTGTACAAATTGTAAATAGCCTTTCGCTCTCTTTATTTTACCCTTACCACCTTCAGAATTTTAAAGAGAGCATTCCAGTCAACATTGTCAAAAGCTTTCTCTAAGTCTACAAATGCTAGAAACGTAGGTTTGCCTTTCCTTAATCTTTCTTCTGAGATAAGTCGTAGGGTCAGTATTGCCTCACGTGTTCCAACATTTCTACGGAATCCAAACTGATCTTCCCCGAGGTCGGCTTCTACCAGTTTTTCCATTCATCTGTAAAGAATTCGTGTTAGTATTTAGCAGCTGTGACTTATTAAACTGATAGTTTGGTAATTTTCACATCTGTCAACACCTGCTTTCTTTGGGATTGGAGTTATTATATTCTTCTTGATGTCTGAGGGTATTTCGCCTGTCTCATACATCTTGCTCACCAGATGGTAGAGTTTTGTCATTACTGGCTCTCCCAAGGCCATCAATAGTTCTAATGGAATGTTGTCTACTCCCGGGGCCTTGTTTCGACTTAGGTCTTTCAGTGCTCTGTCAAACTCTCCTGTTTCATCTCCATCTACATTCTCTCCCATTTCTATAATTTTGTCCTCAAGAACATTGCCCTTGTATAGACCCTCTGTATACTCCTTCCACCTTTCTGCTTTCCCTTCTTTGCTGAATACTGGGTTTCCATCTGAGCTCTTGATATTCATACAAGTGGTTGTCTTTCCTCCAAAGGTCTCTTTAATTTTCCTGTAGGCAGTATCTATCTTACACCTAGTGATATGCGCCTCTACATCCTTACACCTGTCCTCTAGCCATCCCTGCTTAGCCATTTTGCACTTCCTGTCAATCTCATTTTTGAGATGTTTGTATTCCTTTTTGCCTGCTTCATTTACTGCATTTTTATGAAACTACCACAAAATGACAACATACAGAAATTTACATGAAGGGCCAACACTTTGGTAACAACTGAAATTCAAGCCAGTTTCATGTGTGAGATAAACTACACCTCAGCGGAGTATTTTTCTGCCAGTTTCGCATGGACGCATGAATGATATGTACAGTCTTAGACATAAAAACTGGCCGCCACAGAGACTAAGTCCGAGTCGTTCACTTAAGGTGGCCAATAAAACTGACCGCCCCTGACAACTGTAAGTCCGGCTATCTGCACAATCTGGCAACACTGCAAGATGCGGAAGTGTTGTCTACTTCCGAGTTGTTCCCGGAGTGCGTGAGCCCGTGGTCTAGTGATAATCGTCGTGCATTCTAAACTTGTAGTCGCATGTTTGCGTCCAGTGTACAGCTGTTTTTTACACCACATGTTGGCCTAAAGCTATGAGTCTGATTGAACATGGAAGATAATTCGCTTAACATTCTACCCACCAGCAACAACTACTATTCCAGAAACAATTCCGCAGGACAGCTCGTGCCTGCTTCGCGATCGTAACAGCTTACGCTCGAGCATTTCCTCGCACTGCAGTAGCTACCGGCCACCGGCCAGACGCCACCGGCCGCCTGAAATCCGGCGCCGCCCAGGTGAACGCGGCACGACGCTGTCAGTGTACGTATCAACTGTCATTTTCGAATTTGAAGTTCTAATTATCATCTTGCAGTTAAGCATTGGATTTTGCATACATGAAAATCATGAACTGCAGTTAAGCATTTTAAAATTGAGTCGCAAATGGAAAAAGGTGTAACATCTGCAACACAACGTTTACTTTTGGTATAACTGAGGGGTGAATGCAGAAGAGGCAGCTAGAAAGATTTAAACTGTGTTTGGAGCGAGTGCTTTTGGGAAAAATATGCCAAAGAATGTTCTGGAATGAAAGATTTTCCACATTAAGGAAGTCTCGACTACTCATATATGTGATAATTACCATTTTACCATCATGTGACATTTGCATTCAATAGGCAAAGTTCAGAAGTCTGGTGTAGGAGTACTGCATGCTCTAATTCGAAACAACAAAAATCAACGGAGTGACTATCATTGAACGTCGTCATGTCGCTCATTGAGCATTCCTATGCAATACTGTTACTGGTGACGCGTTACAATGCCTTTATCGTTAACTCCCTAAGAAGAAATGATAGGCTGAGCCCCACCAAAAGACGTAAACTTGAGCAAAGAGTAGTGTGAACATAATATTTTACATCTAATAGCTCCAAAAGTGTGTTTTGGGCTACGAATTCGGCACCTTTCGGTCGCAGTGTAAGAAAATCGAGCAACAAAACTACATCACCTGTGCTACTGCATGATAACGTACTCCGTTCATTTGAGAAACAAAACTATCTAGGAGATTGATAGGAAAGTCATCTCTCAAGCACTTGTATTGATAAGGAAGTCCTCTCTCAAGCACTTGTCCCTCTCGTCATATATTAGTAAAATTTTACCTTTCCCGCTCCTGATCGGTCAACCGTCAAGGCAATTAATTTCTAGACGAAAATACACTTAAAACTACTCTGGTTTAATGCCATCGTTAGAACCAGTGGAATTCTACGGGCGTAGAATTTGTAAACAACTTAAGCACTGTCAGATTGTTTTAGATATCGCGAAAGAAAATTCTGCTGCTGATTAATTTCTCTTTGATGATTACTGTTGCGTTTAGTAAACTAATGGAAAATGCAATTAAAATATTCACTGTACTAATACAAATTAAATTCAGCTTACTACAGAAACATCACGACGGCAGTCTATCTTAAAAAACATTAAGTTCAAAAATGTTTTAAATGGGTCTGACCACTATGGGACTTAACTTCTGAGGTCATCAGTCCCGTAGAATGTAGAACAAGTTAAACCTAACTAACCTAAGGACATCGCACACATCCATGCGCGAAGCAGGATTTGAACCTGCGACCGTAGTGGTCGCACGCCCCAGACTGTAGCGAAGCATGAAGCGTCTGTAAGACGAATGAGGCTGTTTTAACAGAATTAGTAGGATATTACAGACTTTTGACTTGGAAAAGATCTGTATTTACTTCACTTCCTGTATAATTCCCAAGTATTATGAAAATGTGGCAATTCATAGATAAAATTATGTATTCACTACAACAAAAAATATGTCGGCAGAAAACAAAAGTGGTATTATGAAATTGGCAGTACAGTATGGTTTTCGCTCTGACACTAAGGATTACTGAAAGTAGCAAGACGAATTTTGCTCGAGCGTTGTCTTTTGGTTCCCTTATTGAATTTGTATCTGCCTGTTTGTAGCTCTGCTACACAGAATTAAAAATCTGGCTTTCATCAAGTCTCGAAAGGCGAACGAAAGCAGCTTGCACCTGGTGGCGAAGCATATTACCTCAGAAATGGTTTTTTCCTAAAGTGGGAAGATATCCTTTTGAGGTTGAATTGTTGGCAAATGTCAGTCAGACGTGTGCCATTGGTCTAAGCGTTTCGGTGTGTTGAATTTGTACCAATGATTTTTCTATAGGTTTTTTCTGTCCCAAATAGAGAGTTGAAGTCTCCCATCAGTATTATCGCATCATCTTTACCAGAGATCTTCGATATTCTCTGCCGTGCTAACTTGGACTCCCCAGAATCCAAAAATCCAACTGCCGCCTGTCGACAGCCGGGTTGTGTACCACCTAGGGTAAAGTTGACTTTGCTTGCACAGTTCATGTTTGTTTGTGTTTCTTTAGTTTGGCCTGGGTGATTCCAGGGCCGGACAGGACCAGAGGGTGTTGAAGCTTTGGAAGCAAATATTCTCAGCCGAGATGATTGAGCTAACAGACTGTGACCAGAGTAGCAGTGATTTTCACTCTGACGCGTCTGGATTTTGGGTTCAACGGATTGAGTAGCCGTTCAGGATTGTGTTAGTATTTGGTTCACCCCAAGTATTTGATTGCAAAATGGGTCAAATGGCTCTGAGCCCTATGGGACTTGACTTCTGAGGTCATCAGTCCCCTAGAACTTAGAACTACTTAAAGCTAACTAAATTAAGGACATCACACACATCCATGCCCGAGGCAGGATTCGAACCTGCGACCGTATTGGTCGCGCGGTTCCAGACTGTAGCGCCTAGAACCGCTCAGCCACCACGGTCGGCAGTATTTGATTTCCTCGGTACCACCCATATGGGGTAGGGTTTCCCCTATCCGCCACATGGGATTATTATTATTTTTATTATTATTATTGTTGTCATTATGTCATCAGCAAATCCGATATGGTGTATCATCCCACCACTGAAATGGATGTGTATTGTTCGATTCAGTATTTCCATCACATACATATGGGTTATAATTACGTTACATTGCTGCTAGTAGACATATTTCTCACTTTTTCTTAGACAGTTGCTACCTGTTACTCCATCATAGGAATTTATGTGCGCAGCATCGTTGCAATACAGGCATTTAAATTATCCGATTTCTGTAATTTCTTTTCGATACCAGATCGTTCTAATCGGATTCAGCCAGTCAGTCTTAATGTGGATATCCGACTACCACTCTCATCGTGTGATGGATTTTGTAAACCACATTCTTAATCGGACTGTAGAATCTAGATCACTTATCTAATACAGGGCCTGAATTCTTAAACACTGTGGAAAATAATAATCGAATATGCTTATTACAAACACGTTATTTAAATATAAGTATATGAACTAACGAGATAACAGTTTATTTACAGGAGCAGAGCCCCATCCATCATAGCAGAGCAGTGTGCGACTGGTTTCAAGACCAAGAGAGGATAAAGCCGTTGCCGTTTGTTGCACAATCACCGAACATCAACCAGATAGAGAATATGTGGACAGAGGTAACAAGTTCACTGCCATGTGGACCTACAAATGCAAGCGACCTTTGGACGAATATAGAAAATGTATTGTGGGAAGTGAACCATCACGCTACACTGACGACGACTTAATGAAATCAATGGCCCTGCGCCTTCAAGAAATCTTACGTAATGATCGTGGGTTGGGTGCTTACTAAAAGTATACTTGTGCACAAAACCCATGTGGACAATTATCTGATAATCGGTCAAGCTTTGCTTTGTCGCAACTCTTTAGCATACAAGTCAATTTACTTTGTCTCCTGCTTACAATTCTTGCAATGCAAGGTAATTGGAAAAATCTCATCCACTCAACGCCAGCTGAGGAATTGACTGGTGCATGTGTTGTTCAACACACAGTAGGTGTGTGTGTGTGTGTGTGTGTGTGTGTGTGTGTGTGTGTGTTTTCGTGTTCACGCACAATCTGAATCAATACTATTAACATTGGAGAGACAACCAACAATAAATATTGCATCAAATATGACTGTAAAGTATTTTAATGCGATGGGAAGTTACAAACTGAAGTTTTACCCAACCCACGTCCTGCATATTACGTTAAGTAAGATGTATTAACTCCATAGTATCGTTAGCAGAGACAGTGCGCTCTTGTTGTCGAGGCTCGCGACAAGTGCAGCGATTAGCAGTGCCCAACGCCGCCGCGATTTGTTTATGTTGGCTGAGCATGGACACTGCAGCAGATGCTTCGCTATAAACAGAAAGAAATCACCTTGGCTGTGACTGCAGTGAGCGGATATCACTGCCTGCGTGTTCTTATAGCGCGAGACTCTACTCACAGGTGCCATGGAGCAATTGCAACGGGTATCATGGCATTAGTCATCAGAATATTAACCAGTGATGAAATATCCACTTTATTTGAATCCCAAGAAAATAGGAACCTTCTCGCAAAGGAATGTGAGATGATATCAAGATTTATCCAACATACAAAAATTAACTGCAGGGCTTTCATGTGTGCAGTAGTAGCACACCAGGAAATATTATGTCTTGGAAGCGTATATTTCATTTCCTCTTCTCATATTAACGCCCTTGTTTTAGTATGAAGTGAGAAAATAAACACGAAAAACTAAAGTTCCTGAGAAGCATATAAGTCATTTCCTCTTCTCATATCACCACTTTTGTTTTAGTATGAAATAAAAAAATAAACAGTTTAGGGTTGTGAAGCATAATATGACACTAGATTCTTATCGTAGGCGCTATGGGAAATGCATAAAGCAGGGAGCTGTCCATTCTTTTGTCCAACAGTCTGTTTCCTTTCATGCATTACTCCCGCTAGGAGATTCTTATTTAACGAATTGTGGGCATCAAGTTCTTCAGCAGAATAAGCCTAGTGTTATTGTGCTAATTACGGTATGGAAAAAATGCAACAAAGACTAGTTCCCCTAGAGCAGCAAGGATATTTACACATGTCTGTATTCAGCAATGACTGCCAGCTGCCACAACACTTCACAGCATCCATGCGGCAGGCAACGCAAATGTGCGTGCACTTCAGACTTCATTCAGTAAGACGCCAGGTGATGGATGGAAACGTCAAATTAACGTCGTTTTCCGAGTCGTATTCAATCCAGAATGAGGTGTTATTAAGGTAGTTGAGCGTTCTAGCAATTACACTTTTATAATTCCCATACGAGTATTTCGATAGCCAAAAGAACCCGTTAGTGTGAAACACCGGCCGGACTGGCCGTGCGGTTCTAGGCGCTACAGTCTGGAGCCGAGCGACCGCTACGGTCAAAGGTTCGACTCCTGCCTCGGGCATGGATTTGTGTGATGTCCTTCTGTTAGGTAGGTTTAATTAGTTCTAAGTTCTAAGCGACTGATGACCTCAGAAGTTAAGTCGCATAGTGCTCAGAGCCATTTGAACCATTTTTAGTGTGAAACCATCGGGAACTGCACTAATATCAAACTGCAAGAACTTGAGACAATATGTGGAATCTTCTCTTCGCTTGGTGACCTATTACTGTTATTTAGGATTCTCTCCGTTCTAGTCGTAATCCAAAGGGAACTTCAGAGGCGCTTTCCGCTATTCTTGACAAACGTCGGCAACTTGTAATCACTGCGAGTCACAACTACGTGATGATAATGGTTCAGATTGTCAGTAGTTGTGGTGGTGTTATGCTGTCAAACTGTGTTCAGTAACGTTAATGGTGGCGCACATCATTTAGCACTAACTGCCTACTTAAGTAAAGATAGTGTTGTGACGTAGTCGCTTCTCTTTATTTGGCCTCAGCTTGAGTAATCCGATTTAACGAACATAGTACTCCATTCGCGGGATGCTAATGATACAGTATGACAACAGAGATCATCGTGGGAGTATTACATTAATTCTGCAATGAATTGCTTTTCAAATATTACCCTCAGCTATGCAGCTGGAATGACTCATTACAAAGGTACTCTATGTTGCACTTGGTTAAGTGATCAGTTCGCTGCAATTCTGCTTCTACTGTTCGCAAATACTTGTATACTTCAAAAATGGTTTAAATGGCTCTGACCACTATGGGACTTAACTTCAGAGGTCATAACTCCTCTAGGACTTAGAACTACTTAAACATAACTAACCTAAGGACATCAGACACATCCGTGCCCGAGACAGGATTCGAACCTGCAATTGTAGTGGTCGCGCGGTTCCAGACTGTAGCGCCTAGGACCGCTCGGCCACCTTGGCAGGCAGTATTTGATTTCCTCGGTACCACCCATATGAGGTAGGGTTTCCCCCTTTCAGCACCAGGTAGGCGGAGGCAAAGAGGGGAGGGGTCGAAGATCCGAGGCCTGGCCACAATGCCTTCACCATACCTGTCACTGAGCAGCTGCATTATTCACATGTATTACATGTTTGCACCCATATATTACTTTAAATTCTAGAACAAAATTGATGTCGTTATTAAGGAATTAAAGACGTACTTTTAAACTAATACATGCCACCAAGACAGGCATTACGAAACTTCTGTTCCACTCGTTAAATCCTGGGGTTAGAAACGCTCCTGTTAATGTAGCATGCCAGCCTAGATTATGTCCGAAGGTACTATGGCGATTGGAGCTGTATAAGACTTCCACCAGCACAACCTGCACTAGAACAGTCTACAATTATATTATTAGAAATCGTCTTCACAAACCAATTCCAGTAAATTAACCGACAAAAAACCTGGAGGAACTTCTGGAAAAATATCAACAATAAAATTCTACCAACTAGAGTCAGGTAAAATAAATTACAGATTGCAGCCTCCAGTGGCGTGTGTTCCTTGTAGAACATAACTTACAACAGTGAAAAGGGTGACGGAAAAATGCATAGCAAACATTCATACAGAAATATATTCACAGTTTAAGTTATTATGCACTGGATGCATGTGAGGTCTGTAACGAAGCCATTTATTTTTCAAAAATTGAAAGAAATTTCGGGGCCGGAGGGGTTTTGCCAAATTAGAACAGTTCTGATTTTAGAACCAACATAAAAGAATATTCCAGGAATAAAAAAAGTGAAATAATAGTATTCTCCTTCTAACCAATAAAACTGTGCACCTCTTTGTAGCCCACATAAAGCAATAGATTAAAAAATTTGAAACCATTCCTTATATTTGATTCTTCTTCAGCTTAAAATGTTCTTCTGTAATATAAAACATGTACTCGACTAAGTTCTAAGTTTTGTTTGTTACGACCTAAAACAGAAACTGTCCCAGAAGCCATGAATAACTGTTATTCTTTGCGGACGGGTAACATTTACAGTCTGGTTGTAAAGCTTCATTTATCGGTATATGACTTTCTGCGGTTCTGTTGATAGTGCTAATTTCTTCCTAGTCCAGTTCCAAATTCTGATTCTATTTTCACATAAGAAGATGTGCTCTACAGTTTCTACAAGCCGAAATTTGTCGCAGTATGGAGATGGTCTCAATTTGATTTTCCATAAATGTTCCGCTGTGGGTATGGTTGCGATTACAATGTAGCACTATGCGGCATTGACTAGTTGGTAGAATTTTATTGTTTATATTTTTCCAGACGTTCCTCCAGTTTTTTTGTAGGTTAATTTACCGGAATTGGTTTGTGAAGACGATTTCTGATAATATAATTATAGACTGTTCTAGTGTAGGTTTGTGCTGGTGGAAGTCTTATACAGCTCTAATCGCCATAGTACTTTCGGACGTAATCTAGGCTAGCATGCTACATTAACAGGAGCGTTCCTATCCCCAGGATTTAACGAGTGGAAGCAGGCCAGTCTCTGCACTTGGCCAGACTCCCTAGCAGCCACCTTCTGTTCGACTTTGTTCATATTATAGCCCAATAAATTATCATTGGCCTTTTTGCAGAGGTGTATATTCAGTACGTACTGGGTTTAGACCCCAGTTTACCCTACAACAGCTTCTAGTGCTTATAAGATTATCTTTCGAGTGGAACATATTCTTTATGGGAGGTGTTCATAATAGTTTTCCATCCAGGGCTCTCTCTAGATACACTACAACCTTCTCTAAAGTTTCATTGAGAAACATAATTTTTCAGTACGTGTGCTGGATATGCTTCACCATAAATAATACTACACCAGTTTTCGTGGGGCTCGTCTTTAAATACTTTTTCACAATGTTCAGTGCACATAGGTTTAACAGTACTAGCAAATTTTCTAAGTCTTACTGTGAATAAATCGTCTACTTATTCTTTTCAAGAGTAGTCTCTCACATTCAGCTCATCTATGAGTTCATTCACCACTAGGTTCTTCATCTCTAACCATCTACTCGAAGGTCGTATTACTAGAACCCCCTCGACATCCAGGAAGGTACAGAGAGCGTCCAGAAAGGGTAGTGCTTTTTCCACAGTGTTACTTCACATGATTTGCTTCGCAAGTATTATGAAAATGTGGCAGTTCATAGATAAAATTACGTATTCACAACAACAAAAATATGTCGACAGAAAACAAAATTGGCATTATGAATTTGGCAGTACCGTAAGGTTTTCGCTTTGACACTAAGGGTTACTAAAAGGAGCACGACGAATTTCGCTAGAGCGTTGTCTTACGCTTCGCTCATTGAATTTGTATCTGCCTGCTTGTGGTTCTGCTACAAAAGAATTAAAAATCTGGCTTTCAGCGAGTCTCGAAAGGCGAACAAAGGCAGTGTGCATCTGACAGGCAAGCACGTTGCCAAGGAGCTAGCGAACAGGTGCGGGTCTGTGATGTACTTATTGGCTCAATCGCCGCTAAGGCAGATACATCACAACATAAGAGACGAGAATAGTTGTATTTCCCGTGTGGAACCACTTTCGTTGACTCAAAAGCATTAACTGATATCCTTATGTCACATCTCAAGACAAAATCACTCACAGTATTCAATTGAAATGACACGATAATATCAAGTGAATTTAGCAGGATAGTTCGGTGCCATCAAGGAAGTAACTCGTCGGTCACAGAGTTGCCAAACATATTCTATGCTGTTGCCAAGTTTCAGTTATACTGCCAGGAAGCATACCAGCTGATGTGTTCTGTGAGTGACCTCGGAAGTGACTATAGCTTCGTCTCAAAGTTGCGAGTGGCAAGGGCCGCAAAATCCTCATTATATGTCAATGAACCTTATTCGCATTTCTGTAAGTAGGTTTAGGGGCTAGAGTGCAATTACTTGTAATACATCAATGCACTGAATGCAAACTAAATGTCATAAATTAATAACTGCGACAATTATTTGTGTTTTTCTGTCTTAATCGAACCGAAACCTTGAAGGCATATTCACCAGATGCGATTCACAATTTTGGATCTTCTACAGTGGTCAAGTTGGCAATGTATCTTTGCTGTACAATATTGTTATTGAGATCACTGTCATTGGCACATCCGCCAGAAGACCAGCATGGCATGGCTTATTGTTGTCAGCTTTCCTGACAGATACTCTGCCTTTGCTCGAAACGTGAAGACTTAAGGTGAATTCAAACATTCCATATGGTGAAAATTTGATGTTTCTATTCTTCTATCTCTAACATTCAAATAACAGTTACAATAAGCGGCAGAAAAGCGCCTGTGAACCAACAGTTAATAATGCAAGCATAATTAGTGGAATCTGACAAATTCCATCTGTCATCTGATAATTGTGAAAAACTACTTTTTTCATCTTCACAGCACCGCAGTATGATCTCGAGGGTTTCATAGGATACCTATACTTAATTTCGTTGTGATCGTTTTCAATGACAGTAGGGGAGTAACAAAACCATCTGACTTGAAACATACTTTTCCAGCGGGATTTGAATCTTTGGCTACAGTTGCAGTAGCACATCCAGTGAGATATCAAGAATGTGAGCAATCACTTATTGCTATAGTATAGGCTAGGGCAGAAAGAAGCAGGTTTCTGACAAAGTAAACGGTGAGAGACACTGTCGCTGTCACTTATTAAACAGGAATTGTTCAGAAAAGTACAACTATATTTAGTGAAATGAGAAGGTTGATGCAGCTGCAGTCTGGCACTATCACTGAGTTGCCAAATATTTTCCAAATAGCACTTAAGATAAAAATATGTGTGTGTGTGTGTGTGTGTGTGTGTGTGTGTGTGTGTGTGTGTGTGTTCTTTCGGACATTTCCGAAAGGACAGACACTACGAATCGAAATAGACAGCCTTGTTAATCAGTTAAAGGTTGAAGGACAGATGTCGAGGCTGTCATAGGAATTAAAATAGAACAACGGCGTCAGATGAAAATTTGTGCCTGACCAAGTTCGAAACCGGATTCGTAGTGTCTTTTCTTTCAAACATTTCCGAAAGAACAGACACCACACATATATCCATATAGAGGGTGTTATATGGACTTTTTATCTGCAATTTCTCTATACTACCACCTCCTACAATATTTACTATTCCTCCTAAAACATCCGGTATAATTATTTGCGTCTCAATGGGTCATTGAAAGTTTTCAGTGCTAGACGCATGACATTGTCCGAACAGTCGCGGGAATACAGTGTGGCCGCTAACGAGTGGAATAATGGCCGGTGAGAGAGGGGGGGGGGGGGGAGGGTACTGCGTATGCGGCAAAGATGGGAATTCGCGTCTGACGAGGATCGTGTCTAGACAGGTGCCACAGAGAGGTTGGCTGCTGTGTCCCGACAGCGCCCACCATCGGAGGTTCGAGTCCTCCCTCCGGCATGGTTCGATTAAGTAGTGTCTAAGCTTAGGGACCGATGACCTAAGCAGCTTGGTCTCATAAGTTCTTATTACAAATTTACAAAATTTTAAATCCAAAATACTGCATCTCGGTTCTTACAATAGTGCAATAGGTGCACACTGGTTAGATGTAACTGATGAGAGACTCCAACTCGGATTGTGGTTAAGGGCGAATCCCAAACGCATGGCCACGAAAAATTGGGAGCGGAAACTTAATGTCATCGGAACTTTGTTGAAGGAGCATGGCATGCGATCGTTAGACCGGCTGCAGAAAGTTCAGTTTATAAAGACATACATACTTAGCAAAATATATCATGTCGTAGCAGTCTTAACGATACCACAGGTCACTGCACATAAAATATTAGCTGTAGCCTCTAGGTATGTGTGGAAATAAAATATCTTCAAAGTATCCTTCCACACGGCGACTTTGCAGAGGCAAAACGGAGGACTTGGAATTAAAGACGTACTTTTAAACAAAGACATGCCACGAAGACAAGCATCACGAAACTTCTGTTACTCGCGTGAGATCCTAGGGATAGGAACACTCCTGTTAATGTAGCGTGCCAGCCTAGATTACGTCCAAAGTACTATGGCGATTGGAGCTGTATAAGACTTCCAC
This sequence comes from Schistocerca serialis cubense, assembly GCF_023864345.2. NCBI lineage: Eukaryota > Metazoa > Arthropoda > Insecta > Orthoptera > Acrididae > Schistocerca > Schistocerca serialis. Next base: position 374,533,495 of record NC_064640.1, read on the forward strand.
CAGCACAAACCTACACTAGAACAGTCTATAATTTATATTATCAGAAATCGTCTTCACAAACCAATTCCGGTAAATTAACCTACAAAAAAACTGGAGGAACGTCTGGAAAAATATCAACAATAAAATTCTACCAACTAGAGTCAGTGCCGCATGGTGCGACATTGTGATCGCAACCATACCCACAGCGGAACGATTATGGGAAATCAAATTGAGACCATCTCCATACTGCGACAAATTTCGGCTTGTAGAAACTGTAGAGCACATCTTCTTATGTGAAAATAGAATCAGAATTTGGAACTGGACTAGGAAGAAATTAGCACTATCAACAGAACCGCAGAAAGTCATGTACCGATAACTGAAGCTTTACAACCAGACTTTAAATGTTACCCGTCCGCAAAGAATAACAGTTATTCGTGGCTTCTGGGACAGTTTCTGTTTTAGATCGTAACAAACAAAAGTTAGAACTTAGTCGAGTGCATGTTTTATATTACAGAAGAACATTTTAAGCTGAAGATGAATCAAATATAAGGAATGGTTTCAAATTTTTTAATCTATTGCTTTATGTGGGCTACAAAGTGGTGGACAGTTTTATTGGTTAGAAGCAGAATACTATTATTTCACTTTTTTTGTTCCTGGAATATTCTTTTACGTTGGTTGTAAAATCAGAACTGTTCTAATTTGGCAAAACCCCTCCGGCCCCGAAATTTCTTTCAATTTTTGAAAAATAAATGGCTTCGTTACAGACCTCACATGCATCCAGTGCATAATAACTTAAACTGTGAATATATTTCTGTATGAATGTTTGCTATGCATTTTTCCGTCACCCTTTTCACTGTTGTAAGTTATGTTCTACAAGGAACGCACGCCACTGGAGGCTGCAATCTGTAATTTATTTTACCTTAATAACTCGATCAGTTTTGTTCTACAATTTAAAGTAATATATGGGTGCAAACATGAAATACATGGGAATAATGCAGCTGCTCAGTGATAGGTATGGGGGAGGCATTGTGGCCAGGCCTCGGATCTTCGATCCCTCCCCTCTTTGCCTCCACCCACCTGCTTCTGAAAGTCTTCTCAACTTAAAAAAAACTAGTGCAGTGATCAGCATGTGTGTCTAGTAAGCGGGAGGTCCATGTTCGAAGCCCAGTCACTCACAAATTTTCATCTGCCGTTGTTTCTCTATTTCAACGCGCTGTGACAGTGTGGACGTCGGTCCTTCGATATTTAAGATTCAACTGTTGTTTGAGGAAATAGAGGTTATTTGCGAACATTTGTCTTACCATCAATGTAACAGGACTACAACGGCGTCCAACCCTTAGTCACTGCTTTGTGCCAACGCTAGCCCATGTCATATATATGCGAATCAGATTGTAGTTCATATTTAGCCTAATAACGAATGGTCAGTATACAAGTATGCCGGCCGGAATGGCCGAGCGGTTCTAAGATCTACGGTCTGGAACCGCACCACTGCTACGGTCGCAAGTTCGAATCCTGTCTCTGGCATGGATGTGTCTGATGTCCTAAGGTTTAAGTTAAAAAAAAAAAAAAATGTGTGTGAAATCTTATTGGACTCAACTGCTAAGGTCATCAGTCCCTAAGCTTACACACTACTTAACCTAAATAATCCTAAGGACAAACACACACACCCATGCCCGAGGGAGGACTCGAAGCTCCGCCGGGAACAGCCGCACAGTCCACGACTGCAGCGCCTCAGACCGCTCGGCTAATCCCTCACAGCTAGGTTTGAGTAGTTCTACGTTCTAGCGGACTGATGACCTCACAAGTTAAGTCCCATAGTGCTCAGAGCCATTTGAACCATTTTTGAATTATACAAGTATTTACGAACAGTAAAAGCAGAATTGCAGCGAACTGATCACTTAACCAAGTGCAACATAGTGTACCTTTGTAATGAGTCATTCCAGCTGCATAGCTGAGGGTAATATTTGGAAAGCAATTCATTGCAGAATTAATCTAATACCCCACGCTGATCTCTGTCGTCATACTGCATCATTAGCAGCCCGCGAATGGAGTACTGTGTTCGTTAAATCGGATTACTGAAGCAGAGGCCAAATAAAGAGAAGCGATGACGCCACAACACTATCTTTACTTAAGTAGGCAGTTAGTGCTAAATTATGTGCGCCACCATTAACGTTACTGAACGCAGTTTGACAGCATAACACCACCACAACTACTGACAGCCTGAACCATTATCACCACGTAGTTGTGACTCGCAGTGGTTACAAGTTGCTGACGTTTGTCAAGAATAGTGGAAAACGCCTCTGAAGTTCCATTTGGATTACGACTAGGACGGAGAGAATGCTAAATAACAGTAATAGGTCACCTAGCGAAGAGAAGAGTCCAGGTATTGTCTCAAGTTCTTGCAGTTTGATATTAATGCAGTTCCCGATGGTTTTACACTAACGGGTTCTTTTGGCTATCGAAATACTCATATGGGAATTATAAAAGTGTAATTGCTAGAACGCTCAACTACTACAAAAGTGGTGATATGAGAAGAGGAAATGACTTATATGCTTCTCAGGAACTTTAGTTTTTCGTGTTTATTTTCTCACTTCATACTAAAACAAGGGCGTTAATATGAGAAGAGGAAATGAAATATACGCTTCCAAGACATAATATTTCCTGGTGTGCTACTGCACCTCATTCTGGATTGAATAAGACTCAGAAAACGACGTTAATTTGACGTTTCCATCCATCACCTGGCGTCTTACTGAATGAAGTCTGAAGTGCACGCACATTTGCGTTGCCTGCCGCATGGATGCTGTGAAGTGTTGTGGCAGCTGGCAGTCATTGCTGAATACAGACATGTGTAAATATCCTTGCTGCTCTAGGGGAACTAGTCTTTGTTGCATTTTTTCCATACCGTAATTAGCACAATAACACTAGGCTTATTCTGCTGAAGAACTTGATGCCCACAATTCGTTAAATAAGAATCTCCTAGCGGGAGTAATGCATGAAAGGAAACAGACTGTTGGACAAAAGAATGGACAGCTCCCTGCTTTATGCATTTCCCATAGCGCCTACGATAAGAATCTAGTGTCATATTATGCTTCACAACCCTAAACTGTTTATTTTTTTATTTCATACTAAAACAAAAGTGGTGATATGAGAAGAGGAAATGACTTATATGCTTCTCAGGAACTTTAGTTTTTCGTGTTTATTTTCTCACTTCATACTAAAACAAGGGCGTTAATATGAGAAGAGGAAATGAAATATACGCTTCCAAGACATAATATTTCCTGGTGTGCTACTACTGCACACATGAAAGCCCTGCAGTTAATTTTTGTATGTTGGATAAATCTTGATATCATCTCACATTCCTTTGCGAGAAGGTTCCTATTTTCTTGGGATTCAAATAAAGTGGATATTTCATCACTGGTTAATATTCTGATGACTAATGCCATGATACCCATTGCAATTGCTCCATGGCACCTGTGAGTAGAGTCTCGCGCTATAAGAACACGCAGGCAGTGATATCCGCTCACTGCAGTCACAGCCAAGGTGATTTCTTTCTGTTTATAGCGAAGCATCTGCTGCAGTGTCCATGCTCAGCCAACATAAACAAATCGCGGCGGCGTTGGGCACTGCTAATCGCTGCACTTGTCGCGAGCCTCGACAACAAGAGCGCACTGTCTCTGCTAACGATACTATGGAGTTAATACATCTTACTTAACGTAATATGCAGGACGTAGGTTGGGTAAAAATTCAGTTTGTAACTTCCCATCACATTAAAATACTTTACAGTCATATTTGATGCAATATTTATTGTTGGTTGTCTCTCCAATGTTAATAGTATTGATTCAGATTGTGCGTGAACACGAAAAAACACACACACACACACACACAAACACAAACACACACACACGCACACACACACAAACCTACTGTGTGTTGAACAACACATGTACCAGTCAATTCCTCAGCTGGCATTGAGTGGATGAGATTTTTCAATTACCTTGCATTGCAAGAATTGTAAGCAGGAGACATTCCGGAGGGCTGAACGGAAAGCCTCTCCAGTTTGTCTGACGAACCGGTTTCAGGCTCTGTCTCAGGCTGATACTGATCTTCGGCCTGACATGGCTGCTTGTCCTGTTCCAGAGGTTGCCCCTCAGTCTGCAAGATCCGGGCAGTCGCAGAGGGTGGGCTTACTGGTAGTTGGGAGCTCCAACGTCAGGCGCGTAATGGGGCCCCTTAGGGAAATGGCAGCAAGAGAGGGGAAGAAAACCAATGTGCACTCCGTGTGCATACCGGGGGGAGTCATTCCAGATGTGGAAAGGGTCCTTCCGGATGCCATGATGGGTACAGGGTGCACCCATCTGCAGGTGGTCGCTCATGTCGGCACCAATGATGTGTGTCGCTATGGATCCGAGGAAATCCTCTCTGGCTTCCGGCGGCTATCTGATTTGGTGAAGACTGCCAGTCTCGCTAGCGGGATGAAAGCAGAGCTCACCATCTGCAGCATCGTCGACAGGACTGACTGCGGACCTTTGGTACAGAGCCGAGTGGAGGGTCTGAATCAGAGGCTGAGACGGTTCTGCGACCGTGTGGGCTGCAGATTCCTCGACTTGCGCCATAGGGTGGTGGGGTTTCGGGTTCCGCTGGATAGGTCAGGAGTCCACTACACGCAACAAGCGGCTACACGGGTAGCAGGGGTTGTGTGGCGTGGGCTGGGCGGTTTTTTAGGTTAGATGGCCTTGGGCAAGTACAGAAAGGGCAACAGCCTCAACGGGTGCGGGGCAAAGTCAGGACATGCGGGGACCAAGCAGCAATCGGTATTGTAATTGTCAACTGTCGAAGCTGCGTTGGTAAAGTACCGGAACTTCAAGCGCTGATAGAAAGCACCGAAGCTGAAATCGTTATAGGTACAGAAAGCTGGCTTAAGCCAGAGATAAATTCTGCCGAAATTTTTACAAAGGTACAGACGGTGTTTAGAAAGGATAGATTGCATGCAACCGGTGGTGGAGTGTTCGTCGCTGTTAGTAGTAGTTTATCCTGTAGTGAAGTAGAAGTGGATAGTTCCTGTGAATTATTATGGGTGGAGGTTACACTAAACAACCGAACTAGGTTAATAATTGGCTCCTTTTACCGACCTCCCGACTCAGCAGCATTAGTGGCAGAACAACTGAGAGAAAATTTGGAATACATTTCACATAAATTTTCTCAGCATGTTATAGTCTTAGGTGGAGATTTCAATTTACCAGATATAGACTGGGACACTCAGATGTTTAGGACGGGTGGTAGGGACAGAGCATCGAGTGACATTATACTGAGTGCACTATCCGAAAATTACCTCGAGCAATTAAACAGAGAACCGACTCGTGGAGATAACATCTTGGACCTACTGATAACAAACAGACCCGAACTTTTCGACTCTGTATGTACAGAACAGGGAATCAGTGATCATAAGGCCGTTGCAGCATCCCTTAATATGGAAGTTAATAGGAATATAAAAAAAGGGAGGAAGGTTTATCTGTTTAGCAAGAGTAATAGAAGGCAGATTTCAGACTACCTAACAGATCAAAACGAAAATTTCTGTTCCGACACTGACAATGTTGAGTGTTTATGGAAAAAGTTCAAGGCAATCGTAAAATGCGTTTTAGACAGGTACGTGCCGAGTAAAACTGTGAGGGACGGGAAAAATCCACCGTGGTACAACAACAAAGTTAGGAAACTACTGCGAAAGCAAAGAGAGCTCCACTCCAAGTTTAAACGCAGCCAAAACCTCTCAGACAAACAGAAGCTAAACGATGTCAAAGTCAGCGTAAGGAGGGCTATGCGTGAAGCGTTCATTGAATTCGAAAGTAAAATTCTATGTACCGACTTGACAGAAAATCCTAGGAAGTTCTGGTCTTACGTTAAATCAGTAAGTGGCTCGAAACAGCATATCCAGACACTACGGGATGATGATGGCATTGAAACAGAGGATGACACGCGTAAAGCTGAAATACTAAACACCTTTTTCCAAAGCTGTTTCACAGAGGAAGACCGCACTGCAGTTCCTTCTCTAAATCCTCGCACAAACGAAAAAATGGCTGACATCGAAATAAGTGTCCAAGGAATAGAAAAGCAACTGGAATCACTCAATAGAGGAAAGTCCACTGGACCTGACGGGATACCAATTCGATTCTACACTGAGTACGCGAAAGAACTTGCCCCCCTTCTAACAGCCGTGTACCGCAAGTCTCTAGAGGAACGGAGGGTTCCAAATGATTGGAAAAGAGCACAGATAGTCCCAGTCTTCAAGAAGGGTCGTCGAGCAGATGCGCAAAACTATAGACCTATATCTCTTACGTCGATCTCTTGTAGAATTTTAGAACATGTTTTTTGCTCGCGTATCATGTCATTTCTGGAAACCCAGAATCTACTATGTAGGAATCAACATGGATTCCGGAAACAGCGATCGTGTGAGACCCAACTCGCCTTATTTGTTCATGAGACCCAGAAAATATTAGATACAGGCTCCCAGGTAGATGCTATTTTTCTTGACTTCCGGAAGGCGTTCGATACAGTTCCGCACTGTCGCCTGATAAACAAAGTAAGAGCCTACGGAATATCAGACCAGCTGTGTGGCTGGATTGAAGAGTTTTTAGCAAACAGAACACAGCATGTTGTTATCAATGGAGAGACGTCTACAGACGTTAAAGTAACCTCTGGCGTGCCACAGGGGAGTGTTATGGGACCATTGCTTTTCACAATATATATAAATGACCTAGTAGATAGTGTCGGAAGTTCCATGCGGCTTTTCGCGGATGATGCTGTAGTATACAGAGAAGTTGCTGCTTTAGAAAATTGTAGCGAAATACAGGAAGATCTGCAGCGGATAGGCACTTGGTGCAGGGAGTGGCAACTGACCCTTAACATAGACAAATGTAATGTATTGCGAATACATAGAAAGAAGGATCCTTTATTGTATGATTATATGATAGCGGGACAAACACTGGTAGCAGTTACTTCTGTAAAATATCTGGGAGTGTGCGTACGGAACGATTTGAAGTGGAATGATCATATAAAATTAATTGTTGGTAAGGCGGGTACCAGGTTGAGATTCATTGGGAGAGTGCTTAGAAAATGTAGTCCATCAACAAAGGAGGTGGCTTACAAAACACTCGTTCGACCTATACTTGAGTATTGCTCATCAGTGTGGGATCCGTACCAGGTCGGGTTGACAGAGGAGATAGAGAAGATCCAAAGAAGAGCGGCGCGTTTTGTCACCGGGTTATTTGGTAACCGTGATAGCGTTACGGAGATGTTTAATAAACTCAAGTGGCAGACTCTGCAAGAGAGGCGCTCTGCATCGCGGTGTAGCTTGCTCGCCAGGTTTCGAGAGGGTGCGTTTCTGGATGAGGTATCGAATATATTGCTTCCCCCTACTTATACCTCCCGAGGAGATCACGAATGTAAAATTAGAGAGATTAGAGCGCGCACGGAGGCTTTCAGACAGTCGTTCTTCCCGCGAACCATACGCGACTGGAACAGGAAAGGGAGGTAATGACAGTGGCACGTAAAGTGCCCTCCGCCACACACCGTTGGGTGGCTTGCGGAGTATCAATGTAGATGTAGATGTAGATGTAGACTGAAAGTAAATTGACTTGTATGCTAAAGAGTTGCGACAAAGCAAAGCTTGACCGATTATCAGATAATTGTCCACATGGGTTTTGTGCACAAGTATACTTTTAGTAAGCACCCAACCCACGATCATTACGTAAGATTTCTTGAAGGCGCAGGGCCATTGATTTCATTAAGTCGTCGACAGTGTAGCATGATGGTTCACTTCCCACAATACATTTTCTATATTCGTCCAAAGGTCGCTTGCATTTGTAGGTCCACATGGCAATGACCTTGTTACCTCTGTCCACATGTTCTCTATCTGGTTTATGTTTGGTGATCGTGCAACAAACGGCAACGGCTTTATCCTGTCTTGGTCCTGAAACCAATCATGCACTGCTCTGCTGTGATGGATGGGGCTCTGGTCCTGTAAATAAACTGTTATCTCGTTAGTTCATATACTTATATTTAAATAACGTGTTTGTAATAAGCATATTCGATTATTATTTTCCAGTGTGTTTAAGAATTCAGGCTCTGTATTAGATAAGTGATCTAGATTCAACAGTCCGATTAAGAATGTGGTTTAAATGTGGTAGTCGGATATCAACATTAAGATTGACTGGCCGAATCCGATTAGAACGATCAGGTATCAAAAAGAAGTTACAGAAATCGGATAATTTAAACGCCTGTATTGCAACGACGCTGCGCACATAAATTCCTATGATGGAGTAACAGGTAGCAACTGTCTAAGAAAAAGTGAGAAATATGTCTTCTAGCAGCAATGTAACTTAATTATAACACATATGTATGGGATGGAAATACTGAATCGAACAATACACATCTATTTCAGTGGTGGGATGATACACCATATCAGATTTGCTGATGACATAATGACAACAACAATAATAATAATAATAAATATAATAATAATCCTGTGTGGTGGATAGGGGAAACCATACCCCATACCGAGAAAATCAAATACTGCCGGCCGGGGTGGCCGAGAGGTTCTAGGCGCTACAGTCTGGAACCGCGCGACCAATACGGTCACAGGTTCGAATCCTGCCTCGGGCATGGATGTGTGTGATGTCCTTAGTTTAGTTAGCTTTAAGTAGTTCTAAGTTCTAGGGGACTGATGACCTCAGAAGTCAAGTCCCATAGGGCTCAGAGCCATTTGACCCATTTTGCAATCAAATACTTGAGGTGAACCAAATACTAACACAATCCTGAACGGCTACTCAATCCGTTGAACCCAAAATCCAGACGCGTCAGAGTGAAAATCACCGCTACTCTGGTAACCGTCTGTTAGCTCAATCATCTTGGCTGAAAATATTTGCTTCCAAAGCTTCAACACCCTCTGGTCCTGTCCGGCCCTGGAATCACCCAAGCCAGACTAAAGAAACACAAACAAACATGAACTGTGCAAGCAAAGTCAACTTTACCCTAGGTGGTACACAACCCGGCTGTCGACAGGCGGCAGTTGGATTTTTGGATTCTGGGGAGTCCAAGTTAGCACGGCAGAGAATATCGAAGATCTCTGGTAAAGATGACGTGATAATACTGATGGGAGACTTCAACTCTCTATTTGGGACAGAAAAAACCTATAGAAAAATCACTGGTATAAATTCAACATGCCGAAACACTTAGACCAACGGCACACGTCTGACTGACATCTGCCAACAATTCAACCACAAAAGGATATCTTCCCACTTTAGGAAAAAACCAGTTCCCAGCTAACATGCTTGGCTGCCAGGTGCAAGCTGCTTTCGCTCGCCTTTCGAGACTCGCTAAAGGCCAGATTTTTAATTCTTTTGTAGCAGAGCTACAAGCAGGCAGATACAAACTCAATAAGGGAATCGTAAGAAAACGCTCCAGCAAAATTCGTCTTGCTACTTTCAGTAACCCTTAGTGTCAGAATGAAATCCGTACGCTACTGCCAAATTCATGTCACTTTTGTTTTCTGCTGACATATTTTTTGTTGTAGTGAATACATAATTTTATCTATGAATTGCCACATTTTCATAATACTTGCGAATGATACAGGAAATGAAGTAAATACAAATCTTTACGAAGTCAAAAGTCGGTAATATCCTACTAATTCCTGTTAAAATAGGATCAATCATCTTACAGACACTTAACGCTTTATTAAGATAGACTGCTGTCGTGATGTTTCTGTAGTAAGTTGATTTTAATTTGTATTAGTACAGTGAATATTTTAATTGCATTTTCCATTAGTTTACTAAACGCAACAGTAATCATCAAAGAGAAATTAACCAACAGCAGAATTTTCTTTCATGATATCTAAAACAATCTGACAATGCTAAAGTTGTTTACAAATTCTACACCTGTAGAAACCCACTGGTTCTAACAATGTCATTAAACCAGTGTAGTTTCAAGAGTATTTTTGTCTATAAAAGAATGGCCTCAACGGTTGATCGATCAAGAGCGGGAAAGGTAAACTTTTACGAATATATCACAAGAGGTACAAGTGCTTGACAGAGGACTCCCCTATCAAGTCAAGTGCCTGAGAGACGACTTTCCTATCAATCTGTTGGATGATGTTGGCAACATATTCCAGCTGTGTTGCACACAACCCTTGGTGCCGAATTCGTAGCCCAAAACACACTTTTGGAGCTATCAGATGTAAAATATTATGTTCACACTACTCTTTGCTCGAGTTTACGTCTTTTGGTGGGGCTCAGCCTATCATTTTTTCTTAGGAAGTTAACGATGAAGGCATCATAACGCGTCATCAGTAACAGTACTGCATAGGAATGCTCAATGAGCGACCTGATGACGTTCAATGATAGTCACTCCGTTGATTTTTGTTGTTTCGAATTAGAGCATGCAGTACTCCTACACCAGACTTCTGAACTTTGCCTATTGAATGCAGATGTCACATGATGGTAAAATGGTAATCTATCACATATATGAGTAGTCGAGACCTCCTTAATGTGGAAAATCTTTCATGCCAGAACGTTCTTTGGCATATTTTTCCCAAAAGCACTCGCTCCAAACACAGTTTAAATCTTTCTAGCTGCCTCCTCTGCGTTCACCCCTCTGTTATACCAAAAGTAAACGTTGTGTTGCAGATGTTACACCTTTTTCCATTTGCGACTCAATTTTAAAATGCTTAACTGCAGTTCATGATTTTCAAGTATGCAAAATCCAATGCTTAACTGCAAGATGATAATTAGAACTTCAAATTCGAAAATGACAGTTGATACGTACACTGACAGCGTCGTGCCGCGTTCACCTGTGTGGCGCCGGATTTCAGGCGGCCGGTGGCGTCTGGCCGGTGGCCGGTAGCTACTGCAGTGCGAGGAAACACTCGAGCGTAAGCTGTTACGATCGCGAAGCAGGCACAAGCTGTCCTGCGGAATTGTTTCTGGAATAGTTGTTGTTGCTGGTGGGTAGAATGTTAAGCGAATTATCTTCCATGTTCAATCAGACTCATAACTTTAGGCCGACATGTGATTAAAAAAAAAAAAAATGCACTGGACGCGAACATGCGATTACAAGTTTAGAATGCATGACAATTACTACTAGACCACGGGCTCACCCAGTCTGAGAACAACTCGGAAGTAGACAACACTTTGTCCTAACACTTCCGCATCTTACAGTGTTGCCAGATTGTGCAGATAGCCGGACTTAGAGTTGTCAGGGGCGGTCAGTTTTATTGGCCACCTTAAGTGAACGACTCGGACTTAGTCTCTGTGGCGGCCGGCTGGCGGCAAGTTTTTATGTCTAAGACTGTACATTTTACTTGAACAGTTGGAGACTAAGTAGAAGACATGAAGCTTAATATTTTTCTGTTTTTTTAATTAATCCAGTGTTGAAACTTTTTGGACTGATGGTGTACGGTGGGTGGGGCAAATTTTGATTGCTCAAAGTAACAACATATATGATGGAGGCCTGTGCAGAATTAGCAGGAGCATTGTTGTGGAACAAAACATCTTCGTATACAGCTTCCCATGATGCTTCATTATGACGGCTGCCCATAACCTCTTCAGCAGATTTTATTTCTATGCTCCTGTGTCGTTTGCCCATTATGAGCATAATCTGTTATTTCTGCACCAAGACGCTCCCCCCCCCCCCCCCCCCCCCTCCCAAAAAGACAAAGAAGGGAGAGAGAAACACTGATGATGGTTGGATCTTCGTCTGCTTCAATGGTGGTGAATCCACATGTTTGCATTACTTACTTTGCTCCTTTCCTCTCAGGAGCGTAGTAATACACAGAGCACTCATCCTTGGCTATTAAGTGGTTAATGATATTGTCTGGATTGACCTGACAGCTGCAACATTTCTGCTGCTGCCTCGGTTTGGAGAGCTTTCTGAATGTGTGTGAGTAACCAAAGAAACCAACGGATAGTAATCTTTTTCATGTTCACAATGTCATATATGGTGCTAGAAACTGAATCATGACTGATTTTCGTTATTTCCTCCGTGGTGATATGCCAGTTTTCGAGCAACACGGCCTCTACTTCTCTTGTGAATACAAGTTCTTCACATGGAGATAGTCTGCCACTTTGTTCTTAATCATTCAGAATTGTTTGACCACACTGCTTGCACCACCTAATCATTGTGTCATATAATGGTGCATTTGTTGCACCACCAACTCCCTTTCAAATGCAGAAAACAATCTACCCCGCAATACTCCACTTTTCCAAAAGCTTTGCCTTTTTTTCCCCTCTAGCAGGGTGCTTTGGTATTGTGGCATGAGGTTTGCAGTGTGTTCCAGGACTGCAGTCACGTTCTGCAAACAGACGAAAAATTAATTTTGTAATGTTATGTTTTCAAGGTGATTAATTAAAAATTTATGGCCACCTACTGTACATTATTTTTACATGTTGCTGATGAAACCCATGTAGTAGTGGCCTTTTTCTGCTCTTTTATTGGTGGAAGTAAATTTAAAATTCCAAATGCAAATCGCCCATAATCATAGGTGGCTACCATCTTTTAACAGCATGGTTATCATTTATCCTTGTAAAGTATTATTAATATAATGAGTCATATTTATCAGAGATCTTTCATGAATTGAACTGTAAATATTTGAAAAGTTTCCTTTACATTTTTGATGGGATGTTATTTTCTCTCTTTTTAAAGGAATGTTAGTTCTGCAGGAGAGTATGCGAGGAAAAAACTGAGAGAATGTGATGGTTTAGTTGACTCCTTGTTGTATGTTGTGAGGTCGGCGATTGAAAAATCAAACATTGGTAACAAAAGTGTTGAAAACTGTGTATGTGTGTTGAGAAACTTATCCTATAGATGCCAAGAAGTGGAAGATCCTCATTATGATAAGCATCCTGTTCCAACGCAAAGCAGAGTTGGTGCACAGCAGAAAGGTAATGTCCTCTTAGGTGTATTTTCTCCTTTCAGTAACTATGGAAAAAAGTTTTAAATTTTAACTTTGTTTTTTAATATGTGTTGAATTCTGACGACTGCCAATTGGTGTTACTGTGCACATTGATGCTAGTAATTTCTGCAGAGTGTAATTACTATATGCTATGTTGTATCCTTATCAGCTCAATTAGCATCCAGCTAGTCTTCTTAATTTGATTAATAATTTGCTATGCTGCTTTTGTATTCTCGAATTAGAAAACAAGTTATGAAGTATAATAATAACCAGGAAATTCAGGTATTGTAAGCTAACCAGCTTTTGGCACTGCAGTGTTTTGTTTGTTGATGGAGCCACATAGGACACACCAGCATGTTACATTGATGATAATTTCCTCTTTGTATGTTTGGTGATAAGTGGGGATGCAGAATGATAAGAATTTGCCTCAGAGAAATGAGATTTGCATTAAATTAAATCTTGCCTTTTTCTCTGAATTATCTTCATATCATTTCATACAAATGTACTTCATAACTATTTCTCCTGCAATTTGTGGTCTTTTTGTCACATTTGTTTACTGTATAGTATTGAATACATACCTGAAATACCCACTCCTCACATCTGACGTGATATTAGTATTTATTGACTGCTAGTGGAATGTCAGTAAGAACAGTTGTAATAATAGTCACCGTTTTTATGGATAAATGCAACAACTTTTGTAGAAACTATATACTGATATGTGTAGTAGCAGAAAGTAAAATAATGAGTTACTTTCACTTCACTCCATAACTTCCTGAGAGACCTTTTAATCATTGCCTAAGCAAGCCCTTTCTAAAATGACAATTCCCTGGGGTCCACAAATAATAAATGCTACTTTTTTTTAGGAAAGTTGTCCTGCCACACACAAAACAAATGCAGTGTTAAGATAAATCTACTAAATAACCAAAATGAATAATGCACTGGAAGTAGTTTCACATTATGAGTACTGTAACATATAAAGAAAAGTTGTAAAAAAAGAAATCCTGAAATATGTTGTACTTCGACAGTAAAATAAAACTGATACGGAATATTAGGAAGAGGGTGTGGGAGGGGGGAACAGGAGAATCAGCCATAGAAGATGAATTATTTCTTGCAAAGAGAATCAAACCATTATAAAAGACTCTTCATGTGCAGAAGAGACTTTTAAAAATTACTTTTAAAAACTAGGAGGAACTTTGGTGTAAGTTGTTTGGAAGAGAGAGCAAAACTGTTCTCAGAAGAAGTGATACAGATTGTCTAGTTTCCTTTTTTGAAATTCTGTCCTTAGCACAGACAATCCCCTTGGGTTAGAGCTGGCTTGATAGCCTGAACCTGGGAGTTGAGCAAGTAAATGTCATTGACTTAGAAATACGTAAGAAATATGATGAAGATTACATAATACTAGCTAAACAAGACTGGAGTCTTTGTTGCAATCTAGATGCTTTAAAAATGATAGATTACTGGGAAAGAAGATGGAGTACACATTGCAGTAAATAAGAAACCTATGTCAACTATAGTATAAATTGAGTTCAAACACAGGATATGTTCAACAAAACTTGTTTTCAGCAAGATAAAAATTTTAGCTACATTATTCTGCCAGCTGTCAGACTCTTCAAAGTGACAGAAAATATACTTCCTGGTAAATGTATTCCCCACTCTTCCCAAAACAGATTGAGAGTTTAATCATGCACCAGTTGAATGGAAAAATTACAGTTTTCTTAAGTGTCAGACAATAGAAGCTTAAGTGTTAACATTCCTGATCCATAAATATCAGTTCAAGAAGGATAAGGTTAAGTGATTTTGGCAATCTGCATTAAATTTCAAGTGGGGTTAGAGTCCAGTAATGGCAGAATGTGCAGCTCAGTGGTTGTATGAATAAGTTTCGAACTAGAAATCCGAAGGTTTGAGGTTTGATCCTCAGGTGACCCTAGAACATTTCTCTGTCATTTACTGCTTCTTTCACTTCTGAAAGTGATTTGTATCATGAAAAAACCCTATTTAGCACCACCATGGTGTGGAGTCCATATTGTATTGAAGGTCCCCCTGTAACTTACTGGTTAACGCAAAGATTGAGGGAGGTCAAGAGCAACCATCTTTGTAGGACCATGCTAAGTAAATCTCTGTGCTGTTCAAGCAAATCTTTGGGTTGAGGGCAGCTTCATTTTAGTGACAGAAACAATCTCCTGTTCTGCGTAAACTGCCTTTCCCATAACTTCAAATCTCCACTCTCTTGCAACAACTTTAATTGAGGACACTAAAAGGAATTATTCTTGAATCTTTGCAAGAATGCTTCACAGAAATGTTCGTGTATGTGAGGATGAGGTGAAGTTGTAATTTTCCCCAGTCATGTGTTGCTGTGACATTTGCTGCAGCACCACTATCATTTTAGTGATGTATGAAGTAGCCTGCTATGTGTGGAAATAATGTAATGAGTCATTGTAGCTGTTACATGTCAGACCCTTATTTAATTATATATTTTTATGAACTATGCAGTTTTATATGAGTTTCAGTAAAATTACACCAGTTGTCATGTTAGAACAGACGTTTTATGTAGAATATGGTGAAATATGTTATCTAATTTGGGATGTTATGCAGGCCTTACAGTTTGCTATTTGTCTATATCATGTATTTCATTGACATAGCATGTAGACCAAAACCTAGAGAGTTTATATTTTGCCCATATCCTGTAGTCGATTTGAATGTTGTGCCCGTTCATCGTTTATTACTTCTGTTATTGACAAACTTTGATTTTTTTACATTGTTGTTTTAGAGCATGTCGTTGCACATGTGTTTTAAAATATGCCATTGCACATTAAATTTGCACATTGTAGTTCAGTTCTCAGTGGCCTATTTAATATTAAGCAGTATTCTGTTTTTTGCATGATGCAGCATTTACTTTTGTCGCTAATGTGTGGAATTCATATCTTTTAAGGTAATAGATTCTGTTTTTTTGTGGGCTTTTGTTTTGCGCCTGTAACACACATGCTTTAAGGTGATCTAATGGCTCAGCATATCTACATATAAAAATACTTGGTCTGTTTCCATTTTTGCAGACACTACATTGTACGTACTAAGTGTGTGTGAATTTACTGTTCTCTCATTTAGTTATGAAAGGGAGACATAATTTTTCCATAGGTATGCAGTTAATCGTAGAATGTATAGGACTGGCTGTACATTTCTTAATACTGGTGATTTTGTTCTGAATAGGGCCATTCACATTTCGCACTCAAGCCTGAAAGTGGATAAATAGAGAGTAAAATTTATTTTTAGTTTAATCTTTGGTGGTATATAAAAAGCCTTCAAATTTTATTTTAGGGTTTGGCATTTACCTTTAGCTAATATTTTAATGTGATACTGAATGAGAAGTATGTGGGGTAGCAATAATAAATTGGAGTAGTGAAAGGAGGTATAACATAAATCATGAGTTACAAATTTGCCATAACATTAACCTCCTAATATTTCCATGTAGTACATGAGATTATGAATGCGTTAGAACTTTCACATTTGTCTGAACCACATGCAGTAAAGGAATTCAGAGTAGCTTCAGTATATAGTTAATTTCATTTAATGCAGATGTTGTGTGTATTTATGGTATAGGATTTCAATTGACCTGTCTTTTTTCCTTTTATATATTGTTGCTGAGGTTTTTGGTTTCTTCTTTATATATAACTTTAAAATTCTGTCTTGTAGAGATAACTATCCCGTATTATTTGTAAAACAAATTATTACATTATCTTCTCCTGTCAGTTATATATTTTCTTATTCCACTTTTTTTGTAGCATACAGCCTCTGTCAAGGTAAGCAACTGTACAAGTAATAATTACACAAACTGCTTTTGAGTTCTGTAAACCTTTTACATGTGCAGCTAACAATAATTTTGTCAGTGCGCATGCTCATTAGCCTGTTTCCTCAAAGCTCAGAATTATTAGGTACTCTTCTCCCACAGAAATTTATGCACTGATAATTTACAATAGTGTTTATGCACTCTCTGTTACTACATTTTATTGACTGATGTTGCATTCATGGGGCTACAGTGTTTGTCAGCTTTACTACATGAAATTAGCCAGGTCAATCAATTTTCCAAATAACATTTGTTCTGGTTTGTGTGCTACATTGACAATAACGTGTTGTTAGGTTTTAAAAGCCTATATCATCTTTTTATCTTCTTTTTGCTGATCTCCTACTTCCCTTTTTGTGTGTGTGTGTGTGTGTGTGTGTGTGTGTGTGTGTGTGTTTGTGTTTGTGTTTATGATCAGTTCACATGTAGGCTGGATCAGTGTACTTACAGGCTGAAAGTTAAATTCACAAGTGTGTTATGTGGAGAAAACTGGAACCACATACCACTTTCTTTTAGCTAATGGCCTGTTTTGAAATTGTTTATATTTTCAGTTTAATAAGTGCTTTTGAATCTCAAAGAACTTGTAATGCATAAGGGAGAAACTGAGAATTATTATTGCCTCCTAATTCACTTCCCTTTTAATAACCACTCAGATTTACACTGCATAAACAATCTCAGTGGGTTTTTTGTAAAGTAATTTCAGTATGCCTTTGAACAACAGTATGTACAGTATGAGTCAAAAAGGACTTTACAGCTGTGGAATGACCTAGAAATTTATTGAAATAACTTACAGAATTGATAGATGTGTCATTTTATAGCAAGCAACATTAAGTTTGATTCACAAAGTGCACCTGTACTCCCTCCCGCCACCAGGACTGCCAGCGTAGTGCACATTTAAAACGCCTGGTTTCACTGGTGCAGAGCACAACGAAACATTCCTGAACGCAATAATTTTCAGCAGCGAGTCAGAATTTCACAAGTGGCTTGGTGAACACCCACAACTGTAGAGTACAGGCCAGCGAAAATCCATGCGTAACCCTGGAACACATTTGTGACAGACCCGAAGTTAATGAGTTTTGTGCCCATAAGAAATTGAAAGTGTATGGCCCTTTCTTCCTCATGGAAAAAACTGTCACTGGTATTGTGTACCTGGATATGTGTGAAAACTTATTAATTCCACAGATCAATGAAGATGACTGAAATAGTCTGGTTTACTACCAGCAAGACAGTGTACCACCTAATTTCCTCACGGAAGTTCAAGGTTTCCTAGATAATCGCTTCCCAGGTCAGTGAATTGGCCGCAAAGGGCCAAACGTGTGCCCACCTCACTCCCCAGACTTGACATCACTGGATTTCTTTCTCTGGGCTTTAATTAAAGACCATGTGTATGTTCTTCCCCTACCAATTTAGTCAACCCCAAAAATCGAATCTACACTACTGCTGCACAAGATACAAGTGTGGGAAGAAATTAATTGCCAGTGGGATGTCTGCCACATTACAGATGGTAGTCACATCAAACCAAAATGACACTTGACACTTTTATGTGATACGTGAGGTTGTTTGCTACAAAAAGACGTGTCTACTGATTCTTTAAGTTATATCAGTAAATGTCTATATCATTCCAAAGCTGTAAAGTTCTGTTTGACTTACTCTGTATTATTCTTCTGCAGTAAAAAACCACAGACCCCAGTCCTTTGGGCATGTGTGTGTGATATTTCTGCTGTGCACAAGTGGTTGAGTTTTTGATGAGTGGAGTTTGGAGTTTGTTAAGACAAATATTTCACAGAATTGAGAACTTAGCACTTCTTAAAAAGTTGTGCAGCAAAGTTTTGAATTTCACCTTTAACATTGTTTTCATGCTCTATTATTAACCGTTCTTTCAGTTCAAATTTAAAGGAATGAAGCGAAGTCTCATCCCCTGTCACTGTTTGTTAAGACAGGCCATTTTTAAGTGGCCTGTCAAGTTGGTGAATACCGTGTTGCTTGTCTTAATCACATTAGTCAACATTCACAGCACCCAGCATTCAAACACTTTCCAGAAACCCAGATTTTCAGTAATGGTAAACATACTTCTTTTAATGATGGAAAGCTTGTGAGACACTTGATTATAATATGGTGAACAGCACAAATGATGTCATCAGTGTGTCATTGCAGTGGGTGATCAGGCATACCTCATTTGATTAGCCAGCAGTTTTCCTCCTCTGATTTCAGTACAGTAACAAAGTCATACACAATAGCAGCACTATCTGTTTGTAGAATGATTTCATATTTCCGGTGAGAGTAGGAATAGGTCAGAACATCAGTGTGAACGTAAAATCTACAACACTGTTAACAATATATAAAAAAGGAATGGGAGTCCCTGCTCTTTCTGACAACGTTGTACAGTGTATAATAGCACAAATGGTAAAAGCCAAATGTTACTTATTGGGAAAAGCATCTCATTTTTAATTTGGCTGCATATTTGTTCTCAGTTTCATTTTCTATATTTTTGATGAAATCTAAAAAAGATTTATTTTTTTGTCACTTCACATTATCTTTTCATACGTAAATAATTCTTTCACATTTGTATGTAGCTCCCCTCTCCATCCAGTTTCTACTCACTTTGCTCAGAAAACTGGAGTGTTCTTTTTGTATGTTATTTATATACTGTAGTCATAAAAGTGCTTGTTTTCGAACTCTGAGGTATCACTTAAATAATGTGTAACTAGTACCTCCGTAGAGGTGCCAAACATGGGATACTCAACTAATGAGAGGTCTGTTCACTGTAACGCAGATGTGTGAGCATTATCTCAACACAGACAGGTTCCTAAAGATTGGAGAGGGAATGTAATGTCTGAAATGTGTGTGTAACTGAAAAATATCTAGGACAGTAATAACACATATTTTAATGATGTGTGTGCTGTGATTGTAGGTAACTGACCAACAAGACACAGTGGAAGTTGTACAAGGCTGTTGTCATCACCTTTCCTGCTGACACAGAGATTCTCACCTTTTCACACATTCTTTATTGTTCTGTTAGAACCATATTTTCACCTTCTTTGACTCTGGAAAATGATTCTGCACCCAAGTTTTTTGAAAGTTCCCTACACAATGCAGTAATGCTATCCCTTTTGCATTATACATGGTCTAGTCACGTTAATGTAACTACCGCCTATGTTCAATGTCATCATGCAGCTGGCAGTTGGTAGCACTAGCAGCAGAGGGTATATAAAGCATGTTTCGGGCTCCAGGAAACAGTGCTGTTGTTGTCGTAATGTGAAAATGGAGCAGCTTATCTGACAGTCAAAACAACATGATCAAGAGCTTTGGCAGCAAGGGTGGAAGCATTTCTGAAATGGTCAAGTTTGTAAACTGTTCATGTGCCACTGTGGTTAAAGTATATCATACATAACAAAATGGTGCTATCCAAAAGTTGTGCCAAGACATCTGTGGATCTGTGGTGCACCACAGGCCATAGAAAACAGGGGTGAACAATGGCTGCATAGATATTTACAGGTGAATAGATGTGCACTGTTGAGCAGCTGACCACCCAGAGAAACCAAGGGTTTATCAACACTATCTCCTCAATGGCCATTCATTGAACATTGCTGTGTATGTGTCTTCACAGCAGGCATCTGGTTCATGCATCCATGGTGGCTGCTGGTCAGTGATGATGAAGGCTGGAATTCACATAGGAATATCACAACTGGACATTCACTGAGTCGTTATAGGTGGCCTGTTCAGATGAATCACATTTTATGCTCCATCAGATAGATGGCAAACACTCTGCAACAATTGACATAGGGGCCCATGCTGGAGGAGGCATCGTTGCGGTCTGGGGAATGTTTTTACAGTATTCCCTGGGTGAGCTCATCATTCTGGAAGGCATAGTGGATCAACACAACTATGTGTCAATCCTTGGGGACCATGTCCAGCCCTATATGAAGTTGGTTTTTTCTTCGGCATAATGGCATCTACCAGCAGGGCAATGCGACATGTCACACAGCTCTCAGTGTAAATGCATGGATTGAAGAGCACCAGAATGAGTTTAATGTACTCCCCTTTCTGCCAGACTCCCCAGATTTAGACCCAGTTGCGCATCTGTGGGACCACCCTGATCAGGCTGTTCGCGCCGTGGATCCTCAACTGAGAAACTTAGTGTGGCTGGAGTTGGCATATCTCCACATCTCTGTTGCTACCTTCCAGAACCTTATTGACTCTCTTACAGCATGTCTCACTGTGATCTACACTGCAATAGCCGGTTCTTCAGACTTTTGACAGGTGCTCACATTAATGTTACTGGACTATGTAGAAATTAAAAAATTTGAACACTCACTTCCTTCTTTCTCTCTCCTTCTTTGACTTCAGTAAATGTGATTTCTTTTAGTATTTATTGTGATAATATATGTAACTAGTGTTCCTTAATAAATCATACATGATTATGTAGAAATGTATCTTAGTGTCGTGTGTTGCATCTGCTTAGTTCATAAAGTATTCTGCCTATATTTAACTGACTGCAGTGCAAGATATTGGCTTTGACATCCTATTTAATAGTTTTCTAGCAAGAGCAGTTTATGTAAACAAACATTTTATATTGTCATACACCCATGTTCATTCACTGTGTATGTAAATGAGACTGTCTTCATTTATTATTGTATGTCAGATAGAAGCTGAAAAAATTACACTTTTTCTTGCAGTGTAAAACATCAAAATGTTAAAGGGGGCTCAAAGACAAGTTGGTTGTTGAACTCAAATTTCCACAAATTTGTAGTCAAGTTACATAATGCCTAGAAACATGAGTGTTGGGCCCGAAGATTATGAAGACATGGTTCTGCTAATAGATAATGGAAAATTACGTACACTTTAGGAAATACATTTTGGTGTATTCAATACCATTTTGTGTGTGCGCGCACGTGTGGTTCTCTCCCCCCCCCCCCCCCCCCCCCCCTCTCTCTCCTTCCCACTGAGAGTTTGTGTGTACTCATTCACCTACACAGGCTGGTTGCTCTTTTCGTTTGGCAATTACTTCTTTTATATCTTTGCTTCAATTTTTCGTCTTGTGCATGTAAGGAAAAGTTACTTTCTTTTATGTGCATAATAAGGGGTGTGGTACTTTACACCAATAATAGGTGTTCTGATGTGCATGCCTGCTGTTGAAACTGTCATGTAATTTTCCATTTTCTTTTAGCAGCTTTATAATTAACTGTTTTTTCTACAGCATTGAATTACCTTTCATTGATATTCCCATAAGATCTGTGAAATTTATTTGGATTTGTGGGGTTCAATTTGATGAACAAATGTTCTCATTTGCAATTAAATAGAATGCTTCATTACTGAAAGTTCATCTCTCCCAGTTCTCTCCTCTCCTCACCCCTTTCCGCTCAAACAGGTGTGATATATCTCTCCCTCCCTCTCCTTTCACAATATTGATCAAAGATATGCAGAAACACAAGGAACATCTCTAAGTTTTTTTCTCATATGTTAGAATACATGTAGCATCAGAGAAATTATTGTTTAATACATTAAATTGTTAATTGCACATGCTCATGCTTTTCATTGGTTTTTAGTGTTTGCATTATATTTCAGTGCAGCTTTGCAACATCTCGTGTGTGGGTATGAATGGCTTCTGAAAATTGAGGTACAAATCTTTGATTTTCTGGAAGTGCACAGCGTGAAAAAAATTAATAAGTGAAATGATTCATTGAAACTGAAGTTTTGTCTTTAAAATTGCAATATGCAGTATGTTATTGTGCTATCTGTGATTTTCATAGTTACAGACATTTGCTTCAAGAAGTGTAATGCTGTTACTTTTTTGTCAGAGCTGTGTCATTTGAATTTCTATTCCATTATACCACTTTATAGTATTAACTTCTGTCTTGTCATTTGTGAAGTACTATTAACACATTGTCTTGTACAGATTAGGCTTGCGTGTATGTGTGCGTGTAGTTGGAGCCATTCGGTTACCATATGTTTGCATGAACAATTATTGTTATTTGTAACTGCAGCTGTGTAATTAGAGATAAATGCATGTGTGAAATTTAATTCGGTTGTTCCCTGTGCCTCATTTTGCTTTTGTATTTTAACCCTTTCAATGTTGTGTAGCTCATTGGTCCATGGAATACTCTCTCTCTCTCTCTCTCTCTCTCTCTCTCTCTCTGTGTGTGTGTGTGTGTGTGTGTGTGTGTGTGTGTGTGTGTGAGAGAGAGAGAGAGAGAGAGAGAGAGAGAGCGCACACGCACACGCGTCCGTGCCCGTGTCCGTCCATATACATTTCAATGCCTCGTGAGCTTGGAGATAATTCTTTAAGTTGAGAGGACTACTCAAGAAAGTTGATGGTGGGTGCATATTCTATGTAATTGTAGATCGTAAGGAAGGACAGTACAGGATAGAATTCAAATTAATTTATTGCACCACTTCTAGATGTGCATTAAAAAGTTACTTCCTCTTCCTGTTGCAAGATTTCTTTTGAAGTAAAAGTTAATAATTGATTACAGCAGGGGAAAAATGTAGTGAAACTTTAAACTAATAGGAAAACGTCTGTATCTCCTAATCAACATAGATGGCATTTAATCACTTGCTAAAAGTGTATCCATATTACCTCTGAAAGAATATAATCTCTCATCTTCAAGTAATTGGTGCTCTACTTCCTGTCAGAGAAGCATAGACGTAAATCCTGATATGTCTATTCTGATTTGACTTGCATATAGTTTTCCGGAGCCCATAATGTCTGTGGTGAACTCGTCCCAGAACACGACATGTCACACCTCATCCGTCCCAATCAGAACTATTACTCTT
This sequence comes from Schistocerca serialis cubense, assembly GCF_023864345.2. NCBI lineage: Eukaryota > Metazoa > Arthropoda > Insecta > Orthoptera > Acrididae > Schistocerca > Schistocerca serialis. Next base: position 374,557,020 of record NC_064640.1, read on the forward strand.
CCTGTCAACAGTATTATAGCCATCAGTTTTTAGCAAAGAGAAATGAAAGTTTCATTCCTTTCAGACCCAAAGGAAACATCTCAGTTATTGGTAGCTTGCCACATATTTACCACAACCACACTTGGTTAAGCAAGATGTAGGTGAATCTTAGTGTAAAAAAGTGCCTGTAACATGCATTTATCGTGTTTTGTGGGGACACACACTTTTCACATAAGAAGGTGTCAGTTTTGCAGTGAAACTATGGGGCTTCCTTAATGATTTATAGTAGTAGCCACAAATAGAATTGGATTCATTGCTGCCAGTAGTTTTGAAACTCATGTCTATTATTTCCTGTTCTTATAGGTGACAATTTGGGCTGCTTTGGTGCAAGCAAAAAGAAAAAAGACGCACAGCCCATTCAACAGAAGGAAACAGCTGCAAGCAGCCGAAGCACAAATCAACGACTAGAACCTGTCAAAGGAATGGAACTTCTTTGGCAGCCTGAAGTAAGGAAGAAAACTTGTACTTCTTTACATTGTTATGTTGTTGTTTCTTGATCCTGATCATAATTTTCTTTTACTTAGGTTGTTCAGTCTTACCTCTCTCTCTTGCAAAGCTGCTCGAATCCAGAAACGTTGGAGGCAGCTGCAGGTGCGCTGCAAAACCTTGCTGCGTGTTATTGGCAACCAAGTATTGAAATAAGAGCAGCAGTGAGGAAAGAAAAGGGTCTTCCAATTCTGGTTGAGCTTCTGCGAATGGAAGTTGACCGGGTTGTCTGTGCTGTAGCAACAGCTCTGAGAAATTTGGCCATTGACCAGCGGAACAAGGAACTGATAGGTATTATTAGGAACCACAGGATTGTCTCAAAAGTTTCTGTACAGAACTACCTGCTTTTAATTTTAATGTTTATCTGTTTCAGGGAAGTATGCTATGCGAGATCTTGTACAGAAATTACCGTCCGGAAATCCACAGCATGATCAGGGAACATCAGATGATACCATTGCCGCTGTACTTGCAACATTGAATGAAGTAATAAAGAAGAATGCAGAATTCTCTAGGTTTGTGAGCTTGCCTATACTGTGATTGTTCCTAAAATATGATTTTTAGAAGAAGTGTTGTTCAAACTAGGTTTACTCTAGGAATAACATACTCTATTAAGATTTACCAGATATAATATTTATACTTTTTCCTTTCTTTTTGAACAACAGTTGTATCAAGATTTCAGTGTTTCTAAATTTTGAATATAATCTGTTGCGCCCCCCCCTCCCTTCCCCCCGTGATGTGGGATATATAAATCTGTTATATCAAGATCTATCAATTAGGGTGTCTCAACACACAAAAAAGGCTCAATCTGTTTCAGCAGAATCCATTGGTTCACACAACATGCTGAAAAGTTGCAGCAGGCTTGCATTTGTTTTTACCATTATTTACAAAAGGACAATAGCACCATTAGGAAATATGTAGAGGGTGTAATGTAAACATCATATCGTATGACTTGGGAAACATGATGATGATGATGATGATGATGATGATGGTAATGCATTTGCAGATTTCTTTACCTTCTGATGACACATTTTTATTTCTGAAACAGCAAAAATACTTGTTATATTGGAAACATTAATCCATCTGTGATTTTGGAAAGATTAAGACACGTGGGTAGTTTGATCCTTAAGTATCTATGAATGGACAATTTGGCAGTGTTCATTGTTCATCCAACAGCTGCCATACCTTTGGATGTAATACATGTTGAGAAATCGCTTTTGAGAAATGATAGCCAGTAGACTGGGAAAGATACTGTTGGGTCAATGACTGTGTACCAGCTGTAGAAGTAAATCATCCATGTGAGTGTCTGATTTTGCAATACATACGAAGTAGATTGCCCAACAGCTAATATTTGATCAAAAGTTTACTCTCGGGTGGTCTGTGTATTGCTTCATAATCAGTTTAAAACCAAAGTTAATGACATCTTGTTGTCAGCTGTTGGGGTTGAAATGTGAATACGTTATTTTCTTCTTATATGTCAGAATAAATGCTGTGGGTCAGTGTAATAAGAATTGCAAATACTTCCTCCACAAAAAAAGAAAAAAAAGTAAGGCTACCCACATTACTAAAGAACTATTTGTCTTGGTATGTGACGGTTTTTTGATATTAAACAATGTACTTATACTTAGGGACAGGAAAAAGCCTTCTTATTTTATGACTAAACTCAGTGTTATATTTTGCCAAATTTGGTGTCATTTTTTCCTAACTTGATGTTATTTTATAACTAATTTTTTTCCAAATTATTGTTTGCCAAATCTGGTGTTATTTTTCTTGCCAGATGCAATCTCATGTTTTGCACAATTTTGTCTTGGATTTTTTGCTAAATTCAGTGTTTTTTCCAAATTATGTCTCATTTTTGCCATGTAAAGTGCCTTTTAACCAAATTCATTTTTATTGTTTTGCCAAATGTAATGTTTTTGTGAAATTCAATGATGTTTTAAAATTTGCTGATTTTTAAATCAAATTCTAGATTTTCTTGGTAGATTTGGTGTTTGTGCATTTTTTTTTCACAAATTCCATGTTATATTTGCTAATTTTGGTGCTATTTTTGTCATGATATCAAAGTTCGTTGCACAGGAAATGAACTGACAGGTTAAGATTACACTCAAACCTCGGCTTTGAGGAGACTTGAAGTCAAAATGCAAATTTAACGTTCAATAACTATCACTTATGAATAATAGTAAATTACTGGCCTCAGATTTTTAACGTTTGTATACAACAAAATTACAAATTTTTTGATTCTGCATAAAAATAACCAGTTTTGCATTATTTTGCTCAAAATTGCTAATTTTTCACAAAAATTTTCTGTCCCTACTCATGCTGTAGCAATTTCCATCAAAATTGTCAACTCACAGCCAGTGTATGAGTAGTTTACTACAGTAGTTTTCTTAAGCTCCACCGAAAGATACCTTCTGTAAGGTCTGCCACAAAAGAAATGTGACTGCAAATTTGGATATTGGTCAGATTTGTTTGATACCTGTTGTCACCTTCAAAAAAGTACCTATTGAACTCAATGCCTACAATTGTTCCTTATCTTGCTGAGAACAGATATGTGTATCATTTTCTGTACATTAGTTACTCACATTTTTGTCTTTCGGTGCTGTGCAAGAGCACATCTATAGTATACTGCTTGATACCAGTCACAAAGTTGATTGAACTTGTCACAGTGTAGCAGCACAACTGAACATAAAAAATAGCCATGCTCTAATACCCTATGACAAATAATGCATTAGAACTGAAAAGAACCTCTCTTTGACAAGGTGGTAGAGTATAATTATCTGCCAGTAGTTAGAAGTTCTTCAAAGACATGCAAGTGTGATTCTTTTGTTTATGCTTGCCAGTACCTACTGCCTAATGCCATTCACTGTCAAGACTTAATCTTCATGATTATCATGTAGGTAGGTACGAAAAGATCCCATGGTAGGAAACAAATTTTGGACTGACAAAACTAACAAAAATAATTGTGTAGTTTCAGTGGGAACCTAATTCATTTCACGCCAGTAGATTTTGGAAACTGATAAGGAGCTGAAGGAATACCTAAAATACTTCAAAAAGGACTGATGTCATCAGATTACACATTAGCCCTATTGTAATTAATTTACAGTTTCCCAAAAATCCTTTGTGGTAACTGTTAGGATGCAGCCATTCTTATCCTTTTAAAGCTACGTTCATGAAGTTTATTGTGTGGTGTATGATTATACAGGTCATTGCTGGAAGCTGGTGGTGTGGAACGCTTGATGAATATAACAAGACAACGTCAGAAGTATACACCGAGGGTCCTGAAGTTTGCTGGTCAAGTTCTTTTCACTATGTGGCAACATCAAGAACTTAGAGAGGTTTACAAGAAACATGGTTGGAAAGAGCAGGATTTTGTTACCAAAACAATAGCTGCTCGAAATGCTGGACCTAATTCTCCAAATAATGCTAACAGCACACTGAATCGACCAATGGCTAGCCAGGGAGGAACACGGTATGAAGACAGGACGATGCAGCGCCCAACAAATGTAAACAGTACATCTCGCAGTCCTGGCCCGCCCATGTACCAGCAGGTGTGTTTCTAGCTTAACTGCATGCTTAAAGAAAGAAAGGGGCTTCTGTTATCTCTCTCTCTCTCTCTCTCTCTCTCTCTCTCTCTCTCTCTCTCTCTCTCTCTCATATATCTCACACACACACACACACACACACAGATCACTTAATGCTAAGTCATATATCGTGTATCTAAAAAATGACGCTTTCATATCAGTGTATGTTGTTATAATTCTTTTATGCGGTTGTATTGTCAGTACTTCATATTCTTGTTTCATGTTTAGGGGAAAAGATAATTTCTTCAAATTAGTTAATTTCTTGGTTCATTATTTGAACAATTATATGCTCAAAGAGTAAGGTTGTGTTACTAATAAGCGGAGAGCATTTGCAAATTAGTCTTCTATGAGAATTATAAGAGACATTACAAAAATTTGTGACTTACCCTAAGTTAGACTGTCAAATGAAGTCCAGTAGTTACATTTTTGCTCAGGCTTGTCAGATTCCATATACTTGACTAGACATATTACTCTTCCTCTATCAAAGAATTGCTTTTCAGTGGGACAACATTTTAATTCAAGTAGATACTTAGTGGGGTACAATCGTATGATAGATGTAGAACAGTAGGACACTGCCCACTGATTATCCAGTGTGTTGTCACAGTGTGTTGTTCTGTTGATCCAAGTGTGTTGATCAACCTTTGGCACATAAGAGCCGTAAATTATCACGGAATATATCGTAAAAGTCCATGGTGTGTGATCAGGAATAGAAGGCAACATGAGTGGGCAATGCTTATGTATTACAGTATAGTGGTTCATAGACAACGAGCAAATGCTCAGTGACATCTCAATTCACATTTGATGTGGTTGACATCCTTAAATTTGGGGGCCAGAACATAATCTAGCATTTATGAGGAAACTCGTGAAATCAGTGTACTAGATTCCAGGCCTTATGTGGCATGGGAAATTGTGCTGAAAGAAAATACCATGTATGTTTGCAAGTGTTGAGCCATAATATTGATGCAGTTTACGACTTTCACGGTCCCCTCTGTTGTCACGTGGTGCGTATGTTGAATAGGTGTTGTACGACAAGATGGCGTATCATGACATAATGTAACAGAAAATGTGACTTATCTAACAAGCAACTCATTTCTGTTGATCCATGATCAAACCCTAATCTTTCCATGTCTGCTACAATCATAACTGACACTGTTGGACAAGAATGAAACACTTTTGAGAAATTCTCTTCTGGCTCTAATTAAAACACTGGGTGATTAATAATGGGTTTCAAAAGATGTTTCCCTTCTGCAGTGTCGTACTTTACTGTCAGCTGGGTGACAGGCTGCCACATAGTCAACTTTACATATTGGACAAGACTCTGATATCCATATTTTTTAGCCAGATGTAAACATCCAGTGCTTCAGCATATATTGACAGTTTGTCATTCTACCACATTTGATAAATGTGAGTAACAGCTGCATGTAAACCTCAAGTGAGTTGTGCTCTTTCTGTGTACTCATTTCTGTATACAGGTCATCACAACCTTCAGATTTACACAAGGCTACAGTTTCGACGATTCTCTTGCATCAAGCAAAGCACTCTAATTGTTTAGGCACTGCATTAGCATTTGAGAAGATTGGTATTCAAATCGCCTTCAGATCATTCAGATATAGGTTTTTTATGAGTTCCTTAAACTTTGTTAAGTCAAATAATGGAAATGATCGTGTTCTTAATCACAAATGACCTCACCATCAACAGGATGTTTAGCAGTGTTTTATCTATCCAGTTACTTTGCACAAAATAAACCAAATGGTCTTGTATTGCTAACACTTGTGACATGAGTTTTGTTCTGTGCCTTGTACCTCCCACGTGACACAAGCTGACCCAAACACACCACTTTGTGGGTAATATTGCTGTAACTGATTGGTGTACATTGGAGGACGAGACAAATGTACCTTTATTCACTGCATGTGTACGAATTATTGAAAAGTCAAAGGCCACTTAATCTTAAGATATATTATTAGTACACATCAAATAACAGTATTTTTGTGGTTAATCAGCACATTTTCAGAGCCCTTTCCTTGCAGATTATAATTTGAAAATTAATACTAATGGTGGTGTTTAATGCTCTATTTTTATTTGTAGCATAGGTTTTATTTTCCATGTTGCCAGTTCTCAGAACACACATCTAGTTTGGAAGATGACATTGTTGGAGAATTCTCTAATTATTCTCCAGTGCTGAAAGTTCTTTTTAGTGAAGTACAACTTAGTTTTCTGACTTTCTGCATTGAATTTTGTCTGTATGTGATAGCATGTCCAGTGAAAAATGGACAGGCCGTAATGCTCCCATTTGTGGTTTGTAGTTGCCCCTTCCATTTGTGATGGCACAGAGAGCTCTTTGTGAAAGGTGCTGACTGAATAATTCGCAGAAATGGTCTCTAGCTGTACATTTATAATATAAACCTATTTTGTTTCTCAAATAACCTCCCCCTATGTTTGTTACAAAACAGCAAAGTTCTTCATACAACTTTGTTGCTGCCAGGTCCTCAGCTTATTTAATTTTTCTTTATGGTTGTTGTTCTGAACTGGCTATTCTGAATCACATTGTTTACTCTTAACTGTGGCTGTCAGTTACAGCATTTACACTGTTTTCAAATGTATCTGGCATCAAACTCAAATGAGATTAAGTGGCATGTCATCATTAACTCTCCTCTTATGCAAAGTGGCATACAGCAAAAACAGATAACAAGTGGAATGTGATACGGCACAAATGATAAGACATAAAATTATATTATGTTTTATTGATTTTGTGTGAGATCATCTGTGTAGAAGGCAGTATGCCACTCTGCTTATGAAGAGAGATAATGACAACATGGCACATAATCCAGTTTGAGTGCATACAACAGACCAAGCACAAAGTGTTCGAAAATAGCATAAATGCTGAAACTGTCAGTCACAATTGTTTCTTTCAAACAGCCAGTGTGGAGCATTGTTCTGGTATACCACATGGATTTTGGATTACCGTAAATTAAAAATTTTCTTACTGTTACCTGTAGGACACAGGCTTCAGTTGTATTTCCTTTTTACTATGTCAAAACAGCTAATTAATTAGAAGATACTCCTGTAAACTTTGCCGTGACAGTGAACAAATTTTAAATCTGAGAAAATGTCAACTGAATATCACAGTGATTACAGTTATTTCATCTGTGGCATTTTGGCGTAATGTGTCTACATTTGACGCATTATTTGGTTAGTAAAATTGTCATTATATTTTAGTGTGGTGAGAGATAAATGTAAAGAATTTCCCATTGGTTTTTCTGTTACACATAATGGCTATTGTTCACAGTAGTTTTAACACCCATGGATAGTATTGTAAATCCGATTTTTAACTACCTTATCGTCTCAGTGAGATTTGAATTGTATTGATGCCCAGTAACATTGCATTCTGTCGGGATGTTGAGTAGTTGGTCAATCCATGTAGTGGTTATTGCCTTTGGTTCCTTTAGGTTTTTGACCAAAAGTTGTATCCAGATCCTATATACTCATATTGTTGGTATTCCCACGTCAGCAAGTTTTTTTGATCATTGTGTCTCAATTGCTTCACGGAGGCAGTGATATTTCACACATGATTGATTTTAAAGAAATGAGTTTCTGTGAAATTTATGGTGTCATCAATAAATTATGAAAATTGAGTTTGCTACCCTCTCATTACAAAAGAGAGTAAGGAAACAGAGAGAAAAAATAATGGCATATAAGAAAGTCCGTATGTAAAATTTGCAATAATGTCTGTAGGCAAATCCGGGTGAAAGATCTGTCAGAAAATTTTGGCCAAATGTAAACAGAGTGGACAGATCAGAACTTTCCAACCATCTTTCGTATGTAAGTTAGGCGTTAAAACTGAAGGCAGCAGGCATAAAGCAAAAGTATTAAATTTCTTGTTTAAAAATGCATTCATGAGTGAAAATACTGTCACATCAGTTTTGACCACCATAATCACTCTTAACGGAGAACCATAAAAATGTGCATCATCATTATTGAAAAACATAAAAAGACTAGTCATAGCAAACAAGGCACTAGGTGTGGACAAAACTTTGTCTTCAAAGTGAACTCAGTCTCAAAATCTGATGGAATAGTTATGACGTGGTAAGTTGAATCCAATGTAAAATCAGCCCCATTCCTGTTTCAGAATCATGGAGAAGGTCTTGGACAGTGAAAAGTCCCGCAAGACTAGAAAAGAGCACACGTAATTCCTGGTGGCAAAAGTAGGAAATAATGGATGTCTGGAATTACAGACAAATGTTGATAATGCATGCCTGTTGTAGGATCAAAGCTCAAACATGACATTTCTGTAAGAAAAGAAGCTTATATCAAAGAATCATCATGGTTTCAGAAGAAATTACCCACCCGAAACACAGCTTGCTTTATTCACCTGTAATACCTTGCAAGTGGTAGACACAGGTAGACAGACAGATTCAGTCTTTGTAGATACTGCGAAGGCATTTGATAATGTACTAAATCATGCACTAAAAGCCAAGATATAATCATACAGAGCAGACGTATATGACGAGCTTTATCAAATTTGACTTGTAGAACAAGGTAGATTCTGTTGGACAGCGAATATTCGACAGGAATGAAAGTGGGTGTGTAATGTTCTCAATTTGCATAAATAGTTTATCAGATAACCTTGATTTTTGCCCTTGGTTTTGTTGTTTAGAGGAAAGCATCATTGTTGAACTATTGTAAGAAAATGCAGAAATATGTGGTTAAATGCAAGATAATGCCCATAACAAAGAGAGAGACTGTGATCTTGTCTGTTCTCAAGATCAGAGGTGAAGATCTGGAGTATGAGACAGAGTATTAATATTTAGGGATGATACTAAGAAGTGATATGAACTGGAAGAAACATATAAAATCAGTAGTAGAAAAGTTGAAAGGAAGGCTTAGATTTGTTAAAAGGGTTCTGGGAAACTGCTGTGCATCTTTAAAAGAAATCATATGCAAGTCACTAGTGTGAGATCTGGTCTATCATTGGCATTCTTGTCAGGGTGGCAGAACGGTAGACGTTGAATGATTTCAGGGATGGGCTGCTACTATTGTAATGGGTTGGTATAGCAAATGTGGAGGTGTAACATAGATGATTGGGAAATTTAATGGGAACCTTTGGATGAAAAATGGCAACTTACAAGCAAAACCCTGTCCATAAAGTTGGATAACGAGTACTCGAGAAAGACTGCAACAAATCTACTGCCACCACTGTATATGCCACATAATGGCTATGACAATAAGATAGAGAGAGATTTGTGTATATGCAGGGGTATATAAAGTCATTCTTCCTGTGTGCAGTACATGCATGGAATAAGACAGCAACTCATTATTATTGGAATAAAGTACCCTCTGGCATGACTGTACAGTGTCCTGTGGCTAATCATTTGTGTGTAATATTGGTTGTGCATTGTCATCAGCTGATGAAGTGAATGATTATCCACCATTCCTAGCTAATATAGTCACTATTAAGATAAATGTATATGTGGATTTAAGTGTAATTCATTTTTAGTGTTTCATAGCAGTCTATAAACACTTCTGAATCAGTACAACAGTGTTTAAGCGCATTCTAGGCCAAATGGGTTATACCAGGTTATTGATGCGTAATTTCTCTTTTCCCTCCTCCATAGAAAAAATAAATTCACTGCATTCAGAACTAAACTGCATACCACAGTAAATTTTAATGATGTAATCATAAAATTTTTGATATAACTATCATCCAAAATGAGGTATTGAGTACTGAAACAAAGAACTCTTTCATAGTAACAAGTTATAGTTTTGAAATTTTATAATAATTATGCTCTCCAGTAGGCAGAGTAGTGTGTCTGTGGCTGTAGGGGAAAACCTGTCAGAGCGGTTACAATTTCACCTAACAGAGAGATTATTTTTTCCATTACTGATTTCTGACCTGAGTCCCACTTTCACATCATGACATATATTTCTTGTTTAATAAATATATGGGGGAGGGGGGGAGAGAGAGAGAGAGAGAGAGAGAGAGAGAGAGAGAGAGAGAGAGAGAGAGAGAGAGAGAGAGCTAGCTAGCTTTAATTTGGCTTTAGGAGGTAATATTCTGTTGTCAATAACTGAATCAGTTGGAGGTAGCCATAGAGGAGACATTCCTACACAATTATATATTGATGTAAGCTTGAAGTGGAGAGAACGTATTATAACCACCTGGTAGTTTTATATTTTTGCCTGATGGTAACTTGAAACTGTTATTCTTATCCCACCTGAGGAATAGTTTTGAAATTTTATAATAATTATGCTCTCCAGTTGGCAGAGTAGCGTTTCTGAAGAGAACTTTTTAGATGGAATTTTAGCTTGCTTATAGGCAGTTGTTCCAGTAGTGACTAAACTGATTCTGTTTGTTGGAAAAGTTTATCAATTTTCTAACTCACTATCTTATTCCTAAACCAAGTTTGACACAGACAGGTTAATGTCTACATGGATTCAAAAATGGGCAATTAACTGGCACTTAAAATTCTGCTCTGAGAAAAATCACGTCTGTTTTTGCTGTTGTTAGACTAATTTTTCTACGTGAAATTAATCTGAGAAGTAACTATTTTCAACAGTTTGTTGTTTTAGAACTAGTATTTGATGACAACTACAGATGTCTGTCTCACCTTAAGGATCTAAAAATAAAGGACACTTGTATTCTTAAGTGACACTCAAGTTCTGTCAGTACTCATTTTTTTCACATTTTAAGTAGCTTTTCGTGTAAAGTGGCTCACTTGACTTCTCGCAATTTTTTTAGTTGTATCTTAATGCCTTACATCTATAACAAAATTGCTCATATTTTTTTGACAGTGATTGCAATCTTCGAAGAGGTACTGTAGCAGATGACACATTGACATTATGAGAAGTTCATCTTGTCGATTCCGTCAATATACTAATGTCTTCTAAGCACATACAACAGTAAAAATGTTGAGAACATTCAGGATATTCAGGGTACCCTTCCATGTTTCATAAAGACAAACAAAAGGGAATATTGTTCATGTGGGAAGCCCAACATGGAGAAAAAGAAGGAAAAAACTTGTTAGCTAGTTAATGTAACAATCTGTTGACACTCTGTTACATAATGTGCTATCCCCATACAAACTACCATTTTTTGTTCTTGGGGCATTGTATCTTAAGACAGTAGAGTGTAACTGACGAGCAATGAAGGGCTGAAGCAACAGTCTGTAAAACTAAAGTCTATTAGCAGTCAGCTTGAAGCATGAGGGAAAATCTGAACCTCACTGGCCATATAGTGTTATTAACATCGTGTACTTTGCTGGATGTTGGAAAATGCTTATAAAGAAGTCAAGTAATAGGTTGCTGCAACACACACATTCTCATTTTTGATACTTGCTTCTAAACATGAACAAAGTTCACTTGTTTGAAATTTATTGTATGTGTACTGTCCTCCCTCCCTCCCCCCCCCCCCCCCCCCCCCTGTTTTTATGGGATGCTATGCTTTAGTAGACTTGTTATATAAATAGGGAAAAACCTTTCTTTCGGATCTTAGTCAAATTTTTTAGTTGGAAAAAGTTGGTAGTTTTTCAACAGAAGTTTGTTTTGTTGAACATACCAAAAAACAATACATTGTATACATGTGCATGACTGTATTGTATGAATGCCATTCATACTCTGTGGGTGGTGTTTCTGTGTTGTAGTAACATTTATAGTGACAGTAGTACTATAAATGCCCATTGTATCCAGCATTCAGCCTATTTTAAAATTTACTTTCATCCTCTCTCCCTGTTTCCTTTCTCTGCACTTCTTTGCCTATGTCCCTGGATATAATATTCTGAAGGTAGTCAGTTTAACAGATAATAAGAAATTGAGTTTATCACAGGAATATGAAATACTTTCTTTTGAAAAAGACAGTTTTTAGGAAGGGAAAATCAATTGTATGCTTGTGGTCCCAAGTGAGTCCAACATTATTAGAAGAATAGTGAGAAACATATATTATTTGAAGGTGACATTAGAGACAACGTTGAACAAATAACACAGTACATAGCAAAGAAGTAGTAATGTAAGGTGTAGGATATATTGTCCAATATAAAAACCAGTATAAAAAAGGAAAAATACTATAATCCTGAAGATAGCAGGAAGAAAATTGTCAGTAACATGAAAGAAAATGTGGAAGTTAGGAAAGTATTGTAAAAGTTAGGAAATAGATGCGGAAAACAGTGGAGAAAAGATTGTGATAAGGTAAATGGTTTTTTTTTGTGTGTGTGTGTGTGTGTGTGTGTGTGTGTGTGTGTGTGTGAGTGTGAGTGTGAGTGTGAGTGTGAGAGAGAGAGAGAGAGAGAGAGAGAGAGAGAGAGAGAGAGAGAGAGAGGAGGGGGGGGGGGACTGAAAATTAACCCTGTAGAACTGTGGGAGGATTGAGGATGGATTGGAGAAAGTAAATGAGAAACACTGTTTAAGACGATTGAAGTAAAAAAATAAATAAATAAATAAATAATAAAATAGGTCAATACAAGCATTCACAGTCTGCGTTTACTGCTGCATTATTGCAACTGAATCCATTTAAATGTAATCCGTATAATTTGAGGAAAGATGAAATTCCACCATCCCATAATTTAAAATTGTTCTTTATTTAGAACTACTGGTTTTGGGCATGGCTCATTTTCAATCGTATCTTTAACAGATATGGATACATCCTTCTCATCTCGTCATACAAAAATCATGTGCCTTTGTATGACGAGATGAGGATGATGTGCTCCATCAGTCCCAGAAGTTTCAAGCTTGCATTAAAAATAAATAGAGAAAGTTGAGATGGTGGTGTCAATGCTGTAGGTGTTCTACAGTCTCCCCGCACTTAAATATAACACATAGCATGTTCATAGAGCCATGTGAAAAATTTGGAAAATTCCTTAGAGGCGTAGTTCAATGTGCACTTCACATTGGCTTGAATGTCGATTGTATCATCAAAGCATTGATTGTTCATGTGAATTTATGCACTTCGTCATTTTGTGGTAGTTTCATATTCATAATGCTAATTCTTGTCACCTGTTATGATTGATTCGAGAAAAAAATTGTCCACGTTCTAAATTTCAATCAAGTCGTGGCAGTAATCCACGAATCATTGTTTTTATTCAGGAGTCGAAGTGCATGAGACAAATGTTGCACATGCTTTTCTCTTCTTTAAAACGTTCTGGAAAGTACCTCAGACAGTTGATTCAGAGATGTTCCTCCATTGCAGTTTATGACAGGATGATGATTACACACTACTGTTGTATGTTGAATATTCACACTGCCTGCTTCCGTCTGATTGGCTGAATGCTCATCTGTTGTTTACATTTGTTAGTTCACTGTGCCATCATGGTTACTGCTCTGATGTCAGTTATATACCAGGAATAAAATCACTCTCTGAACTTTTTGATTGGATCGTGTATCCACATCTATTACAGATTCACTTGAAAGTGGGCCACGCCAAAAATTAGTAGTGCTGAATAAAGTACAATGTGAAAATACAGACAGGTGGAAGGATGTCTTTCATCAGATAAATTGAAGTTGTGGTGCCACCCAGAAGAAAACACTTTTAATGTCTTGTAGAAATCTATTCAGAACAAACCAACAACAACATTGCAATGACTTCTGTCCTTCAAACTACCTTCTGCTACTTGCTGCTGCTTTTGCATGTAGTTTAAACCTATTCTGTCATTAAAAACTTGTGCTCAAATCTTCTCAGGTACTCCTATACTCTACATATCATTGTAAAGGTTCATGCAAATTAGGATGTTCTGTTCTCCATCTTCTGCTTGTGGCATTTATTGTACTTTTTCATGTCTAACATTGTGTGATTACAAGCAGCTTCTGATTCTGCTCAGAAGTTTCATTTCTACACTTCACATTTTGTCTGCTGCTGTTGATATTGCCGCACGCAGTAATCACTCTGATAGAGCCGTAGGTTTACAAAATTTTACTTTCACATCTTATGTAGCCTTTTTGATGTGTTTTAATATACATCTGCCCAAATATAAGTAATCTTACTCCATCTGTATCAGTGTATAGGTAATTTTGGCATCTAAAACAGCTGAAGGTGGTGACTATTCCAAAATCAAGTGATGCACAGCATTTTTGTGCAGATCAGATCTTTGACCTCCTTAGTTTTAGGGATCTCATCATCATATGTATTATGACAAAAAATAAAAAAGACTATTGATCATGGGATTTTAGCTTTCAGTTGGTTTTCAACCTTGAAGTGTGTGCTTATGTTGTGACAAGTTTCATCAAAATATATAACCTCATTAACATAAGGCAAGCACTTTCCCATTGTAATCATGTTTTACACTTTGTTGGAAAGTTTTCATTTACGAGGTCTGTTTCAAAAAAAATGAGACTGACTTTTCAGATATGTGTACTTATCAAATATGTGCTAGTGGAGGTTACCTTCAAACAAAGATTTAATGGAGTCCACGTACATCTGCATTTGCTCCTACCATTACTTGGAACGTTTTTGCATGTTATTTTGTATGCAACTCCACCTGACCTCTGCCATTTGTCTCTTCCATTGGAGTGCAAGAGCACAGTTGTAGTATACAGCTTGTCTGTTGCCACTGAGCTGCTCAATTTGTTGAGGCTTCTCACAGTTTAAGGTCGGGAAACAGTTGCTCATTAGTGTATTATTGAAAATAGTGCATTAGTAATGTGAACAGTCTTGTTTCATTTTGGTGATGTATGTATTTTTTTATATAAATGATTTAAGTGTCAGTGTGCACAGTGGCAACTTCTCATCTCTTTTACCTCACAGTATTAAGAAATAAGTCTCTTTGTGTTGTAGACTTGATTTTAAGAATCTCCAGTATGGTACTGTAGTCAGATAATTAAAAAAATGACATGCAGATACAGGTTCAAAACATTTTATTAAAGCTGACTAACATTAGCATTCCAAATCAAGGAAAGTGCTAAAATATTTGTAGCTTTTCTTTCTTTTTAAAACTTAAAAATCTCTCAAATGTGTCCTTGAGTTTTGATTAGGTCTCTGCTTTCAGAAATTTCACCCGATTAATGAAGTATATTTACATTGTGCATCCCTATATTGCAAGAATAAGAACTTGACCATTTTTCTATTCTGATCCAGGACACTTAACACTAATTTTTTCATTCCTCTTAGTCCATCAAGCCTCATAAATGGTCAGTTGCTCATCATTAATCATCCTGGGTGTAACTGTTGCAGGACGGGTTAGAACTCTGAGATTTTCCTGCGCTATGAGTAATTGATTGTATTGATGTTTAGGGTGATGAGATTCCAATGGCAGATATGTCATACCCTGAAGGAGGGACGCATGCCCCACCCCCAGGAGGAGTCCGTACTTACCCTGCCGCTCCTGTAAGTTCTACCCGCTGAACTACTTTTGTTTACTTTCAGTTCATTTCAGACTGTTTCCTCACTTCACACTACACCATTGTGTATGTGTGCCTTTTACATTAAGTTTAAACAACTTTTTAATACATAACTTTGTTTTTATTATTTATTTTGCTTATATATATACTTTTCTTAATTTTAACTTTTATTTTGTGTTTAAAGAAGTTGGCTTGTCCAGGAGGGGGAGGGGGGGGTGGTGAATGTTGAATATGACATTACCATGTGACGCCCTAAGTGTTTAACGCAGTTGCAGTTTAGCGTTTTTGTAGACTCGTACCGCACATAATATAGGGAAACGTGTCTACTTATATTCCATTTCATATTCCATTTTTTTACAATGTTGTTTTCTCTTACTGTACCACTTGTCGCTGTTGTTTCATAGAGGAATTTGTGAATCTATCGATGTAGGCATTTATGTGTGTGTAATGGAAACAATAATGAAATATTAAATGTGTTAAATGAAATACAGTTTCTGCGTATGATGTCTACAAAATTATATATTTGTATTTTACATCTTCAACACACATGTGCATGGAATAATTTGCATATACTCCTAACTGACAAATGTAATTGGATTTTCAAGCTTACATTGATGTGAAAGTCCTCAAACAGTGAACATAACGTGGCAATTTCTCCTGTATGTTGGGAGGAGATGGTGGTGCTTCTTACAGCTAATTGCTTTAGGTGCAAGAAAGTAGACTTACTTGTTGTCTGCACTGTTGCTTTTTCTGAGAGCTGCTGAGTCAGTTCCCCAGTGCTGATTTGAGAGAGAGGCAAATTGCCCTCCTTAGTTTTATATTGCCCTCCTTAGTTTTATGTAGAATATATTCTGTTATGTTTTGTATCAAAATAAAAGTAATATCAAAATATCTGTTGGTCAAAATATTCTATGTTGGTAGTATTATATCTTTTGGAGTGAGCATTGGAAAATACCTTTCGTCACTATTTATCATATTTTTGTAAAATAAATTTTTAATATCACAGTACTGGTTTTACATTATTAATTGTAAGTTAACCTGTAATAACAAAGTCTCTGTGGTGTTACAATTGTGTACGGGCAAATAATACTGTGCTACAGTACCCAAATATTGTGTATGATACAAACAACTTCTCACGTGCTTCGTGAATTATTTTCTGCTTCCCTATGAGAATTATTTATCTAAGCAGACCTCAAGTTGCTTTTCAGAATCATTCGGCTTATGTAATAGTGTGTTTAGGTGTTCAGATATATATAAACTCTATAGACTGCCTCCGTGGCAGGTGTCTGTCAACTGTATATTAATCAGAGAGAGGTCAGTTAAACAGAACGTATTTGCATCCTTTTACACCAAGAATTTGTTAAAAGTTCAACATGAGTGTGTCAAAGTTCTGTTTTGGTGAAAGACGAAATTTCCTATCAGTTCTGTACACCCATCTTTTTGAGTGTTAGAGCATGATGAAGTTCTGTTCTTAACAAAGTTCCAAGATTTCTTTCTGTGTGCATTAAATTAGATTCTTGTTGGGGCTCACGAGTTGTCATGTTCCCACTGTTACAACTAAGATTTTGTTTCGGGGTTGTACTGAATATCATACACAGTGACAACATTGTTTTTCAAAAGTGGGTACATGTGATGTCTTGTAAGCATTTCTTCAGAACCTTTTACTCAAATTTATTCACTGTTGTGAAGTCTTTATGGTATCTAGTGAATACTCATTTTCACCATATTAAAATCACTTGTATATAAGTTCTAGGTTATGACTAAACTCTTTACAATAACATTCATTTGCAGGTCATGCAAAATGAATTCTTTTCTTGTGTTCCTCTTGCAAAGGGAGCATATTTGCTCTAGGCATGTTGTATCTGTAAGTGATGATGTTAACATTGCTGTATTTCAGTTATCTTAAAACAACTGAACACAACTTTCCTCATTTGCAAGAAAATTTGACATCACATTATTCTTACAGTGAAAAATCTACAATTATATAAAAAAGACAGGGAAGGGGAATTGAGCAAGATCAACTATAGTAACTTCCACTGAACCTGCATGTGCCACCCAGGAAGATTGACTTGCTTGACTTGCAGGTTATTGGAAGCCCAAAGTGTCTTTTTGCTCAATAATTCTCATAGTTAATGCAACAATTCCTGTTCATTTAGAGCAGAAATATGGATTTCTTTTGGACTATGTGGTGCTTTTTAGGACTGGTAGCTGATTCTATGTCAGTATACTTTAAATAACCGCTGCAGAACATGAATCTGTGAAAGGTGGAATTTGAGTAGTTGGTGGTAGATGTGGACAAGGTGTGGAGTAGATGTATATCTGTTAACAGACATGAAATTATGATACGTTAACTTGCAAAGGTGCCAGCCAAGTTTTGTCAAGTTTACTTGTTAATTTTTCCAGTGTGTAATTATAGTTTGCATTTTATTGCTTGGACATTGTTTGTGCTACAATTTATTAAAATACATTTTACTAACAATTAAAGAATTATATTCTCTCACTTATGTTATTATCTTTGTTTCTGAAAATTAAGGATGGAGTCCTCCACTGTATAATTTTTATGTGTAACTTATTCCAAAAATAGTTTTTGTGAACTGCTGCAAACAATTTATTGTATCCATAACTTAGTTAAGTTGGACATTTTGCATTCATGGTAGGATTATGTCCCTTAATTGCATGATCTGTCTAGTGCTAACCTAGGCATATTTAATTATTGATAATATTTGTCAGTGTGAGCAGTATTTGTAAAGTGTACTTAGTACAAACTTCAGTCAGTCTTAACACAGTCATGTGTGAACTGTCTTTGCCAAATGTATTAAATATTATGTACTTCCATAGGAAATTTCTTTTGGTTTCATTTTTGTTTCTTGTATCCTATATTTTACTGCATTTTGTAGTCAGAGTAGACTGTTTTAAATTTTTCTGTAATTTATTTAATCTGCACATTGTATAATCAATAGCTGCTATGTTTGTTTCTGTCAATAATAAAAAGAAAAGGCAGATATCTTGATAACTCACCCATACTATAATTTAATATCTTCCTGTTATTGATTTATGACAATAGTGTAGAAATTATATTTCTTAATACATGGACTGTTTTCCACTTTCCAAGTTGTAGAATTTGTGTTCTTTTTTTGTTTAATAAAGATTGTTAGCTTGTTTGTATAAAATTGTGTGTTGGCAGTATACTTTTTGTCTTCTCTTTTCATTTAACATCATTTTGTGTATGTGCTAATAGTGTGACCATGTTATTTTTTATTGTGTTTTTAAACTGCAATGGTGTTCCTTAATAATTTTGTATCTTTTCTCTGTGATAATTATCAATGTCTGAAGAGTGAAATGTAATCTTTGGTTTCCTTTGCATGTCAAGTGATAAGTTATGTTGCTTAGTTGTATGCATGGCATAGAATGTTTCAAAGTAAAGAAAAGTACTTTTATTTGTTTGCAAATATGCAATTTATTCATTCAAACCATTTGAGTTTTCTTTCCAATCTTGTTGTTATATCATTGTCCTAGGATGTTTTCATCATTTTTGCTGCAAGTTTGTTTGGTAAGATGAATATACTTATAAACGAACTCTTTTGATAGCAAGTTGAATGCCAAAGAAAGAAAGAAAAAGAAAACGACAACAAAGTGTGTGCCCACATAGGATTATAAGACTCTTTAGAATAAACCACACTTAATGTAGGAATGGAAATAAGTTGTGAAACATAACTGAAATATTCTTAACTTTGAATATACCACCACAGATTCTGTAGGACAAAGGGCTCATACAACCAGCTGACTGAATTGTTTTTGGTGTTTTCCGTCTGTAGATGTGCCTAATTGGCCTACATAATAGAAGCAGTATAACAATTCAGTTTCAATAATAATTTTTTGTGTAACTGAATGAAAGATGTAGTTTCTAACAGAGATGCTAAGTCCCCATATTTTTTGGAACGTAGGTGGTGACTTTTGCTGTTCATTGTCCACATATGTTGCAGCTTGTTGCATTTACTCATCTGCTACAGAGAATACTGAAATTTACACCTTAACTAACAAGAAAACATCACCATCTTGACCTCATAATTTAAGGAGAAAGAACAACACCTGCAAGATACCAGCCCTAGAAATAGATCCCATGTAAAAATTTGGGCCATAATTCTGATAGTACACAGTTATGACCTTCTAAAATGTACAGTTTCTCTTCATGTGCGCCGGTTTCTTGTCTCTCACTCTCCGCCACTGCAGCTGCCTAGTGGCAGAGCAAGAAGTACTGTACAGCAGAGTAACAACCAGAGCCCTCCTATTTGCAGAATTTGATGGTGAGGGAATAAAGAGGAGGGGGGGGGGGGGCACATCTGTTAAACATATTACAAAATATTGTTAGAGAAGCCATATGTTATTCTACGTGAAAAATAGGTAAGTGATGTGAGTATGGTACAGAATGCCAACCTCATGAACATATTGAATATTATTTAACAATATTCTCATACTGATGTAATACAGCAATATATACACCTCAAAAGCAAAATGAGTAAACCTGAGCAACTGTAGAATTACTATTAAATAAAGTTAATTACTTCAATGTACAACTTCTTCATGCCAACTGAGTTGAGTAATAGCACATGTACATATGAACTTCGCTTTAACATTTTCAGCTTTAAAATCCAAAGGAAATAAAGCACAACAGTGATGTTAATAGTGAAATAACATTGAGCTACTTCTCTAATGACACACTCATTCATTTTGTACTTTTACACTGCATTTGTAAATGCAACATAAGTACATTCAAACCAGAGATATCTCTAGCACCAGCTACAGGTTAGAAACCACACACTGGCACAATGAAAAAGCATGTTACTAATGTCAAAACAGTATTTCACAAACCTCTTACTCAGTCCACTGTAGAGTACTTGGCACTAGGACATTAGACGGCTGCAGGGGGTTGGGGTGAATGACACACACATTGTGCATACAGAAGTTTAAAAGCTCTACTATCAGAGTTTCAGAGGGTCATAACTATGTACTATCAGAATTACGGCAAAAAATCTTTGCATGAAATCAGTTGCTGGGGCTGATACCTTGAAAGTGCACTTTTTCTTCCTTAAAATATGATATCAAGCTGGTGATGATGATTCCTTGTAAAGTGCAAAACATGTTTTAAAGTTTCTATTTATTTGCTCTGTGTGTGTGTGTGTGTGTGTGTGTGTGTGTGTGTGTGAGAGAGAGAGAGAGAGAGAGAGAGAGAGAGAGAGAGAGAGAGATGAGTAACATGTCTGGTTGAAATCAAGGCAGCCCTTACAGCACAAATACTGCGCAGTGGAAGTAAAATAAGTGTATATTGTACCAGAAAATGGGACATCAACGTATTGCCTGCAGAAAAATGACATAATCCATCACCAACCTTAAAGCCGTTACTCACTGCTAGTGGTTATGGCTAATAATATTTAATGATTTGACTGGAAATGTGTACCAGAATCCACCTCTAGTCTTTGTGTTTTGCTTTTCCGATGTCTTAGGGACTTGGTCTATCAAGAGTTTGAACTATGAGTGACTCATAGGTATGTAAATAGAATAGTATTCATCCAGTGTTGCTGTGTTCTTTATATTTCAAGGAGATGAAAATGAAATTTTGTATGTCAGTTTTCTGTGTGAACCTTTTTGCCTGATCTGGGTTGTAAAACAGGATTCAGATATCATTGGTTGACCCATGTCTTGAAATGAAGTTGTGAACTTTATCAAGCACTAGCCATCTTTAATATGAGGGAGGGGGGGATACAGAAATCGTTGCACCAGCTTGTTCTTTGTTGAATGCCAATCCGTTCTTATTTCCTAACTGACCAATCTCAAAGATTAATAGATTAAGGTAGTTATCATCTGATTGCATATGTCGGAGAGCTTACTGTAGTCATTCCCATTAAATTTGTCCAGAAATGTAATGGAGATGCTTTAAGTATTAAACTCACTGCAGTCTTGATGGTAATTTATATAATTTTGTCAAAAAGAAGTTAATCTGTATACTTTTTCATCTGTTCATTTTTTTATTTTGACAGAAGTGGAAAGTAGTTGCTGTATTTGTAATGTTTGTGGGAGGAGGTGGGGGGGTGGGGGGGGGGGGCATCTGAGTATTCAGCTGTTTAGTTCCATAATTTTATATAGTTTGCCAAAGTGTTTGTTGAAATAAGAAAAATACAGATAGAAGAGTAGAATAAATATGTAACTTTGTTGCTACAGACTTGTCTATTTTTGGTAACTTTAAACTTGTGCAGAATATGTAAGAGGTTATATTCCTTACATAACATAAAGTATACCAAATGCTGTAATTTCCCAGCTTTTTTTCACAATGCTTACATATCTTTGTAAATTATTTTGTTTGACGTATACAGTTTCTGTAATCAACTATGTGAAAAGGCTGTTTGCTTCCATTATTGTAACAGCTCTTTTTCTTGCAACTTGTGAAAATGCAAAATGACAACTGAAACAACTGCGAATGATTAATATAACAATTTAAAAATTAAGGTGCATGTGCACTATGGGAAAACCACATAAGAATTTTGTGATATGGTTTATATTATGACACACATCACCAGACATAATTGTCCAGATCATTCATTTATTTGATGCATTTGTGACCTGTCACTTTCATAGAGACAAATAAGAAAAAAAACTTATGAAATTTCTACTCAGTTCTGACTCCAGGCAACTAGAATAGTGAATACACATGGAGTTAATGGTAGACAAGGCAATACATTTTTTGACCATGAATAATGTAGACCAAAACAGCAGCTGTTCTTTTAGCATATTAAACATGTTTCTGGCAAAATATTTCACAATAATCTCATTATAAAAGTCAGAATAGATGTCAAAAATAAATGTGGTTTACTTATAATAAAGGAAGTTTGAATAATTAAAACCACATTATTAATAGAGATAACCAAAATCTACCAAGAATGTGCAGTTTTAAAGAAGTTATGTAATTATCTTGATGTGCCTGTTACTCAAAAAGTTTGCTGGTTACAGCTTTTCATTCCTGTCAGTTGATATTTCAATGTCTGTAGGACCAGCCTAGTTAAGCTGCCATATGATAGATTTCAGGTTATGTGGTGCAATGTAACAGAAACTTTCATCGCTTGTACTAGTATAAAACTGAATATTTAACTTCAAACATATGGTCATACTGCTGAAATCTTTCATCAGTTTGTGACAATGTTTTGTCTGTTCATTATGCTATGAGTTAAAAAAGAAATATAGTCAGCTGTTTGAAAGTAAAATTGGTGACAAAGGTTCTGCCCTATTCTGAAAATGATTTTGATCGGAAACTGAATGGTGTAGTGTCTTATTTTTCTTGCACATGATTTAATATAGATTAAATATTTTTCTTCTTTACCTTCTATTTACTCATCTATTGCCTTATATGCAGAACATCAAATTTCTGTCAAATCATAATGTCCAACACAGAACTTATACATAGCAGACTGAAGCAACAGTTCACATAGGAGTGTAGCCAAAGAAAGGATGATCTTGATAGACATGTTATTTGTCTGAATAAACATCACAACTATTGTCAAAAATATATATATTCTCTGAGGATTTCATTCTTCTCCAAACTAGGCCATCAATTCTAGGAGCTTCTATATTCGCATCCACGTGGTACTTCTCACAACAATCGCCATCCCATCTTAAAGACATGCATTGTCCCTTGACATGATTTACCACATTCAAATGAAGTAACAGACCTGCAAAATATTTGTGTTCTCCTCTATGATAATTTATAATTTTCCTTTGAGAGTATCATTTGTCAGTAAGAATATGTAGGGATACATATCATTCCTCTGGAATGGTATGTAATACCAAAATGGGAGAAGTACAGGATCTTAAATTGATGTGAGTTCTGTGTTGCAACCATAATATAACCTCATCAGACACAGAAAGTAGTAGGAAAAGGCTTCAAAGATGCTATTAACAGGAAAGTTTGTGAAGTGTTAACTGACACAAGACACATTCAGAAATAGTCAGCTTCGTATAATTTTCAAGCCATCTTTGTTAATACTGTCTATGATATTCTTAAATCCCTCTGATATATGTTTGTATGTCTCAGTGGGCAAATCATTATCTGGAATTTCCTGACATAATAAAACTGCGTGCAAGCCCAAGATTCAGACACTAAACCTTGCATTTAATGGGCTATGCCTTTACTACCCGTACAGCTTTGATTCTGCTGGTATTGGTATTTTATTTCCCAAACGTCACTGAAGTTCCTCTGCATGCCTTGTAGGACTGAATGCCAACAAGTTCTCTGTCTTGTTAATGTACCTTCCTACAATGCAACACCACAACATCTATATCTGTACTCCATAAGCCGTCTTACATGGTGACGGGTGCTTCTGTTACCATTATCTTTTCTTCACTTCCCTGTTCCATTCACAAATGGTGAGTGGGAAGAATGATTGTCTGTAAACCTCTGTATAATTATAATTTCTCTAATTTTCTCATTGGGGTCATTTCATGACACGTTGGAGAATTAGTGTGTCAGTCAATGCTTTTAGGAAAGTAAAATCTCAGAATTTCAATAGTCTCTCTCCCCCCTCTCAGAATTTCAATTGTAAATCTCTCTGTGATGCATGGTGCCTTTCTTGTAGCATGTGCTATCTGAGTTTGTTAAACAATTATGTAATGCTCTTTCACTGACTAAACAATGCTGTGAAGAAACACCACTCTTCATAGGATTTTGACTATCTTTTCTACTAATCCAACTAATGAACAGTACTCAAGAACCTGTCAAATGTTTTGTGGGTCACTTCTTTCATGGATGAATTACATTTCCTTAAGATTCTTCCAGTAAATCTCATTCTAGCATCTGCTTTTCCTACAATGATTTTTTTCATTATTCCACTTTGGGTCATTCCAGATGGTTAGTTCTGTGTATTTTACATAGTTACTATTTCTAATGACTTGTTGCCAATCGTGTAATCTAACAATAGTGGGTATTTTCATCTATTTATGACTGGCCACGGTGGCCGAGCGGTTCTAGGCGCTTCAGTCCAGAACCGCGTGACTGCTATGGTCGCAGGTTTGAATCCTGCCTCAGGCATGGAAGTGTGTGATGTGCTTAGGTTAGTTAGGTTTAAGTAGTTCTAAGTTCTAGGGGACTGTTGACCTCAGATGTTAAGTCCCATAGTGCTCAGAGCCATCTGAACCCATCTATTTATGTGCAATATGTAACATTTATTTACGTTCAGTGTCAGCTGTCAGTCACTGCACCAATCATTGATCCTCTCCAGATCTCCCTGCAGTTTGTTACAGTTTGTCACTACTAATGTTGTCTGCAACCGATGACATGGAACTTCAGATGTTATCCAGTAGATCACTTGTGTATATTGTAATCTGTAATGGCAATATCATACCCCCTTGGGGTACTCATGAAATTACCTTTACATCTGTTGAATTTGTTCCATTAAGAGCAACATGTTGAGTTCTGTCTGAAAGGAAGTTCTGAATCCAGCCACAAATGTGATTCTCTAAATGACATTGAGAAACTGTATCAAATGTCTTCCTGAGGTAAAGGAACACTGGATTATCAATCTGGGCATCAGTGCCTATGGCACTATGGATCTTGCAGACAAACCGAGGGAACTGAGTTTCTCAATATCTTGTGTTTGCTCAGTCCATGTTGATTTTGGTAGAGAGACTGGAAATCGTAATGACCTGTGCTTTTTATCCACTCACTAGGCACCTTTTATGGCTCCGATGACCTTCAATTAATTACTGCAGAAGGGGAGAAAGCTCATTTGCATAATTTCCATAAAATATCACAGGTATCTCATCCACTCCAGATACCTTTCTTCTATTGAGCAGTTTTAGTTGATTTTCTGTTTTGTGATCACTTATGTCAATATCTACAAGTTTGGCATTTGTGGGATGGTTGGAAGGGTTACCAAAATAACGTTTTGCCGTGGTGAAACAGTATTTTGCCTTCGTCTCAGTTATCTTCTATTTTGGTGCCAGTGTGGTCACTTCGTGACTGAATAGTTGATTTTGATCTGATTACTTGCTCTATGAAAGATCAAAACTTCTTAGGGGTTTAGTCAGATCAGTTGGCAAAATTTTTCTTTCAAGTTAATTGCTCTTGTGCTGATTTTTACTTCATTCAGCTTTTGTTTGTCAACTAGGCTTTGACTTTACTTAAATTTATGATGAAGCTTTCTTTACTTTCATAGCAACTTTCTGACATTGCTGTTGAGTCACAACAGGTCTTTCTCACCCCTCAGAACCTTTTTAAGCACATACTATTCTAAGATATATCAAACTAGGCTTCTGAATTGTATCCATTTGCGCTCCCTACATACACCATGAGATATATAAGGGGTGTCCTTAAAATCCCTTCACAACCGAAAAATGTGTTACTCAGAAAATTAAAATATATGCAAAGGCTTTTTTCCTCCTTAATACATCTTTAATGGGCACCATTAGTTGCACAAAATTCATATGATGTTAATCGATTTCTTGTCATGTTTGCTCATCTGTGGTTTGAAATCGGTGGCATCTCATTTGTGTTCAGTATATGATATTATGTTAAGGTAACATATCCCCATAGAAAGAAATCGAGAGGAGGAATAGCTGGTGAATAACATGGCCAATTCACCAGTCCGTAAAGTCTCATGTTAGGAGCTCATGAACATACAGTCCGCTGTGTGGCGTTGCACCATCTTGCAGGAAAATGATAACTGGTTGAAGGTTGTATAGTTGTTGTGCTGGTTGAGGCAATTATACGCTGTCCCACACCACTCTTTCATATTTGAACTATCTTGCTTAAGTTGCCTGGCCACATGAGTTTTCTGATTCCCAGATTTGCACATTATGTGTGTTCATTTTCTCTGAAGAATGAAAGAATGTCTCACAACTGAAACATGTTAACTGTAAACTCTCTTCATCCTGTTACATCATTTGGTTCCAATGTCTGTAACAATTCCATGTTCCGGCCGCTGTGGCTGAGTGGTTCTAGGCGCTTCAGTCTGGAACTACGCAACTGCTATGGTCACAGGTTTGAATCCTGCCTCGGGCATGGATGTGTGTGATGTTCTTAGGTTAGTTAGATTTAAGTAGTTCTAAGTTCTAGAGGACTGATGACCTCAGATGTAAAGTCCTGTAGTGCTCAGAGCCATTTGAACCATTCCATTTTGTAATTGTAAAATTGTGAATTTTGATGTAGGACTTTGGGAACTTTTAAGTGCAATAGCTTAACATTGCAATAGCTGTAACTGTCAGGCAGCAACATGGATAGACTCTCTGTGTGAAATATTGAAGATTTATGTAACGCAATCTACATTTTTGTCTGGTGTTCTTGGTCATCTACTCCTCCCTTTATCAGGCACTGTCCCTGTCTTGATATTTTTTTTCTGCAATGCATTAATTGATGGACATGATTGAGGATATCTTTCATACTTAGTTATGAAGTTTTGTTGAGTGTCTGCAGGTCCAATTTTGCTTCAGTAGACCATAATAGACACTGAGCGTTTTCTTTAGGAGCAGCCATTTTGCATCGCGTTCATTTCACAGCAACTTATTCATCAACAGATTTCATTAAACATACAATTGCAGTGTGATCAAAATTTTTAATAACAATTGTATCTGTAGTACAAATCTAATGATCAATCAGTAGTTGCTTTTCTTACAGATTTTGGAAACAGTAAACAGACTTAATGGACGCGCTGTGTAGATGACTGGGAGGAAGAAGAAAAAAAGAAACATTGGCCCTGCCATGAAATTCTACAGTCATCAAATTTTCATAGAAATTGTGCGGATGCACAGTGACTCATATCTTCCCTATTTTTAAGTATGCGCACTAGTAATCAATATAGCTGGTATTTTACATATCACATGCAAATCATTTAGTCACATATGATGTGCACATACTTCTGAAAACAAACTACCTCCAACACTTGCCAGTACAGCTGTTGAAATAATGGAGCAAATGGCACCATTTGTTAATAGTATTGCCAGCAACTCTTTACTTCTAGAGCTCCCAGCTCAATGAGAAATTCCTATCTTCTTTAAAAACAAAACTATAATTGGCACACTCTTCCTGGATTAAAGAATTAATAAATTGAAATGCTCATAGGGTACTCTGCCACACATAAAAATCGTTGTCAGATACAGCATGAATTAGGATTCCACACTGGTGCTTGTCGTTCTATCTCGCATATTATTCTCTTCTAGGTAGTGTTTTTTTTTTTTGTAAAGACAATGACAATCTCAAGTGAGGGTCATGCAGATTCTTTTACAAAATCCACAGCTGGCTCCTTCACCATTTTCAAAATAGTCACTTTGTTCCATTTCAAAGTATTTCCCTATCAAATGGATATAAATCTGCCATTGGAGGTTAACAGCATTCCAGCTTCACTGGTGCCTAGAATAAATGTGTATATTTTAAATGCATTGCTATCGACAGTAATAGTCTAGTACCAATTCAAAACTATTGTTTACATTCAGAATGCTCATTACTTTATTTGCTCATTATTAGTTTTATACAGAATCTTTTGTTTGAAACTCAACAATATTTCTCATGGCACAAATTATTTTGTCTATATTTCCCACATTTGGACAGAGGAGGTAATGTAGTATAGGCCTTTAACACACGACTACACATTACCATGTCTGCTCAGAAGGTATTTTCTTCTAATTACAAGCTAACAGAGGAGGACCTTTATTTGCTTCCTATTTTTAATTACCTTTTGCAGTAATTAAAGTCTTTCTACACTTCTGATTACAGAATTGTGATCAAACAAATTAAGTATTAATTTTTAATGCATTTGACACTTGTAGTGGATGTACAAGTGTGTGTGTTCCCCCCTCCCCATGGCCAAATGGTCAGCTTGTCTGGCTGTCATGCGATGGACCTGGGTTCAATTTCCAGTACTGCCAGAGTTTTTTTATTGCTGAGAGGACTGGAATGGCGTACACTCAGCCTCGTGATGCCAATTGAGAAGCTACTATTACAAAGTCTGTAAATTCGACAGTGGCTGGGAGTGCTGTACTGACTCTATGCCGCTCCATACCGCATCTGGATGACACCACATGGCACGGTATCCAGTTGACAGTGCATCATCTTCAGGTCTTGACCTGAAGATTTTTTTAATGGTTATACAGGTATCTGGTCATATAGTTTGTGAGGCAGGAACATGAGCCGGATCTGGATTGAATCTGTGCAGCAGGTTAATGACCTTGAGTGGTGCACCAACGAGCTTGAGTGTGATTTCAGCCATTTTTGCACACTTGTTTAGGCAAATGCTGGGCTGCTCTTCACTTACCATCTCAGAAAATATGATACACAGCCAGTTAAAATACAATCACACACTGAACAAAGTTTACACAGTGTGCATTCACGTGGCACACTGACTTGTCCCTGTAAGATTACTTACTACTGAGGTGGCAGGAGGGACATAAATTAAATATTTACCACAGAACCTGTGTTAGAGGGAATAAACACTAACAAAAAGAAAAGAAGAGGAAGTGGACATAAAAGTACTTGAGTATTAAACTTCTTTCTTTCCTTAGTAAATAGTAGAATGGCAGTGAGTAGCAGTTACTGTAGTTCATTTTTGTGCCATTTTCCACATTATGTATGTCCCATCCTGTATCCGTGAAATTCTTCCATTTTTGAGAACATTTCACAACATACTTGAATTTGCATGAAATTAATTTACTGAAAACATTGTGCGATTTACAGGGAAGTTACTTGATCGCTGTCTGTTGCAGTTATTTCAGTTAGGTAGTCTGATTGTTTTCCATTGTCTGCTGTTGCATATTTAATGCAAAGTTGTGGTAGTTGAATATTTTTTGGTGTTATTGTTTGCTACTTCCTGAAGATGAGTGGCGTTTGTGTGTATACCTAGTATTCATGGATGCCAATCTTTTCTAATTATGACCATTTGTTATTAGCAAAATTCTTAAGGAAATAATTAGATGTTGAGATTTCCGTTAGTATACGTATTCACTTATACCGTTTTGATGTCTAAGCGTAGTGCTGTGTAAGAATAATGTTCTATACTGTATAACTAATGAGCAAAAGTACACAATGTAAGTAAACCATTTGAGATGTAAATTGAGATTACCATAAATAAATCAGGAATCATTGTTTATTATGTCCAGTGTAGGATTCAGCGTGTTTCAGAATTGATGAAAGTATAGCTTATTTGATAATTCTAATGATATCATACTGCTTGTATATGAAAACACATACTGAACATATTGTACTTACTTTCTTACTCACTGGTCATACTGGACTCGAGAGTCCATTACCCCAGCAACGTATTTTCATCATCTGTCCCTGTCTTGGGCTATTTCTTTCCGTTCACCTTCAATGCCTAGGCTCCTCAAATCAGCCTTCACATTGTCCTCCCATCTACGCCTCGGTCTCCCCACAGGACGTTTTCCCTCTAGGTGCCCTATCAGTACTCTGCGCGCTGCCCTGCCCTCATCCATTCGAGCTACGTGACCCACCCATTGCAGCCTACGTGATTTAATAATATGGATTATGTCAGGGCTTGAATAGAGTTCGTGAACCTCTTCGGTCTGCAGTTTTCGCCACCCTCCACTAATGTCATCCCTTTTTGCTCTGAAAATTTTCCTCAAAATTTTGTTTTCCAATACTCGAAATGGCTTTTCATTTCGCATGGTGAGAGACCAAGTCTCACACCCATACAGCATAACTGGTAGAATAATAGTTTTGTGTATTCTAATCTTTAAATTCCTAGACAATATCCATGATGAAAGTAATCTATTCAGTGAGAAGCAGCACGCATTTCCTGCCTGTAATCTCTTCTTCAGTTCGGATTCAATCTCATTTCTCGAAGTGATGTCCACGCCTAGATACTTAAATGTGTTCACTTTTTCAAACTGCATGTCTCCAACTCTTAACATTTCCTGATCTACTGCTGTTGGCATTATAGTAGTAACCAGGTATTTAGTTTTGTCTTCACTTATCCTTAGACCTACATCTTCACTAGACTTGATAATCAACGCATTCGCGTTTGCTGTTACAGATTCTTTCCTATCGCTAGTGATGTTTATATCATCTGCATACCCTAATATCTCAATATTTCCATTTAACTCCACACCCTCTGAATTATCTGCTGCCATTCGTACAATATATTCTAGGACTAAATAAAAAAGTAGTGGAGACAGGGCATCTCCCTGCTTAAGTCCATTCTTTATTACAAATTCTTCTGACTCCAAATTCCCCACGCATACTCTACCTTTTGTGTTTTTCAAACTCGCTTCTATAGGTCTAATATACTTCTTTGGTATTCCAAGTTCCAAAAGAATTCTGTACAATTTTGATTGCAATACTGAATCATACGCTTTTGTAAAATCTATGAAAAGATTATGAACATATTGTAGCAATTAAAAATGTACAGTTGAAATTTGAAGACCAATACACATTGCAAACTACCTCTTCATGTTGTATTTCTTGGTTGTTTAAAAATGTGGTGATTCTTTGAGAATATGCCAGTTTACCTCTGCTTTCTGATGTCACTGGTTAAGTAGCAGATATAAAAAGTCCAAATGTCTAGGGTTCATTCGTTATATTTTTGTCTGTCACTTACTGCTCCTTTCACATCTGGTGGGGATTTGTTAATGTGAAAAAATGGTAAGTTGCACCATGGTATGGAATCCACATTAAACTATTTGTCCCTTGTAACTGGCTGGATATGTCACTTCAGAAGTTTGAGGAATATGAGAGCACGCTACCTCCAATAGGACAAGGCCGAATAAAACACTGCAGGATTCAAACTAACCTTTAATTTTCTTTTGTTGTGTCATACTCTCAAATAAGTTTGAAAAGTTGATATTTTAAGACAGCTGATGTCATCACTTAGTTATGCTGCTAGGTATTGAAATACTGGTTGACAAGTCATAGAAGAAGCAAGCAAAGAGTTACTTCAAGTAAATGTGGTACAATTTGGATTATCTCTCTAAGTTTCATTTCTTAATGTCTACTGTTATGGAATTGTAGAGCACACCACTAAGGGTAGGCATCTTGGAGCATCTGGACAAATCATTCATTCCATATGCCACACTTGTAGATAGGCTACACTATGCACCCTCTCTGTCACACACACACACACACACACACACACACACACACACACACACACACACGACATTTTGTCACATTCTCAAAGGGTGCCTATAGTGAGCACCTGCAATGTGAGTTAAAAACTTGGAGAGACACACTTGCCACTGATATGTGTGTATTTTCTGTATGTTTTATAGTTTTTGTGCAGTCATCTCGTGAAACCCCCAGAGGTACTTACGTATTACCCTGTGTACTTGAAGACATAAGTGAATTACCCTCTCCCACTTCCTTCTCCTCCCCCTAAGCCATTTCAAATCTTTGCATTATTATTATTATTATTATTAAAGTTGTTATTTTCTATGAATTCGTTATTGGTTTTTCTTAAAGAATTTCCCAATGTCTTGGTAGATTATAATAATTAACCATAATGATTTGTATTTAAACTTACTGTGTGGCTCAGATCTTCATGACTTCTTGGTAATAGGAAGAAGAAATCTAAATTTAGCTTGTGGTGCAGAGAGAGAGAGAGAGAGAGAGAGAGAGACCCCTTTAGTGACACTTAACATGAATCCAACTAGCCTTGAGAAGCTACAGTATTAAATGCACCAGTGTTACATGTTAGTGTAATGTGCAGTATGTTTCGATCTTCCTCAACACATTTTGTGATCATTGCTTCAGAAGTTTTCACATGTTTTGTTTTTTCCCTGCCTAGATACTTTCTTTGTTAAGAACGTGACCAGTTCCCTTCTGCATCCTTCCATAATCTAGGTATTAGTGAATTTACTGCTGGCAGGCAGTTAAATCCTAATTTTGCTTCCCTTCTTTTCTCATCACCACTGAGGCTATAAGGTTGTGTTTATTGTTTGTATAAAAATAAGTCATATGTCTTCTCTCTCTTTTGCAGTTAGCCAAACCAGGTGAACCCTTATATGCCCAAGTCAACCGTGAGAAAAAGAAAAATCGTCAGTATGAATCTGGAGGTTCACAACCACAGTATGATGGTCCTCCTGGGCCTGGAGATATGTGGGGATATGAAGAACCTGGAAAAGGTGTTGTTATGGACAGCCATACTGAGAATCCGACTGGTGGTGACTCATGGGTGTGAAGTTGTTGTTGTGTTTTGATTGGTGTTGTGCATTAGATTTATGGTACATGTGACCACTCACTGGTCTCCTTTTGTATGTACAGTAGTGTGCATATGTCATCACAGCTACATATATTATGTGAAAGTGGATGTGTATCCACACACTATTGCTGAAATATGTGTAAATAACTGTCTTAATAGTGAACAGTAATATTTAAATTACTCCAAATCTCCAAAAAAATGAAAAAAATTGTTGTGAGAATAAGACGTGTGACAATTTTTTGTCTGCTGTGTGGATATTGCAACTCGACTATTGTTCTCAGGTCCTGAGCTATTCAAAACAAAGAACACTGTAGGACAGAGAGATTCAAATTTTAACAGGCATTCCACTTGGATAATTGTTCGTGTTGACTGAAAGAAGTCCCACCTTGTGCTAAAAAGTTTACAGGGAGTGTTTAAAACATCCGGATAACTCTTTGAGTAGTTAGCTGCTCTTTTTTTTTTTTTTCTTCTCCCCCCTCAGTGGAAAAGTTACATGATGTATGTCACGTGCTGTTTCCAGTGCATTAGTTAAGTGTTAATGTTTGATAAATGCTGTTCAGTTGAAAATTTTGTATGTTTTGTTTGTTACTGTTTTATTTGTTTAATTACATAATGCTGGAATTTCACTTATGTGGAATTTTATGTGAACTTTTGTTCTGCATTATTATGTTTAAATTTAATTTGATTACATTTCTATGACACAGAACTGATTTAAATGTGTGAATGTTGTTTCCTTTTTAGTGTAAGATGAGGTGTTATAAAATGCCTAAAAGTTGACATGTTGTTGCAAATTAAAATGAGTTTATTTGTAGAAAATGAAAACAAGTAGTGATCATCATGTACTAAAGGTCAAGACAAGATGTTGACTTAGTGATTGAGCACAATTCTGTAATGTTTTCTAAGTTTGCAATTTGGTTTGTTTAACTGTGTACATGAATGGACAATGAGAGCTAAATATATGCAGAATTAAGTTCCCCTAAATAATATAGTGTTACACAGTAATATGACTTTAGTTTCAAGTCTTGCAGGTTTTGTTCCAAATTTAAAATTAATACGGCCATTAGCCAGGTGCAACTGCCGTAAATCACAGAATTATTCTGCTTTCAGCCAATGCTGTTTGTAGTAAAGGATGTGTGTAGATATGATAGACTCAAAGGTATACATGTTCATTTATGCACACAACAGACTGATATACTACATGTAATACATATTAAGAGATGTTTAGTAATATGTTATGTTATAAATTTAACAGAGAAATGGTATAAAGGAGTTTATAATAGGCAAGCACAGATATCTATAGAAAAATAATTGTTACAAAATCTTATTTATTTGAACTTTGTTAGCAAGTATTTATATTTTTAATCTATTTTTAAATTAAACTTATAATATTACTGATAAAGTATCATTCCGTTTATTTCACATGCTTTTTGTTTTCTGTGCCAATGTTGAGCTGTAACAGAAAATAACTAAGCATGTGCTTGCATACAGGCACATATTATGTACACATTGGTAAAAGAATTTGTGTGTTTATTAAAGATTTGTGTACATGAGACACACACACACACACACACACACACACACACACACACAGAGAGAGAGAGAGAGAGAGAGAGAGAGAGAGAGAGAGAGAGAGGAGAGGGGGGGGGGGGGGGGGGCCTCTGATTAATGAGTGTTTAAGTAGATCAGCACTTGCAATAATTTTGTGTGGGTGTCACTGTGGGGAAGGGCAGTGTGCGTGCATGACAATGTGTGTGGGTGAGAGTGCGTGCATGTGTCCAACTGAGTGCACGTGCTACATAACTCAAACAGTACTGTGCAGATATAGCAATTATAATCATGTGTCTTATATTTGATATCATAATGTGTGAGAGACCCTGATGGGAGGTGATCCTCTGTGTGAACTAGCCATATGTGTCTTTTGCTTCTTAGGCCTCAAAATCAGGAAGTAAATTTCAATTTCAGATGTTGAGTTACAAAGAAACTTTATTATTGTGGCAAAATCTGTCCAGATTACAAAATGTTAAAGTTCTTGCAGCTTCGAAGTGCTCAAACCATGTTTTTAAGTAATTTTCACAGCATTTTGGCCTTGCTACTTTTAATCGGGACAGTTACAAAACTTACCTCCTGTCAGATTTCAGAATATTTCCACAAATACCATTATAAACCTAGAGTGAGATATATATATATATATAAATAAATAAATATATATATATATATATAAATATATATATTAGATGAGATTCTAACATTCCAGCTATTATATAAAATCGTATACCTATAGAAATAATATACATTAAATAGAATTTTATATTCTTTTAGTGCCAAGTATGAATGTAAAACTTTTTTAACTCATGTAAGATAACTTTTTAATTTTATGAAAAGTTGATACGGTTATCCATAGATAAATTAGAAGACAGCTTTACTTAGGATTCCTATGGCCATGTATCGTCACATTTTATTCATTTAACTGTATCAGACGTGTGTAGATTTTTGACATTGGGTGGTTAATTTTTCCTGGACTTTATATACACATTTGTATATTCAACATGGCATTTTATTGGCACAATTAAATATTAACTTTTTTGCAAAATGACTGTCTGTATTATAAGTTATCACAAGGAACAGCAAGTAAGTCGATTAATCCACTTTGTGTGTTCAGACAACTGTTGAGTCGAAACAGAAGTTTAAACTTTTGATAAGGATTCCTCTAGAAAACTGTATACTGAATCTGAAACTGTAGACATTCATCCCTTTGTATTAACCTTCCTTCAGCATCAGGTAACAGTGAGATAAAACTGGTGAATCCAGAACCCCTTGTTGCTATGTATACCCTTTAAAGTTCTGTAAACCCTCATTCCCTAAGCATTGTGTGGACCATGTAAGCCTTAAAAGTGTGGTCAGGCACAGTGTAGAGAACTTCCACCTAGGAATACACAACAACTTTTTCTTTTTAAACTCCAGACTTCAGTATATAAATGTTGCAACATGAAAGTTACAATGGCACTATACATAAAACAGTTTCTGTCAGACTTTGAATTGTTTGTTTATTTATTTATTTATTTATTTTTTTAAAAAATTGACTGGTTCAGAGAAGGTTTAAAAGATTGTGTACTCATTTCAGAAGACAACCTCTATGCACTTCGTAACTGTAACATGCTGT
This sequence comes from Schistocerca serialis cubense, assembly GCF_023864345.2. Taxonomy (NCBI): domain Eukaryota; kingdom Metazoa; phylum Arthropoda; class Insecta; order Orthoptera; family Acrididae; genus Schistocerca; species Schistocerca serialis. The sequence goes on from NC_064640.1 coordinate 374,592,788, forward strand.
TACACCTCAGTTCAGTGAAGCATGCGCTGAATGCCCAATGTATTTTTTATACATGCTAAATATATTTGTAGTAACTTGTTCATGTTCTGTTTTATTAAAACCTTCTTACAGTTTTGTTTGTGAGAGGCAGATAATACTAGTAAAATATCTTCAACTTAAAAAAAAAAAAGTATTATACGATTTTGTAATAAATTGAAAATGTGAATTTTGTTTAGGAAGATCAGTGTACCGTGACACAAACTCATGATATGATAAAAGACACGAAATAATGTCTTGGCAGTTGCTGAATTAACCCAGTTACTTTATGTTTTGAGATTGTGTATCGTTTATGGATCAGTGGTCAGTATTCATTTAAATATCTTGTGGAACAGAAGAAGAAAAGCATATAGATTCTGAGTTATAAAGTGTCTAGTATAAGTGGTGAGGGAAATTCTTTGAGTCAGGGGAAGAAAGGCACTAAAGTTTCCTCAGAAGACAGCATTGATTCTCCTCCAGTCATCCCCCCTTCCCTCCCTGTTCTCCCTCCCCCTCCCCCCCCCCCCCCTCTCTCTCTCTCTCTCCCTCTCTCCCTCTCTCCCTCTCTCCCTCCCTCCTTCCCTCCTTCCTTCCTCTCTCCTCCCCCTCTCCCTCCCCCTTCCCTCCTCCTCCCCCTCTCCCTCCCCCTTCCCTCCTCCTTCAGTTTATAATGGTAATTTGTGATAAGACAGTCCATTCATGTTTGTGTGATATACTCTGCAGTTTCAGTCTGCGTAATAGGTAACTAAATTTTCAGTCACTTTGTCAGTGTATTCATTTTCTGCTAGTGTGATATTTGATTAGAAGAAAGAATTTACAGTGAAAATAAAAGTAAAAATATTTTGTAATTACATATTACATTTTCTGATTACAATGTAAACTGGATCCTTCTGTTGAAAATTACACAAATTTAAAATGAACACTTTGAAGAAACAATTTCATGTGAATGAAATTTTATTCACATGTTATACAGGCTCACGTTCCAATTCCATATACATGGAAATACTCTTAAACAATTTTAATATCTATCTTGTACAGCTTCATCGAGTTAGAATGCAGTCCTGCAGTTGTGCAGAGGTAGTCATAACTAGTGTGGAGCATCACCTAGGGAGATAATGTTCCACACTATTCAACTTCTTGTTGCACGTGGTTAAGTGATTTTTGTGTCATAGGAATGCAACAGAATAGGGTGTATCCAGCAATGATTAATATCCCTCCCAGAAAAAAAAGTTTAATGTGGTCTCTGCCTCTTCACATCATGATGCCCTTAGTCATTTCTGGGTGTTGCCATACTGTTAAAAGCCACACCAGGGGAAAAAAAGGTTATTGATCCCAAACCAGAATCTGCTCTCATCACTAAACAAACCTTTCTGCCCAGTATGCTTTGAATTACTCCAGTCATTGCATTTTTCAATTGTGGGCTGTATACTATTTTCAGTTTCCAGCAAATTTATTGATAATCATAGCTGTCACACTGGGTGTGACATTGGTCATAGTTTGTGCTGTAGTCCCCTTGTGACCAAGTATGGCTGCTTTGGCAACAGGCAAGTGCACCTTCTTACCGTCAACACCAGTAATAATATGCAGGTGACGTTTCATGAGTAAGACCTTGGGCAGTACTATGGAAGAATCATTCATCTGGCACCAGGCCCTCAGAACAAAACGAACACCATCCGAACTGGCCTTGAAGGCCCAATGGTATCAACTGCCGGTGTGTCATCCTCAGCTCTTTGAGGAGGCACCAAAAGGGGGATGTGGTCAGCACACCACTCTGCTGGCCATTGTCAGTTTTCAGGACTGGTGCAGCTTCTCAATCAAGTAGCTCTTCACAAGCCCTGAGTGCACCCTGCTTGCCAGCAGCACTCGGCAGGCCCAGATGGTGACCCATCCAAGTTTTAGCCAAGCCCAACAGCAGATAACTTCGGTGATCTGACAGAAATCGGTGCTACCACTGCAACAAAGCCATTGGGAGCCCCTCAGTATAACCTAAATGAAATTCAGGTAATTGTATATATTTTGCTCTTCGATGCCATCCTGGTGTGTCTGTGATGATATTAATCCAATACAATACTCACAACAAATGACAATTCTGTCATCCTCACTATAAGGGCTCAGTGTTTCACCACTCAGTTTGTGGTTCTTAGTCCATCTGAAGCATGATACTTCAAATTACTGTCTTCTTCCCTTTATCAGGTACTGCTGTGAATGTTATATTCCTGTCTCATATTTTGAGATATGTTGATTTTTTATTTCATTGTAAAGTGGTAGTTGAAATTAAGAAACCCTATACAATGCTGAAACTGTCATGGAAACACAAAAGGCAGTGGAGTGTTGTTATTTGTATTTGAGTAGTGTATCTTTTTTATGATGCAAAATAATAGCATTGCCTAAAATTTGCAATATTTGTGAAACTTTATTTGGCCTTTGTTTCTTGTAGAAAAACAAGAACTTGGTCCAGCATTATTAATGTCTTATGTTCTGTAACACATTTGTTAACTGCTGTCACCCTCCACAGAGACATTTCCCCCTCGTGAAAGCTAGTGTTTGTATTGAAAAATGTGTGACTGGGAGTTGCTCATGTTAATGTGATGTACACTCCATTCTCTCTCCAGTGTTGAATTCAACAGAAATACTGGTGTTTGTGAGCTAAATTTCAATTGCATAAGTAAAATCAGTACACCCGTTGTTTACCATGTCTTATTTGAAAGCATGTTGGTGCTCATTGTCACATGCACAACAGGTTAATCAGAGATAGTTGTTGTACCCCTTTGCATTTGGAAACATGGTCTGTTCTACTGACCATAATGTGTGCTGTTACCTGTTTAAAAAAAACTTTTGGTGGCTAGATAGTTTTTTGTTAGATGGCAACCTAAATCATTTTTTAGTATGTTCTGTCAAGTGGTTTTCTTGTTTTTAAAGTCATGAAGATATGTCTTTTTCTATATTCTGGCAGTGCATGCACTTCTGTTGCTGTTTATTAATTTATGTAGATATATCCCAGTTGTAGACCAATGTCCACATCCCTTGACTTGTGACATTGGGGATCTTTTCAATTGTAGTTGTTGGCCTGGTAGTGCCAATTTCCATGTTATTCGGTATGAGAGGTTTGGACATGTGTGTGGCACCCTATTCTTGCTGTTGGGGAACTGTAGTCTTTTTTGGCCCTGAAAAAGCCAAGAGTCTCCATGTTTTAGATATTGCATCTGTTTCACTATTTATTTGAGTTTTTGTTGTAACAGAATCATTCATAAAATGTAGAATTTCCTATGTTGTTCCGCAGAGTGATTCATTGGCCCTTCACGTATCAGTTTTGTCTGTTAATTTCATTTTTATTTTTTTCTGTGATTTTGAAGATAGGATTACTAGGATTTAATGTCATCAGCAAGATCATTAGAGGTTAGGCACAAGCTCAAATAGAAGGGTTGGAAATCTAAAAGTATTTGAGTAATAGTTTGTTCAAACATGAGTCCTGTGCTTTAACTACATCACTTAGTTTTGGATATTGGGATGGCAACTTTCATACCTGTGTGGTTTCCACTACTGCATGGCTTGAAATATTGCCTATAATGTATAAACAGAATTTTTTTTTATATATATTAGCCATGGTACACAGTTAATTTTACACTTTCTGGGCTCAGGCTGCTCCTAAGTTCATAACTATATGTTGAGGCCATCTACATTATGCATACTTCATGTTTTACAGGTATCTGTCATGTAATTTCATAAATTTCTGGCTATCTGCCACAGAAGAAACAAGGTGGTATATTGTGTATAGCAGCTGAAAGATTGTTGGTTACAACTGTTTGTTACCTTTACGTTTAGCAAAATTGCGGGAGCTGCAGTTTATTCTTTTTTTTAATGTTATTTCTTTTTTACTTTCTGCTACTATTTCAGAGCATGGCTCATTTTCAAGTGGTGCCTGTATACATCAAGCCATTTGGATATATGTGTATATATAAGTATATGGGCACTCTTTACTTAAATTTAATGCGTCTCTAATGTTTTTAAACTATGACATTAATTTGCTTTGTTGCGTTTATGATGTAATTGCATAACTGTCATATTATCGCTCTACTTTTATGTCAGAGATATAGTCTGTGATTAAAATTTATCGTCTTTGGTGGAAGTCATACCTTATAAAAATTCATTGTGAATTATTTATACACCGTGGGTCCCCTTTTCTAAAGAAAATATGAAGACAGAATTGGATACAATTAAGACTGTAACTGCCAGTAATAGCCCAGTCAACAAAGACCAAAAAGGAGGTCAATTACAGGAAGAAAAAATGTGTATAGTTGCAATTTTTTGAACAATACTAGGAGGGGGTGTCCTGGGTTTAATGGCAACTTTTTATGTTTTTTATCAAATAACTGGAAAACTTCTGCTTCTAGAAAAAATATTTCACAGTACAAAATTAAACTATGTTAAATTTCTTACAAAAAAGGTCTTATTAATTTTTTTCTCTAGGAGTAATAGTTTCCGCATTTCAGATTATTAAAAATATTCTCCTAAAAGTATAAAATTAATGTTTATCTTTAAGCGAATTGGTTTAAAAACAAGGATTAAATGTCTGTACCACTTCTAAGTGCAGTAGAGCCATATTATGGGATAAATTGTGTTGTGGGGTTGTGACATGGTGGAGGGGTGGATGCGTGGGGTAGAAACACAGCAGGAGGTAGGTCACCAGATTGTGTTCACTCATTCCCCTTGTTCATAGATCAGCAAGCTGAAGATCAAACAGATTATTCCCCACTCTTTCTCCTCCACCACATCACAAGAAACAAGGGTGCTTCATAAATTTTTATGGGCCCTCCACAGTGCGCCTTACGAATCACAGGCGACACAGTGCATAGATGTACCCAGGGAGTGTCTTGTTTTGCATAAAGTGCCTTATTGCTACATGGAACGCAGATATGAGTTACTAATATCACTAATGCAGGTAATGCATGTGGACGGAATCTACGTAAAGCTATGCACACTGTTATACACTTCTTAGAGGGAAAACTGATTCTTAGTCATGCTGTACAGCAGTTGTAATTTTTCTAGAAAGGCAACTTTCTCCACCGTGAGTGCTGCTCATGTTTCAGTTTATAGACAGACATACCTCCCTGGCGTTTTCTGTGCAGTTCTCTTATGTGAGCAGGCAAAATAACTTCATGGGGCTCGTGTTGATTTAGTGGAGTTATTTTCAGTTCATTAAATGGGACCTAGCCCTTTGTACATGTGGTTTTAGTATGTTTGCTTCCAAAATTCTTGTGTTGTATATTGATATTCATGACATGCTCCACACATTACTTAAGTAATGACAAATATAATGTTGTGGCTTAAACCATTTTAACCCTTATCCATGAAGATGGCCCATGACTGAAACCAGTCGATATTTGGGTTTAAAATAAAAGCAGCTGATAGTCAAATATGCATCTTATGCATAAAATATGTTTCTATGTATTTGATTTGTAAGTGTGATATGGTCAGTAACCTATGTAGTGGTGGTGGTGGTGAGAAAGGGATTGGATTGGTAAATGTGGCACCTTGCTGTTGTATATCATTGACAACATATTGTAAAGCCACATTATTGTGTTGTAGTCCCTTGCTGATGAATTAACAAATGACAAAAAAGTTTCTGCACTTCCCTCACCATGAATTATGTTGTGTTTACTGGTAGACTGCATAAAAGTTTTCCACTCAGAAATTGCTGGCGCTTCTTATATTATAACATGGGTGTGAATATGTCACATGGATTGGGACTGATCATGTTTATGTGTTGAACAGTAATATGCTCTAATGCCTTGCTTGACTTATACTGAAATATGTTAAGTTCCGTAACACCTAGATGTACTTCTGTTGCAGAGGGAGACAGTTTAAACCTAAGGGACCCTTCAGATTCTGGGAAAGCTGATGCTTGCATGGATGCATTTGATACCCCTCATTCTGTGAAAAGTGTTCCAGACAGTGACAGGCGAGACAATGAAATCAACATTGTTGATTACATATTGATAGCGTATTACACTTGGAAAAGTCTCTTCGTTCTGGTGGACAGTTGAGAGTTCCAGGTGTTGAGCTATTTTACCTAACTGCTTACTTAACAATGGCAAATGAGTGCTAAATAAACTGAAAATAATTCCACTACATGAACATGAGCTCATGAGGTTGTTTTGTGTACTCCCATAAAATAACTGGACAGGAAATGCAGGGAATGTATCGTTTGTCTGTAAAAGGAAAAGCAGTCACCACTTATGGTGGGGGAAATTGCCTTTCCGGATGAAGGCTACAGCTGCCATTCATGATGACTAAGAATCAATTTCCACTCTAGCAGTGTAGAACAGTGTGAGGAAATTTACGTGGATTCTATGCATATGCATTATCTGCAGTAGTTTTGTTAGTAACTCATATATGCGTTCCGTGTAGCAATAACGCATTTTGTACAAAACTGAAGCTCCCAGGCACATCTGTGCACTGTGTTGCCTTTGATTCATAAGGCACACTGTGGAGAGCTCATATAATTTTGTGAAACACCCTGTAGTTGCTTCTCATGGTGTGGTGGAGTAGATTGAGTGGAGAATCACCTGCATGACCTTCAGTTTGCATGAACACTATCCAGCGACCTACCCTCCCTCACATTTCTATTTTGCACATCACCCCTCCATCCTGTTACATCCCTGCAACACAATTTACCCCTTAATGTGGCTCTACTGAACTTTTTAATATTTGTTTTTAGCTCACTTCATTTAAAGATACACATAATTTTGTACTATTAGAATAATATTTTTAATAATCTGTGATGTTTCCATCCTGTGCAATGCAGAACCTATTAGTCCCAGAGAAAAAAAATTATACAACCTTTTTTGTAGGAAATTTAATGTAGTTAAATTTTATAATGGGAAATATTTTTGCAAGAAGCAGTGTTTTTTGAGTCATTCGAGAAAAACATTAGAAAGTGATCTTTAAACCCAACCCCACCACAGTGTGCACACCCCTCCGGTCAGGAATTCTACTATGTTTACTATGTTCTTCATGATGCTCCTGCCTAACTCCGTGCAAAAATTTGTGGCTACATGATTTTTTCACATACTACCGTACTACTACTTCATTGGCTGGACTGTAATGGCTAGACTGCTAATATTGTTGCTGAAATAGTCGTAAAGAAGATTAAGGTGAATTATACGAATGGAACTGAAGAAATAATGTTAGCAAAAGTAGCAAGAAAAAACTCATTTCTTTACCACACCTGAGCAATGTTTCTCAAAATATATGCCACACACTTTATCATACTAATCTTAACATTAGCTTATCCACAGAAAGTAAACTACAACAGATAAAATTAAATGCATGAGTGTGACATATTCTAGATCAGACAAACAGAACCAAAATTTTGTACAAGATGTAAACAACAAATAAATTAAGGTGGAATCATCATCTCCATTTTTAGTACAGTCTGTAGTAGACATACACAGTATCCTCACATTTCTCCATAAAACAGAAAAGGGAGTTACATGAACATCATAGAGGAAATAGAGATATAAATACATTTGACAAATAATCTAAGTAACATTTTCAGCAAGCAAACCAAACTGTGAAATAAAAAAGATAAAATGATGTGAACCAAGTCAGTTTACAGTATATGCTTACATGATTAATAGTATGAATTTTTTTCAAACACTAGCAGTTATATGAAGTTCAGAAGTAGCTTAACTTTAGTATTTGAGAAGCTAGTAATATACTTCTTCCAGTTCAAGCTTTCGTCAATACGTACACCCAAAAATTTGGACTTTTTGACCCTACTCACTTACTCATGCCCATGTGCTACATCAATTTTTGGTATGGATATTTGTTGTACTGAAGTGAATGTAGTTTTTTAAGTTAAGGGGAAGTCCATTTTCAGAGAACCACTTAATGATTCTTTGGAAAATATCATTTACTAACTGTTCTGTTGCTTTCTCTCTAATGGGATTTATGATAACACTAGTATCATGTGCAAAAGTGCCAATTTTTCTTGTTGAATGTTAAGTGACAGGTCATTCACGTATATAAGGAATATTAGTCGACCCAAAATTGACCCCTATGGAACTCCTTTTGTGATTTTACCCCAGCCACTAAAATTTTCTACTTTTCTGACAGTGTCAGAATCATTCAGCACAATCTTTTGCATTCTGCCTGTCAAGTTTGATTAAAACCAGCTCTGCGAAAAGCGATCAATTCCAAAACATTGAGTTCTTTTTAAGAAGGTATCATGATCTGCACCATCAAAGGCCTTCGAGAGGTCACAAAAAATACAAACTGGTGATAATTATTATGTGAGGTGCGTGCTGTTTGATGAGTGAATCCAAACTGTGATATGCTAAGTATATTGTTTCCACTTAAGTATGTGACTACTCTTGAGTAGATTACTTTACCAAATATTCTAAAAAGAGCTATCAGTAAGCAAATTGGCTGATAATTTTTTAAGTCTGTCATCTTACCTTTCTTATGAAGTGAAGTGACTTAATAATTGCATACATTAACTTGTCTGGAATAGCTCCCTGTGCCAGTGATGCATTGCATATGTCACTGAGGACATTACTTATTAAGTTGGAACAACTTCTAAGAATTATGTTTTAAATTCCTTCAAACTCACAAGAGCTTTTGTTTTGCATTATTTTCATAGTTGTATTAATTTTAGTGAAGTATGTTGGTGGTACTTGTAGTTTTTCAGAGTTGTGTGGAATGACATTTTTATATATTCTCTTACTACTTCATCTGAACCATTTAATCCTATGTTTACTGCTGTGTTTAGAAAGTGAATGTTAAAAGTGCTTGGAATTTGTGAACTATCAGACACAACATTGTCATATACTTTAATCGTTGCGGAATCTTGTACACTTACTGGCTGTCCTGTCTCCTGTTTGAAAACGTCCCATATAGTTTTAATCTTATTATCTGAATTATTTATTTCTGTCAGGACATGCATACCTCTGGACATTTTAATGACTTTCCTTAAAATATTATTGTATTTTCTGTTGTACACAAGTAATGTTGGATCTTGACTTACCCTGGGGTTTATAAAAATTTAACTTTCCCCCTTTCATGAGATTTTAATTCCCAGAGTTAACTATGACTTACTTGTTCTTTTTTAGTGTGAATTTCATATTTTTTTTTGTAGGAAAGTAACTTTCAAATATTGACAGAAAATTACTGCTAAATAAATCAAAATTTGACTTTAGGGTCTCTTTCTACATATGCCTCATCCCATGCCACCGCTTTTAGCTCACTCATAAAACACTTTATCCAGTTATATACTGAGACATAAAAATAGATCAGTAATATGACAGTTGCAAGATTATGTCATAAATAACACAGCAATATAATGTAGCTCATAAATAACATTTAAGGCCCTGTATCTGTAAGTAGTGTCCATAGTACACTACTGGCCATTAAAATTGCTACACCACGAAGATGATGTGCTACAGACGTGAAATTTAACCAACAGGAAGAAGATGCTGTGATATGCAAATGATTAGCTTTTCAGAGCATTCACACAAGGTTGGCGCCGGTGGCGACAACTGTAACGTGCTTACATGAGGAAAGTTTCCAACCGATTTCTCATACACAAACAGCAGTTGACCGGCGTTGCCTGGTGAAACGTTGTTGTGATGCCTCGTGTGAGGAGGAGAAATGCGTACCATCACGTCTCCGACTTTGATAAAGGTCAGAGTGTAGCCTATCGCGATTGCGGTTTATCATATCGCGACATTGCTGCTCGCGTTGGTTGAGATCCAATGACTGTTAGCAGAATATGGAATCAGTGGTTTCAGGAAGTTAATACGGAACACCATGCTGGGTCCCAATGGCTTCGTATCACTAGCAGTCGAGATGACAGGCATCTTATCCGCATGGCTGTAACGGATCGTGCAGCCACGTCTCAATCCCTGAGACAGCAGATGGGGACATTTGCAGCAGCATGGACTATCAGCTCAGAGACCATGGCTGTGGTTACCCTTGACGCTGCATCACAGACAGGAGCGCCTGCGATGGTGTACTCAACGACGAACCTGGGTGCACGCATCGCAAAGCATCATTTTTTCGGATGAATCCAGGTTCTGTTTACAGCATCATGATGTTCACATCAGTGTTTGGCGACATCGCGGTGAACTAATGGAAGTGTGTATTCGTCATTGCCATACTGGCGTATAAACCGGCGTGATGGTATGGGGTGCCACTGGTTACACGTCTCGGTCACCTCTTGTTTGCGTTGACGGCACTTTCAACAGTGGACACTACATTTCAGATGTGTTACGTCTCGTGGCTCTACCCTTCATTCGATCCCTGTGAAACCCTACATTTCAGCAGGATAATGCACGACCGCATGTTGGTGGTCCTGTATGGGCCTTTCTGGATACAGAAAATGTTCGACTGCTGCCCTGGCCAGCACATTCCCCAGATCTCTCACCAACTGAAAATGTCTGGTCAATTGTGGCCGAGCAACTGGCTTGTCACAATACGCCAGTCACTACTCTTGATGAACTTTGGTATCGTGTTGAAGGTGCATGGGCAGCTGTATCTGTACATGCCATCCAAGCTGTGTTGACTCAATGCCCAGGCGTACCAAGGCCCTTATTACGGCCATAGGTGGTTGTTCTGGGTACTGATTTCTCAGGCTCTATGCACCCATATTGCGTGAAAACGTAATCACATGTCAGTTCTAGTATAATATATTTGTCCCATGAATACCCGTTTATCATCTGCATTTCTTCTTGGTGTAGCAATTTTAATGACCAGTAGTGTAATATATACTGATATGCAAAACTTCAGGACAAAAGTAAGTTTTGCATGATGTGTCACTGCCAAGTAATAAAACTAGTTGAAATTCGGACCATGCACATAAAGAACTGCTGCAATATAATACAGAATGTAATTGAACAAAATACGCAATGAGACAAACAGAAATGTCAGTTTTATTGAAAGACAATGTGTACACTGAAGTAACTACAATTCTTTACGGTTCTCTTGACATGAAAAATTACAAGATATGGTTCCTGATAGGGTATGTGATCACCATGGATAGCAATACATGCCCTGCAGTATTTTGCTATGCTGGTCATGAAGTTGGTAAGGAGCTCTTGTGGTACGATGTTCCATTCCTCTACCAGTGAGGCTGACAAATGCTGGATGGTTGTTGGTGCGTGAGGGTGTGTTGCAGTTTACCTGCCCAACACATTCCACAGGTGATGAGTGGGACTGAAGTCAGGAAACAGGCAAGGTAGTCCATTCACCAAATATCCTCTCATTAGAAGAGCTCATCCACTGCAACATTTGATACGGTCGCGCATTGTCACCCATAAAAATTAAGTAATTGCCAGATGCACCCTGGAAATGACAAAGATGGAGATGAAATGCTGTGTAACAATAACAATGACTGGTTAGTGTCCCGTGTTCAAAGATTTGTAGGTCAGTGCACCCATACAGTATTATGCCTAACCACACCATAACACCTGGACCACCGAAATGATCATACTTGACAATGTTCCTGGGTGCATTACATGTTCTCACCATATGAGCATTGACAAATGTGATTGTTTTGGTGGTCCAGGTGTTATGGTGTGGGAAGGCATAATGTTGCATGGGTGTAGATACCTCTAAATCTTTTAACATGGTACACTCACCGGTCAGTGTTATTGGTACACTACTCATTCCCTGTCTTTGTCTTTTTGGGATGTACTTATCTCAGACTTAATTTCCATGCTTGACAGTGCGCTGCTGCATCAAACAGGTGGAGGATCTCTTGGAACGAGAGGATATTTGGAATGGCTTGCCCGTTTCTCCCCCCTCCCTCCCCCTGCATCCCACCTTAAATCCCATTGAGCACATGTGGGATGCATTGGAGATGCATAATCCAGCACATTCATATGCAGTGATGACCAGCCAGCAGTTGTCAGCTGTGCTGAGGGAGGAATGGAATGCCCAATGACAACAACTTGTTCATCCTTGTGGCCAGTATGAGAGCATACTGCAGAGCTTGGATTGCCATCCATGGTAATCACACACCCTATTAAGAACCGTGTCGTACCCTTTGTAATATCCAGGAGAACATCATGAATTGTTGTGCCTTCAGTGTAATTATTGTCTTTGAATGAAAGTATCATTTCTACGCATCTGACTGCATGTTTCTTCAGTTACCTTCTGTACTATACTGTAGCAGTTCGTTCTATTTACTGTCCCTTTTTCATCAGGCTATGTTAGTTGCCAGTGGCACATCATACGAAAGTCGCTTTTGTCTTTTAAGTTTTATGTGTGTGTGTGTGTTTAAACTGGCATACACCACAGTCATACAATTAGAGCATTCAACAAGTATTGTGAGGCATAAAACATGAAGAGCTGCATCATAATGATAACCTACAGGCAACATACTCTAGCTAATGACCACTACCTACAAATTACAGCTCATAGGTACCTGAAGGACAGTGCAATAGAATTGGTGCTGTCTCTTTGGAGGTAACTGGGAGGGCTGTGCTAGTCCACACAGCACACATCCATCTCCACATGATTAGTTTTGCCTGTAGGCATCCATTACAAACAACAGCGCAGATGACCCAGCATAATGGTGCACAAAGTAGCGTTGCAAGGGAACACTTTGAACGGAACCTGGATTAACTGAGTCTGTTTTCTTTCCACTGCCATAACATGCAGGATTTGACTGACACCCAATGATTGTCATAGAACACATCTCGCACATGGAGTCCCACGCATACGGCGGTAGGTGGGACTGTTTTGTTTTGGGCCAGTAATGTGTGGGTGTCAGATCCTCTCATCGGTATCAAGGTTGGTTTAAGGGTTATACGTTATTGAGACAGGATCCACCAACCTATTATTCAGTCCTTCAGTCTATGTTACTGCAACGGGTGCCTCTTTCATGATGATAGTGCATGAGTACACACCCACCTAGAGAACACCTTCCTCCAGGAGGCTGGAATAAAAGGAGTGTAATGTACTGATGAACATGCTTGGAATCAGTTGAAACTTGGAGTTTATCATGGCAGGAATCCTCCTCATGCGGTGGATGTGGATGACCTAGGGAGAGCCACTGTGAAAGAGTGGGACAGGCTTTAGTAGCATTTTGCAACGCGCAGGGTGGAGTAACACACTACTGAATGTTACCCCACAGCAGATTTCGCGTTCATACATATGCACTGTCGAATAGGCTGCTTTTGTCATTATTGTTTCTTGCCCTGCTCTTCTTGAATCTAAAGCCACAAATGTATGGTGAAAAAACCTTTTATGTACTTTATTAGTCAAATCCTTTCCTATTCTGTTGACAGAAGAGCAAGGAAATATTGTTTCTGTGTCTAAAAGCAGTTATTTGTCATCTGATACATTTAATGTTTTTTGCCTCAGAGTTTTATTTTTTCTGTTCTTGAGCAGAAAACACTTTTAGAGCTTGCTTATTAAAAGTTTAACTTTTGCAGTTAGTATATAGTTTTTCTTTCTATATTCCACTTTTATATTCAAGATTTTCCATCCTAGTTGTAAAATATTTTACGCATTTGTTTGTCTGGTAAGTTCATATATGACCTGTACTTTGACAGAGACGTGTTTTCATTCACAGGAATGATTGATTAACAATGACAATTTTATAAGTATCTTCCACGTTTTCTGGGAATTTGGGTATGTATCACCAGTATTATTGGTTTTTAATTACAGAGAGGTTCATATACTGTGTCATCTTTTCGATCTCACTGTGTCCAACTGCAGTTTTTAGCGAATTTGAAATAGAAAGTCTCACAGCATTTAATAAGTTTTTGGGCCAACATGGAAATAATGCAGTATCTGTTTGATTTTTGATGAATTCTTCATGGAGGCTGTTTACCATGGCTGTCCTCAGAGCTCTATGGTGCATCAGCATGAAATTAATGTAGGAATGGTTGTAATTTATGCCTGTGTAGTGTGCTTTTGTGAGTGTGCCATTATAATTGAACTGGAAAAGAAATTAAGGATGAGGACAGTGATAACTGGTTCAAGTAAATAGTTTACCCATTGAGCTTAACATTACTTTATGATTCACCCTAGTGAAAAAACACCTTGTGAAGGATGTAAATTTAAGTCTTCATATTTACTGTCATTCTGGTGAGAAGGAATGTGGAGTACCAATCTTCTCTCTGTGCTGGTCAAATTTTGTTGAACAATTATTTCTCTTGTATAATTGTAACTGACACATCTTAATGTGTGAACATTGTAGCATCACTTCAATTTAACAGTTGTACCCAAGTCCACACACCAGGATTGGTATGTGAACTGTTAACCACAGATCTTTTGCTAATATTGTTATACTGGAATGGAAATATAATAATGCTGGAATCATCCCTCTTCAGGTCACATCACACCCCAACTCCAGTGCAATGTTTCAAATTCAGAAATTTGCCCGCAGTATCCTGGAATGCAAAGGACTTGTAACAAGTAGAAAATGTGATGCAGATGCATCAAATGAGAGACTCAATGTTTTGGTGATTTCTTAATATTAATTATTCAGAAAGGTGTGCTATTTGGGATAGAAAATAGCTGAATCAAAGTAGATGTTGCTATCTATGCACCATGTAGAATTATTGTGTGCTCAGTTTATCTGGCACTTGACAAAGACACACACTTGAACTCCCCCGCCCATTTCTCCCCCTAGGATACTTCAATGTGTGTTGGGTTTCTCTGATACGTGCCTTATATTTGAGTCAGAGAGAGCCTTGTTGTATCAGAGAATATGTATTTGCTTAATGAGCACAGTTCAGCCCAGTGACTCTGTTGTTCTCTGCGATTCATCTTGTCTCTTCTTTTGTGTTCACACTGAAGCTGTTCACTGGGTCACGGCTGCAGACTCACAGTCCAATAACCAAAGCAGTGTTGAAAGAAGACATCCAAATGGTTACTTACAAGGGAACCTCCCCATCGCACCCCCCTCAGATTTAGTTATAGGTTGGCACAGTGGATAGGCCTTGAAAAACTGAACACAGATCAATTGAGAAAACAGGAAGAAGTTGTGTGGAACTGTGAAAAAATAAGCAAAATATTCAAACTGAGTATTTCTTGGCAACATAGGCAACATCATGGACACTGGGAACGCAGGAGCGCCGTGGTCTCGTGGTAACGTGAGCAGCTGCAGAACGAAAGGTCCTTGATTCTAATCTTCCATCGAGTCAAAAGTTTAATTTTTTATTTTCAGTTTATGTGACCAACTCTTATGTTTTAATCACTTTTTTTGGGAGTGATTATCACATCCACAAGAAAATGTAAATCGGGCAAGGTAGAAGAATCTTTTTACCCATTCGCCAAGTGTGCAAGTTAGGTGGGTCGACAACATATTCCTGTCATGTGACGCACATGCCGTCACCAGTGTCGTAAAGAATGTATCAGACGTGTTTTCCTGTGGAGGAATCGGTTGACCTATGACCTTGCGATCAAATGTTTTCGGTTCCCATTGGAGAGGCACGTCCTTTCGTCTACTAATCGCACGGTTTTGCGATGCGGTCGCAAAACACAGACACTAAACTTATTACAGTGAACAGAGACGTCAATGAACGAACGGACAGATAATAACTATGCAAAAATAAAGAAAATAAAATTTTCACTCGAGGGAAGACTTGAACCAAGGACCTCTCGTTCTGCAGCTGCTCACGCTACCACGGGACCGCGGCGCTCCTGAGCTCACATTGTCCATGATGTTGCCTATGTGGCCCATGGACTACTCAGTTTGTATATTTTGCTTATTTTTTCACAGTTCCACACAACTTCTTCCTGTTTTCTCAATTGATCTGTGTTCAGTTTATCAAAGCCTATCCACTGTGCCAACTTACAACTAAATCTGAGGGGGGTGCGATGGGGAGGTTCCCTTGTTAGCAAAGATAACTGGGCACTATAAAGCCAACTAGATGCATTCAGATTTCCAGAAAGTGACCAGCATGAGGTGGATCTTGTTACCTCTACAACCCATTAAATTGCTGAAGCAGCTACGTTTAAGTCTTCCATCTATCCATTAAGACAACCAGTACCAGGAATGGACAACATCTGCTGATCAGCGGGCCTGATTCACAATACTTACTTTAGCTCGCAGGCCATTTCACCATGTGATACGACAACAGGACTATTGTGCATGAAGTCAAAGCTATAGCATCCATGACATTAATTTTTATGGGGTAATGCCCTGATATGAATGGCACCACCTTCCCAGTACACCCCACCAATAAATTATGCCATGCCATGTGTCATTTTTGAGAGTACATTCACTTTGTGTTGACCCCATCTTCAGATGTTGACATCTATTTATGTGTCATGAACACTGGTTCTGTGCCTAATGACATTTTATAATAAACTTGCAGTGCAAAATTCTGTAGCGCTTTGCTCTCTTTCACAGATTCCTTCTGCGGGCCAGGTAGAAACTAGTCATGGGCCAGGTCCAGTCCACAGGCTGCTAGTTGCCCACTCATGATCTTTACCATGGTGAAACCAAGATTTTATTTGCACAATTAGTTGCAGCACTGCTATCAAACTTTAAGCATATTCCTGGTTTTTTTCCAGACTGTGAGGATGAAAGTGAGGTGAGTAACTAACTGCAGCAAGAGGTAATGCAATTACAGAAAGATAACCAGCACTCCACTAATCACTCCTCAGCTATAGTAGGCTCTTCCAGTCTGAGTGCCATCTGCGGACAGCCAGCAGTACGTAGGCAGAATTGTGTGCTAGTGGACAAACAGGTGATCTCTGGGTAGTCAAGGCAGTTGGGCTGTTAGGTACACACCCATACTGCCCTGGAGTCACACCTACATGTGCAGAACATAACCATGTAGTAGGGCTACCTGGTGGGTAGCCAATACTGGCTGCACCTTATCCTGAGTGAGCTGATGGGTGCTCTCCAGTGTCCATGTCCCTTAGGCAGCATATTATAGGGAAGGTAAATGAATTTTGACAACTGCTGTGTGAGATGACGGAATACATCAAGCCAGACCAGTTGGCTTTGAACAGACTATGTTCCAACATTTTTATACCACAACCTGCTACTGAATCCATGACCTTATTTTTTAATGTTACCGAAGGTATGTCAGGAGGGGTACAGTAAAACTAACTTATGACAATACCAAAGTGTGGAACAGTCTTACATTAATATGGTAGACGGACTTCGTTCTTGCAAGAGCCCAAGTCATAGAACCAGTCTGTAATAATCTTGACTGTAACAAGTGACAAACAAATTCTTGAGGGAAAGACATCTTTATGTAAACTTAGCATAAAGTATGGCTTTATGGCTGTATCCAGATTCATGGGTCGAAGTTGGTCCCTCTCCTGAAATTAGAAATACTGTAACTGGGATAAACCAGCAAGCATATCACAAGCTGTGTGGAAGAAAATGTTGAAACAGTGATCAATCTTTGCATGTATAGGTTCTGTAATTTCAAGATATTTCCACTTGCTTTCATGGTGTCTTCAGAAAGTACCATTCTACTATTGATGACTTGACCTTATTTAATACTGCCAATACAGAGGCAGCATTGTGCAACCAACATCTGCTTGGTGCATATTTTTATCTGGAAAATCTGTTCAGTACATCCAGAGATACATTCTATTGTGCCAACTCCATGTATAGGGCTTTTGTAGACAAAAAAGGATCATGTTGTAATCCTTTCTTGCTTAACACTTGTCCCAGTGTAGACTTGGAGATCAACTTCTGGCCTATTTCCTCCCAAAAGAAATCTTTTTCGCATTGGAGTACAAGGTTCACTTCAGTTGCAGTTGCCACATACAGTATACCAAAGTAAGGAGCCCAACAAATATTCTTTATTGGTGGATGATTTTTCCATTTACTACTCTAGGATGTTTGAGTAATACAAGCAGTGACACTATATTATCTTCAGTAGGAGAAACTGCAATGGGCGTTTTGCAGAGCTCAATTATGAGCCTTGTAATATTCTTGCTCTATGTTAATGATCTATCGTTTTATTTGAATCAGGAGGCAAAATTAGTTATTTTTGCAGATGATACAAGCATTATTGTCAGGCTAATCAAAGGAACATTCACAGAGAAATTAGTAAATGATGTTTTTGTTAAAGTTTTTAACTACTTTAGTGCACAAAAAATCTCATCCAGTTTTGTCCTTTCAGAAATAGCCCACCTATTACGGATAAAGTTTTCACAAAAAGAAAGCTATAAATTGTTTAGTGTGCACATTGATGAAGACTTGAATTGGAAAAACCATAGAGCAAACCTGCTAAAATGTGTATGTTCAGCTCCTTTTGGCATAAGAATAATTGGCAGCGTTAGGGACACAGAAATCATTAAGTTAACATGTTCTGCATATTTTCTTTACTGATTTGCTTAGGCAAAAGTTATTCATTGTGCAAGGGAAAGTAGCCAGAAATAAATATAAAGTTCACATATGTACATCTTGTTGTCACCTGTTTAAGCAACTGTGAATATTAATAAAGGTCTCTCAATACATTTATTCAGTCAATGAATTTGCTGTCAATGATTCACTGCAGTTTGAGAGTGATAGAGATTTTCACCAATATGGTATTAGAAAGAAAAAATGATCTGCTTTTCCTGTAGTGTATCTAACTCTGGCACAGAAAGAAGTGTGATCTCAGCTATACAAATCTGATAATCTGTCCACTTAAATAAAATGTCGACACACACTATTTGCCTCTACACTCTACAATCTCTTGTTGAAGTAACACATTCCACATCGTAACACGTATCATGAATATGATGTATGGAACATGGAACTAACTAACTTCTGTAAACTTATTACTGTTATACATCAGCTGCAGCTGACAATCAACATCCAGGAGAAATAGATCTAATATATGACTGTTAAAGTTTCTTATGAAATTCACTTTATACTCATTTTATTAGTTCACATTGAGTTTTGACTTAACCACAACTAAAATTAAGAAACACCATACTTAATTTATAAAATGTTGTCACGGAATTGGGCCTATTTTTTGGAGCAAACTCAGATGTCACACATCTAAGCCTTCGAAGTAACATAATCAAAGCATAGAACATGCTTAAAGTGCCTCAGCAGATAGGCATGTGAACTGGACAAATTTGCTCTTTTACTGTTTGAGACATACTGTTCAGCCCAGCTTGACTGTGTTAGCAGAATTTTTTATCAGCATACAGATACTATTTGCAGGCATTATATGCTATTTGTCATGTAGGAGTGTCAAGCTACAAGTTCATGCAGAACCAACTGGAGTGCTAAGGCCCTAGAGATGCCCCTCCACTTTTGCTGGTGGCTACTGATTCTATGACAAGTTTTCAAGGTTCTTTCATTGTAACATTTATTTAGCTACAGTAGCATTGCAGCAGCATCCTTTGGTCGTAAGTTTACTAACTGTTGTAAAAATGTGGCAAAATGTTGGAAATAATGATCTCCACACTCACTGCAAGGTCACCATACAAGTACTAGAATTTCTACAGAAAAGAATTTGTTTGCAACACTGTGCAACCACTTCTGCACCTCTGCTCTGTGTAGTGTGCCTCTTCATCTTAATGAAATCTCTTGCCACCCAATACATCTCTGAGTTGTCCAAACACATCGAAGTCATTTGAGGAAGAAATGTCAGCTGAGTATGATGAAAGTTGAAGACATTCAGACTTAAGCTCTGTATTGTCACAACTGTTGTATTGGTTCTACACAACCGTATCTTTCTATACATACATATATATTGTGTAAGCTGTTGTACAGTGTGTGGCAGACAACCGTGTTGTAACAGCATACTTGTTGACAGGAATTCAACTGGGATTAGTTCTCAATTACAGCTGTTGCAAGGGAGGCATAACCTAGTTCATTGTGACAAAGAAGTCATTCACCCTTATTGCCATGTTACTGTTACAGTTCAGGAGTCAGTTTCTGGGGCTCCCATCTTGCAGACACTTTGTAAAATTGGAGCACATCATGCACGACGAGCAAGAACAAAGAACCATATACTGTTGCTGCATCATCATCATCTAGTGCCACTGGGAAGTTCTGAATCAAGATGGCATCAATGGTTGCACTGTTTTGTGGAGGCGAAATTTGGTATGTCTAACCTTGATCCAGGCACAGATGTTGCATCATTTGCAAACTTCTGACATCTTTTGCATTCTTGCTACTATGATAAACATACATTCTGCAATGAATCTCAGTAGGTTTCCGGTCTTCACTATGCAGAAAGCAAATAACAGAATGGTGTTACCTCTTGTGCCAGTTGCTACTGGAGTAGTCATTTTTGGATTGTACCTGTGCCATTATTTGTGTGTGCACAATCCTGCTATGTAATAAACATGCGGCATCCTGGTAAGAACACCCTTATCAACTTACAGGCTAATTACACCATTTGTTTTTTTTTTTTCTTTTTTTGTTCCACATTTACAGTTTTCATTTGATGCACCGTCATATTACCTCATCATTAAGGACAAAGAACATGTGAACGATTACAGTCAAATCCCATGCGTTTTCATTCTGCTGAGCAGTTCTTTATTAGCACCTGGAATGTGTGCAATATGAAATTCAGCTCAGGATTTTTTTGATAATTTATTTTTCAATTGTGCTGTTAACAGTCTTTGCTATATTTTATGTTTCATATGTTGAACATCTAATGATTACCTGAATAAATTCCAATAAAAAAACATGAAACATTTGAACTGGATCTCTCAGACAACAATACTATTTAGACTTTACATAACAAATTAGTTGAAATGTATTGTATATAATGATGTGAAATGTACATGTAGTTTCACAACAAGTAATATTGGCAACAAGTGGAGAACCTTAGTTCATGTGCTGTTCAAAAACATGAATTGGAAGACCGAAAATAGGGTCATCTGCAAAAACATATTTCAAAGTTGGGGCTTCAGATGTTTACTCTTAAAATATATTATCATTCCTTCATTTTCTGTACTAGGTATATTGCCACTCCAAATTACATCACCATTCACTAACCAATGACAACCTAAGTCTTGACAGAACTAATGGACTCATTTGATTTCTGAAATGACTGGTGTTTTTTTTTTTTTTTTAATATATATTTATCTGCTTATTAGATTGTGTACATTATAGTGTGGTTTTTGATATCAGGTACTCTAAACTTAAAGTTATAATGTATTTGTTTAACCCTGCAAATTATAATTTATAGATTATAAAGTAAAACAGTCATATGTACCAAAATATGTCATTCATATATTCACTTATTCAGTGGAAGGAGTAGTACACCAGAGATGTTCTAGTTTGTCTCTCAAACTTATTTACATCACAGATCTGTGATACATTTCATATTACTTGGTAGTTTATTGTATAATGTAATCCCAATATGAAATTTTCTTTTTTGACTACAGTTATGTTTGAAGAACTAACATGTAAGTTACTTTACCAAGTCAAGATTACCATCAGCCAGCAGCTCCTTTAAGGAAATGCTTAAGGGTACGTCAGGAAGAAAGTTTCAAACTTACTGTTCAGAAAGGATATAAAACGACTTGTTAGAATCTACATATTTGTTGTTTGAAAGCAGTAGTAATTACAATTACTAGTTTCAGCGACTAATAACCTTCTCATGAGCAGGATGTATGTAAAATGTATTTAATTATTTTGGTGATTAGGATGGAAAATAAAACAAAAGTGCACATCCCAGTTAGATTCTTGTCTTATTGATAAATTAGAACATGTATGCAAAAGTCAGTTAAACAGATTGTTGATACAATTTATTGTTATTTATTTCTTATTTTATTTTGTTACAAGTTCCATTGATACTAGTAGCATTAGAGTTGCTAGGATATGAAATTAGTCAGTGTTTTTTCAACGTTTACAATCATGAATTTCTTGTTGTTGTTGTTGTGGTCTTCAGTCCTGAGACTGGTTTGATGCAGCTCTCCATGCTACTCTATCCTGTGCAAGCTTCTTCATCTCCCAGTACCTACTGCAACCTACATCCTTCTGAATCTGCTTAGTGTATTCATCTCTTGGTCTCCCCCTATGATTTTTACCCTCCACGCTGCCCTCAAATACTAAATTGGTGATCCCTTGATGCCTCAGAACATGTCCTACCAACCGATCCCTTCTTCTGGTCAAGTTGTGCCACAAACTTCTCTTCTCCCCAATCCTATTCAATACTTCCTCATTGGTTATGTGATCTACCCATCTAATCTTCAGCATTCTTCTGTAGCACCATATTTCAAAAGCTTCTATTCTCTTCTTGTCCAAACTATTTACCGTCCATGTTTCACTTCCATACATGGCTACACTCCATACAAATACTTTCAGAAATAACTTCCTGACACTTAAATCTATACTCGATGTTAACAAATTTCTCTTCTTCAGAAACGCTTTCCTTGCCATTGCCAGTCTACATTTTATATCCTCTCTACTTCGTCCATCATCAGTTATTTTGCTCCCCAAATAGCAAAACTCCTTTACTACTTTAAGTGTCTCATTTCCTAATCTAATACCCTCAGCATCACCCGACTTAACTCGACTACATTCCATTATCCTCGTTTTGCTTTTGTTGATGTTCATCTTATATCCTCCCTTCAAGACACCATCCATTCCGTTCAACTGCTCTTCCAAGTCCTTTGCTGTCTCTGACAGAATTACAATGTCATCAGCGAACCTCAAAGTTTTTATTTCTTCTCCATGGATTTTAATACCTACTCCAAATTTTTCTTTTGTTTCCTTTCCTGCTTGCTCAATATAGAGATTGAATAACATCAGGGAGAGGCTACAACCCTGTCTTACTCCCTTCCCAACCGCTGCTTCCCTTTCATGTCCCTCAACCCTTATAATTGCCATCTGGTTTCTGTACAAGTTGTAAATAACCTTTCGCTCCCTGTATTTTACCCCTGCCACCTTTAGAATTTGAAAGAGAGTATTCCAGTCAACATTTCAAAAGCTTTCTCTAAGTCTACAAATGTTAGAAACGTAGGTTTGCCTTTCCTTAATCTTTCTTCTAAGATAAGTCGTAAGGTCAGTATTGCCTCACGTGTTCCAGTATTTCTACGGAATCCAAACTGATCTTCCCCGAGGTCAGCTTCTACTAGTTTTTCCATTCGTCTGTAAAGAATTCGTGTTAGTACTTTGCAGCTGTGACTTATTCAACTGATTGTTCGGTAATTTTCACATCTGTCAACACCTGCTTTCTTTGGGATTGGAATTATTATATTCTTCTTGAAGTCTGAGGGTATTTCGCCTGTTTCATACATCTTGCTCACCAGATGGTAGAGTTTTGTCAGGACTGGCTCTCCCAAGGCCGTCAGTAGTTCCAATGGAATGTTGTCTACTCCGGGGGCCTTGTTTCGACTCAGGTCCTTCAGTGCTCTGTCAAACTCTTCACGCAGTATCGTATCTCCCATTTCATCTTCATCTACATCCTCTTCCATTTCCATAATATTGTCCTCAAGTGCATCGCCCTTGTATAGACCCTCTATATACTCCTTCCACCTTTCTGCTTTCCCTTCTTTGCTTAGAACTGGGTTTCCATCTGAGCTCTTGATGTTCATACATGTGGTTCTCTTATCTCCAAAGGTCTCTTTAATTTTCCTGTAGGCAGTATCTATCTTACCCCTAGTGAGAGAAGCCTCTACATCCTTACACCTGTCCTCTAGCCATCCCTGCTTAGCCATTTTGCACTTCCTGTCGATCTCATTTTTGAGACGTTTGTATTCCTTTTTGCCTGCTTCATTTACTGCATTTTTATATTTTCTCCTTTCATCAATTAAATTCAATATTTCTTCTGTTACCCAAGGATTTCTACTAACCCTCTTCTTTTTACCTACTTGATCGTCTGCTGCCTTCACTACTTCATCCCTCAGAGCTACCCATTCTTCTTCTACTGTATTTCTTTCCCCCATTCCTTTCAATTGTTCCCTTATGCTCTCCCTGAAACTCTGTACAACCTCTGGTTCTTTCAGTTTATCCAGGTCCCATCTCCTTAAATTCCCACCTTTTTGCAGTTTCTTCAGTTTTAATCTACAGGTCATAACCAATAGATTGTGGTCAGAGTCCACATCTGCCCCTGGAAATGTCTTACAATTTAAAACCTGGTTCCTAAATCTCTGTCTTACCATTATATAATCTATCTGATACCTTTTAGTATCTCCAGGGTTCTTCCATGTGTACAACCTTCTATCATGATTCTTAAACCAAGTGTTAGCTATGATTAAGTTGTGCTCTGTGCAAAATTCTATCAGGCGGCTTCCTCTTTCATTTCTTAGCCCCAATCCATATTCACCTACTACGTTTCCTTCTCTCCCTTTTCCTACACTCGAATTCCAGTCACCCATGACTATTAAATTTTCGTCTCCCTTCACTATCTGAATAATTTCTTTTATTTCATCATACATTTCTTCAATTTCTTCGTCATCTGCAGAGCTAGTTGGCATATAAACTTGTAGTACTGTAGTAGGTGTGGGCTTCGTATCTATCTTGGCCACAATAATGCGTTTACTATGCTGTTTGTAGTAGCTTACCCGAATTCCTATTTTCCTATTCACTATTAAACCTACTCCTGCATTACCCCTATTTGACTTTGTGTTTATAACCCTGTAGTCACCTGACCAGAAGTCTTGTTCCTCCTGCCACCGAACTTCACTAATTCCCACAATATCTAACTTTAACCTATCCATTTCCCTTTTTAAATTTTCTAACCTACCTGCCCGATTAAGGGATCTGACATTCCACGCTCCGATCCGTAGAACGCCAGTTTTCTTTCTCCTGATAACGACATCCTCTTGAGTAGTCCCCGCCCGGAGATCTGAATGGGGGACTATTTTACCTCCGGAATATTTTACCCAAGAGGACGCCATCATCATTTAATCATACAGTAAAGCTGCATGCCCTCGGGAAAAATTACGGCCGTAGTTTCCCCTTGCTTTCAGCCGTTCGCAGTACCAGCACAGCAAGGCCGTTTTGGTTATTGTTACAAGGCCAGATCAGTCAATCATCCAGACTGTTGCCCTTGCAACTACTGAAAAGGCTGCTGCCCCTCTTCAGGAACCACACATTTGTCTGGCCTCTCAACAGATACCCCTCCGTTGTGGTTGTACCTACGGTACGGCTATCTGTATCGCTGAGGCACGCAAGCCTCCCCACCAACGGCAAGGTCCATGGCTCATGGGGGGGGGGGGGGGGGGGGGGGGGATGAATTTCTTATAAAATTTAAAATAATGGATGTAGTAGGATACAATATGGTAAGTTCTTGATGATGATGATGTTTGGTGATGTTTGGTTTGTGAGGCGCTCAACAGCACAGTCATCAGCGCCTGTACAAAGTCCCAATTCTTTAGACAGTCCAATTCTTTATACAGTCCAATTGAGCCACTGCCACAAATGATGATGATGATAACGATGATGATGACAACAACACAAACACCCAGTCCCGGGCAGAGAAAATCCTCAACCTGGTCAGGAATCAAATACGGTACCCCGTGATCCAGAGGCAGCAACGCTAGCCACTAGACCATGAGCTGCAGACAAGTTCTTTATAGTAGTCATATCATCTAATATTACATTATAATAATGAAAATGAATAAAGTACATAACACAAGACATCGGAATTAAGATTTGTGCACACACTTTGAGACATTCATATTGTTAACATCACAATACCAGTACTTAAAAATCGAGATTATATATTTTTGACAAAAATAATTTATATATATGTTTGCAATAATGGATCATTTCAGCTATAAAATAAAACTACTCATGTGGACACTCATTTATGCTAAAAAATTCTCTGATTGATTAGAATGAATTTTGCAATAGGCATTCTTTCAATTTTCAGAATGGCAAAGATGTAGTCATAGTAGGGGGTGAAAATGTAGACACAACATGTGGGAAGAAAGGCAAGTACAGCACTTTAGTTTTAAGTTAAAACTTGATGTATGGACGGTTTCTGAATACATGCATAACTATTTCAACTAGAAATGAAATGAAATATCGTGTGGCTAGGGCCTCCCGTCGGGTAGACCGTTCGCCTGGTGCAAGTCTTTCGATTTGACGCACACTTCGGCGACCTGCGCGTCGATGGGGATGAAATGACACAACACCCATTCCCTGAGCGGAGAAAATCTCTGACCCAGCCGGGAATCGAACCCGGGCCCTTAGGATTGACAGTCTGTCATGCTGACCACTCAGCTACCGGGGGCGGACATTTCAACTAGAAAGCCTATAGCATTTGAAATTTCAGGGATGCTTATGTTGATATTTCTTTCTGCATTTTAGTTGAATTATTCTTATTGATTTGATACATGGTGGTTATTTGTCCATTTCCGTACCAGGAGAACTTGACTGAAAAGAGTATTGTTACGTGGCTCATTGAATATTTTAAGCAGCATAAATTCTTGAATGTGCAATGCATGTGAAGCATATGTTTGTAAATGGCTTCAGCTTCATAACAGTCAACTGTTGTCCACATGAATGTTATGGTCCTACCTTGAAAAACAATACACAGTTGTCCGTGACGATTCACTGTGGAATCTACCATTGTTTATAGTTCATTACTGTATGTCACAGGCTGATTATAAAACTAAGCTAAACTCCGCACGAACAGGCCATGAAGGCCCAATGGTACTGACCGGCCGCCGTGTCATCCTCAATCCACAGGTGTCACTGGATGCAGAGGTGGAGGGGCATGTGGACAGCACAATGCTGTCCTGGCTGTATGTCAGTTTATGAGATCGGAGCTGATACTTCTCAATCAAGTAGCTCCTCAGTTTGCCTCACAAGGGCTGAGTGCACCCCGCTTGCCAACAGCGCTCAATAGAGTGGATGGTGACCCATCCAAGTGCTTGCCCAGCCTGACAGTGCTTAACTTCAGTGATCTGACGGGAACCAGCGTTACCACCGCGGCAAGGCTGTTGACACAAGCTGATTATAGATTGCAGAAATTTGCTGATACATGTAGTGATGAGAAAACCAATAAATTTTCAGAGAAAAATTTTGCTATAGGTGTCATCCTAATTTGTACATATTTATCACCATAAACAGAAACTTACAGGAACTAAGTCATTCAAGCTACAGTGAGCTGACTAAGATTCTCAAGAAATAATTGTTTACACAGTACAATATGGGTAGAACTTGTGGAAGATGACTAATAAAAAGATTTGATTATCACAAATCTCATAAAACCTTGTGTAATAAACAGTAATTGAAAATGAAAAATGTATAAATTCTAGTATATCAATTTTTGTTTTGATTTTTACTTTTATAGTTAAAGAAAACTGATGCATTCCCCAAGATAATATATATCAAGAAACAAAGCTTAAAAATTCAGAGCACCACTAGCAATGTTTGAAGCCACATATGTCAGAGTCACACTTTTTAGTGTTAGCATCAAGGTAGGATTTGACAAGAACAAAGACAAGCAGTAGAAACTCTCATCGAGTGCGAATGGGCATTATCTTGCCGAAATGTTGCCGCAGTATGACTTGCCACGAAGAGCAACAAGACGTGGCGTAGAATATCATCGACATACTGCTGTGCTATAAGGGTAACGCAGGTGACAACCAAAGGGATCCTGCTATGAAAAGAAATGGCTCTCCAGACCATCACTCCTGGTTGTCATGCCATATCATGGGTGACCATCAGGTTGGTATGCCATCACTATACAGTGCGTCTACAAACATGTCTTCAGCCTGGAATCTCGATGACTGGAGTAGAACTGTCTTCAGTGATGAGTCCCGCTTTGCATTGAGCCCCGATCACCAGCGAATACATGTCTGGTGACACCCCAGACAGCAGTGGATACCAACCTGACTGTCACCTGCCATACTGCACGACAGCTAGGAATGATGATCTCAGGTGCCATTTCTTTGATTGTCATCCTCGGCACCCTTTTACAGCACGACAATACGTCGATGATATTCTATGCCCCATTTTGTTGCCCTTCATGGTAAACCATCCTGGGCTTACATTTCAGTAAGATAATGCCTGCCCACACACAACGAGAGTTTATACTGCTTGTACCCTACTTTGGCCTGCAAGGTCACTGCATCCCTCCCCAACTGAAAACTTTTGGAGTACAATGGGCAGGGCCTCCAACCAGGTCGGGATTTTGACATTCTAACACTCTAATTGGTGTGAATTTGGCATGATATCTCTCAGGAGGACATCCAATAACTCTGTCAATCAGTGCCAAGCCGAATAACTGCTTGCATAAGGGCCAGAGCTGGACCGATGCATTATTGACTTGCTCAAGTTTGAAGCTTGTTTTCTTGAATGAATCATCGAATTTTTCTGAAATTGTAATCATTTGTTTGTACATGTACATCAGGTCTACTTATTTCTGTTCCATTCAGATAACTCATTCACAATGCGATTTTTTTTTTTTTTTTTTCTTAGAGTATGCTTTTAATGATTGAATGCATCAACATCCCGATTTCATTGACAACCAGGCCATCGTATAAAGGAGGAATAGCTTTGCCCACCCCACGAATCAATACTGTACAGAAACGACTTCATTTTTACGTAAGGTCACAAAACTTTGTCAGAAACTTATGATAGGTATCTTTTGTGAGCTTTCCAGGTTCTGTGGCTGTTGCGTACACATTAAAATTGTTGGTAACTGTTTTGTGGAAAGTGTTTACCCTAACTCGGCAGTGTACAAATGTGTAAGCTCACAAGTACTAAACAGACATCGTGATGAGTGACCAAGTGACAAGCAGAGTATCAACGCGAGATAAATATTAAAATGATCGATTTGTGGATGTTCAATAGTTTTACAGAGGCCAGAAACAATGGAGATGTGATTACTGCATGAGATTTCTGGTGTGTGCAATTGTTGCAACAGCCTCATTGCTGTCGGAAAGTTTTGAATTCAAACCCTCAAACACCTGGTACTATTATTTCAGTGGGAAACTCAGAATTCGGCATCGTCATGTCACCAAATACACCAGCATCAAAGACAACCGCATGTTTAATGGATTGCTCGAAAGAGCACTATAGTTCCTGAATTCAACCTTGGTATAACCAGATGGCAGTTATAAGAGTCGAGGGGCATGAAAGGGAAGCAGCGGTTGGGAAGGGAGTGAGACAGGGTTGTAGCCTCTCCCCGATGCTATTCAATCTGTATATTGAGCAAGCAGTAAAGGAAACAAAAGAAAAGTTCGGAGTAGGTATTAAAACCCATGGAGAAGAAATAAAAACTTTGAGGTTCGCCGATGACATTGTAATTCTGTCAGAAACAGCAAAGGACTTGGAAGAACAGTTGAACAGAATGGACAGTGTCTTGAAAGGAGAGTATAAGATGAACATCAACAAAAGCAAAACGAGGATAATGGAATGTAGTCGAGTTAACTCCGGTGATGCTGAGGGAATTAGATTAGGGAATGAGACACTTAAAGTAGAAGATGAGCTTTGCTATTTAGGGAGCAAAATAACTGATGATGGTCGAAGTAGAGAGGATATAAAATGTAGACTGGCAATGGCAAGGAAAGCGTTTCTGAAGAAGAGAAATTTGTTAACATCGAGTATTGATTTAAGTGTTAGGAAGTCGTTTCTGAAAGTATTTGTATGGAGTGTAGCCATGTATGGAAGTGAAACGTGGACGATAAATAGTTTAGACGAGAAGAGAATAGAAGCTTTCGAAATGTGGTGCTACAGAAGAATGCTGAAGATTAGATGGGTAGATCACATAACTAATGAGGAGGTATTGAATATAATTGGGGAGAAGAGGAGTTTGTGCCACAACTTGACTAGAAGAAGGGATAGGTTGGTAGGACATGTTCTGAGGCATCAAGGGATCACCAATTTAGTACTGGAGGGCAGCGTGGAGGGTAAAAATCGTAGAGGGAGACCAAGAGATGAATACACTAAGCAGATTCAGAAGGATGTAGGCTGCAGTAGGTACTGGGAGATGAAGCTTGCACAGGATAGAGTAGCATGGAGAGCTGCATCAAACCAGTCTCAGGACTGAAGACCACAACAACAATTCCTTATAAGCATTGATCGAACAGAATGTATCACGTCTCTAGTAAGAGGACGTTATCGTTTTGAGGTGATAAAAGTTACTAAAATAGCTGTGGGCTTACTGAAACCAAGAAATTTATCATCAGTTTTTGAACAAAGTATTGTGACCTTACGTAAAAATGGAGCCGTGTTCTGCACAACACTGACTCGTGGGATGGGTAAAGTTATTCTTCCTTATAGAATGGCCTGGTTTTTGATGAAATCGAAATATCGACATGTTCATTAAAAGAAATTCCTCTTACGTGGTTGCCGCTCTGTCAGTCCTACGAAGTATATACTTTTACCGACAGATGAAGAATTACATTCGCCCATTGCAGAAATGCACTATTCTCGTCGCTCAGCAAACGGAAATTACAAGTAGAAGCGATGCAATTAATAAAATACACGCCTGGATCCATACCCAAGTACAGGCTTCAGCTTTCGGCAAAATGGTATGATTTGCTTGGTTTGAGGGGAAGTTATCGACAGATCGCGATGTATTTAGCAACGTTATCGAGGTTGATTTTCATATTGATATTCAAACTAAAAACGTGACTGTGGCATATGCTCATTTACAGATTGCTGGTGATGCTTCGAATTTTTACGCTTTGCACGTTTTTATGATCACCTCGGGGAATATACTGGCTATCTTGAAGTACAAAAGGTAAAATCGAAGCAAAAACTGAAATATTGGAATTTACATGTTTTTCATTTTCAGTTACTGTCATTTACGTAAGGTTATATAAGATTTGTGATAATAATTCTAATTTTAATAATATTTAAAGTGCTTATTTCTTCTGTAAATGATTCCATTGTATTTATTGATGTAGCAAAAAATATTGATTTCTTTGAAGTCACATACTTCCGCGACAAGAAGAAAGTAGCATTGCAGCTGAACACAGAGACTGTATTGTTAGTCACTACGCTACCGACTTCTTTGGTATAACACTATGCACGCGAACTGATGTAGAACCAAAACTTTGACTGTCATTTTCTCAAAAACTATTGAGTTGTGCATCTTCATATTTTCGCGGCGCAATGATTGTTCCATAAAATTTCGTGCGTACTGCCGCATAAATTTCAAAAAATGGTTCAGATGGCTCTGAGTACCATGGGACTTAAACATCTGAGGTCATCAGTCCCCTAGAACTTAGAACTACTTAAACCTAACTGACCTAAGGACATCACACACATCCATGCCCAAGGCGGATTCCAACATGCGACCGTAGCGGTCGCGCGGTTCCAGACTGAAGCGCCTAGAACCGCTCGGCCACATCGGCCGGCCATAAATTTCAATTCTCATATTTCGGCTGGACGGTATATAGCCGAAATACTATAAGGAGCATTCAAATGAAACCCGATCACTAGTGCACAGTAACGGTAACCATTTTATTAACTCAAAAATGTAGTTATACACGGTATACATACTCAAAAATAGTAGCCAAAACTGTTGGCACATTTATCCCATTGCGACACTAGCCGGTCTATTCCATCCTTGAAGAAGCTAGTAGGCTGCTGTCGGATCCAGGCCTGGACCCAGTCACAGAACGGTGGATGTTCCAGCGTTTCCCACCGAAACTTCTGCAATGTCGTCTTCACCGCATTGGCCGTGTGTGTGTGTGTGTGTGTGTGTGTGTGTGTGTGTGTGTGTGTGTGGAGTGGGGGTGGGGGGGGGGGCATTATCATGTAGGAGGATAACGCCATTGGCGTTTCAGCTTGATGGCTCGTCTAAGTTTCTGTAAAATGGCTTGATAGCGCTGGGCATTGATTCGTGGTTCCCCGTTCCAGGAACACGACAAGCTGTGGGCCCTTGTGGTAAAAAAAGGAGGACATTATGACCTTACCAGAAATGGTGTGTACGGCCTTAGATTTTTTTGGAGATGGTGAAGTCGTATGTTTCCCCTTTCCAGTTCAAAATAGTGACACCATGTTTCATCACCTGTGACAATACCGACAGAAAGTCGTATTCCTCCTCATTATAACGTTGCAGATGACTCAAAGACAGCGCCATTCGAGTGTAGCGCTGTTCAGCGGTTAGTTGGCAGGGAATCGACTGTGCACAGATTTTTCGAAAGTTCAAGTTTGATGCATTATGGTGGGGGCGGTGCCCACGCTAATACCCAGTAACGGATGGATCTCGTCCACGGAGATTCTGCGATTGTCCAAGACTAAAGCATTCACTTTTGCAATCATTTCCGGTGTGACGACACTATGGGCCAGTCCAGGACGAGCAACATCTTCCAGTGACTAATGCCCCTCAAGGAATAGTTTGCGCCATTCCACAAAACTTGAACGACTCAGACTGTACTCACCGTACACAGCCTTCATCCATCGACACATTTCACGGCCTCCAACTCCCTCCGCCGCCAAAAATCGAATCACTCCTCGTTGTTCCTGCTTACTCGCCTGCATGTTCGGCGTGAAACCACCCTGGCGCTTTGCAACATCAAACGGTGCGCACGTGTTAGTCTCTCTACCAATAGATGGCGCCACCATACGCGCAGTTACGTGATGCCACCTTACGTGTAAGGCAAAGGTAGAGGCACTGACCAGGTTTCATTTGAATGAACCTCATAGAAGAAGAAGTGAAATTTATGCGGCTGCACGCCCGAAATTTTATGAAGTAGCCATTGAGTTGGCACCTAAGACAAAATAGATGTCCCTTTATTTTTTTCATGTTCACCTTTCTTTCACCAACCGAAATTTCAACTGTCAGCGAGCAACTTCTGGTGGATTCCCGGTGTAAGACATACACTGTCCAGTCTCATTAATGTGACCACCTCTCAAAAACCTGAATCACCAACCTCTGCAGCGCGGACCGCTGTGTGACGTGCAGGAAGAGTGTCAATGAGTTTCTGGAAGGTACCGACAGCGAGATAGATCCATGACGACCCCAGTGCCGTGGTCAGCTGCACTAGGTTTCTTGGCTAAGGATTCATAGCACGATCGAGATGGTCCCAGAGATTCTCGACTGGTGCTCTTCTAATCACTCTTGTACTCAGTGAGTTGCGTGACACGTTGGATTGTCCTACTGGCAGATGCCATTGGGCCGAAGGAAAAACAAACTGTATGTGGAGGTGGACATGGTCCCAAAGGATAGATGCACACTTTTGTTGATCCATTGACCTCCCAGAATGACGAAACCATCCGGGGAACACCATGAAAACATTGTCCAGACCATAACACTCACTGTCTGACCTGGACCTTGCCGACGATTGAGCAGGGCCATACACGCCAATGGCTGTCTTATCTGAAAAGGCCACCTGTCGCCATTCAATAGACTTTCAGTTGTGGTGGTGGCATGCAAATTCCAGTCTTCGTCGCCAATGAACGACAGTCAGTATGGGTGCGTGAACCCGGTGCCTGTTGCGGAGGTTCACACGCAACAACTTTCACTGTGTGGTTAGTTGCTCAATTGTTGTACGTCTATTTACCCGCACAAATCTGCAGTCGTCGTTCACCCCTGTCTTCTATCGACCGTGGTGTATCACAGCTGCCTCGGCGCCAGTTTTGGTAGCGCCATTTTGCCGTGCATGGTATACTTTAACAATGGTGGCATGCAAATAGTTTACAAACTTAGCCATTTCGGATACGCTTCCACCCTTGGCCTGAAACCCAATGATCATGCCCTTTTTGGACGTCAGATAAATTGCTACATTTCTGCATTATGACAATGACCGAACTTTTTCCATATCCCCCCCCCCCCCCCCCATGCACTTTATGTACCCTGCACTACTACTGGTGCTACCTGCCATCTATGAATGGTTATTGCATGCTGACGACGAATGTAGGCAGTGGTCACATTTATGGGACTGGACCGTGCTGATGTAACTCCACGCTCGCGCATGTAACTCATAGTTCTTGAAGTATTTCTGCGCCAGAAATATATCTCGGCCATTCCCTATGGATCCCAACTTTCCGCCTTGAGAAACTAATACATTATCGAAATTGATCACCACGTATTGTGTCCCTTGGGACTGGTATGATGATGATAGGCTTGTTAAAGTAAGATTAAAAAATATTGGAAACTGACATCTCATTTCCTGTGATTTGTGAACTTTTTTATTCTATTATTTTGAATCTCTTCCTGAAACTGTGTCATTGGTCAGCTTTTCCATGCAATGGTGGTTGCATCGCACCAGGATTGGTATGACGATAGTGTTGGGTGGCGGACACTCCTCACTGTGGCGTCGAGTTACCGTAATATTTAAAACGACTTGAAGATATCTTCGAAGATACGTGTTTGGCATTTGTTAGCTGTGTAAGGGCTATTTCAGAACGGGACTACTTACAGTAGCAATGATGTAGGTTTCATCTCGAAATGTTTACTTTATTTCAACAACCTCATTTCATCTGAATTAGTTGTCTTACCAGAGTTTGACTTTTTCAGATTAAATGGTTCAAATGGCTCTGAGCACTAGGGGACTTAACTTCTGTAGCCATCAGTCCACTAGAACTTAGAACTACTTAAACCTAACTAACATAAGGACATCACACACATCCATGCCCGAGACAGGATTCGAACCTGCGACTGTAGCGGTCACGCGGTTCCAGACTGAAGCGCCTAGAACCGCACGGCCACACCGACCGGCTTTTCAGATTATTCCAAGGTGTTTTGAAGGGTATGATTTCCGATCTCCATGTCTGTTTGTCCTTCTGGTGTTGCTCTATTTATGTGACTCTCCGCAGCTTTGTTCGCAAGGGCTGATGAGCAGTTGTATCAGGAGACTGCGGTATCAGCCGCTATCCGATCAGCCGCACTTTCAATTACGCACGCCGCCTGTTACATCGTCGCGTTTCCTACAGCCGCCACCGTGGCACGATGGCGCTACCACGAACGATAACGCCGCTGCCGATGAGATGCAAGCACCCCCTCTCCGGAGCTCCAGCGGTGCCTGTACTTAAGTACGAACATTCATAGACTAAGCCGATTTTGTCTATTTTCCAGCTGAATAACATTTACATAATGGCCAGGGCTCGTGACCTACTGAATAGTTATTGTATTGAAGACAGACTGATTTGTAAATCTGCGGTATCTGTTTGTTTCAATATTCATAGATACTGTTGACAACTGACGCTGCAACTACAGCGACAAAGGTATGTGTTATTTCTACTATTTGATATTAGATGTCAAATAAATTAATATCTGAATTCTCTGCTCATGAACAGCACCTGTTCAAAAATGGTTCAAATGGCTCTGAGCACTATGGGACTGAACATCTCAGGTCATCAGTCCCTTAAAACTTAGAACTACTTAAACCTAACTAACCTAAGGACATCACACACATCCATGCCCGAGGCAGGATTCGAACCTGCGACCGTAGCGGTCCCGCAGTTCCAGACTGAAGCGCCTAGAACCACTCGGTCACACCGGCCGGCTCAGCACCTATTCCTCGCCCCTATATCAGTGATCTCATACTACCTGGATGTTGAACTTCAGCTGTCTGATTGTGCCAGCCATAGATGCTAATATTTCGTTTCTTGCCAAATGACAACATGGCTGCTAGGAAATGTCACTAGAGCACGAAATAAAATACTTTTCGATTCCGCTCCCACATCACCCTATTAGATCACATGTTGACGTAACGATCAAAACAAGAAATCAGTCTGCAAGTCGTCGTCACGTAAAGACCGATGGAAATTTGTTTTTGCCAAACGATAACAAGGAGGGCGATGAAAAGCACAAGAATCTGCAGACATGCTGCAGTTCTATACTCAGAGACCAGACTTCTTCATCCAGGTTGTATAGAGATTACTGCCCGTATCCACTAAAGAACTACACAGCGTGCATGGAACTTACAACACAGACAAGTTGAAGTGCGCACGATCTGTCCTGAAAGCGTTACTAAGCCTTTCTAATAGTCTGTAAGAAATTAATCTACTATTAGTGTCGTCTGCTAAGTCTGATTCTGTCGCAAGTACCATATTATTTAACACAGTGGTCTGTTTATACAATCGCACTTTGATAATTCTCATAGTAATGTTGTGGTCGTCTAGAGGCGTCGTTAGTCTGAAACAACCGGGAAATAAACTTGGAGCAAAATGCGCCAAATGCGAGGTACTGCATATAAAGTTCGTCCCACGTTCGCCAAGGGTAATCACTGCATGCTACTTTGGTTCCTCCCTATCTCAAGCTGTCTGAAAATTAAAACAGTTCAATCACCAGGCGCTTTTAGCTTTTATTGATGAAGCATTGTTATAAGTAACGATATTTACGTCCCTAAGATTTATTTATTTATTTTTTGAATGAATGACAGTTTTGTTTAAGAACAACAGAGTCGAACGACTACTGTTGGCACTGTTTGTTCGTTGTTTCACATTCTCACTACAGCTGCACGTGTTATGAGATGGTGGGATGGATTTTGCACTGAAATTATTCACCTGTTTGACTGTCCTTACGGCTTTTGAGTCCTATTTTTCAGTCATTGTGAAAGATCTTCGTACAAGGTTTGGTTTTGTGATGTGAAACGATATGTTATATGAAATTTCCTTGTAGATGTTTACATTTTCTTTCCATTTGTGTTGTTATGTATGTGAGGTGGTGTCAATGAAAGTATTCATAAGGAAAACTGCTTTAAGTAGGATAAACCTTGGAAAGTTCGTGGCATTGCTTATTTCGTGATACTTTGTTAATTCCTCTTCACGGATTCATCAACCACGCTAGAAGTGCAGTCGCTGACCCACAGGTAAACAGCATAGTCCCCTACCTGCAGCGGCATTTCACGCCGCGCTACCAACTGTCCTTGGCAGCACAGTGAGTTGTTTCTTCCGTTGGGGATAGTTGTCTTTCGCTTTCGGACTGCAGAATCCCACGTGTTTCCACAGTGCTGATTATTCCTCATATTAACAAGGTAACATTTTTTGATTTTGCACAGTTGTTTATGTGATATAAATAAATTTTTCTGATTATGGTTTGTGTTTTTGCGTTCGTTAGTTTAGACGTAATAGCCTTAGCTCCGTTAGTAAAAATCTTAGCATTTTAACTGCCATCTTGCTCCACCCTAGACAGTTTTCGCCAATACTGGCTAATAAACGTATTTGAAAGCGGATATTTAATTATTTGTAGTAGCATGTCCGTGGTATAGATAGAGCACTTCATTTTAAAACAGATAATATATTAAATTTACATATCACGAATTAACCGAGCTATCACGAACTTAACCAGTTTTTTCTTCTGCATTTTAGATACCTCCAAAATATCGCAAATGTGCCAACCAAAATATTATTACAGCAGCAAGGTTGGTAAAAGAGGAGAATTACTCAATTTACAAGACTTCAAAGCAATTTGAAGTGCCTTTGTCTACCCCGAAAGACTTTCTTAGCAGGACTGAAGGTGAATGTGTAGGTCTACCTAAATTAGGGAAACCGTTTGCTTTACCTGTACAAATGGAACAAAGAATATGCAATTACATACTTTCCATACAGGAATCAGGATTCGGATTGACTGTAATTCAGATTCGAAAACTGGCATATAAGCTAACTACAGCAACTGATAGGAAACATCCCTTCAATGAAGAAGAACAAGCTGCAGTGGTAGAAAGATTTTAAAACACGTTATGGGCTTATCTTAAGAGTACCTGAAAATATAGCTGCTTATAGGTCTTCAATGGGAAATGGGTCAATAATTACTGACTTTTATCAAAAATTAGAAGCATTAGTCACAGATTTAGGAGTTCAAGATCGTCCAGATTTAGTATGGAATTGCGATGAGACAGGGCTCTCATATGTGGTGAAACCATCCAAGATCGTTACAGCAATTGGCAAAAAGTATGTATATAGCAGAACGTTTGCTGATCGAGGTGAAAATCACACATTGCTTGCCTGTGTCAATGCTAGTGGTCACTGGATACCACCTATGGTGATATTTAAGGGTGTTCGATGTCAGATGATCTTCTGAAAGACGTAATTCCTGGCACCATTGTGAAACTATTACCAAAAGGGTGGATAAATGGAGAACTTTTTCTGGAATGGTTCAATCATTTCATATAATGTATACCTCCTGCAGGACCTACAATTTTAGTAATGGATTTCCATGGATCCCATATTTCAGAGGAGGTCATTGAGCTGGCCAAGAACAACCAGATCTTTCTTCTGACATTTCCTTCTCGCACTACTCACATTCTGCAACCATTGGATTTAGTGGTATATAGGCAACTTAAAAGATCACGGGGAAAATCTTTAAATAGCTACATCGTCAAGAATCCAGGTCTCAGACCCAAAAGATCTGATTTCCGCAAATTGTTGAAACCTGCTTACTACAGTGCTTTCAGTCCTGAGACCATCATATCAGCTTTTAGGAAGACTGGGATATATCCATTTAATCCTGTCGCTGTGACTGATGAGGCAACAGCAACATCAAAGCTGACAGACAAGCCTGCAGAAGACAATCTGGAACCAGCATTAGATGATTCAGAAAGTCATTCAGAGGTGAATGAACTTCTTGCTCTGCCTGTCTTAACAGATGATGGGAACAATTGCAAGCGGAGGAGAAAGACAGATAGCAAGGCAAAATGTCTGACTCCAATTCAAGAAGCAGCTCCCAAAAGAACCAGAGGTAGGCCTACGCATTTTCGAAAATATTATCTCACGTGCTTCATTAACAGAGTTGACAGTTGTTCCTTTGAGTTGTTGGTTATTTATTTCAATGAAATTTAGTAATTTATAGGTAGGCCACGAAGGGAAGATACATTAAATCCACCACCCAGCACCTCTGGAGTGACAAAGAAGAGGACGAAGGATGACAATAAATGTGGATCCTGTGGCCACAGTTATTTATAAGACGTGAGGAAAAAATCAGGGGCGCTATGGATTCAGTGTAGTTTTTGTTTAATGTGGTACCATTCGAAGTGCCAACATACTTTAGAAGAGAGTGAGGAGGTTTTTGTGTGTACCAAGTGTCAAAACCTTTCAGATGAAGACTAAATTCAAATGACTCTGAGCACTATCGGACTTAACATCTGAGGTCAACAGTCCCCTAGAAATTAGAACTTCTTAAACCTAACTAACCTAAGGACATCACACACATCCATGCCCGAGGCTAGATTCGAACCTGCGACCGTAGCAGTCGCGAGGTTCCAGACTGAAGCGCCTAGAACCGCTCGGCCACCACGGCCGGCCATGAAGACTAAAATGAGGCTTTCATTTAATCATTAAATTCAATCCAGTGTTTTTGCTCATTACTTCGTCAGTACTTTTATCATTATTATCCTAAATAAGCCTCAATGTCTTAAAATTTCAAAATAAAATCTTTTATAGAAATACAATGCTTTCATTATTTAATTAATGCATTATCACGAAATTACCCAAGCAATGTCACGAACTTACCAAGGGGTATCACGAAATAACCTACAAAATTCTTAGTTGATGAAATCATAAGGGAGAGAATGTAGAATCAACTAATCATAACATTGTGCATATTGAGTCATGCATTTAAGGACAGGCTTACATATGTAATTCAGCAGGCTTTCAAAATATTTTTACGTACTTTAAATTAACTTAATACAGAATTCCTCACGAAATTACCAAGTTTTACCCTATATGATATCCAAATGAATTTAATCTATTCATTATATTCATATCGTATGGGGATGTTAACAGGGGATTCGCTTCCGGTGAATGACTTTTTTAGGTTGCAGTTCGCTTATGGGCGAAAAAGTAGGTCCGACAGCTACTGAAGAGGAAATCCGTGCAAATAAATTCCCCTGTTCATTATTTTTGATTTTCGAATTACGGTCGTTGTCTCTAGATATTATTTATAACTACGCTTTCGACCCAGTTCATAGTTACTGAAATGGAAATAAAACTCATTGGCCTATACTGTTATTCGCGTCATATAAGAAGGTGGCCCAATTTTCAGCAGTTCTGCGCATCCCCCTCCACTTGCCACTGGCAGCCAGTAATACACTACTGGCCATAGAATTGCTACACCAAGAAAAAATGCAGATGATAAACGGGTATTCATTGGACAAATATATTATACTAGAACTGACATGTGATTACATTTTCACGCAATTTGGGTGCATAGATCCTGAGAAATCAGTTCCCAGAACAACCACCTCTGGCCGTAATAACGGCCTTGATATGCCTGGGCATTGAGTCAAACAGAGCTTGGATGGCGTGTCCAGGTACAGCTGCCGATGCAGCTTCAACACGATACCACAGTTCATCAAGAGTAGTAACTGGCGTATTGTGACGAGCCAGTTGCTCGGCCACCATTGACCGGGCGTTTTCAATTGGTGAGATATCTGGAGATCCTGCTGGCCAGGGCAGCAGTCGAACATTTTTTGCATCCAGAAAGGCCCGTACAGGACATGCAACATGCGGTCGTGCATTATCCTGCTGAAATGTAGGGTTTCGCAGGGATCGAATGAAGGGTAGAGCCACGGGTCGTAACACATCTGAAATGTAACGTCCAATGTTCAAAGTGCCTTCAATGCGAACAAGAGGTGACCGAGACGCGTAACCAATGGCACCCCATACCATCACGCCAGGTGATACGCCAGTATGGCGATGACGAATACACGCTTCCAATGTGCGTTTACTCGAAAAACTGACGTTTTGCACCCAGGCTCGTCGTTGAGTACACCATCGCAGGCGCTCCTGTCTGTGATGCAGCGTCAAGGGTAACCGCAGCCATGGTCTCCGAGCTGATAGTCCAAGCTGCTGCAAACGTCGTCGAACTGTTCGTGCAGATGGTTGTTGTCTTGCAAACGTCCCCATCTGTTGACTCAGGGATCGAGACGTGGCTGCAGGATCCGTTACAGCCGTGCGGATAAGATGCCTGTCATCTCGACTGCTAGTGATACGAGGCCGTTGGGATCCCGCACGGCGTTCCGCATTACCCTCCTCAATCAACCGATTCCATATTCTGCTAACAGTCATTGGATCTCGACCAACGCGAGCAGCAATGTTGCGATACGATAAACCGCAATCGCGATAGGCTACAATCCGACCTTTATCAAAGTCGAAAACGTGATGGTACGCATTTCTCCTCCTTACACGGGGCATCACAACAACGTTTCACCAGGCAACGCCGGTCAACTGCTGTTTGTGTATGAGAAATCGGTTGGAAACTTTCGTCATGTCAGCACGTTGTAGGTATAGTCACTGGCGCCAACCTTGTGTGAATGCTCTGATAAGCTAATCATTTGCATATCACAACATATTCTTCCCGGGTTAAATTTCGCGTCTGTAGCATGTCATCTTCGTGGTGTACACACTTTAATGGCCAGTAGTGTACTAATTCTCTCTCCGAGCGGCTAGCGGAGAGTTACAGCTAGAGAGCGAGAATCTCGCTCCTGCATGCTGGACTGTTGCTGTACTTTGCGACAACCGAATTATTCGTTCAGCTATCAGTTTTTTGTTTCCTTTTGTTTTCTTACAGCAGTATAGCTGTGAATGTGTATCTGTTAATGCTTAAGTGCGATTAAAAAGAAAGCCAGGTGACTGCAATAAATGTGAAGTGTTTCACAAGGAGGCGACGGGGATTATTTACCGCATTTATAACTTTTCAAAAGTGAATTTGAAAGCAGGTCTCCTACTGTTGATATTTGAAAACACAAGAACGGACTCCAGAACCATGTGGCGTCAGCAAGAGAACTGTAAACGAAACTTCCAGAGCTGTAGGAACAGTAGAAAATGTTGGTTTTCTGTCGCCTGGAAAGCATCGAAATCGCAAGGAACCTGTAACGTAAATGGATAGTTTTAACAACGATGTTTTAAAGTGCTCCAGGTGAGTGATGAATGCCTAACATCACAAAAGCGTGTTACAGCTATGCAGGCTTCAACGGTAAGCGCTTCGTCAATGTAAAGCGTATTAAAGGACGTTGGTTTCAGATATGTTAAGAAGAGGTGGCCTAGGTGCAGCACGAACTATATCCCATATAAAGATTGACGATGCATGAGGAGCAGACTGTTCAACAGAGTATTACCTAGATGAAACATTGGTCAGTTAGAATCATTCCAGGAAGATCTGCTGGAAAATGAGTGATGGTACTGGTGGTTTTAAAGTTCTCATAGGAATAGCTTCTCGGATAATTATTCTGCATGCTGACTCTTCTTCTGGTTTGTTTCTAAGAACAAACTTGTATTTACATGTAAGAAAAACAGCAGTGACTACCATTCGGAAGTGAACACTGCCAATTTCGTGAGGTGATTCACAATTCTTGTCACACCTTGCTTCGAAGTCGGTCATTGCCAGTTATAATTCAACTGTTACAGAGAAAACACCAGAAAAGCGGATTATTTTCCGCGGCTTAAAGATAAAAATATAAAGCATAGTATAATCCAGACTCGTGCCGATCTCGTGCAGCTTGTTAATTTATACAAGTCACGTGACAGAACGTACAAACTTGACTTGCTTGCACGTGAATGACTGTCTCTTTGCGTGGTAAGTAATTCATTCCTGCAGTCGAATTACACTCGCCAGGTAACCTTTACAGACGCTTTTATGACGTCTCTGAAAACTTCCCACAGGCTAGGTAGTCACTTCCTCCAATACAAAATGGGTGATAACCGTCACCAAACAGCTGAAGACATACAACACTAATAGTTTTCTGTCTCTTGGTTGCCTTATCATGCTGGTGGAAGCAAGTCACGTAGAATTCTGGTATACTGCTTCCAAACTAATCCTTCTGAGACCTGTCGATCTACGGGGGTAGTAGGATGTTTCACTCTCTTCTCCACCACTGTGACGCCTCCGTCACAAAGCTCCACCCACGCATCAAAGCTGTACTGCTGCCGGCTGCCGGCTGACAAAACACCGCTCGCCATGCCGAACAGCTGTTAATGATTCCAGAATTGTAAAAGTTGTACTACTCTTCTCAGAAAGACTGGACAATTAAATGTCGGTAGGGTAAAGACCAGGATGTTGAACAATATGCTTCTCCTCATCCTTCCTGCAAACTGAAACATTTTGAGATGTGTTTTCAAATTATACCAGAAAGGCTGACGAGTGAGCAATAACAAAAAGCCTGTCTACTGACTGCCACAGCCCAAACGTTTATGAGTCTAGGTTCCCCTTGGAATACAGCCCTATAGAAGCATTGCCATTGGCTCCCATCAAATCAGTGGGCATATGCTTTGAGAACTCAAATGGGAATCCCAGGAGGGAAGACGATGTTCTTTTTGAGGAACAATATTAAGAACCAAAACCTGAAGCTGACTGCAGAATGACTCTACTGCCACCAATGTACATTTCACATAAGGACTATGAAGATAAGATACGACAAATTAGCGCTCATAGGGAGGCATATAGGCAGTCTTTTTCCCTCGCTCTATTTGCAGTTGGAATTGGAAAGGGAATGACTAGTATTTGGTTACAGGGTATCCTCCGCCACACACCATCCAATGGCTTGTGAAGTAAGCATATAGATATAAATGTAAATTTAGTCTACATATTAAGATGTCAGTCCATCCATTTATAGGGACATGAACTTCACGGAGGAATTCTGTCACTTATTTATCGAGAAAAGAAGAGAGAGAACTTGTGCTGCCAGTTGCTTCTCATTGAAATCACTTTGTGAGACGTATGTGATAGGTTATAATATGTCTGCCCACAATATGTAGAAGAGGTCGCCTCTCAAATAAAAAAAAAAAGTGCAAATGGCTATAAGCAAAATGGGACTTAACATCGGAGGTCATCAGTCCCCTAGAACTTAGAACTATCTAACCTAAGAACATCACACACATCCATGCCCGAGGCAGGATTCGAACCTGCGACCGTAGCAGTCGCACGGTTCCGGACTGAAGCGCCTAGAACCGCTCTGCCATCGCGGCCGGCTCCTCTCAACTCCTCCAGCCGTCAGAGTATTGCTTACCCATCATATTCTCATGGATCTTCCAGTTTCGATATATAGCATTAGAATCCACCTGATTTCGAAGAGTAAATAATATCCCCCCAGCCAAGTTACAGAACCCAGCTAATTCTCTCAAAATCCCGTCCCGTTTCTGACAGCACTGTTCCGTTAATTAGAAGGCTGACACACACCGTCATATGGTTTGCGGAGTATGGATGTAGATATAGATGTAGATGCAGAGCGCTATCACAATGAGAAACATATCCGAGAAACATATCACACTAACGGGCAGT
Source organism: Schistocerca serialis cubense (assembly GCF_023864345.2). Lineage (NCBI taxonomy): Eukaryota > Metazoa > Arthropoda > Insecta > Orthoptera > Acrididae > Schistocerca > Schistocerca serialis. The sequence continues at coordinate 374,636,815 of NC_064640.1, forward strand.
AGGAAATTCACAACTATGCAGAGTGTATGCAGACAGAACAAAGAAATTCAGAAACATAATACCTACAGCTCATCAGTATTGAATGGCGGTCTATAAAATATCACTCTGTCATGTCATAATCTCCTTTATCATCTCCTTTGATTATAATGCTACAAATACGAAAGTGCATTGGTATCGTCCGCAGCTCGTGGTCGTGAGGTAGCGTTCTCGCTTCCCACGTCCGGGTTCCTGGGTTCGATTCCCGGCGGGGTCTGGGATTTTCTCTGCCTCGTGATGAATGGGTGTTGTGTGATGTCCTTAGGTTAGTTAGGTTTAAGTAGTTCTAAGTTCTAGGGGACTGATGACCATAGATGTTAAGTCCCATAGAGCTAAGAGCTATTTGAATTTTTGTATTGGTATCCAAGTCTTCTAGACAGCATAGTCTCTCTCTCTCTCTTTCTCTCTCTCTCTCCTCCTTATTTTTGTAACATTCAGTGGAGTAAAACTACGAACTATAAAAACGTCGCTACTGTAAACTGGTAGATAACACTATAAGATTTTACTGTGTCTCTCACTTCCGATATATCAGGAAAGAAACACTTTCTGCATGTTGACATCGACCATATGTGGTGATCCCATTAAAAATACAGCTATTGGTCCACTGGAGCAGGCGAACAGTGATCTAAGTCACTTCTACGGACCTGTGTAAAGTTTTGTCGCCTTTACTGTAGGTAGACTGTATCCCACTGATTCTCAATCACAAGGAGATGGTTCTTGTATTGTTGTTTCATAAGCAATTTGATGCATTGTTTTTTTTACTGTAACACAATGAAGTAGTCTACCACTACAGCTTTGTACACAGCCATACATTCTGTTTTTCTACCATGACTTCGGGGACAGTGTCAAGTGGTAAACCGATATTAACACATTTCGGTCCATTGGCTCTCACAGAAAGCTGGATATCGTATGGTGTAAACTATGCTGCTCCCACAACACACAGCATGGTTGAAATAAAAGACAGAGGTGGTATTTCTTATTGACAAAAATGTGGAAGACATCATAACATATGGAAACTGGAAGACTCTGCGGCATTGTGGAGCGTTTCCAAACAGCTGCACATAGGTGATGACCTCTACACTTCATTTCATCTTCCACAGTGACAGGGTAGCAGATGTCTCGATGTTCTGTTTCGAAGAGACCAAGAGCATGGGTTCCTCATATTGCAGCCATGCACGCAATCACTTTTTCGGTGCTGGCCATCCCCGGAAGGTGTTACTCTCACCAAAGCTCTCTCCAGCTCAAACAAGTGGAGTCAGTCAATCGTTTTGTGGTAATCAACAGCGTATTAGTGAACAGATGGGACGGAGAAGACACTGTTGATACTGGATGATGTACTGCAAGAAGCACTACAGTTGATGGTGCGATTAATTCTAGCAATTTTACGATTCTTTCCGTAGTTCCAACGCCAATCAAAGTTCCGTATACCAGACTGTGAATGTAGATACATGACTGTGCAGTATGTCCATTCGCGGTGAATTCTCGGACATATATACCAAAGTATACGAGAAAGCGTACTGTACTGATCTACATCAACATGGATACTGTGCAAATCACATTTAAGTGCTTGGCAGAGGGTTCATCGAAGTTAGGTTATCTACATATTTCTGTCAATTTACGATTATGATTGGCCATCTTTCCCTATGTTGATGGGAGTCAGAGTAGTCTCCCATTCATAGGAAAGTTAGAGATTGAAAGATCTCCACACATTGTCTTCAATCAACCCTCCCTGCAACACTGTCACCGATTTCATTTGCGATTGACCAGAAGTAGGAGGGTACTATAGCCGCTGCATTCCACGTCTTGTGAAGGAACAGATTGATCTGAGTCTGTAAATGCTGTTCATTGAAGACTGTTCCACACCAGTCTTACTCATGGTACTCATCCAAGTGAACAAGATCTCACCAGATGTGTGCATGTCAAGAAGGTTAAGCACACCTTATCGGTGTATTGTAGATATGAGGGTGTTGTGGTGATATAACAGATCGTTAAGAAGAAACGTGTGGTTTATGTATGATGGACCTCCAGACAAATGTAGTTTGAAGCATTTTACATAAATCAACTGCGCCATCGATTCAGAAGTATTATTCTAGTGTATGGGTTCAGAGCCAAGAAAGTATTGGCAAGAGAGAAAGAGAAATGATCATAGAACATAAACACACGCACTTTAAGGGTACAGGTTCTGCACTTAAGCACGCTATAATTTTAAGCCATGTGTCTCGTATATACATTGTCTCGTATACTTTGGCGTATATGTCCCAGAACTAATCATGGATGGAAGTACTGCAAACTCATCTATCTGCAAAGGCAATCTAGTATATGGAATTCGCGAAGCAGTGGAGGGGTGGTTTAGCGATGATACAGAAATTGGGCAGCACGCTGCCATGTCATTGGCTGGTGCTGAAATTACAGACAAACTCATAAAATTGCTAAGACGGATTGTACTATGAACTGTGGTGATTACTGCAGTATATTGTCCCATACCGACAGTGTCTGTTCCATCTCTTTCGCTCACTGTTATTACCATTTAATGAGTGACTGACACCACTTGTTTGAGCTAGAGAGAGTCTTCGTGGGAGCAACACGTCCTGGAGATGGCCAGCACCGAAACAGTGATTGCGTACATGATTGCAATATGAGGAATCCATGCTCTTGGTCTCTTCGAAACAGAACACCGAGACATCTGCTACTCCATCACTGTGGAAGATGAAATTAAATGTAGAGGTCATCACCTACATGCAGCTGTTTGGAAACGCTCCACAGTGCCGCAGAGTCTTCCAGTTTCCATATGTTATGATGTCTTCCACATTTTTGTCAATATGAAACACTGCCTCTGTCTTTTATTTCAACCACGCTATGTGTTGTGGGAGCAGCATAGTTTACACCATGCGATGTCCAGCTTTCTGTGAGAGCCAAAGGACCGAAATGTGTTAATGTCGGTTTACCACTTGACACTGTCCCCGAAGTCATGGTAGAAAAACAGAATGTATGGCTGTGTACAAACCTGTAGTGGTAGGCTACTTCTTTGTGTTACAGTAAAAAAACAGTGCATCAAACTGCTTATGAAACAACAACACAAGAACCCCTTCCTAGTGATTGACAATCAGTGGGATACAGTCTTCCTACAGTAAAGGCGACAAAACTTTACACAGGTCCGTAGAAGCGACTTAGATCACTGTTCATCTGCTCCAGTGGCCCAATAGCTGTATTTCTAATGGGATCACCACATATGGTCGATGTCAACATGTAGATGATATTTGTTTACCGATATTACGGAAGAGAGAGACACTGTAAAATCTTACTGAGTTGTCTACCAGGCTACATTAGCAAAGTTTTTATACGGAGTCCGCCAGAAAAATGTATACACTCTCTGTCAGGCTCGATCGAGATATCGATATTGTCATTCGATTTAAGTTACGGGTGTGTTGTAGCATGGTATTTGGCTCAACAGATGTTAGTACTTTCATCTCAGTATTGAGAAAACAAGAAGGCTGGAGCACGCTTGACATTCGAGCAGCGAAAATGTATTGTGAAGTGGTTTTTCAAGTTTGATAATACCGTTGAAGTACAACGTCAGTGAAGGCAGGAGTTTGAAACAGTACCGCCAACCCGCCTAGCAATTAAACGCATCATTGACAAGTTGGAATTGCATGGAGCGATTTGTGATATTCACAAAGGAAGATCAGGAAGACGGTATATGGCTACAAGTCCTGCTTCGTTGGCTCTCATGTTGGAAACGTTTGTTAATTCTCCACAGAAGTCTGCTACACAACATGCACGTGAAGTGGGGGTTAGCAGTACAAGTGTATGAAGAATTCTGAAAGCTACAAAGTGGAAAATTTACGTTCCACGATTACTGCACGCGATTAATGATGACTATCCTGATCGCTGAATGCGATTTTGCGAGTGGTATCAGCAAATGGTAACTGATGACGAACAATTTGTGACGAAGGTAGTGTGGAGTGACCAGGCACAATTTAAACTTAATGGAACCTTGAATCGGCGTAACAGTGTGTAATGGGCACCGGAAAATCCGCATGTTTATGTGGATAAAACGGTCGGTCTACCAGTGGTTCATATGTGGTGTGGGCTATCATCTAGGGGCTTAATAGGAGCCTTTTCCTTTGATGAGGATACCCTGTAACCAATACTAGCCATTCCCTTTCCTATTCCACTCGCAAATAGAGCGAGGGAAAAAGATTGCTTACATGCCTCCCTATAAGCGTTAATTTCTCTTATCTTCATGGTCCTTATGCGAAATGTTTGTTGGCAGCAGTAGAATCCTTCTGCAGTCAGCTTCAAATTTCATTTCTCAATAGCGTTCCTCAAAAAGAACATCATCTTCTCTCCTGGGATTCCCATTTAAGTTCTCAAAGCATCCATCCTATACTTTGACGGGAGGCAATATGAACACTCCTTTAGGGCTGTATTCAAAGGGAAAGCTAGAGCTGGAACCTCATACTCGTTTGGGGTGTGGCGGTCAGCAGATAGGTATTTTGATACTGCTCACTGCATCAGCCTTTCTGGGATATTTCGAAAACAGATCTCAAAATGTCTAGGTGTGCAGGAAGGATGAGGGGGAGCATATTGTTCAACATCCCGGTGTTTGTCCTAGCGACATTTAAGCATCCAGTCCTTCTGAGAAAGACAGGACAACTTCTGAAATTCCGGGGTCATTAACAGCTGGCCGAGATGGCAGATGGTGTACTGTCGGCTGGGAGCGGTACAGCCCTGATGCGTGGGTAGAGGTTCGTGATCTGGTGGCGGTGGTGGCAGCTGTTCATATGCAATTCAGTGGTGGAGATGTCACGGGGGTGTACAAGAGGTTAAACATCCTACCACCCCCACAGACCACAAGTCTCAGCAGGATTAGTTCGAGTGTGGTATACCAGAATTCTAAGTGATTTACTCCCCCTGCATGACAAGGCAACCGAGAGAGAGAACGCAATTAGCGTGGGAGATGATCTACATCTACATGACTACTATGCAATTCACATTTAAGTGCTTGGCAGAGGGTTCGTCGAACCACAATCATACTATCTCTCTACCATTCCACTCCCGAACAGCGCGCGGGAAAAACGAACACCTAAACCTTTCTGTTCGAGCTCTGATTTCTCTTATTTTATTTTGATGATCATTCCTACCTATGTAGGTTGGGCTCAACAAAATATTTTCGCATTCGGAAGAGAAAGTTGGAGACTGAAATTTCGTAAAAAGATCTCGCCGCGACGAAAAACGTCTTTGCTGTAATGACTTCCATCCCAATTCGCGTATCATATCTGCCACTCTCTCTCCCCTACTACGTGATAATACAAAACGAGCTGCCCTTTTTTGCACCCTTTCGATGTCCTCCGTCAGTCCCACCTGGTAAAGATCCCACACCGCGCAGCAATATTCTAACAGAGGACGAACGAGTGTAGTGTAAGTTGTCTCTTTAGTGGACTTGTTGCATCTTCTAAGTGTCCTGCCAATGAAACGCAACCTTTGGCTCGCCTTCCCCACAATATTATCTATGTGGTCTTTCCAACTGAAGTTGTTCGTAATTTTAACACCCAGGTACTTAGTTCAATTGACAGCCTTGAGAATTGTACTATTTATCGAGTAATCGAATTTCAACGGATTTCTTTTGGAACTCATGTGGATCACCTAACACTTTTCATTATTTAGCGTCAACTGCCACCTGCCACACCATACAGTAATCTTTTCTAAATCGCTTTGCAACTGATAATGGTCTTCGGATGACCTTACTAGACGGTAAATTACAGCATCATCTGCGAACAACCTAAGAGAACTGCTCAGATTGTCACCCAGGTCATTTACATAGATCAGGAACAGCAGAGGTCCCAGGACGCTTCCCTGGGGAACACCTGATATCACTTCAGTTTTACTCGATGATTTGCCGTCTATTACTACGAACTGCGACCTTCCTGACAGGAAATCACGAATCCAGTCGCACAACTGAGACGATACCCCATAGGCCCGCAGCTTGATTAGAAGTCGCTTGTGAGGAACGGTGTCAAAAGCTTTTCGGAAATCTAGAAATACGGAATCTACTTGAGATCCCCTGTCGATAGCGTCCATTACTTCGTGCGAATAAAGAGCTAGCTGCGTTGCACAAGAACGATGTTTTCTGAAACCATGCTGATTACGTATCAATAGATCGTTCCCTTCGAGGTGATTCATAATGTTTGAATGCAGTATATGCTCCAAAACCCTACTGCAAACCGACGTCAATGATATAGGTCTGTAGTTCGATGGATTACTCCTACTACCCTTCTTAAACACTGGTGCGACCTGCGCAATTTTCCAATCTGTAAGTACAGATCTATCGGTGAGCGAGCGGTTGTATATGAGTGCTAAGTAGGGAGCTATTGTATCAGCGTAATCTGAAAGGAACCGAATCGGTATACAATCTGGACCTGAAGACTTGCCCGTATCAAGCAATTTGAGTTGCTTCGCAATCCCTAAGGTATCTACTTCTGAGAAACTCATGCTAGCAGCTGTTCGTGTTTCAAATTCTGGAATATTCCATTCGTCTTCCCTGGTGAAGGAATTTCGGAAAACTACGTTTAATAACTCCGCTTTAGCGGCAAAGTCGTCGGTAACAGTACCATCGGCACTGCGCAGCGAAGGTATTGACTGCGTCTTGCCGCTTGTGTACTTTACATACGACCAGAATTTTTTCGGATTTTCTACCAAATTTCGAGACAATGTTTCGTTGTGGAACCTATTAAAGGCATCTCGCATTGAAGTCCGTGCCAAATTTCGCGCGTCTGTAAATTTTAGCCAATCTTCGGGATTTCGCGTTCTTCTGAACTTCGCATGCTTTTTCCGTTGCCTCTGCAACAGAGTTCGGACCTGTTTTGTGTACCACGGGGGATCAGTTCCATCTCTTACCAATTTATGAGATATGAATCTCTCAATTGCTGTTGCTACTATATCTTTGAATTTGAGCCACATCTCGTCTACATTTGCATAGTCAGTTCGGAAGGAATGGAGATTGTCTATTAGGAAGGCTTCTAGTGACACTTTATCCGCTTTTTTAAATAAAATTATTTTGCGTTTGTTTCTGGTGGATTTGGAAGAAACGGTATTGAGCCTAGCTACAACGACCTTGTGATCACTAATCCATGTATCAGTCATGATGCTCTCTATCAGCTCTGGATTGTTTGTGGCTAAGAGGTCAAGCGTGTTTTCGCAAACATTTACCATTCGCGTGGGTTCGTGGACTAACTGCTCGAAATAATTTTCGGAGAAAGCATTGAGGACAATCTCGGAAGATGTTTTCTGCCTACCACCGGTTTTGAACAAGTATTTTTGCCAACATATCGAGGGAAGGTTGAAGTCCCCACCAACTATTACCGTATGAGTGGGGTATTTATTTGTTACGAGACTCAAATTCTCTCTGAACTGTTCCGCAACTATATCATCGGAGTCTGGGGGTCGGTAGAATGAGCCAATTATTAACTTAGTTCGGTTGTTAAGTATAACCTCCACCCATACCAATTCGCACGGAGTATCTACTTCGACTTCACTACAAGATAAACCACTAATGACAGACCCAAACACTCCACCACCAATTCTGCCTAATCTATCTTTCCTGAACACCGTCTGAGACTTCGTAAAAATTTCTGCAGGACTTATTTCAGGCTTTAGCCAGCTTTTTGTACCTATAACGATTTCAGCTTCTGTGCTTTTTATTAGCACTTGAAGCTCAGGGACTTTCCCAGCACAACTACAACAATTTACAACTACAATTCCGACTGTTCCTTGATCCAAGCACGTCCTGTATTTGCCATGCACCCTTTGAGATTGCAGCCCACCCCGTACTTTCCCGAGGCCTTCTAACCTAAAAAACCGCCCAGTCCACGCCACACAACCTCCGCTACCCGTGTAGCCGCCAGCTGAGTGTAGTGAACTCCTGACCTATTCAGCGGAACCCGAAACCCCACCACCCTATGGCGCAAGTCAATGAATCTGCAGCCAACACGGTCGCAAAACCGTCTGAGCCTCTGATTCAGACCCTCCACCCGGCTCTGCACCAAAGGTCCGCAGTCGGTTCTGTCAACGATGCTGCAGATGGTGAGCTCTGCCTTCATCTCATAAGCAAGACCGGCAGCCTTCACCAAATCAGATAGCCGCTGGAATCCAGAGAGAATTTCCTCAGATCCAAAGCGACACACGTCATTAGTGCCGACATGTGCCACGACCTGCAGCTGGCCGCACCCTGTGCTCTTCATGGCATCCGGAAGGACCCTTTCCACATCAGGAATGACTCCACCCGGAATGCACACGGAGTGCACACTGGATTTCTTCCCCTCCTTAGCCGCCATATCCCTAAGGGGCCCCATTACGCACCTAACACTGGAGCTCCCAACTACCAATAAGCCCACCCTCTGTGATTGCCCGGACCTTGAAGACTGAGAATCATCCTCTGAAACAGGGCAGGCAGCTGCATCTGGCTCAGCCATAGACAGTGCCTGAAACCTGTTTGTCAGACGCACCGAGGAGGCTTTCTGATCAGCCTCCGGGGACGTCTTTCGCTGCCTGCCACGCCTTGGAACGACCTCCCAATCAACCACAGGCGAGGGCTCAGCCCCACTGCGGGCAGCAACCGTGGCAACCATAGCGGCAGACCGATCTGGGGACAGACGGGACGAGGTTGACATCTCCGTGATCAGCTATTTGCCGATGGTTAAATGGTTCAAATGGCTCTGAGCACTATGGGACTTAACTTCTGAGGTCATCAGTCCCCTAGAACTTAGAACTACTTAAATCTAACTAACCTAAGGACATCACACACATCCATGCCCGAGGCAGGATTCGAACCTGCGACCGTAGCGGTCGCGCGGTTCCAGACTGTAGCGCCTACAACCGCGCGGCCACCCAGGCCGGCGCCGATGGTTACCATCCATTTTGATATTGGAGGAAATGACTACCTAACCTGTGGGAAGCCTCGAGAGATGTCACAGAAGCGTCTGTAACGCTTACCTGGCGAGTGTAATTCGACTGCAGGAAGAAATTACTTATCATGCAAAGGACTCTCATGATCAATTCAATTAATTTGATTAATTTGCCTATCAATTTGATAGCAATGATATGTCGTCGGGCGGATGAAAAGGAAGGTCGAGTGCCACGCATATGGTTGGTTGGTTGGTTTGGGGAAGGAGACCAGACAGCGTGGTCATCGGTCTCATCGGATTTGGGAAGGATGGGGAAGGAAGTCGGCCGTGCCCTTTCAGAGGAACCATCCCGGCATTTGCCTGGAGTGATTTAGGGAAATCACGGAAAACCTAAATCAGGATGGCCGGACGCGGGATTGAACCGTCGTCCTCCCGAATGCGAGTCCAGTGTCTAACCACTGCGCCACCTCGCTCGGTGCCACGCATATGATTCGAGAGCTGGAGCAGTAATCACGCGTTTTTTCGTTGCAGTGAGATCTTTTAACGAAAATTTAGTCTCCGACCTACACCGAGAGAGACGGCCATTGTAATAAAATCAGCTATATTACCGTATTTACAAAGTGAATGTAATATAAACCTGATATTTAAAATATCTCTGTATTGTTATCTTGAGAGACTTCATATGTGATGAGGTATTTGTTTACTTTAAGAGAATTCGAAAGTGAGGAGGCATTTTCTGACAAAGGTAGATATGTTGATTGTGTTAGGACAGCAACCAGCCACAAATTTACTTTGAGTTCCTTTATTCAAAGGAAACCGTTACCGGTTTCGAATCGTTGCGATTCATCATCAGACGGTTTACACGCTTTCTTTCTACATTTGGTGTGTTTTTTACAGATTAATTGTCCTAAAATATAAATAAAACACAATTACAAACGCGCCACACACAGATGGTTGCGTTGCAGATTTTTGTTGAATGTGACTTACGTGAAACGTCGGTTTCGAGTGATTGTTTCTATAACGTTCATCCAATCGATGTAAATGCATTCCCACTGCATCCTCGTTGTTGCACACGTAATAGTTCTCACTGTACACTTTAGATTTGTCACTGAGTTCATTCCAACCACGCACCACATGTTTTGGTACATACAAAGAGCTTACAAACATATGGGTGTCACAGATGCTATGATATTTCGTAACATTTGACGATGATGTCCTATGTTTGGAAAGGATCATATATTCTTTTACAAAACTGTAATGTCTTTTACATTGGTGTAGAGAGATTGAATTTTTTTTTATAAATATATATATCTGTAATTGCTAATTTAATTATAAAGTTTTTTATATATATTTAGAGCTGTATAGGTAAAATAGTACATTATTTTATTACATTTGGCAGCATGAGAATTATAGTAACAATAAATTTTCTACTTGATCTGCAGATAGGTGTATTAATATTATTTTTTGCTTTGGAGGCTGGAAAGTAATTTTTGGAAACCGATAACGGTTTCCTTTGAATAAAGGAACTCAAAGTAAATTTGTGGCTGGTTGCTGTCCTAACACGATCAACATTTGTCTTCAAAAACAGCCACGGTCTCCAATATGTCATCATATGACAAAATTGCAAAAAGGTAGATATGCTCTTAGCATTCCGTTATGAGCCAAAAATGAGTTTAATGTTCTCGTCCTGCGATGCAGGTCGTAGCATATATTAAGCTGATAAGAAATGATATTTTTCTACCTGATGCCATAGTGTTGTACAGGATTTTCACAGCAATTAACAATACTTTAACAATGTGAAAACGTGCATATGGTCACTTTTCCACCTTCAAAAATAACTTGTAAAAAAGAAGGAATCTACATTTCGTGTCAGAAATTCAGGCTTATTGACAAACAACATCCTTGTTTCAGATTTTGTAAACTGGGCAGTCTATGTCAGGGGTAGATCTTCAGTTAGTCGAAGTCGCGCCGCATTGTGATGTGATCAGTGGCGAGAGTGGTACAAGAGTGTCAGTCAACCAGAAGCTGAAGATTATGGCAGTCGTGGCTCATGGCTGTCCAGGCGGGTTGACTCTTCAGGAACACAAACACTCATTTGATGGCGTTCAACTACAAGGGTTGACTGGTCAGTTTTCTTTTTCATCTTGAGACACTATGTTCATGGAAAATAATGAGCACTACATTCATAAAAAGGATTTCCCATGTTTCTTTCAGCAAGATGCGACTTGCTATTCGTAACTAGGTATAAGTATGTTTCATTCCCAAATGATGTTGCTGCAGGCGTCCTGTATACAAGGGCAGGGTGTTACAGACTCAGTGGGACAGTGGGTCACTGTTGTAACATTATTATTACCCATCCTTATGTTCCTCCCAGCCGCTATTAACTTGTAGATGGGAAGTAGGCTACTTCCCTGTAGTTCAGTGATAGCTTGCTGTCCTGTCTTTATTACCCATTCTTCCCTATATGGCTGCTGGCTAGACTCGCTGGAGCAACTCTCTAATAGCGAAAATATCCTCTTCACATCCGGCAGCTATTGATGAAACTGGAAAAAGCTACTGTCTAGAGTTCGATTAATGGCAAGTACCGCTGTCCAACTCAGATTGTTTAAATAACAATATTCCACACTGTGTTCAAAATAAAGGCTTACGTCTGGCCTATTCAGCAGCCCAGCACAGATTGAATCCTTTTCTCACCAGTTTACAGATGGGGGAAGTGAAGGGTGGGAAGAGAGGAGTGAGGAATGAGGAATGGGAAGTGGGCAGTGAGGGATGGCCTACAGCCCTCTGGTGGTGGTCTTGTGAACTAGGTCAGTTGGTCTCCAAACCCTAAGGTAAACACACAAAACTGGATATTCCCGCCAATAAATTTGAATTTCCTGCCATTTTTTAATCTCCCGCCATATTTCACCTTTTCACCAAATTTCTCTTTCCTGCCATTTCCAGGGGTGTGATGTGGGTGGTAGAGAGGGGGAGGAGTGGGGGAATGGACCCATGTGCCAGCTGGAAAAACCCATAATGTCATCAGGGGGTGGTATAATTAATTGATCAGTTAATTAATTTGAGTAATTAATTTGATATCGATTCGATATCAAAAGTGTATCTGCACCACCATTGCCCTACTACTATAACAGTAAATTGTCATTAATTTTTATTCATTTATTATTACAATGCATACTAAATAGCGTTATTTCGTTAGTTTATTGAACCAACAGATAAATGTAACAGAGAAATTAATCAGCAGAAGTATAGTCTCTCATATTATCTAAAACAGTCTGATAATGCTAAAGTAGTTTTTCGACTTCACACCTGTAGAAAACATGTTGGTAGCACTTCGTCTCTTTGCATGTTCTGCTATGGAGCAGACAGTAAAGCTGTGCAGATCAATATAACGACATGAGGGGCGTCAGGTTCTGTCACCGACTGTACTGCACTATTTCAGGTCGCTTTCAACAAATCTGTCTTCTATTTGGCTTCCTTACTAATTATTCCACATGTACTGGGTGATCAAAAAGTCAGTATAAATTTGAAAACTGAATAAATCACGGAATAATGTAGATAGAGAGAGCTACAAATTGACACACATGCTTGGAATGAAATGGGGTTTTATTAGAACAAAAAAAAAAATTACAAAAGTTCACAAAATGTCCGACAGATGGCGCTTCATCTGATCAGAATAGCAATAATTAGCATAACAAAGTAAGACAAAGCAAAGGTGATGTTCTTTACAGGAAGTGCTCAATACGTCCACCATCATTCCTCAACAATAGCTGTAGTCGAGTAATAAAGTTGTGAACAGCACTGTAAAGCATGTCCGGAGTAATGGTGAGGCATTGGCGTCGGATGTTGTCTTTCAGCATCCCTAGAGATGTCGGTCGATCACTATACACTTGCGACTTCAGGTAACCCCAAAGCCAATAATCGCACGGACTGAGGTCTGGGGACCTGGGAGGCCAAGCATGACGAAAGTGGCGGCAGAGCACACGATCATCACCAAACGATGCGCGCAAGAGATCTTTCACGCGTCTAGCTTTTTTTTTTTTTTTCCTCGAATAAAACCCCATGTCATTCCAAGCGTGTGTGTCAATTTTTACCTCTCTATCTCCGTGGTTTATTAAGTTTTCAAATTTATGCTGACTTTTGGATCACCCGGTATGTCACATTGGATATTGCTTTGTAGTATTTTCCTTTAGATATTTAAATGAAGTGCACCACTGACCTTGTGAACTGATACTATTGGTTGCCCTCTCTCTTTGTTATAGTCATTATCATGCATTCATCCACATTTAAAAATATCTTACATTCATTACACCATCTGGAAATCTCGTCCAAGGTTTTCTGTAATTCGTTATGCTCATTCAGCGACTATATTTTAATGTAAACAACAGCATCGTCAGCAATAAATCTGATGGTTTCACTAACTTCTCTGACAAATCATTTGTGTATATTGAGAACACTGTAGGCCTTTTTACGCTTCCTGGGACCATACATGATGTAATTTCAATTTCTGTTGAACATTTTACGTCCACTGTAATTTAGCGGGTTCCCTAGTAAAAAATTCATTGGTCTAATCTCATATCTGTGAATATAATTCGTACAATTTTACTCTGGTTATTAGTCAACATTCTCGTACAGTGTTCAATGTCTTTCTAATACCTAAGAAGATCGAATCTACATGTTCATCTTCATCTAACATCTGCAAGATGTTGTGTGTGACGAAAACAAACTGTATTTCTGACAAAAGCTGTAACCTGAACCCATTCTGATTCCTTAAGAATGTCGTTACGTTTGAGCTCAAGATACGATGTAGGATTTTGCAGACGGACGTCAGTGGTATTAGCGTGTAATTTTTTGCATCCATTAGTTTGCCCTTTGTTTTAACATGTATGACCAGCGCTTGTTTGAGTCACTCAGTGCTATTCACTCCCTGAGAGACACTCACTAAATATGAGCTAGGAAAGGGATATTCCCCGTGCGGTTAAAGGCGCTGCAGTCTGGAACCGCAAGACCGCTACGGTCGCAGGTTCGAATCCTGCCTCGGGCATGGATGTTTGTGATGTCCTTAGGTTAGTTAGGTTTAACTAGTTCTAAGTTCTAGGGGACTAATAACCTCAGCAGTTGAGTCCCATAGTGCTCAGAGCCATTTGAACCATTTGAAAGGGATATTCCATGTCATATTCAATTTAAAGTCTAAGAGCAGTTGCATCAGATCGTGCAGCGTAGTTTTCTTTGATTATCCTAATTTTTTTTACAGTACTGTGAAGAGCTTATATCAATATCGGTCATCTGTGCAGGTGTTCAGTCATCTACCATTGGTGTGATACTACCCTTATGTGTAAATACATTATTAAATCAGAAACTTAATATTTTAGCTTTATGCCTGGTGTCCTCAATTTCAATACCAGATTGATCCACGGGAGACTGGATGTAAAACCAATTGATGTTCACTGAGATGACAAAAGTCACGAGATACCTCCTAACATCGTGTCGGACATCCTTTTGCCATACGTAGTGTAGCAACTCACGTGGTATGGACTCAAAACGTCGTTGGAAGTCCCCTGTAGAAATATTGAGCCATGCTGCCTCCATAGCCGTCCATAAGTCCATAATTGCGGAAGTGTTCAACATGCAGGATTTTCTGCACGAACTAATCTCTAAATTGTGTCCCATGAATGTTTTATGTGATTCATGTCGGGCGATCTGCGTGGCCAAATCATTGGCACAAACTCTCCAGGGTGTTCTTCAAACGACTCGCGGGCAATTGTGGCCCAGTGACATGGTGCGTTGTAATCCATAGAAATTCCATCGCTTTCTTTTGCGAACGTGAAGTCCACGAATGGCTGCAAACTGTCTCTAAGTAGCCGAAAATAACCTTTTCCAGGCATTAATCAGTTCCGTTGGACCAAAAGACCCAGTCCATTCCACACAAACGTAGCCCGCGCCATTATGGAACCACCACCGGCTTGCACAGTGCCTTGTTGATTGGCTTCGTGGGGTCTGCACCACACTCGACCCCTACCATCAGCTCTTACCAACTGAAATCGCGTCTTATCTGACTTGGCCGCGGTTTTCCAGTCGTCAAGGGTCCAACCGATATGGTCACGAGCCCTGGAGAGGCGCTGCAGACGACGTAATGTTAGCAAAGGCACTTGCGTCGGCCGTCTGCTACCGTAGTCCATTAACGCCATATTTCGCCGCACTATCCTGACAGATACGTTCGTCGTACGTCCCACATTGATTTCTGCGGTTATTTCACGCAGTGTTGCTTGTCTGTTAGCACTGACAACTCTACACAAACGCCACTGCTCTCAGTGAAGTGAAGGCCGTAGGCCACAGCATTTTCCGTGGTTGGAAGTAAAGACTGAAATTTGGTAGTCTCGACACACTCTTGACACTGTAGATATCGGAACATCGAATTTCCTAACGATTTCCGAAATGGAACGTCCCTTTCATCTAGCACCAACTACTATTTCCCATTCAAAGTCTGTTAATGTCCGTCGTGCGACCATAATCACGTCGGGAACCTTTTAACGTGAATCACCTGAGCACGAATGACAGCTCCGCCAAGGCACTGCTCTTTTATACCCTGTGTACGCGTTACTACCGCCATCTGTACACCGAGCGAGGTGGCGCAGTGGCTAGACACTGGACTCGCATTCGGGAGGACGACGGTTCAATCCCGCGTCCGGCCATCCTGATTTAGGTTTTCCGTGATTTCCCTAATTCGCTCCAGGCAAATGCCGGGATGGTTCCTTTCAAAGGGCACGGCCGACTTCCTTCCCCATCCTTCCTAATCTGATGAGACCGATGACCTCGCTGTCTGGTCTCCTTCCCCCAACAAACCAACCAACCAACCATCTGTACATGTGCATATCGCTATCTCATGATTTGTCTCACCTCAGTGTATATATTATTAATAATGTTAAATAATGCGAATGTTACGTAGAACTAGACTGTTGCCCACCTTCAGTATAATAATGGTGGTGTTAAGTTCCTATGGGACCAAACTGCTGAACTCATCGGTCCCTAGGCTTACACACTCCTTAATCTAACTTAAACTACACTACTGGCCATTAAAATTGCTACACCACGAAGATGACGTGCTACAGACGCGAAATTTAACCGACAGGAAGAAGATGCTGTGATATGCAAACGATTAGCTTTTCAGAGCATTCACACAAGGTTGGCGCCGGTGGCGACACCTACAACGTGCTGACATGAGGAAAGTTTCCAACCGATTTCTCTTACACAAACAGCAGTTGACCGGCGTTGCCTGGTGAAACATTGTTGTGATACCTCGTGTAAGGAGGAGAAATGCGTACCATCACGTTTCCGACTTTGATAATGGCCGGATTGTAGCTTACCGCGATTGCGGTTTATCGTATCGCGACATTGCTGCTTACGTTGGTCGAGATCCAATTACTGTTAGCAGAACATGGAATCGGTGAGTTCAGGAGGGTAATACGGAACGCCGGGCTGTATCCCACCGGCATCGTATCACTAGCAGTCGAGACGATAGGCATCTTATCCGTATGGCTGTAACGGATCGTGCAGCCACGTCTCGATCCCTGAGTCAACAGATGGGGACGTTTGCAAGACAACAACCATCTGCACGAACAGTTCGACGTCGTTTGCAGCAATATGGACTGTCAGCTCGGAGACTATGGCTGCGGTTACCCTTGACGCTGCATCAGAGACAGGAACGCCTGCGATGGTGCACTCAACGATGAACCTGGGTACACGAATGGCAAAACGTCATTTTTTCGGATGAATCCAGGATCTGTTTAACCCATCATGATGGTCGCATCAGTGTTTGGCGACATCGCGGTGAACGCACATTGGAAGCGTGTATTCGTCATCGCCATACTGGCGTATCACCCGGCGTGATGGTATGGGGTGCCATTGGTTACACGTCTCGGTCACCTCTTGTTCGCATTGACGGCACTTTGAACAGTGGACGTTACATTTCAGATGTGTTACGACCCGTGGCTCTACCCTTCATTCGATCCCTGCGAAACCCTACATTTCAACAGGATAATGCACGACCGCATGTTGCAGGTCCTGTACGGGCCTTTCTGGATACAGAAAATGTTCGACTGCTGCCCTGACCAGCACATTCTCCAGATCTCTCACCAAATGAAAACGTCTGGTTAATGGTGGCCGAGCAACTGGCTCGTCACAGTACGCCAGTCACTACTCTTGATGAACTGTGGTATCGTGTTGAAGCTGCATGGGCAGCTGTACCTGTACACGCCATCCATGCTCTGTTTGACTGAATGCCCAGGCGTATCAAGGCCGTTATTACGGCCAGAGGTGGTTGTTCTGGGTACTGATTTCTCAGGATCTATGCACCTAAATTGCGTGAAAATGTAATCGTATGTCAGTTCTACAATAATATATTTGTCCAATGAATACCCGTTTATCATCTGGATTTCTTCTTGATGTAGCAATTTTAATGGCCAGTAGTGTAACTTACGCCGAGGACAACAGGCACACCCATGCCCGAGGGAAGACTCGAACCTCCGACGGAGGGAGAACAAGAATGCGTTCTGTGCAAATGTGCGTTGCAAACTGTTTTGTGTTAGATCTTGCATGGTCGCAATTGCCTAAGAATTACACATTCCACACCTACACTTTACTTTTATTCATTTATCTTTTATCGTGTGCGGTAGTTTCGGGCTTGCAGGCTCATTCTCAAACAATCATTCCTGTCATTGTCCAAATTGTCAGGCTGTAATCTAACATCAACACAGCTTATGAGCAGTCATGGCCATCACTTGGTACAAATCATAACTGGATTGAACCTCTCCTGGTAACTGAAACTGTGGGCCAGACCCAGACTCGATCCTGGAGCCTCGTCTTTCGACTGAGCTATCCAGGCATGTCATAACTCACCGCCATAGCTTCTGGCGTCACCTCTTTCCTAAATTTCAAGCTCCACAGATGTTCTCCTGCATACCTAAAGGGACTAGCATTCCTCGAGAAAATGGTATCACAAAAGAATGGCAGGTTGTGAGTCGTGCCTTGACAGATCAGCCAGTGAAAGCATTGCCCACGGAAGGCAAGGTTCCGGATTTGAATACCAGCACGTGACAACTTTAATCTGATGGGCTGTTTCATGACAAGACACATTCTACAATGGCAGAGTCATTTTAGCATTTTTGGAACAATTTATATGCAATACTAATCGGTTTATTGTACTACCTCCTCGCATGCTTCGGGACGTTCCCAAGTCAAAACCCGCTTCTATGCTTCCTAACCGTTCTTCTACTGTCATCAAACAATTGTTGTATGCCATTTTATTTTCCTGCATTCATAATTCTGGACTTCAACCATTAAACAAACAAAAATTCACAGTGAATGACAATCATGTGCGGTGACAGGGACAAATAGATTTAAACAGCAAACTAAAGTGCTAAAAATAGAAAATACTTTGACTCGGGAAATACTAGCAAAACGAGCACTTTCATGAGTCAGAAAAAAATATTCAAATTTTTTAAGCTGTGTTCAGTAAATAAGTTTGACTTTCCACATAAAAGGCGGCAGGAGATGAATCCAATACCACAAAAAAATAGTTGCTCTGCTGAACTGACGTGCTTAAAATCTTTCAACTAACCTCGTCACAGGATTCCTTCCGAACTGACTATGCAAATGTAGACGAGATGTGGCTCAAATTCAAAGATATAGTAGCAACAGCAATTGAGAGATTCATATCTCATACATTGGTAAGAGATGGAACTGATCCCCCATGGTACACAAAACAGGTCCGAACGCTGTTGCAGAGGCAACGGAAAAAGCATGCGAAGTTCAGAAGAACGCGAAATCCCGAAGATTGGCTAAAATTTACAGACGCGCGAAATTTGGCACGGACTTCAATGCGAGATGCCTTTAATAGGTTCCACAACGAAACATTGTCTCGAAATTTGGTAGAAAATCCGAAAAAATTCTGGTCGTATGTAAAGTACACAAGCGGCAAGACGCAGTCAATACCTTCGCTGCGCAGTGCCGATGGTACTGTTACCGACGACTGTGCCGCTAAAGCGGAGTTATTGAACGCAGTTTTCCGAAATTCCTTCACCAGGGAAGACGAATGGAATATTCCAGAATTTGAAACACGAACAGCTGCTAGCATGAGTTTCTCAGAAGTAGATACCTTAGGGATTGCGAAGCAACTCAAATTGCTTGATACGGGCAAGTCTTCAGGTCCAGATTGTATACCGATTCGGTTCCTTTCAGATTACGCTGATACAATAGCTCCCTACTTAGCACTCATATACAACCGCTCGCTCACCGATAGATCTGTACTTACAGATTGGAAAATTGCGCAGGTCGCACCAGTGTTTAAGAAGGGTAGTAGGAGTAATCCATCGAACTACAGACCTATATCATTGACGTCGGTTTGCAGTAGGGTTTTGGAGCATATACTGCATTCAAACATTATGAATCACCTCGAAGGGAACGATCTATTGATACGTAATCAGCATGGTTTCAGAAAACATCGTTCTTGTGCAACGCAGCTAGCTCTTTATTCGCACGAAGTAATGGACGCTATCGACAGGGGATCTCAAGTAGATTCCGTATTTCTAGATTTCCGAAAAGCTTTTGACACCGTTCCTCACAAGCGACTTCTAATCAAGCTGCGGGCCTATGGGGTATCGTCTCAGTTGTGCGACTGGATTCGTGATTTCCTGTCAGGAAGGTCGCAGTTCGTAGTAATAGACGGCAAATCATCGAGTAAAACTGAAGTGATATCAGGTGTTCCCCAGGGAAGCGTCCTGGGACCTCTGCTGTTCCTGATCTATGTAAATGACCTGGGTGACAATCTGAGCAGTTCTCTTAGGTTGTTCGCAGATGATGCTGTAATTTACCGTCTAGTAAGGTCATCCGAAGACCATTATCAGTTGCAAAGCGATTTAGAAAAGATTACTGTATGGTGTGGCAGGTGGCAGTTGACGCTAAATAACGAAAAGTGTGAGGTGATCCACATGAGTTCCAAAAGAAATCCGTTGGAATTCGATTACTCGATAAATAGTACAATTCTCAAGGCTGTCAATTGAACTAAGTACCTGGGTGTTAAAATTACGAACAACTTCAGATGGAAAGACCACATAGATAATATTGTGGGGAAGGCGAGCCAAAGGTTGCGTTTCATTGGCAGGACACTTAGAAGATGCAACAAGTCCACTAAAGAGACAGCTTACACTACACTCGTTCGTCCTCTGTTAGAATATTGCTGCGCGGTGTGGGATCTTTACCAGGTGGGACTGACGGAGGACATCGAAAGGGTGCAAAAAAGGGCAGCTCGTTTTGTATTATCACGTAGTAGGGGAGAGAGAGTGGCAGATATGATACGCGAATTGGGATGGAAGTCATTACAGCAAAGACGTTTTTCGTCGCGGCGAGATCTGTTTACGAAATTTCAGTCTCCAACTTTCTCTTCCGAATGCGAAAATATTTTGTTGAGCCCAACCCACATAGGTAGGAATGATCATCAAAATAAAATAAGAGAAATCAGAGCTCGAACAGAAAGGTTTAGGTGTTCGTTTTTCCCGCGCGCTCTTCGGGAGTGGAATGGTAGAGAGATAGTATGATTGTGGTTCGATGAACCCTCTGCCAAGCACTTAAATGTGAATTGCAGAGTAATCATGTAGATGTAGATTATCATAACTTAAACACAGATATCGTTAGTAATCTCATAAGTAACAAATAACAATCATTTATTAAATAATGTACAAGATTAATACTCATTTTTAGTCTGATGATGAACAAATGTGGCACTATAGTAAAAGACATGAACTCTCATGTCAGTGCTGCCTGACTAATCTAATAGTTCAGTCTTGACTGCTGTTAGGTAGTTTACAGTTCAGGAAATGAATTGGATTCATATTCTGTGAGTACATATTAGCGTCAGCTACTTGTGACGAATGAGAATTTGTGGCGGACCGAGATTCGAACCCGAATTTCCCGCTTGTGATGAGCGGTCGCCTTAACCACTTCGGCTATCCGAGCACGCCCCACTGCCGGTGCAAACCTCCACCCGTCACGCTGTCATAATACAAATGCCCGCACATTCGTGAAATTAAGCATAGGAAGAGCATTGTTATTATTTTTATGGTCATTTTAGCCCCGCCAGGCGTGAATATATTATTAATGGCGACACTGACTGTGTTGATGCAGTAACTGCATTTATTAAAATGCAATGTCCTTCAGACATACATGCATGCTGCACCTGGACTGCAGAGGCGAAGTGGGGAGCGACTGCCGACTGCATCGGTATGTCCGCAAGACGGCTGTCTGTCCGGAAGTCTTGTGAGCCTGGAAAAGGGTAACAGCCTAGGAGTTTTGCTTGTATGTGTGTGAGTGAATTGTGGCCTCAGTTGCTTTCTGTGGCGTGTTGTGACGCCATTACGAGTTTCTCCTCAATATATAACATGGTCGAGCTGCTGTTTTGCTTTGTCTGGCACCCAAGATTTTTTTCCACGTTTATACATCGTAATTAGTATCTGACCATTTACTTTAAAAAAGCTTTGTCTCAACTGTTGTCGTTGTTTGGTCTGTGGAAGCAGGACTGGTTTTAAAATTGATATGAAAGTATGGTGTGATCTCCCATGCAATTTTTCAGCTGGGGATTTTGTATCAAATGGAGAGGCTCTGTGCTGCGAAACAAATATTACTAAAGTATTATCCTTATAGCACTGCTGAGCGAGCTTTGATGTCTGTATAATTCGTTCTTCAAGTCTGTAGGCTTGAGGATGAAATTGTACGATTTTGAAGGGTGAAATGTCGTTTCCTTCACAAAAAAGGTTGAACTCGTGAGATGGAAACTGAGTCCGTTATCCGTAACTACTAATTTTGGCAAACTCTTCAATGGAGAAAATTCTTAACAAAACTTTAATTGTTTTGATAAAAGTAATCGATGACATCTGTATCTCATATGGAAATTTTGAAAATGCCTCGATGACGATGAGCCAGTAGCTTCCTGAAAATGGTCCAGCAAAGTCGACATGCAAATGTGACCATGGTTCTGATGCCTGCGGCCACGTAAAATATTGTCATGGTGGAGCTGAACGGTATTTTTGGTATAATTGATATTTAACCAGCATTATTTCTATGCCTCTGTCTATATTCTTTCAGTAGCACTGCTCTCTATCAATGCGTTTCGTATGTATGACGATGCCCCAGTGGTATTGATGTAGCGTTTGAACCACTTTGTGTTCAGACACTTCAGTAACAACCACTAATGTCTTCCCTTATTCTGACTGTACCAGAATGACACTTTTGTAAGCCGCGCAGGATTAGCCGAGCGGTCTAAGGCGCTGCAGTCATGGACTGTGCGGCTGGTCCCGGCGGAGGTTCGACTCCTCCCTCGGGCATGTGTGCGTGTGTTTGCCCTTAGAGTAATTTAGGTTAAGTAGTGTGTAAGCTTAGGGACTGATGACCTTAGCAGTTAAGTCCCACATGATTTCACACATATTTGAACATTTTGAACACTTTTGTAAACAGTGATACCATGTCTCATGTGCCAGTATGATTTAACTCCCTTCTGATTAATCCACTTTTTATCTCTAGACCACTGTGATTGAGTGTACCCATATTATGACTAGTAGTTGTAAGATAAGATTCGCCACGCACCGTACGGTGGCTTGCGGAATATGTACTTGTATGTAGATGCACTTGCAGAAGTACATCTTTCAATCTTAGGTAATACTGGACCCTTGGCACAATCAGTGGAAAATTTCCTAGTGTATTGACTGATTACATCTAACCCAAAAGATACATCACCAGGAGAAACAAAATTTTTAACCTGGCCTGTTGACACTTGTGATTGGAAATCTGCTTTTGCGTGTTGAGCTGTAATCCTGAAAATTATTTCCTAGTCATAATTTGACAAAAATAATGCCCGGCACTGCAATCGTTTAGCTGTCCTGAAAGGTTCCAAATATATCCACTAAAGGCTTGGGGTCTGTGAGGTGAATGAATTCTTTGCCGTAATATTCACGAAACCTTTTAACAGCGAAGATGATTGCAATAGCTGCCCTCTCAATCTGATGTACTTGTTAGTTTGCCCAAACAACTGTCAGAGTTTTGGAATTCAACAGTATGGGCTGATCCAAATCGCTTTGTCTATGTGAAAAAAAAAAAAACGATGCTGAAGCCTGTATTCGGACGCATCTGTTGTATTTGTTAAATTTGATTTGGATCACATGCCGCAAGTCATTTAGCATCTAGCAAACTTTGTTTCAGTTTGTTGAATGCACCTTGGAATACACTGTTCCAAATCCATTTTATGCCTTTCCTTGACAGTTTGTGGAGTGATTCACTTATAGATGAAACATGTGGAATGAAATTCCTGTAATAACAAATTTGGGCTAGTACTGCAAGTAAATGCATGAGGTCATTGGGAGTCGGGAGGTATTTAATTGCTTCATTGTGTTGCAGTGTCACCCAGATTCCATTTTCAGACAGAATGTGTCCTGAGTATTGTACTTCACGCTGCAAGATTATGCACTTTCCTTTTGTCATATTTTTAATTTGTCACTTGCAAAATCTTAAAGATAAAATCCAAACTAACCAACAGGTCTTCCATAGTTTTTTCTGAGGCAGTCACGTCATCCAGAAAGTTGACACGGTTAGTAAATTCTTAATTAATGATTCTAAGTATCGCTGAGACAAACTCGATGCACTAGATATCCCATATGGTAATTTCTTGTATCAGCAAACTACGAACGGAGTATTTATGACCAAGAACCTCTTTATATCTTTATCCAAAAGTATTTATAGGTAGGCTTCCGCCAAATTAAGCTGTAACTGTCACCAGTTAACGATACCTAAAGATGCTGCAAGACTTCGTTCTTTCCCAATTAGTTATGGTCGATGTGGATGTGGAACAATAGTTTCAACAAGACGGAGCGACCTCGCATACAGCCAGAATTTGCATGGATTTCTTGCGACAGGCATTTCCAGAGTAATTTCCCGTTTTGGTGACAATTCCTGGCCGTCCCGCTCACCTCACCTTTCATGTGCAGACTTTTTCCTTTGGGGCTACCTGAAACAAGAAGTGTTCCGAACACGTTGTGTCACCATTCCTGAGTTGAAGGATCGTATCAGAACTGCCATCGGCAATGTCCCAGGGAATACGTTACGCCGAGTTATGGTAAGCTTCGAGCGCCACCTAGATGAATGTGTTGTGCAGAGGGGGCATCATTTGACGGTAGTCATATTCAAAAAGTAATCCACGCAATGGACAACGACTCACACATTAGTAAATGGCATACCTTTAATTATTAATTGACATAAGAGGTAATAAAAAATTACAGTTACTGCCTGATGGTGTGTTTTTAATATCCTACTATGAATGCTCCCGCACCCTGTACGTTGAATGTAAGTTTAAGATCCCCACAGAACTTTAATGTGCCATAGAGATCTTGTTCCAACAGGATAACTTTGCGCATTGGCTATTGGTAATGAATTCAACATGGTCCAGTCACATTAATGCGACCACCGCCGATGTTCGGCATCAATTGCAGTAACCACTCACAGATGTCAGGTGGCACCACTAACAAAGGAAGATATGTAAAGCATGTCGGAGGTGGGGGGGGGGGGGGGGGGGGGAAGCAGAAAATAGTGCAGTCGTTGTCGTGATGCGGAAACGGAGCGTTTTATATGACGGCCAAAGGCGCTTGATCGTAGCTTTCGGGCAAAGGCAGAAAATATTTCCGAAAGAGCCAGTTTGTAAAATGTTCGCGTGCCGCCGTGGTGAAAATAGACCGGCGCCAATGCAACTGTCGTGCACCACGGGTCATAGGTGATAGGGGCGAACGACGGCTGCAGAAATATGTTTAGGCGAACAGAATTTGTGGTCAGTTCTTGTGGGACCAGACTGCTGAAGTCATTGGTCCCTAGGCTTACACTCTACTTAATCTAACTTAAACCAATTATTTACGCTAAGGACAACACGCACACCCATGCCCGAGGGATAACTCGAACCTACGCCGGGGGGGGAGGGGGGGGGAGCCTCGCGAACCGTGACAAGCTGCCTGAGACCCTACGGCTATCCCGCGAGGCCAGGCGAATAGACGTGCAACTGTTGAACAGCTGATAGCCTTTATGAACCAAAGGGCTACCAACAGTTTCTCCCCAACGACCGTTCAGCGAACGTTACTGCGTATGGGCCTCCGGCAGCAAGCGCATGGTTCACACACTCATAATGACTACTGT
Source organism: Schistocerca serialis cubense (assembly GCF_023864345.2). Taxonomy (NCBI): domain Eukaryota; kingdom Metazoa; phylum Arthropoda; class Insecta; order Orthoptera; family Acrididae; genus Schistocerca; species Schistocerca serialis. Next base: position 374,661,969 of record NC_064640.1, read on the forward strand.
TCATCGGCGATGAAGGCTGAAATTTGCACAGCAGTAACGCAACTGGACGTCTAATGAGTGGGGCCAGGTAGCTTCTTCAGATTAATAATGTGTTATGCTGCATTGGGAAGATGGCCGTTGACGTGTACGGTCCTATAACGATCGTCGGAAGGGTCCGGGCTGGAAAAAGGACCTTTACGGTCTGGGGAATGTTTTCGTGGCATTCGCTGGTTATCTTCTCATTCTGGAAGGCAGAATGGATCAACACAAGTATTCATCTAACCTTGGGGACCCTGTCCACCCCTACATGCAGTCTGTTTTTTCCTCAGCACGATGACATCTACCACTGGGACAACACTAACTATCACACAGCTCGCAGCATATGTGCGTGGTTCGAAAAACACCAGGATGAGTTTACCACACTCCCCTTGTCACTAAACTCCCCTGATTTAAACCCAATCGAGAATCTGTGGGACCACCTCGATCGCACTGTTCATGCCATGGATCCTCAGCCAAGAAACCTAGCCCATCTGACCACAGCACTGGTGTCGGAGTCGTCATGAATCCACATCCCTGACGGCACCTTTCAGTGCCTCACTGGCTCTCTTTCTGCACGTATTACTATCCTCATGTAGAAAAATATCTTTTCTTATCTGTCACGTCCTGTCTCACAGGTCTAGAATATTAAATTAATTTTTGACTCATGATGGAGTGTTAAGATCTACAAATGTCACAGAATACCTCCTTTTTTTTCTCTTAAAGTAACAGCACAGAGAAGTAGTAAATATAAGGTTTATATTATGTATCACTTTATAAATTCGGTAATATACAGGGTGTTACAAAAAGGTACGGCCAGACTTTCAGGAAACATTCCTCACACACAAATAAAGAAAATATGTTAAGTGGACATGTGTCCGGAAGCGCTTAGTTTCCATGTTAGAGCTCATTTTAGCTTCGTCAGTATGTACTGTACTTCCTCGATTCACAATCAACATGTGTGGGCTGACGAGAATCCGCATGCAAATGCGCAATCACGTCATCAACACAGATTTTCTGTGACCGTTTGGGCAGGCATTGTTGGTGATGTCTTGATTGGGCCCCATGTTCTTCCACCTACACTCAATGGAGCACGTTATCATGATTTCATACGGGATACTCTACTTGTGCTGCTAGAACATGTGGTTCATGCACGAAGGAGCTCCTGCACATTTCAGTCGAAGTGTTCGTACGCTTCTCAACAACAGATTCGGTGACCGATGGATTGGTAGAGGCGGACCAATTCCATGGCCTCCACACTCTCCTGACCTCAACCCTCTTGACTTTCATTTATGGGGGCATTTGAAAGCTCTTGTCTACGCAACCCCGGTACCAAATGTAGAGACTCTTCGTGCTCGTATTGTGGACGGCTGTGATACAATACGCCATCCTCCAGGGCTGCATCAGCGCATCAGGGATTCCATGCGACGGAGGGTGGATGCAAGTATCCTCGCTAACGGAGGACATTTTGAACATTTCCTTTAACAAAGTGTTTGAAGGCACGCTGGTACGTTCTGTTGCTGTGTGTTTCCATTCCATGATTAATGTGATTTGAAGAGAAGTAATAAAATGAGCTCTAACATGGAAAGTAAGCGTTTCAGGACACATGTCAACATATATTCTTTCTTTGTGTGTGAGGAATGTTTCCTGAAAGTTTGGCCGTACCTTTTTGTAACACCCTGTATTTGATTTCATTACGATTGTCATGTAGGTGAGCCGGCCGGAGTGGCCGAGCGGTTAAAGGCGCTACAGTCTGGAACCGCACGACCGCTACGGTCGCAAGTTCGAATCCTGCCTCGGGCATGGATGTGTGTGATGTCCTTAGGTTAGTTAGGTTTAAGTAGTTCTAAGTTCTAAGGGACTTATGACCACAGCAGTTGAGTCCCATAGTGCTCAGAGCCATTTCATGTAGGTGAGAGATTAAAATATCGTTAAAAGATATCGCTGCAACCAAAACAACACCAAGTCAAGAACCATATCCGTGGTACCCTAGCCATCACTTCATCCACCCACCAGGCGGCATGTCAGTGATATCAAACTGATAGACTAATTAATTAAATTGATCACGAGAGCATGACGAGCAATTTTTCTTTTTCAGTAGACGGATTACACTCACGGGGTAGTTCAAATGGGAATCCCTGGAGGTAAGACGATGTTCTATTCAAGGCACGCTATTGGGAACTAATATTTGAAGCTGACCACCGAAGGATTCTACCGCTGGCAACATACATTACGCGTAAGCACAGCGCTATTAAAAACCCAGTCACAAGGATAATGTTACCATTCCACAGCATAAAAAGCGGTCTTGGTTCTACAGGTACGCACAAGAGTCACTGACAGTGTTACACTTACTGGTAGAAATGCTGTATGCGATTTGGAATCAAGTCTTTCTATTCAACCACATATCTGCGTTGGATCCTGTGGAGATGTATTTTAATGATTACAGCCATTACTATGCTCGCATCAGTCCTATGTAAAATGATCGGTAGTAACGGATAATGCCTTTTACAAAGAAAGAGAGAAACGCACAGCAGGAGGTGTTTGACATGTGAAATTACGCGTCATGCCACCACTAACTCAGTAAACAGGACATCTGTCAAGCAGATGTATACACGGGGATTGCAGTACCTACAAACACATGTCGCCAACTTAGAAGCACCGTAGTTATGAAACTGAAGACTCGATTTTATGCCCAAGGTGCAGCAGGGGAATGAAGTACCGAATACGCTGCTAGCAGGAAACATACTGGGCCAGCGCTCAGTCACTCAGTCACGACTACTGACATAAAGCTGATTGGTGAAGAACGTAACACGGGATTTGGTGACTACAACGAGAAATCGCAAACCTGTATCCGTGTCATTATATAGAGAAGCAACTTATAATTCTAATTCTGCTTACAAGGGAATAATCCGTCTTGTCATGTTTAAATTTGCTTCCATTTTACTATTAGTTTGCTGGTAGTTAACATCACACAACATCCACATGTCAAAAATTAGCTCAGGGCACATGCCAGATACTATATGAAATGGAATTTTTAAGTTTTCGCATGGTTTCTTTAGTTGAAACTATCCTTTGTCGTAACCTGAAATCGCTCTTGGCACTAATGCACATGTGACATTTCAGCAGCATAGAGATCACGTGTGCGAAGCAAAAAAACAGCAGTTGTGATTCATTTTAGGAAATTTCCGGCGCGTATTGGTAGCTGAAGTATACTGTTTAGATTTCATCTGACGTTAACAATAAGAGACAGAAAAATCAGAATATGTTTCGACACGACATGAAGGACTATTTACCATTCCCTACTTTAGCTTTAATCTCAATAAATTAGTTGTCATGACAAGCACAGACTGCAAATATCAACAGTCAGAGGGAACAATTTCCACTACACGGTTAGGATATCTGAAGGACTTAACTAATCTTGTATTATTGTATGGGCTCTGTGAAACAATTTCGAGAGAAGAAGTTTTATAAAAAATATTGATGCTTCACCTACAATGCTTTGTTGAATGTGTACTGCTCGAGAAGCATGTGAGGCACCTTACAATAACATTAGACTGAACGAACCAGGTCTAGCATCGATTCTGGCAACTAAATATTTTTAATACTTTTAAATATCTGGATTAGAATTTACCGTCATTTACGTTGATGTCCCTTTCCACTTACGTTTATCCTCTTAACTGGTGTAGCAGCGGGTATCTGCTTGCTGAGCGGCTGATTTGGGAAGGTGAGGGTCGACTACGTTCGATCCCGTGTCGTCCCGAAATCGATGGGCCAACCAGTCTGTATGATTTACAGCTGATTTTCAACATTCATCTAGGCGGAAAGTGTCAAAAACGAATACCATATCTCTATTGTAACGCTAAAAATGAAGGTACATTTGAATGCACATCCGTACACTATTTGATATATACACAAGTTAAATTTCCTGAATAAATCATGGGCGTTTACACTGATAAAAATTATACTACGACAAAAAAATTGTTTTCTTGGCTTACAGATATTTCCCGCAAGCCAAAGTAAACGCCAAGGAATGTCAGTAGGATAAGTAATTGTATTAATAAAAACCATGATTTTCAACAGAAGGCATAAACAGTTACTTGCAGTTTTGAATATGCTTTTGTTAAATATATTTTTAGTTATTGTGGTAACATGGTAATTTGAGTGAGTAGGTCTTTGAAAATACCCGCAGTATCTTCAGTTCCAGAATCTTTCGACTGTCCTTATGCTAATCAATCAGAGCGCTTACCTAGGATAAATCATGTGGAAAGTTCTGAATATTTAAAGCATGTTTCGCCGAATGGCTGCAACACTGTCTGTCCCTCACATACTGCGTGATTTAGCTGCTTTTTTTTTTTAAACATTAAAATTTAGGGAAATAGACCATAGAAATATACACTCCTGGAAATGGAAAAAAGAACACATTGACACCGGTGTGTCAGACCCACCATACTTGCTCCGGACACTGCGAGAGGGCTGTACAAGCAATGATCACACGCACGGCACAGCGGACACACCAGGAACCGCGGTGTTGGCCGTCGAATGGCGCTAGCTGCGCAGCATTTGTGCACCGCCGCCGTCAGTGTCAGCCAGTTTGCCGTGGCATACGGAGCTCCATCGCAGTCTTTAACACTGGTAGCATGCCGCGACAGCGTGGACGTGAACCGTATGTGCAGTTGACGGACTTTGAGCGAGGGCGTATAGTGGGCATGCGGGAGGCCGGGTGGACGTACCGCCGAATTGCTCAACACGTGGGGCGTGAGGTCTCCACAGTACATCGATGTTGTCGCCAGTGGTCGGCGGAAGGTGCACGTGCCCGTCGACCTGGGACCGGACCGCAGCGACGCACGGATGCACGCCAAGACCGTAGGATCCTACGCAGTGCCGTAGGGGACCGCACCGCCACTTCCCAGCAAATTAGGGACACTGTTGCTCCTGGGGTATCGGCGAGGACCATTCGCAACCGTCTCCATGAAGCTGGGCTACGGTCCCGCACACCGTTAGGCCGTCTTCCGCTCACGCCCCAACATCGCGCAGCCCGCCTCCAGTGGTGTCGCGACAGGCGTGAATGGAGGGACGAATGGAGACGTGTCGTCTTCAGCGATGAGAGTCGCTTCTGCCTTGGTGCCAATGATGGTCGTATGCGTGTTTGGCGCCGTGCAGGTGAGCGCCACAATCAGGACTGCATACGACCGAGGCACACAGGGCCAACACCCGGCATCATGATGTGGGGAGCGATCTCCTACACTGGCCGTACACCACTGGTGATCGTCGAGGGGACACTGAATAGTGCACGGTACATCCAAACCGTCATCGAACCCATCGTTCTACCATTCCTAGACCGGCAAGGGAACTTGCTGTTCCAACAGGACAATGCACGTCCGCATGTATCCCGTGCCACCCAACGTGCTCTAGAAGGTGTAAGTCAACTACCCTGGCCAGCAAGATCTCCGGATCTGTCCCCCATTGAGCATGTTTGGGACTGGATGAAGCGTCGTCTCACGTGGTCTGCACGTCCAGCACGAACGCTGGTCCAACTGAGGCGCCAGGTGGAAATGGCATGGCAAGCCGTTCCACAGGACTACATCCAGCATCTCTACAATCGTCTCCATGGGAGAATAGCAGCCTGCATTGCTGCGAAAGGTGGATATACACTGTACTAGTGCCGACATTGTGCATGCTCTGTTGCCTGTGTCTATGTGCCTGTGGTTCTGTCAGTGTGATCATGTGATGTATCTGACCCCAGGAATGTGTCAATAAAGTTTCCCCTTCCTGGGACAATGAATTCACGGTGTTCTTATTTCAATTTCCAGGAGTGTATGTTTATTCTAGTTGGAAACCAGTTTCTGTCGGTAATTTAAACCCTCTGCTGCCTGTAAGCACCGCAATACTATAGCAGTTTATGTTCAGAGGGATTTTTACATATATAGAGAGATGGTAACATAGCTGAAGACATCTAAAATAAAAGCGAGATCATATCCATGATAGCGGCTGGTGACGGAAGACCAGGCAAGATCCGTAAGAACACGGATATCAACTGCTGAATAAGGCAGCATTACTCCAGAATATATTCTGTAAGCCCCGCTCATCGCATACGCCATTACATCTTTGACAACAAATCATGTACTCATTACGCAAAGTATGTTACATTAAATGGTATAGTTGAAGTTTACAAGAAAAGTAGATATAAAAGTATTTACAAAAATTACATACATGTTTCACAACAAATCCTATGATAATCTATTAAAATAAAGAAACGCAATCATGGATATGATTTGATCAGTTTTGTGTGTAGACTGCCCTCTAGGGCATTTGTATTAACCTGCTGGATGCAGTAGTAGCAGAGATAGCTCTATTGGTTACCATTGCAATGACTTACCGGTATGTATAGTTACGCTCTAACGAGGCCGACCACAGACACCATGGCAGAGGAATTGTCGTGTTACAGATTTCACAGACGATAGTAGCGAAGAAACTGACTACCACAATTCGGCCTCCAGTGGCCAGAAGCATCAACTGAAGCCATCACTCGCAGGGACTATACTCTACTGTCATAGAATCTAGTTATATGAGCTTTGACAAGTGCGAGTTTCAAAATTGCTTCGTACTATTTAGCATTACACGAAACGTTTCCTATAATATAGTAGTATAGTGGCCTCATAAATATGTTCTGTCTGAGATAACATGAAAGTAAGGTCCGCCAAAAAATATAAAATCGTCACAACGTTTACTGGCGACAGAAAATCGCGTAATAAAGGAAGCACATTTAGTATATGTAAAATATGTGTCAGTTACATCAGTAAAAGAATGAATGACTGTTACCGAAAACAGTTTGTCAAATCATGTAGTATTTATAGTACTTATATTAAAATTGCTAAAATCCTAAAATATTTGGTAAAAAGAGGGAGAATTCAAGCAGCCATCCGCGGATATAACTACAGTACGATTATACGTACAGCAGTAATATTCTTAACTAGTATTGTTTATTCCAATGGTAAGTGATAATGAATGGAGCTCTTGATTTCTTTATTAAAAAATATAAAGAGGAGGCTGCAGCAGTATTAAAGTAAATCGTAAAAATGTTCAAAGAAGTATGTCTCCCCAAAATCAAGCTGTTCTTTCAACAATGATAGTAGTTTATTTTTAAAATGTGCATAAATTGCCATCTCCTCAAGGGTATTAAGTCATAATCCCTTAGGTGTGCTATGAAGAATTCTCAAGCTACTCTCATTGGAATCTTCTGAATGCTGATTCTGCGTCAGATTCACCTAAGGGATTACTACGTAAATCAGATTTGCTTTAAATGCACGCTGTAACGGTCGTGAGCGTTCGATACCTCTCAGAGTGGACGTGGTGAGCTGAATGCCTGTAAGGTGACAAAGACGCCATTATCAATATCCCACTGAGTTTGAACGAGGTCGTGTAATAGGGCTACGAGAAGCTGAATGTTCCTTGTGCGATACTGCAGAAAGACTTGGCAGGAATGTAACCACTGTACATGACTGCTGGCAATGTTAGTCACGAGAATGTCCTGTTGCACGGGTCCGGATAGCCACGAGGCTCTACTGAGAGGAAAGACCATGAAGTTTGGCGTATGGCTGTGGCTCATTGTACTGCATCTGCAGCAGCAATTTGAGCAGCAGTTGGCACCACAGTGATACAACGAACTGTTACAAACTGATTATTTCAGGATTACTCAAGAACAGCTCCAAGTCAGACGACCTGTAGCGTGCTTTCCACTGATCCCAAACCACCGCCATTTGCGTCTTCAGTGGTGTCACGCAAGAGTTCATTGGAGGGCAGGGTGGTAGTCTGCCGTGTTTTCTGATGGCAGCTGGTTCTGCCTCGGTGCCAGTGATGGTCGTGTGTTGGTTAGAGGGAGGACAGTTGACGGCCTGCAACCAAAACCTGTCTGTGTGCTAGGCACACCGGAACAACACCTGGAGCTATGGTCTGGGGTGCGATTTCATACGATAGCAGGAGCATTCTCGGGCTTATCCCAGGCACCCTGACAGCAAAATTTGTACGCCAATCTGGTGATTCGACCTGCTGAGCAGGCATTCATGAACAGCAATCCGTGGTGTGTTTTCCAAAAGGATAACGCTCGCCCACATAACGCTATTGTAACCCAACATACTGTATAGAGTGTCGACATGTTGCCTTGTCCTGCTCAATCACCAGATCTGTCTCCAACTGAACATATGAGGATCATCTGACGACAACTCCAACACCATCCATAAACAGCATTAACCGTCCCTGTACTGACCGACCACGTGCTAAGGGCATGGAACTCCATCCTACAAACTCGGCATCCGTGCAGCATTCTGGCGGTTACACCGGTTATTAATGTACCAGCATTTCACATTTGCGATGGATTATCTCGCGCTTACATTAACCTGTGATCTTGCAATGCGGTGGCCGAGCGGTTCTAGGCGCTTCAGACCGGAACCGCGCTACTGCTACGGTCGCAGGTTCGAATCCTGCCTTGGGCATGGATGTGTGTGATGTCCTTAGGTTAGTTAGGTTTAAGTAGTTCTAAGTTCTAGGGGACTGATGACCTCAGATGTTAAGTCCCATAGTGTTCAGAGCCGTTTTTGAACCGAAATTTCATTACTGTACTTTTTTGCGGTTTTTCCGTCAGTGTAGATTAGACATTCTGCCGTCACAGAGACGGATGACACGGCCGGTTAACATTCTTGCAGCTGCTTCAGACAAAGTGCAGTTTTTATCATTGAAAAAAATAAAAAATTAAAATGTAATTATGTGTTTACATATGACGGCTTCGAGAAATTCGTTTGGGGAACACATTTCTCTGTTGCACATGTTTCTTTTCATACTATCCAGATTTTTTTAAAGGTTATGAAACAGGACTGTGAGTGCCAACACTAATTTCGTCATAATGTATGCGATCATCACTATCATTAACATTTTATATTCGTCTGTTTTTGTGAAGAGGAATAAAGAGTGAAGTGTGTAGAAATGACGGAAAAATTTTAAAACGACTGCACTAGAACCGTTGTTGTTTGTGGTTGTTCACTATTGGTATGTCAGCTGGTCAGACTTAATAAGTTTCTTTTAACAAAGCTCGGTGCTCTGAGTTGTCACATAAAATATCGTATGTGTTAGTATAACGCCCCAATACACTATCGAATGCATGTCATTAATTATTTTTAGAAGACATCGACTTAGACCAATTAGCTGCTGCTGTGATGGTTCACGACCCATTATCAACATTTTTAATTTTGCGTACTAATGTGTAGGAAAATTACAAACAAGAAGTAGCCTTCTGTGTACCGCTCTTACTCGAGAAATTACAAAATTCGTTTCTCTATTACGCGTGCATTTCAGACGCGCTGTTAATAAAACTAGTAACTACTGTACCCTGCAATTCAGTGGCTCATTTTCCTTTGGGTACCATTATAGCTATTGATTCGAGATCGATCCACGAGATGGCCTAGCGGTTCTAGGCATTTTTGTCCGGAACTACGCGGCTGCGTCGGTCGCAGGTTCGAATCCTGCCTTGGGCATGGATGTGTGTGATGTTCTTAGGTTAGTTACCGGCCGCGGTGGTCTCGCGGTTCTAGGCGCGCAGCCCGGAACCGCGCGACTGCTACGGTCGCAGGTTCGAATCCTGCCTCGGGCATGGATGTGTGTGATGTCCTTAGGTTAGTTAGGTTTAAGTAGTTCTAAGTTATAGGGGACTGATGACCACAGCTGTTAAGTCCCATAGTGCTCAGAGCCATTTTTGAACCTTAGGTTAGTTAGGTTTAAGTAGTTGTAAGTCTAGGGGACTGATGACTTCAGATGTTAAGTCCCATAGTACTCAGAGCCATTTGATACACGAGTCCTGCCGTCAGTGGTAGCACAGCTGATTTACCTTTTTTTACATTCACATTAATAGTTTAGTTGCAACGTGAAACAGAAGTACTAAAACCAGTGGAGATGACAATTAGAATGAACAACGTATGGTGAGAGAGATCATCCCAAATATATCCAGAACGAGAAACGTACGGAGTTGCAGTTTTCGTTAAGATGGGCTCACAATGTGGCGAATTTTCTGACATAAGCAAGTAATTTTTAACGTTTATAGCTTCCAAATTAGGATACTGACTTTGTTTTATTAATACAAATATATCTACCGATTGAAAAAAAAATGAAGCACCTAGAAGAGGAGGAGGAAAGGAAATTAAACTTCACGGGTTGCGAGGATGCGAGCTGACATTTCAGTGATTACAAAACCGAGTCAAAATTACAAAGAACTTGGAAGCATGAGCACACTTACAGCATGAGGTTACAAGCCTTTAACTTGGATGCGTACACTGATTCGGTGGGCAAGCTGACCCACAACCGTCGTAATTGGTTCTTGATATCCTGGATAGTGGCACTGGGACAAAGTTGGCGTTCGATCTGGTCCTGCACACTTTCTATCGGGGACAGAGTTCGGTATGTTCTGGGCATGGGAATACCTTAGCATCACGCAGACGATTCACGGAAATACGTGCATATACGGACGCGCGTTGTCCTATTGAAAACTGACACCACGGTGCTGTCACATGAGAAGTAACACATGAAGACACAGGATGTCAGTGACGTACTGCTGTACCATCAGAGTTTCCTCGGGCACTACCAGCCGTAACCTGAAGTCACAAGCGATGGCTTCCACCACCGTGACACCAGGAGTAACACTGCTGTTTCTAGCCAAACCATTAGAAGTATGGTATCTCTCCCCAAGTCGCCGCTGCAATCGATGACGATGGTCATACGGGGTAGTACAGAACCACGATTCACTGCTGAGACACTATTCACCAGCACTCCATGCTTCCTGGTGGCACCACCCCAAGTGCAGCCATTTGTGTTGTCGTGTTAACGACAGCCTACGAACGGAACGGAACGGATGGTGCTAGTCTCCGACCAACGGTGCGGGATGACACAGCATTTTCCGAGGAGTACATTAGTTGTTCTCAGATGGCACGCGCAGATGTGAAGGAATTACAATGTGCTCGGTGCACAATATGACGATCCTCCCTTGTGATGGTCAGGCGTTGTCGACCAGGACCTTGATGGTGAGTATGCCTGCCCTCCACGTCAGACCACTGTTTCATCGGAATGCCCCACAAATGTGAGTACTGCACGAGTCAACGAGATACCTACAAGGAGAGTCGTTTCAAACTCTCAGGTGCTGACAACGCTGTCTGACCCGAGTACATCACCGTGTCCTTCATAGTGATCACACAACATCCCTTGCATACCCTACCACGCCTGGTAACTACACCAAACACCAAGAACCCTAATACACTCTGGAGGCCATTCTTCCTGTAACAGAAAATTGTGAGTCGAGTCTTTTACATTCCCGTCGATGGTATATAGGCGTACACAGTTACACTGACATGCAATCATGTCTTCTGGATGCTTCACTTTTTTCAGTTTTCCAGTATATATTTTTCTTTGCATTTAAAGAGCTGTTGATGAAACTTCGCCGACATACCGTGTGAAACTTGAGGGAATAAGCTCCGCAAACCACTGTTCCACCGTCAGGAGAAGAGGTCCACAAACGTCCTCTTTACTGAACCAGATTCTATCGTATCGAGGGTCGTCTGTGAATCCTTTTAGGCCTCTTGTTTCTATTTTCGACTCAGATAAGAGCCTAGACGTGTTAAGTCTGGTGAGCGAACAAGTCATTTTGCGTTTTTTCGAATGACCGATCGCACACTTTTTGAATGTTCATTGTCTGTGTGAAATGTGTGGGAAGACATATTGGTACCATAGGGATTGCCTTATGTTCAATCGATTTCTGTCAATAGCTGCGGCAGCATATGTGCTAGGAACTGTTGGTTCAAAAATGGCTCTGAGCACTATGGGACTTAACATCTGAGGTCATCAGTCCCCTAGAACTTAGAACTACTTAAACCTAACTAACCTAAGGACATCACACAACACCCAGTCATCACGAGGCAGAGAAAATCCCTGACCCCGCCGGGAATCGAACCCGGGAAGAACTGTTGGTACTTGTGGCTATTTAGAGTCCTAAAATAAAACAGGGATATTGAAAAGCCCGCACCACACGTTGGCAGAACAATGTCATTGTTTATAAACTTCTCCCAGGCAGCGTGGATTTTCAACTGATAAGTAGTAGGTATTGTCAAGACTGATTTTCGCACGGTTTGTAAACTATGCCTCATCGATAAACAATATCTTGCATAGAAACGCCGCCGGCCGAAGTGGCCGTGCGGTTAAAGGCGCTGCAGTCTGGAATCTCAAGACCGCTACGGTCGCAGGTTCGAATCCTGCCTCGGGCATGGATGTTTGTGATGTCCTTAGGTTAGTTAGGTTTAACTAGTTCTAAGTTCTAGGGGACTAATGACCTCAGCAGTTGAGTCCCATAGTGCTCAGAGCCATTTGAACCATAGAAACACCGCTTTACTTCGCAGTTTCCGTTGACACCATTCTGGGAACTGCAATCGATTTTGAAAGTAATTTTCATAAATTTGTTGTTGGAAAGAAATGTGGGAGGGATGAAACGCTTTGGAATGTAATATTCGTAGGACTCTCTTTTGGCTGATCCCAATCTCACATTCAAGGTGCCTCATAGGGACATGTGGATTGTAGATTACCACTGCCAAAATTTTAGTTGCATTCATCAGCTGCTGGTATTTTTCGTTGGCCATTTTTATTCTACATTCTTCTAGTCTCTTGAATTTTTTTTAATGTTTGCAAAAACAGATCATGAGGGTTTTGCAAGATCAGGATAACTTTTAGCCATCATTTCCACCCCTGCTCTAGCAGTTGAATGACATCCTCCAAAAAGGAAAATCGTATCCAGTTTTCGACTGTCGACGAGCAACTTGTTTGATCGCTACAACAGCAGACTACAGACCGAAGGGGTTCAAGTGCACAGGTGAGCAAACAAACCGCAGCTGTGTTGCGTGCAGGGCAGACGTTTGTGGAACTTCGTCTGACGTTGGGTCAATGGTTAGCAGGGCTGTTATCTTGTCACCAGTAGATCAAGTTCTGCACGCGGTATGTTGCTGAAGTTCTTTTCGAAGGCTCCTTCCAATGCCATGGGAAGAAGTATATAAGAGGGAACTTCACAAAGTAAATAACACATTCTTATAGGAGGGCAAGCAACTTTCATTGAATGCTGGACTTCATTTCAAAGTGACACAGACACATGATACTATTGTTCAACAGTCACAAAGTCTATGTAGACAACGGTCGGAACGTTCTACCATCTTTTTCAATCCCTCGTCCATAGAAATCCGCTCCTTGGACACGGAACCATTCGAGAACTGATGTACGAACGTCCTCATCTGCGGAAAACCTGCGAATCAGTTTCTCGATTGCGTGGACATTGTCGATGTCGAGGGCTTTCCTTCCTGACCAGCAACACCTATCTCTGTGCGGACTCGGTCAATTTTTTGGCACCCTTTTATTATGGATGGACGCGACACTCCATTTGGTCGCTATACCACCGGAATTTCACGGTGAATCTGTATGCAATTTAGACGTTTTGCCCACAAGAATCGTACTGTCTGGCGTACCTCAACTTTGGAATAACTTTCCACATGTCGAACCATTTCACTACCACTCTGTGATGCACGTGCTATTCGTACCGCACCAGAACTATATCTGCAGGAAACCAGAACATGTACTCTCTTCTGAAAATGCGCCACTCTTGTTGGGCATCTTAGCGTAAGATGACATGTGTAGCTTGCTTTTTGAATAATCTTGTTGTAGTTAATTTTATTCTGTAGTCATCATCAATTCTAGCCCACTTGGCTAGCAGCGCGGTCTAACGCGCTGCTTCCCGATCGTTCGCTTGTAATTTTACTAACATCATACGATAACCACCAGTTTGGCTGCTTTAGCTCGGTTTACATTTTCACTGACAACGTGTCTTCTGTAACTAGGTTATTCATGACTTAAGAGCTTTGTGTGAGGTCTTAATTACCGTTAAGTGAAATTTGTCCATAGTACACTCCTGGAAATGGAAAGAAGAACACATTGACACCGGTGTGTCAGACCCACCATACTTGCTCCGGACACTGTGAGAGGGCTGTACAAGCAATGATCACACGCACGGCATAGCGGACACACCAGGAACCGCGGTGTTGGCCGTCGAATGGAGCTAGCTGCGCAGCATTTGTGCACCGCCGCCGTCAGTGTCAGCCAGTTTGCCGTGGCATACGGAGCTTCATCGCAGTCTTTAACACTGGTAGCATGCCGCGACAGCGTGGACGTGAACCGTATGTGCAGTTGACGGACTTTGAGCGAGGGCGTATAGTGGGCATGGGGAGGCCGGGTGGACGTACCGCCGAATTGCTCAACACGTGGGGCGTGAGGTCTCCACAGTACATCGATGTTGTCGCCAGTGGTCGGCGGAAGGTGCACGTGCCCGTCGACCTGGGACCGGACCGCAGCGACGCACGGATGCACGCCAAGACCGTAGGATCCTATGCAGTGCCGTAGGGGACCGCACCGCCACTTCCCAGCAAATTAGGGGCACTGTTGCTCCTGGGGTATCGGCGAGGACCATTCGCAACCGTCTCCATGAAGCTGGGCTACGGTCCCGCACACCGTTAGGCCGTCTTCCGCTCACGCCCCAACATCGCGCAGCCCGCCTCCAGTGGTGTCGCGACAGGCGTGAATGGAGGGACGAATGGAGACGTGTCGTCTTCAGCGATGAGAGTCGCTTCTGCCTTGGTGCCAATGATGGTCGTATGCGTGTTTGGCGCCGTGCAGGTGAGCGCCACAATCAGGACTGCATACGACCGAGGCACACAGGGCCAACACCCGGCATCATGGTGTGGGGAGCGATCTCCTACACTGGCCGTACACCACTGGTGATCGTCGAGGGGACACTGAATAGTGCACGGTACATCCAAACCGTCATCGAACCCATCGTTCTACCATTCCTAGACCGGCAAGGGAACTTGCTGTTCCAACAGGACAATGCACGTCCGCATGTATCCCGTGCCTCCCAACGTGCTCTAGAAGGTGTAAGTCAACTACCCTGGCCAGCAAGATCTCCGGATCTGTCCCCATTGAGCATGTTTGGGACTGGATGAAGCGTCGTCTCACGCGGTCTGCACGTCCAGCACGAACGCTGGTCCAACTGAGGCGCCAGGTGGAAATGGCATGGCAAGCCGTTCCACAGGACTACATCCAGCATCTCTACGATCGTCTCCATGGGAGAACAGCAGCCTGCATTGCTGCGAAAGGTGGATATACACTGTACTAGTGCCGACATTGTGCATGCTCTTTTGCCTGTGTCTATGTGCCTGTGGTTCTGTCAGTGTGATCATGTGATGTATCTGACCCCAGGAATGTGTCAATAAAGTTTCCCCTTCCTGGGACAATGAATTCACGGTGTTCTTATTTCAATTTCCAGGAGTGTAGATGCGTTTGGACTCCGTGACTGTTCCTTTATAGGGTGTAGAAAACTTCCCGCTACCAGTCACAATAAAATATTATTTATTCGTCACACGACCGGTTTTGGGCTTGTGCCCATCCTCAGGTGTTTATACATTCATGTACATTTTTATATTGCTGATGATCACTTTATAAATACAAAGAAAATTATTTGCTGGTGACTAAACGGATACACGTGGAACAATCGTAAGTAGCAAGGCTACATTTGTCGAAAATATATCTGTACTTACATAAAGATGAAGCATTGTTGTTATAATTACGCTGTGGTGACAGTTTTTCCACGGCGTAATTATAATAATGCAGTTTGGTCCCATAGGCTCTTACCATAAATTTCCAAATTTTTGACAACGTAGTTTGCTGTAAGCACTGTTACCTATCCATTCTTATTGTGATTAGCCACGTCGTTCAACTTTGTTCGTACACTATCTGTTTTTCAGTTGTTCAAATTAATTGTGTAGTTGTTTTTTTACTCTTTAATATAAGTTCTGTATTTCTACGTCGTAGTAGCAAGTTAAACACGGCTGGATTTTAATTGTCAGTACACGATTGTAAGTACAGTATCCGTTTTAGTTATTTTATCATTCCTAGTGGACAGTGACAAATGTTCTTGTAACCGCTTTCATTCATTGCTCACTGTCACTGTGTGAGTACATTTACTGTTTTTTTCTATGTTGTGTGCAATTACTTCATCATTCGCGTAATCAGTTACTATTTTATCCATCTAACAGCCGTGCAACCGTGTGTAAGCTTTGGCATCTGTTCCTTTATTGTACAGACATGTAGGAAATTCGGCACAGCTCGCTTTTATTTTCTTAGCAACGCACAAGGACTACCCAGTTCAGTTGTCTTCCATTCTTTTATACGTTCAGTGAAAAGACGTTGTTCATTGTAATTGCTTTTATTCTGTATTAATGATCACTTTACCTAATCATAATTACTGGTTCTGTTATATTGCTTGTAATTACTCGACAATCGATTGTGTAAGAAGTCGTATGGCGTTATCAACATAGTGACGATACAGATTTGTCTAACCACTGGTACACGTCCCCTTCCGTTGCAAATAATTATAGCAAATTTAGCACAGACCGCTTGCAGTTACATTTACGACATACGACTAAAAACACAAATTTGGTTATTTTAACTATTTTGCATTTTCAGAGACAATGCATCTTTTGTTATTCGTGTGTTATGATCGTTCTCTGAGATCATAATTACAGTTCTTGATATATTTTACACAATTATTTTGCAACTATGTTTTATAATTGTTCATTTACTGCCATTGCTACAAAACTGAAAGTATAGTTTGGTGTAAGCACTGTCATCTGTTCACTTGTCATTTTGCACTATTGTGTTACTAGCTTTCGTTCGTTTCTATTTTTTTCATTTATTTGGATTATTTGTATACTCCTTAATATAAGTTCTATTCTTAAGGTTTTGTCACTGCTTGTAACGATTATGACTGCACAGTCGATAATCGGACTCTAAAGAGGCCAAGTACTACGTTTACACTGGTCACCCATAACATTACAAACACCGACCTACTATCGATATAAACCAGTCCAGGCGACAGTAGCGTCACCTGGCGAGGAATGACTGCTAGTCAGACACATGCACGGTGCATCTAACATCAGTGAGCGTGCTATCCGTGTGTAGAATGGGGAAGGCGCGCGATGTATCTGAGTTTGACCGTGGGCATATTGTAATGGCCCGGAGGCTCGGCACGAGCATTTCGGAGACTGCGTGACTTGTCGGGTGTTCGAGGAATGCTGTGTCGAGTGTCTTCAACACGTGGTGAAACCACGTCGTGGGGATGGGTGGCCACCCCTGGTTACAGATGTTGGACGTCGTAGCCTGGGCAGACTGGTAAAACAGGACAGATGCCAAACTGTGGCGGACCTAACATCAGGCTTTGATGGTGGGCAGAGCAGAAATGCGTCTGAACACACACTGCACCAAACACTCCTAACGATAGGCCTCCTCAGCCGACGACCCATGCACGTGTTAACAGCACATCAGGAACTTCAGCTGAAACGGGCACGTGACTATCGACACTGGACGTTGGCGCGATGGCAGGGCATTTCATGGTCTGATGAATCCCGATACCTTCTTCATCATGCCGATGGGAGGACGCGAATCCGTCGTGTTCCACGGCAACAGCTCCTTGGCGCCTATACTGCGGGACGGAAGTAATCTGGCGGCGGCTCTATTATGCTCTGGTGAACATTCACGTCGGCACCCATGGGCCCAGTGGAGCTTGTACAAGGCACCATAACGGCCAAGGACTATCGTACACTGGTTGCAGACCACGTACACCCCTTCATGACGGTCATGTTTCCCGACGGCAGTGGCATTTTTCAACAAGATTATACGCCATGTCAAAAGGCCAGGAGTGTGATGGAATGGTTTGAGTGACACAGTGGCGAGTTCCAGTTGATGTACTGGAGCCCCAACTCTCCAGATCTGAACCCGATCAAACACATCTGGGATGTGGTTGAACGTAGCGTCAGAGCTACGGAATTTACGGAAATTACGCGACTTGTGTGTGCAGATGTGGTGCCAATTCCCTCCACCAACCTTCCAAGACCTCATTGCTTCCGTGCCACGACGAGTCGCCGTTGTTATCCGGCCAAAGGTGGACATACCGGCTGTTGAGTAGGTGGTCATAATGTTCTGGCTGATCAGTGTATATGTTTACCTCTCTCATGGAGCGGCCCTCTGGACAGTCTACTGTACTCAGCACGCCGTGTTTGCTCACCATACTTCCGCCTGTTTATTATGAGTGTTTTTTGGACTTGGTCTTTAACATTACATACGATAACCAGACCATTTGTGTCATGGCTTTAGCACAATTCGATGAGGATTACGAGGCAGTTATCAATGTGAGTTGCTTGGTTTATCCGTCAAGATGCTGTAGCTTCAACTTAATTTACTGTTTTGTTTAACTACAGGTAACCTGAAGATGTTCTCCGAACGAAACCGGTCGTAACACGAGAAATGAGTAATAATACAGCTGAAGTGATTTTCATTAATCTTTAACATTACTTTCTGAAATACCTTCATAGTTCCATTAGAAAAGTCAATGTTATGATTCCTCAGTTGTAAGGTTAAAAAATATTTACGTGTGTCGGAAGATTCGCCATACTGTCCGCTATAGTTCAGCGAACAGTATTTGGATGTATTTAAGTAGCCTGTCTTAGCAGACTCATCCTGTATCAGTTAGATAAATAGCAAATAAAAACCGAAAATGTTGAATGAAAGCGTTAGCGGTGAAGACCACAACATGTGAAACAAATGTATGAATGATTTATTTGCAGTTCTAGCGCAGTCAGAGATGACGACAACGGGCTTCTTACTTGGCACGGCGCAACCACTGGTTTGTTGTTCTTTCGCTGGTCGATCCAAAACAACAGGTGATGGGTTCATTACCAAATTATCATACCTTTTATGTTTCTTTAGAGAAATAAATACTCTTCACTACGATTTGCAAGAAAATGTGGTGAACATTTTAACAGCACAGCATAAGACTGCGTTTCCTTGGCAGTAGCACAAACAGAGCACTGAATCTGAGGACTTTTCGATGTTCCCAGAACTGATTGTGATGATCGACCCGATCAATGAGAAATGCTCGCCTCCAGATGAAGCAGCTTAGCAGTTCTCGTAGGTGATAAAATCGTTAAATATTGACAGGTAAATGACTTTACACTTAGGCTATTTTCAGTGAATGACGGATTAATGGGGAAATTCCACCGGTGTGGCCGTGCGGTTCTAAGCGCGTCAGTTTGGAACCGCGTTACCGCTACGGTCGCAGGTTCGAATCCTGCCTCGGGCAAGGATGTGTGTGATGTCCTTAGGTTAGTTAGGCTTAAGTAGTTCTAAGTTCTAGGGGACTGATGACCTCAGTAGTTAAGTCCCATAGTGCTCAGAGCCATTCGAACCATTTTTTGTAGTACGTGAAGCCAATATACTAAAATAGATTTTACACTACTGGCCATTAAAATTGCTACGTAATCAAGGTCATGCTCTGTCTATATAAGCAGGCAGTGCATGCCAGCGGAACCATTCCGCTGTGAGCTCTATCTGCAACAGCATTGAAACACTATGTCTCGTCGATGTGTGTATCGTCATCGTCGCCACCGCATGCCAGTTTATAAACACATAATTAGCTTGGAAAATAAACTTGGAGGAAATGGCACTGCACAATCTATCATTCTTAATGGACCTTTTTTTTTTTCATGGATGTCGAGTTAATTTTTCACTCGATGTTGCGACTGGAGCAGCTGGCAGTGGGTGGTTTACACTAGCAATTGTCCGCTGTTACAACGCATCTTTAGCTGGACTAGAATCTTTTGCCGACCGAGATGTTATCGCCTACAAGACTTGGCACTGTGGAATTAACCCGAAGACTCAAAGTATACCTAGTTTTGTTTATAGTAATATGCCTTTTACTTTCTTTACCCACTCATGTAGAAAAGATTCTAATGATGAGAAAATACATGTATGGATGAAAGGACTTGGTGTACTTGCTGAGAATATAACTGTAACTGGTGATATTACTTTGTATTATAATTATTAATAAAGTGTTTTCCTTGACTCCTATAACCGGGGGTATTCATTGGACAAATATATTATACTAGAAGTGACATGTGATTACATTTTCACGCAATTTGAGAAATAAGTACCCAGAACAACCACCTCTGGCCGTAATAACGGCCTTGATACGCCTGGGCATTCAGTCAAACAGAGCTTGGATGGCGTGTACAGGTACAGCTGCCCATGCAGCTTCAACACGATACCACAGTTCATCAAGAGTAGTGACTGGCGTACTGTGACGAGCCAGTTGCTCGGCCACCATTGACCAGACGTTTTCAGTTGGTGAGAGGTCTGGAGAATGTGCTGACCAGGGCATCAGTCGAACATTTTCTGTATCCAGAAAGGCCCGTACAGGACCTGCAACATGCGGTCGTGCATTATCCTGCTGAAATGTAGGGTTTCGCAGGGATCGAATGAAGGGTAGAGCCACGGGTCGTAACACATCTGAAATGTAACGTCCACTGTTCAAAGTGTCGTCAATGCGAACAAGAGGTGACCGAGACGTGTAACCAATGGCACCCCATACCATCACGCCGGGTGAGACGCCAGTATGGCGATGACGAATACACGCTTCCAATGTGCGTTCACCGCGATGTCGCCAAACACGGATGCGACCATCATGATGCTGTAAACAGAACCTGGATTCATCCGAAAAAATGACGTTTTGCCATTAGTGCACCCAGGTTCATCATTGAGTACACCATCGCAGGCGCTCCTGTCTGTGATGCAGCGTCAAGGGTAACGGCAGCCATGGTCTCCGAGCTGATAGTCCATGCTGCTGCAAACGTCGTCGAACTGTTCGTGTAGATGGTTGTTGTCTTGCAAACGTCCCCATCTGTTGACTCATGGATCGAGACGTGGCTGCACGATCCGTTACAGCAATGCGGATAATATGCCTGTCATCTCGACTGTTAGTGATACGATGCCGTTGGGATTCAGCACAGTGTTCCGTATTTTACCCTCCTGAACCCACCGATTCCATATTCAGCTAACAGTCATTGGATCTCGACCAACGCGAGCAGTAATGTCGCGATACGATAAACCGCAATCGCAATAGGCTACAATCCGACCTTTATCAAAGTCGGAAACGTGATGGTACGCATTTCTCCTCCTCACACGAGGCATCACAACAACGTTTTACCAGGCAACGCCGGTCAACTGCTGTTTGTGTAAGAGAAATCGGTTGGAAACTTTCCTCATGTCAGCACGTTGTAGGTGTCGCCACCGGCGCCAACCTTGTGTGAATGCTCTGAAAAGCTAATCATTTGCATATCACAGCATATTCTTGCTGTCGGTTAAATTTCGTGTCTGTAGCACGTCATCTTGGTGGTGTAGCAATTTTAATGGCCAGTAGTGTTATGAAGCAGTACTGGTTACATTTGACGAAATATTTTTGATGAGTATCCTTTACTAAAAATGCCTGAAGAATACCGATTGCATTCGCCGAAACTTACAGATATGAAAGTTAATTTGCGACTATAGTTATATTATTTCATCCTGTGCGATTACGCTGTTGGTGCTTGCGGGCGCTCAACGTCGAGGTTATCAGCGTGTACAATAAATGTACCGGTAATTGACTTAATTTGATAGATACTCTTTAACACTGTAAAATTCGTTTCCCGCCATAGAATCTTTGCTTTTCTTTGGAACATATGTGTCATGATGTTATATGAAGGTTTTTAGGCATACTTCTTAATAACTTGATAGTCGGTTACTGAGGTCCTTTATCAAGGAATGTCAGTCGGTGGGGTACGCTTCGTATCTCATTCTTCCTCCATCTGTTGTGACTCTGTTCATTAGAATTTGTAATCCACTCTGGACTATATTTTGCGGTATATATTCTTGTTTTATATGCCGAATGGACCTCCTTAAAAGTCGTCAGCTGTCTTTTCTGATTTTTCGGCAGATAATTACAACATCGCAAACACGTCTTTCATGAGACGCCCAGTGTCGACAGAAAGCATAATTTTTTTTTCCGTTACAAACGAAATTATTTTTAAAGCGGAATTTTACGAGCTCATTCGATAGAGCGGTCCCGAATACGTCTAGTGCGATATTAGTTTTATTGATATGTATTAACAGGGACAGCGAAACACGAATAATAAATAGTACTCCAGCATGGCCGTAGCAGTCAGCGCGTCCAGGGCGGCGATGTCACTGCGCGTAATATTCCGCTTTCAAAAATAATTTCTTTTGTAACAACCGATGCTTTCCGTCGGTAAGTTGGACGATGTAAGTTATTTAGTTGTGTACTGGCTCAGCATTGCTATAGACTGTAGCTGATGACTGGTCGTGACTTTGGGGCTAGCGTATTTTTGCTCTTGGAGAAATCATATGACTTATTGCCGGCAGATCCATAACTGTCCTAGTGTTTCGTGTGGCAATCTGTATCTACATCTACATCCATACTCCGCAAGCCATCTGACGGTGTGTGGCGGAGGGTACTTTGAGTACCTCTATCGGTTCTCCCTTCTATTCCAGTTTATGTTTTCTTGTCAGTCAGAATTAGTTGTAGAACCTCCCTGAATTCTCAGCAATACTACGGTCAGCTCTGCATAAATGTTGCAACGTATGTATACCAACTTAAATGGAGGACAAAGGGCCTCGATAATATATTAAATTTTACCAGACTAGTTTGTGTACGGACCCCTTCCACAGCTTGTTGCTGTATTCATGCAAGTCCAACCAGGTAAGAGCAACAGCATCACAGCTAAGCGCAGGTAAGTTAACAGGTCGAGTATGTATGGCTGGAATTCAAGTACGTAGCATCAGACGGTAGGTCTGTGTTGTAACTAAGTCACGCACACCTGTTATTCCTCCGCTTACCGTGCCAGGCAGGTCGTTCTGTATTACACTCCAGAAATGATTTTTTAGCTGGTTCTTTCTCCTGGTGTAAACCGATGTATATGGAACGATGGAATAATTTATATGTTCCGGTTTCCATATGGCAGGCTTTATTCAAATTAGCTTCAAACTGCCAAATCATATTACATTCATAATCAAGGGGTAGTTAACCATGTTTCAAATTGGTGCAGCTTGCTGCAGGAACACAGTATGCAGTACTGCTGTAAAAGGAGTAAGAGAGTAATAAATTTGACGTGAATTCTCCAAGTGTAACTTTGGGTTTAGGTAACAACACTGAGGAGTCACACCCGGCAATTTTGGAACGTCCCTCTTTAATGAGAGAAATGGGAGGGTGGAAATGGACCTGAGTACTTTATCCGAGCAGACATAAAATCAGCTTTTCTGTCTTAAAATATGTCGGCAGGAAAGTACGGATGTAGCCAGCACGAGACAGGTGGTGATGGGCTTCACACAGCGGGACAATACCCTCGCCACCGCAACGACGGCGAATGGCGCAGCGTGTGGTCCAGAGCAGCAGTTGTCAAAACCTAAGATCTCAGATTATTTTCCAACTATTTGGGGCGCTTGTAACACTTTAGAAAAAATGACCGATAGTGACAAAAACCCAGGAAATTCCAGTTCACAGCGTGAATTCAAAAGAATTATAGGTATGGATAGAAAGAAGCAGGAATTGAGTAGAACTCAAGTTGTTCAGTCCTGATATGTACTCAATGTAGATGCAGTTTCGAGGTCAAACAGTTGTAGAATCTCCTAGTACTGTGTCAGTTGAGGAAGTAAAAGTTGAACCAACTGTGCTCGATCTGAGTGATTCAGTACCTACTGCTTCTGATGTTACTCATACAATGACAGATTCATTAGAAGAGCCAGTGTCTCCAGATGTCAAGCCTAATGGAAAAATGTTTTACTGTTGTCATTAATCGAGACATCAAGTAATCTCAAATGTGAATTGCGAAAGAGCAATGTCTTTGTAAAGACAGAAATGAGTAAAGTCAGTTCAAATATTGATAGGGTATATTCCAGTGTACGAACAGTGATTGAAAACGTAAATTTCGAAGTAGAAATTGAAAGTAAACAGGTATAGACCCACGTGTCAAAAGAAAAATCTTAAAACTGATATCGAAAGTAAGGAACGACATTGAAAACCCGTTTTACCAGCATAAAGTACAAACGGAAGAACATGTTAATGTGCAGTTAAGTACTGTTGTTTCAAAGGTAGAATAAAAAATCAGTGGTATGAGCAAAAACTGTGAAACACACGCGAAGGAGTCTTATTTACAAGTCACGAAAATACTGGAACAAATGAACTTGACTATACCACAGCTTTACAAAGAACCTAGAATTGAAGCACGCAGAACATGAGGAAGGCGGTTGGCAGAGAATTAACTAATGTAAGCAATTCTATTATGCTCGATCAGCATGCTAATTTTAGCAGTCATGTAACAGAAACGAGTCGCACACTGGATGCTGGGTGTAAAGTGCACGAGTCTTTTCACAAGGCCCAAATTGTGCATAATCGTCTTGTTGATAAGAAATTGCCCAAGACCGACAAAAAGATTGTAAAGTTGTAAAAACTGGTGGACAGCATTCGCCCGTTACCTCAGTAGAAGTGGTCCTTATATGTTGTTGCAAATCTCTTCGATCCCCAGGGTAGTGTACACTCAAAGTTACTCATACAGGAATTCATGGACGTGTTGCCGTTATCTTGGCTGACACAAGATCAAATTTCTTTTCGAAGTAGGACATTTGAAAACGAACGCAGATCGCTGGGCTAAGGACATAACAAATGCCTGTAATGTTTTGAGTGAGTTTCGTAAGAGATTCCTGCACGAATATTGGCTTTCTGAACTTCACAGAGAATTACTGGTAGATTTCTGGGGCGGTATTAGATACCGCCCAGATTGCAGAACTATGAACGGTTTGTGCGAGTATTTGTAGTAGAGGATAAAATATATTGAGGCAGCATAGAGCATTCTATATTTGGAGGCACAGTGCCGCATGAAGGCTAGAAAAGGTGGAACGACTGCACAGACGAGATGGAAGCAATGGGAAAGTACAGACACATCAAGGTGGCAGTAGACAGGTGTATCCTATGCGTAGCCACAGCATCAGGCAAAACTCCCGCAATGGGCGACCAAATTAAGTGCATTATGAAGAGTTGGAATACGGTAATCAACATATTATGCAAGACGCACTAAACCAAGCAGTGTCTCGACATGGGCTCGGCCTGAGAGAAGATCTGAGGTGCCAATACTACGAAGACCATGCCCAAGGAATAATACATATGCAAAAAGCAACGAAATGCGCAATGATGATTCCACAGGTGACCTTGGTGGCGTGAGGGGGAAGCGACCAGGACAATGCGTCCGCCAACTATCCATGTAGAGTTATTGTCGGGGCGTTCCAACGACCACGTACAATGTGAAGACACCACTGACTTTGAAGAGAGGGTGCAGGACACGTTAGCTAGGCAGGCTGTAACTTTTCTGTATACAGTGTTTGTTTTTTCTGTATACATTGTTTATTTGTTGTGGACTAAACCTGAACTGCTTTCGTACCTTAAGCTTCATGTGTCTGTGTTGTCGTCCTGAACAGTACAAGTGGTATAATTATGGAAAAGCTAGCTGAGATTGCATAACTGTATTCGAATAAATCTTTACCAAGGTAATCAGAAAACGTAAAACTGTACGCTGAAGAAACTACGATGTGAAATGCTGTATTGTGCAATGCAGTGAACATTGGTACAATGTGTGACATCACAGTACGTGACTTGCAGTTTCAACACACAAATCTAACAGAATACATGTGTTTCATGAAATTACAAAACGAATTTTGAAACCCTTAACAACTAAATATGTTTCTGTGAAAATGCCCTGTAGTTTTACAAATGCGAACTGACTAAACGAAATTCCAAAGACTAAAAGAAACACACACGAATGTAAACACTGCTCTATACGAATGAGACTATCTGACAAGAAATGTAATTTAAACTTACTTTCATCTAAATTGGACCTGACATCAATTTTGAAATGCAATGCATGAGTGTGAGTGATTTAGCTGTGTTCTGAGTGTAATTTTAAACTAGCCCTCACAAATTTATGTAGCTTACCTGTGGCAATGGAAATTCGGTACTGCTCACAGTGGTGAACATAAAAATACAGTTCACCAGCAAGCCAGCTAAATAAAAGAATAGCCTTGCACAGTGCAATTCAAAGACGTACAACTATTCTAAACAGATCATGCTTCCCTTTTAACCTTCGAGCAGGAGCGCCAATTTTTTTATTTTTTATTTTATTTTTTTTATTTTTATTTTTATTTTATTTTATTTTTTTTTTGCATGAGTAGGCGCGTGGGGTTTTCAGTACCCATCTTCTATGATAAATTAGAACTTCTTATAACTTCTTTAGGAATCAGTTAAATATTTATATTTATACAAAGCATTACAAACAGAAATCTTTTATAGCTCACTGTAGCCTTCAGGATATCCATACCTGTACTATCTGACTTCCAAAGTTCTTTTATATTTACATATTGACCTGTCTTTAGCCGGCCGAAGTGGCCGTGCGGTTAGAGGCGCTGCAGTCTGGAACCGCAAGACCGCTACGGTCGCAGGTTCGAATCCTGCCTCGGGCATGGATGTTTGTGATATCCTTAGGTTAGTTAGGTTTCACTAGTTCTAAGTTCTAGGGGACTAATGACCTCAGCAGTTGAGTCCCATAGTGCTCAGAGCCATTTGAACCATTTTTTTTTGACCTGTCTTTATGCCTATCAAAAATAAGAAGCCGAATAGTGCTGTAATTTCAAATCTATCCAATATTTTGTAGTTTGTTCTAAGGTTACCAATATATTTGTTAGTAAGGGATACTATCATATCTATCATATGAGTTTCAGAATGCTTGAAAAATGCATCATTTTCATTAGAAATGTTGTCTGAATAGCTTGTGAGACCGAATGAAATTTTTATAATTTTATTTAGGCTGCTTTTTTACTCCATTTTGAAAGTCTGTCTTTTTCCTAAGAAAACCTCAATTTCTGAACTTGTTAAGCAGCTTTCTCGGTCAGTAAATAGGACGTCCTTTAATTCCATGAGGTGTTTTGTTTAAATTTGGAGCCCTCCCCCCCCCCCCCCCCCCCCTGGTGACATATGGTGAGACGAAGTTAGACCCATCCTCCCCCTCAAATGCGGTTTACCCCGTAATTAATACAACTGAATTTTTTTAAAATTTGTTTTAAGCTTTAATAAAAAATGTTTTATTTAGAAAGTGTATTAAATAGTGTTTTAACACGTGATTATAACCACTTTATTTCAAAAATGCCGGCCCTGAGTAATATTCAGACAAACGGATGGACAGACAGAGACTCACGGATAAAAAGGTTCCACGAAAATAATACGAACCTGTTTGACGTATATCTAAAAATTGATCTTTTATTGATGTATTATGTACATTAAATGTCACTGAATCTTTACTTACTTTACAGATGAAAGACAATTTTGTTTTTACCTTGCTTTGAACCTTATGATTTCGTAGATTTTCAATCTCTTGATTTATATGATCATTAAAAGAATTCTTGTTGGTGAAATTCAGCTTAGCTTTCTTCCAAAAACGATTAACTTCTTGCTCGCACGTCTTTTTCAACTTGGAATGACGCTTAACAT
Source organism: Schistocerca serialis cubense (assembly GCF_023864345.2). Classification (NCBI taxonomy): domain Eukaryota; kingdom Metazoa; phylum Arthropoda; class Insecta; order Orthoptera; family Acrididae; genus Schistocerca; species Schistocerca serialis. The sequence goes on from NC_064640.1 coordinate 374,689,519, forward strand.
ACACGTTGGAAAGGTTTGATGCAAATTCATGTTGAACGTAATAACACTGGCTTTATATGCGTTGCAGAATATCACGATGACTTACTGTGTGAAACGCAATGATTTCGACCAGTATGGGAGGGAACCCCTGTGTGAAATCTGACGTCTGTGCGGCACTTTTTTCAAATCGGGAAATCTCGAGCATGCACACGTGTAGAGCATACAGTTCAGTTCAGAGAAGCCATAAAGAGTTGATGGGCACTTTACTATAGTCTACGATTGAGATTAATTTAAATAACAAAATGCTACCCGTTATAATAAAGTTATATTCTCTGTATTAAAAATAAATGACGTGAGATGAACATTGCCCCCCCTTCTTTAAATGAGATCTGATGAGATTTTTCCGCCTCCCCTCCTCCATTCTGAACACACGTAATTAATGGACGTCCCAACAGACTACTTACAACTGCACGCGTACACAACATATTCTTGGAAGTGTGAGTGGTTGGAGACCTTGCACGTTTAAACCACCGACGGCCATTTAGGTACGAAATTGATTTTATAAATGTGTTGGACTAATGTTGCGCGAAGACTACAGTCAGTGTGCTGAACTCTATAACTACTCAAGTTTTAGGATCTTCACCACTGCAATAAAACGAGAAATGGGATTTTCATTCGTAAATAGAATTCTCTTCCTCCAGGTAAAGAAATAAAACGACCTCTAGTGAAATAAGTTTATGCAAAATCTACAAATATCGGAGAAGGCACAGTCTTCTGACATTATGCGTCAACAATACACGGAGAAAGACTGCCCTCGAGGCATATGACGTAACGTTAACCTTTGCTAACTAGCGACTTTCTACCAGAGTTACGGGAGGCTCAGACGGTTATGAAATCCCTTAAAACTCATTGTGTGTGTCCCATTCGGTGTCCCTAGACGCTTAATTGACGTTGACCCCAGTGGCATCACTTCAAACGCCTGGCATGGAGCCAACAGATGACACCGAAGCGTGACTGCAAAACGCGGGCCATAATTCCAGGGAGACGGGATATCCATCTCGTCGAGTAACAAATTCGGCGGTCGCCAGCGCTTCCACCTACCGATTTTCCAAAGACCGCGCTGAAAATGTGTCCAATGGAAGTATACAGAGATTGAGATTAGACTTCCTGTTATTTCTAGATGAATTTCTTGTGCAGGTAGATGTTAGTAACTATGTTTCAAAGTTGTTATAGCCTTGTCTTATAGGAACTGATCAACTAAACAGCTGGGTTTAGTTCTTAGATAAGTGGAGAGACAGAACATGTATAGAGATCTTTGGTGTGACATCATAAGCGCGTGACTGTGTGAGATCGCTCTCTTAAGTTTTCATATCTTTTTAGGTTTCAGATATATATTTTAACCATTTTTGTGATAATATTTACTATATAAGTGGAAATACGGAAGCGTCCGATCCCACCCGTCTGCTTTGACCCATGACGTCACGAATATGGCGGAAACAAAAACAAACACACACACTTTCCACAAGAAGCCTAATGACACTAACGGAACAAGCACGGGAAATGGGGTGTTTTGGGTGGGGGGCAAACTAAATATAAACAAATTTAGACGCCTTGCGTAGCTACAACGTGTAAGTGAAGACAGCCATGCATGAATACCCACCCACCTCCCCAGGGGTCGTAACCCCTGCAACCCATAGAAGATAAAGATGCTTCAGTAGCTGATTAGTGTTTTTTGTCTTTAAAAAAAAAATCTCACGGGATAGAACGAACAGATCAGAAAGATAAATATAATAAACTAAAACAGAAATTCGAGGAAACATAATTAAAATAAATAATAAGTGTTCTTAAATTTAAAAAAAAAAAGCTCACGAGATAGAACGAACAGATCAGAAAAGTAAATAAAATAAGATAAAACGGAACTGGAGACAGCCACACTCAAACCAAACTCCGCGCCGTCATGACGTCACACACGACAACACCCTTACGTCACGGGTCAAAGCCGACGCGTTGGATCGGACGCTTCTGTCGACCCATATAAGTGACTTATTAGTGGTTTCTTCATTCACCTCTGCCTTTCTTGTGTTGTGACCTGATATTTGTGAGTGTTCCGTATCGAGCAACTTAACCTCTTACCTGTGTTTACATTCCGCGCTGACCAGTTGCAGCTGTAGCGGCGCATCGAAAGCTAAGTACTAATTAATTTTTCATGTATAGTGGTTTATTTAGGAACTTTAGTAGTCTTCAACCGGTGTTCTTGGTGTTTTCTGGCGAAATAATTTCAGAAGAAATTTTTGGAAACTGCTTTCAGTTTCGTTACTGTGTCATTAGACGTTTGATTTTCTTTCTGTGTTAGTCTTTGTTATATTCTCATTTGTTGTTGATTAACACTGTCAATAATAGTAGTTACTACCCTTGTTGAGCAAGTTTGTGATTATTGTAGTCAGTTTTTTAACATCTTCTTATTGTAGTAGCGGAACTTAGATAAAGTAGTTTTCTTGTTTCAATAACTGTAAAATTTTACCATAAGTGAGAAGTGTGGGCTTTGCCGTAGGTTCGTGACTAGTGGATTGCGGTGTGAGACTTGTTCGAAGTATTTTCACTGGGGGGAATGCAGTGGGGAAGCCAGTGGGCATTCTGGTGAGATCCTCTCCTGGAACTGCAGGTTATGTAGCAAGAGTAAGTTGATAGAGGAGCAGGAGCGTAAGATCTGTGCCCTTCAGGTGCAGTTGAAAAACGCACAGGAGGAGCTAGATAGGATGAGGACGGAGAAGGGATTGGGGAATTGGAGCTGGCTGTTGGCAAGAGATCTGCTAGGAGAAGGAGATTTTCAGATAGTTTTACTATTGGTGTTTGCAATAGATATGACCAACTGTCAGAGTCTAGTGGAGAGGAATCTCTAGTAGCTGTAGATGTAGGAAGTAAGCAGCAGACCTCAGCAGTTATGGTGGCTAGGACAGTTGCAAAGTCGAAGAGGAAGAAGAAGGTTCTGCTGTTAGGTAGTCCTCATGGCAGAGGTGTAGGCCAGCAGTTGCAGGAAGTGTTGGGGAGTGAGTACCAGGTCACCAGCATTGTGAAGCCTAATACAGGATTGGCTCAGGTGACTGTTAACATAGGGGGGTTATGTAGGGATTTTACTAAAGAGGATCAGGTAGTGATTGTGAGTGGGGCTGGTAATAGTATTGACAGGGATGGGGAGTATGACATAGATGGTGACCTGGAAAAATTAGCCACTCAGACTGGCAACACGAATGTGCATTTCGTGGAACTGTTTCAGCGTCACGATCGGCCTCATCTTAATACAGCCGTCAGGCGTAATAACATGAGACTTGTGGGTGCGCTGATGACAGAAGGCATGAGTCACATTTCAGTGGTGTCGGTGGAGTCTATCAGCAGGACGGGTTTCACTAGACATGGCCTGCACCTCAACAGATATGGGAAGGGGAGGTTGGCAAAGCTTATAGGTGACAGCATAGGTGGGGGTGGTGGGATCACTCATGGGAAAATTCCTGTAGTAGTGGGTGTTAGAGCTCAACCTTTTTTAGATTGAAGTCAGCTGATAGATATTTCTGCTGAAGGGAAGTCTCTCTAACAAAGAAACCACTTTCGACAAAGCTTAGGTATCCGATTAATGAAAGAATTAGTATATTTCATCAAAATATACAAGGTATTAGAGATAAAGTTAGTGAACTGCTTATAGATGTTGACTCTGAAATTATTTGTATATTTGAACACTTCTTAAATAAGGAGATAATTCAGAGGCTTCCTTTACCAGGATACAGGTTGGCTGGCAGCTTTTCTAGGAACTCTTTGCGGTGTGGGGGAGTAACCATGTATGTGAAAACGGTATCCCATTTGAGTCAATTGAGGTTTCAAAGTATTGCACTGAAAAGGTGTTTGAATGTTGTGCAGGTGTGGTTAAATTTAGTGGAGCTAATCTTCTAACTGTTATTATTTATACACTCCTGGAAATGGAAAAAAGAACACATTGACACCGGTGTGTCAGACCCACCATACTTGCTCCGGACACTGCGGGAGGGCTGTACAAGCAATGATCACACGCACGGCACAGCGGACACACCAGGAACCGCGGTGTTGGCCGTCGAATGGCGCTAGCTGCGCAGCATTTGTGCACCGCCGCCGTCAGTGTCAGCCAGTTTGCCGTGGCATACGGAGCTCCATCGCAGTCTTTAACACTGGTAGCATGCCGCGACAGCGTGGACGTGAACCGTATGTGCAGTTGACGGACTTTGAGCGAGGGCGTATAGTGGGCATGCGGGAGGCCGGGTGGACGTACCGTCGAATTGCTCAACACGTGGGACGTGAGGTCTCCACAGTACATCGATGTTGTCGCCAGTGGTCGGCGGAAGATGCACGTGCCCGTCGACCTGGGACCGGACCGCAGCGACGCACGGATGCACGCCAAGACCGTAGGATCCTACGCAGTGCCGTAGGGGACCGCACCGCCACTTCCCAGCAAATTAGGGACACTGTTGCTCCTGGGGTATCGGCGAGGACCATTCGCAACCGTCTCCATGAAGCTGGGCTACGGTCCCGCACACCGTTAGGCCGTCTTCCGCTCACGCCCCAACATCGTGCAGCCGGCCTCCAGTGGTGTCGCGACAGGCGTGAATAGAGGGACGAATGGAGACGTGTCGTCTTCAGCGATGAGAGTCGCTTCTGCCTTGGGGCCAATGATGGTCGTATGCGTGTTTGGCGCCGTGCAGGTGAGCGCCACAATCAGGACTGCATACGACCGAGGCACACAGGGCCAACACCCGGCATCATGGTGTGGGGAGCGATCTCCTACACTGGCCGTACACCACTGGTGATCGTCGAGGGGACACTGAATAGTGCACGGTACATCCAAACCGTCATCGAACCCATCGTTCTACCATTCCTAGACCGGCAAGGGAACTTGCTGTTCCAACAGGACAATGCACGTCCGCATGTATCCCGTGCCACCCAACGTGCTCTAGAAGGTGTAAGTCAACTACCCTGGCCAGCAAGATCTCCGGATCTGTCCCCCATTGAGCATGTTTGGGACTGGATGAAGCGTCGTCTCACGCGGTCTGCACGTCCAGCACGAACGCTGCTCCAACTGAGGCGCCAGGTGGAAATGGCATGGCAAGCCGTTCCACAGGACTACATCCAGCATCTCTACGATCGTCTCCATGGGAGAATAGCAGCCTGCATTGCTGCGAAAGGTGGATATACACTGTACTAGTGCCGACATTGTGCATGCTCTGTTGCCTGTGTCTATGTGCCTGTGGTTCTGTCAGTGTGATCATGTGATGTATCTGACCCCAGGAATGTGTCAATAAAGTTTCCCCTTCCTGAGACAATGAATTCACGGTGTTCTTATTTCAATTTCCAGGAGTGTAGATCCCCAGACTCCGATTTCACAACATTTTTGCTAAAGCTATAGGAGGTTCTTGGTTCACTTTATAGGAAATACAAAAAGTTAGTTATATGTGGTGACTTCAATATTAATTGTATAAGTGATTGTGCAAGGAAAAGGATGCTGGTAGACCTCCTTAATTCATATAATCTTACGCAAACCGTATTCTTTCCAACGAGAGTGCAAGGGAACAGTAGAACAACCATAGACAACATCTTTGTTCATTCCTCATCACTAGAAGGGCATTCTGTTAGCAAAAAGGTGAATGGTCTTTCAAATCATGATGCACAAATTTTAACTCTAAAAGATTTTTGTGCTGCAACACTTGTTAAATATAGTTATCAACTTTTTAGGAAAACTGATCCAGTTGCTGTAGAGACCTTTGTAAACCTTATCAAGGAACAAGAGTGGCACGATGTTTATAGTGCCGATACAGTAAACGATATATATAATGCTTTCCCCAAAACTTTTCTCGTGCTCTTTGAAAGTTGCTTTTCGTTAAAACGTTCAAAACGGGATTCTAGCACAAACAGGCAGCCTGGGTGGCTGACTAGAGGGATAAGAATAACCTGTAGAACAAAGTGGCAATTATATCAAAACGTTAGAAATAGTCAAAATCTAAATGCAACAGCCCATTACAAACAGTATTGTAAGGTGCTTAAAATGTTATTAGGAAGGCAAAAAGTATGTGGTATGCAGATGGAATAACTAAGTCTCTGGATAAAATTGAAACCATATGGTCAGTCGTAAAGGAAGTGGCTGGTCTGCAGAGACAGGTCGAGGATATAGAATCTGTGTGTAATGGGAATGTCCGTGTTACTGATAAGTCGCATATATGTACAGTATTTAATAATCACTTTCTGAATATAGCAGGTTAACTAATTAGAAACCTAGTACCAACAGCGAATCATATAGCGCTCGTAGAAAAAAGTGTTCCGAGACTGTTATCTGAAATGCTCCTCCATGATAGTGACAAGAGGGAGATTGAATTAATAATTAAATCACTAAAGACCAAGAACTCTCATGGATATGACGGGGTATCTAGCAGAATACTGAAGTATTGTTCCATGTATGTTAACCCAGTACTTAGCCACATCTGTAACTTTTCCTTTAGGAGTGGTCAGTTTCCTGACCGATTAAAGTACTCGCTAGTGAAGCCACTTTATAAAAAGGGAGACAGGGATAATGTTGATAATTATAGACCTATTTCTATGCCATCGGTGTTTGCTAAAGTTATCGAGAGTGTTGTATATACAAGGTTACTGGAGCATTTAAATTCACATAATTTGCTGTCAAATGTACAGTTTCGTTTTATAAATGGTTTAACAACTGAAAATGCTATATTCTCTTTTCTCTGTAAGGTTTTGGACGGATTAAATAAAAGGTTGCGAACGCTAGGCGTTTCTTTGATTTAACGAAGGCTTTTGACTGTGTTAACCACAAAATATTACAGCAGAAGTTGGACCATTATGGAGTAAGGGGAGTAGCTTACAATTGGTTCGCTTCTTACTTTAAGAACAGAAAGTAGAAGGTAATTCTCCGCAATATTGAGAGTGGTAGTGATGTTCAGTCCCAATGGGGCACTGTTAAGTGGGGCGTTCCCCAAGGGTCGGTGCTGGGGCCACTGCTGTTTCTTATTTATATAAATGATATGCCTTCTAGTATTACAGGCGATTCAAAAATATTTCTGTTTGCTGATGACACCAGCTTGGTAGTGAAGGATCTTGTGTGTAATACTGAAACACTATCAAAAAATGTAGTTCATGAAATAAGTTCGTGGCTTGTGGAAAATAAATTGATGCTAAATCACAGTAAGACTCAGTTTTTACAGTTTCTAACTCACTATTCAACAAGAACCGATATTTTCATCAGACAGAATGGGCATATTATAAGCGAGACGGAACAGTTCAAGTTCCTAGGCGTTCGGATAGATAGTAAGCTGTTGTGGAAAGCCCATGTTCAGGATCTTGTTCAGAAACTAAATGCTGCTTTATTTATCATTAGAACAGTATCTGAAATAAGTGACAGTTCAACACGGAAAGTAGTCTACATCGCATATTTTCATACGCTTATGTCATATAGTATTATTTTTTGGGGTAATTCTTCTGATTCAAAAAGGGTATTTTTGGCTCAAAAACGGGCTGTTCGAGCTATGTGTGGTGTAAGTTCGAGAACCTCTTGTCGACCCCTATTCAATAGTCTGGGAATTCTGACATTGCCCTCACAGTATATATTTTCTTTAATGTCGTTTGTTGTTAGAAATATTATCTTATTCCCAAGAGTTAGCAGCTTTCACTCAGTTAATACTAGGCAGAAATCAAATCTGCTTGTGGAATGCACTTCCTTGACTCTTATGCCGAAAAGAGTGCAGTATTTTGCTGCATCTATTTTCAATAAGCTACCACAAGAACTCAAAAATCTTAGCAGTAGCCCAAACACTTTTAAGTCTAAACTGAAGAGTTTCCTCATGGCTCACTCCTTCTATTCTGTCGAGGAGCTCCTGGAAGAGCTGAAAAATTGAGCAAATTCCAGTGTTACATTGTTGGTTTTCTTTATTTAAACTTACGAATTGTTGCCTGAATATGTTACTTATATTTCATTTTATCTGTTTCTGCTATCGTGTTATAATTTCATGTATTGACTCGTTCCATGACCATGGAGACTTCTCCTTAATTTGGTCCCACGGAACAATAAATAAATAAAATTGAAAGTCCGCGCCAGAGGGTACTTGTTATTGTAGCATCCAAGTATTGGTCCAAATATAAACCAGATCCTCGTATTTTGAGCTGGAAAAGTAAGAGAGAAACTCGGCAGATAAAAATGTATGTCAGTTACCCATGTACAAATTTGTTCACAAAATTTTCAGAGTTCATTATATTCCTTTACGTTATAATGTAGATAAATCTCAGAGAATTACTAAACCTGTGTTCACAGTCTTGGCCGATATCATTGTTAACATCATTACCGGTATTTGTTTCACCACTGTCGGCGTTTCCGTCAATCTCCTCCCAAAGCACGTAAGCATCGTTACCATCCAGAATACTGGACACGCAGCACTTCTTGAACCATACTTTTCGAAATTTTCTTTGTTATATACACTCTTCACATGACAAACAACTGCGAGTTTGAAGTTTGTATCATAAGTGCACCGAATTCTGAAGTTTGTCGATGATTTTCTTTCGTAGTTACCACTCGTCGGTGGAAACTAGATTTTATTCTGTAACTAGAGGAAAGCACTGCCTTTCTTGGCGTGTAAAACAGTGTAACTATGGACACTGCAATAGTGTGTAATAAAATGTTAACAACTGAAGACAGTGAAATTCTATCTTATATACGATTCATTTCCAAATATTAGCTGTTTGTTGCTGCATTTCGAATAAAAGAAAGAGAACTATAATAAGTTTCTACGCAGCGAAAATAAACTGGTGGTTATAGGGTCTCTCAATGTTTCGTTGCCGAATTTTGGGGAAAAATTACCGCTTATAGTCTGGCAAATATGGTATTAACGCTTCTCTCAGTTTCACTGAGAGCTGAATCACTAGCGGTAATTTGCAGCTGGTTTAGTTATACGGTGTGTATCGTAATTCATAGCGTAAAAGCATACAGTTGAAAGTGCTCTAGTAGAAAAAAAAAACAACTCAATAAACATAGCTCGTCAAACGAACCGTTTTCGAGATATTTGCGACTTGGTCGTTACTAGCCGTTGCTGACATGATTTTGCGTTATCTCCGCATGTCGCCTGGATCGGCTTATCGTGAGCTTTATTGTGGTATTTCACGTAGACACGCTGAAACACTTAACATTATTCGCACAAGTGTCTTGAAATCATTCACGGTGCGATGCATTTTCCTTAGTCGCCACTGTACTTGTTTACTGTAATGTAACCGCGTGTTTCCGACAACGGCCAGGGCACGCAAAGTTGGTTCAAAAAATGGTTCAAATGGCTCTAAGCACTATGGGACTTAACATCTGAGGTCATCAGTCCCCTCGACTTAGAACTACTTAAACGTAACTAACCTGGGGACAGCACACACATCCATGCCCGAGGCAGGATTCGAACCTGCGACCGTAGCAGCAGCGCGGTTGCGGACTGAAGCACCTAGAACCGCTCGGCCACAGCGGCCGGCGCCAAGTTGGTCGCGTTATACAGTACACAGTGTGTCACTCATGTCATTCGTTTGCGGAGCGTCAGCTGTGTTGCACCAGGGTTGCTGGCAACAGGGAACATTACTGTAACGAGGACTATGAAGATATGCATTTCATGCATGGTAGGTCTAACGGCAATGCACGGGAGGCTGCACGCTTGTACCAAGAAGCCTACACTGACCAAAGACAGCACGAGAGTCAAACGTTTGCAAGAGTGCATCGACGCCTCCAGGGAACTGGGCGCCTTGTGCATGCTGCGGGAGCGGGTAGGCATGCACGAATTACATCCATGCTTGATAATGTGGCTTTGAAAACAATCGAACTCTCTCCATGATCTTCGACAAAGGAACTTACCCCACAAATTCCTGGAACGAGCTCCTGTAGTGTTCGGAGAATTATGTGTTATAATGCTATGTACCGTTATCACTTCCAACGTGTTCAATATCTTAGTGAGGCGGGCTTTTGTCCCACACTAACATTCTGCCATTGGATGGAACAACAAGCTGTAAGCAACACTATGTTTGACAATAACATTTTATTTGCAGATAAACAGGGTTGACTAGAGATGGTGTGTTTAACTAGCACAATTACGCAAAGAAAAGATAAACTGCTACTTCCCTTAAAGATGATCCGTTAAGTTGCAGACAGGTGCAATTAAGACACCAGCCTTCGTCAGAAAAAGATAAAGAAACACACATTCATTCACACAAGCAAGCACACCTTACGCACGAATGACCGCCATCTCTGGCAGCTCTGACCACAATAATTTTCTGAACTCAATCAATAACATGAAAAATTACAAAAATAATGGCGTTGTTTGCATCACAATATGCCAATTACATCCAGAGAAATTGCAAAGTGATCATGACGCTTGAAATAAACGTAACATGCCACTATTGCATATCCTGAGATGCAAGCGTGAATCTCACGTTTCTTGTAATCGCGATGTGAACTGACGTACAATAAGGCAACAATCACTGTATTCATTGCTATTTACACTGTTGTTAAATCGACTGGCAACAATACAGATTACAGGTGTCCAGTCACATAACTACATTTAACTACCATTTAGCCCTCTGTTGGATCCTTAGTCACCCAATAATTATATTTAGGGTGAAGTGGGGTAAGTGTAGCCATGGGGTTAGTGTAACCACGGCTTATGGTGCCTTAAAGAAGCTGTATTTTTACCTCTGACCTATCACACATATTAATTTACTCCTTTCTTTGTTATATTTAACCATAAGTTGTCAAATCTGACATAAATTGGTAATTAATTTTTGGACTTGAATTGACGTCTACATTTTCACTCTGCGAGTGAGTGACATGCTCAGAATTTGGTAGTCTGTCATTCTTGCAGTTTTAAAGATAACTGCACAATTTTTTGGTTACAAACTAACTTTTGCATGACAATTTCAAATATGAGATTCATTTTACTCTACTTATACAGCTCTTGATATGCCAGGCATGGTTACACTTACCCCAACTTTTTCCTATGTGGGGCAAGTGTAACCAACAGGCTGGGGCAAGTGTAACCAGGGGGGGTTACACTTGCCCCAAACAAACTTACCGGAACAGATTTATTTATTTAAGCCGTATCCTGGTTTTTGCTATCACACTAGATCAACTAAACTGGCCTTCCTGTACATATGGAGTTTGTGTGAGATATGTTTTATTTTTTATTTAAGTCTACTATATTTTTAAACCACGTTTCCTTTTATAAAATATGACACAGTCCGATAGTGTAGTCCCACTGGTAAAACAAAGAAGGAAACAATTGCACCAGGAGCTGAAGTTATCACTTTTCAAGATGCCATCTATAAAGAAAGAGATTTCAAAGAAAACAAGAATAATAAGGAGAAAGCAAAACGAAAGAGCATTATCGACATAAAAAAGGGCTTGGTAATGAAAAGTAAATCTTCCAAACAAAGTGCTGTTACTTTATCCGAAATGGCATTTGGGAATGTTGTGGAAAAAAATCCCTGATTGCTCATGTGGGTAACAAGAAAAAAAAAAAAGACTGGAAGTTGAATCAACAAGTGAAGAAAGTGAAACTGAAGGAGGCCTATCTTTAATAAGTGGTGATGAAGAAACTGGGACCATAATAACACTGGACGATCTCAGGAAAGAAATGATACACTGTGAAGAAGGAAAAGAGGCAAACTTTTTTGAAGCCAAAGATAAAATTACAGTTGGAAACTACGTTCTGGTAGCTTTTGCAACAAAATGTAAGAAGGTTCATTTTATTGGCCATGTTACCAAAATTAGTGATTTAGGAGATCCAGAAGTGATTTTCCTCAGATGCAAAAATAAGACAAAGCAAGGCACCACATTCTACTGGCCTGATAGAAGAGATGAGACGGAAGTTCCATCCTCTGACGTCATTCCAGTGCTGCCTGAGCCTACTTTGAGTCGCAGGGGAGACCTGACATTTGGTGTTACATTTTATTCATACAAGATTCAGTGACTAAATAACAGTTACGGCATAAGTGTGAATATAATAAGTTGAATTAGGGCAGTTTAGCGTTAGACACAAATTGCCAACAACTTGAGTTCAATTACCATGAAAAATAATAGAAAGTGAACTTATAAAGTGAATTTTTCTTTTCTCTTGATACTAGATATTTTATTATTTTTGCTAAATTGCCTACTAAAGAAAAAATATTACTTTTGTAGAATTTAAACTAATAAATTACTGGCCTAAAACAAAAATAAATCATCTATGAAGCATTCTGTTTCAGTGTTTTATGGTTTAGGCTAACACTTATTTTTTAGTTTAGCTAACATTTTCTGTGTATTTCATAATATACAAAGAGGCGTGTGCTAAAAAGTTCATATCTTGAGTAAAATTTAAGATATTTTAATAATTTAAAAATCCTCAAGTTCAGTAAAAATTGGGTAATCAGGTCACTTACCCCAAGTCTCTTTTACAATGGTCTGTATGGGTACAACAATGCGGGGTTATACTTGCTCCGAACCATGGGGCAAGTGTAACCTCGCACACAAAATTTTAAAAACAATTAATTGACCATATAATTTCTTTTTTCAAAAACAAAATGTAGATTGTTTGAAAGTCAATAAGTTAAACTTTAAGCATGAAAAATTTCAAAATCATATCTTCAATAACAAGTGGGCAATTTGGTGTCAAAGTTGAACTACGCCAAAATGTGGTTACACTTACCCCACTTCACCCTACCCTGGCTGGTAATATTCGGTTGTTCGTTACAGTTACGTTCATTATAGTACTTTAGTAAATACACTCCTGGAAATTGAAATAAGAACACCGTGAATTCATTGTCCCAGGAAGGGGAAACTTTATTGACACATTCCTGGGGTCAGATACATCACATGATCACACTGACAGAACCACAGGCACATAGACACAGGCAACAGAGCATGCACAATGTCGGCACTAGTACAGTGTATATCCACCTTTCGCAGCAATGCAGGCTGCTATTCTCCCATGGAGACGATCGTAGAGATGCTGGATGTAGTCCTGTGGAACGGCTTGCCATGCCATTTCCACCTGGCGCCTCAGTTGGAGCAGCGTTCGTGCTGGACGTGCAGACCGCGTGAGACGACGCTTCATCCAGTCCCAAACATGCTCAATGGGGGACAGATCCGGAGATCTTGCTGGCCAGGGTAGTTGACTTACACCTTCTAGAGCACGTTGGGTGGCACGGGATACATGCGGACGTGCATTGTCCTGTTGGAACAGCAAGTTCCCTTGCCGGTCTAGGAATGGTAGAACGATGGGTTCGATGACGGTTTGGATGTACCGTGCACTATTCAGTGTCCCCTCGACGATCACCAGTGGTGTACGGCCAGTGTAGGAGATCGCTCCCCACACCATGATGCCGGGTGTTGGCCCTATGTGCCTCGGTCGTATGCAGTCCTGATTGTGGCGCTCACCTGCACAGCGCCAAACACGCATACGACCATCATTGGCACCAAGGCAGAAGCGACTCTCATCGCTGAAGACGACACGTCTCCATTCGTCCCTCCATTCACGCCTGTCGCGACACCACTGGAGGCGGGCTGCACGATGTTGGGGCGTGAGCGGAAGACGGCCTAACGGTGTGCGGGAACGTAGCCCAGCTTCATGGAGACGGTTGCGAATGGTCCTCACCGATACTCCAGGAGCAACAGTGTCCCTAATTTGCTGGGAAGTGGCGGTGCGGTCCCCTACGGCACTGCATAGGATCCTACGGTCTTGGCGTGCATCCGTGCGTCGCTGCGGTCCGGTCCCAGGTCGACGGACACGTGCACCTTCCGCCGACCACTGGCGACAACATCGATGTACTGTGGAGACCTCACGCCCCACGTGTTGAGCAATTCGGCGGTACGTCCACCCGGCCTCCCGCATGCCCACTATACGCCCTCGCTCAAAGTCCGTCAACTGCACATACGGTTCACGTCCACGCTGTCGCGGAATGCTACCAGTGTTAAAGACTGCGATGGAGCTCCGTATGCCACGGCAAACTGGCTGACACTGACGGCGGCGGTGCACAAATGCTGCGCAGCTAGCGCCATTCGACGGCCAACACCGCGGTTCCTGGTGTGTCCGCTGTGCCGTGCGTGTGATCATTGCTTGTACAGCCCTCTCGCAGTGTCCGGAGCAAGTATGGTGGGTCTGACACACCGGTGTCAATGTGTTCTTTTTTCCATTTCCAGGAGTGTATGAATAAAGCACGAACGACTAAACCCTTTTCTTATTTTTCATTGTGTGTGACTGGACAGCTGTATTGTTTGTGGGCCACTTAAAAACAGTGTAAATAGCAGCGTTTGTTACATTGTAGCACGCCTATCACATCACGATTGCGAACAATGTGGGGTTCACACTTGCATCTCGGGAGGTGCCACAGCGGGGCGTTTCGTTTATTTCAAGCGTCAACTTCGCTTTGCAATTTCTCTGGATGTAATTGACGTATTGCGATGCAACCAGCTTCATTCTTTTCGTTATTTTTCATGTTACTGATTGCGTGATAAATAATAAGGGTGTCTATTAAAAAAAACTAAGTTGGTGTTGAAAATAGTATTTGCCTACGTTTTAGAATGTCTCATATTAATTAACCTTATGAGACCCTGCCCAATATTCATATCAGTGAAAGTAGTTTTTCAATATCTATTGTTGTTCCAGAGATATTGGCGCTGAAACGTGTAAGTGGGCCACCCTTTATATGGGTGTCTGAATGCATTAGATCAGATAGTGAATTCCACTTCCACTAACTGACATTTTCCAGAGTCCATCTGATGAACAGAAAGCTAGTACTTGTGTTACCTACGACTGAGCTTATGTGACAGTCCACGTTATATCAAAGTCCATCGTTACTCTCATATATTTGTGTGCCATGACTGACTTCGCTTGCAACTGATTAACAGGGTACAGAGGAACACTTGTTTTGGGTCCGCTTGCTACACAAGCCGAGCAACACGCGATACACTTACTACTGAAATGTCACAGGGAACTAAATATAACATAGCAGAATCCCCCAAAGTCCATTTTTTGCATCGTGACCGTGGTTACTAACAATAACAGTTTCTTTAAGGCTATGTTTAATATTACAGGAAGGTGTCCACACAAAGCCATCAACGGCCAAAATCATGTCATAAAAATCTCTTGTAGAACGTTAGGAAGCTTGGTTAAACAACACGGTTGTTAAAGGCATGGATAGTAATTAGTGATGCAGTATCCGAGACAGACGATGCCGAAATGATAAACTCTGTTTCAGTACGCTTCTTCATCAAGACAAATGTCAGATACTGCCTCAGTATTGTGTTGTACTTCTGCTAAGACACACCAAGTGATGTCCAAAGCATTCAGGTTCAACAAGACACCGAACACAAATGAACACCAGTCAGGTCATATGTACAACTTTATTATTTTTACTGTCAAGTAGTTGACCGCTTGCCCCATAAGAGGGAAATTTAAAAAAATGGTTCAAATGGTTCTGAGCACTATGGGACTTAACATCTGAGGTCATCAGTCCCCTAGAACTTAGAACTACTTAAACCTACCTAACCTAAGGACATCACACACAACCATGCCCGAGGCAGGATTCGAACCTGCGACCCTAGCGGTCGCGCGGTTCCAGACTGAAGCGCCTACAACCGCTCGGCCACAACGGCCGGCAGAGGGAAATTACATCCGGTGAATGGAACAAGTTTATATGCCAACTAGATCAGGAGATGATGAAGAGATTGAAGAAATATATGACGCGTTAAAAGAAATTATTCAAATAGTTAAGGGAAACGACAATTTAATAATCATGGAGGACTGAAATTCGATTGTGGGAAAAGGAAGACAAGGAAAAGTAGTAGGTGAATATGGACTGGGGATAAGGAATGAAAGAGGAAGCCATCTGGTAGAATTTTGCACAGAGCACAACTTATGCATCGCTAAAACTTGGTTTAAGAATCGTGAAAGGAGGTTGTATACGTGGAAGAGACCTGGAGACACCGGAAAGTTTTAGATTGATTATATAATGGTAAGACAGAGATTTAGGAACCAGGTTTCAAATTGTAAAACATTTCCAGGGGCAGATGTGGACTCTGACCACAATTTACCGGATACGAACTGCAGATTAAAACAGGAGAAACTGGAAAAAGGTAGGAATTTAAGGAGATGGAACCTGGATAAACTGAAAGAACTAGAGGTTGTAGAGAGGTTCAGAGGGAGCATCAGGGAACCATTGACAAATACAGCGCAAAGGAATAACGTAGAAGAAGAATGGGTAGTTTTGAGAGATGAAATAATGAAGGCAGCAGAGGGTCAAGTAGGTAAAAAACAAGGGCTAGTAGAAATCCTTGGGTAGCACAAGAAATGTTGAATTTAATTAATGAAAGGAGAAAATATAAAATTGCAGTAAATGAAGAAGGCGAAAAGGAATACAAACGTGTCAAAAATGAGATCGACAGGAAGTTCCAAACGGCTAAGTGGGATGGGCTAGAGGACAAGTGTAAAGTCTGGTCCCTTCAACCCCCACAAATCAACCAACCAACCAATAAATGTAAGGATGTAGAATCATATTTCACTTGGGGTAAGATAGACGTCACCTACAGAAAAATTAAAGAGACCTTAGGAGAAAAGAGAACCACCTGTATGAATATCAGGAGCTCAGATGATAAACCAGTCCTAAGCAAAGAAGGGAAAGCCGAAAGGTGGAAGGAGTATATAGAGGGTCTATACAAGGGCGATATACTTGAGGGCAATATTATGGAAATGGAAGAGGATGTAGATGAAGATGAAATGGGAGATATGATACTGCGTGAAGAGTTTGAAAGAGCACTGAAAGACCTAAGTCGAAACAAGGCCCTGGGAGTAGACAACATTCCATTAGAACTACTGACGGCCGTGGGAGAGCCAGTCCTGACAAAACTCTACCATCTGGTGAGCAAGATGTATGAGACAGGCGAAATACCCTCAAACTTCAAGAAGAATATAATAATTCCAATCCCAAAGAAACCAGGCGCTGACACGTGTGAAAATTACTGAACTATCAATTTGATAAGTCACAGCTGCAAAACACTAACACGAATTCCTTACAGAAGAATGGAAGAACTCGTAGAAGCCGACCTCAGAGAAGATCAGTTTGGATTCCGTAGAAATACTGGGACAATCGAGGCAATACTGACCATACAACTTATCTTAGAAGCTAGATTAAGGAAAGGTAAACCTACATTTATAGCATTTGTAGACTCAGAGAAAGCTTTTGACAATGTTGACTAGAATACTCTCTTTCAAATTCCGAAGGTGGCAGGAGTAAAATACAGGGAACGAAAGGCTACTTATAATTTGTACAGAAACCAACAGGCAGGCAATGGTTGACAAGGGAGTGAGACAGGGTTGTACTCCATCCCCGGAGTTATTCAATCTGTACATTGAACATGCAGTAAAGGAAACCAAAGAAAAATTTGGAGTAGGAATTAAAATCCAGGGAGAAGAAATAAAAACCTTGAGGTTTGCCAATGACATTGTAATTCTATCGGAGATAGCAAAGGACTTGAAAGAACAGTTGAACGGAATGGACAGAGTCTTGAAAGGAGGCTATAAGATGAACATCATCAAAAGCAAACCGAGGATAATGGAATCTAGTCTAATTAAATCAGGCGATACTGAGGGAATTCGATTAGGAAATGAGGCACTGAAAGTAGTAGATAAGTTTTGCTATTTGAGCAGCAAAATCAGTTCAGTTGTGTGTGAAATCGTATGGGACTCAACTGCTAAGGTCATCAGTCCCTAAGCTTACACACTACTTAACCTAAATTATCTTAAGGACAAACACACACACCCATGCCCGAGGGAGGACTCGAACCTCCGCCGGGACCAGCCGCACAGTCTATGACTGCAGCAGCAAAATAACTAAGGATGGTCGAAGTAGAGAGGATATGAAATGTAGAGTGGCGGTGGCAAGGAAAGCGTTTCTGAAGAAGAGAAGTTTATTAACATCGAGTATAGATTTAAGTGTCAGGAGGTCTTTCCTGAAAGTATTTGCATGGAGTGTAGCCATGTATGGATGTGAAACATGGACGATAAACAGTTTAGACAAGAAGAGAATAGAAACTTTTCTTATAACGCTTAATGAGCAAGTTGGTGATCTATGTGGACGATATTTTAGTAGCGACGGAATCCTGGTATGAACACTGTAAATTTCTGGAGGAAGTGCTTGTGGCCTTAAGACGAGGAGGAATGACGTTAAAGATTGCCAAATGCGAATTTGTCCGAGCGGAAATTCAGTTTCTAGGACACACTCTTACATCTGAGGGAATTTTACAGAGTACCGAGAAACTAAAATCAATTACGGATTGTGAAAGGCCAACCAACAGGAAGCAATTAAAATAATATCTCGGATTATGTGGGTTTTTTCGAAAATTCTTGGGGGATGGAAGAATGAATAACCCAAATGTATGTAAATTATTAAAGAAAAACGCATCATGGCAATGGACCGAGGAATGGAATTTCAGAACATAAAGGATAAACTGTATGCTCCATTATCCCGACATGACACTTTCGTTCTGTTTGTCATGGGACAGTTCAGATTAAGGGATAGGCTGCGAAATCTTCCAAGAAAAACAAATCGACTGGAAGACAGAACATCGGAGTGTGGCATTCGCCAGCCGCATGCTCAACAAACACGAACGCGGATACAGCAGATCAGAGAAGAGCTACTTGCAGTCGTGTATGGATTCAAAAACTTCCGTATGTATTTGGAAGGTAGAGAGGTAACAGTGCTATTCGACAATAAGGCCCTTAGCTTTCTGCAAGACTGTAGAATACTAAACGAGGGTTTGATGTGCTGGGCGATGTTCCTGCAGCAGTTCAGTTACTAGATACGCTACAATTAAAGGGACCGAGAATTGTACTGCCGATGCTCTCTCGCGGCTGCCCGTTGGAGAGGAAGACGGCGAAGGGGAGGAGACAAAGAACGAATTTCAGTTGTTGTACATGAAAGGAGTACAGGGGGAAAAGGAAATTTGTGTGGTCTGCAGGAATATGCGGAGAGCGCAAAATGATGCCCGTGAACTGAAGAACATCAAAATCAACTTTGCAGCAAGGGCTACGAAAAATACCCCGCTATTTCAAGATCCAGAAAGGTGTGCTGTTTCGCAGAAGAGACGAGAAAACGGATCACTGGAGACTGTGCTTCTCAGACAAATATGTGTAACAACTGATAGATTACGTCCATGTAAGTTACGATCATTACGGGGCACAGAAGTGCACGGAACTTATAGAGCAATTCATCCACATTAATAACCTCGTCAGACGAGTAGCGCACAGCCGGCTGCATGTGATCGATGTCGGCGAATAAAATATTGCACTACAGCTCAAAATTTATTAAATTTTATCCGATACGGAAAGCTAACAGCAAGACGCTGATAGCCAAGGGAGAAAAGGATTTCTTTAAAAATGTAACCAAACCAGAAAGGCTGTTATCTGACAACGGATCTCAGATTACATCAAACGTTTGGAACAAATTTATGAACGACCAGTATATAAAACACATTGAAATAGCCGTGTACCACCCGGCGAGTAACCCTCGCGAGCGGTATATGCGAGAAGTTGGACGACTGTGTCGGACTTAAACGAGTGATAGATACTCAAAGTGGGTGGAATACGTACGATAATTTGAGGACGTTCTAGACCGCGTGAAAAGTAACGCAGCTGGATATTCGCCCTTGGAGGTGATGACGGGAGTCAAACCGAAATTTCTATTAACGGCAATTGTGGAGTTCCCGCAGCGCCTGGCTGAGTCGGCCGGTGAGATGGAGCACGCGGTAAAATCCCATATGGAGAAGTTGGCAGCGGAAAGGAAGAAACGGCATGATGGGCGGTACTAACCAATTAAATACAAAATAGGAGACAAAGTCCTAGTACGTACGAAAGAAAAGTCCAGCGAAGTGGATGGAGAAATAAAAAAGTTGTTTGAGCTGTACTATGGGCCATTTGTAGTGGTAGAATGTCCGCACCCTAATGCCTACCAACTCAAATACCCTGTTTCAGGAAAACTTGTAGGATTAAGAAATGTGACATAATTGAGACTGTACATTGAGAAGGGGAAAGTAGGTTAAGAAATAAGTGTATCTGTGTTTAGATTATTTGGAGGGGTAATTTGCAACGTTTTGTTTCAGGATTTATTGTAGGTTGTTTGTTGTCGCGTCGCATAAGGATATTTTCGGCACAAGGTCTGTGCAATTATAAAGAGATAGTTTAGACGCACATTTGGGTGCGAGGATGTCGGAGAATTCAATTATCTGGTGAACGGTACAAAGTTGAAAATCAGTGCACGGTATGCATATAATAGGTTTTGGGGTTATATAAGGGCTCTATTTCTGTGTGTGTATGTGTTAGACTTAAGTTTTGGATGGTTTTATGTTTGTTGTAATTTCCAAATTATAAGATATGGTCACGCCAATTTGAGTGCATGGAGGTCGGAGAAATTTAGAAAATGAAAATTAACAATGCTTACCTAGGAAGACAAATGTCTGTTTATCTGCTTATCTGAGAATATTTTGGGGGAATAATTTATTGTTATATGGAATATCGATTTGCGTACGCAGCTTCACTGCGCGGAATTAGACGAGGGGTGAGATTTGTTCATATTTGTTGTTAGTTTTGAGTGTAATGAAGTTATTTAAATTAAAAGAAAATATTAATTTGCCGATGAAGTCGATTGGGAATCTGTCACGAGATGCATATCTCTAGTGGGACGTGAATAACGTATCGGAATCATTGAAGAATTTACGAGCATCTTACAAACGCTGTAAATCAATTGTTTTCTGTGTACTTTAGATCTGTTTGTATCGATTCCACTTGTGGAAGCGTTCAGTTCAGATCCTGGGTGGTTTAGGAAAGTTTTTGTTTTCTGGTATCTACATCCGATTCAAATTTCAACAGATTTGTTCCCGAAAAACGCTGGCGATGGAATGCAGAGCTATATAGAATTTCGGCGGGGTACTCGGCTCCGAATCTGTGGAGCGCCGCTGGAGACTTCGTTATGACAAAAAGGTTCTGTGAAAGTGAGCGCAGTAACGCTGATATTTCTGCGGCATTACAATGGACAGTCAATTGTGATAAATGTGTAGATTTATTTGGCATTTAGTTAATATGCCGCAATTCATCGTTTATGGTAGATATAAGTTTCTTTAAATTTAAAGGATGCAGCATCAACACAATTATAAATAATTACACTACTGTTCTGGCACTTAGGATATTTATGTTATTTTATTATGAATTTGTGTATTATAAATTTGTGTGCTACTTCATAACATATATGGCACGCCAATATGTTATGAAGTGGAGGTGTGTGATTTAACGAGCATTTCGGTCTCATTTAAGTATATGGCCGAAAGAGTCAGCCTTCAGGAATTGTGAAACGAACCTTGTCGTCCAGGACCGAGTGCCACAAAAGGCGCAGATTCACCACGAGTTGGGGAAATTCACAGGCGTCTATTGTCTATTGAGGCCATGCGCTGTAGTGTGCGAGTGAGACAGACGAGAACCTACGTCATAGGGGGATCCAGTAGAAGCCGTTGGTGGCCGAGGAGACGTAGCAGTGTTAAATATGGCGGACCTAAGATCGGCCATAAAGGGAAACATTTATGAAAACCATTTAATTTTGTAGTAAGGCAGAGAATAAAGCCACAGTAATTTTAATCTGCCATCCTCCATAAATTTTCATGGTGGTCCCAGTATTGGAAATTTTTGGTAAGGACTATGGGACCAAACTGCTGAGGTCATCAGTCCCTAGGCTTACGCACTACTTAATCAACTTAAGCTAACTAATGCGATGGACAAGACAGACACCCAGGCCTGAAGGAGGACTCGAACCTCCGACAGGGAGGGGGGGGGGGGGCGTGATCCCAATAAAACTTTAATATTGATCATATCTATAACAGTTTAGGATTTACTGTTAAGGTGAAATTAACAAGTTTTGAAACAAAGATCTGAATGCTAAAATCTGAACGCTTTGGTCGATCTTAACGATCGACATTTCAGATAGAAGCGCATCATTAAAATGACAAATGTTGTAAATATCAACTCTGTAACTTTATTTGTTTAAAAGACATATTAAATTTAAATTATCAGTATTTACAGTTAGGCATCAGATCATCATTTCCTGCACACAACACATTGAACGATGACAGCATGACACACTATTGAATCATTAGGTAATAGAATATTTGTTGTAAAGTTTACTGCATAATAGTTGCTTTTGTTCTTTATTTATTTACAAGAAAGCACATTGGTGCAAGGCTACTGGCCGTGGCATTCAAAGCTAAGAAGGAAATTGTATTGGTTTTATGTAAAAGAATTTAACGTTCATTATGTAATGGATATTATTGTTACTTTATTTAGAACGTGAAAGTGGTCAAGCTTTGATTATTTAAATATGTTAAAATGTAAAATAATGTAGAATAAGCTGTAACCAGTCAGATGGACGGTTTCAAGAAAGGGAACTGCCCTAGTCAGTTGAGCGAGGATAATCGGCGCGCGGGAAACGCGTAGGGGAAAGTAGGGGAAACGTGCGCACCTAAGCGGAACTTCTTTTTAAAAAAGTTTGACTTCATTAAATAAAGTTTATTTTATATCAAAACTTAGAGCAACTATTCTAGTATCTATAAAAAATTAAGATAACCCAAAATATTAAAAAATAGACACACCAAAAACAAAATTCCAAGACGCTACCTAAGCGCACGGTTTCCCGAACGTCGGGGAAACGTGCGTATCGGATGGGGTAATTGTGCGCATGTTAGAAGAATTGATACGCAGTAATATCTGGAGAGGAAAAAAATAATACAAGGTTTGTTCCAAAGATTATACTGATAAGGTCCATTCTAGATTAGGTTAAACATAAGTTTTAATCAAATTTTACAAAATGTAACATAGTTCAGGACTATTGGTTTTCAAATAGAATGCAAAGTTTTCTTTGATGGTGGGGGCCTACAGATTTAACAAGTTAGATAATTCCCTCACTGCACATATCACATATAAAATCTTTAGCAGAATCATTTGCGGTACAAGCTGCATGGTTTCATCTTCCGCACAAAGTACATCTGTACCACAGTTCCCTGTCTTTACCATGATCTCCACAAAGTCCGCAAATCTCGTCGTTGGCTCCTTGAAGTGCGCCAGGGTCAAACAGCTCCATGTCGATATCATTGGAGTCATCGTCATTACACAGTGGAACTTCGTCAACATCTGAATCGTCTGATTCTTCTTTAATCACCTTCATTTTGTTTACCTTCTTTTGTAAGTGTTTCTTGCCAACAGTCTGATTATCCTTTTTCTTGTTTTGAAGCCTCTTCTTATCCATACTTTCTTTTGCATCAGGCTTAGGCCTATTGCCGAGATTAAGCTTTCTAGCAAGTTTTATGTTTTTATTGGCAATTCTTTGCTGTTTCACCTCTTCTTTTTCTTTTTTCTTTTCTATATCCAACTCAAGCCTTATTTTCATGGGTGTGCTAGTTAGTATTTCAGAGTGCTGCTTTTCTCTGGGCTTTCTTGGTTTAACCCCAGTAGGCTTAGGCCCATCAGATTTCCTCTTTAGGCCAAAAGCTAGTAGATGAGTCATAAACTTCTTATGGCTTTCAGTAAAACCTTCTGTGGATGTTGAGGAAGTAGGGTCATCATATAGCCCGACAGATGGACTTGTAGCAATTGATGGGATCTTATGTGCTGCAGATGTTGAAGGACTGTCACAATCTGTGGCTGCTTCCACTCTTAGCTCGTCTAGTTTTCGAGCTGGGGCAAAATCAAATTCAGAAAACTTGTTGGGTTGTATGGGTGAATACCATCTGCATGGAAGCCAGATAAGGCATTTGACAATGTAGTAACTTTAAGAAAAGCATTCTTCACAAGTTCAGCAACTTCGTACTCAGTAATTCTCTGATGCCCTGTTCGTATCATGAAAATGTCATATTCTCTAGAAAGAGCATTCTTCAGAGGGCCGAAAAAGATTAGGTCCAAAGGTGGGACGTGTGCGGTGGCAGAGAGACCATGTGGATGTGGTTTTCTTTACAGAACTTGTAAGACTTAATGGAAATGTGGCTGTTATGGTTGTCCAGTATGAGGAGCACTGGTTCATCAGCTGTTGGGCAAGTACGTTTTTTGAAATGAAGAAGCCACTAATTGAATAGTTCTGTGTTGGTCCACCCATTATTGGAACAACAGTAAATGGCCCCATCCGGTCCATTTTTCTGAAGATTTGCTCTCATTCGTTTTCTTGGATAAATCATCATAGGAGGTATGAAATGACCTCCAGCACTCATACAAAACACACCAGTGATGGTCCTGCCCCTCTCAGCGGAAGTTGTAGCGCCTACCCTCTTTGAACCTTTGGTAGCAAACACCCTAGAACACTTTTTTTGTACAACAGTTATGCCAGTTTCATCTTGGTTGTACGTTCTTGTGGGATCAATATTCAGTTTTTCTTTTAAAGTTAGCAGATTGTCAAAAAATGGAGTAACTTCTTCCTTGCTGAAAGAAATGATTCTATTCACACTAGTATTTTCCGGCTGCCGCAGTCTGATGGTCGGGTGGCGCTTAAGAAAACTGTACATCCAATCTTTGCCGGCTAAGCCACTCTCTTTGTTGAAATTGTGGTTAATACCATTCTTCTCAACGTAGTCGTATGCCAATTTCTGCAAGCCTTTAGGTGTTAGGCCATAGAACAAGTTGCAAAGACAGACGATAAAATCAACCATTTCTTGCTCAAGACTTTCTGGAATAACTTGGCTGTGTTACCTCGTTAATGGGCTTTGCGAGGTATTTTCGTATTGTTGATTCTGGTATTTTGAAGCTCCTACCGACTTCTCTGATTTTCCTCCCATCTGTTCTTACTGCATGTATTGCTTGTTTAAGCATGTCTACAGTATAACTGTACTGTTCTGTTTTCCGGACGTACTTTCTCGGCTTCTGAGAACAAAAAAAAAAAGACCAACTGTTGGTAGCCTGCTGGTATTTAACTACATGAGTGTCTTGGAAATAAATTTTGGCCACAATTTTCTTAAAACTAATTACAACCAAACAGGACTCACGTCAAAACATACCCATAACATACAGGCTTTAACTGTATCACAAGTAAATTTATTCAACGTAATAAATAGAAACTCACCGTCTTAAATCCCGAGGACTGCAAATTAGATCACAACGTCACATTTCACCATTTGCAAACTCACTGAACGCGAGACTGTAATGGCGGCCCAGCGACCAGACGAAAGTAGTTCGCTAACCTGCCGCTAGGTGTAGCACTGGTTACAAAGTTCAACAAAGCTTTTAAATCAGAGAACAGCGATGCGCATGTTTACCCGCTGCGCACGTTTCCCCTACTTTCCCCGAGTTAACGATGTGGAGAATTGGACTTGTGTCGTGATGAGATTGTGCATGATCGAACTGTATCAAATGGATATGCACTCGAGTGTAACAGTAATTCTAAATACGACCACTTTCGCTATTAGTTTGCTGTCTGAATAATTATTATTCTAACCAAATCGCTACTGTGTGGCCTACATCATTTATGGGTCGTCAATTTAGTGCCCAATATTTTTGTTACTCTTATTATATGTTATGTTAACTCTGTATTTCGCAAACTTGCATCAGCCAGACAATTTAACCAAAGGGTCACAAGTGTCTAATTTAGGGCGTGTAATGTGACATGTGAGGTTCAACCCCTAGGCGAGTCTGAGCCAAGACATTTCAAGGAAGAGGAACCGCATGTGAGCCCAAACATCTTTGGGATGTTAGATCGCAATTGGGGGCTCGTCCGGGATAGGAACTTGGAAAGTGTTAGTTGAGGGATAAGAATCTCTTGAGGTAGACCCACAAGAAAAAATCCCAAATGGATGAATGTGGCCACCTAGGGGGCCAGGGAATGTTACTAAATCGTGGGATCACACGGTTGCCAAACAATTCTAGCACTTACGCCATTGATTGCCGTGCAGTGTGTTATGTCGCTCCGTCCTGTTTAAACCAGGCTTCTTGAACGTTTAGAAAGTTGTTCAATGCAGGTGTAACGAAAGTTCGTAACATCTGCACATAACGATCGGCATTGACAGTTATTGTGTTTCCCTGTTCATTTGCGAAAAAATACGGTCTGATAATCCCATGTGATGAAACACCACACCATACTGCCACTTTACTAGCGTGTAAAGGACACTCATGAACGTAATTAGGATTTGTTTTTGCCCAGTAACAGCAGTTCTGTTTATTCACATAATCAGTGAGATGAAAATGTGCCTTATCTGACACCCACAACTTGTTTAGAAATTCATCGTCATTGTTTATTTTTGCAATCCTAATCGTAACCGGTAATAGTTGTCCTTCAATTGTTGCACCATCTTTAGTTTGTACGGATGAAATTTTAAATCAAGATGAAGAATTCTGCGACCACTCTCCCAGGACATTCCAACCACTGCTGCTTGCTTACGAATTGTATGCCATAGGCTCCATAAGAAAGACTTGCGTACAACATCAATGTTCACTGGAGAATGCACACTGTTTGGTAGTCCTGTTGGTTTCTTCTTGAGGGCAGATCCAATCTCTTCAAAGTTATTAATCCAACATTTTATCGCGTGTTTCGACGGAACGGCATCGTGCCTTCCTAAATTATAAAAACGTCGAAACTCCCTCTACATCGCTACCAAACTATCATTGTTTTTATAAAACATTTTTATGGTTAACGCACGCTGTTGTTCGTTCCACTGATCCATGATTACTGACATGGCTGACTGTTTACTCGCTAACTGTCACGAACCCGCAGTGCTGCCACCTGCCCGTGGCTGCCACTACTCATTTCAAACATTCCCATTATTCTGTCACCCTGTATTATGTAAACTACTATAATATTACATTTGTTACTAAATAAAATCGTAATATTTTATTTTACGCAAAGAGAATAACTACCACATTTTTGTACCTATTCCGAAACACGCAAAGGGTTTAAAAATTCCCCAGGCTGTGGCTAAGCCATGTCTCCGCAGTATCCTTTCTTTCAGGAGTGCTAGTTCTGCAAAGTTCGTAGGAGAGATTCTGTAAAGTTTGGAAGGTAGGAGACGAGATACTGGCAGAAGTAAAGCTGTGAGGACCGGGCGTGAGTCGTGCTTCGGTAGCTCAGATGGCAGAGCACTTGCCCGCGAAAGGCAAAGGTCCCGAGTTCGAGTCTCGGTCGGCCACACAGTTTTAATATGCCAGGAAGTTTCAAAGCGTCCGTTGTCGTCTTTGGGACTCCAGCCAGAATTTCGGGCTAATTTAGCTCGTACCTCCTAGGCTGCAAGGATTAAATATGTACTAGTCTCGAAAGTAAAGATGGCTGCTGTTTGCTGCACCGCATAAAGGAAAGACCACCACCATCTTGTGAAACGACTCCTGTAACATCAGAGACTTTCTGGAAAGATATTAACTGATCTTAACTCTATACTGATGGCTCAGAATTTCATTTACATAAGCTATCATGTTTGCTGAGAATATATCGTTCACACAAGATGTTTGAATCAGTGGGCTACTGTCTCTCTAAGTCATTTTAAATTACTCACTCTGTCCACTTTGGAAATTGTCTCCCAGAAAATTTAATGGAAGATGATATTTAAGCAGATAGGAAGTTGCCTGGCATAATCTCGTCGAACTCAGTGCTATAACGACATCGCAAGTAAGTGAACTTTCAGACTACACGGAACTGTGATCAGTGTAATTTCAAACAATAGCCTTAACAGCCACAGTTACCTTTGGTTAATTAACTCTGTTACTGATGTAACTTGCTGCTGGAATGCAGATACTCAATTATTTGCTTTTTTTCTCATTAATATCTCTGTAGTGAAATTAGTAAGCAACGTTTATTTTTTGTCTTATTTATGTACATGATGGGCTCGGCTTCTTTCATGAAGTTGAGAGTGGCTTTTCAGCGTTATTGACCAAAGCATTGTGTTCAGAAAAAAATGGCTCTGAGCACTATGGGACTTAACATCTATGGTCATCAGCCCCCTAGAACTTAGAACTACTTAAACCTAACTAACCTAAGGACATCACACAACATCCAGTCATCACAAGGCAGAGAAAATCCCTGACCCCGCCGGGAATCGAACCCGGGAACCCGATTGTGTTCAGAGCTCACGTTAATGTGGAGCAGTGGAATGAATGCAGCGAGTTCTGCTTTGCTACGAGTCACTTTCATTCGGTGCATCCAAAAGTTAGGAAGAAAAGGAAGACTGTACAGAGTGGAAGTACTGATAATTTGCGATCCTTGACGTAGCGGGAACAGGGAGTGCCAGATGTCTACGTTGTACTCGCATTCCTGTCGTCATATCCACTTGACTTTGGCCATGCAGATGTTATGCTATTGAGTCTGACTCAACACCGTAACAAAAAGGAAGTCCGATAGCCATAACATTGTTGTGATGTGACTAAAAAGAGTTTTTGAGACAACTAGCGCTTAGTGTGTCGCATCGTCGCGATTGGAATACTCCAAGCGTCCGCGCATGTTACAGACTCATTTTGAAGTCTATTTGAGAACAAATGAAATCTTCTTAGTCAAGAATTAATAACATTTTCACAACTGAACTAACATAGCTTGCACTATGTTGTGGGTGGGCTTGGAATGCAGTTTGCTCATTCAGATACACACCAAAATAAATATTGATTTATTTATTTCAGTTATTATCGGATTTTACGTAATTTATTGACCATTTTTCAGTTTTAAGATAAATAACATAAACTAAGGAGCAAACGAATTAGACACACTTGCCTACTATGTGAAGCTGCCCACAACTCATAGAGCTGTTTGGACATGGATCCAAGGCGCATACATCTCCCTCGATGGTGTCCTATATGAACTGAATAGGACTTCTGTTAAGTGACTAGACAATTTATCGAGATTGTGCCACTTGACGACGGCGAGGCAAGCTGGTATTTGCTTTTATGTTTCCATTCCGTCTGACGGCTCTTGACTGCGTAAGGGAGGCTTAACACAGCCCTTTCTAGTTGCGGTGTCGTCTGAACAGCAAGGTCCCAAGGCAAAGTTGTACCTCGGGATGGAACCACAAGTAAGCGTAGTCGCTGCCAGACTCAGCGACGAATGTGCGAAGTCGGCGTAGACAAGCCCTTGAGAGTTCATACGCCACCGCTGCAGGATTCTTGCTCACGTCAGAGCAGAGTGTCGTTCACCACAGACTGCAATTATCACTGAAGACGACAGCATTGTCTCTCTGCAGTCAGTAGTATGAGAGTTGTATTATACATAACTACAGAAAAGTTACAGTCATTTGTATACTGAGAGATGAGACTAGTATCTGCGCTGTATCAAGTGATATGTTAATGTTAAGTGACAATGATAAATATACAGGACATTTCTGTGGCCACGGATTGTTTCAAAGTTAAATATTTCGTCTTGTTCAAGTTACAATAAAGTGATATAATATTCTGTATGTGTTATAGTATCCACTCAGTCTCTTCCAGAAGTAAATTTAAGAGCCTACCACTTTGCCAAGGTGCTGCTGAAAATGTATACACCGTCGCTCTGTAATGTCAATCACTATTTTTCGTTCATTGATCCACGTTTCCGGGTTCGATTCCCGACGGGGTCAGGGATTTTCTCTGCCTCGTGATGACTGGGTGTTGTGTGACGTCCTTAGGTTAGTTAAGCTTAAGTAGTTCTAAGTTCTAGGGGACTAATGACCGTAGATGTTAACTCCGATAGTGCTCAGAGCCATTTGAACCATTGATCCACATGTCTTCTGAGTACGGATTCATTTACGTAATTATTTTGGCTGCGGTCATTTTTAGAGACGTTAAAAGAGATGACTGACAGTCAGAAGGAATGTCATGGGATTTCTAGGACAGGTTATGTTCATTGAGTGGTGTGACTCAATCAAATAGTGATATGGAATTTTACGTAAAGGATAGAATACCTGCCTAAGATGACTATAATTAAAATCTCTCGCTATGACTCTCCTAATAACGCACTCTTTTGATTTAGTGCCAACGAATGACACACATAAATTTTCCGACAGTAAGAATTACAAGTGATTCACGTACAAATGTCTTTCGCATGTGCAATGGTCGTGACGGATCCGAGAAGAAATTAAGCACTATAATGATTCTAATTCATCAAATAATACACATTGGTAACGTAAGATACGACCGACGGTACCACAGCATGATTCAGTGTTCATTATTTTCTTTACAAGTATTATGAAATTCTTAACAAGTGCTCTGCATATTCTCATACGTTAATTGTCTCTTAGGGGAGGGGGTGGAATGATCCCTAAAACAGGATACTTCATAGGCAAATCTCAAACTTACTACACAAAGTGTCTTACTTTGGGGTGAAAATGACAAGACAAGCTAGTTATTGTAAATCACTGTGTCATATGGTTCAAATGGTTCTGAGCACTAAAGGGACTTAACACCTGAGGTCATCAGTCCCCTAGAACTTAGAACTACTTAAACCTAACTAACCTAAGGACATCACACACATCCATGCCCGAGGCAGGATTCGAACCTGCGACCGTAGCAGTTGCGCGGTTCCAGACTGAAGCGCCTAGAACCGCTCGGCCACAGGGGCTGGCCACTGTATCATCTCACGATATAATCTGATCTGTCTGGATACCATATCAGCAGCAGTATCACTCTCGATAATTAATAAGACAAAATGATAAGACAGGGAATGGAGTACGTGAGGGAGCTTGTCCGTTGCGAAAATAAAATTATGATCGTGGTTGCAAAGAACTGAGACTAATAAGCGTGTGGACTACACCGATCGAAGAATTCGCTACGGGAAGGGTTCAACAAAGTGGCCTCCTACCCGCATTTTTACTCACTTTAGAGAAAATTCTTCACACGACTCTCGGATCACTGAGAAGCTAAATTATTACTACTATTGTAATTAGGAAATGAGACACTTAAAGTAGTAAAGGAGTTTTGCTATTTGGGGAGCAAAATAACTGATGATGTTTGAAGCAGAGAGGATATAAAATGTAGACTGGCAATGGCAAGGAAAGCATTTCTGAAGAAAAGAAATTTGTTAACATCGAGTATAGATTTAAGTGTCAGGAAGTCGTTTCTGAAAGTATTTGTATGGAGTGTAGCCATGTATGGAAGTGAAACGTGGACGATAAATAGTTTGGACAAGAAGAGAATAGAAGCTTTGGAAATGTGGTGCTACTGTAGAATGCTGAAGATTAGATGGGTAGATCACATAACTAATGAGGAGGTATTGAATAGAATTGGGGAGGAGTTTGTGGCTCAACTTGACTAGAAGAAGGGATCAGTTGGTAGGACATGTTCTGAGGCATCAAGGGATGACCAATTTAGTATTGGAGGGCAGCGTGGAGGGTAAAAATCGTAGAGGGAGACCAAGAGATGAATACACTAAGCAGATTCAGAAGGATGTAGATTGCAGTAGATACTGGGAGATGAAGAAGCTTACACAGGATAGAGCAGCATGGAAAGCTGCATCAAACCAGTCTCAGGACTGAAGACTACAACAACAACAACATTGTGAACACAGATATTTACCACTGAACTCCTCCGTAACAATGAGGTAGCCACTCGCCACTTGGTCTGAAGGCCGTGCACAAAGCAACAAGATACTGTCTCTGGAAAAATTGCTCACTCGGAAATATTAATTTAGCACACAAATTAAAGAACGGGAGGGGGGGGGGGAGATAATTAGAGACAGACCCGATCAAAATAAGCGAGAAAGATGGTACTTAGCGTGTGTACGCAGTATGTCTACATGTATGAAAACTGAGTAACGGACAAAGCACGAGCACAAAGTCCAAAGCAGATCAAAACTAAGTGAATTTCAGACGCAGCAACTACAAGGTGTACAACTTTGCTTCCGTCGTTTTTTCCCCAACATTTGAGGCTATAATGAAACAAATTAGTTACTCATGTATCATTCAAAGTATTTTCCATCGCTGGCCACTGCTTTCTCCCATCTTTCGGGCAGTGTACGAATCCCGCGTCGAAAAACTCGTTCATCTTTTGAATCGATACACGAATCGATCCAATTTGTGACTTCTTCATGAGATCGGAAGTGTTGGCCAGCCAGGCCATGCGCCATTGATCTAAACTGGTGATAGTCAGAGGGAGCAATGTCTGGTGAATACGGCGGTGGGGTAGGACTTCCCATTTTAACGTTTCCAGGTACGTTTTGACCTCTTTTGCAACGTGGGGAAGAGCGTTGTCGTGCTGCAAAATCACTTTATCGTGCCTCTCGCTGTATTGCGGCCGTTTGTCTTTTTATGCTCGGCTCAAACGCATTAACTGCGTTCGATAACGAGCACCTGTGATTGTTTCACTTGGTTTTAAAACCTCATAGTACACAAGTCCGAGCTGGTCCCACCAAATGCAGATCTTGGAGCCGTGAATATTCGGTTTGGCCGTCGACGTGGAAGCATGGCCGGGATGTCCCCACGATTTTTTGCGTTTATGGTTATCGTAATGAACCCATTTTTCGTCCCCCGTCACAGTGCGATGCATAAATACCTTCCGTTTTTGCCTCTGAAGCAGCTGTTCACAAACACACAAACGCCGTTCAACGTCTCTTGGTTTCAGCTCACACGGGACACAATTTCCTTCTTTCTGAATCATGCCCATAGCCTTGAGACGTTTTGAAATGGCTTGCTGTGTCACACCCACTAATTGTGCCAATTCTTCTTGAGTCTGACGAGAGTCTTCACTCAGCAATGTCTCCAAGTCTGCATCTTCGAAAACATTCTCTCTTACACCACTATGCCGGTCTGCGACATTAAAATCACCGTTCTTGGAGCGTTGAAACCACTCACGACACGTTCTTTCACTAATAGCGTCCTTACCATACGTCCTTGAGAGCATTCAATGAAACTCGGCCGCTGTTTTCTTCATATTGAAACAAAACAGTAACACCTCCCGCAAATGACGAGAATTAGACTCGTAAACTGACATTTTCAATCAAGAACAACTTTATGATACAGACACAAATCGACTAATGTTTGAATGAGGTTATGCTGACCGAGGTCCAAGCTAACTGCCTGACGTATGCGATCTGTTTCTATCGACCGCTGCTTACAGTTATCGCAACCTGTCGGCAAAAGGCGGAAGCAAAATTGTACACCTTGTAGAAAAATGGGCAAATAATTTACAGGGAACAATAAAGCGCTGATGCTTTCAAGTTTATTGTTTTCCTAACTCAAACACATCGCGACTTAATGTAATTTCGTCTCCACTAGGAACACAGATGCTTCCGGACCAAGGACAGGAACACGACTCCTCGTCACAAACTCAACGGAAGTCTCTTATTCAGAGCGGAAGCTTTTTTTTTTTTTTTTTTTGAGAGAGAGGTGGCGCCCGCTCCACTAGCCAATGAGGTAGGGCAGAAAAGCTGCTAGAGCTTGGGGTTGGGGGTTGGGTTGTTTGGGAAGGAGACCAGACAGCGAGGTCATCGGTCTCATCGGATTAGGGAAGGACTGGGAAGGAAGTCGGCCGTGCCCTTTCAAAGGAACCATCCCGGCATTTGCGCTGCTAGAGCTACTTGCTGTTTTAGCAGACGCCCATGACGAGGTGGGAAGGCCTGTGATTCGCTAAAGTTGGTCCAGGGAGGCCTCTTCGCGACTCCAAGAGTACGTGAAAAGCGAAATTCTAAAGGTTGATACCGCTACTTGATAGAATCAATAAAGGGACTTCTTTGGCTTATATAGAGTATTCAAACCACTCACCAGTGCATTCAAATTAAACGGTAAAAGTGGGAAAGGGAAACCGTTATGGCTACATGAGAGAGGCCGCTGCATTTAAGGATAAATAAAACAAAATACCTTGCTTCCATCCTCCCTCAAGTATGGGTGTGATTTTGATGTAGTAAATTAAGAACACCAACATTATGCCGTCACGAGATTAAAAATGAAATAAACTATGAAAGTAATGCGGAATAAGCGCACGTCTTTCAAAGTTATTGTATTAGAGCTCCAGACAAATAAAATTACTAATCTGAAGTGATATTCGACTAATACCATCTAACATGACTCCTGACAACA
The DNA here is from genome assembly GCF_023864345.2 of Schistocerca serialis cubense. NCBI lineage: Eukaryota > Metazoa > Arthropoda > Insecta > Orthoptera > Acrididae > Schistocerca > Schistocerca serialis. Next base: position 374,723,543 of record NC_064640.1, read on the forward strand.
ATCTCACTTCTGCGAGGAAGAGTGTCCACAACTTTCTTTAAACGTGTCATATTCAACAAAAGCCACTGACTGATGATTAGGTTTCACAGAGCTACGAAATCGCGAGGACGTTGACTGCTATGTTTCAGTCGCTGTTCCAATTAGTGCCAGTCATTTTTTGTGGTATTAAGATCGGCTGACTGTGCGAGGTGCGATAGGGTGCCTGAATGTTCGATTAAAGTAGGAATGTATGCGTGCAGCCCAGTGAATGTGTGTGTAGTCATCTTGGAAAACAAGACTGTCCACAGCGTAATCATCACTTGTTCGTCGAGATAGTTGAAACAAACATCTTGGTTCGTTTTCAAAGTAATCTACATGAGTGGGCCCAAGTCGCAGTACGAAACACACGCCCGAAACATCCGGCCTAAACTACTCCCTCCACACGCGGAGGGTTAAACGTCTCAATGGGACGTATGTGGGATCGATGTCTTACGCCATTTGAAAAGAGGCGAAATCACGACCACACTACATGCCTCCAGCCAGCTACTGTCTATTTTGTGTGTTCTTTGGCCCTTGAAGACGCGCTGATGGATGTGACACTGTAAATTATGACCTTTCGCAACTGTAGATGTCCTTTGCATATAGTTCCTGTCAGAGAGTAAACCGTCGTAAGCTGTTTCAGGCGTAACTTCATTCAGTGACAGCAATTCCCGTCGGGTCTGAAACCGATTGTCATTGATAAGGCGAGACACTCGTCTCTGGCCCTTGTTGGTTAGGATCTTTTTACAACCACTGACCCAACGCACTGTTACAAGGCTGCCAATTGTACAGAATTCCTTGAAGACGTGTTGAACAATCCACATCAAATCGAGCAACTTCATTCCCATTGTAGTCATAGGCACGCTCCTTCTTGACATTCTGTCACGTCTCCACTTTGTCCCATCTTACTGTGCTCATTCCATACAATCGACTTGCTCATTCACGTCACTTCACTGCCAGACATACGCCAGCGACGGAAAGTTACATGACCGCCTAGTTCCAAGCTTTCGTCATCTGTAGCACGCCACAGCGATCAGCGAGCTCTGTTAAGGGGCTGAATAATATTTTGTCCAGTGAGCTTACGGTGATGAGTAACGCTAATTAGAAGAATATAAAGACTGAGGGACAATCATTGAACCTTAGTGCTGTTCTTGTTGGCTGCAGGACAAATGGTGTGAAGTTATTAAGCAAACTCATAACAAAATGGTTCAAATGGCTCTGCGCACTATGTGACTTAACATCTGAGGTCATCAGTCCCATAGAACGTAGAACTACCTAAACCTAACTAACCTAAGGACATCACACACATCCATGCCCGAGGCAGGATTCGAACCTGCGACCGTAGCGGTCGCGCGGTTCCAGACTGAAGCGCCTAGAACCGCTCTGTCACAACGGCCGGCAAACTCATAACAGACTGGTGTACTTAATTTTTAGGGTTCTGTACCACAATCCATTAAAATGGAACACTTATAGGATCGCTTTGTTTGTTTGTCTGTATGTCTGTCTGTCTGTTAAGGAACCCTTTTTTCTCAGGAGCAGGTACACATATCAAGTTGGAATTTGTCACATACTAATATCTGCGGTCTCTTGGCGTTGTAAAAGGTTTAAGCTTCTAAATCAATGCAATCAAAAGATACGGCCATTTATGTCACAAATTTTGATACTCGCAAACTCACTTATCAAAAGCAATAAGGTGCTTCCCATTGACCTAGAATCATGAAATTTGGCAAGAAGCAAAGTTTCACAGTACAGTTAAAGGAAAAAGTCCGAAAACTTAAGTGATAATTGTATTACACGAAAAAATACACCTTTTATATTTTTTATTCGTCCGTCTGTCTACCTGCCTGTCCATCTGTCGGTCTGTTAAGACCCCTTTTTTCTCCGTCACGGGTAGGCGTATCAAGTTCTTTAAGCTTCCAAGTCAATGCAATCAAAAGGTATGGCCTTTATGCACATATTTTGATACTCGCAAACACTCTAATGAAAACCTATGGGGTACATCCTGTTGACATAAAATCATGAAATTTGGCAAGAAGCTAGGTTTCACAGTACAATAAAGGAAAAAAATCAAAAAATTGTTGAACTGTAATTACATCGCATAAAAGTATTTTTTTTTCCATCGGTACTTACATTGCGTTCATCATACGTCAAAAGCATAACAGAAAAACATTACTGCATGAAAACATAAAATATAAGTTGTGGTCATGTTTTAGTACGTAAATAAAAATATTTTCTATATATAAATTGAAGTCGCCTGTTCGCTCTTCTTTTTTTTGTGTGTGGTCTAGTCTCAGGAACTACTGTAGAGATTTTGAATTAGAATTCCAGGGGACAATATCTCGTCATATCGGTAACAGGAAAAAATCGCCGAGATTCTGATTCCCGTGATGGATGAGCTTTCTACATATATAATTAAATTTATTCGGAACCCTCAGAGCGCGAGCCCTGCTTGCACTTGGCCATTCTTTTTTTTTCCCTGGTTAATGTTGTACTGTTTTCGTTTACCTGTGTAAACACTCCAGCACATTACTGTACGTCGGGACCCTTGGACAGGAAACAAAGTGTCAATCAACGATAAATTTTGACGAAATTCTTCGTGCTCGCCGAAATTAGTGGTGACCCATTGTTCAGGGTCAAAGTAGCTTAGTAGAGAGAACTGAGAGCTGAAGCGATGTTCGTCGACCTGCGTCAGAATAAAAATTGCAGGAATGCACCAGTCCCCGCCAATGTTGTCACCTAGGTATGGAACAGAAGGAGGCTTCAGTAGCCCTAAATGGAAAGTGTTATTGTCGTCGACTGATTGTAGGTGGCATCGCTTGGAGTTATTTATGAAACTGAAGACATTTCCGCACAAAGGAGTCGACGTCGAGTTGTTCACGAGATTGAAACAACTACTTGAAGGGAAACTCATAATTTAGGAAATCCAGAACGGACTAGTAAGAGCATTAAATCAAGTAAGAACTTCTTAACAATCATGGGTTTTAATCTCTCTTTCATTCAGTCCTATTGGTGTACAGTAAAAGAGCGAGAGACAACGAGAGATATGGAGATTGGCGTATATGGAATAGTATGGATAGAAATAGAGCTGAATCGTGTGTCAACACACAGCCCATCATCATTTATTACTATAGACAGTACTATACATGTCTTAGTACACCGCACAGTCTCACAAGACGATTTTTTTCAATTAACAAGCGTCTTAATGAGAAGATGATTCTCCCCAGACCAAGCTGTCTTTATGTGAGAAACGAATATTCCTTTATATAAGTAGTGGGATAAAGACAGCGTCACCCCACTCTGCATTTTTGCCAGATTTATTCAAGATGGCGGATCCAAGTGTGGTAATGTTGCACTAATGTCACGGCGGGAAGTTCAACCTAATTCTACCTCTTCCCTTCCCATCCCCCTCCATTTCCCCCTCCCCTCTCCCCCCCCCCCCATCAGGAAATCAATGGGAAAAGGACTCAGTCTGTGCTAGTCTGCTGGATAGGACACACATAAATCTTTATTTTGTGTGCATTGTGGTATATTGTTCATTTAAACAATTTGAGTTGTCCCAGACAGTAGCTCCATCCAGTGTGTTCACTTTGAGATCCGGAGTCCAAGTGACCTTGTTCACAACACCACCATCAGAGGACAGTGTTGACCCTCCCTCCCCCCCCCCCCCCCTCTTATGATGTAATCCAAGATGGCGGTCCGGGAAAAAAATGGCGGGGGAAATTCGCTCAGTCTGTACTGACCTTCCCAAGAGGATGGATGAATTGTGTACTGTGTACTATGTGTTCAGTGGATGAGATGTCTGTGCTGGAGAAGAAGTTTAAAGGGTATATTAGCTATAATCATGCAGCTGAGCACTGTGTCCATAGCCACCTACACAATGCCTGGGAAGCAATGATATTTTGTGAATGTATGAAGAAAACAAATAGCTTCATGAAATAGTGAAGTTGCAGCAGGATGGGGCTAAGTTACACTTCACAATTCATACTGATAAATGCTTGTGCTGTAACTGTAGATCATTCGATAAAAGTCCAGTCAGTCTTCCGAAGCACAGGAAGCAAGACGTTCACTCACTCCGGTGCGTGTGCTCCCTGCCCCAGAGCTGCAGGGCGTCTGTGTACCACGTACTTCCCGTCGCATTGGAAATACCCGCAGTCTTCCTCCTTCCCATCCCTGGCACATGGATACCCCTTGTTGTTGAACACAAACTGCTTCAAGCGTTATTAAATCTTGTGTTTAAGGATGTGCAGAATACTGTCACTTACATAACTAGAAGATGTCACAAAGAGAGTGAGCTTTGGCAAATGATGCAAGGCTATTTAAATGATTTGTGATGTAATTACACGTTTTGTTCCGAGGCATACCACCACCGCACTTGAACATGGACTCTAAAAAAAGATCGAGGCACACTTGCGAAACATCTCCGTCTTCCTCAATTGCTCCGGAATATTTGCGTGCATAAACATTTGCAAATATCGTTTTAAACAGTTGTTTCATATACACTCGCATACAAAACATTGCACTGTCTTCCCAGGCGCACATGGAAAGGAAATACATTATAGAAAATACACTCGAAAATACATCGCGCGAGAATACTGTTAACAAATTGATCGACGAGGCGTGTTTTTTAAGTAAGTACCGTTTCGCCACACCGCGGCCGCAGTGCTGCGTTCGGCGTTCTGCGCATGCGCACTGGGTACCTACATCTGTTGTCTACACACTGATGCCATTACAGTCTGATTCTGCCTTGTTTACGTTGTGTACTGAGTGTTTAAGGTGCCTCCGATAATCGTGAGTCCCACCGACTGTGAAGTACGGGCTGTTATAAGATTTCTTAGTGCTAAAGGACTAAAAGCGATCGATATTCATCGTGAGATCTGTGGAGTTTACGGAGAAAACATTATGAGTGATGGAATGGTAAAAAAGTGGGTGAGAACCTTTAAAGATGGCCGCACAAATGTGCATGATGAACAACGGAGTGAGCATCCTTCAGTCATTAATGAAAGTTTGGTGCAGGAAATGGATAATAAGGTGAGAGAAAACAGACGCTTTACGATTTCCTTCATGCGGGAATGACTTTCCTAATGTTTCTCGTAGTGTTTTCTATGGCACTGTGACGAGCACTTGAATTACCGAAAATTGTGTGCACGTTGGGTACCGAAAATGTTGACGGATGTGCAAAAAACCAACCGTTTAGACAGTGCATTGACTTTCCTTGATCGGTACCACAATGGCGGTGATGATTTCTTAAGCCAAATTGTTACGGGCGATGAAACACGGGTGGCCTATGTCACACCAGAATCAAAGCAACAGTCCATGGAATGGCGGCATTCAGATTCACCTAGAAAAGTGAAGTTTAAGCAAACAATTTCTGCCTGGAAAATCATGTGCCCAGTTTTTTGGGACAGAAAAAAAGTATTGCTTGTGGATTTTCTGCCTTGTAATGAGACAATCAATGCAGCAGCTTACTGTAAGACATTGCACAATCTGCGCCGTTCAATTCAGAACAAAAGACGTGGCAAGTTGAGCAAGGGCATCGTTTTACTGCAAGACAATGCCCATCCGCATGTGGCGAATCAGACCAAAGATCTTATCACATCTATTCGATGGGAAACTCTAGATCATCCTCCGTACAGCCCCGATTTTGCGCCAAGTGACTACCATCTGTTCCTGCACTTGAAGAAACACCTGGGCGGTCAGTGTCTTCAAGACGATGACGAAGTCAAAACAGTGGTGATGCAGTGGTTAACAAGTCAGGTGGCAGACTTCTATGAGGAGGGTATTCAAAAACTGGTACAACATTATGACAAGTGCCTCAATATTGACGGTAATTATGTAGAAAAGTAGATTAAGGGACAGGCTTTCATGTAAAAATAAAATTATTGAGATATCTTGGCACATATTTTTTTAATTTCAAAACGGTAATTACTTAAAAAACACGCCTCGTAAAATAATTGAGTTCAAATACACCACGTCGAAACTCTGAAGACAATCCTACGTCACTTAAAAGAAATATTGTTAAAGACACTATCACAGTAGTTTGTTACGAGGCATGGTCGTAACTCAGGACCCTCGAAGTGGCGGCGCATCTGTCAGCGGCTGCATCTTGTCACAGAGCTTTCCAGCCAGATCCACGAGCGCGCGAAATTCGTGACCGGTAGACCAGTACAAACTTGTCCTGTATGCTCAGACCAGCATTCATCGGTAGGAGGGGTGGAATGCTGCACTTCTTTTGGCTCCCTGTGTAAAATGGCGGGTGGAGGGGGTATAGGTTATGTAAAACATTGCCGTGTGGCAGTCGCTTTCTCCACGACCGGGCGAACCAGGGAACATCCACCATCCGGCCCATCCATGCTGTGGTGTCGCAGGAGGCCGTTCTTGGCCCCTGGTTTACTCGTTCTTCACAGCTGATGCACCGCAAGTGGACAAAATGGAGTTGACCTTCTATTCTGATGATACTGCTCTGTTCACTTGTAATATGAATGTGCACCACATGGGTCGCCACCTCCAGCAAGGCTGTGAAGCACTTGTGCTTGAGTCACCAAGTGGCTTCTTAAGTATAATGCAGGGAAAAATCAGGCAATTACCTTCAGAAAGCGGAAGGTACCGCCTAATCTGGAACCCCTACACATTGTGGGAGGCCCCATCCCATGGTCAAAAACTGCCACTTATCTCAGTGTGGACTGAACCAGTGGCTCACCTGGGTCCCACATATCCGATGGGTCAGGAGCAGGGTCATAGGGAGACTTCACACCCTACACACCCTGCTAAACCCGGAATCGACCTTGCCTCCCCACCATGCCATCATGCTACATCTAGCACTGGTGCATCCAGTGTTGGAGTACGCAGCTGTGGTGTGGGGCAATGAAGCTGACTCCTAACTCCTGAATACTTTCCCTCCAATGGGTCCAAAACAGGGCGCTTAAACTCGTGCTGCACCTCCCCCGGTTTTACCCCCTCATATCCACCATGGGGATACCGGCATTCTGCCAGTGCGTGATCGTTTTTGGCTTATGGCACATCACTTCTATGAAGAAGCAGGCCTCTCCCCATGATCGATAGGACACTCCCCCTCTCCCACAAAGTTAGGTTCTACAGGCACAGCACGCAAGTACTTATCCTGCCACCACTCGTGCCTTGCCGGCCGCGGTGGTCTAGCGGTTCTAGGCGCGCAGTCCAGAACCGCGCGACTGCTACGGTCGCAGGTTCGAATCCTGCCTCGGGCATGGATGTGTGTGCTGTCCTTAGGTTAGTTTGGTTTAAGTAGTTCTAAGTTCTAGGGGACTGATGACCACAGATGTTAAGTCCCATAGTGCTCAGAGCCATTTGAACCAGCCACTTGTGCCTTAGTCAGCATGTTAGTCAGCCAGCAGCCAGGCAGCTAGTCAGCAGTCGCTCTTATTCTGTCTTCATCAGTTCCCTTGAGGGGTTGATTGTGTGTTCTTGTGCCTTTTTTTTTTTTTTTTTTTGGAGAAAAAATGAAGGATCAAGTGTACAATTTCCAACGATAGCATCAGCACTGGTAGCAGCGGCAGTAAACGCCTTCGCCAGGACAGTCTACCATTTAAGTTAATTGTTCTAACCATTCAATGTACATGTGTGCCTCATAATTTTAGTATTCTTAACAGTACTTGTTTATGTCGTAGTCGGTAGAGACATACCTCCATATTAACAAGCCTTTGAACAGCTCGCTGCTGTAATTTTATTTTGTGATGAATTTTTATTTCTTAGCTCGTATTACAGCGCTTCTTTTTTCTTTTCGTTGTAGTCTTCATCCCCGAGATGTTGGCTGATCTAGATCGGCAGCTGGACGCTGAGAGATTATTGCAGCAACAGGTCCAGCAACTATAACCGAGTCGGCGCAGCAAGAACGTAAGTGCATTTCCTTTTTATCTTATTTTATTTTTTAACATGTGGCTGTTAGAGAAAATATTTTTTGCTCATGTAATGTACTGTGGTTCTAATGATGAGGGCTGAGGAATGTATATACATTTATTCTTCGTAACATGGGGCATTCAGCTATCTGAACACATTCTTTGCTTTTCTAGGTGTTCCTATGGATGAGGAAGGAGATGTAAGGGTATGTGTCGATGCCGAGAGCGAGGAGCAATCGATTACAGTAAGTAGCGAAGAACGATTTTCAAATTCATTGCGTTTCACATACAACTAATTTCAGTGAACTAGCGAATACGATTTTCTGTTTATATATCAGAGAGTTAAAGAAAACAATTTTTAGTACGGTTTTCTGTGTGTGCGTCTCTAACATTTTCAAGAAATAATTATGCTCAATATCTTATTATTGTAGGTAGCGTCAGTGAGAAAGATAAATGGCCCAGGGCGAGAGTGAAATTCCAGAGTGAGTGCGCGAGATGGCGGCTGCTGCAGAGGAGCTGAAAGGTAGCGCCATCTTGTGCTTTCGGAGGAGGATGAGGGAGTACTGGGCTGGGTGGGAGAGCTACTGGGAAACCTGACTGAACTGCTCAATGCTTGGACACAGAGTGGAAAAGGTGATTATAATGTAACTGTTGTCGTTACAGCATGTAATTATTATTATTCTGAAATGTAATTTGTTTACAACATATATTTTTTTTTTAAATCTTGACCATTGTACTTAATTTTTTTCTTTATTCGTATGTTACAGAGGCACCACAATCGCCACCAGCACCACAACAGCTAGCTGTGGCACAAGTGCCTAAAGTGGTCGTTGTGGGGGACGGAATAAAATACACGCCTGAGCAGCATGTACCGCCATGCAAAGCACCACTTGTAGCTGCATGAGAGTTGGCAGCATCAGCTGCGGCCACTGCAGTGCCGGCCCCTGCACCGTCTCATACCCGCTAGTGTCCATGGGTGGTTCAGTCGGAAGAAGAAGAATAACAACAACAACGATCTCCCACCCCTAGGCTGCTGGGTGTGAATGCTCCAGCATGTAGCATCAGTAGCAGCATTGTCAGACACCGTCATCGCAACCAGCGTGTTCCCACTGGACCTCACTGTCACATCCTCATTCTACTCCGAATCTGACTGTTCGCCCTCTCTGGCAACGAAAGGTATATGTTCCTCGGCGTGTACCCCTGTACACCCCACCAACTCAACCATCAACAGGATGGACCTCGTCACCCTGTAGTAGTAGTAGTAGTAGTAGTAGTATTACTAATAGAGATGATCCTGTGGCTAGCGGCAGTTCCCTCTACTGTCCTTTTAGTCAAGGACATCATGTCAGTGACACCATACCGCAGTTAGAATACCCGGTGATTGCAGACACGTTTGAGGAGCGAATCTCGTTCAGAAGGATCGAGATATGGCAGGAGGCTACCGCGACCCTGTCGAGTTTCTAAGGGCATGCCTTCCTGTCGTGGAAATGGAGCTCCTCAAAGTAGCCAATGACCAGCAGTATCCCGCCATTAAGAGCAGTGCGGTGCTCTGTGTTGAACTATCGCATCCCCCCAAAGTTGCCACTGGCATTGAAGAAACAAGTCTTGATTATCTTTGGGGAGGGAGGAGGGGGGGGAGAGGGAATGGCATGATAAAGCAGAGCACGTCAATCGCTGAGCGGTTTCGAGGATCCACCTTGAGTGCTATACTGGCCCCGTTTTCCGAGATGGAAGCGAGAGGGTCAGCTAAAGCCGTATACTACACCTGGGCATTCATACACGTGTCTATGATGCGGTAAATGGAGGGTGGAGCTATGTCAATCTCCCTAAAGATATAGATAATAAGAGGGCATGCATTAATGTCGAAAATAGAAAGCATCAGGTGTCGATCTCCTCATTAAGATCCAGGAACTACCTAAATATGAGGCGCAGAATATCGGAATATTGGTACATGTTTATGGCCTGGAGAAGAAAAGCAAGCCAGATGAGGAGGACAAGAATACTGTCATCGGCCCCCTCAATTTCTCAGAATTTGCCAGCGAGCATGAGATGTATGTAAACATGCTACTCTTCTCTGAAGGTGATAATTATCATTATGTTTGGATCAAAGACATGTCAAGGCTCCTTTCCGCCCAACTGAGTACAGTAAATGGCATATTTGGTTAAGGTGCCTCAGCGCCTTTTGCTCAGACAACTTATTAGCTGAGCATCTAGTAGATTATACTTCCAAGGACACGGCATGTGTTTTTATGCCCACTGAGGAAGACAAATTCATAAAGTTTAAAAATGATAACCACCAGAAGTGATGCCAGTTTGTAGTTTTTGTCGACTTTGAATGCCTCCCAGCTTGTGTGACCCGCTGTGAAGGTGTTCCCATCACCTCAGATACCACCTTTACAGAAAAACATGTACCATATGCGGCAGCATACCAAATTGTATCGTCCTATGATTCAAGTCTTAACCGCTACAAATCTTATATCGGGGATAATCCTGCGGTTTGTCTGCTCACTGAATTCTAAAAACTTTCATGGGAGGTTGATGAGCTTTACAGAAGACAACGTTCTCATGAACAAATCGAAGAAGAATGAAGATTTGTTCAATAACGCAGTTGACTGTCATAGTTGTGGGCTGTCGTTGGATAGAAAAGCGGAAACTCCTTGTAGGGACCATTGTCATCTTATGAGGAAGTTCCGTGGCGCAGCTCACAATACGTACATTTTGAAGTACTCATTTTCTTCCACAATTTAAGTGCTTATGACGCTCACTTCCTAGTTGAGCATTTGGCTGATTTTGGGGTGGAGAAAGATCAGTTCAGTGTCCTACCTGAGAGCGTCGAGAAATACATTTCATTCTCCAAACGAATGACGCCAAGGACTACGCTCTACTTTCTTGACACGCTACGTTTTATGCAGACGCCACTCCAGGAACTCGTTGGAACTCCACCTCGGGGGGGTATGCATATCACTCAAGTTGCATTTCCCGATGAGGAATAGTTTCAACATGTCACTAGGAAGGGGGTTTTCCCATACGAGTATGTGGGTAGTATGGCAGAACTCATCGAAACCAGGCTACCCGACATTGCATTCTACAGCCACCTCACAGGCAATGCCATAACAGATGCAGAGTATGAGCATGCTATGAATGTCTGGTGGGACTTCAGGAGAGTAAGCACTGCTTTACATGGGCACCCACGTGCGCCTGCTTGCGAACGCTTTCGAGAAATTCCAGAGTCTATACATGACCACATATTGTCTGGCTCCCACCTTTTATTAGACGACACCAGGATTGTCTTGGGACTCAGTGCTCGAGAAAACGAAGTGCAGCATCAAATTATTGACTGATGCTGACATGATTTTTTTCTTTGAATGAGGGATCCGTGGAGGACTTTGCCAATGTATCCATAGACACGCAAAGGCAAATAACCCATGGATGGGTGATATGTTCAGCGCATCCCTTGACTTTAATTACATAATGTACTTGGCTGTAAGTAACTTATACTGGCACACCATGCAACAATCACTGTCGATTGGTGAGTTTTGATGGGTCCCCGAAGACGAATGCAAGGGACTGGGTGGAAAAATCATGGGGAGTACAGCAGCTGATTCTGACGAAGGATGTGTGGTGGAGGTAGAACTCTCATACCTTATTAGTTTGCATGATGCACAAGCCAATTTGCTGTTGTGTCCAGAGCAACTATTTAAGCGAGATGGTTCCACCCCAAAACTGATGACTATGTTGGGGAATAATCAGATATACATTATTCATTATCGTGATCTCCAGCAGTGTCTCAGCTTGGAGATGGAGGTGGTTAGAATTACCTGGGCTATCTCCTTCAAGCAGTCCCCCGAGTTGAAGGACTGTATTGATTTGAATACAAGACAGAGAGCTTCTGCGACATGTGACTTTGAGGAAGATTTTCGTAAATTAATGAATAATTCAGTTTTTGGCAAAACAATGGAGACTGTATGGGAACAACTTGAAATTTTGATTGGAACCGAATGGGGTGGGCGGTATGGCGCAAGAAAACGCATTGCCAGATCAAAATTTAAGCGGGTCACCATATTCAAGAAGAACTTTGTTGCTGTGGAGATGGTGACGACTGCAGTAGAGTTTACAAAACGTATGTATGTTGGGATGTGCATAGCAGACATATCAAAACTCAACATGTATGGTATGGAAAACTAGTATTCGACCCAGAATGCACGAGGTGTACACTGTGCTGCAGTCTAAAATTGGCCTATCCGCTCATGACGATAAAAGGTTCGGTTCATTTATGATGATGGGATTAAAACTCTCCTGTACAGACACTACTCACTTGCAGTGAGAGAAGGGGGGGGGGGGACTCGTAGGGAGGGAGAGAGACAGAGAGAGAGAGAGAGACAGAGAGAGAGAGAGAGTGTGTGTGGAGTGTGTGTGTGTGTGTGTGTGTGTGTGTGTGTGTGTGTGTGTGTAGGTGTAGGGTAGTATGACCCTTTTATCTTAGCGTAAGTAATTGTATGTGCATATCACGTAAGCATTTATTTATTTATGATCTATGTACACATGCATATACACACATCATGTGTGCAAAAAAAGATAAAAAGAAAAAAATGTATATATCTCAGGATAGAGAGATGTGTGTGAAAAAAGTTAAGTAAAAAAAGTTAAAAAGCATAAAAAAGATATAGAAATATTTCTTTTCTATTTATGCTTTTTAATAAATATATTTATTGATTCATACATCATATGCATGTACTCTGTATACATATGCACCACATGTATCTTGCAAATAGAATAGTTTTTAAGTTTTCACCTGCTGCTGGCCATCCAAGTCAGATTAGGTTTTAAATGTATATATCTGTATAGCTCACAGTCCATCAGAATTATAGTAAAAACCTTTGTTACTGGTGCTGTGGAAATTAGTTTCTAAGTGTACACAGTCCATCACTATTATTGTAAAAGGTATGCTACTGAGACTGTGGAATTTAGTTGTAGTAGTAAAAAAAGTATCTCCACATTAGTTTTTAGCATAGATTTATATATCTGGAAAAATTGTAAATATTCTCATCCAGTGTTACTGATAAAAAAAACTGTAAAAAAATATTCTCAGTCAGTGTTACTGTTGTAGTGTGTACGTTAAAAGTATCTCTCCATTGGAATAGCAGTCAAATTGTACCTTAAGAACCATACTGTAACTCAAGAACTGAACTGTATCTCAAGAAAGTAATTGTAGTCTCAAGATCTGAATTTTAATCTCAAGAAGTATAATGTAGCTGTGTGAAGTGAATAAACGAAAAAATTCGTTACCATATGTCTTTGTTGTTGTTGTGATTTACAAAAAACCAATCCCCTATTGCATTATGTTTGTATATACTGTATAAAGGCTGTTCAGGACACTAATGACATTACTTTTTCTGAAGATGAGTGCTATTAAGGAGGTGAAGTTTAAGACAGAGACAAACAAAATATAGAGAAAGGTCGCACGGAATTATATCTATCGTGCAACACGTATTGGATTATGAGAGCAGGAGACACGTGACTGCCAAAGACATACAACAAACATGTCTAAAATTATATCTCCTGTGCTTGAAGAAAACCACAGACATAGCATCTGGACGAAACTGTACACTATCAAAGCGCGAACCGGGCGAAGAGAAATCATGCACATATTATGTAGTAGAAATTCATTTATTTCTCACCTAACTTGATAGTAATTTTACATTTTCATATGCAGACACAACAACACTACTTTCACACATCTTCTTCTTGAGTCAATGGAGAGCAGGACACCTTTAGAATTCCAGGTCTGGAATATCTGCAAACTTGAAGATTCGACGCATCCATGAGATCTTCTCCTTCCCCTTCAAACGGATGATGGTATCCGTGTGGTCGAACAAGCAAAGCGACGTCACCATATCTTTACAGAGCAAGCCAGGATCATCTCAGTGAATTCCATGGTAGAAATGTGTGAACTACTTTGTACTCTTCCTTTTTTGAGCGTACCTCACATCCTTGAATGACCTTAGTGATTCAATGTTTGCTGGGAATGTCTCTATTATTCTGGCATCTTCTGTGTATGTTACGAATGCAACATGTTGCTATGAATATGAACTGTCTACGCTCATCATCATAGAAACCCTGAGCACCTGCAATGATGTTCACACCTTGAGATACAATTGTGGAATGCTCTGGGTATGTCACAGCACATGTTCATTTTACAGCTCGCTGCACAACACCGGTGAGCAGGCAATGACTAATCACACTGTCATGTAGAACTAGAGCATACGCTGCAGTGTGTTCCGGGAAATTTGCTGAAGACTCAAATTCATTTCGTACATCTATAGGCCCAGATTTAATTATCTCGTTCTGTTCTGAGCAGTCTGTTGCGATGATAGCTCCCTGAATTTCCGTGGACTGAGTAGACGCCTTCCTCCTCCTTCTTCTTCTTCTTCAGCACTTTCATAGTAAGAAGCACGAAACCTCACGTACATGTCATATTCTAGACTGTATACATTTTCAACCCCCTGCAGGTGTAAATTGTCATATGGGCAGAAGTCTAAATTCAAGTAAACTTTGGCATTAGTTAACTTGCAGTTGTCGAATACAATGGAATCCCTCTTCTATCAGTCTGAAACGCAAGTATGATGAATCTAGGCGTCTCTAGCTGCGAAAAGGTTTTAATAGCCCATGTTCGTCTGCTTGCAGTCGGTAGCACTGGGTACTCGATAACCTCCCAAGAATGGAATGTTAGTGATACGTTTGTACCAGCATCCAGACGTTTAACAGCTTCAAATGCTCCTTGTCTTACACATTGATGTGAGACATTTCTCATATTATCTTGCTGATTGTGATCGTATTCTCCTCTTGAGCTCCTTGAATGTGTAAGTTATTATCCGTTGCACTCCGTACCAGAATGAATTCCTGTTTAGCATTCGTAATAATCTGCTTCATCTCCTCAAAGTACCCCACTAGCATTTTTAGAGTATGCATGCAATAAATCTTTTGTACTCTGCAACTTTTCTATTCACTGGATCGTTTTGGAACCATCTCGCATTTCCTAAACCATCCATATCCGTGGCTGATGCAGGGACGTATGTTCTAAGGGTTGATGTTACGCCACCATTGCGTGTACAGTGGATCTCAGACCCACTGAGTTCATAGCGTATTTCTTGAAACAGGAATGCTAAAGCTTTATGTGTAAGCTTGGATCCCACTTTAGCGCTGCTGCCGGTTTTCTTGAATGTTCCCTCCAAATAAATGAAACTCTTGCGTGGAAGCATCAGCGCATCTTTGTGCTGGATGGCAATCTTAATTTCATCATTCTTGTTAAATGTGGTTGAATCATAAGATTTATTCAAGAAGTATTCCTGACGTATAATTCGCTCATCATACTCAACTTGACAGCTTATATGTAGTGAGGACGTCATTGCGAGGTTTCAGGCCAACTGATTTAAGAAACTCATAGTTCGTATGTGTTATCACTGATGTTCAGCAACGAAGTGGCATGCTGAGGATTGCGTGCACTGTTTTACATAGCACACCCATCCTGCCTTAGATGTACTCGTAGTATGATTTCCTCATCGCAGAAGTTAACAAATAGCTTATTCTAGTCCACAATACGCAACTCCAAATAGTCCAATGTCTGAACTGTCAGAGGAAGGTATATTGGAGTGGTGGGAGTCTCAACAATCCTACACCTTGTTGCAACTGAAGGGATGAATCCGTAAATAGTATGACTCAGACTGTCGTTGAGATAGGAGTTCGTTGCAATGTTACATTCGACTCGGATTGTGCTGAGATGCAGTATGTCCACTGTCTGATCTGACTTGTGAAATTTACAAGGATCCATCTTCAAAACCTTTGTGGTTAAAGCCAATCTATGAATTCACAGTCCTTGTTTGACATTTAAGAGTATTGATGTTTTCACGTAGCTCAATACTTTTTCGAGACTCTTTTAAGACTTCGTTTAAATAGTCGATATCGTATGCTCTAGGTTTTGTTTCCATAATTTCTTTTTCACCATTAATATCCAGATGCAGTTCATTGTTAGCCTCGGCGATATTTGGGATGCTGTTGTACGTCTCCAGTTCAGTCAATGCAATACTCCATTCACCAATGCTCAAATTAATTAGCGAGAAGTAATTTGTACGTAATACAGATGCTCGTTCTTTTAAAGTCAAAGTGTGCGACATTGCATCTGGATCTCAACCGATGAAGGAATGTTTAAAGCTCATCCTTACATTTTCTTCTTCTTCTTCTTTGTAAACGTCAAAAGAAACGTGATGCACAGACGTCCGCAGATATGTATATTAAAGTCCTGATAGCGCCGAAAATTGTAGAACACACGTATTTTGCGAGTTAAGTATCGTTGCAATTCTTCTGGCGGTTGCAAGTCACGAGATGGATCGAAATAGTAGACGGTATTTGCAGTTTTCATAACATATGACTCTCAGTGGGTGCCGGGACCTCCAGGAACATCTAAATCACAGTAACGCATTCAGCAGGTTTCCACGTAGTCTTCGGTAATGTATCCCGCATAATAACACCACGGAACCTTGGAATGTTGAATTTTTTCTCTAACAAACCTAAGAAGATCAGTATTCTTGAGTGGCCGATGTGGTAAGACTGCTAATAGGCTTTTTTTGTTTATGAATAGACCAAGCCCTTTCCTGCACCGTTTCAGGTATAGTCCTTTTCCGATGGCTGCGGCTTCGATCAAGCGGTTACGTCTTCTTGCTTCTTCTAACTGCGCTTGGGAGTTTTGCGCGTTCTTGACTGTTTGAGCAATAATTGCGGCACCACCAGCGAGGTATCCTACCACCGAGAGAGTGGAGAGGGCTGGGATGAGTGGTGAAAGAAAACCACCACACATCTTGGTTACCGGTAGAACTCGAGGTGCATTAACCGATCCTCTTCTTCTTCCCGCACCCTTCTGCTTTAGAGCGTTTTTAGTTGCATATATCGCTGTCAGGATGCAGTTCTCCAAACACCTTTGCTTCACACTCTTCTTCTCCTTTTCCTCCTCCTCCTCCTCCTCCTCCTTCAGTGTACAAATTGCAGCATTCATAACTCGCTTGAAATTCATCACTCCTAAACGCAACTTAATTTTTCCACATATGTTTTTATCAACTGCAGATGCTCCAATGTGTCTACTTATACTAACATAATTTCATCTGCATATCACCTTAGCCTTATCAGCTAAAATTCTGTCTGCAATTTGACGACTTGGGAGATCTTTATTTGCATGATATGCAATGCCCTGTTCCATGCTCGCTTCGTCAAGCAGACTAGTCCCCTTATCACCTCGTGCCAAGCATTTTTGAAGTACCACTACCTCCTCTATTGCATCTCCTAGCACGCTTGTTACGGTGGTTGTGGACTGCGCACCCCATTACATAGTAAATCATTGGCATCAATCCATCTGTTTTGTGCTGCAGGAATACCAAGCCCTTTGACTAGCGCTCTATTTCCCCGACGTCTTATGACTCTCCCCGCGATAAACACGTCGGGTTCTGAGCTTTTGTGCAACTCCGCAGTGTAGAAGTAATCTGCAATTTCTTCACCTTTACTATCCTTCAAGATATAAGTTCTAGGTTTCGTTCTTTGCACCTTTGAAACTGTAACTATCTCTGTTGACCAGTTTGGTAAGTATTATTTCTTAAATGCTGTCTTATGTTTTGAGATACGCACCAAATCACCTACATTAAATTTCTGTTCGCGTGGATCCAGCATTTTAATAGTGTCCATGAGTCCAGTATCACGAACAACGATTAAAAAAAAACAATAGCTCTGAGCACAATGGGACTTAACTTCTGAGACTTCTGAGGTCATTAGTCCCCTAGAACTTAGAACTACTTAAACCTAACTAACCTAAGGACATCACACATCCATGCCCGAGGCAGGATTCGAACCTGCGACCGCAGCGGTCTCGCGGTTCCAGACTGTAGCCCCTAGAACCGCACGGCCACTTCGGCCGGCGAAAATCGATTGGTCTCACTTTTATTGTGCTATGTTTGGTTCTATTATAGTGAGCAATTATTTCTGGGAGGAAATCTGTCCATTTTTATGGGCCACGAAGATTAAAACGCATCCACATTTGATCTTTTATTGCTCTGTTCAGACGCTCCACGATACTCGCCTTCAGGTGGGTGAATGTTCGATAGTGACGTATTCCATGCCGCTACATCACGGTCTTGACATACCTATTGTAAAACTCTTCACAGTGGTCGATTTGGAGGTTGCCCGGGCATCGATTCGTCCCTGTCCACAGCAAAAGCTCGAACACATTTACCCGTTTTTGTTTTAACATGTAATGTCAAGGCAAATTTGGAGTATGCATCAATAACCATTAAAATACATTTGAATCCATTATTCTCATGTGACTATTCTCTCATATCGACAAGATCCGCCCGCCATAAGCCATCCAAACCTTTAATGATAACATGCCTACGGGGGTATGTCTGGCGTGCTGGTTTGTGCAGTTCTCGAACTACTGTCTCCATATTTATATGATGATACCTCTCTCTCTAAGCTCAGAGATTGTTGAAACAGCCTCATTCCAGCGGGCTGTATTACCTGCAGCAGCTGATGCCATGAGCGGACGTAGTCGACCTATTAGCTCATTGGGGTCGTCACAATATACACTCCTGGAAATGGAAAAAAGAACACATTGACACCGGTGTGTCAGACCCACCATACTTGCTCCGGACACTGCGAGAGGGCTGTACAAGCAATGATCACACGCACGGCACAGCGGACACACCAGGAACCGCGGTGTTGGCCGTCGAATGGCGCTAGCTGCGCAGCATTTGTGCACCGCCGCCGTCAGTGTCAGCCAGTTTGCCGTGGCATACGGAGCTCCATCGCAGTCTTTAACACTGGTAGCATGCCGCGACAGCGTGGACGTGAACCGTATGTGCAGTTGACGGACTTTGAGTGAGGGCGTATAGTGGGCATGCGGGAGGCCGGGTGGACGTACCGCCGAATTGCTCAACACGTGGGGCGTGAGGTCTCCACAGTACATCGATGTTGTCGCCAGTGGTCGGCGGAAGGTGCACGTGCCCGTCGACCTGGGACCGGACCGCAGCGACGCACGGATGCACGCCAAGACCGTAGGGTCCTACGCAGTGCCGTAGGGGACCGCACCGCCACTTCCCAGCAAATTAGGGACACTGTTGCTCCTGGGGTATCGGCGAGGACCATTCGCAACCGTCTCCATGAAGCTGGGCTACGGTCCCGCACACCGTTAGGCCGTCTTCCGCTCACGCCCCAACATCGTGCAGCCCGCCTCCAGTGGTCTCGCGACAGGCGTGAATGGAGGGACGAATGGAGACGTGTCGTCTTCAGCGATGAGAGTCGCTTCTGCCTTGGTGCCAATGATGGTCGTATGCGTGTTTGGCGCCGTGCAGGTGAGCGCCACAATCAGGACTGCATACGACTGAGGCACACAGGGCCAACACCCGGCATCATGGTGTGGGGAGCGATCTCCTACACTGGCCGTACACCACTGGTGATCGTCGAGGGGACACTGAATAGTGCACGGTACATCCAAACCGTCATCGAACGCATCGTTCTACCATTCCTAGACCGGCAAGGGAACTTGCTGTTCCAACAGGACAATGCACGTCCGCATGTATCCCGTGCCACCCAACGTGCTCTAGAAGGTGTAAGTCAACTACCCTGGCCAGCAAGATCTCCGGATCTGTCCCCCATTGAGCATGTTTGGGACTGGATGAAGCGTCGTCTCACGCGGTCTGCACGTCCAGCACGAACGCTGGTCCAACTGAGGCGCCAGGTGGAAATGGCATGGCAAGCCGTTCCACAGGACTACATCCAGCATCTCTACGATCGTCTCCATGAGAGAATAGCAGCCTGCATTGCTGCGAAAGGTGGATATACACTGTACTAGTGCCGACATTGTGCATGCTCTGTTGCCTGTGTCTATGTGCCTGTGGTTCTGTCAGTGTGATCATGTGATGTATCTGACCCCAGGAATGTGTCAATAAAGTTTCCCCTTCCTGGGACAATGAATTCACGGTGTTCTTATTTCAATTTCCAGGAGTGTATTATGTGCCTGCTCCCCCTTCTCAATTACAAGGGCCTCAACATCTATTTTCCCCTCAACAGCCTCAACCTTTTCAGTTAAGTCGGTTATTTTCTTACCGATTTCATTAACTAACTCATTTAATGCGTGGATCAGTCTCAGAAGAGTCGTGTAATACGTCTCTAGCTCCTTGCGCATACCTCGAACTTTACGTACGATAGTCTGAATTTTCTCATCCATGTACAAGCAAATGTTCTGTCTATGTACACCGATCCTCTCGGGTTGAGAGCCAGACACGCGCGCGAATTTGTCCATTGTGCTGCGTATATTGATGTACTCACCTCTCTTACCGGGCTGTATATACAGAAACTCTTGGAAGTTTCGCATATACTTACCATCATTCAGTTTTCTTGTTTTATCAGTAACGAGAAACCCATGCTGTGAATGATTACAGCAATCGGCATATATCTTTACAAAATCATTGAACGACAGGTCAGTTCCTACATGTGCTTGGTAAATGTTTTTTTAAATTCAGATTATCTTGTTTAAAGGCTATAATGAAGTTTGCATTTCCCCTGACCAACTGTTTCCGGATTCTGGAATTTGTTTGGCTTAGATAAAGTTCTTCAGCACCCATATGACGATTGAAACAAAAATATTTTCGAATTTGGTCTTGGTTTTCCACAGAAACATCGTCAAATATGAACACAGTGTTTGGCTTTACATTTTCAGGTGTGGGGATATCACCGCTTTAACTGAATGTCGTGTATGTAACGCCTTTTACACCGCGCAATATCTCCGGTAATAGCTGATACTTGGGCTGAAATAGCGTTTCTGAAAATACACAAACATGTTCAAATCGAACTGTATGTACGTGTGTTAGGAACGTCATGAGAACATTAGTATTGCCACAGTTGGATGCACCTACAATAATTCCTCGTATATTATTAGTATTTCATTCTTCTTCTTCTTCTTCTTCTTCAGGCCTTCTTTTGCATCTTCACAGGATCAGTCACCAACAACAAAGTCCTTGTGACGAGGATGTTTCACCCACTCTGCCATGATACCGACTTTGTCAGATACCGACAAGTAGTGGTCATATATAGAAACACACACTTGTAAGAATGGTAATAGTATGTGTAGCCACTATAGCTCTGTCATTTAACTAACTGACCTATATTGGCTACACAGAAATCATTCATTTTGACAATGACTGACGAGGAGGTGTTTGAGGCAATTATCTGCTGTTGCATCGAAAATAATGATATTAATAAGCGTAGTACTTGAACTATAATGAAAGAGGTATGAAACAAAACACAAACACAGTTTGAGATTACATACATACACATTATTTATTTAAATATCACACAGCGGATGCAATATTAAAAAAAAAAATCATCAGACTCTGTCTTTATCTTCTTCACACCTGTACAATATTTCCCAAATAAAGCTTTTTTATATGCAACAAATTCTGCACATATCTCCTTCAAACTGATGAGCGCCTCATAATACTCTGGTTTTTCACATGCACATTTAACCTGTTTCTCTTTCGGCTCTGTGTTCATATGCAAACAAAGGTACTTCTCCAAATCATCAACATGTTCAGTATGCACAAGTAGAAAGTTTACAACACTGTATGTGGAATCTATGCTTGGCAGCCAACGACTCAGTCTGCCCAATGCAAGGCGGGTGCACTATCAACGTAGTATAAGTTCATAACTGAGGTGTGCTATAGATAAACAGACTTGTCGCCCGATTTCACACATAGTGCCGAGTCATCATACACTGTTGTAATAAATAGTGTCACACCAGTAAGGCAAATGTTGGGGGGAGGGGGGGGGGGGGTGAAGGGCTGTACGAGTTGGATAATATTCTGTGGTCATCTGCTGATTGATGTAGCGCTCTATACGACATATTTCGTCCCAGTCGAACTCAGAAATAGGCACTTTGACAACCTTTTGACGCATTTTCAATTTGTATCCTCACATGCAAGCCCCAGTCATGATGTGTTTCTATACCGACATTTACACATTTCGTTCACTGGGAGTTAAATTGTATGTAAGACTGAAAAGTATGGGCACACTTCTTATCCATAGCATCTGCACTCTGTCCTTGCACTAGCACAGGGATATTCTGCTGGGATGGGTCAAATGTCAGTGACCAGTACTGTCTTCCATCTTGCTGTTGTTTGGGATCACCAGCAGCAGGCAAGGCATTGGGAACAGACCGCACATCCTCATCACACAAATCAATTAGTGGGACAGACAATAACAGCTCTGTGTCCTGCTCCAGCAAGTGGGCTATGTGTGGAACCTTCTTCTTATCCACAGCATCTTCACTCTATCAAAGTACTACCACAGGGATGTTCCGATGGGTTGGGTTATATCTCAGTGACCAGTAATGATATCCATCTAGCTGTTTTTTAGAACCACCAGCAGTATTCGAAATGTCAGGAACAGACCGGGTGTCCTCATCACCCAAATCGATAGACAACAACAGCTTCTTATCCTGCTCTAGCAAGTGGCCTATGTGCGCTACAGGATCCCACGTGGTCGCTACAGGTTCAGACATGCTGGAGGTTGTTGCAGGTGCTGCGCTACAGGATCCCACGTATTCGCTACAGATTCGGAAATGCTGAGGGTTGTTGCTGCTGCAGGTCCAGAGGTCAGTGCAGGTCTCTACAAGATGGTGGCTGAGGTCGCTGTGATTCCAGACGTGGCGGACGTCAACATGTTGGTGCTCGCCCCTGCAGGCCTCGACATGTTGAAGACTACTGCTGAACAAGGAGGATGAGGAGAAAGTGTTACATACAGACCAAGACACGAAACAACCAGTAACAATACTAATGCTAACTACAGACAAAGATGTGATATGAGTGTCTTACTTTTCCATTTCTTTCTGTTCAACAGGGCCGTGCTGGCTCTCGGCTGCTGCTGCTGACACTTCATGGTTCTTCTTCTTCTTCTTCTGCTGCTGCTGCTGCTACTACTACTGCTGGCTGACTGCGTTAGACTGAGGCCAAGGAGCTGCTTAGCCCGCCCTATACCTTCTCTGACGATATCACTAGATACTGCCATCCTATTGGCTGAAGCCTATCACGTGACTGGATTCAACATTCCTGTTGGTTCTCACCCTTTTTTTCTGGACCACCAATTTGGATTAAGTCACAGGAGGGGAGTGGGGAAGGGTTGACAGTGCCCTCTGGTGGCGGTGTTGAGAACTAGGCCACTTGGTATCCAAACATCGAGCTTGAACGCCTATGGTTCATTGTGAAATAGGGCGAAGTTGATGTGGGGTGTGTAATGGATCTGGGAGATGTTATTTTTTTCACCGTATTTGTCGATACCGAATTGTAAATGTTTTCTTATATTTTTGTCAGAATTTATTATAATTTGTCTTATTATATGTTAATTTACTTCTGTTTTTGAGAGTAAAAGCATATTGATTACTATTAGAAAATATATCGAAGAATAGCAAAGAGACTGATTACAAGTGGAAACTTGTGAACTGTGTAAAATATCTTTGACGTTGGAGTCGTCTTTGACTATAGTAAGTCGGCAACTAACTCTTGGTGTGTGTTCACGGAAGAACAATGTGAAGGTCGCAGTCATAAATAATTTTGAATTATGTTAATATTATTTTTGTATTAACTAAAAAGAAGAAACTACATTTGAAGAAACTGTATTTGAAACACCAAAATGAGAGAAACACGTTGAACCACGTCTTTTCTGCAGCCGACAACGATGCATTGTGGAATCATACTTAGACAACTGAAGCCAAGACTAATATCGCCTTGCAAACGTCTAACGGAAAAGGTACTGTCACGAAATATGGCAAATTTAAGTAAATAAAAAATAGTGATCATATTTTCAACTTGTGTCTTAGCCGGGATGCCATATTTCAACTGGGGGCTCAGCCGGGATATTGTGTTCACGAGATCTTCAACAGTGCTACGAGGAAGAAAATTTTTGTGTGTTAATACCAGTTTCTTCAGAATGTGTGTTACAGTGTTTGTGTTCATCGGGAAGTAAAAGTTTTGGAGAAGAAATGTTTTGGCAAAAAATATAATTTTCGACAGAAGAAATTACTTCAAGAATTTTGGTCAACAATCACATGGATGGAAAACGTGGTTTTCCAACAGTAGAAGAGTGTTCCAGATAAGTCACGAAACCCTCGTATTTTGTTAAAACAATATTTTTATCTTGTTTTGTATTGTTGTGTATAAATTTTGTTCTTCACAATGACATGAGATTTTCGAGAGTATTGTGCCTAAAGTAGAAAGTAGTAATTTAATAAACTTCGAACATCAAGACAGGTCAAATGAAACAGAAAGAACCAATCAATTTGATTTAAAACGTTTTCTTGTAAATTTCACGAAAGAAATTAAACAGTTGACGACAATAAGACTTACTGGGATGAAAAAATTGATAACATTTTGTTGCAAATCAAAGCAGTCAATACCCAAGTGGGTGAGCTTTCGAACGGAGTTGGCAGTGTTGAGGAAAAAATTGAATCTGTGGAAGCAAAAGTAAATGAAATTGATGTTAAATTGAGTGGTGAAATTAATACTGTAAAAAATGAGTTACTGATAGATAGGGAAAGAAATTTAATTGATTTTAATGAGATAAAAGGGGAAATTAAAAATTTGGATGAGAATACAAAAGTTTTAGTAAAAAATGTAGAACAAGAAACCGACAATCGTTTGGTTACTCTAGAAGAAAAAGTAGAATGCAATGATTTAGAAAACAAAAAATCTGTCAAAGAACTTAGCGAAAAAATTGAAAGTTTTGACATTGAATTTCAAAGCAAAAATTACAATGTCAACACATGTAATCTTGTATCTAATATTCCAGTGAAGCACTTTTCGGTAGATGGACCCTTACATCCCATTGATTTTTGCAGTATTGTAAGGATTGTTTTTTACCTCACTCACCAGATGAAATAAAAATTAAATTTGTGAAAAAATTCTTGGAAGGGGAAGCTTTGACTTGGGCAAACCAGATTGTAGCTTTGGGGATGACCTTTTCAGAATTTGAATCAAAATTTCTGAAAAATTTTGGGATGATCTTAAACAAACTAGAATCAAAAGTGAATTTTTGAATGGGAGAAACTATAGAGAATCAGATGGGAACATGAAACAATTTTGCAAAAGTGAACTTCAAAAACTTATTCATTTAACAAAACCTTTGGATGACTTGAACAAAATTGATACCTTAAAGAGAAGATTGCCATCAGCAATGCAGTTGAGTTTAGTTCAATGTCCTGATAGTAATGTAGAGCAGTTTCTCAATTATATTGAAAAGTTGGATAGGGTAACAACAAGAACACACAGTGGGTTTACTCAGAAAGGTAATGGTCAAAATTGGGGAAATGATAACTTTCAAAAAAGGGAACAAAACAATTATCATGGTGTCAGTCAAAATTCAGGGGGATACAACAATTTTGAAAAGAAGGACCATAATTTTTATCCAAAACAAGAACAACATTTTCGCGTTAATAATCAACAA
This sequence comes from Schistocerca serialis cubense, assembly GCF_023864345.2. Classification (NCBI taxonomy): domain Eukaryota; kingdom Metazoa; phylum Arthropoda; class Insecta; order Orthoptera; family Acrididae; genus Schistocerca; species Schistocerca serialis. Next base: position 374,748,961 of record NC_064640.1, read on the forward strand.
AATAGAGAACACTTTAGGGATCAAAATCACAGAAATTTTGATAGAGGTCAGTACAATAGAAACTACCAACAATCAGGTAATGTTTGGCATAGGAATGGGATCAGAAATGTTGATCAGAGACATTGGCAGAACCACAATCAGCAGTTCAAACAGGAACCGGAAATAAAAAACGAGTAGACGCCCCCTTGAAGGTCCACAAGGTTGAGGCAGAAGGTGAGCATGATGAAAGGACCAATGGATGTGACTATCATAAACCCAAACAGGACAGTTCCAAACCTAAGCTATCACATGAGGTCATTAGTTGTTACTTATTGAAAAAATTTCAAGAGGAAAATAATGATGATAAAGATAACATTTTCAGTACACAAGAACATACAGTAGATAAAAGTAATTGTGATTCATTTAATTTAACAGAGTTTTACACTTGGGCAGAAAAGAACAACACTTTGTCAGATGATGTAATATGTAGTAGTTCAGAGATGTGTGTGAATGAAAGAGAGAATGCATGCTGTGAGAATGAAAATGTTGGTGAAAGGGATCTGGTAACTTTAGAAAGGGGAAATAATATTTTGGGGGATAATTTGAATGTGTATGACCTGAATATGTGTAATGATAATGATGTTGTTGATAAAGTTGATAATGATGGTAATGGTATTGATGATGATGTTGAGGAAAGGTATTTCATTAGTTTAAATAGGGAGTTGGGTATACACATGGTTGAAAATGGATTAAATAGTGAGAATATTATAGAAATTCCCAGGGATGTTACCAGGATGAATAAAGCTCACAAGCTGGATGTATGTGAAAGTGTGAATTTTGATGTTGTTGGTAAAGAATCTGACTACACAAATAACGATGACACATGTATAACTTCTAACCTAAGTGAAACTTTTACAGATACTAATGATACACACACATTTCTTATGAATATATGGCTGAACAGTGAAACTATTTCTTTTGACAAGAACTTTAGAAAGATGCTTATTATGTATGTGAAACTGTATTTCCTGAGTGGTGGAAAAAGATGAGATATTTTATTTTTGAAAAGCTGAAGGATAAGTACTTTAGTAGTAAACAATGTGATTTGGATGAAAATTCTTGGCTATTTGAGATAATAGAGAGTACTCTGACAATTTTGTGTCTTGTGCAAATTTTATAACTGTGACAAATAATACATGTAATGATATACCATATGATTCTGATAAGTATAGGTTTGGGGAAATTGAAAGTGATTTATTACATGAGGATACAGGTTCTGAGAAAAGTGATCAATTTTGCAGTCCTTATATAAAAGTTCAAATTGGGTCATGGATTGGTAAATGTTTAATTGATACAGGAAGTGAGATCTTGGGAATATCTGAAAGGTTAAGCAAGAAATTGAAAGTGGGAAAAGATTATGTTGAAATGCCAGTTGTTGTGGTAAAGATAAAAGGTGCTACTGGGAAGAGCAGTAAATTGGTAAAAAGCCAGGCTTTAGTGACATTTTTAATTGAAGGCAAGTTGTTCACACATGGATGTTTTGTAATTCAGGAATTTAATGAGGATTTTCTTTTGGGTATGAATTGGATAGTAAAAGTAAATACAGCATTTGATCGGGTTGGAAGAAAACTTCTGATAGAAACTAGTGAAAGGGAATACATTCAGACAAATTTTGTGAACACACTTGGTGATCAGAGTAATGGAAATTTTGACAGTATCAATTTACTAAAAGAAAATGGATTGGAGAATATTGAAACTCATAGATTTGATACTGATGAAGTTGAATTTGGGAATTTAGTAAATTTGAAAATTTCAGAAACACTAAATTTATCTGGGGAGCAAAAACAACAGTTAGAAAATCTGCTGTGGGAATATAGTGATGTTTTCAGTGACATACCTGGAAGGGTAAAGGGTTATCAGTGTGAGCTTCAGGTAAAACCTCATGAACCATTTTTCATAAAACCATGCAGTATTGCAATATCAAAAAGACCTGCTGTTGAGAAAGAGCTGAAAAAGATGGAAGGATGTAATATAATAGAAAGGAGTATCAGTGCATATAATAATCCTCTAGTAGTAGTTTCGAAAAAAGATGGTGGAGTAAGATTGGTTTTGGACTCTAGACACTTAAACAAAATTTTGTTCAGACAGACAGACCATCCTGAAAATATTGATGAGTTACTCTATAAATTTACAGATATAAAATATATGTCAAGTTTGGATCTAACTTCGGGTTTTCATCAAGTACCACTTTCGGTTAATTCTAGAAAATATACTGCTTTCTTGTACAATGGTAAGAGTTACCAATATTGTGTTGTGCCATTTGGGTTAAATTCTTCTGTTTCCGAATTTATAAGAGCTTTGGATCACGTACTGGGGCAAGAACTTGCGTCTAAACTGATAATTTATGTAGATGACATTTTGGTTACAGGGCAAAATTGGGAGGAACATTTTTTGATTTTGAAGTCAGTTTGTGAAAAACTTAGAAAAGGGGGGATGACATTGAAATTAGAGAAATGTAAATTTGCAGTTTCTGAATTAAAATTTTTGGGTCACGTTGTCACAGACAAGGGAATTTTGGCAGATACAGAAAAAATTAAAGCAATTTCAGAAATTCCTATTCCTAAGACTAAAAAACAATTAAAGTCGTTCTTTGGGTTATGCGGTTATTTCCGAAAACATATAAATGGTCAGAGTCTGAATGCACCATGTTTAAGTCAATTACTTAAGAAAAACACTGTTTGGGTTTGGGATAAAAGTTTTCAGGAAGAGTTTGATAAAATTAAGCAAGAGTTGACGAAGCAACACTTATTACACAGACCTGATTTTAATTTACCATTTTGTTTGAACACTGATAGCAGTAATTATGGGCTTGGAGCAGAGTTATTTCAAGAAAGAGTAGAGAATGGAGTTAAGATACATTGTACCATATCATTTGCAAGCAGAATGTTGCTCAAGCATGAGAAAAGTCATAGAAAATCCACACCCTAATGCTTATCGTTTGGTGTATCCTAAGTCAAAGAAATTATTTGGTATCAGGAATGTTGTCTCTTTAAAACTGTATAAACAGAAATCATAATTTCAAAATTTAAATAACCTATTATCATCTAAAACAAAAGTCCTCCACTGGAATACGATTGTTAGAACAAAACTGCCTGTACAACCAAGTGTGTATATTTGCATGTATAAATTAATAATTTGAAGTCACATGTTAATTGAAACTGATGAAAAAACACTGTTGTAACGAAGAATGAGAGAAAGATTTATTTTTACTTTAAAAAAAAAAAAGTCTACATAGTGGGCATTTCTGAATTGTTCTAATTTTTGGAAGCTAAGTCTTCCCTGTGGGTGAAGGTATGCATGTGAGGACATGCATGCAAAGGTATAAGTTTCAAAACCAATTTTAGATAAAACCTCATGATATATGAGCAGTTTATTCTTGTTTATACTGATGTTGTGGGGAGCAAAAGTACTCTTCACAAGAATGTGACTTGTAGTAATATTGTAGTAGAGAGGAAAGTGTTCATAAATAATTGCAAAAAATTTAAATAATACTGATGAATCTTTAGCTGTACTAAAAGAAGAAAATCATAAGAAAAAAAATACAAAATAAAATAAAAACATGAGTGAAAAAAAATTTAAAAAGAAAATCATAAGCAAAAAAAATATTCAAAAGAAAAAAAACACTACACTATATATGTCCAGTATCATTTTTACTGTTACAATATGTAAGCATAATGAAATTAACATTAAACTAAAAAAAATTAATTAAATCTTATTCTAGGAAATGAGTTTTACCTTCCTATTACTTTCAATCTGTATGTTAGAATATTTCTCATGTATGTTTTATACCATGTATATTTGTCATGTCAAATAATTTCTTTGGGTATGAGATTGATGGGGAAGTATCATTGCAACAACAGCCAGTAACAAGTCCACAGATTCAAAGAGTCAAAATTTGGAAGAGGTTATCAGACTGCATCATTAGTGTACTAATTGTGTAATACATACCCATCACTGAGTGTGGTCGGGATTTTGTTGTATATGTCCATAACAACAAAAGCCCTGGGGAGCAGTTGTAATGGATCTGGGAGATGTTCTTTTTTTTACCGTATTTGTCGATACCGAATTGTAAATGTTTTCTTGTATTTTTGTCAGAATTTATTATAATTTGTCTTATTATATGTTAATTTACTTCTGTTTTTGAGAGTAAAAGCATATTGATTACTATTAGAAAATGTATCGAAGAATAGCAAAGAGACTGATTACAAGTGGAAACTTGTGAACTGTGTAAAATACACTCCTGGAAATGGAAAAAAGAACACATTGACACCGGTGTGTCAGACCCACCATACTTGCTCCGGACACTGCGAGAGGGCTGTACAAGCAATGATCACACGCACGGCACAGCGGACACACCAGGAACCGCGGTGTTGGCCGTCGAATGGCGCTAGCTGCGCAGCATTTCTGCACCGCCGCCGTCAGTGTCAGCCAGTTTGCCGTGGCATACGGAGCTCCATCGCAGTCTTTAACAATGGTAGCATGCCGCGACAGCGTGGACGTGAACCGTATGTGCAGTTGACGGACTTTGAGCGAGGGCGTATAGTGGGCATGCGGGAGGCCGGGTGGACGTACCGCCGAATTGCTCAACACGTGGGGCGTGAGGTCTCCACAGTACATCGATGTTGTCGCCAGTGGTCGGCGGAAGGTGCACGTGCCCGTCGACCTGGGACCGGACCGCAGCGACGCACGGATGCACGCCAAGACCGTAGGGTCCTACGCAGTGCCGTAGGGGACCGCACCGCCACTTCCCAGCAAATTAGGGACACTGTTGCTCCTGGGGTATCGGCGAGGACCATTCGCAACCGTCTCCATGAAGCTGGGCTACGGTCCCGCACACCGTTAGGCCGTCTTCCGCTCACGCCCCAACATCGTGCATCCCGCCTCCAGTGGTGTCGCGACAGGCGTGAATGGAGGGACGAATGGAGACGTGTCGTCTTCAGCGATGAGAGTCGCTTCTGCCTTGGTGCCAATGATGGTCGTATGCGTGTTTGGCGCCGTGCAGGTGAACGCCACAATCAGGACTGCATACGACCGAGGCACACAGGGCCAACACCCGGCATCATGGTGTGGGGAGCGATCTCCTACACTGGCCGTACACCACTGGTGATCGTCGAGGGGACACTGAATAGTGCACGGTACATCCAAACCGTCATCGAACCCATCGTTCTACCATTCCTAGACCGGCAAGGGAACTTGCTGTTGCAACAGGACAATGCACGTCCGCATGTATCCCGTGCCACCCAACGTGCTCTAGAAGGTGTAAGTCAACTACCCTGGCCAGCAAGATCTCCGGATCTGTCCCCCATTGAGCATGTTTGGGACTGGATGAAGCGTCGTCTCACGCGGTCTGCACGTCCAGCACGAACGCTGGTCCAACTGAGGCGCCAGGTGGAAATGGCATGGCAAGCCGTTCCACAGGACTACATCCAGCATCTCTACGATCGTCTCCATGGGAGAATAGCAGCCTGCATTGCTGCGAAAGGTGGATATACACTGTACTAGTGCCGACATTGTGCATGCTCTGTTGCCTGTGTCTATGTGCCTGTGGTTCTGTCAGTGTGATCATGTGATGTATCTGACCCCAGGAATGTGTCAATAAAGTTTCCCCTTCCTGGGACAATGAATTCACGGTGTTCTTATTTCAATTTCCAGGAGTGTATCTTTGACGTTGGAGTCGTCTTTGACTATAGTCAGTCGGCAACTAACTCTTGGTGTGTGTTCACGGAAGAACAATGTGAAGGTCGCAGTCATAAATAATTTTGAATTATGTTAATATTATTTTTGTATTAACTAAAAAGAAGAAACTACATTTGAAGAAACTGTATTTGAAACACCAAAATGAGAGAAACACGTTGAACCACGTCTTTTCTGCAGCCGACAATGATGCATTGTGGAATCATACTTAGACAACTGAAGCCAAGACTAATATCGCCTTGCAAACGTCTAACGGAAAAGGTACTGTCACGAAATATGGCAAATTTAAGTAAATAAAAAATTGTGATCATATTTTCAACTTGTGTCTTAGCCGGGATGCCATATTTCAGGTGTTAGGCAATATAAAAAAAGGTAGGCAGTTTCAGCACAAGGATCTACCTGTGTGAGCTCTGAAATGCATCTTCGTGCCATCCCATTGCATTGCCATTATTTTCGAAAAGTATTCACCACACGCTCATCCATTATGTTCTCTTTCCACTCATTGTGTAGGAGGCTACGGATACAGTCCTCAGCTGTGTGTTTGCATGTACTAAACTTATTAAATTCACCTGTGCTCATCAGCATTTTCTCAATTGTACACATTGATGCTTGTGCTGTAGTGGGTGAACATCTTGCCTCTTGTGCTTCGGAAGGCTGACTAGACTTTTATCGAATGATCTACAGTTACAGCACATGCATTTATCAGCATGAGTTGCGAGGTGTAGCTTAGCCCCATCCTGCTGCAACTTCATTATTTGATGAAGCGTATTCATCTTCTTCATACATTCACCAAATGTCTGCTTTCTGAGCATCGTGCAGGTGGCTATGGACACAGTGCTCAGTGCATGACTACAGCTAATATACCCATTAAACTCCTCCTCCAGCACAGATATTCATCCACTGAACATATATTACATAGTAAACAATTGTGTCCATCCTATTTGGATGCTCGGCACAGACTGAGGGGCCGGCCGAAGTGGCCGTGCGGTTAAAGGCGCTGCAGTCTGGAACCGCAAGACCGCTACGGTCGCAAGTTCGAATCCTGCCTCGGGCATGGATGTTTGTGATGTCCTTAGGTTAGTTAGGTTTAACTAGTTCTAAGTTCTAGGGGACTAATGACCTCAGCAGTTGAGTCCCATAGTGCTCAGAGCCATTTTGAACAGACTGAGGGAATTTCCCCCGCCGTTTTTCTCCGAACTGCCATCTCGAATTGTCACGGGAGGAGAGGGGGGAAGGGCCAACAGTGTCCTCTCCTGGTGATATGTGAACTAGGCCAGTAGGACTACAGACCTCAAGGTGAACACGCTGGATGGAGCTACTGTCTATGACAACTCAAATTATTTAAATAAACAATATACCACAGTGCATACAAAATAAAGACTTACGTCTGCCCTATCCAACAGGGCTGCACAAACTGAGTCCTTTTCCTGCCAGTTTCCAGACGTGGGAGGGAAGGGGGGAGGGAGTCTGCAACATTCAAAGAAAAAGAAAATTTTATCTCACCAAAAGAAGTCATTATTGTTCTACATAGAATCAGTTTTTGATTCATGTCCTACAATTTCTGTCTAAGAAATTCGAAGCAGTCCTCAGGTAATACTTTTCTTTAGTTTCTTTTCAATAATACACTCCTGGAAATGGAAAAAAGAACACATTGACACCGGTGTGTCAGACCCACCATACTTGCTCCGGACACTGCGAGAGGGCTGTACAAGCAATGATCACACGCACGGCACAGCGGACACACCAGGAACCGCGGTGTTGGCCGTCGAATGGCGCTAGCTGCGCAGCATTTCTGCACCGCCGCCGTCAGTGTCAGCCAGTTTGCCGTGGCATACAGAGCTCCATCGCAGTCTTTAACACTGGTAGCATGCCGCGACAGCGTGGACGTGAACCGTATGTGCAGTTGACGGACTTTGAGCGAGGGCGTATAGTGGGCATGCGGGGGGCCGGGTGGACGTACCGCCGAATTGCTCAACACGTGGGGCGTGAGGTCTCCACAGTACATCGATGTTGTCGCCAGTGGTCGGCGGAAGGTGCACGTGCCCGTCGACCTGGGACCGGACCGCAGCGACGCACGGATGCACGCCAAGACCGTAGGGTCCTACGCAGTGCCGTAGGGGACCGCACCGCCACTTCCCAGCAAATTAGGGACACTGTTGCTCCTGGGGTATCGGCGAGGACCATTCGCAACCGTCTCCATGAAGCTGGGCTACGGTCCCGCACACCGTTAGGCCGTCTTCCGCTCACGCCCCAACATCGTGCATCCCGCCTCCAGTGGTGTCGCGACAGGCGTGAATGGAGGGACGAATGGAGACGTGTCGTCTTCAGCGATGAGAGTCGCTTCTGCCTTGGTGCCAATGATGGTCGTATGCGTGTTTGGCGCCGTGCAGGTGAACGCCACAATCAGGACTGCATACGACCGAGGCACACAGGGCCAACACCCGGCATCATAGTGTGGGGAGCGATCTCCTACACTGGCCGTACACCACTGGTGATCGTCGAGGGGACACTGAATAGTGCACGGTACATCCAAACCGTCATCGAACCCATCGTTCTACCATTCCTAGACCGGCAAGGGAACTTGCTGTTCCAAAAGGACAATGCACGTCCGCATGTATCACGTGCCTCCCAACGTGCTCTAGAAGGTGTAAGTCAACTACGCTGGCCAGCAAGATCTCCGGATCTGTCCCCCATTGAGCATGTTTGGGACTGGATGAAACGTCGTCTCACGCGGTCTGCACGTCCAGCACGAACGCTGGTCCAACTGAGGCGCCAGGTGGAAATGGCATGGCAAGCCGTTCCACAGGACTACATCCAGCATCTCTACGATCGTCTCCATGGGAGAATAGCAGCCTGCATTGCTGCGAAAGGTGGATATACACTGTACTAGTGCCGACATTGTGCATGCTCTGTTGCCTGTGTCTATGTGCCTGTGGTTCTGTCAGTGTGATCATGTGATGTATCTGACCCCAGGAATGTGTCAATAAAGTTTCCCCTTCCTGGGACAATGAATTCACGGTGTTCTTATTTCAATTTCCAGGAGTGTAGAAAGCTGTTTGCGCTTTATTGCAGTTATCGACAGCGAAGCTGTATAGATTCAGAGGCAACTACTGTTCTCGTAATGTGCTGAAAACAGTGGGCTACCAGGGCTTATAAACGGCGCAACCCAAGCATTTTAATACAATATAGGCCTTCAGCTATGTAAGGTACGAGTAGCAAGGAGGTGGCACTTGTTCCATTCATTACTCAAAAACGAATATTTTTAACTGTTTTGCTGCCGTCGAAGACTAGCAGAAAACATTTTCCTCCTTAACAAGACGTTTGGTGTGATACAGTACTCTAAAATCCCAACATCCAACCTTCTTCCGAGCTCCAGGAATTCTTGCAGTATATGAAGCTCATTTATGAGGCTTCTCACAGATGTACGATTAAATTTATGGGCTCATATGTGGAAAGAGGTTCAGAAATAATAGCCTGTGTCCTTTATGTTATCTCTCTACCACAATATTGAGATGCGCGTTTCTTTCTCTGAACGTGGCTGTTCTTTTTTTTTTTTTTTCTTTCGATAATGTCTGCTTGACGTCTAAACTCCACGGCAGTGATAACGTTTGTCAGAAACCCTGTTCGATTAAATTTCCATTAAATTTGTGCATTTTTTTCCATAGTCTGCAGGGGGAGAAGGCAGGAGGGAAGCCATCCATTTTGCAATAAGCTTGTAATAAATATGACTGCTAACATTCTCATGTCTTTCAGTGAAACTTCTTTCAAGGGTTTGATAACTGTGAAAGTAGTCTGTTGAAACAGCTTTCCACTCTCTAATCTGGCAGCAGCGCTACCTGGTTCTGGTTTCGCTCCATTGAACTCTTCAGTAGCATGCTACTTTGTGTGTGTGTGTGTGTGTGTGTGTGTACTGGTTTATGCCCAGTCCGAGGGCATGCGACCGAGCGAGGTGGCACAGTGAATAACACACTAGACTCGCAATCGGGAGGACAGCTGTTCACATCCCCGTCCAGCCATCAAAATTTAGTTTTCTGGTGGTGAGTCCCATACTTTTTTACAGAGCGTAGGGGAGCGACGCGGGAAAGGTCATAGTGGAGGTGGTTTGCCATTGCCTTCCTCCGACCATAGTGTGGATGAATGATGACGATGAAGACGACACACCAACACCCAGTCATCTCGAGGCAGGAAAAATCCCTGACCCCGACAGGAATCGAACCCGGGACCCCGTGCTCGGGAAGCGAGAACGCTACCGTGAGACCACGAGCTGTGGACGTTTCAGGTACTTTTCCTAAATCGCTTAAAGCAAATGTGTGGATGATTACTTTGGAAACGGCGTAGCCGATTTTCTACCCCTTCCCTCTCCAATCTGGATATATGTTCCGTCTCTAATGATTTCGTCATCGATGACACGTCAAACCCTTATCTTCATACTTTTTGCCATTTCGGCGAACTCGAGGCTAAACTTTATTTATAACTGCGATTGATAGGCAGCGCTCATTTATTTCTATTGCTCTGTGTGGTGTTTTGCCAAACGTGTCCAAGGCAATTCCAGCATGTAACTATTTCCATTCTACCTTCTCTTGTTAAACAAAGCTCGTCCCACGACAGAGTACCAATTTACTAACTTCAAATCGAAAATCCACAGTTGAACAAAACCACTAAGAGATTTATCCGACATCTCCTTAGGTTCATAAATTATTCTCGGATTTCTGTTTCCCCCACATTCTATCGCTACTTGCAAGTTTTTGAAATTCGTGTCCTCCTCCTATCTTCTGTCCCACGCATCATTTACAGTTGTGTTACAACCACTCCACCCCTTTAAAACTCATGCAATGTGTATTCTACATCTACATCTACATTGATACTCCGGCTGTGTGTTACGGCGTAAAGTGAAGCGCCAGCACGCCAGTCGGGAACGAGAGAGCAGAGAGGGCTGTGACGAAGACGTCAGCCAATTGCATGCTGACCGACCCCTCTCCAGGGCGACAACGCGACAGCAGCGGCCTCTATGCGAAGAGGACATAAGCGCCGATCCCGACTGGTCGCGGCCCAGATCTACGAGAAGCTTCAGGACCAGCTACCTGACTGTTTCAAAGCTCATTACTTTCCTCGTACATTCTATGTAGCTCAATCTTGGAATTGTTATACTGAAAAGATTTCGTATTTTGTCTGTCGCTTCTTTGCTTGCGAAACATCTGCTTAACAGAAAGTTAGTATTGTAATTTTTTTCCTTTTCGTAATAAAACTCGTTAGTACGATTTGTTTGTATGTTGTCTAGCGATCCGAGAAAGCAGGTTTCCCAGGCACCCCATGTGGTGTCACCGCCAGACACCACACTTGCTAGGTGGTAGTTTTAAATCGGCCGCGGTCCATTAGTACATATCGGACCCGCGTGTCGCCACTGTGTGATCGCAGACCGAGCGCCACCACAAGGCAGGTCTCGAGATACGGACTAGCACTCGCCCCAGTTGTACGGACGACGTAGCTAGCGATGCACACTGACGAAGCCTCGCTCATTTGCAGAGCAGAAAGTTAGAATAGCCTTCAGCTAAGTCAATGGCTACGACCTAGCAAGGCGCCATTAGTAACATTGCATGTATCTAAAGAGTCTCACTTGTATCGCCACAATCTCCAGATGTACCAAAAGGATGGATTAAAGTTAAGTATTCCAGAAGCTACGTACTTTTCTTTATAGCATTCATTACGTATCCTGTTTCAGACCTCACGCCATCCTGCTTTAGCTTAGCGCGTGCCTTTCGGCTTCCTCTCATTGTGTCTAGGCTGTCTTGTCTAGACACAACACCCCACATTTGACGACTGGGCAGGATTCAACACTCCGCACCAAGTCAGGCCCCAAGCCGCGCCTTAATAGCACGTATGTCCCTCTTTCTTCTTCACCTCCACGTCTTGTCTAAAAATAACTATAGCCAAATCCCAGATTCTATCCCTTTACTATTGCCTCGATAAATCTGTTACCCACACACGCATCTCTAAATTCTCCCACAAGGGCCTTATCAAGTTCCTGACAGCAAAAAAAATGGTTCAAATGGCTCTAAGCACTATGGGGGCTTAACGCCTGAGGTCATCAGTCCCCTAGACTTAGAACTACTTAAACCTAACTAACCTAAGGACACCACACACATCCACGCCCGAGGCAGGATTCGAACCTGCGACCGTAGCAGCAGCGCGGTTCTGGACTGAAGCGCCTAGAGCCGCTCGGCCAAAGCGGCCGGCACAGAGTTATCCATCATCCTATCTACTATTACCAGTTAATCATTCATCAGCATTGTGCAGCCCCACCCCATTTCGAACTGCATCTCTATCTACGCCAACGCATTTTACATTTTTAATCCCTTATTACAACCTTTGTTATTATTATAAATAATCATGGAAGTTTTCGAATAAATCATGTATGCTGGACAGAGCTGGTAGGTTGCTGATCGCCAACACCTCAGCGGGAAATGAAATGATCAATGAGTCTACCACACTATACAAGAAACTGTCATGTAAAACACAAGTTATTTTGATATATATTGTTTATGGCTTTTTATACACTATGTGGTCATAGGACATCACCGTCAGTGCACTCTGAGAGTGTCAACACCACAGATGCGTCTTCCGTCGGAACAGGACGCCTGAAAGATTCTAATAAGTCCGAACGAGGGTTAGATATTGGATTTCACATGTTAGGGGCTTAGTTCAGAAAAACGGGACAGGATATACATGGGCTCGTGTCCACTGTCATCCATGTTTTTGTGAAGTAACTCAAACAGAGTTCTCGTAGGTCTGTGTTATGGTCCATCGAACTGTAGAGCGTACTGTGCGAACCAGTGGATAGCCATCCTTATTAAGAGTCAGAGAGGACTTGGGCTGCAATTTAGATACATAGTTAGAGACACAGTGATTCGTCGAGCACTGATAAGATTCGGTTGTGTTAATCATTTTGTACGCAGAAGCTGCTGATGACGCCTCATAGCCCCACCCTCTCCACACAAGCCCTGCTCCTCCTCAGAGAATCACATCGCTTGTATCACTCCTTCTTACGTACTCGTGACCGAGATTTCTTTTTTTAAAAAAAAAAAAAGACAAGAACGATAGCGCGTAGTCGCTTAGGGTGGTGTAAGTAACGCCTTCATTGTTCTGTGGAGCAGTGAAAGAAAGTTTTATTGAGCTATACATCATATAACATGATCACCAATACTGGCTCGTGTGCACAGGTTGATGCTTGACAAACTATACTTGCTTGGGTACGAGGCAATGACAGTGGAACTCGGCAAACGTAGTGTAATTATCTGGGAATGTTTTCCCGACTTGGCTCGAACAAAAGTGAACTAATATAGTTGTGAAAACTCTATACACAATACCATGCTTCCCACAATTAGGCAAAAATTTGAAACTGGAACTTTGTAAGAATATTACACTGTTGTTATCCACAAGCCTATTGAAAGCCCCGACATGAACCCCACTAAAATGTAAATGTCGTGTGACTAGGGCCTCCCGTCTGGCAGACCGTTCGCCGGGTGCAAGTCTTTCGATTTGACGCCACTTCGGCGACTTGCGCGATGGGGGTGAAATGATGATGATGACGACAACACAACAACTATTCCCTGAGCGGAGAAAATCTCCGACCCAGCCGGGAATCGAACCCGGGCCTTTAGGATTGACATTCTGTCGAGCTGACCACTTTTTTCCCCCTTCATTTTGTTCGTTGTTGATCGTGGTGTTTGGTCGTTGCGGACGTCACATGACATCCGTTCAAGTTCGTTTGTTGATCTTTCCTCTCAGTTTTTTTATTACAGAGGCCAACCAGCTCTCTGACCGAACACGCTGAGCTACCGTGCCGGCAACCACTCAGCTACCGGGGGCGGACATGAACCCCACTGAAGTTACTGAGATGACCTAAAGCGCCAAACAACCCAGATGAAAAGTTCACAACAGCTATTCGCCGTTCTTATTGAGCAATGAATATAGATTCTATCTTCACTCTCTCATACATTAATGAAAAGTTTTCCCTAAAGATGGAACGTTGTAACCTCAACAAAAGGAGCCTTGAATGATTTAAGTTAGATGATTGGCGTCATTGGGACATTTAACAGTGGGCACTGGGTGTTCGGAAACTTTCAGTCACATGTTATATCTTCACCGCATTGAAAACACTAGCATTTATAAAACAGTTTTCCGTGTGTAACAAAATTTCGATTTTCAGGATACACGCATACCCTGAGGTGACCAAGTCATGGGATAGCGATATGCACGTATGTAGACGGCAGTCGTATGGCGTGCACAAGGTATAAAAGGGCAGTGCATTGGCGGAGCTGTTGTTTGTACTCAGGTGATTCACCTGAAAAGTTTTCCGACGTGATTATGGTTGCATGACGGGAATTAACAGATTTTGAACGCGGAATGGTGGTTGGAGCTAGACGCATGGGACATTCCGTTTTGGAAATCATTAGGGAATTCAATATTCCGAGATCCACTGTGTCAAGAGTGTGCCGAGAATACCAAATTTAAGGCATTATTTTGCACCGCAGACAAAGTAGTGGCCGACGGCCGTCACCTAAGGACCGAGAGCAGTGCCGTTTGTGTAGAGTTGTCAGTGCTGACAGACAAGCAACACACTGCGTGAAATAATCGCAGAAATCAATGTGGGACGTACGAATACCATATCCGTTAGGAATGTGCGATGAAATTTGGCGTTAACGGGCTATTACAGCAGGCGACAGTCGAGAGTACCTTTCCAACATCATGACATCGCCTGCAGCGCCTCTCCTGGGCTCATGAGCATATCGGTTGGCCCCAAGACGACTGGAAAACCGCGATCTGGTCAGATGAGTCCCGATTTCACCTGGTAAGAGCTGATGGTAGGGTTCGAGTGTGGTGCAGACCCCACGAAGCCACGGACTGAAGCTCCATAATGATGTGGGCTGTGTTTACATGGAATGGACTGTGTCCTCTAATCAACAGAACCGATCATTGACTGGAAATGGTTCGGACCACAATTGTTCGCGACTGGTTTGAAGAACATTCGAGCCAATGGGTTGGTCATCCAGATAGCCTGACATGGATCCCATCGAACTTTTATGGGCATAATCGAGAGATCAGTTCGTGCACAACCTCCTGCATCGACAATACTTTCGCAGTTATGAATGGCTATAGAGGCAGCATTGCTCAGTATTTCTGCAGGGGACTTCCAACGCCCTTTTGAACCCATACAACGTCGAGTTGCTGCACTACGCCAGGCGAAATATCCTATGATTTTTGTCACCTCGTTGTAAAAGGGGCAGTCAAATGAAAACGATATAAATGGAAAAAGGTAAGGAAACTTTTTATTATTTCAAAAGTAATCACCGCAACTGCCAGTACATATATCCTACTATAATGCCTTCATGGAAAAATGTTTACGGTTGCCTACGGAACCGTGATTCTACCCACGCGTGCACCTCCTTGTCGAAAGCAAATCAAAGGGGAGGAATGGCTTTCTTCAGGGCTCCAAAAATATGGAAATCACATTGGGAGAGATCATCACTATGTGAAGGATCTGTGAGGCCTTCCCAGCGGAGTGTCTGGCGTAGTCGAAACAACCTTGGCAACATGTGGATGGTCATTATCGAAACAAGATTATGCCATCCGCCAACATTCCTGGGCGTTTGAATCTGCTGGTGCGCTTCATTCTTTGTCAGTTGTCCACATACTGCAGTGCGATAATTGTTGCGCCGTGTTCCAGAAAGTCAATGAGCAGCGGGTTGGCGGACAGCTTCATTCAGTGGCGGGATAATTCCCGCACACGTGTCGCCGAGGTTGTTTCGACTAAGCTGCAGAAGTTTCGCTGGGGAGTCCTTACACATCTTCGATACAGTCCCGATCTCTCCCCATGCAATTTGAATATTTTTGGATCCCAAGAGAAAGACATTCGTGTCTATCTGCTTCAGACGAAGAGGTACACGTGTGGACACAATCATGGCTCTGTAGGCTGCCGCAAACACTTTTCCATGAAGGCATTGGCCGTCTTTTCTCACAATGGAATAAATGCATTAACAGTTATGGCGAGTACTTTTGAAATAAAGAACAGTTTACTTACTTTTTTCATCTGTCTCGCTTTCCTTTGATTGCCTCTTACATATCTTAACTGACGCCTTCTTTTCGTCTAAGCTTATCGTAACTGTAATCGGAATTTAACTATAGCATTTTTTTATTATTTTGTACGTTTGGTGGCTTCCGTGGCTGTATGCTAAATCTCGAGCACGTCTCCTGTAAACAGATCATCACAGTACTCCTCCCTCGCCAGCTCCATGTGTTACTGCGTTGTTAGCGTCTTCCTTATAGCAGTTTGATCCAATTTATCAGTAAGCGTGGTCTTCGTTGTGACATTTTCACGGACTACTTGCATGAAGCGTGGTATACAAGATACTAAAATAGATCTTTACCACATTACTGGATTAGTTGCGGAGGTGAAAAACTACTTTCTCGCGTCAAAAATCTCATAGACCTATAGATTACGTTACTGTTTTACAGATGTTTTGAAATTGCATTCCGCATACACGAATGCACGCATGACATCTGTATATTAATGAATGTCTGACACGTTTACAAAGGTAAGAAATTCCATTTATATTCATTGCACGTGAGAGGAAATAACAAACGGTGGCAATCACTTTTGTGTATACTTTGCAGTGAATTTTTGGTAACGACAGGTAGCGAGGAGAAATATAAAACAGTAAAACCACAATTAAGTCAGTATTCAATCAGTCAAAGCAAAAATGGGTAGTGGTCTGTAGGGTGGCCAATGACACATCACAGTCCTTTGTACGTCGTTTTAGAATAACTTTCAAAAGAAATTACACCTCAGAGAAATGCGTCATTTGCATAGTATTTGTGAGAAAATTCAAGAATTACATATGCTATGGAAATTATTGAAGGACTATAACAGAGACAAACTCAGCTCTGACAACGTCGTAATTTGCTCTATAAAAAATTGAAGTGCGCATTCACGATTATCAGTATTTCCCTTACTACTATAACTGTGAAAACAGGTCTGCAGACTACAGTAGTATGAGTGTGTAATTTGGGGGAGGGGAGCAGGGAGAGTGATTGTTCTCTTTCCGCATACGTTTAGAAAAATCAGTTTTTCTGTAAATTTTTCTTTCTGTCTTGTCTTATTCAGCTTCTGTGTTTGCCAGTTCCACATGTGGACCCTCAAACATTATCAGATTTATTGTTGGAGATGGTATGGTCAGGCTGTGAATGGGCCCCTATGCATGGCTGGAATACTTTCTGCAACCGGCCGAACTGCAAACCCCATACACGGGGCCAAGACCTCAGGCAGGCTCGTAATTTTCTGTAATCGCTTGCCGTTTTCGAGGCTCTTAGTTTTCATGCTGTTTTATTCTCCGAAAATATGCGGCGAAATTGGCAAATTGAAACTTTATGGAAGATTAAAACTGTGTACCGGACTAGACTTGAACCCGGAATCTTTGACCTTCACAGACAGCCGTTCTATGCTCTGAGCTATACAGCTTTACCAACAGCTTTATCGGTTGATATGTCAAGACTGCACTTCAATTTATTTTGGACAGACTACCACAAATTTCAAGGTTAGGCACAAAGAACGGCACGAAAAGTGATAGCTTATGGATATGGACCACAGACGAACAGACATCAACACCGATGTAAAAATTCTCAAATGCAGCGACAGCCTAATAACTGAGGAAAACTGTCAAATACACAAAGCCATAGTTGACGGAAAAGAAGTAGTAAACGAATAGACAGCTCTCTGCAATTCAGTTCTGTTGTCTGACCTCAAAGAACAGTTAGACGACTCAAACGCAAGAACGCACATAAGCACTCAAAAACAAGCACACACACACACGCATGCGTACGCACGCACGCACGCACGCACAAGCGCGCGTGCACACACACACACACACACACAGACACACACACACACACACACAGGCTGTCAGTGCCAGATACACCTCTCAAAACCTAATACAAGATTCAAAACTTCTTCCCAGGACATATTCAGTTGTTTGCCTTCCTTTTCTTTTCTTAGCTTATAAACGGTGATAGTGCAAGTTTGACAACCAGTTTCCTAGCTTTCCATGCGGTCATCAGTCCATGGACGCTTAGCTAACATCTTCCTTAATCACAATGATAAAATATTTGAAACTATAGTAAGATCTAAACGATGCAGGATAATATATTTGTATCGCTATGTAGATACATCCAACAGTGACATAAACACAGTTTGTCCAAAAATAAAATTCACCATAGAAATAAAAAACGGCGAAAAGCAGAATTTCCTTGAGCTCACAATACACAGACCCAACGACCAACATCAATTTGCCTCATTCGGGAAACTCAACATCACTAGCACAGCCATACACAAAAACTCAAATCATTACGTTACACACAAAGAAGCCAGTTTCCAATATATGCTGGACAGACTGTAGAAACTCCACTCAATGAAGGCAACTAAGAAAAGCCAACTACTATAGATAATCAGACAGATAGCTGTGGAGAATGGATATGACACAAACATTATAGATAAAATGAATTAAATTTAAAACAAAAATGAAGAGCACACTCTGCACACAAAAACAAATAAATCATCACCAACAAGCAAATGCATACAATGTACAGAAATACACAGAATACAACCACACACATCAACGAAAAGAATCTACAACATGAAGCAAAAGGTACACTCTCAAAAAACAAAGCAGCTCACAGGATAGGCAACGTATAAAACAAGGGCTAAAAATAATGTACAGGACAGATAACTCAATACAGAGAAAAGTAAGGACACCAGTATTGACAAACACAACACATCTGGCATTCATCAACTGATATGTCAAGAGTGTAATTCAGTTAACATTGGACAAACAAGCAGAAATTTCAGTATCAGCTATACAGAACACAGAAGAGCATTTAAAAGTAACAGCCACTACTCCAAATTTTCAGAACGCCTTGTGGATATGAACCACATACCAACAGACATCAACACTAAAAGTTCTCAACTGCAGCAACATGCCGCGCGGGATTAGCCGAGCGGTCTAAGGCGCTGCAGTCATGGACTATGCGGCTGGTCCCGGCGGAGGCTCGAGTCCTCCCTCGGGCATGGGTGTGTGTATTTGTCCTTAGGATACTTTAGGTTAAGTAGTGTGTAAACTTAAGGTTTGATGACCTTAGCAGTTAAGTCCCATAAGATTTCACACACATTTTGTTGTTGTTGCAGCAACATCCCGCCATAGAAACTATTAATTCGGGAGAAATACCAAATAAAGGAAGCTATAGTTGAAGTACAAGAAATAATAAACGAATACACAGTTCTCTGCGACGGAACTCTGTTCTCTGACCTCAAGGAACTTAAGAAGAAAACAAGATTCAGCTGTACACCATCTATTTTTCTTAGATTGTAAACAGTGGCACAGTGTAAGTTTAAAAGTGAAGTTCAGTAGTGAAGATAGTGAGGAAACCTGAACAAGTAAGTGGAAACATATCGCGTATTACATATAGACACAAACGCACGCACACAGACACACAATCTTTCACACATATTAAAATACAGTAATGTTAACCATAACAGTCTGACATTCTCAGTTGTGAATTTTCGATGTAAATAACTTTCTACATAAAGTTCTCTATGGTTCCAGATGACAACCTATGAAATAAAAACAGCTATAACACATAATACAGAAAGCCACAAAAACCCACAGCATGTGTTAACAAGACAGATAAAAAACTTTGTTTTCAAATTTGTGAGTACCTTTCTTAAAACCGATATCCTACATGAACAGATAGTAAATAGCGATTTTCTTGTTCTTTAATAGAAAGAAACAAAACCTCACTGATTGTGCTGTAGCTGCTGGCCGCTGTGGCCGACCGGTTCTAGGCGCTTCAGTCCGGAACCGCGCTGCTGCTACGGTCACAGGTTCGAATCCTGCCTCCGGCATGGATGTATGTGTTGTCCTTAGGTTAGTTAGGTTTAAGTAGTTCTAGGTCTAGTGGACTAATGACCTCAGATGTTAAGTCCCATAGTACTTAGAGCCATTTGAACCATTTGTACTGTAGTTTCAGCGGAACATGTCTTGGTAAAAAGAACAAAAAATTGTTTGTCCACGACGGAACCTACCCAGACACAAGTTATACAATTACGACATACAACCTATCCCCACAGCTTTACTTTCGCAAGCACCTGTCGGGGTTGTTAGTCCTGCCTAGATAGCTCAAATGACTCTGAGCACTGTGGGACTCAACTGCTGAGGTCATTAGTCCCCTAGAACTTAGAACTAGTTAAACCTAACTAACCTAAGGACATCACAAACATCCATGCCCGAGGCAGGATTCGAACATGCGACTGTAGCGGTCTTGCGGTTCCAGACTGCAGCGCCTTTAACCGCACGGCCACTTCGGCCGGCCTAGATAGCTCAGTCGGTACAGCATTAGCCAGCGAAAAGCAATTCGAGACCCGATCTCACACACAGTTTTAATTTACCAGGAAGTTTCAGATCAGCGCACGCTCTGCTGCAGAGTGAAAATTCATAGTGGCAATCGTTAAACTTGTATACGTAAATATATAAACACTTTTACATTCCAGAATGAGATTTTCACTCTGCAGCGGAGTGTGCGCTGATATGAAACTTCCTGGCAGATTAAAACTGTGTGCCCGACCGAGACTCGAACTCGGGACCTTTGCCTTTCGCGGGCAAGTGCTCTACCAACTGAGCTACCGAAGCACGACTCACACCCGGTACTCACAGCTTTACTTCTGCCAGTACCTCGTCTCCTACCTTCCAAACTTTACAGAAGCTCTCCTGCGAACCTTGCAGAACTAGCACTCCTGAAAGAAAGGATATTGCGGAGACATGGCTTAGCCACAGCCTGGGGGATGTTTCCAGAATGAGATTTTCACTCGGGCAGCGGAGTGTGCGCTGATATGAAACTTCCTGGCAGATTAAAACTGTGTGCCCGACCGAGACTCGAACTCGGGACCTTTGCCTTTCGCGAGCAAGTGCTCTACCAACTGAGCTACCGAAGCACGACTCACGCCCGGTACTCACAGCTTTACTTTCTTTCAGGAGTGCTAGTTCTGCAAGGTTCGCAGGAGTGCTTCTCTAAAGTTTGGAAGGTAAGAGACGAGGTACTGGAAGAAGTAAAGCTGTGAGTACCGGGCGTGAGTCGTGCTTCGGTAGCTCAGTTGGTAGAGCACTTGCCCGCGAAAGGCAAAGGTCCCGAGTTCGAGTCTCGGTCGGGCACACAGTTTTAATCTGCCAGGAAGTTTCACTTTTACATTCATTTCTCAGTGAACTGGACGTATCATAGATGCTTATCTTGTCAGTTTGCAGAAGTCTTAGCTCAAATGAATCTCACGAGCTCACAGAGCTGGAAAAAAGACGCTGCTTCGCATACGGTGAGGAACCTCCCTCAGTCCGGGTGCTTGAGGGCAATCCATTGTACTTACACAGTTGTAGTTCTGTACGACAGAATGCTGAAGGCGGCGTGCCGTGTGTGGACGCGGGCGACATAGCAAGGCGTGCGGTGTGGCGCCACCAGCATCGTGGCCCAACAGGTGTCGTTTGCCAAGTAGCGACGCCCCGTGTGAACGCAACCGCCCAGCGTGGCCACACAAGATACGCTTCGTCCGGCGCCAGCCAACGGGCGACAGTTGGAACTGTCCACACGTAAATCGTATCTTGCGCCTACCGAATAACGTGCCTCATGACCAATGCAGAAATCAACCTTCAACTGTGGGTTCTTGATGAAATACTGTAAATTAACTAATTGCCTTATTTCACAAATTTTATTATGGTTACTGCACAACCTAGGTTTCGGGTTATGAGCCCATTTTCAACTACATTACTGATTCCAAGGATGACAAAGCGAAGATAAACATGATGATAAGGCAAATATAAATATCTCAAAATTGTTCAAATGGCTCTGAGCACTATGGGACTTAACTTCTGAGGTCATCAGTCCCTTAGAACTTAGAACTACTTAAACCTAACTAACCTATGGACATCACACACATCCATGCCCGAGGCAGGATTCGAACCTGCGACCGTAGCGGTCGCGCGGCTCCAGAATGTAGCGCCTACAACCGCTCGGCCACTCTGGCCGGCTAAATATCTCAAATTCTTAATGCATCTCTTAATGTAAAAATACTTCAATGACAATTTCTTTGACAAATTACATATGAAATAACACAATTCAGCAATTACACAAACGTGACTAAACATACCTAGGAATAAAGTAATGCATCAGACTAGAACTTTTTATCTACTCGTTGGCTGAAGCTCAAAGTTTTGCTTATATCTAGGAGTTGTGATATCATCTAAAAGAGGTGGAATATTGAATCTGGTTTGCTCATTTAATAATAGGTGTGGGGATATACGCATCTGTTTTTTTTTAATTTTTAGAATTTCTACCTGGCTGAGTTTTTCCCCTTTTCTCCTGTGCGTAAGACTTCTACAACTATTATGTGTTTATGGTTTTTGTTAATGCAATGTTCTGCAAAGTCGGAATCAGGCTTCTTCAATCTCTAGGTCCTATGATGTTCTTTAAGCCTGGTGCAGATTGACCTCCTAGTCTGTCCAATGTAGCAAGATTGACACTCCCGGCATATGATCTTATATAAACTCCATTTTTTGTGTTGGTTGTTTGTTTGTCTTGTCTCAGACAACAGACTGCTGACACACAGGTATCACAGACGCGAGTGAATTTTAAACAAGTCAGTACATCATCTTGGTAGTGAAGGTATGAATACCTTGACAGCCCTACTGGTTGAGAGAGAATCGCATACACTGATCAGTTAAAACATTAGAGCATTGCCCACCTCGACATTGGGTGCCGCCTGGTGGCGTTGCGGGCACGTGATGCGGTAACAAAACTATGTAAGCGGAGCACACACAGACGGGGGTCACCATAGCGAAGATATCGGCTGCAAACTGGAAAATCCATTGAGATAATCTACTTTCACAAAGGGTAGATTATTATTAAGCAGAGTCTGTGAACGAATATCTAGAAAATGGCAAGGCTGGTTGAATGTTCACGTCCTACTGTTGTGAGTATCTACGGAAAGAGGTAGCAGGCCAGTGAAACAAGCACTTGGCGCTAAATGATTGGACGTCCACGACTCTTCACAGAATGTGGGGTTCGGAGGCTTGTCTGATCTCTTAAGTTGGATAGATATTGATCCGTACCATCTCTGCCGAAAGAGCACAACGCTGGTTCACGCACAAGTGTTTCGGAGCACACCGTTCATCGTACATTGTTGAACCTGGAGCTCTGCAGCAGACAGACCCTATGTGTTCACATGCTGACCCAACGACACATTCAATTACGATTACAGTGGGCACGGGGCCATCAGGATTAGACAGTGGATCAATGGAAACGTGTCGGCTCTTCGTGTGAATCACATTTTTGCTACACTAGGTCGATGAACGTCTCCAGAAACGTCGTCATCCAGGTGAACGGCGGCTCGAAACTTGCAGCGCGGCACTGACGCAGACTGGTGGGAGCAGTATTATGCAATGGGAGGCATTCTCCTGCGTCTGCATGGGGCCCGTGGTAGTAATCGAAGGCACGCTGACAGCTGCCAACCACCTGCATTTCTTAATGCTTGATGTCTTTCCCGGCGGCGATGTCATTTTCCAGCAGTATAATTGTCCGTGTCTCGGAGCCAGAACGGTGCTGCAGTGGTTTGAGGAGCATTATAGTGAACTGACGTTGATGTCTCGGCGACCAGATTCGCGCCGGCCTGAGTGGACGAGCGGTTCTAGGCGCTACAGTCTGGAACCGCGCGATCGCTACGGTCGCACGTTCGAATCCTGCCTCGGGTATGGATGTGTGTGATGTCCTTAGGTTAGTTAGGTTTAAGTAGTTCTAAGTTCTAGGGGACTGATGACCTCAGAAGTTAAGTCTCATAGTGCTCAGAGCCATTTGAACCATTTTTTTGAACCAAATTCGCCTGATGTAAATTCTGTGGAACCCATCGAGGTCACTACTGGGCGCCATCACCACATATACAAATCAGCTGCCCGTTATTTACACGAATTACATGACCTGTGGGTAGACATCTAATGTCACATACCTCCACAAACCTACCAACAAACTGCCGGATCCCTGATACTCAGAATCATTGATGTATTTCGTTCCAAAGACGGTCAAACAAGCTATTTAGCAGGTGGTCGTAATGTTTTGGTTCATCAGTGTATCAACTAACGTACTACGCAGACACTCCATTTCTTAAGGCAAAGAATATAAGGTCGAAATATTCCATCGTAAAGGAACTTAGCCGACCTTTGTGGCCGGGCGGTTCTAGGCGCTTCAGTGCGTAACCGCGCGACTGCTACGGTCGCAGGTTCGAATCCTGCCTCGGGCATGGATGTGTGTGATGTCCTTAAGTTAGTTAGGTTTAAGTAGTTCTAAGTTCTATGGGACTGATGACCTCAGATGTTAAGTCCCATAGTGCTCAGAGGTATTTGAACCATTCGTAAAGGAACTTAACGGAGCCTCATGGAACCAACAGTCTTCAGTAGCTGTAAGGCGGAGGAAGATCGCAATCACTAATAACTTTAGAGTATTCCACCTGTTTACTCTTTAATGAATCCGAAGTAAACAGATTTTTTGGGGTTGTCGCCATTAAGAAGAAACAAGAACGGTAGACAATTAGTTCAAAAAAAATGGTTCAAATGGCTCTGAGCACTATGGGACTTAACTTCTGAGGTCATCAGTCCCCTAGAACTTAGAACTACTGAAACATAACGAACCTAAGGACATAACACACACCCATTCCCGAGGCAGGAGTCGAACCTGCGACCGTAGCGGTCGCGCAGATCCAGACTGTAGCGCCTAGAACCACTCGGCCACCCCGGCCGGCAGACAATTAGTACTAACTCGAATCATGTTCTGGAGCTTCAGCAAATCTTAGTTACATTGTATTTTATGTTATGACTCATACTTCGCAAATTCCGTCGACAGAAATCTCTGGAATGTGGCTGTAGTCAACGTTTGTTATATTACAACGTTTTAGTTCGCCTTGGACAATGTTTGTATGATATTTGTGCGGAGCTCAGTTGCCGTTGAGACTGCTACTGTTGCCTTGTGATGTCACCCGGTAACTACTCACCTATAATGGTTGCCGGTATGTGAAGGATCAAGGATATTGAATAAATGATACACGACATAGTATTAATAATATATTGTATACTTCTGGCAAAGCATGCTGAAATTTAAGGCCATGTGGCTACGAGCACAATTAAGAATTGCACACAGTCTGACAATAACTACATAAACATATTTCAATTTTTGAGGGAACAACAATTATCGGATACAGTGCTGATAAGCTGCTGGCTGCTTCTCTTCGTTAATTAGTCTGGTGCTATCACGCCGCCACTCCAGACAGCAATCTTAATGACCTGGCTAAGACATTCCCATCGTTCGTTCTGCTCCCGGCTATTGCTATTGAAATGAGGCTTTTTCGTGGTTCAGTTGGAATTTTGCGTAGTTTCACTGTGTGCGGTCTATTTAGACAGGTTTTTCTGCGGTTTTCAGGCAGACCGTTCTGATCCCTTTTATTTTTCTAGAAACAAGACTCATGCCGGCTTCTATTTGATGTCACCGAGCGCCGTTTGCTCTGGTACATCAGTTTTGTTACACTGATGAGGCAGAACATTACGATCACTTCGCTGTGGGATTGCACTGGCGCGTGTGCTCGTGTCGCAAGTGGCATAACATTGGAGCTTTGTAGTAAGTCCCAAGTCATCTGACTGTTCTAAGAAGGCTATTACTTCACGTAACACTTCTTAGAGTCACGCACGTGCTCCTCCTGTACTTATAGACTCAACTTACTTGAAATCATACAGATAGGGTTTCCCGCTCGAACGTATTGATTAAATACATGTTCATCAGACAGCATTTTTGAAAAAACTTTTTTGAGATAACTTTACCTTTTTTTTACGATTTTCGCCCTCTAATAAAGACTATTTCCGTTATAGTCTGTGTGGAACTCGACCAGTGTTGCTTGAGGATATCATTTCTGAACTCGGTACAGGTCGACTGCATAACACACCTTTCCAAGGTCAAGGAAAACGAAAAGTCCTCTAAATATAAGTGGCTTATCACATACCCAGTTTCGATGTTTATCCTAAGCCACTGGGAGAAGTGATTCAAATTGCATTATGAAGGCTACTGTGTATAATTCGCCAGCATTTCCGAATTTGTGGAATCTGTATATACAAAGGAAACTCCCTTTCCATCGGTAGAGGACTTCGAAGTTGTTGCGGTCCTAATCACGTCTTCACTTGAGTAGTACTACCATCCAGTTTATCGCCCTTGATCCTTTGTACTATAGACAATTTTTTTGTTAAGGTTTATAACACACTTTGTTTCCGATTCTGATATTTTACTCGCCACCACTGTTCTTTCTTTTTCGTCGTTTTGTAGGCAACGGAGCTTTCTAAACGTGCAACGTCGGCACTTACAGCGTCTTAATGCTCTATGCTGTTTTATCGAAAATTCACATGGTGTAGCCAAGACAAAAAATGGAAACAGCAACCAGCGAATGTTAATCCTACGTGTGAAAAACAAAAACGGCCGTTATCTGTTTCGAACCGATAGGTTCATCATCAGACGGCTGTTCACGTTCACAGATTCATTTAGCTTATGCTGAACGAAAGTATTTTGGGGTGGTAGAGCCATACAGTAAAACATCATGTTATGTAAATGACTTCTTTATTTTAATTTCAGCTGCCAATGAAATTCAATACCACAAACAACTTTCTGAGTAAGATAAGAACTGAGTTCGTTTTGTATTAGTTACATCGAAAATTATGCGTCGTTTTATGTCACTGTTCACTGTTTTTAAAAAACATCATATTTGGTGGAATAAAAATCAAAACTCAACACTTCTCTGAACTAGGGAGAAACAGAGTACAGCGCAGTGCACACAAACACACACACACACACACACACACACACACACACTTACCAGTTCCGAGTGGAAGACTTTATCACGATGATTACGATACAAAAGATTGGTTGCAGAGTGTATATGAATAACTGACTTTAAATGCCCAATCAAGGAATTTTCAGGTAATTTAATAATTAAATTTTTTACCTTCGAGGAGAGCTTACAAGAGTTTGACAGAACTACGGAAAAGCTGCGAAAGCGCATGCTTGAGCATAAAATGATGATGCCAGTCCGCCTCGGTAGCTGTGCGATCAGTGCGGCAGATTGCGGATTCCATTCCCGTCCAGGTCGGAGATTTTCTCCGCTCGGGAACTGGGTATTGTGTTGTCCTTACTTTCGTATTGTCATAACCGACATTACTACTGAGGTGACTGAATAGGGATGTACCGAAAGCCAATAAATTGAAAAAGAAAAAAAAAAACATTGTAGATGCTAACCAAACTTGCAGGTTGCACTATTGTTACTGACCAAAAGCGGAATTCGGTTGCAGAGTGTATATGAATAACTGACTTTAAATGCCCAATCAAGGAATTTTCAGGTAATTTAATAATTAAATTTTTTACCTTCCAGGAGAGCTTACAAGAGTTTGACAAAACTACGGAAAAGCTGCGAAAACGCATGCTTGAGCATAAAATGATGATGCCAGTCCGCCTCGGTAGCTGTGCGATCAGTGCGGCAGATTGCGGATTCCATTCCCGTCCAGGTCGGAGATTTTCTCCGCTCGGGAACTGGGTATTGTGTTGTCCTTACTTTCGTATTGTCATAACCGACATTACTACTGAAGTGACTGAATAGGGATGTCCCGAAAGCCAATAAATTGAAAGCCAATAAATTGAAACAAAAAAAAAACATTGTAGATGCTAACCAAACCTGCAGGTTGCACTATTGTTACTGACCAAAAGCGGAATTTGTTCTACGTCCTTAATACGTTGCAAGTGCGAGTCGTGGTCAGAACAGCATTCTGTGTAGTTGTTAGTGCATTATGTGGGCAAATTGTTGGTGCTCTATCTTGGGTTGTGCCGTAACAAACGTAGCTGCAGACTTTGGTGCTTCAAGACGCACCGTTTCTAAGATTTATGCCGTATACAGAGAAAGCGAAAAAATGTCATCCACTAAATCACAACGCGGTCGGAAGTGTGTGGTGAGTGATGGTGACGGACTGTCATTGAAGAGCATTGTGACGAAAAAAAGAGGACGACAATTGCAAAAGTCACTGTAGAACTGAATGTCACAATCGTGAACCCTCTCAGCACCAAAACAACACGAAGGGAGTTCCATAAGCTGGGAATTAAAGGGCGAGCTTGAATTCGAACACCACTCATTAATGATTCAAATGCCCATAACAATAAAACGTGGTGCTGAAGCCATAAAACCAGTAAATGAAATGAAATGAGCGTATGGCATCGTTGGCCGGGAGGCCCCATCCGGGGAAGTTCGGCCGCCAAGTGCCAGTCTTATTTCAGTCGACGCCACATTGGGCGACTTGCGCGCCGGTGATGAGGATGAAATGATGATGAGGACAACATAACACCCAGTCCGCGAGCGGAAGAAATCTCCGACCCAGCCGGGAATCGAGCCCTGGCCCACTTGCATGGGAATCGAGCACGTTACCACCCAGCTAAGCAGGCGGACCATAAAACCAGTACTATGGAGCAATGGAAGAGAGTAATTTGGCAAGATGAGTCTTGTTTCATACTGTTTCCAACTCCTGGCCAACTTTACGTCCAAAGAGTGAAACACGGTGGGGTTTCGGTGATGATTTGGGCTGTCACATCGTGGCATTCCATGGGCCCCACGGTTAGTCTGCAACGTCGCATTACTGCCAAGGATTATGTGACTATTTAGGCTGGTCAGGTCCATCCTGTGGTACAATGTTTGTTCCCCAGTGGTGATACTGTGTGCCAAGCTCGCATCGTCCAGGACTGGTTTTGTGAGCACGAGGATGAACTGTCAAATCTGCCCTGGCCACCACAGTGACCAGATCCGAAAATTATTGAGCCTTTGTGGTCTACTTTGGAGAGAAGGGTGTGTGATCGCTATCCACCTTCATCATCTTTACCTGAACTTGCCACTATTTCGCAGGAAAAATGGTATGCAATTCCCTTGCAAACCATACATTTATCCATTCTGAGACGACTGGAAGCCGCGCGGAGTGGTCGAGCGGTTTGAGACGCCATGTCACGGACTGCGCCGAAGGTTCGAGTCCTCCCTTGCGCATGGGTGTATGTGTTGTTCTCAGCATAAGTTAGTTTAAGTAGTGAGTAAGACTAGGGACCGATAACCTCAGCAGTTTGGTCCCATAGGACCTCACACACATTTGAACATTTGGCGACTGGAAGTTGTTTTGAATCTCAACGGTTTTCCTTCACCGTATTAGACATGGTAATGTGTTGCTTTCTTGAACTTTTCATATTTTTTCCCACTTCCTCGTCCTGACCCCCCCCCCCCCCCCCTCCTGTACTTTTTTTCCGTTTTATCGCTGTAGCTGCTGTCGTTGCAGTCTATGGTGCCGTGGTACTAGTTAACATTAACAGCACTTGCTATTACTGTCGTGTAACCAGCGTTAGCTGCTATCTACACTTGCTATCGCTGATGCTGACATCGTCTGATGCCTACGACCGTTTTCGTAGACATTATGTCCGTTGCTACTGCGTATCGTATGTGGTGCTATCGTCCTTCTTCTCCTTTTGTCATCAGTCCATAGCTGTCGGCACAGTTCTTGCTGTTGGCCTTCCAATCATTGTTGTCTCGTGTATCAAGCTTTGAAAATGGTATTAATACTACGGAGCTTGGTTGCAATTGATTCTACTACTCTGCTCCGTATCTTGGTCGGTGATTGCTCATTAGAAATGTACGTGGATAAGAGAGGCATGATACTGTATTAATTATACAACATCATGCAATTTTGAAGATTCCAGTTTTGGGTAGGTTAATGTGACGATTCACAGCCCCGCTACTGTTAGGTCACTAGTATATTCCAACCTAACTGCGACTAAGTCACCGTCTCAGATATTGGTGTCGACATAGCACAAAAGCTGACATACATCACTGCACGCACTAGGAGAATATTGGTAAAATAGAGGGAGATGGCACTACATACTTGTGCTGTAAGTTGCTTCGAAGCCGGCGCCGCCATGTTACATCCCCCGAAACAGTAACAGACTACTGTGTACAGATGCCTCTTCTCCTTAATTTCTGTCATGTGCACGCAACTGCTGTTTTAAATAGAAAATGTTATAGTGCATTCGCGAATAAAACAGCGTCAGGGAGGCATTTTCAGATGTTTTTCTGTTCTTAGATGCGTATTTGATCCAGTAATCGAGGCATTTCGCTCCTTTAATGTAGCTTTCTTCTTGTTATACGTTTTGAATAACTAAGAAGAGAAGGATGTGATATGAAAAGGCTATTTTCGTAAGCGCGCATTTTGTTTAATACGGACTGACGATAATGTTGTTCATTCTATGTTTTCTTCTCGAACATGTTGAAAACATATCTTTCTACGTGTAGTCCTTCTCACAGCGTTCATGCAGAGAGCTTTCCGAGTTGGACTGACAGGAAATCTGAAGTCAAATGTCGGAAATAAAGCCACTATAGTAAAAGTAAAAAGTGCAACCGAAATTCATGTGTGTAGTCTAACGCAAAATATAGCTTGAACGAAATGTGACTCTTACACTGTAGACTGTAATCAGAATGATTAGTACACCCGTAAATGGCGGATTTTTTGATCGAAACACTTCCAGCAGATGCTAATGTTTGAGGCAACTAACATGGCGTATGTAGGGTTGAAGTTTGTGCCTTCATCACAACTCCCCTTATTATACCTCCATGGCTAGAAGCGCTCGCACCACGTCAAGTGGTGCCCTCAACTATGGCGCCTCGACATTATATAGGATGGAAGGTTACGGCTTAACGTTCCGTCGACATCGAGATCATTAGAGATGGAGCACAAGCTCGGATTGTGTCGAGGATGGGGAAGGAAATCGACCGTGCCCTTTCAAAGGAACCATCCCGGAATTTACCTGGAGCGATTTAGGGAAATCACGGAAAACTTAAATCTGGATGGCCGGACAAGGGCTTGAACCGTCGTCCTCCCGAATGCGAGTCCAGTGTGCTAACCACTGCGCCACCTCGCTAGGTGAAAATATATAGGGACCCGTATCGGCCGTGCGAGAATACTTACGTAGCAGCAATAGCTTCTACCAAATTTGCTACAAGTAATGACAACCACACATAAGAAACAGACTTAAAACAACGAAGGATGATTGAAGGTAAAACACAAAGTGTTAAAACTACTTTTTAGACCGGAAATTAAGTGTTTACTTTACTGCAGCCAGCGACAACCATGCAAGAGCATTTTGTATCATCAAGCAGTTTTTGACGTCGCCTGAACCGGTCGAGGGAAACTACAGTTGCCAATGGACTTAGATTCGCACGGGATTACTATGCTGAAGGACTCTAGTATAACGTACGGCGAGCTTGCTTTGGGTTCTTGGACATTCTGATTAAAATATCTTGTTCAGTTTTGGGCTCTAATGGACTCTGACTCGGCACGGGCAGGTTACGAACTATTTCACTTGTTGTACTGTGACCGTGAAGAATAAATCAGTATATTCGTCGATTTCACTGTTGAATACATCAGTCGCACCTATTAGAAACGGCAGTAGAATCTGCCCCTTTGATAATTATTGTCAGCTGTTTTTCGAATGTGCCAAACTCGTACGTATTTCCGCAACTCACCTTTACTATCGGTGATCTCTCTGTCATCAAAGTTCGAGAGAGAATACTTCTACTTTCACCTTCCTCGTCTGCCCCCCCTCCCCCCCCCCCTTTCTATGGATTCCCTAAAATTCTGCGGAATCCTCTAGCTAATCTTTTGTATTCTGTCATTTGTCCCTCCGTCTATCAAGTAGTGGTACCTTCCGGCAGCAAGCCGCGTTCCATAACCCTTATTCTAAAGCTGAAAACATACAGAATTTTTTGAAATAAGTATGTAATTTGGGGTAGATGATATGATTATAAACCATTTCATATATGGCCACATTAACTGTGCTTTTATTTTCATTAATTATTTGAATTGCTAGTTTTGATTCCGTTGTAGTGTATCTTTTAATAAATGCTCAAAGTATGGGCCACTGACTTGTTACTAGTTAAAGCAGTCAAACCATCGACCTGTGAATGTTGATAAATTTTCCACGTGCCTGATTTTGTTCTTTTCCAACAGTGTCAGCAATTATAGACACGATTCTTCTTTAATCTTAATGGTTTCCTTACATGTGTCCCAGTGATAAAAATCAAGTGGTTTAAGGTCTTGAAGGCCAGTTAACAGGTCCATTAAGACCAGTCCAACGTCCAGGGTACATAGTGTTCAAGAACTCTTCACTTTCTGTTTGAAACGAGCAACTGCCCCATTGTGTTGAAATCCAGATCATCTTGAGGTCTGAAACGGAACATTTTTAAAAAGACTTATAAGGAACTCTTGGAGAAATACTGAGTAAGCGTGATTATTTACACAGGAAAGGAGAAAACAAGGTTCCAGTACTAGTTTATGATCTCTACTGCTTAAACATTAGCCGAAAATCGATCTTGAAAATTGTACGCAACCATAGCTCGAGGACTTTACTGAGTCCATACTTACTTGCAGCAATTATGGAAAATTCTCTCTCAAATTAATTTCGCGTTATCAGTCCACAGAACGAAGTTTGTGAGATCTGAGGTGTTAACACTATTTGCTGCAAAAACCACACAAATTATCTAGACCATATTTCTGAACCTTACTCAACTTGAAGGAACCATGATTATCACCATGTACAGTTCTCCAAGCTCCACGGAAGCAGCTTTAAGAGCGTGCGCGACCTAGTGTCCGTTGCCCGAAGTTCTGTTGTCGAACATTTGAACTAGTCTCTCGAAACGAGATGTTCGTTCACTCCGTTGTCGACCATTGGTATGAGAATCTGCCTATAATGTAGTCCTCTGAAGGAAAGGCGATCGACACCAGGAAACGTCTCTGATTTTGGAGACATCTGTTTGTGCAGCATTGTTCGTACATGCGCCATTCACTGACAGTCCAAAAAGTTTCGGGACTGGATTAATAAAAAGAGAGAGAGAGAGAGAGAGAGAGAGAGAGAGAGAGAGAGAGACAGAAGTTAAGGCGGTAGTTTCTCATTCTTCAGGTGTTACACATAGTCTCCCCTCGCTTGAGTTAGTTATGAACGTTCATACAACCATGTCAAACTGTCACGTAAGTCCTTAGTAGGGTTGTTGTTCAACTCGCGCGTCAAATAGGTTTGAATGTTGGTTATGTCGTTAGAGCGTTGACCCTCTATTTGAATTACTGAAATTTTTCGTTTTGTGGTAGTTTCGTATTGATGACACCGAGCCTGGTCACTCGTAATAATTTTTCCAGAGATAATTGTCCAACATTTCGGACGGACAGTGTACTCCTTTCGTTGTTCCTGCAGCACTAGCAATAAAATGCGTGCCTGGAAATTCTTTCCAGACGAAATTTTCCATGTCTGTGTTACAGTAGCGTACAGTATAGTGACCAGTCTTGTTTACACGTACATTATCATCATATGAGCATTTAACATTTACATAAGGCATTACCTTACCTATTAAACTAGAATTTACATCCCATAAAACCCTTCACTGTACAAAACTTGATTAAGACTGACGTTCGCATGAATAAAAACAGAAGACTACTGCTGCTCTCAGCTACACAAAATGAAGAAGAGTATTCACGCTTGGCCCGTGAGCTAAACAGCAATAGTACAGCATTTCTCCGATAGGATGTGCACCACTGAAATGAAGCGAAAATAGACCACCAAATGTACAATTCCGTATCGCCGGTTATCTAACGAGTAGGCGGATCATCGCTAGTAAGTTCGCCTACCGTTGTAATTATGCGACGGCGTACCTACGGTAGCTTACTCGAAAGCAACTGCCTATATTTATCCTACAATCACACAAAAATTCTGTTCTCATTTCTGAAATACCTTGTGTAATTCCCACGCCAATGCAGTGTATAGCGAAAGGTATTTTGCACCAATACGGGCAAGTCTTCGGGTCCAGATTGTATACCGATTAGGTACCTTTCAGATTACGCTGATACAATAGCTCCCTGCTTAGCAATCATATACAACCGCTCGCTCACCGATAGATCTGTACCTACAGATTGGAAAATTGCGCAGGTCGCACCAGTGTTTAAGAAGGGTAGTAGGAGTAATCCATCGAACTACAGACCTATATCATTGACGTCGGTTTGCAGTAGGGTTTTGGAGCATATACTGTATTCAAACATTATGAATCACCTCGAAGGGAACGAACTATTGATACATAATCAGCATGGTTTCAGCAAACATCGTTCTTGTGCAACGCAGCTAGCTCTTTATTCGCACGAATTAATGGCCGCTATCGACAGGGGATCTCAAGTTGATTCTGTATTTCTAGATTTCCGGAAAGCTTTTGACACTTTTCCTCACAAGCGACTTCTAATCAAGCTGCGGGCCTAATGGGGTATCGTCTCAGTTGTGCGACTGGATTCGTGATTTCCTGTCAGGAAGGTCGCAGTTCGTAGTAATAGACGGCAAATCATCAAGTAAAACTGAAGTGATATCAGGTGTTTCCCGGGGAAGCGTCCTGGGCCCTCTGCTGTTCCTGATCTATATAAATGACCTGGGTGACAATCTAAGCAGTTCTCTTAGGTTGTTCGCAGATGATGCTGTGATTTACCGTCTAGTAAGGTCATCCGAAGACCAGTATCAGTTGCAAAGCGATTTAGAAAAGATTGCTGTGTGGTGTGGCAGGTGGCAGTTGACGCTAAATAACGAAAAGTGTGAGGTGATCCACATGAGTTCCAAAAGAAATCCGTTGGAATTCGATTACTCAATAAATAGTACAATTCTCAAGGCACTGTAATTTGTAGGGTAACAGGGAAAAAAGGTCACTTTTGATATTAAATTAATATGCAAATTAATTAAATTGTGGCAGATGATTGATTTATGACCACCTCTCCCTCCACTTAACCTACTGTTCTGCTATGTGGTTCATGATCCCCTGGGGGTTGATTTATGACATCCTTGGAATAATCTGTCCTTCTGAGAAACTCCATACCCCACAAGAACACATCTAGGCGTGAGTTATTCGAATAGCCCTCTCTCGCTCTTTAATTTGACTGACTAATTAATTAAATCGATCAATTAATTAACCTCTCCCCATCTGGGGAATCCCCCAGCCCTTCCCCTCCCACCCTTCACCTGAAATTAGCAGAAAAAGTCTCAGTTGACTGGTCAATTGGCCATTTGATGGGAAATCAATTGCAGTGTATGGAATATTGTTTAAACAGTTTTTGGTACTCAAGACAATGTGTAAAATATTGTTTATTTAAAAAGGCTATGGCATAAAAGGCAGTGTAAGGAATATAGTTTATGTTTTAGTTAAAGAATTTGTCCGGAAATCGATTGCAGTGTTTGGAATACTGTTTATTTAAACAATTTGTGGGTAACAAGTCAGTATGGAATATTTAAATAATTTCGGTACTTTTTATTCCGATCGCGCAAGGAAACGCTGACTGGACTTAGTTTATATTGGTTGCTGCAGTCAGGGATGTTAAGGCACTTATTTATTATTTTCCTCACTTTTCGAAGCACACTGGTGTCTAAGCACAGACAAGGAAATCAGAACAATTACATGTCTAAAAGTTCATGACATATTTCGAAACCCACAACACATAAAAACAAAAAACCACAGACACACACCAGATTGATGGCTGAAAGATTCTCCTAGTTTCCGAAGCACTGCCCAATATACGAGGAAAATGGGTGGCATTTTCGACGTCCTACAAATGCTGGTCTGGAGATGTTCTAAAACCACAATGGCGGGCGGAGGACAACATCCCAATTATCCAAACCAAAGGAGGCTGGTCAGCCTGGACTTGTCTCTAAACACTCGAACAAAGAAGGTATCACGTGACTCTGACGTCACAGGACTATTTATACATACACTCCTGGAAATTGAAATAAGAACACCGTGAATTCATTGTCCCAGGAAGGGGAAACTTTATTGACACATTCCTGGGGTCAGATACATCACATGATCACACTGACAGAACCACAGGCACATAGACACAGGCAACAGAGCATGCACAATGTCGGCACTAGTACAGTGTATATCCACCTTTCGCAGCAATGCAGGCTGCTATTTTTCCATGGAGACGATCGTAGAGATGCTGGATGTAGTCCTGTGGAACGGCTTGCCATGCCATTTCCACCTGGCGCCTCAGTTGGACCAGCGTTCGTGCTGGACGTGCAGACCGCGTGAGACGACGCTTCATCCAGTCCCAAACATGCTCAATGGGGGACAGATCCGGAGATCTTGCTGGCCAAGGTAGTTGACTTACACCTTCTAGACCACGTTGGGTGGCACGGGATACATGCGGACGTGCATTGTCCTGTTGGAACAGCAAGTTCCCTTGCCGGTCTAGGAATGGTAGAACGATGGGTTCGATGACGGTTTGGATGTACCGTGCACTATTCAGTGTCCCCTCGACGATCACCAGTGGTGTACGGCCAGTGTAGGAGATCGCTCCCCACACCATGATGCCGGGTGTTGGCCCTGTGTGCCTCGGTCGTATGCAGTCCTGATTGTGGCGCTCACCTGCACAGCGCCAAACACGCATACGACCATCATTGGCACCAAGGCAGAAGCGACTCTCATCGCTGAAGACGACACGTCTCCATTCGTCCCTCCATTCACGCCTGTCGCGACACCACTGGAGGCGGGCTGCACGATGTTGGGGCGTGAGCGGAAGACGGCCTAACGGTGTGCGGGAACGTAGCCCAGCTTCATGGAGACGGTTGCGAATGGTCCTCACCGATACTCCAGGAGCAACAGTGTCCCTAATTTGCTGGGAAGAGGCGGTGCGGTCCCCTACGGCACTGCATAGGATCCTACGGTCTTGGCGTGCATCCGTGCGTCGCTGCGGTCCGGTC
Source organism: Schistocerca serialis cubense (assembly GCF_023864345.2). Classification (NCBI taxonomy): domain Eukaryota; kingdom Metazoa; phylum Arthropoda; class Insecta; order Orthoptera; family Acrididae; genus Schistocerca; species Schistocerca serialis. Next base: position 374,785,648 of record NC_064640.1, read on the forward strand.
CCAGGTCGACGGGCACGTGCACCTTCCGCCCTCCACTGGCGACAACATCGATGTACTGTGGAGACCTCACGCCCCACGTGTTGCGCAATTCGGCGGTACGTCCACCCGGCCTCCCGCATGCCCACTATACGCCCTCGCTCAAAGTCCGTCAACTGCACATACGGTTCACGTCCACGCTGTCGCGGAATGCTACCAGTGTTAAAGACTGCGATGGAGCTCCGTATGCCACGGCAAACTGGCTGACACTGACGGCGGCGGTGGACAAATGCTGCGCAGCCAGCGCCATTCGACGGCCAACACCGCGGTTCCTGGTGTGTCCGCTGTGCCGTGCGTGTGATCATTGCTTGTACAGCCCTCTCGCAGTGTCCGGAGCAAGTATGGTGGGTCTGACACACCGGTGTCAATGTGTTCTTTTTTCCATTTCCAGGAGTGTATCTTGTTCTCCCCCTGTCCTGTTCGGAGCAGTCTGTAAAGACTGCTATGCCCCCCCACAAAGGCTGTCTTGTGACTCTCTCACGTCATGGAACTTCCTGTCAATGGAGCATTCTGATTGGTTCTTCCTGAATTTACCCACCAAATTGCTGCTGGTGAAGGAACACTGTCCGTTAACTTCTGCAGATGAACAAATTACGAGAATTTCAGCAGCAAACTATTTTGTACAGATGGAAAAACTTACATCAGTCATATTGCACTGACAGCTAAACCCTTCTAAGGTGTTCGACAGATCATGAAATACGGAAACAATCGCCAAAGACACTTAGTCAATTACACTGCTCTGATATTGTCAAGGAGAGCTTGAATTTTTGGGCGTGAAACCGATATCCAACCAGACTATATCAACACAAACGGTTGTACCACCATACCATATCGTTGTAGTAAACACAATTTGTATTCTACATCCTACATATAGCTGAATCCTGCATATAGCTATTAACCACCAGACACTCATACCTATACCGCGAAGACGGACAAATCCCAAAAAACATAAGCACATGCGCTGTATATAGTCGCAGTACTAGATATCCCCTGCGAGGTTGGTCAGTCATCCATTGCAGCCAACGGCCACGTGCAACTGCCCCCTCACACGCTAGCTTGATGCACGGTCAGAGCGCCCTCTGCATATAGCAGCCACTTTCGAAACTGATATGCAAAGGCTGGGCTGGTTCCCTCGGCACAAGGGCGTCCAATAACGATAGTTTCCGGTCTCGACTGCTTGCTACTGGGGATTCTGCAATGAGTTGCGATCATCTTCAGACTGTGGAATTACAAGAACATTTACTTTCTGAGCTCTATCGATGAGAAATGCTTCAACTGCCGATGTCGAAACAGATATCAGCTGTAACATCCGATTGTACACGCCAAAAATACGAATTATTTATGATACTTTTATTCTGAAATCATCGCGTAGCATATGAAAATTTCCGGAATTTCATGTATTTTCACTTGATTTGCCAGAACATCATACAATTCACGCAGTTGTTCTCGTTATCAACCACATAGCAGTATGCTACCCATCGCTTGCACAGTATAGTTCTGAAGATAGAGAATGGAAATTATGTCTCAGGAAACCCGAAACTTTAGCGAGGTCGTTATGTGGGACGTGCTGAAAACCACTGAGTGACTATAAACTTATTTGGTCTGTGAAGATGTTTGCGTGAAAACTCGAAAATAGACGAAACTGATAGTTCAACTCTTATTTTTTAACGAATACCTATGTCCATGATATAACAGATTCCAGATCATCCTTGTACTTTAGAAAATCAACAAAGGATTTCATACTTATAAGCATGTGTGTTTTTCACGTCTAGAGAACTAGCAAACATCTCTTCCACCTGTTTTTCACTACCTAGATGGAAACAACACACGTCACAATCCATGTTCTCTCAACAAAATAAGGACAGGAACTGCGTAGAACGACAATACAGCAGTCAATCGGTCAATTTACAGAGGAGAAAATCATTGTCCTGTGCAAACACTCCCAGTATTGAATCTTCTCAAATGCCCACATAAAAACAAGATTTCGATGCATATAATTCAATGTATCAGTGAGCACATAAGTTCTTCGCATAAGTTTTATAATAGATGACTATTTCAAAAATATGTGGATTGTCTCTAAAAGATAAAATTTCAGTGTGATTGACAAAGATATCGGCAATGGTACCGGTCAAGGAGTTCCCCATAACAAGGCCAGAAGCTCAATAATCTCAGAGATTTTATTTACAACATTTTCTTTTATGATATTAATAGTTTCAGCTTTTGGAATATTAGTATATAGATCTTTTATGTCAAGCGAAGTATAGTGTGCATCTGGAGGGATTGGAACAACATATACTTGCTGCCGATTCATAACGGTTTTAAATGGAGAAATTTCTGTTCGAAAGTATAGAACTCTTTTAAACTTTCATTCAGTTTTCTATTGAGATTTTATGAGCGATAACCAATGTTGTTCACTGTTGGACGAATAGACCAACCTTGTTTATGAAGCTGTATATGGGCCCTAAGTTTTGGCATCTGTGGATTCATTATTTTTAGCTGTTGCTTTTTTCTTTTTCCTAAAATTTCCTTTGCTTTAAGAGAAATCCTGTAAGTGTCATGTTTGCTAATTTTAGCTCTTTTGGTTGCGACTCTTATATCATCAATAATGCGTCTAGTATTCGTATCACTTGGTACAGGGGGAAGATTATATCTCATACCTTTGTTGAGAAGGGGCATGTTAGAGGCAGAGAACTGAATGTTGCTTAAATTAACAGACTGTAGAAAAAATTATGGTGCTGTTGAGATGATTCACGGGTGAAACTAGCTGTTGACTAATAAGACCATTGATTTTCTTTTCATCAGTAATATCAATGCATTTACGCATGTAATCTATTTTCTGGTATATTAAGTTGAGGACAGTACAAAACACAAGGGGAGATAAAGATTTACTTAAGGACAGGTGTAATCTATACATCTGAAGATTCAAAAAGGCTTTCTGTTTTACTATTGAACATGAACAACAAAAAACCATTAATTTTATGGATTTAACAATGTCCAATAAAGAAGGGCAACATACTTTTGCCATATACAGAAAGTCTACGACGACTGATGCCATTATATATACTTAATCATGTCGTCCAAACAAACGTAAAAGGACTTTTTTTGTTCAATGTTGAATAGAATGAATAAACTACCTCTCTCACCAGATCAAAAACAAAGAGAAATTTCTGTTCTCAAACAAATTGCAGCAGCTTATGGTTATGACAACGAAAATGGTTCACACTCTTTATCAGAAGATACAGTTGTGCAACAACCGCAAGCACCTACAAGAAAGTATTTTTCGCAAATGGTGTATTTGGGAACTGCGTCTGATAGGATGAACAGGTTATTTAAAAATACTGACATAACGCTAGCTTTCTCTACAACAAATGTACTTGCAGATAAACTAAAACACACTATTGGGAATTCAAAATATGGTTTCTCCAGATCTGGGGCATATTATTAACATGCAAGGATTGCCATGAGATATATGTTGGACAGACTGGTAAGAGTTTTCAGACAGGTTTCAAAGAGAATATGGAGGGTACAGCAAGCAGAAAATCTGCATTTGGACAACATCTGACGAGTACTAACCATTCAGAATGTGTTACAGAACACGACATGCAAATCCTACATACTGTTCAAAAAGACTCTCTGTTAGTTACCTTGGAAGAACGTAAGATTTTTGCCCACCAAAGAAATGATCCACCACTTCTCCTTAACAATCACATAGATTTTCATGATAAAGCATATTTTGAACTTTTTCGGAATATCATTTGAACCCAAGGATGCTGCTTTCCCTCTTTTAATTTGCGACTCATGCCATATCTCCCGTCTCAGCTTGGTTTTATGAAAATTAATCATTATATGTCTTTTTAGTCATGTCTCACATGTATGTCAACGCCACTTTGTTATAAACAAGCTTCTTATTTCACACAGTATTCATTTTATAGTGTACTTTAAGTCCATCTCAGTTAAAAAGTACTGGCACATGTCTATCTGTTTAATGTTTTGTATTTGCATTCCTGTAAATGAATAGAATAACATTAATGTATCCTAATGCTATTAAGACATGTATAGCCTTTTATCATCATATTACTAACGACACTATGTCATATATGTATTCAAGTTTTTAGATGCCCATGCCATGAAACGTCCACGCAGAGCTGCCACTCTGTCGCTATGGTACTTTGACAACAGCAGCTGCTCTCGTAGTTGATGCGTCAACAATGACGCTGGAAAATACTTAGTAACTTTTCTACAGCGTTTATTTATGAGTCGTCGGCACAAACGTCTTTGAGGATATCGACCTGAATCGATATCTTGATCATAGTTGGCCTCCCCAGGAGTACTTTGGTTTCTCGACTGCCACGTCGGCCGTTACGTTACTATGACAACGGCGCCCTTTTTCAATACACACTTCTATGATATCATAGCGACCATCTCAACCTTCACGTCGTCTAGTCAACGGCGTCGTTTTAAATTCCTACCAGAGGGCACTGCCTATTAAATACACGCGGCGTGTATATATTTTAATCGTTGTATCTTTTAATATGCTTTTACCCCTCATTACCTATTTATGTAATATCTATGTGCACATAATTATCACTCTCTTGTTTATTCGTTTTATCGACAAAACATTTTAAGAACGATGTGTTTGTCTATCATACCAATAGATTACACTGCTTCTTCTGTCGTTTTGTAAGTCTGTTTATTTTATTTCAACATCAATTACTACTTGCCTTTTGCTTGATAATGTTTTTAACATCTTATTTACTCATACGTGGGCTACGCGAACTTGCTGGGCAAATTGTATACAGCTCATGTGAAGCGTTTGCCATTGGCTGGTGATGACGTAAGCCATAGTCGGTGCGTGAATTGGACACTACTTAACCTGTGGCTCCACAGCCATCAGTCAATGTACGATCGTGGTATCACGAGAAATCCGAGTCGCGAGCACCAGCCATAGGGGTAAAAGCTACATACAATAGTACTGTCCGTAATTTTTACTACAGGTTTTCTGTACCCTATCTTAAGGCCATATGTAACAGTAGAGTTTGTAACTTTAATGTTCCTACCCTTACAGGGCCAAAAAATTCTGAAGATTGCTTGTAGATAAGCCGAAACCGGTTAATAAAGAAATATTATTGCGATCGACTGTGGGCTATGTTGTCAAAATTTATGTTTAAGAGTCGTCGGCACGTGAACGCTCTTGATTACTAAATATTCCATACACAACTTGTACGATTACTGTGTGATATATCGCACAGGTTATATTTGCAAGCAGATGTGTTTAAAATGGATGGACTCATTTCATAGCATGAACAATGCTTTTAGCACCATGACTCGAACGCGCGATGCCAGATTGATGGACCACCGTCAATTAAGATGCTTTGTATTGTATGCATAGCTGAACAGATCAATAACAATAAATCATAATGTCTGTTCCGTAGCCAAGTACGATGCTACTACTTTTTTTAATGACCTATTGCTTTACTTCATGATTTCCATAATGATGACCATACACAGTCATATTTAAAGATATTGTATACAGAGAAGATACTGGTACAGTTGAGACGTTCTCAGCGAGCACTGCATCGTGACGTCTTTCAAGCACCTCAGTACCAGCCACCTCTCGCGACACGCCATGTCGCGCAATCCCTGTCACGCAAGACCTGAATACAGCATTCTTATTGGCGAATGCTGAGCATGTGGTTCAGAATACTTTATACCTATTGGCTGACGCTGAATCATTGAAGATATAACAAGCCTATCCCCTCCACTACCAGCCTCATTCTGTCTTCATCCACCGTTGTGTGAGGTTAGTTTGATTCATCTAACATGTAGCGATCAGCGGCATCAAGCAGCAGCGTTGGTGTCAGTGGCGGCAAATGGCAGAGACCGTTAGAGCAGGATGGAGAATTACCTGGAAGTACAGACTCAAAGTAGTAACTGCAACTTTTTCTTCCATTAAAAGTTTTGCAGTAGCGATATGAAATGCATTTCTTCTTATTGTTTCAGTGCATATACACCAAATCACCTATGAAATGAATGCTGAGGTGCAGCAGCGGCAGCAACAGCAAAGGCAGTGGCAGCAGCTGTAGCAGCAGCATCGGCAGCATTGTAAGTGCATATTCCATCTCTGTAGTACTGGTGTGACCAGCGAGTCTGTAGATTTCGAGGGATCAAAATCGACAACTGTAACCTTTTTTTTCACTAAGAATTTCGTACTGAATACATGTCTTATTGTTTCAGCATATATCCAGCAGGTAATAGAAGAGGCCGAGAGGCAACAGCAACAGCAATATCATCGTATTTTTTTTTTCTTCTTCTTAGTACTGCTTTAGACGCTTTCGAGGATCAAAAATCGATAAATGTGACTTTTTCAGTAATAATTTCGTATTAAATACATTTCGTCTTGTTGTTTCAGCTTATATCCACCGAACAGTGGATGAAATGAATTCTGAGGTGCAACAGCAGCAGTAACAGTCGCCGCGCGGGATTAGCCGAACGGTCTGAGGCGCTGCACTCATGGACTGTGCGACTGGTCCCGGCGGAGAGTGAGAGTGAGTGTGTGTGTGTGTGTGTGTGTGTGTGTGTGTGTGTGTGTGATTTGACACACAACTGCAACAGCAATGGCAGCAATATCATCGTAAGTAATATATATACATTTCATCATATATGTAATATGTCGTGGCCAACGAGTCTGAGGTTGTTCTAGATGATATCGAGGGACCAAAATTTGTAAATGTGGGTTTTTTCACTAATAATTTCGCATTGTTTCAGTATATGTCATGTATATGTACTTTCTATTTAATAAATTTCAAGTTATTATATAATATGTTGTTGTAAATTATTGCCGGCCGAAGTGGCCGTGCGGTTAAAGGCGCTGCCGTCTGAAACCGCGAGACCGCTACGGTCGCAGGTTCGAATCCTGCCTCGGGCATGGATGTTTGTGATGTCCTTAGGTTAGTTAGGTTTAACTAGTTCTAAGTTCTAGGGGACTAATGACCTCAGCATTTGAGTCCCATAGTGCTCAGAGCCATTTGAACCATTTTTTGTAAATTATTTCGAGGAACAAAATCGATAAACGTTACTTCTTTTCTTTTCATTAAGAATTTCATATTAATTCAGTATATATCCATTAATTGTTTTCATCTCCATTGTACTGTGTATATGTAATTTCTTGTATACATAAGATGGTAAATATTCCTTTTTGTAGATCATATTGTGGCAGAAGAAGGGGAACAAGGATGGGTTTGCGTCTGTGATAAGCGGGAGCCATCGCAGTTCTCATGTAAGTGCATATTTCTTCCCCGTAGTTTTTTTTTTTTTTGCGTGTGTATATGATTTTTTTCTTTTAGATCATCATGTTGTTGCAGTGATGTAGGGGAGCTGAACAAGCGTCTCTTCCCCATTTCAGGCAGAGACAGAATGCCACAGTAGGTGGAGGAAATGCAGAAAGAGCTTCATCAGCGTGCCGGATGACCCGAGGTAGATGCCAAGGAGTCGGACCGAAATAGGTAATACATACACACTCTGCTTACAAATAACCAGTATTCTTTCTTTCCCTGTAGCAGCTGGCGATGTCTGGAACGTTGTGCTTAATTGTGTTCGTTATGCTTTCTCTACAGCACCAACGTCCATACAGTATGCTGTGGTGTGGGTACCAGCATCGGCTAAGCCGGCCCAGGGGGGCATGCCTCCCGGCAAGGGCGGTGCTAGGCGCCGTGCGAGATGGCGTCTCCGCCGCCGCAACCGCCCCCACATCAGCTCCGCTCTGGCGTCCATGGGCAACCATCCCTCTGGCAGGACGGTCAGGGCCGCAGCCACAGCAGCAACAAGACTGCTCACACTGGCCCGATACTGCAGTGTCTACTCCTCCTCCACCACCATCTCGTAGCCGGCCGAAGTGGCCGTGCGGTTAAAGGCGCTGCAGTCTGGAACCGCAAGACCGCTACGGTCGCAGGTTCGAATCCTGCCTCGGGCATGGATGTTTGTGATGTCCTTAGGTTAGTTAGGTTTACCTAGTTCTAAGTTCTAGGGGACTAATGACCTCAGCAGTTGAGTCCCATAGTGCTCAGAGCCATTTTTTTGAACCACCATCTCGTCTTCGCCGATCTTGCAAGGTACGATACAGACCCCTCCAAACATCACCACAAGCAGCTTCCTCATCTAGCTGTAGTTATAGTATTAGTAATAGCAAAATGCTGTGATTAGCGGCAGTTCCCTCTCCTGTACTTTTAGTGAGGGCATCAGGTCAGTGATACCGTACCACAGTTAGAATACTCGGTGATTGCAGAGGCCTTCGAGGACCGAATCTCGGTCACAAGGATCAAGAATCCTGCAGGAAGGTACCATGTTCCTGCTGTGTTTCTAAGAGCCTGCCTTCCACCGAGGAAACGGAGCTCCTGAAGGTAGTCTATGATCTGCAGTACCCCACCATTAAATGCGGTGCAGTGCTGTGCATCGAACTGTCGCATCCCCACAAAGGTGATCTGGTTACTAAAGAGACTAGTCTTAATTACCTCTGGGGAAATAATGGTGTGATAAAGCGAAGCACATCAATCAGCAAGTGGGTTTGTGAATCCACCTTGATACCTATACTGGCCTGGTTTTCCGAGATGGAAGTTGGGGGTCAGTTTAAGCCCTCAGCCAAGCACTACACCTGGACATCTGTACACATGTCTGTAATCTGGCAAATGATGGGTCCAGCAATACCAAACTCCGTAAGGATATAGCAGATAAGAAAGCATGTATTAATGCCAAAAATAAAACTATCAGGCTTGTTTTGCATGGTCAATCTTGGATTGGGAAAGAAATTACGAGAAAAACCCGCAGCATACATCTCAGTACAGTAGATACCTTGGCATTCATGAATGTTACATCTTTGGTGGTATCGAGTTCCCCGACAAGAACCATGATGTATCTAAATTTGAGTCGATGAATATCCGAATTTCAGTTAGTGTTTAAGGACTGGAAAAGAAAAGCGAGTCAGATGAGAAGGACAAGCATATAGTCGACCGCCACCTCCATTTCTCAAAATTTTCCGGCGAACGTAAGATGCATGTAAACCTGCTCTTATTATCTGATGAGAAAAATAAGAAGAAAGGCAATTATCATTATGTTTGGATCAAAGAAATGTCCTGACTCCTTTCCTCACAAATTGTCAACCCATTATTATGTAAAGCTTACTTGCTTAAAGTGTCTGAATTATGTTATCTCAAACAAGTTATTAGCAGCTCATCTAGTAGACTACGCTTCCAAGGACCCGGTATGTGTTATTATACCTACTGAGGAAGACAAATTCATAAAGTTGGAAAAATTCTCATAACCAGGAGCGATGCCCGTTTGTAGTGTACGCCGACTTTGAATGCCTCTTCGCTCCTGTGACTCACTGTGAAAGTGACCCTATAGTCTCACATACTACCTTTACAGAAATACATGTACCATATGAATGCATGCACCATATTGTATCGTTCTATGATTCAAGTCTTTACCACTACGAATTTTATGTCGGGGATAGTCGTGCGGTTTGGCTGCTCACTGAGCTTGAAGCACTTTCATGGGAGGTTGATAGGCTTGTAACACCCCACCCGTCACTTATCTGGTTTTGGCGTGTGTTCAACCCAGCTAATTGACTAACAGATCAACAGAGAGTGCAAAACTGCCGCAATATCGGATAACGCAAGGAAAGTATTAAGGCCCTGTGACTCCTGATTGAACTGCGGTGGCAGTGTTGACATTAATTGATTCAGAATTGATCAATTTTAATTAAAAAGGGGTGCACATTGATGTTATATTCAGCTATTGCACACCAGATCCAAATGTTGAACATAAAATTAATTAAGAAAATGACTTGGGATTTCAACTACTTGATTGAAAACAAATGCAGTCGATTAGCACAAATTTATTTTAACTCACGACCTTCAATCATCACATTACATTACTCTCCTACCAGGCAGCGGTAATAAATTGCGTTTGCGTGGAGTAAAGTGCGATAACTCAAAAGTAATTCCTATCGACTGACCCAGGCGTAATGCGAAGTGCAAGAAGAATTCTACAATACACGGTCCATGAAACCCTCGTGGAAACTTTGCCGACGTGATACAACAAATTAATCGGTGGCCGGAGCGGGTGCAATATCACCAAATACAGCGTGGATTGTGTGGACGTCGGCCGACCTCTTGGTGCTGCAAGGCTGCGCTTGTCTGTTCACTCCTAGCTATCTTGCTCAGTACATAGCTGAACCAAAACTTCCTATGTCCGAGCTCAATCGTTCCATTTTCTAAGTCCTAAACAGCAGAGATGCTCACACTCTCTCAGGCAAGCTGAGTAAAGAACACCACGTCCGCACTCTAGGCAAGCTGGGAACGGAAGACCTCTACGGAGACTTCTCAGTCCACTCTACGCCTCAGTTTCCCCTCCAGCAAAATCACTTACGCCAATTGCAGTGCAAGTCGCGTTAATTATGCGTCGCTTCCCAGCGCCGGCCAATGCCTGCTCTGGGAAGTGAACAAATTCCCACAAAATTTCCCTTCCTCTCAACTTGTATTTTGCTCCTCCCAGGCCACCCATCAAGGTTGGCGTCTGCACAAACACCAATTTTTCCGGAATTCTGACTCCCAAGAGAGTACTTCAAATTCCTCGGTCCTACGTTCCCATCAGAGGCCGGCGTATTTCATTCTGTCGCTCTTCACCTGATTTGCTTCAGACTCTGCGGACCCTGAATTCAGCGTGAAGCTGCTATAGTCACGAACACGCATATTTTGACCTCTGTTGACCGCTCCACCGTAGCTTTGCGCGCCTTTCTCGCATATTTCACAGAAAACGGGACAATGGACATTTATCAACAGGCGTACAAGTTCTCCGTCTGTTTCCCGGCACATCAGCATGGAGTTGGGGTCAACCACCCACTCACTGTCACTCGTCTTAAGGCGGCTGGAGGCCGCGCCCCATTACCGCTTTCTCAGAGGTTGAGCCACCCTAAGCTGCCTATTGTCGCTTCCCTTCGCCATTCTCCCGGCGGCCACGGTCAATTCTGAGTACTTCCCTGGGGTAAACTAGCTTCCAGTAAATCGACGCATTTCCACAAAGTTTTCATGTTGTGTGAATTACTTTAAAACCATCACCCAACATTAATTATTTCAATACGTCCATACTATACCCTCTACAATATGCATTGCGCCTTGTCAGTCATTTTTTGTTCAGCCCTATTGTTCGCTCAACGTGAGTTAGGTGATCTTTAATGACTTCATGTAAGGGGCATGGTTCTTGCCATCTTACAAGCTTTACAGCGACAATGTTATCATGACCAGATCGATGGAGAATGAAGATTTGTAGTATAAAGCGGTTGACTGTCATATTCGTGGGTTGCTGTTAGACTGGAAAAAGGAAACTCCTCATAGGGACCACTGTCATCTTACGGGGAACTTCCCTGGTGCAGCTCACAATAAATGCAATTTGAAGTACCAGCTACCAAGGGAGTTACCCGTTCTGCTCCATAATTTAAGCAGGTATTATATTCACGTTCTTGTTGAGCACTTGGCTGATTTAGGGTAGGGGGGGGGGGGGGGGGAGAATCACATGAGTGTCCTGCCTGAGAGCGTCGAGAAATACATTTCATTCTCCAAACGAATGACGTCAAGAATTACGCTCCGCTTCCTTGACATGCTATATTATATGCAAGCACAACTCCAGAAACTTGTTGAAACTCTACCTCAGGAGCTTTATGCATATCACTCAAGCTGCATTTCCTGATGAGGAAAACTTTCAACTTGTGACTAGAAAGGGGGTTTTCGCATTGGAGTATGTGGATAGTATGGCAAAACTCAACGAAACCAGGCTACCTGACATAACTACATTCTCTAGCACCTTAGAGGCGCTGCCATAATGGATGAAGAGTATGAGCATGCTGTGCATGTCTGGTGTGAATTCAACATCTCGACTTTAGGAGAGTAGGCAACTCTTTACATGGACACAGACGTGCAGTTGCTTGTGGACTTTTCGAGGAATTCCGGCGTCTATGCAGGACCATGTATTATCTGGACCTCGCCTTTTACTACACGGCACCTGGATTGTGTTGGGATGCAATGCTCGAGAAAACGAAGTGCAGTATCGAGTTACTGAGCGATGCTGACATGCTTCTTATCTTTGGCGGTGGATCCGTCGAGGACTTTGCCAATGTGTCCATAGCCACGTCAAGGCGAATAACTCACATATGGGTGACAGGTACGGAGCATCCTTGATTCGTGTTACATCAAATGGTTCAAATGGCTCTGAGCACTATGGGACTCAACTGCTGAGGTCATTAGTCCCCTAGAACTTAGAACTAGTTAAACCTAACTAACCTAAGGACATCACAAACATCCATGCCCGAGGCAGGATTCGAACCTGCGACCGTAGCGGTCTTGCGGTTCCAGACTGCAGCGCCTTTAACCGCACGGCCACTTCGGCCGGCCGTGTTACATCATTTACTTGGATGTGGATAACTTATAGGGGCACGCCCAACAATCACTGCTGATAAGGGACTTTTGATAAATGCCTGAAGACGAATGCAAGCGATTAGGTGGAAAAATCAGGCGGTTATGGCAGATGATTCTCAAAAATGGTTAAAATGGCTCTAAGCGCTATGGGACTTAACATCTTAGGTCATCAGTCCCCTAGAACCTAGAACTACTTAAACCTAACTAACCTAAGGACATCACACACATCCATCCCGAGGCAGGATTCAAACCTGCGACCGTAGCAGTTCCGCGGTTCCGGACTGAAGCACCTAGAACCGCACGGCCACCGCGGCCGGTGCAGATGATTCTGATGTAGAGTATGTGGTGAAGTATTAGTTCGCATGATGCGCACGAGGATTTGGTGCTGTGTCCAGAGCAACTACTTCCGCCAGGAGGCTCCACCCAAATCTGATGACACTCGGGGATAAGCGGAGATGTATTATTCATCATCGTAATCGCGAGCAGTGTCTCAGCTTGAGGATGGAGCTGGTTGGAATCACCTGAGATACATCCTTCAAGCAGTTCCCCTGGCTCAAGAAGTATATTGATCTGAATACAAGACAGAGGGCTTTGGCGATATATGAAAATTTCACGTCTTTCTCTCAAATTTTCCATTGTTTTATCGAAAAATGGATTACTCATTAATTTGTAAAAATCCTTCTCAAATTCAGACGTCGTGGAAGCTCTCTGTCTCGTATTCAAATCAATATACTCTTTTAACCAGGGGGCCTGCTTGAAGGAGATAGACTGGGTGGTTCTAACCAGTTCCATACCCAAGCTGATACATTGCTGGAGATTACGATAATGAATAACGTATCTACGCTTATTCCCCAGCGTTGTCATCGGTTTTGGAGTGGAGCCTCTCGCGCAACTAGTAGCTGTGGACACATTGGCAAATAGGCGTGCGCGTCATGTTTACTAATAGGGTATGTGAGTGCTGCCTCCACTACAAACCCTACATCAGAATCAGCTGCCATACACCCCATGATTTTTCCACCTAATCCCTTGCATTCGTCTTTGGGCACCCACCGAAACTCACAAATCGGCAATGATTGCTGCGTAGCATGCCCGTACATGTTATTTACGTCCAGGCACATTATGTAACTCGAATCAAGGGATGCGTTGAACCTGTCACCCGTTCGTGGGTTATTTGCCTTTGCATGCCTATGGATACATTGGTAAAGTCCCCTACGGTCCCTCGCTCAAAGAAAAGAAACATGTCAGCATCAGTCAATAATTCGATACTGCACTTCGTTTTCTTGAGCATTGCGTCCCAAGACAACTCAGGTGTCGTGTAATAAAGGTTGGGTCGAGAGAATATGTGGCCATATATAGACTCCGGAATTTATCGAAAAGCAAGCGCACGTCTTTGTCCATCTAAAGCTGTGCATTCTCTCCTAAAGTGGAGATGCTGAATTCCCACTAGACATTCACGAAGTGCTCATACTCTGCATCCGTTATGGCATCGCCTGTAAGGTTGCTTTAGAATGCAGTTATGTTGGGTAGCCTAGTTTAATTGATTTTCGCCATGCTATCCACATAACAACAACTGGTATGGAAAAATCCCCTTCCTAGTCACAAGTTGAAACTTTTCCTCTGGAACCGCGAGACCGCTACGGTCGCAGGTTCGAATCCTGCCTCGGGCATGGATGTGTGTGATGTCCTTAGGTTAGTTAGGTTTAATTAGTTCTACGTTGTATGGGACTGATGACCACAGATGTTAAGTCTCATGGTGCTCAGAGCCATTTGAACCATTTTTGAAACTTTTCCTCGTTGGGAAATGCAGCTTGTGTGATATGCATATCCCCCCGAGGTAGAGTTTCAAAGAGTTGCTGGAGTGGCGCCTGCATAAAACGTAGTGTATCAAGGAAGTGGAGCGTAATTCTTGGCGTCATTCATTTGGAGATTGGTTCAAATGGCTCTAAGCATCTGAGGACATCAGCCCCTATACTTAGAACTACTTAAACCTACCTAACGTAAGGACATCACACACACCCATGCCCGAGGCAGAATTCGAACCTACGACCGTAGCAGCAGCGCGGTTCCGGACTGAAGCACCTAGAACTGCTCGGTCACAGCGGCCGGCATTCGTTTAGAGAATAAATTTATTTCTCGATGCTCTCAGGTAGGACACTGAACTGATTTTTCTCCATGCCGAAATGAGCCAAGTGGTCAAGAAAGTGAGAGTCACACCCGCTTAAATTATGGAACAAAACGGATGTGTGCCTTGGTAGTTGGTTCTTCAAATATTGGACCACGCCACAGAACTTTCGTATAAAATGACGGTGGTCCCTACGAGGAGTTTCCAATTTTCTATTTAATGGTAGCCCTCAAATATGACAGTCAACAGCGTTATTTTACGAATCTTCACGCTCCTTCAGTTTGGCCATGGGAACGTTGTCGCTGTAATGCTTATCAACCTTAGGTCAGGAGTCCACTACACGCAACAAGCGGCTACACGGGTAGCGGGGGTTGTGTGGCGTGGGCTGGGCGGTTTTTTAGGTTAGATGGCCTTGGGCAAGTACAGAAAGGGCAACAGCCTCAACGGGTGCGGGGCAAAGTCAGGACATGCGGGGACCAAGCAGCAATCGGTATTGTAATTGTCAACTGTCGAAGCTGCGTTGGTAAAGTACCAGAACTTCAAGCGCTGATAGAAAGCACCGAAGCTGAAATCGTTATAGGTACAGAAAGCTGGCTTAAGCCAGAGATAAATTCTGCCGAAATTTTTACAAAGGTACAGACGGTGTTTAGAAAGGATAGATTGCATGAACCGGTGGTGGAGTGTTCGTCGCTGTTAGTAGTAGTTTATCCTGTAGTGAAGTAGAAGTGGACAGTTCCTGTGAATTATTATGGGTGGAGGTTACACTCAACAACCGAACTAGGTTAATAATTGGCTCCTTTTACCGACCTCCCGACTCAGCAGCATTAGTGGCAGAACAACTGAGAGAAAATTTGGAATACATTTCACATAAATTTTCTCAGCATGTTATAGTCTTAGGTGGAGATTTCAATTTACCAGATATAGACTGGGACACTCAGATGATTAGGACGGGTGGTAGGGACAGAGCATCGAGTGACATTATACTGAGTGCACTATCCGAAAATTACCTCGAGCAATTAAACAAACAACCGACTCGTGGAGATAACATCTTGGACCTACTGATAACAAACAGACCCGAACTTTTCGACTCTGTATGTACAGAACAGGGAATCAGTGATCATAAGGCCGTTGCAGCATCCCTGAATATGGAAGTTAATAGGAATATAAAAAAAGGGAGGAAGGTTTATCTGTTTAGCAAGAGTAATAGAAGGCAGATTTCAGACTACCTAACAGATCAAAACGAAAATTTCTGTTCCGACACTGACAATGTTGAGTGTTTATGGAAAAAGTTCAAGGCAATCGTAAAATTCGTTTTAGACAGGTACGTGCCGAGTAAAACTGTGAGGGACGGGAAAAACCCACCGTGGTACAACAACAAAGTTAGGAAACTACTGCGAAAGCAAAGAGAGCTCCACTCCAAGTTTAAATGCAGCCAAAACCTCTCAGACAAACAGAAGCTAAACGATGTCAAAGTTAGCGTAAGGAGGGCTATGCGTGAAGCGTTCAGTGAATTCGAAAGTAAAATTCTATGTACCGATTTGACAGAAAATCCAAGGAAGTTCTGGTCTTACGTTAAATCAGTAAGTGGCTCGAAACAGCATATCCAGACACTACGGGATGATGATGGCATTGAAACAGAGGATGACACGCGTAAAGCTGAAATACTAAACACCTTTTTCCAAAGCTGTTTCACAGAGGAAGACTGTACTGCAGTTCCTTCTCTAAATCTTCGCACAAACGAAAAAATGGCTGACATCGAAATAAGTGTCCAAGGAATAGAAAAGCAACTGGAATCACTCAATAGAGGAAAGTCCACTGGACCTGACGGGATACCAATTCGATTCTACACAGAGTACGCGAAAGAACTTGCCCTTCTTCTAACAGCCATGTACCGCAAGTCTCTAGAGGAACGGAGGGTTCCAAATGATTGGAAAAGAGCACAGATAGTCCCAGTCTTCAAGAAGGGTCGTCGAGCAGATGCGCAAAACTATAGACCTATATCTCTGACGTCGATCTGTTGTAGAATTTTAGAACATGTTTTTTGCTCGAGTATCATGTCGTTTTTGGAAACCCAGAATCTACTATGTAGGAATCAACATGGATTCCGGAAACAGCGATCGTGTGAGACCCAACTCGCTTTATTTGTTCATGAGACCCAGAAAATATTAGATACAGGCTCCCAGGTAGATGCTATTTTTCTTGACTTCCGGAAGGCGTTCGATACAGTTCCGCACTGTCGCCTGATAAAGTAAGAGCCTACGGAATATCAGACCAGCTGTGTGGCTGGATTGAAGAGTTTTTAGCAAACAGAACACAGCATGTTGTCATCAATGGAGAGACGTCTACAGACGTTAAAGTAACCTCTGGCGTGCCACAGGGGAGTGTTATGGGACCATTGCTTTTCACAGTATATATATATATATGACCTAGTAGATAGTGTCGGAAGTTCCATGCGGCTTTTCGCGGATGATGCTGTAGTATACAGAGAAGTTACAGCATTAGAAAATTGTAGCGAAATGCAGGAAGATCTGCAGCGGATAGGCACTTGGTGCAGGGAGTGCAACTGTCCCTTAACATAGACAAATGTAATGTATTGCGAGTACATAGAAAGAAGGATCCTTTATTGTATGATTATATGATAGCGGAACAAACACTGTTAGCAGTTACTTCTGTAAAATATCTGGGAGTATGCGTGTGGAACGATTTGAAGTGGAATGATCATATAAAATTAATTGTTGGTAAGGCGGGTACCAGGTTGAGATTCATTGGGAGAGTGCTTAGAAAATGTAGTCCATCAACAAAGGAGGTGGCTTACAAAACACTTGTTCGACCTATACTTGAGTATTGCTCATCAGTGTGGGATCCGTACCAGGTCGGTTTGACGGAGGAGATAGAGAAGATCCAAAGAAGAGCGGCGCGTTTCGTCACAGGGTTATTTGGTAACCGTGATAGCGTTACGAAGATGTTTAATAAACTCAAGTGGCAGACTCTACAAGAGAGGCGCTCTGCATCGCGGTGTAGCTTGCTCGCCGGGTTTCGAGAGGGTGCGTTTCTGGATCAGGTATCGAATATATTGCTTCCCCCTACTTATACCTCCCGAGGAGATCACGAATGTAAAATTAGAGAGATTAGAGCGCGCACGGAGACTTTCAGACAGTCGTTCTTCCCGCGTCCCATACGCGACTGGAACAGGAAAGGGAGGTAATGACAGTGGCACGAAAAGTGCCCTCCGCCACACACCGTTGGGTGGCTTGCGGAGTATAAGTGTAGATGTAGATGTAGAACCTCCCATTAAGGCTTTTTGTGCTAAGTGAGCAACCAAAGCGCGGGAGTATCACAAATATAAGATTTCTCGTGGTTAAGACTTCAATCATACGACGATACAATAAGATACGCTGACGCATATGGTACACGTATTTCTGTAAAGTTAGCATTTGAGGCTGTGGGGGGTCACCTTCACAGCAGGTCACAGGAGCGAGGAGATATTCAAAGTCGGCCTACATTACAAACGGACGTAATTCCTGATGGTGAGCATTTTTCAACTTTATGAATTTGTCTTCCTCAGTAGGCACAATAACACATCCTTGGAAGTGCAGACTACTAGATGTGCTGCTAATAACTTTTCTGAGGAAAAATAATTGTTCAAATGTGTGTGAATTCCTACAGGACCAAACTGCTGAGGTCATCGGTCCCCAGACTTATACATTACTTAAACTAACTTAAACTATCTTATGCTAAGAACAACACACACACACACACACACACACACGCACACACACACACACACGTCCAGAGGAGGACTCAACCTCCAGCGGGAGTGGCCGCACAATCCGTAACATGGCAGCCAGTCAGCGCGGCGAAAAATAATTCAAACACTTTAAGTAAATATGCTTCACATAACGATCGGTTGACCATTTGGAGGAAAGGAGTCAGGACATATCTTTGATCCAAACATAATGATAATTCCCATTCTCATTTTTCGGATCGGAGAATAAGGGCATGTTTACTTGCACCTAATGCTCACCAGCAAATTTTGTGACATGAAGGGGGCCACTGTTGTAACCACAACCAACAGCGGGAACGCCTTGGGCTGCGGATCGGAGCCACCACCGGGTAAACACAGCACGAGTCGGACGACAGACCAACGACAACTGACAACAACCGACCACGACCGACTATGAGCGACACAACAAGGAAGAGATAAACAACGGAGGCTTGTGGAAACCACAACACCAAACGTTAATCCACTCGGAACCAGAGCCAGGCAAATGTCAACAACGAGCAACGACCAGAACGCAGTAGCGCCGAAAAAGAAACGAAATCCAGAGCGAGTACCAGACTGGCTGGACTAGGTCTTTTTTTTTTTACTTTATTGTTATTTTGACACCTGAACAATCAGGTAGGCTGGCAGCAGCACAATACGCCGCTCTTCAGCCGAAGAGAGTACAATGAGATAAACAGAGAAGAGACATCACGTAAAAAATCGGCGGGAAAAAACAGTAGACACATGAACATAAAAACACAAGAAGCCGTTCACACTCGATGGCAATCCACACGACGAACGGGTGACACGAAGCACAAGCACTGAAGAAGACGACGGCACTGGTGAACGATGGAGTGTGACGGTGAAACACTGAACACTAAACATGACAGCACACACGATACACTGACGGCGGTGATCTCCGGCGCGCGAAAGTCCACTGAGCGTGTGCGAGTCCGGGGACCTGCCAATAGTGGAGGAGGAGGAGGAAGGGGAGTGGGAGAGCGAGATGGGAGAGCAGAGATGCCACGGGCAGGGGAGAAAGGGGGGGAGGGAGGAAGGGGGAAGGAAGCCCGGGGGAAGAGGGGTGGAGGGAGGGGACAGGGGAAAAGGGAAGAGAAGGGAAGGGAAGAGAAGGGAGGGAGGGCGCCGAAAGGAAAGGACACCGGGAGAGGGGGGCGGGGCAGGGTCAAAGTTGATAGGAGGGGTAGATGGAGGGGACGAGGACATCATCAGGGAGAGGGAGCTGGCGGAAGCCACCTTGGGAGAGGGTAAGGAGGGTGGAGAGATGGAGACCAGGTGGGACATGGGAATACAGGCGCGGCAGCGAGCGGGGTTGGGAGAGGAGCGGGGAGACGAGCGGGTGAGGAGGGTCGAGTTTACGGGAGGTGTACAGGATCCGTATCCTCTCAAGGAAAAGGAGGAGGTGGGGGAAGGGGATGAGATCATACAGGATCCGCGTGGGGGAGGGGAGACGGATGCGATAGGCGAGGCGGAGAGCATGGCGTTCAAGGATTTGGAGGGATTTATAAAAGGTAGGGGGAGCGGAGATCCATGCTGGATGGGCATAACAAAGGATAGGGCGGATGAGGGATTTATAGGTGTGGAGGATGGTGGAGGGGTCCAGACCCCACGTACGGCCGGAAAGGAGCTTGAGGAGACGGAGGCGGGAACGTGCCTTGGCTTGGATTGTCTGGAGATGGGGAGTCCAGGAGAGGCGACGGTCGAGGGTGACGCCAAGGTACGTAAGGGTGGGAGTGAGGGCGATGGGACGGCCATAGATGGTGAGATAGAAATCAAGGAGGCGGAAGGAAGGGGTGGTTTTGCCTACAATGATCGCCTGGGTTTTGGAAGGATTGACCTTGAGCAACCACTGGTTGCACCAAGCGGTGAAACGGTCAAGATGGGATTGGAGTAGGCGTTGGGAGCGTTGCAGGGTGGGGGCAAGGGCAAGGAAGGCGGTGTCATCGGCAAACTGGAGAAGGTGGACGGGGGGTGACGGCGGCGGCATGTCCGCCGTGTACAAAAGATACAGGAGGGGGGAGAGGACGGAGCCTTGGGGCACACCGGCGGAGGGGAAAAAGGTGTAGGAATCGGTGTTATGGATGGTGACATAGGAAGGACGGCGGGAGAGAAAGGAAGCGATCAGACGGACGTAGTTAATGGGAAGGGCAAAGGTTTGGAGCTTGAAGAGGAGACCGGAATGCCAGACGCGGTCATAAGCGCGTTCGAGGTCAAGTGAGAGGAAGATGGCGGAGCGACGGGAATTAAGCTGTTCGGAAAGGAGATGAGTGAGGTGAAGGAGAAGATCGTCGGAAGAGAAGGATGGCCGAAAGCCACACTGGGTGACGGGAAGGAGGCGGTGCTGGCGGAGATGCTGGTGGATGCGGCGGGTGAGGATAGATTCTAGGACCTTGCTGAAGACGCTGGACTAGGGCAGAGCGGGTCCCTATATACGAAACCGGAGGGAGCGGCTATTGGCCACGGTCTGCACGTAGCTTAGCGGTGGCGCCCTCGCTGCGCGGAATAGCCGCCGCGGAGGCGGAGCCCTCTATTGGCTGACCACGTCCATTTGTTCTGCCGCGTGTTCGACTTCCGCGGCGGAATGTACTAGAGCCACGACTATATGCTTGTCCTGCTCGTCTGACTTGTTTTTCTCCTCCAGGCCATAAATATAAACCAATATTCCAGTATTCTGCGCTCCAAATTTAAGTATGTCCTGGATCTTGACAGGGAATTCAGTGCCATCAAAGTTACATACCCTGTGGGGATAGTATTTTTATGCCCATTTTATCTACCTGTATGCTCAGGATGATCTTTGTAGTTTCTTTTGCATGCCAGGACTGACCGTACAAAACAAGTAATACAGATCAGAGACATGTGTATGGACGTCGAGGTGTAGTGTTCACCTGAGTGCTTTAGCTAACCCCCTAACTTCCATCTCAGAAAACTGGGTCATTATAGCCCTCAAGGTGGATTCACGAAACAACTTGGTGATTGATGTGCTCCGAGTTATCGCATCATGCCCCCCCCCCCCCCCCCACCCAAAGGTAACGAAGACTTGTGTCTTCAACGCCAGGAGCAACTTCGGGGGAGTGCGAAAGTTTGATGCACAGCACCGAGCTGCGTTTAATGGCTGGATACGGCAGTTCTTTAACGAGTCTGAAGAGTTCCGTTTTCACAACAGGGAGCCATGCTCTTAGAAACCCGGGAGTATCGCGGTACCCTCCTTTGGATTCCCGATCCTTGTGAATGGAATTTTCTCTTCAAAAGCGTCGGCAATCACCGAGTATTCTAACAGCAGTATGGTGTCACTGACCTGACATCCTTCACTAAAAGGACAGGAGAGGGAACTGGCGCTAGCCACAGGATGGCTGCTGCTGCTGCTGCTGCTACAGCCCTGACCCACTTGCCAGAGGGAGGGTTGTCCATGGACAACAGAGCGGAGCTGATGTGAGGAAGGCGTCGAGGGCGGCTGCGGTGGCGCTTCTCACATGGCGACTAGCAGTGCCCTTGCCAGCGAGGAATGCCCCACCGGGCACCGCTTGGCGGAGTCGGCTACACCGCCCCTGGTGCCCGCGTCACGAACACTATTAAAGACAACATTCCAGACATCGCCAGCTGCTGCAAAGAAAGAAAGAACACCGTTTATTATTATTACTATTATTGTTTGTCAAAAGAGTGAGTATGTATTACCTATTTTGCTCTGGCTCCTTGGCATATTCTTCAGGTCAATTACATCTCATCACGTCGATGAAGGTCTCTCTCCATCTCCCCCACCCACTGTGGCGCTTTGTTCTCGCCTGAATTGTGGAAGAGCCATATGTCCATCTCACTGATACCAACTAAAACCACATAATTATGTTTAAATAATAAAAACATATCCACACGTGAAAAATAAACTACGATATATATATATATATATATATATATATATATATATATATATATATATATATATATATTTTTTTTTTTTTTTTTTTTTTTTTTAATATGCACTTCCAGGAGTTCTGTGGTGGCTCCTGTTTGTCATCAACCCACATCTCTCCGTGTACATATTCTTCTACTGTGAAATGTTCTACAACAGCAACAAAGAATATGCACTGTATTACGTAGATGATCGGTCTAAGGCGCTGCAGTCATGGACTGTGCCGCTGGTCGTGGCGGATGTTCGAGTCCTCCCTCGGGCATGGGTGTGTGTGTTTGTCCTTAGCATAATTTAGGTTAAGTAGTGTGTAAGCGTAGGGACTGACGACCTTAGCAGTTAAGTCCTATAAGATTTCACACACATTTGAACATTTTTTTATTTTTTATTTTTTATTTTTTTTTTAATTTTTTTTAATTTTTTTTTTGAACGTAGATGATGAAATTTTTGTCAAACAACACAGTACTACATAGAAGAAGAAAAATATATTCAGTACTTACAACGCTGATGTTGCTGGCTTTCAGCAGCCGTCTTACCAATTATATGTAGGCCATATACTGAAACAATTAGACGATGTGTATTCAATGCTATGAAATTCTTTATGAAAAAAGTAAGTTATCGATCTTGATTTTCGTAATAGTGTACAACAGCAAATACTCACTGACTGACCACTAAGTAGCACCAGGATATTATAATACGTAGAAGAATATATATATATATATATATATATATATATATATATATATATATATATATATATATATATACTACTTACGATGCTCCTGCTGCTACAGCTGCTGCTTTTGATGCTTCTCAGCATTCATTTCATCCACAATTTGTTGAATATATGCTGAAGCAATAAGACAAAATATATTTAATACTGCAGCTATGGAATTTTTAGTTGAAGAAAACGTTGCAGTTTTTGATACGAATATTAACTTACCAGGTAATCACCGCTGCATCAGGCGTTTGCCGCCACTAGCATTGCCGCTGTTGCTTGATACCACTTATCGCTTAATCTTTTTTCCAAATAAACTGGTAGCACACACACAAGTAAGACGACGACCTGACACACTGGCAAACGATAGCAGAATGAGGTCGCGGATGGTGGGGGTAGGGTTTATATAGACTAAAGCTCTGCCCGCAAATTTGGTGGGAACCAATGAGACTGCAGTACTTGGGGATACCTTGTCTGACAATTTTGGACAGGTTGGTTCATGCACTCACAAACAGAAAGTAGCCACAAGAGAGAGAGAGAGAGAGAGAGAGCATGTGTTTCGATAGGAATTCGGCAGGTATAAAATATCAAAGGGTTAACGCCACCTGGAGCTTTTGTTTGGGCAGGAGTACACTAAACAACAAGGCCGGCAAACGGCGCGTGCTTCGCGATCGAAAGATTTTTGACTGTGTAGTTGCGTGTAGTGAATTTTTGATGATGACATTCCTTGCGCAATCGAAAACAAAAGCGATCGATTTAATTACTTTTTCGATGTATTTTACAAGACCTGCATCTTCCCAAATAGCAGAGAATGATGAACAAGAGAGACCCAATCCTTCTAAATTGAATTTTATAAATAAGCAGTATATCGTTCACTATGTAACTGATTTTTCTTTTGTGAGATCCTTCCTTTCTAGCACAGACCCGCCAATTTCCAGGCGGAGGATGGGAGGAGAGAGCTGGGGAATTTCCCAAAGGGGGAGGGATTAATTAACTGATCGATTTAATTAATTAGTCAATCAAATTGAGCCGGCCACGGTGGCCGAGCGGTTCTAGGCGCTACGGTCTGGAACCGCGCGACCGCTACGGTCGCAGGTTCGAATCCTGCCTCAGGCACGGATGTATGTGCTGTCCTGAGGTTAGTTAGGTTTAAGTAGTTCTAAGTTCTAGGGGACTGATGACCTCAGTAGTTAAGTCCCATAGTACTCAGAGCCATTTGAATCAATCAAATTGATATCAAAAGTCTGCTGGTATCGGTGAGGGGATTTTCGAGAGAGATGGGGGAGGAGGGAGTAGAGGAAGGAGGAGGAGGAGGAGGAGCAGGAGGAGGATGGGGGAGGTGGATAGGGAGGTGGAGGGGGAGGGGGGATGGAGGGATGTTGGGTTTCTCAGAAGCACAGATTATCCACAGGGGTCATGAATTAACCCCCAAAGGGTCATAAATCACTTAGCAGAACAATAGGTTAATGGGAGGGAGATGGGTCATAAATCAATAAACTGTCAAATTTTAATTAATTTGCATATCAATTTGATATTAAAAGTGTCCTCATAGCTCTGTTACCCTACTACTGTTCTATTCATTGGCCCTCTGTGCAGCTTATGACACAGTCATCAGCTTCTGCTAACAAACGTGTATGGCATCATCAAAGACTTCAACCTCGTTTGAAATATCAGAAACCTTCTTCAGATCTGGAGATTCTTTGTGGAATTTCAGGGACAAAGAAGCAGATGAAGAACACATAAGAATGGATTACCGCAAGGCAGTGTGCTTGCACCATTGTCATTCACCATCTACACTAACGATCAGCCATTGCCTGAAGGAGCACAGAGCTTTGTCTGTGCTGGTGAAAGGAGCATAGAGCTTTTTCTGTGCTGGTGACTGTTCAATACTGCTCATGCCGATTGTTTTGAAAAGATGGAGCAAACCTTATCTAAAGCCCTAGAAGCATTTACCACCTACTATAGCGAAAATCGCCTGAACCCGAATCCTGCCAAATTGTGTATACTACCTCATGAACAAAAAAGCAGCGAAAACCCTTAAAATCATCTACGAAGTAATTGCTCTTGAAGACTGTCCGGCTCCGAAATATCTAGGAGTGTCTCTGGACTGTAACCTGTCATACAAGAAATGGTGCCTAAACATGAAGCAGAAAGTGTCTGCCAGGAACATTATAGTGCAGAAACTGACAAATACCATGAGGGGAGCTTACCCATGCATTGTGAGAATTAGGCCCCTAGGGTTGTGTTACTCCAGTGCTGAATTTGCATGTGAAGGATAGTACAAGTCCAGCCACGCCAGAAACTTAGATGCCGCGCTTAATGAGACCTGTCGCATTGTCACGGGCTGTTTAACCACTACACCCGCAAATAAACTCGGCTGTCTTTCTGGCATAGCTCCTGCTGAAATTACACGCGAGACAACGGCTAGATGCGCGAAAAGCAAGGTTATGACAGTGGAAGCCCACCCTTTATGTGGCCATCAGCAGCATATCAGCCGCCAACATGTCCTCGGCTGAAATCAAAAAAGAGCTTCTTGACAACTGTTGAACATCTTACAGGAACACCACAGCAAGAATCTCAAAGTGTGTGTGTGTGTGTGTGGGAGGGGGGGGCGGATGTCAAAGTTTGGAGACGTGGATGGTGCTGAAGGACGAGCTCTCCCTCCTGGTCATTCAGAAAAGTGGACGACATGGAAGGCCCTCAACAGACTACGCTCTAGTACCATGAGATGAAAGACAAACCTGCAGAGATGGGGGCTTCCTATGGAGTAAGTTTTTCCCAAGTGTGGTTCTGTGCAGACTAACAGTCATATACTACAGTGTTCTTCATCTGCAGCCACATGCACCATGAGAGACCTGACGAGGGCGACACCGAATGCACTCGACAAGACCAAATAATGGTCAACCAATATGTGAGCAGATGTTAACGATCGTTTTCCTTTTGTTGATTATATACTTTATACTTCTGATACGATAATAAACGAACAGAATGTACTGATCTGTTAGATCTCAGAAACGCGTGTCTGAATTCCCTGCATGTCTGCAGTCATAACAACTCGACAAGGACTCCAAAAACACTGCAACCGTACTATTTTGAGTGCTCGCAAAAGCATTATTTGCAGTTTCCTTAACAACTGTACCACACTTGCCCGGAATTCTCCCTACAACTCTAAGTATTACTCTCATAATACAGATTTTGTGCTGTACCACTGAGGAAATGGCCGCCTACACGATCTGTGATAAAGTTCGAAATACGGTACTTCGTACTTTAATGTTAACGATTTTGTTCATAGTAAGTTTTAAGTAACACTGCAAAGTGTTCTTCTTGTGTTTTCTTTTGATCCATGTACGTCGCGAAGATCGGGCGAGCAATGACGCCTGTTCTTTAGCGCAGCACGGGAACGTCACGTCGCCAGTCTCTAATTTCACCTCGTCGGTGGCCACCCACGGCATGAACAAATCCAACGCTGCGCCAATTTTCCTGAAACATTTACTGAATGTTGTTATTCTTGTAATCAGTTCTCGTACTGGCCATTATCAACATCTACACTACTGGCCATTAAAATTACTACACCAGATCATAAACGGGTATTCATTGGACAATTACATTATACTATAAATGACATGTGATTTCATTTTCACGCAATTTGGGTGCATAGATCCTGAGAAATCAGTACCGAGAACAACCACCTCTGGCAGTAATAACGGCCTTGATACGCCTGGGCATTGAGTCAAACAGAGCTTGGATGGCGTGTACAGGTACAGCTGCCCATGCGGCTTCAACACGATACCACAGTTCATCAAGAGTAGTGACTGGCGTACTGTGACGAGCCAGTTGCTCGGCCACCATTGACCAGACGTTTTCAATTGGTGAGAGATCTGGAGAATGTGCTGGCCAAGGCAGCAGTCGAACATTTTCTGTATCCAGAAAGGCAACATGCGGTCGTGCATTATCCTGCTGAAATGTAGGGTTTCGCAGGGATCGAATAAAGGGTAGAGCCACGGGTCGTAACACATCTGAAATGTAACGTCCACTGTTCAAAGTGCCGTCAGTGCGAACAAGAGGTGACCGAGACGTGTAACCAATGGCGCCCCATACCATCACGCCGGGTAATACGCCAGTATGGTGATAACGAATACACGCTTCCAATGTGCGTTCACCGCGATGTCGCCAAACACGGATGTGACCATCATGATGCTGTAAACAGAACCTGGATTCATCCGAAAAAATGACGTTTTGCCATTCGTGCACCCAGGTTCGTCGTTGAGTACACCATCGCAGGCGCTCCTGTCTGTGATGCAGCGTCAAGGGTAACAGCAGCCATGGTCTCCGAGATGATAGTCTATGCTGCTGCAGACGTCGTCGAACTGTTCGTGCTGATGGTTGTTGTCTTCCAAACGACTCCGTCTGTTGACTCAGGGATCGAGACGTAGCTGCACGATCCGTTACAGCCATGCGGATAAGATGCCTGTCATCTCGACTGCTAGTGATACGAGGCCTTTGGGATCCATCACGGCGTTCCGTATTACCCTCCTGAATCCACAGATTCCATATTGTGCTAACAGTCATTGGATCTCGACCAACGCGAGAAGCAATGTCGCGATACGATAAACCGCAATCGCGATAGGCTACAACCCGACCTTTATCAAAGTCGGAAACGTGATGGTACGCATTTCTCCTCCTTACACGAGACATTGCAACAACGTTTCACTAGGCAACGCCGCTCAACTGCTGTTCGTGTGTGAGAAATCGGTTGGAAATTTTCCTCATGTCAGCACGTTGTAGGTGTCGCTACCGGCGCCAGCCTTCTGTGAATTCTCTGAAAAGCTAATCATGTGCATATGACAGCATCTTCTTTCTGTCGGTTAAATTCCGCGTCTGTAGTACGTCATCTTCGTGGTGTAGAAATTTTAATGGCCAGTAGTGTATGTTGTGGCTTGAAGTCTTTTATACGTGGCATTGCATTGTATTTGATGGTACAGAATTAACCCATCTGAAGTGTTTGTGAAGATAAAAAGTTATACAGGGTGAACATTAATGGAACCGACAAACTACAGGAAACGCATCGTTTCCATAGTAGATGTCGCTGACGAATAACAATTCCTCTGACGCTGTGCGTTCCTTGTGTGTGCCGGCTGCGTGGTTGACGCAGCGTACTGTAAGCAGCAGAATGGTCCGGTATTCATGTCGGGAACAAGCCGAGATGGTGCTTGTGTGTGGGCAAGCGGACGGAAACGGTCGAGATACAGCATGGCTATATCAAAACAAGTACCCTCACGTACACCAACCACGTCACACAACATTTCAAGCCCTTTTTGGGCGTTTTGTGTGATCACTGATCGTTTCAGACAGACCAACGTGCAGGGAGGCGGCCGACTGTGCGTACTCCAGAGATGGAGGACCGGGTTCTACAGGATATTGAGATGAACCCTCGTACAAGCTCCAGGCAAGTGGTCCAGCAACATGATGTAAGTCAAAGTGCGGTTATGTGTGTTATGCATGACAATGCATCCCACGGCGGCCACTTTGAACACCTGTTCTGACGTGGATGCATGCAGCTCTGTACTGCCTTCCGGGCCGATTTGTTGTCGTTACACGAACATTGTCCATTTTCGGACACATGTTCACAGGACCTTTCTCTCCCTCCATTTCCAGTCAGGAGTCCGTCCCAGCAATTCATTAATTTTCACCCTGTATATAATTCCTGAAGTATAAATGGGGAGATTTATTTTCTGTTGCGTCTTGATGGAGGTTCAGTCAACTGATTACTCACATCTAAAGAAGCATTTGAAATGAGAGGCTGGAGGAAAGTAAGGAGCGATAGCTTTGGTTTGAAATATACCACAGAGATACACTCCTGGAAATTGAAATAAGAACACCGTGAATTCATTGTCCCAGGAAGGGGAAACTTTATTGACACATTCCTGGGGTCAGATACATCACATGATCACACTGACAGAACCACAGGCACATAGACACAGGCAACAGAGCATGCAAAACGTCGGCACTAGTACAGTGTATATCCACCTTTCGCAGCAATGCAGGCTGCTATTCTCCCACGGAGACGATCGTAGAGATGCTGGATGTAGTCCTGTGGAACGGCTTGCCATGCCATTTCCACCTGGCGCCTCAGTTGGACCAGCGTTCGTGCTGGACGTGCAGACCGCGTGAGACGACGCTTCATCCAGTCCCAAACATGCTCAATGGGGGACAGATCCGGAGATCTTGCTGGCCAGGGTAGTTGACTTACACCTTCTAGAGCACGCTGGGTGGCACGGGATACATGCGGACGCGCATTGTCCTGTTGGAACAGCAAGTTCCCTTGCCGGTCTAGGAATGGTAGAACGATGGGTTCGATGACGGTTTGGATGTACCGTGCACTATTCAGTGTCCCCTCGACGATCACCAGTGGTGTACGGCCAGTGTAGGAGATCGCTCCCCACACCATGATGCCGGGTGTTAGCCCTGTGTGCTTCGGTCGTATGCAGTCCTGATTGTGGCGCTCACCTGCACGGCGCCAAACACGCATACGACCATCATTGCGACCAAGGCAGAAGCGACTCTCATCGCTGAAGACGACACGTCTCCATTCGTCCCTCCATTCACGCCTGTCGCGACACCACTGGAGGCGGGCTGCACGATGTTGGGGCGTGAGCGGAAGACGGCCTAACGGTGTGCGGGACCGTAGCCCAGCTTCATGGAGACGGTTGCGAATGGTCCTCGCCGATACCCCAGGAGCAACAGTGTCCCTAATTTGCTGGGAAGTGGCAGTGCGGTCCCCTACGGCACTGCGTAGGATCCTACGGTCTTGGCGTGCATCCGTGCGTCGCTGCGGTCCGGTCCCAGGTCGACGGGCACGTGCACCTTCCGCCCACCACTGGCGACAACATCGATGTACTGTGGAGACCTAACGCCCCACGTGTTGAGCAATTCGGCGGTACGTCCACCCGGCCTCCCGCATGCCCACTATACGCCCTCGCTCAAAGTCCGTCAACTGCACATACGGTTTACGTCCACGCTGTCGCGGCATGCTACCAGTGTTAAAGACTGCGATGGAGCTCCGTATGCCACGGCAAACTGGCTGACACTGACGGCGGCGGTGCACAAATGCTGCGCAGCTAGCGCCATTCGACGGCCAACACCGCGGTTCCTGGTGTGTCCGCTGTGCCGTGCGTGTGATCATTGCTTGTACAGCCCTCTCGCAGTGTCCGGAGCAAGTATGGTGGGTCTGACACACCGGTGTCAATGTGTTCTTTTTTCCATTTCCAGGAGTGTATATCAGGTTACCCGTAAGTCTTTCCCTGATTAGAAATACTCATATGGCATAAAATATGACACATAAACTAATACTTTTTATCTGGCATATTTGATATATTCAAGTTTTTGTATACATAAATACTTTCTGTTATTTTGTTTGTTACAGGGCCCAGTGATGTGACAACAGCGGAATCAGACGCCATTTGCAAACAACACGTACTCACACCAGAAGAAAGCCTAATGCATCATCTGGTATCACCAGACACAGTCACCAACAACAGTCCAAGGACATTGTTCGAATGAAACGTGGCTTCATCTGAGAAAAGGAAACGTTTCAGATAGTCATCATTTTCCTCAGTCTCAACCAGCATGGCAACAGCGAAGTCATAACGATCACTGTAATCTGTCGGCTGGAGGGAATGCACGATCGGGGCTTTGTACACACGGAAAAGAAGTTGTTTATGTTGGACGTAGTGCACTGATGTCTTCGGAATCTGCAACTCACGTGAGGTTCTGCGAACTGATTTCTTCGGGCTTCTCACGAAGGCAACTCTCGCCGTCTGAATTGTCAGCACACTAGGTTCATGTCTGTCTGTTCTAGGGAGATCATAGACGCTCCTTGTTTACTCAGACTTTGCATACCACATCTTCATGCTTTTAAAATCTGGTGGCTGTCTATGGTACGCCGTCCGAAATTTTCTCTGGACTATTTTTAGTGACAGTGTCTCGTGATGCCAGAGGACACGTTGGGGTTTCTTCTATTTTGAGTACACGCAGCGTCCAAATGGTGTGTGTTTCTACTGTTATTACACCATTGGGCCCTGTAACAAACAAAGTAACAGTAAGTATGTATGTATACAAATACTTGAATATGACAAATGCAATTCAAGATAAAAATTATTTGTGTATGTGTCATATTTTATGCCTTATGAATGTTTGTAATCAGGGAAAGACTTCTAGGACACTCGCTATTTCCAAACAGTGGGGGAGAGCCGGCCGGGTAAAGTGGTCAAGGCAGACAAAGTGGCTATTGGAGTCCCGGCAGCCATGAGGTGCCAGCATCACGCAGGAAATGCCTCAACTTGTTCTCCCTGAAGGGCCCAGTCACACCGTAAACCCTAACATGTCTGCTGTGCCGCTCCTCAGAGTTGCTATAATTTTTATGGATTTTAGTAGCACTGATGTAACGTAAGTGTTCACTTTGTGTATTTATTACTGACAGAGACTGTCACTTATGCCTTTTTAGCGAAATTGTGTTGAAAGTGTCATATCTTGACTCCATAAGCCTACTTTAGTTAATAAAATTTCGGTCATGCTATTACAGTGTATGCATCTTGTTTGTAAAAGCGTCACCGCGTTCAAAATGGAAATCTCTGAGGTGACTTTTGGTCACATTGAGTAGGGGGAAAATGTGAAAGCAGCAGCCAAAAGGAGGACTCTGTGCAAAACTTACAGGAAGTCCTTCTAACAGTGACCCACAAGGGCAAATAAAGACGGAAAAAGTAGAAAGTAAAAAGATGGAAAAACGGAAAGCAGCCGACGACAAGACAGGCAGTAAAAACGAAACTGCGGAGAGCAGGAAACCTAACTCCAGAAGAACTCTTTTTAACGACAACAATGAAGACACAGAGTGCATGTACTGCGAAGAAAAATTTTGAAATCCAAGGCCAGAAGAGCAGTGGATTAAATACCAGTTGTGTACCCTCTGGGCTCACTAACTCGGTGCAGGAGTTGAGGAACACAATTTGACATTTCTTTGTGAAAAGTGTAATTCGAATCATGTTTCACAATAAAACGTACTGATTTCTTTGTTATACTATTATTTATCCCTTATTTTTGAGCTAAAAGCTAAGTGGCTACTTTGCCTGCTCATATCGGGCAAATTGGCCGCTTCGCAACTTGTGGAATTTAAATTCTTTAAAGCACTTAATTTGATCATAAGGAGATTAAACTGTTCTATATCATACTTCAATAGTTGGAGATTGTAATCACTGACTTCCATGCATTTCCCTCTATTGTTACTCAGCTTAAAAAACAGGAATACCATAGTCTGGCCACTTTGCCTGGCTCTCCCCTAACTGGCGCTTTTAAAGACGGATGATCCATTAATACAATGTGAATCAAAGTTATTTTACTTCAGTTGATTGAAAATAACAAGTTACATTAATGTGGAAAATATCTGGTTTCACGTTTGAACGATAGTGTACAAACCAGAGATTCATTGGACTTAGCAGAGCGCCATATTAAGTATTATCGTTAGTTGTCTAATCAGTGCGGACAACCAACAACTAAATTACTACTTCGGACTGAAGTTTTAACCAGCGTTATTATCTTTTTTCGTCCTATTCCACCTCGTAAGAGAGAAACCATAAAACTATTAAATACTTAACGACGTAGCATACACGTACCAATACATGGTCAAAGTACTGTACAGGTCAGATATATCATCTTTCGCAATGACGTCACTTTCGTTATGTGTAAAATTAGTACACCTGCTATCGATTTCACGCATTCCTTTAATTTCATATAGCTTCATAGTGTTCCCGTAGATATTTAAGCTATGTGGTAATCGACTAACATCTTAATCGGATACTATCGGGCTGTTTCTCTTTGTTATGAACATTACTGTACTTGTATCACATTTAAAGAGATCTGTATTCAGTGCTCAAGTCGAACATCTGTGTAAGTTATCTGCATTTTCTGTGGATAACTGCAGCGTCAGTGAACAAACTGAGAGTGCTGTTCAACCTATCTGATAAATGGTTCATTTTCTCTCATTACTTGTATCATCTTCATTCTTCTATTGAAATCGTAGCGGTATACATTGCATACATAGTTTGCACGTTTGAATATGTGAAGTTACAGTGCAAGAACATGCAATAGCAAACAGCAACGAAAAGCTACAGCCGGTTTTCCCCATATCGACATGAGCAATATTCACGAACAGATCAAAAAAATGGCTCTGAGCACTATGGGACTTAACTTCTGAGGTCATCAGTCCCCTAGAACTTAGAACTACTTAAACCTAACTAACCTAAGGACATCACACACATCCATGCCCGAGGCAGCATTCGAACCTGCGACCGTAGCGGTCGCGCGGCTCCAGACTGTAGCGCCTAGAACCGCTCGGCCACTTCGGCCGGCACGAACAGATCATTTTAGTTTTGGTATAATACGCTCTAAGGAAAAAAAGGCGCACCACGAAGGAATTACACGAATGGGGAGGAAATCGGTAGACGTGTTGTACATATACAGACAAACAAACGATTACAAGGTGTACAACTTTGCTTCTGCCGTTTGGTGATAGGTGGCGACAACGGTAAGTAGACCGCAGACATCAGGTAGTTAGCTTGGACCTCGGTCAACATAACCTCATTCAAACATTAGTCGATTTGTGTCTGCATCATAAAGTTGTTCTTGATTGAAAATGTCAGTTTACAAGCCTAATTCTCGTCATTTGCGGGAGGTGTTACTGTTTTGTTTCAATATGAAGAAAACAGCTGCTGAGTCTCATCGAATGCTCTCAAGTACGTAAGGCAAGGACGCTATTAGTGAAAGAACATGTCGTGAGTGGTTTCAACGATTGAAGAACGGTGATTTTAACGTCGTAGACCGGCATAGCGGCGGAAGAGAGAATTTTTTCGAAGATGCAGAACTGGAGACATTGCTGTGTGAAGACTCGCGTCAGACTCAAGAAGAATTGGCACGATTAGTGGGAGTGACACAGCAAGCCATTTCAAAACGTCTCAAGGCTATGGGCATGATTCATAAAGAAGGAACTTGGCTCCCGTGTGAGCTGAAACCAAGAGACGTTGAAAGGCGTTTGTGTGTTTGTGAACAGTTGCTTCAGAGGCAAAAACGGAAGGGATTTCTGCATCGCACTGTGACCGGGGACGAAAAATGGGTTCATTACGATAACAGTAAACGCAAAAAATCGTGGGGACATCCCGGCCATGCTTCCACGTCGACGGCCAAACCGAATATTCACGGCTCCTAGATCTGCATTTGGTGGGACCAGCTCGGACTCGTGTACTATGAGGTTTTAAAACCAAGTGAAACAATCACAGGCGGAAGTTATCGAACGCAGTTAATGCGTTTGAGCCGAGCATAAAAAGACAAATGCCCGCAATACAGCGAGAGGCACGATAAAGTGATTTTGCAGCACGACAACGCTCGACCCCGCGTTCCAAAAGAGATCAAAACGTACTCGGAAACGTTAAAATGAGAAGTCCTACCCCATCCGCTGTGTTCTCCAGACATTGCTCCCTCTGACTATCACCCGTTTAGATCAATGGCGCATGTCCTGGCTGACCAACACTTCCGATCTCATGAAGAAGTCACAAATTGGATCGATTCGTGGATCGCTTCAAAAGATGAACAATTTTTTCGACGCGGGATTCGTACACTGCCCGAAAGATGCGAGAAAGTGGTGGCTAGCGATGGAAAATACTTTGAACAATACACGTGTAACCAATTTGTTGCATTAAAGCCTCAAATGTTGGTGAAAAAACGGCGGAAGCAAATTTATACACCTTATAAAATTTCAGGAAAATTGGATGATCTACTCAAAAGAAAGAGATTCACAAATTGAGCACGTCAATAAAGCGTTGATCCACATCTGGCCTTTATGCAAGCAGTTATTCGGCTTTGCACTGATTGGCAGAGTTACTGGTTGTCCACCTTAGGGACATCGCGTCAGATTCTGCCCAATTGGCGAGTTAGATTGTCAAAATACCGAGATGGTTGGAGGACCCCATCCATAATGCTCCAAATGTTCTCAATTGGGGAGGGATCCGACGACCTTGCAGCCCAAAATAGGGTCTAGCAAGCTGACAGAGTTTGTTACAATCTTTCCGTACCCCCTTCCAAGAAATTTTACTTACAGTCAGTCTCACTTCTAATGTGCCGCAAATGCTTACGATAATAATAATATTAACAACAATAAACTGTATAAAATGTTTTAATATAATAATAATAACAATAATAATAATAATTTGATTACATCAGTGGTCAGCACCTCTCTTTGGCAAAAACCAAGAAATTGCAGTTCGGAGAAGAAAAGTATTTGAAAAGCATTCGTTCAAAATTCAGAGAAGTAAATGTATAAATGTGTAATTCAATTGATTTAAGAACTATAATAGCAACAGACTCACACAAATTTATACGATGTAAAGTCGAAATGTGCTTTCACCATTATCAGAATTTCACTTAGTATTGCGACTATGTACCCAAGTCCGCCCATTATCGCTGTACGAATGTGTAAATGAGAGAAATACTAATATTTTTAGTGAGAGGTGCTCTTTCTATTTATGTATTGCTTGACTCAGATTCCTGTGGTTAGCCCGTTCGCATTTGTGACAGTTGTGCAAAGTGACCCTTGCGGCCGGCCGGAGTGGCCGAGCGGTTCTAGGCGCTACAGTTTGGAACCGCGCGACCGCTACGGTCGCAGGTTCGAATCCTGCCTCGGGCATGGATGTGTGTGATGTCCTTAGGTTAGGTAGGTTTAAGTAGTTCTAAGTTCTAGGGGAAATCCGCTGGTGATCTTGTACGATGTATCAGTAGCTCTAACAGAAGCAGACATATACGAAACCCTATACAACCAAAACTTCGACGACATGGAATGGAAAACATTAAAGAACAATTTCAAACTGCGTTTCAGGACAGGGCCCCGGGAGCGCGATGTCGTACATCACGTTGCGGAGGTCTCTGGAAAGATGTGGCGTAGAATCACCACCATGGGGAGAATCTATATAGGCTTTCATGCAATAAATGTAAAAGATTATCTAGTGGTTCCCAGATGCCACAACTGTGGCTATTTAGATCACGTACACAAGCATTGTGAGAGGAAGCCGGCCTGCTCCAGGTGCGGGGTAAAGGATCATACAAGAAAGAACTGCGGCAAAGTTGGAATCTGCATACCCTGCACAAAGAGAGGTAAAAAGTCATGCAATACCACTGGCAGAAATTGCCCTACCTACAGGATGCTTGAGCAGAGACTCATAGCACGAATCGACTATGGCTAAGTCCCTAAATGGGAACAGGAAGCCCAAAAGAAAGTCTCCAAGCAAGAGGTTGAGGGATGCAATAAGGGCCAATAAATTCAAAGAATTTATTCAGATCACCAGGCCACAATGTTACATAATCACAATGAAAGATGTCTGTATCCAAACAGACCCCTGTGATCAGAATGATGCACCCTCCCCTCCGAATCGGGGACAAAGGTAGCCTAAAGACCATGCCCGACCACTTGGGCATCCTGTGGTAGGGAAATTATTGACAAAAGACCTAAAGGCAAATAGTCATGAAGAGAAAGTGCAGGTAAACGCAATAAGTAGCACAAGTGTACCAACCAGCACAAGTACACCAACAAGCTCACCAACTGAACGAGGGCTGGGAATAGATCCTGCTAGGATTTAGCCCAACCTGGAGCATGCTTTACAGCTGTCTAGACTGGAAGAGCTGGCCATCCTCACAACAGCCTTAAGGCATGTGGTGCGTGTCGGCCATGAATATGGCAGGGACATCACCTTCCCAGTGATGGAGGCTGTAGATAGAATACAGCTTAAGACAATGAATCTCCCCACAGACTTCGGAGCCCTGCGGGACAATCAATCTGTCATCACTAACGGCAGAATAGCACACGACTGGCGCAAAAACTGGCAGGAACCTCACATCCACACATACTTCCCACATGAGCAAGTTAAGAGTGGGACAGATAAACACTCACAATAGCAAACTGGTTCTGCAGGAACTTCGAAGAGTGGTGGAGGAGAAGAGTCTGGACGTACTCTGTTTGCAGGAGCCATACTCACTGGCTGGACGGATCCCGTTCACTGCAGTCAACTGGCAACAAATCTATAGCGGAGCGGAACCAAGAGTCGCGGTCATAATCATAAACAAAGCACTGAGAGCCACAGTACTAGCACAATTTTCAGATGACCACTGCAACGTCGTGGAGCTTCATTCACCAATAGGAGTACTCTACGTGGTCAACATGTACCTCCAGTATGGAAGACAAATAGACGAATTCCTGGACAAGCTCGTTCGAATAGCCACGGCGTTGCGGAGACGCAAAATTCTTATGACAGCAGACATTAACGCAAAATCCCCCCTGTGGTTCAGTGGTACTCGGGATGACCGAGGAGAAAAAGCTGTCGACACAATCATGGCACTACAACTAATGGTCGCAAACAAACAGGGAAACCCTCCCACCTTCACTGGTGGTGGAGGACAGGGCACAAACATCGACGTTATTTTTGTAACACCGAACCTTGCAGCAAAAATATCACACTGGACAGTATGGGACCAAATTACCACTCGTGACCATAATGTAATAACATTCACCATTGGAGACAGCCAGTGCCACTGGGACATGGGGTGGGAAACGCAGCTCAATTAGAATAAAACCGACTGGGACCGCTTGGCGAGGGAGTGTGACATTCCCGCATTACTGGAGGGTGATGTCAACGTAGAAGAATATGCCAAAGAACTAACGAGTGCGATAACTAGGGCGGTGAAGGCAGCTGTGCCAACCAGGAGGAGGGCCGTCGCGGCCTCCCCCTCACCATGGTCAGTCGAACTGCGGCAAATGCGCCAGGCGGTAAGGAGGGCGAGGAGGTATTACCAGCGGTGCGTCGTCTGGCACGAAAAGCAGCGCTGGCTGCAGGTATACAGAGAAGCCAGAGAACAGTTCCAACAGGAGATTAAGGCTGTCAGGATGAGGAGCTGGGAGAAGTACGTACATAGCCAACTGGCTACTGACCCTTGGGGAATTCCATATAAAATAGTACGAGAAAAAATCAAATCACCCACGGTGCTATCTACCGTCAGGGACGGGGACCGGATGACGGAGACCTGGCAGGAAACTGCGGGGGTCCTACTCCGAGCCCTGCTGCCTGACGATAGAGATGAAGATGACTCTGACGATCAACAAAGAATAAGGAGAGAGAACCAACGGGTCTACGAAAACAACCGCGTGGTTTACCCCTTCTCTGAAGAAGAGGTAGGCTCCCAAATCAAGGCTCTTAAAAAAGGCAAAGCTCCTGGCCCAGACGGCATCACTTCGGAAGTGATACAATACCTCGCCCCCCAGCTGGTGGCACCTCTCACTCAGCTGTACAATGAGTGTTTACAGCTTGAGACATTCCCCTCAATATGGAAGAAGGTGAATGTAGTTATAATCAAAAAAGGCCCAGATAAAGACTCCAAAGAAGCCAAATCGTACAGACCTATATGTCTACTGGACTCGTTGGGCAAGATTTTTGAGAGGTTGCTAGCAGACAGACTGGCTGCACACCGAGTCCTGTGCGGTATGAGTGACAGACAATTCGGTTTTCGGACAGGACGATCGGCGTATGACGCAATCGCCCTGTATGCGGATGTCTGTGACTCTGCCCCGCACAAGTACATTGTCAGCATCATGGTGGACATCAGTGGCGCCTTTGATAACCTGTGGTGGCCTTCGCTCTTCTCCCGCTTGCGGGAGAAGGAATGCCCAGGGCCACTGTATGGCTGTCTCAGGAGCTATTGTGAAGAAAGGGAGGACTGGCTATCGGCCCCTAGCGGCAAAGTCAGCAAGAAAATTACCAAGGGGTGTCCTCAGGGATCCATTCTGGGGCCACTCTTTTGGGACATAAATATGGAACCACTCTTATAAGAACTAAAGAGCAGTGAAGATGTGATAGAGGTCATAGCCTACGCAGACGACCTCCTCCTGCTGGTCGGCGGCCGTAGCCGCGAAGAGTTAGAGCCAAAAGTAGAGAGAGCAATAGCAATATTGACCACATTGTATCACAAAACAAAAATGACCATCGCACCTAACAAGTCCACCTACCTATTACTCAAAGGCCAACTACTAAGAAATCCCACAGTCAGAATAAACGGCTTGCCGGTTCTCAGGCGCCGAGAAGCCCGGTACCTTGGTATAATCGTCGATGAGAGGTGGAACTACGCATCACATATTGACGCGGTAACACAGAGATCACTAACAGTACTAAACAATTTAATCGGAATAGGGCACAAAAGATTCCATCTCCCACCTGATCTAATCAAATTGTATCATAACAGCATTCTCACATCCATAGCGGTCTGGGCACACAGGCTCACGAGGGTCATGCCTGCCATGGCCGTAAGAAGAGTGCAGCGAAATATGCTCCTACGTTCAGTAGGCGCATATAGAACAACTCCGGGAGGGGCACTTTTAGTACTGATGGGGTTATGTACATTAGACATAAAAATTAGGGAACAGGCCACCTGGTATTGGATAAAGAAGAATAGAAGAGAAAACATTGAAGAAATCATGGGGTATATGTAGGAGATAAACAAAGTATTAAAAGAAGGGGAATTGAATTATGGCAGGATCTTTGGAATAATGACGAGACAGGGCGAAGAACACATGAGCTACTTCCAAACATACAGGAACGCTTAAAACTTACATACATCAAACCTACTAAAGGCTTGCTGCACTTTCATACTGGGCATGGACCCTACCTGACATATTTGTGTCGGTTCGGGAAAAGGGGAACACCAGCGTGTGACTGTAGAGCAGTGCAGGGCACTCCAGACCATGTGGTGTACGAGTGTCCCCTCTTCGATGACGTTGCACAACAATTTAGGTAACAACTGCCGAATAACGATACGCACCACTTGCTCAGGCATGAAAACACTTTTAACGTCCTGAATAACCTAGCAGATGCAATCTCAGGCAAAGTCCTCAAAGAGTACCTGAGAAACAAGCAATGAAAAAACACCAGACTTGACTACGTACACCCTCCCTGTTCCGCCGGGACATGGACTTGGCCAGCCGCCTCACGGCTGGAATCCGCCAGGTTTTCGGATTAGGTTGGGGGGGGGGGGGGGGGGGTAGTACATCACCACCGGATTTGACAACGCACCGATTATGACAATAGATATAGATTAGTTATAGGTTCAGATTAGGATAATAACATTAGTATAGAACTGTAGCGATCAAGTCATCGGCCAGCCCAGTGCCAGGGGCTCTCCCACTGGGATTAGCTCAGTGGGAAAGGCCAGTAACTATAGGTTTGTATCTTCTGGCACACCTGTGACGCTGCAGGTAGAGTAGTCATAGTAACTCGCTATAGGTAGTATCCAAATCTAACAGTAGCTGAAAATTACAATCCAAACACTAAAACAATAGCGTAGTAAATAATAGTAGAATAATCCCCATGGTGGTGAAGGATCAAAGTATTAACCTGCAGTGTTACAAAATAATAGCTGCAGATTGTAAATTGTAATAGTTAAAATAGGACCTACTAATGTATTTAGGTAGTAGGTTAAATTGTATCATAATAATGACTGAATAAAGAATTTTTTTTTAAGTTCTAGGGGATTGATGACCAAAGAAGTTAAGTCCCATAGTGCTCAGAGTCATTTGAACCATTTGACCTTTGTGTGGAGATGAAATGCGTCGACATTTATGAGGATCCCATGACACTACAGATAGATTTTTTGCTTCCACGTGCGATGGCTTCACCAACTCACAGCCGACCTGTGACATTCCAACCTAAACTAAACGTCGAGCTACGTTACAGGTCACTCTGTCACCACAACCAGATTCCTTCTTTTCACGTTCGTTGGCTTCGCCATCTCACAAGCAGACAACCTGTGAAAAGCCGTTTATCCCAGCAAGAACTCCACGCTCCGCAGAAATGTCTCTCCCCAGATATTCCTCACAAGTGTTCCAACTCCAGCCAGACCTCTCTGAGAACTCACGAACCTCGTCGGATTTGCTGTCGGCAGCAGGCATGGTCAGCGAATCTCCGATAGCTGAGTGGGCCGGCACGGTAGCTCAGCGTGTTCGGTCAGTGTTAGCTACCCTCTGTAATAAAAAATATGAATGAATGGACCAACTAAGAACCTAAACGGGTGTCTTCGGACGTCCGCCACAACAAATTCAACGAACAATATAGAGCAAAATGAAAAAGAAAAAAAAAAAGTAGTCAACATGACGGATTGCCGTCCTATGGGCCCGGGTTCGATTTCAGGCTGGGTCGGGGATTTTCCCCGCTCAGGGACTGGGTGTTGTGTTGTCTTCATAATCATTTCATCCTCATCCAGCGCGCATGTCGTCCAATGTGGCGTCGAATGTAATAAGACCTGCACCAAGGCAGCCGGACCTGCCCCGTAAGGGGCCTCCCGGCCAATGACGCCAAACGCTCATTTTCCGTTTTTATGGTCAGCGAATGGGCGCCTTTCCTGGCCGCAGTGTTTTCCGTTGGCGGCAAGGACGAAAACC
The DNA here is from genome assembly GCF_023864345.2 of Schistocerca serialis cubense. Lineage (NCBI taxonomy): Eukaryota > Metazoa > Arthropoda > Insecta > Orthoptera > Acrididae > Schistocerca > Schistocerca serialis. The sequence continues at coordinate 374,827,187 of NC_064640.1, forward strand.
CATCCAAGTGGGCAAGCAACTGCAATGTATCCCGCGTTAAGCAAGGCTCGTAATTTTTTAGAATTCCTTGCCGTTTTAGAGAGTTAGTTTTCGCGCTACTTCGAAAGTTAGCTGAGAAATTTAAAAACTGGTGCATGTAAAAATATAAACGCTTTTATAGCAAGTATTATGTAAGTTCGTCAGAAAGTAAATTATATATGTCGTACCACGCTAACACCATTGCGCAGAAAGAATAGTGAATCGTCAGAAAAAAGTAAAAATGTGCATGTTCCGTGTTTCGTGCACATACAGTACTGCTGTGGTGTGGATAACTTTTGCATCACAGTGTGCAATTGAAATAGCGCGGGAACTGGAAACGTACCTAGAAGTCCAGATCTTGCATGATGCGCTTTTCATCTTTTCGGTAAGTTGTAAAAACGACTGGGGAAAGAGATTTTCCAAAGATAAGAACGTTCACGCAGCGTTTATCGAATAGTTCCGTGACAAAGAAGCGGATTTCTATCGCCGAGAAAATGAATGATTGGTAGAAAGAATGTTCTGACCGTTGCTTACAGAGAGTTGGTGACAATGTTGAATAATACAGTCATCTTAGTTGCGTCAGTTTGAAGTGTAGTGCAGGATTAAATTAAAGTTACTTGGCCTGCCGTAGCAACGTGTAACTTAATTTTTGAAGTATCCTCACACCTAGTCTTGATACATGAATAGTCTACTCTACTGGCCATTAAAATTGCTACACCAAGAAGATATGCAGATCATACACGGGTATTCATTGGACAACTATATTATACTAGAAATGGCATGTGATTACATTTTCACGCAATTTGGGTGCATAGATTCTGAGAAATCAGTACCCAGAACAACCACCTCTTGCCGTAATAACGGCTTTGATACGCCTGGGCATTGAGTCAAACAGAGCTTGGATGGCGTGTACAGGTACAGCTGCCCATGCAGCTTGAACACGATGCCACATTTCATCAAGAATAGTGACTGGCGTATTGTGACGAACCAGTTGCTCGGCCACCATTGACCAGACGTTTTCAATTGGTGAGAGATCTGGAGGATGTGCTAGCCAGGGCAGCAGTCGAACATTTTCTGTATCCAGAAAGGCCCGTACAGGACCTGCAACATGCGGTCGTGCATTATCCTGCTGAAATGTGGGGTTTCGCAGGGATTGAATGAAGGGTAGAGCCACGGGTCTAACACATCTGAAATGTAACGTCCACTGTTCAAAGTGTTGTCAATGCGAACAAGAGGTGACCGAAACGTGTAACCAATGGCACCTCATACCATCACGCCGTATGATACTCCAGTGTGGCGATGACGAATACACGCTTCCAATGTGCGTTCACCGCGATGCCGCCAAACACGGATGCGACCATTATGATGCTGTAAACAGGACCTGGATTCATCCGAAAAAATGACGTTTTGCCATTCGTGCACCCAGGTTCGTCGTTGAGTACACCATCGCAGGCGCTCCTGTCTGTGATGCAGCGTCAAGCGTAACCGCAGCCATGGTCTCCGAGCTGATGGTTCATGCTGTTGCAGACGTCGTCGAACTGTTCGTGCAGATGGTTGTTGTCTTGCAAACGACTCCGTCTGTTGACTCAGGGATCGAGACGTAGCTGCACGATCCGTTGCAGCCATGCGGATAAGATGCCTGTCATCTCGACTGCTACTGATACGAGGCCGTTGGGATCCAGCACGGCGTTCCTTATTACCCTCCTGAACCCACCGATTCCATATTGTGCTAACAGTCATTGGATCTCGACCAACGTGAGCAGCAATGTCGCGATACGATAAATCGCAATCGCGATAGGCTACAATCCGACCTTTATCAAAGTCGGAAACGTGATGGTACGTATTTCTCCTCCTTACACGAGGCATCACAACAACGTTTCGTCAGGCAACGCCAGTCGACTGCTGTTTGTGTATGACAAATCGGTTGGAAACTTTCCTCATCTCAGCACATTGTAGGTGTCGCCACCGGCGCCAAACTTGTGTGAATGCTCTGAAAAGCTAATCATTTGCATATGACAGCATCTTCTTTCTGTCGGTTAAATTCCGCGCCTGTAGCGCGTCATCTTCGTGGTGTAGCAATTTTAATGGCCAGTAGTGTAAAATCGCGTTCTAGTGTCAATAATTCAATGAATTTATGGATTTCAATCCACTCATTGGGTAGCACACGATCTATTAAATTTAACTGCTGAGATGAGAAAATAGAAAAATGCAACGAATTAGGTAAGACAAAGGGAATACAGAAGGCTTAAAAATGATATTAACTAACAGTTCAGAGTGGCAAGTCATGTATGGCTGGAGGTGAAAATTAAAGGTGTATAAGCTTGCATTACTATGGCTTAGATAGAAGCTTTGAATATGGAAATATAAGAAGTCTACCTACTGAGCTATCTAAGATTGACAAAAAAAAAAGAAAAACTTGGAGAAAAGGGAGACAGTTTCATAAATCTCAAGAGCTTAGATAACAAGCCAGTACTAACCAAAGAAGGGTAGGGAAAGAGGTGAAAGGAATATGCAGGGTGTTAGCGGTATAAGTGCAAATATCTTTATTGGTGACTGAGGACAGTTTACCGAACAACATTATGTCATTATTTACTTCAATTGGTTAGTACCTCCAAGTTGGTTATTACCTCCAACACATATGACGAGAGCAAGCCATTAATACTTGTTTTCCCCTAGAAAGCAGGTCAGGTGTTAAAGTGTGAACGGATGGACGCAAAACGTGTAGTCTATACTGACAGCTGTAGTCCACTTAAGGTGGTAGTTACGACTGTGCAGAAAACATCAGGTAGTAAATTATGTGACGCGTTTGTGGGAAGACTGTTAGATGCAGAGAAAAGGCAACTAACGCTCTGAAGTGGGTATATATTAAGGTACTAATGACTACAATATCTGCACTTACATCCCTAACACCCTGTATAGAAGTGTCACATAAAGAAAAGAAACTTAAAGACACAGTTATGGAAAGGGGAGAGCACGTAGATCGTAGGTGAAAATGAGATGGCTAATAAGATATTGCGAGAGGAATGTAATAGAATATTGAAAGACCTAAGTCTAAATAAGGAACATGGAGTAGACAACTCTACCTCAGAACTTTTTAGACCCTTGTGGAAACTAAACATGACAAAACTGTTCTTCCAGGTATGCAAGGCATATAATACAGGCGAAATACCTGTAGATTTTAAGAAGAAAGTAATAACCCCAATTGCAAAGCGTGCAGGTGATGGGTGGTGTAACTATTACCGAACTATTAGTCTACTAAGCCATGGTTGTGAAACGCTAAAACGAATCATCTACAAAAGACTGGAGTAGCTGGTAGAAGCCGAACTAGGGGAAGATCAGTTGCCGGCCGCGGTGGCCGAGCGGTTCTAGGCGCTCAGTCCGGAACCGCGCGACTGCTACGGTCGCAGGTTAGAATCCTGCCTCGGGCATGGATGTGTGTGTTGTCCTTAGGTTAGTTAGGTTTAAGTAGTTCTAAGTTCTAGGGGACTGATGACCCCAGATGTTAAGTCCCATAGTGCTCAGAGCCATTTGAACCATTTTGAAGATCACTTCGGGCAGAATCACGCTAAGCATTACTGACTATACGACTTACTTTACAAGATGGATTTAAAAAAGGCAAACCCACATTAATAATATTTGTAGGTTTAGAAAATTAAATATTTTGGACTGAATTACATTGTTTGGAGCTCTGAGGTCTTCAGGAGTGAAATACAGGAAGTGGAAGGTTATCTGTCGCTTATACAGAAATCAGACTGCAGATATGAGAGTCGAAGAACACGAAAGGAGCACAGTAGTCGAGAAAGGTGGGAGTGAAGATTGTAGCCTATTCACCAATTTATTCCATCTATACATAAAGCAATCAGTAAAGGATATGAAGAAAAGATTTGGAAAAGGAATGAAAGTCTAGGGAAGAAGAAACAAAAACTTTTAGATTTGCCTCTGACATTGTACTTCTGTCAGAGACGACACATGACCTGGAAAATTAATTAGATAGAATGGATATAACTTAAAAAGAGATGATAAGGGGAACACAAGAAAAAGCATAACAATGGTTACACACAGTAGTCTAATAAGGTAAGACGATGTTAGGGAACCACATTAGGAAATGGAAAGCAACAAGTAATAGACCGGTTTTGCTATTATGGCAGCAAAATGTTTGGTTGAGAAGTTGGTTGTTCGAGTTAGAGGGACTAAACTACGAGGTCATCAGTCCCTTCATCCTATATATATCGAATCAGGAACAACCCTCAGAGGAAGGATATAAAAGGCAAATCCTGGGAAGCCCGTTTGTAAGCAAGATACAATAAGACAAAGAGAAAATCAAGGAGAAGTGGGAGTGGAGTGAGAATGGGTAAGATGGGCGAGTCGCTCTGCCCACAAAGCAACAGGAGACCCTGGGAGCACGGTATGCAGTGGGAGACGCACCGTTGCATCCCACCAGCACCACCTCATCGTCTGTCATCCCAAGGAAACGAGCAACACAGAAGAGATGAAAAAAGTTTAGGCTGGCCTGGTGGCCGAGCGGTTCTAGGCGCTTCAGTCTGGAACCGCGCGACCGCTACGGTCGCAGGTTCGAATCCTGCCTCAGGCATGGATGTGTGTGGTGTCCTTAGGTTAGTTAGGTTTAAGTAGTTCTAAGTTCTAGGAGACTGATGACCTGAGATGTTAAGTCCCATAGTGCTTAGAGCCATTTGAGCCATAAAAGTTTAGGAAGGGTAAAACATTAAAAACGGCAAACATAAAAGAACAAGGATTAGAAAAAGGTGGGAAGGGTTGGGGGCAGGCTAGACCACTGAGCATGGGCCACCATGGGACCCCTTGGCGAAAGCAGGAGAGGGGTGCCCCTCCAACCCCTCAGGCAGTCAATGACGCCAAAGTGCCCCCTTCACAGAGATGAGTAGAAACCACCTACACAGGTGAAATGTAAAACCAGGTTACAACTTTGGCGTCACCCGCTAGCACCAGAGGAAGTGTGTCAAGAAGTTTGAGATATCACCACAAAGCAAACAAATTTGGGCAGTCAAGTAAGATGTGGTCCACTATTAGGCAGGCACCACATCCGCAGTAAGTTAGGTCCTCACATCAGACAATGTGGCTGTGGGTCAGCCAAGTGTGGCCAATGCATAGCTGACAAAGGGCAGTGGATTCCCTGAGAGAAACATGAAGGGAAGACTGCCACTTGATCATGGTCTGCTTTATTGCCCTCAGTTCGTTTGGGGAGTCCAAGGTGAAGCATTCTGAGTTTCACACATCCAACAACTGATGGCATAGAGTGAACCAAAGGTCCAGTTCTGGGACACTCATTTCCAAAATCGGCATCCTGGTAGCAAACTTTGCCAAGTGGTCGGCATGTTCATTCATGTTCATGCCCTGAGATTCCAGCATGTCCACAGGTCCAAACAAAGATGATTGGCCGTCCAATTTGATGGATGTCAGAAAGAAGATCCTGGATAGTGGTGACCAATGGGTGACGAGGGTAGCACTAGTCAATAGCCCAAAGGCTGCTCAGGGAGTCGCTGCAGATTACAAGTATCTTGCCAGTGCAAGAACAAGCATTGCTAAGGGCTCGTTTGGTGGCCATTAATTCTGCAGTGAAGATACTGTATCCATTCAGCAAGCAGTGTAGTCCACTGCATGTTGCATGTGTGTATGCAATACCAGTTTGTTCATCGACTGTTGAACCATCAGTGCATATGACTTCTGAACCTGGAAATGCATCAAGGACAGCTAGGAACAGGTGGCAAAACATCACGGGATCAATTGAATCTTTCGGTCCAAAGGATAAATCTAGACAGATATGAAGTCAGAACACACGCCATGAAGGTGTACACAATTGCTCCTTGCTCCCTGAACAAGAGGCAACAATGGATGAAGCTGGAGTTCAGAGGAGAGCCACTGTAGTCAAACTGCAGTTGTGACCCCAGTCCTGGGTCTCTGTTGTAGGAGGTGGACCTCCATACTAGGAAAAAGGACATGGTAGTTGGGAGGCTTAGGGGGGCTAAGAACATGTGTAGCATAGCCGAGTAGCTGTTGTTGACACCTGATCCATAGTGAAAGGACCCCAGCCTCTGCGAGTGGGCTGCTCACTGGGCTACTTAGAAAGGCTCCTGTTGCAAGTCAGACCCCACCATGGTGTATCTGGTCCAGTGACTGTAATGCTGAGGGTGATACCGAACCACATGCTGGACTCCCATAATCAAGACAGGACAGGATCAGAGCTTCATAAAGCTGCAGAATGGTAGCGCGATCTGCACTCCAGCTAGTACTGCTGCGGCAGTGAAGTGCAGTAAGTTGAGGCCAGCACCTCTGCTTAAGTTGGCGAAGATGGGGAAGCTATGTCAGCCAGGCATCAAAGGCCAGTCCCAAAAACCGTTAAGTTTCCACCACATTGAGTAACTAATCGTTGAGGTAAAGTCCTGGTTGTGGATGAACAGTATGACAGCAAATCTTGGCAGCGGAAAGCTGAAAGCCGTTGGTGAGGGTGCATCACTGTGCTTTTGAATGGCGCCCTGCCGTCAGTGTTCAGCAACACCCACACTAGGAGAGTAATAGTAAGAGCAAATATCATCAGTATAGAAGAAGGGTGATACTAAAGGCTCCACAGCTGCTGCTATACCGTTGCCGGCCGCTGTGGCCGAGTGGTTCTAGGCGCTTCAGTCTGGAACGGGGCAACCACTATGGTCGCAGGTTCGAATCCTGCCTTGGTCATGGATGTGTGTGACGTCTTTGGGTTAGTTAGGTTTAAGTAGTTCTAAGTTCTAGGGGATTGATGACCTCAGATGTTAAGTCCCATACTGCTCAGAGCCATTTCTTTTCTAGACCATTGATGGCCATTAAAAATGATGGACACTTAAAATAGAGTTCCGAAGAACCTCATTTTCTTGGATATGGGAGGTACTGTGGGAAGCATCAACTCTAACACAGAAAGTATGGTGTAACGAGAAGTTCTGAACAAAATTGTAGCGAAATACAGGAAGATCTGCAGCGGATAGTCACTTGGTGCAGGGACTGGCAACTGACCCTTAACATAGACAAATGTAATGTATTGCGAATACATAGAAAGAAGGATCCTTTATTGTATGATTATATGATTGCGGAACAAACACTGGTAGCAGTTACTTCTGTAAAATATCTGGGAGTATGCGTACGGAACGATTTGAAGTGGAATGATCATATAAAATTAATTGTTGGTAAGGCGGGTACCAGGTTGAGATTCATTGGGAGAGTGCTTAGAAAA